>NC_139062.1:6697682-7897682 GCF_965140915.1 Aythya marila | reverse complement strand
GTGTCCTGGCACCACTGGGGTCCCCAAGCATCACCAGGGTCCCTTGGCATCACCCAGCATATCCATTGGGTCTCCAAGCATCCCTGGGGTCCCTAAACATCCCTGCAGTTCCCTGGCATCACCCAGGACATCGCTCTGGGTCTCCAAGCACTGCCAGGGTCCCCAAGCACCCCCAGATCCCCCTGCCATCCCCATCCCCATCCCCTCTACCCCGAGCGGGTGGCAGCAGGGCCGAGCCACAGTGCCAGCGTGTGGTGTCACAGGCCCGGCAGTGCTGCGGAGCACTGAGCCGGTGGCGTTGGGACGCTGGCACCGGGTGATGGCTGAGCGGGTGCACAAGGACGGGACCCTGGTGGTGGACGGTGGCGCCCCAGTGCAGCGCTCCTCACCCGGCAAGAGCCAGGGGCTCAACCTGCGCTCCCCGCTCTACCTGGGGGGCGTGGAGCCCCCCCTGCAGCCCCCCACCAACGCCTCCTTCCAGGGCTGCATCGGCGAGGTGAGTCCCGGCCCCCCTCCACACACCCTGTACATGGAGGGGGGGAGACACAGGTTAACCCCCTCTTCCCCTGTCCTGTGCAGGTCTCCATCAATGGGAAGAAGGTGGATTTGTCCTACAGCTTCCTGCGGAGCCGGGGCGTGGGGCAGTGCGGGCAGAGCTCGCCCTGCCTGCATGCACCCTGCCTGCACGGGGGCCGCTGCCTGCCCCTGCCCGACGGCAGCCCCCCCTTCCGCTGCCTCTGCCCCCCCGGCTTCAGCGGTGAGCGTGGGGAGGAGTTTGGGCGGTTTCGGGGTGCTCAAGGGGTGCGTGGTAGGGGCAACGTGTGTGTGTGCACCTGCTGGTTGCAGGCATGTGCTCTGTGCATCTGGGTGTGCACAGCACGTGCGTGTGTGTGCCATGCTGTGCTGCATGCATCTGCTGTGTTTGTGTGTGTGGAGTTTGCATGCGTGTGCTGTGTGCATCTGGAGTGTGTGCATGTAAGCTGTGTGTGCTGCACTTGTGCACTGTGCATGTTTGTGTGCTGTGTAGGCATGTGCCGTGCCTGCATATACACTGTGTGCATGTGTGCACTGTGTTTGAGTGCACTGTGCTATGCACGTGTACACTGCATATGTGTGCTGTGAGTGTGCTTTGCAAGCGTGTGCACTGTGCATCTGCTCTGCATGTAATGTGCATGTATGCACTGTGTGCATGTGCGTGCAGTTTGCAAGTGTGTGCATCTGCACGCATGTTTGTGCAGTGCGTGCTGTGAGCATCTGCATGTGCTGAGTGTGTGCGCTCTTTGCATGTATGATGTGATGTGTGGATGTGCATTTGATATGCATGGATGTGTGCTGTGCATGTGTTTGCATGAGGGTGCACTGCATGTGTGTGCATCTGCTGTGCACGCATGCATTACACTGAGTGTGTGTGTGCAGTTAGGTGCGTTGTGTGCATGAGTGTGTGCTGTGTGTATGCATGCACACGTGCACTCTGCATGTGCTTGTTTGCTACATGTGTGCGTGAGCACTGTGTGTGCAAGGGATCACCCTGGGGTATTGAACAGAGGAGGGCAAGCGAGTGCAGGAGGTGCTCAGCCACCCCCGTGTGCCTGTGTCACCCCGTGCCACCTGCTGTGTCCCCAGGGCAGCTCTGCGAGCGGGCGGAGGACCGGTGCCTGCAGCACAACCCCTGCCTGCATGGAGGCACCTGCAAAGGCAATGCCTGCATCTGCCCTGAGGGC
Organism: Aythya marila; assembly: GCF_965140915.1. Classification (NCBI taxonomy): domain Eukaryota; kingdom Metazoa; phylum Chordata; class Aves; order Anseriformes; family Anatidae; genus Aythya; species Aythya marila. Next base: position 7,895,961 of record NC_139062.1, on the reverse strand, counting down.
TACACCGGCCCCTACTGCCAGCACAGTGAGTGTGGGGACATGGGGAGGTACAGGGGACACGTGGGGACACGTGGGAACATGCCACCTGTCCCCATCACCCTCTCGCCTGCAGGCACGGCGCTGTCAGAGCTGGACCGGGACTGGCAGGAAGGCAGCGGGGGCGGTGGTATGGTCCCCAGGGGTGCCGTGCACCCATTTTCCCCCTTTCTGAACCCAAAACCGATGCTGGTGCGGGGGTGCTCAGTGGTGCCCTCTCACCCCATCTCCCCGCAGATGCCCCTGGGCAGTTCAGTGCCGCTTTCCGTGACGGCTCCTACCTGGCCCTGCCCGGCCACCTCTTCCCCCGCGGGTGAGTGGTGTTGGGGACAAGGCCTGGGGTGTTGCACCCTGCCCGTGGCATTGCACCCACTGAAGCACTGCACCCATGCAACGTTGTGCCCACCACAATTTTGCACCTGCTGCAGCATTGCATGCCTTCCTGCAGCACTGCACCCAGCAGGACTTGGCACTCTTCCTGCTGTGTTGCATCCGTTGAATTGTTGCAGCTATTGCATCATTGCACCCATTGCATCATCTCACCCATTGCACTCTTTTGCAATCGTTGCATGCTTGCAGCCATTGCATTGTTGCACCCATCACATCATTTTTCCCATTGCATTGTTGCACCCATTGCACTCTTAAATCCATTGCATCATTGCACCCATTGCGTTGTTGCACCCACTGCATTGTTGCACCCATTGCACTCTTGAACTCATTGCATCGTTGCACCCACTGCAGTCCTGTACTCCCTGCGTTGTTGCATCCTCGCACCCGTTGCATTGTGGCACCCGTTGCACTCTTGCACCCGTGGCGTTGTGCCCTCCCCGGGCACTGCACCCACGGCCGGCCCCGTCTCGTTACAGCCTGCCTGACGCGCAGGAGGCGATCGAGCTGGAGCTGCGGACGGACAGCGCCGACGGGCTGCTGCTGTGGCACGGGGCGGTGAGCAGGGGGACACGGCTGGGACGCCCCCCCGGGGAGGAGATGGGGACATCCCCACCGCGCTCACCGCCCCCTCGTACCCGCAGGAGAACGGCAAAGCCAAAGACTTCGTGGGGCTCGGCTTGAAGGACGGGCACCTGGTGTTCAGGTGAGCGGGGACCCGCGTGTCCCCGGGGACCCTGTGCCACCGCGCGTCCCCCTGCTCAGCCCCTGTCCCCTGCAGCTACCAGCTGGGCAGCGGCGAGGCCGTCATCGTCTCCGAGGACCCCGTCAATGACGGCGAGTGGCACCGGGTGACAGCGGCGAGGTGGGGGCCGGGGACTTGGGGGGGTGGGGAGGGCTGGGGGGGGCGGGTGCTGATGGCTCCCCACAGGCAGGGCCAGCGCGGGTGGCTGCAGGTGGACGGTGAGGAGCCGGTGCACGGGAAGTCACCAGGAGCCAATGTCATGGCCAACACCCAGGGCAGCATCTACATCGGTACGGGGACACGGGATGGGGGGACACGGGGATGGGGCATGGCGGGTCAGAGGACAGGGGGACACAGGGACAGGGAATGGGACATAGGATGGGGCGTGGGGTGGGAGATGGAACAGGACACGGGGCTGGATGTGGAACAGGGCACAGGATGGGACATGGGATGGGACACGGGGTGGCATGTGGGATGGGAGATGGGTCGGGACACGGGGTGGGATGTGGGGTGGGGCATGGGATGGGAGATGGGGTGGAACACAGGGTGGGACAGGACACGGGACAGCAGAGGATGGGAGATGGTAGGACATGGGAAAGGGCACAAGATGGAACACAGATTGGATGCAGGTTGGGACAGGTGATGTGGCACAGGATGGGGCATGGGGTGGGACACGGGATGGGACAGGGCCTGGAGTGGGACACGGGACATGGGACAGGGCACGGGCAGACATAGGATGGGACATTGGATGGGAGGGAGCACAGGACACAGGACAGGATTTGGGATGGGACATAATGAGACATGGGGTGGGTACAGAATGGGGTGTGTGGCAGACACAGGGTGGGACACGGAATGGGACACACGGTGGGACTTGGGACATGGCACTGGGACCCAGGACGGGATGGGACACCTGGTGGGACAACGGGGGCATGGGATGGGACACGGGACGGGACATGGACTGGATACAAGACAGGACACACGGTGTGGCACGAGATGAGGCATGGGGCAGGAAGGGGACATGGCGTGGGGCACGGGATGGGGACCCGTGATGTGACACCGTGCGAGCGCAGCGGTGCGCCCCACATCCCCCCACCCACATGTGCCCCCGCGGCCCCATCCCGCAGGCGGCGCCCCGGACCCCCGCAGCCTCACGGCCGGCAAGTTCCTCACCGGAGTGACGGGCTGCGTGCGGGGGCTGCTGCTGGCGTCTGCAGGGATCCCCCCGCACCCCATCGACCTGCGGCACGGCGCGGTGGGGGGCTCCCCCGCCGCCCCCTGCCCCTCATAGCCCCCCCGCCCCCCAGAGGCTCGGGGAGAGCGAGTTTTGTCGGATTTATTATTATTATTATTATTATTTTCCAAAAAGCCACGAGGAAACGGTGCTTCGCTGCCCCGGGATGGCTCTGGGGGGGGCCGGGACCCCACAAAAATGTTTACACCCCCCCCTCGCCCCAAGCCGTGCTGGGGCGGCCGGGCCGCCCGGGTGCCTCCTGGGGTGGCACCGGGGTGGGGGGCGCAAGGGACAATCCTGGGCGCTGGAGGGGGCACCGGGCCCCCCCCGGCCCCCCCGCGCTGGGACACCCATTAAAGGAGAGAGAACGAGTGCCCGAGTGTGTCTGGGGGGGCTGCGCCTGGGGACGGGGGGCACGGAGGGGTGGGCACGGGGTTTGGGGGGGGGGGGGGGTTGGTGCTTTAGGGGTGGTGTGGAGATATTTGGGGTCTGGGGGGGGAGGTGCTTTGGGGTGGTGCGGGGGGGACACACAGGTGCTTTGGGAGGGGTAGGGGTCTGGGAAGGTCTGGGGGGCAGGTTCCTTGGGGTGGATGTGGTGGGGGACATGTGCTTCGGTGTGGTGTGGGGGGACACAGGTGCTTTGGGGGGGACACACAGGTGCTTTGGGGTGGTGTGGGGGTCTGAGGGGGGACACACAGGTGCTTTTGGGGGGACTGTGGGCGCTTGGGGGGGCACCCGGGTGCTATGGGGTGCCGCAGGGGTCTGAGGGGGTCCGGGGAGGACCGGGGTGCGGAGGGGGGCTGCCGTGGGGTGCGTGGAGGGGCTCGGGGGGCACGGCTGGGGGCGCTGAGGGGCTGGGTACAGGGGGCGGGGCCGTGCGGGCACAGACGCGGGCCCTGCCGCCGCCGCCGCCCCCCCACCCGCCGCGTAATGGCGGCCGCGCGGCAGGCCCCCGCGCCGGCCCCGCCCCCCCCGCGTCTCGCGGCGCGCGGCCGGCGTCAGCGCCTCGCGCCCGCGGGCATCAGCGCGGCGCGCGCGTGACGTCACCGGCCGTGACGGCGGCGGCGGCGGCGGCGGCGGCAGCGGCGGGAGGGAGGGGCCGGGGCCGGGGCCGGGCCGGGGGCGGCGGCGGCGGCGATGGCGCCGCGGCTGCAGCTGGAGAAGGCGGCCTGGCGCTGGACGGAGACGGTGCCGCCCGAGGCGGTGGCGCAGGAGCACATCGAGGCGGCCTACCGCGTCGGGCTGGAGCCCTGCCAGCGCGGCGCCTGCCGGTACCGCCGCGGGGCCCCGGGGTGGGCGGGCGGCCCCTCCGGCCTTCCTCCTCCCCCTCCTCCTCCTCCTCCTCCCCCTCCCCCACCCGTCCCGCTGCTCCGCGGCCCCGAGCCCCCTCCAGCCCCCCGCCGGTTGATGGCAGCGGCCCCCAGCGCTGGGGCTGCCCCCGTAGCGCCGGGCGGTGCCGGTGGTCGCTCCCCGTGCCCCCCCCCCCTCCCCTCCTCGCCCCCCCCTCCCCCCGCCCCATCCCCGCCCGCTGACGGTTGTGCCCGGTGCCGGTCCCGCAGGAGGAACTGCCGGGGGAACCCCAACTGCCTGGTGGGCATCGGGGAGCACGTCTGGCTGGGCGAGATCGACGAGAACAGCTTCCACAACATCGACGACCCCAACTGCGAGCGCCGCAAGAAGGTAACGGGCGGCCCCGCGCCCAGCTGGGGACGGGGGGAGGCGACGCCCCGTGTGCCCCCTCCCCGGGCCCGGCAGCTCGGGGTGCGGCGTCTCCCCGGTGCTCCGGCTGCCGGGCCCCCGCTCGCTCCTCGGCCGCGGCGAGTGACAAGTGTTGCTTTCTCTCTCACGCTAGAACGCGTTCGTGGGCTTAACGAACCTCGGCGCCACGTGCTACGTGAACACTTTCTTGCAGATGTGGTTTCTCAACTTGGAGCTCCGGCAAGCCCTCTACTTGTGTCCCAGTACCTGCAGCGAGCGCACGGCCGGAGAGGGCGTCCCAAAAGACAAAGGTCAGTGGGAGCGCATCGCAGTGGCCTCTCCCTGCTGCAAACAGAGGATTTGCTCCTTTTCTCCTAAAACCTTACGTGGAGGTGTTGGCTTTGGAAGAGTGTTGTCGTGGGAATCTATGGCTGGTGCTACCGTTGCCCGTACGACCTCTGTGCTGCTCTTTTTGAGTCCTTCACCCAGCTTTTAGGAACAAGTCAAGCTAAGCCATCCTTTGCCTGAGTTACTTCAAACCAAAGTGATCTGATCTGGCTGAAAGCTTGTTTTGGTTTCGTTCTTTGCTGGACTGGTTCCCAGCTTAGGGATGGTGCTGGGATGGGAACACACAGGCTGGGGCTGGCTGAGCTGTGCTGTGTCCCACAGGAGGGCAAGGGTGTAGGTGCTGGGTACAACTGAGACTTCTAGCACCTGCACAACGTCCCCGAGGGGCTCTGGTGCCACACCTTCTGTGTAGAGCGGCGCTGGAGGTGTGTTCTGAGCTGCCTGATTTCTTTGGTCCTGTTTTATGGTACTTCGGAAAGAACGTCTTGCTGTTTGGCTTCAAATAAGAAGCTGCTACTCTGTGGTAACTGGCGCATGTTGCTGAAGCTGTTGACTAGCAGCTCATGTTCGGCACTGTGGGATATTTGGCCTGTACTGGGACTTAGCTGTCATCGCTGACATTAACCGCTTCAAATCTAACTATAATTCAAAACAGGAAAAAAGTGTAATTTCTAGACATTAAATTTATCTGTACAAAGAACAAACAAATTACTTTGAACAGGTCTCTCTCCTCTCGAGATCTGGCTGTAACTTGAACTTTTTTTTTTTTTTTTTACAGACTATGAGCCTCAAACCATCTGTGAACATCTCCAGTACTTGTTCGCCTTGCTGCAGAACAGCAAAAGACGGTACATCGATCCTTCTGGGTTCGTCAAAGCGCTGGGTTTGGATACAGGACAGCAGCAGGTAGGCTTGAGTTGGGCCTGTAATTCCCTTTTCTAAAGAAGTGTGAAACGACCCTTTTGTTGTTTTAGCACCTCTGAGCTGGGACCTGGTGCTCGGCTCTGTTTGTACGAGCACAAAGGGAGGAGCAGTGCTCAGGGCCCTTCCTGCCTGGGTGGGAGGTCAGGAGGAGCCCGGCAGCAAGGGGACGAGTGCTGTTAGCGCCTGATCAGCTACAGCACTGCACAGCAGGCTGTGGGGTGGGAGCTGGAGCTGCCACAAGGCTCTCTCGACAGGTCCTTTATGGGCTGCTCCTCCCGGGGCTGGGGAGCGCTGGGAAGGGCTTGGTGCTGCGCACTTAGGTAGGGGCTGAGGCCTGGAGGGCTCCTGCAGGAGGAGAAGCTGTTGGCAGTCTGCAGGGCAGAGAAAGCACGTTTTGGGAAGGGTGAGCGCCACAGGCAGCTCCTGCAGGACTGTCACAGAAGCTGAAGAGGGCTCAGGACAAGGGCGCTGCCTGAAAATACAGCTTGGGAAGTAAGAGGGGGCAGCTGGAGGAAGTGTGGGAGTGCTTGGCCGCCTTTCCTCAGGATGATAAGCGAGGGGAAAGTCGCTCCTTGTTCCTTGGGAAGGAAGCAGTTGTTAGCGACTGGTGACGTTACAGGACAGCAGTGTGTCCTGCTGGGCTGTGACAATGGTAGGAACTGGAGAGAGGAGCTGCAGGGCAACAGCAGAGGCACTGTCAGGCAGTGAGAGGGGAACAGGTTGGGCTTTGGTGCCAAGGCCGGACGGGAGAAGGAGCAAGGAAAACAGGGTGCTCGGAGGAGAGGGAGTCCCTGAAACGTGTGGAGAAGATTCTGGGCCTTGCAGGAGGAAGGGGGCAAAGTCAGAGAGCGGCTTCTCATTTTTTTTATCTATTTTTTTTCCTTCTCACATATGGTGCAAGCAGGGGCATGCCGAGGTTTTGAAAAATGAGTGTTAATGGGACAAAACTGTGCAGGAGTGGTAGGCTGGAGAGATTGACTCTCCCACCAGGCTGTGCTGTGGCAGAGGATGATTAATGCTCTGCAAGCTACTTCTGCATGCTCTTTGAGGTGGTGTAGACCTGTTGAACGCAGCTGTGATCAAATGAGGGCAGAGGAATGGTCTGTGTTGTCACGTCTGGGCAGCAGAAGCCGCTGTCGATGCACCAGGTGGAGTTGTGAAGGGATTTACGCGGTTAACAAGCCGCTATTTCCCATCCAGAACCCTGCGAGCAGCGGGGCAGAAGTCAAAACCACCCCAAGCTGCTGGCCGGGAGCCAGCTTCGTTCATGCTGTGGTTTCACGCTGGGGGCCTTGTGCTCCTTTTAGGCAAATTCCTCTTTTCTTTAGTTCTCCTGACTGGTCTTTTTCTATTCAGTGCACGCCAAAGTCTCCGTGCAGCCTGTGTGTAGGGCTGTGTGTAATTTGCAGTAAATTAGCAGCGAGGCTGTGATTGCGCTTTGTGCTGTGGGGTATTGTTAACCAGCTTGGCTTTCTGTTCTAGGATGCCCAGGAATTTTCAAAGCTGTTCATGTCACTGCTGGAAGATACTTTATCCAAACAAAAAAATCCAGATGTTCGAAACATCGTACAAAAGCAGTTCTGTGGAGAGTATGCGTATGTCACAGTGTAAGTATGTGGTCTTTGAGAAGAACTTTTCTATAAATATTTAAACATTTTAGAAGAATTTGAGGGGACAAGATCTCTAACAGCTGGAGCAGGCAGGTAATCTCATGAAATGTTGTGCAAGAGGTTTTCAGTTTTTAGGTTTCCAGATTCCGTGTGCCTGTTGTTGTTGTTGTAGTTTGCCAGATGTTTTCAATCCTTTAATGAAAATTTACTAATTAAATGTGCAAGTGAGCTAATGGAACGTTAAGTCCTCGAGACAGAAAATGGAGTGCTTGGGTGTTGTTGTACTCAATTCATTCCTGAGTTCTCAGAGCTGTGGATTTCACCTCAAAAATCACCTGATGGAGAATGGTATATAAGAGTTGTAAGCAGGTGCTCCTTTTCCAGGTAGATGTTATCCTGTGCACACCATCTTGCACAGCGTTCTGTAGATGTCTGTACCATAGTAGCTCTGACTTATGTTTTTCTCCTAGTTACATAGCTCAAGGAGTAGTTAATGATTGGGGAGTTAATGAATCAGTGAACTTGTCTCATGCATTTTTGTCTTTTTTCTTTTTTTTTTTCCATCCTAGCTGCAACCAGTGTGGCAGGGAGTCCAAACTTGTGTCTAAATTTTATGAGCTGGAGTTAAACATCCAAGGGCACAAGCAGTTGACAGACTGTATAACAGAGTTTCTCAAGGTACAAACTTGTTGGTTTTTGAGTCCTGCTTTTCTTAGCAAGGTGTTTCAATTCCTTTCTTCAGTTAACAGCTTCTGAGGTTGGTATTGGACCGAAGTGGGCAGCTCAAACAGTTCTATCAATGGGATGAATGCAAAAGGAAATGCTTTTCTGTGGACCCAGAAAATTAGGACTGAGTCACGCACTCAGAAGTCAGGGAGCAAGGAGTGGCTCTGAGCAGGAGTGTTCAACGTGTGCATGAACAGCTTTAAAAAGCACTTGGAAGTCGCATATTTAGTCAAAATGCTTTCCCAGGAAAGTTGAGAAAAAGTGCCCAAAGCCTGACAAGAAGTCCCGGCATGCTTTGTCATGGATAGCACCGGGAGAATGGCTGCTTTTTGTGTTTTCTATATTGGTGCTCATCTGCATAGCAACAGGAGACATTCCCTGCTCTAAAATGTGCTCTCAAAAATACTAGCAAGGACCCGGAATAGCTGCAGGAACAGCTGCGATTGCTCTTAATTCTACTTCAGAATTTGCCTAGATCTATAGTTGCTGGCATGTTAAAGGCTCAAGGTGGGGATTCAACTAAGAACATTGAGGGCAGAACTGACCTGAAATGTGACCGTACCTGGGGTGCCATCTGGCTGCTGTGCAGTGCCTTCAGTGATGTGCTCAGCAAACCGGTTGCTCTGCTCCTGGAAGGTCTGCTCTGAAAAAAGACAGGCTTGTGTATGCCCATTAACAGGCTGCATTGCTTCTGCCCTGGCACTGTGAACTTTGTCTGGTCTTCCTTCAAATGAAACAGCGGGTGACCTTGTTGAGCACAGTTGTAGTTCTCTGGCCTGATCCTGCCACTGGATCTGCATAGACTCTTCTTTTTCCCTGGTGTTGTTTGTTTTGCCAAGCACAAGAGGATTGTAGTTCCCAGGTTAAAATGCCGCTGTACGTTAACTCGGTCCGTGTGATCTCGTAAAAGGGCAATTTGTTTTCTTTTTCCTTAACCCTAATGGTAGAAACCAACTCCAGGCACTTCAGTCAAGTGGAGAGCAAACTTGACAGTCCTGTAAGCAGCCTGAGAACTGGGAGCAGGGCTAAGTGCAGGCTGAAATGTTCCTTGAAGTGACAGCACCCTACCAGGCTGTGCTGTAAAGCATTCCTGTTAGCCCAGAGAACTGTGAATTTTTAACCTGGAGATTATTTTGGAAAGCAGCTGGGTAGAGACTGAAATGGTTAAAATAACTTCTATACTTTTCAGTCCAGTGGGCAGCTCGGTTGGAGTGGTTGACTTTTCAGAGGTAACCTGTTCTCAAGATCTTTCTTTCTGCCCCCTGGTCAGGAAGAAAAATTAGAAGGGGACAATCGTTATTTTTGTGAAACTTGTCAGAGTAAGCAAAATGCCACAAGGAAGATCAGGCTGCTAAGTCTTCCGTGCACGCTCAACCTGCAGCTGATGCGTTTCGTGTTCGACAGGTAAGCCTCTCACTGGAGCGTGTGCTGTAAAAGCAGGAGTGCCTTGGGTTGCGTGGAAGCTCTTTGGAAAGCCATCTGCTCTGCTCTTTCTGCATTGATTTGAGATATTGAAGATTGAGTGCATGCATGAGCTTCTCTTGGGATGCTCGGTGGGTTTTGGGGGAAGTTGCTGTGAGATGTGAACAATTATCGTTGTCCCCTGAACTGAAGCTTGGCCATTTGCCTTTGTGCAGGCAAACCGGCCATAAGAAAAAGCTGAACACCTACATCGGCTTCTCTGAGCTGCTTGACATGGAACCTTTTATGGAGCAAAAGAGTGAGTTGCATGCTGTGTTTGTTAACGGTATCCACCGCCTCTTGTCAGACAAGAGGAGGTCTTGTCTGAATCCACTTTTTGCTGGAAAGTTACATTAAGACTTGTGTGAAGCCCTTGTTTTAAGTAACAGCTGTGTCCACCTATCTGAGCAGGCTGTGGGAGCTACCTAAAGCTGTGTAGGGGTCTTGGAGAGATGAAAGTTCAGGTGCAGTCTTCGTATGCTTAAAAAAAAAAAAATGCAAAAAACTTAAGTACTAGGAAAGAAAACGTCTGTTTCATCCAGAGAGCTAAATAACTTTCATTTCCCTTCCAGGTGGTGTCTATGTATATGAACTCAGTGCTGTCCTCATACACAGAGGTGTGAGTGCGTACTCTGGGCACTACATCGCCCATGTGAAGGATCCGCAGACGGGCGAGTGGTACAAGTTTAATGACGAAGACATAGAAAAGATGGAGGGGAAGAAACTGCAGTTGGGAATTGAGGAAGATCTAGGTAAAACCTTTAAGTTGTGAGTGCCCTTTTAAAATAACTCTTTTCACCAAAACCACAGAGGCTGAGTATGTGGAGGCCCTGATACTCTTAAAAAACAAAAGTACTCCTATGCATGCTGTCACGTCTTAAGAGTAATGTGTGAAACAGCAGTTCTGTTAATTGCAGCCAGATTTTCTTCATTTCAGCCCTGTGTGAGTGTTTACGCACACCTCGTGATCATTTCCTCTACTCTAGTATTTCTCTTGCCTGCCGCATGGCAGATAACATGCTGATAACCCAGGATGCCTATCAGGATGAAACAGGCGAGCTGCTGCTTCCTTGGCCAGTGTGCCAGATGAGGCTTAGGAGCAGATAACGAGGTTGTTTTCAGTTTCCTTAACATGTTATGTTTTCATTTCTAATGAGGTGTTTTACTTTAGGAGGCAGTAAAGAGTCTTCATAAAAATCCTGATCCCAATAATCTCTTGAAAGCCAAAACTGCCTTTTTAGTTAGCTCTTTTTACTTTTCCTTTGCAGTCTTTTGTTCTTGCCAGCTTGCCTCATGCTGATGTTCTGGTTTAGATAACCTGGGCAGTACAGGGTCTTGACGTCCCTGTGCTGGCTGGAGGGCTTAGGATGAGCTTAGGACTGTGGGTTTCTCAGCCTGCAGTACATAGGAGTGGATCAGTTTTAAATTGACAGCTTAAGTGCTCGGTTTTGCAGTTGCTTAGTGTTCCTCAGCGCACGTCAGTGCAGAACACTTTGTGGTGTCGGGAAATGGGGAAGTTAATGCCAGAAATTTCACGTAAAGTGCAACTAACCCATTTCCAGAAACACTGATCCACCATGCCACTTGTTCTTTGCTGTGTCTCCAGCACCAATAATTTGACTTTATGATATGTTGCCTTTCTTTAAAGCATCTTTAAATAACAGCTTAATGAAAAAGACACCCTCAGATTTATTTGCTCCCTAAGAGTGTTTTAAAGCCACATCAGCCTGAGCACACCCTTGAGCAGACATGGGGTGTTAGTCTGCCTTTCCTGTTTCCTCCCATGCACGCATCTGCATGATGCCACTTTATTTTCAGCTCTCTCGCTCGCAAACACCTTCTTGAATTTCATCACGACATGCATAAATGCAGGCTGCCACCGGAGCAGCTTTGTCATCCTGTTAATGTTTGACTACCGCTAGCTTTCAACCAAATTGTGAAACTGGCTAGACATCTAGTGGTGTAAGGTAGGAAAATAAGCCCTGAGAATAAATAAAAGGTTCTAAGCCTTTTCTTTCTAACCTCACGAGTTACCCAGAGTATCAAAAATCATATGCAAATAAACTGCTGTGGCCTTAATCCTGTAAAGGTTTATGCTTAACTGCAAGAAAGTATTCTTGCTGAAACACAAGGCTGCTCGAAGAATGTAAGTAAAGCATGTTCAGAAGCCTCTGCAAGCTGGAAGCCGTAATATGCTAAACAAAGTTCTGAAGTGCTGATGTTATTTGCCAACTCCAAGCAAAACTGGAGTTTGAGAGTCATCCTCTTCGTTACAAACACATGAAACAGCAGGAGAAGGTTGGTAATGTAAAGCAGAGGTCTGTTGTGGGGGGAGTCCTGAGGCCAGGCTGTGCAGATGGGAACAATTTGTAAAATATTTGGAGAAACTGCAAATAAAGACCGGCTAGGAAGTCCCTTGGATGGTGTGGTGGAAGATGCACATATTTTTTTTCCCAGAACTGGAAAAAAAAAATACACTAAAAAAAATATCAATATTCCATTCGTAGTTCAACCTACAGAGGGCTGTTCCTTTTTTTAAAATTAAAAAAAAAAAAAGTTGATTTTTGAAACTGCAGCTGTATGTAAGCGTGCTTTCCTTGCCTGGCAGTCTGGAAGGAGTCACTCTTGCAACATGAGTTTGCATCATACAGCCAGCTGCTCTGAAATCATTTCCATGTCTGTTTGCCTCATAAAAGCTGCCCAACTGGTCCATATTTTTTGCATCCGTGGTCACATGTAAATAGATTCTCTTCACTGAGGATCTGACTTTGTTCTTTGGTGTCAGGACACCAACTAACAAGAGGCAGAGGGAAGAAAGGATGTTTTTGCAAAAGCTACTTCTGGCTTGGCAAGGCGAAGCTAGGGAGAGAAGAAAGGCTCTCTTATGGAGAGTGGTTTACAGCAGGGTCCTAATTTAGTCCCTCTGAATCGTCCCGCCTCCAGAAATGCTGGAAGGATTTGGGTCTTGCTGTGGGATAAAAGTTTGGCTGATGCCAAGCCAGCGCCTGCAGAGAGGCCTGGCAGGGCACAGAACACAGGGAGTGGGAAGCCGGCTAGGTGGCAAACTCAGCCTGTTGGAGAGTCAGTAAGGGAGCTCGTGTGCTTATTGTGTTTTCCCTTTACCACAGCAGAGCCTTCTAAATCTCAGACTCGCAAACCTAAGTGTGGGAAAGGGACTCACTGTTCACGCAACGCCTACATGCTGGTGTACAGGCTGCAGACCCGAGAGAAGTCCTTGACAGTCGAAGTACCAGGTAAGGGAGACTTGACTCTCCTGGCCTCTCCGTCTCTTCTCATGATGCTCCGAGCCAGCTAGGAATCAGGGCTCTGCTCAAAGCACCTTTTGCTGCCTGGCAGGTTCAAGGGCACCATATGGCAGCTTGGTGTCACGACCTGGGTCATGTGCAGAAAAACCCTTCAACTTCCGTAGCACTTGAAATAATATTAACCTGATAACACCGTCTCTGTGCCTGTTCAGGGCACCTGACCAGCAAGATCAAATGGGAAGGGGGATAGGAAGAGATAATCCCACTGTGAGCTATCATCTGCAGCATGTCCCGCTGCTGGGGCGGGAGTGTTAGCGTTTGCTGGATCCCACCGGAGCTGCTCGGGTTCCCAAAGGCGAAGGAGAACAGCGTGGTTAAATGTCATTGGCAGTGCACGTACTGTGCTGCAGGTGAATAATCCTGACACATGTCAGGTTTCTTCTACAAGTGCTTAATCTCTGTCGTATCGAGAATAAACGGCATAAAAATAAGAGGATGCAAGCCCTTAACAAGAGTTTTGTACTAGCACGTTCGTGTCTTGCTTTAGAATTGCTGGGGGTGGCAGAAATCCCTGTAGGTTTGGCCTGTGGATTTAATGATGCTCAGCATTTGCATGCTACTGATTCAAACTATTAATTAGGGCTCTGGTGCTGACGGGGACGGAGGTGGGTTCCACCTTCTTCCCTTTTCTGTCAAACAGGGGCGAGAGGTGTTGGTTACCCTTTGGACCTGAGCTGTTCGTCAGTGATGGGTGTCGGTCAAGTTATCTGGATGCAAAGGGTGGTGACGGGTGAATTGTACAGCTTTCTCCAATGCACAAGGACCCCCTAAACACAGCATCAAACCTTTTCCAGCCCCTCACCTCAAAAGCCCACCCTCTGAGCTGTGCAGCTCTGGGAAATGGTGCTAATTCATGCCTCGAATCTGTCTTTTCAGTCTCTTTGCTGAGCTCTTTTACGCTCCCTTCCCTCCTACCCCTCTGCCCCAAACAATACTCGGCAAAGCTTCTCCACCCAGCTTCAAATTCCTGAGCAGCCCTGCGGTTGCCTTTGTTTCACATGGAAGCGTGCCAGGTACACAGAGCAAAGGGCAGCAGTCAAGCCAGCGGTTTTGGGGAGGCTTCATGCAACTGCAAATTTGTGGCATTTTGCTTTGATGCTGTTAAAAAACAGCTTTCCAGGTCGGTGGAGAAATGTAACTTGGCTCCCTAGCCCATGACCAGGAGGGTGAATGGGTCAGGCTGCTTTTTTTCTTAATACTGTATGTTCTCCCAAGGTGGATACTAGGCTCTCTGGCTGCACAGGCGTTAACCTTTCGGAAATATTTTAGCTCTTCAAAATATTGTTAAATGGGAAAAGGCTTCAGATAAGCAGCAGTGCTTTACCCACCAGCACTGCAAGGGAAGTATTTTATCTTTTTCCATGCTAAGTTTTTTTCCGATGGTGACAGCGAAAATTCCTGTTGGCCTCACCTTCCTGTCAACAGGAGGATCTGCCCCAGCTTATTTCCATGTTCATGAGGGCTTTGTGCCCTTGTGCTCAAAACGCACTTGGTCCTTCTCGTCAAGATCACGCATACCCGTGGGACTGCGCGCTGGGACTTGTGCGGCAGCATCAGGTGTACCCGTGGTGTGTGAGGCCCTCGTTTCTGCCCTGAGAACCAGAGCTCCTTGGCAGCACAAGGAGCCGCTCTCAGTGGGAGGCAGAGAAGTGGCTGGAGCGAGAGGAATAGCAGGGAGGGACTGAGGCAGGCAGCAAAGCATCCTGCTGCGCTCCGGCTCTGCAGCCTCTTGCCAAGCCCCGTTGCACTTCACACGACTGCCAGCACTCGGCGTAGGCTTATTAGCAAGCAGGGGATTTCTCTAACGCAGCAAGCATCGCTTCCCCCCCACAGCCCTGAGTAAATTATTTTCTTGGGTGCTGTTGTATCCCACAGGACAGTTGTGTTTAATCATCTGCTGCCATAAATATTGGAGAGAGCGATATCCGTGTGTTTGGCTTTCAGAAAGACCTTGTATGTTGGTAGCTGTGGGGGGGAATTTTTAGGTTTGCTTGTTATCCCCAGATAACCGATCACAGGGATAATTACCATAATTGGCATTTTTCCTTGAAGTGACTGGTGGGTTTTGCTTTTTTCCTTTCCCAACAGCTTTCCTGCAGGAGCTGGTGGAGCGTGATAACTGCAAGTTTGAGGAGTGGTGCAATGAAATGGCCGAGATGCGCAAACAGAGTGTGGCCAGAGGCAAAATCAAGCATGAAGAGGTGAAGGAGCTCTACCAAAGGTTACCTGCTGAAGCTGGTCTGTAAGATATTGTGGTAGTATTTTGTAGTAGACCATTGTTAAGATTAGTAATGTTTTGTAACTAACCCGCAACGTGGTTCTGTGGCCAGAACACTTCACTGGAAGGCATTAGCTGTAGCCCTCTCTGAGGAAGAAAGCAATCACTGTCTGTTGTTGCTGTCTGCATGCTTAGGATTTGCTTTCCCTCTCTTGTTTATCTGCCTTAACCTATTTTTCTTCTTTTTTTCTCATTTTGATGGCCTCTGGCATCACTAATTCCCTCTTGCTCCTTCCCCATCAGTCAGTCTCCTGTGTGCTTCCATGCATTGTGACTGTTTTCTTCTGCCCGGTGAGCAGCTCATCTCGTTAGAGCTTAGTAGCATCGAGGCAGAATAACTGTCCTGTCTCAAATTGCTAGCTCACATCAAATTTCGGTGCTGTTGGTCTAAATTAATCAGCAGGTAGCAGAGTACAAGAATGCTTGGCCTCCAGCAGAAAATGATTTGATTCATCCTTGCTGAGGCTTCGAAGCCCCATGTCTAAGCTTCACAGTCCATGTGATGAGTGACTGAGGTTAATCCTTTCCTACTCCTCCTTGCGTCTTGTTGCTTTAACATGTCTGAGTACTAAGATTTTTATCCCCCTGCTGCCTCTCCTGTCTTTTCTCAGAGCAAGCATACAGGAGCTTTCTCTGTATGTCCAACACGGGGAATCTCCCTCCATTCTGCGCATCTCCTAAAAACTCCCCAAAACTGTAAAGAATTTAAAATGTTTGTGTGGCCTGTTAAACAATTTGATAT
Source organism: Aythya marila (assembly GCF_965140915.1). Lineage (NCBI taxonomy): Eukaryota > Metazoa > Chordata > Aves > Anseriformes > Anatidae > Aythya > Aythya marila. Next base: position 7,880,449 of record NC_139062.1, on the reverse strand, counting down.
TTAGCTTTTAATATCTTTTACTCACTTCTCAGAAATGAGGGTCCAGAGCTCAGAACCAGCAGCAAGATTTAAGTGGTTGAACAGCAGACTATTGCTGAGAACATAAACATCTCACGAGCCTTCCCGAGCCGTGAGAGCTTGGCTCCCGTAAATGTCTGCCTCTTCAATTTATGAACCCAGCTTTGAGAACACGGGCGCTTAACTCACGAACAGGGGGGTGTCACAGCGCGGCTTGCCGAGTCCCTGCAAGTCTGAGGGGTGTTAAAATGTCACCGTTAAATCAAAGCCACGGTGAATGGTTGTGGTGGAGATATGAATCTGCCATGAGTCACCATTAAAAAGGAGCAGCAAGCACAATCCTGGTGTGTTTTTATCCCCTTTAGCAGAAACAAAGTAGTTTGCTTTTGACATTCCTAACACGATAAAGGAATAAATCTCAAATATGTTTTTACAAGTGCAGGCACAGACAGACCCTAGCTCCTCTGCCCCCATCTGTAGGTGGCAGGGCCTGAAGCACTGCCCTGGGGACACCCACTGCCTGCCCTTGCTGCTGGGCACATCCTGGGCATAGCAGCTTGCTAGCACAGCTTGGAAGCAGTGTTATCCCAGAGCTGCTGCACGTCTAGTCCCTCAGGAGCTTGGGACTCTCTGCAGCTGTGCAGACACATTTTCTGCCAGCTTTGTAGAGCCTGCCCCAGAAAAAAAAAAAAGTGTACTTTCCGGGGAAGGCAGCTTTCATCCCAAACTAGCAAACCATTTCTGACAGCCTTGCAATTCTCTGGAGGTCATGGCTGTGGAACTCTGATGTTGCGTAAGATGAAAATACTGCTGATTTATCCTGCAGAGGAGAGGATTTGACACCAGGTCTTGTGACGATCCAGTGCAAGTTTTAGGACAAAGTATTTTGCTGTAGCTTCTCTGTTGCTCCTTTGTATGAAACATGTTTTTGTGCTCCTTTGATAAATGTAACCAACATTACTCTTCCCCTCGGTTTCAGAACTGTCCTCCTCACATCAGCAGTATGTGTTTAATTTCCTGCCTATCCTGCTAATTTCCCAGTCATCTCCCAGAAGCTGCAGCATTTGTTTTGCTGGTATTGGCTGGGCTCGATGCACAAAAAGAAAGCTGCTTTGTTGTTCTCACACCCTTGTTTGTTGCTCAGTGTGTCATTATGAACCTATCTAGGAACTCAGATTGCCATTAATGGAAATGGGCAAAAGCACTGAGATGAGCTGCTTTGCCATGGTTGCATTTCCATTTAATCCCCGGCAAGCAGCTTCAAAATGCACAACTGTCTTTAAACATAGTCATGCTTGTTCTTTGGATGTGTGCATCGTTTCAGGGCCTTGGTATGAAAATATGGGGATTTCATACAAAGCCATTTCACTGCTCATACTGATCTGACCTGCTTCTGAACCCAGGCTTTGTGTGATGTGCTTCACCTTCAACAAACAAGGGCGAGCCTGCTCTGTTTCAAAAAAAAAAAAAAAAAAATCACACTTGCATAAAACATTTGAGCAAGTTAGTATTTGCACTGTAAATTTCACAGTGCTTCAGTCTCTCTCACCCAGAGTTGTAAGCATATTCCAGAATAACACTGAAATTTTGGGCTCTGTGGGGTACAGATGAACGCCGACCTCATCTCTTTGCTGTGGTTGTCTTTTATTTTTGAATCTACCCCAATGAGCTCACTCTGTTATGGAAAGAGCCTTTAATGTGTGATTGCAATTTAAATATTATATTTGCCCCTCAATGGATTATAGGAAGACCTTGCCTTTTCCTTGACTGCTCTGCAACAAGCCCCTAAAGGCTTTGCAGTCTGAAAATGCTCCCTTTGCTGCTCTGAGTGCTCTGCTGTTTGCTATTGATTGTTTGAATTCCCAATGACCGGTTGTTCTCACGTATCCAGTTTCATGTAGCTTCTGCTACAAGATGCCCAGCTATAAATCTGCAGTGCCAGGATGAGAAGTGGACAGGGGAGCTGTATCAAATGTTTGAAAACTTGTATTGCGGGGATTTAATCAACGGTGATAGCCTGTTAATTTTTAAAAGTACCACTGAAATCAGAGTAATTATAAAATACCATCTGCCATATCACAAACTCGCTGACGTGTATGGGCTTGTTTCTCTTCGTGTTTTTCCCTCCCAGGTTCCCCATACGACTTCATCTCTCTTGAATGGCTGCAGAAATGGCTGGATGAGTCTACTCCTCCAAAACCCATAGATAACACAGCCTGCCTGTGCTCGCATGGGAAACTCCATCCTGACAAAATCTGTATTATGAAGAGGATATCAGAGTACGTGGCTGACTTCTTCTACAGGAGATATGGAGGAGGACCCCGGCTGAATGGTAAGGTGGCAGACAGAAACCCCCCTTTCCGAGTCACTTTCTTGTGTGCTGAACACGTTAGGGCCTTGTTCTGATCCCAGCCCCTTGTTGGGTCATCCTTTGTTACCATAACTTTATTTCTGCACATAGCTTTTGTGCTGTGCTGCTATCTCTGGGTGCTTTGTTTCATTTTAAATCACTTAATTGCATTAGCATTCAAAAAAATACAGTTAGTCTGATTGCAGGTTCTGTTTCAGACCTGAATTCTGCTCTGTCTAGAAAGAGCTGTGCATGGAGTAATTTCTAAGAAAGCAATGGTGCACCTAGGTTCAAAAAAAAAAAAACCAACAAAACTACCACCACCTTAGTGTGTGGAGGGTTTTATGAAGTTGGCTGTATGAAATAGCACAACTTGCACATGCAACCCCCCTGACTCTTCAAAACAATTTTCCATGCCTGCAGCACCTGCAGATCCTGCGTGGGCAGTGTTTTGTGTAGCATGCAGATCTGTGCTGCCTGTTGCCAGCAGCCTGCACTCTGGAGCAGCGTGGATGTGTGCAAGCCAAGGAAATCATTTACCCTCTTTCCCCTCTAGCCTGTCCTAAGCTGCCTCATTTGACAGAAGCACACACCTGTTACTGAACATGTTTGTGTTGCACACATCTGCAGTGCGTGTGATTTTTGGGGTAAGCCCTTGACCTCTGCAGTCTCTGGGTATCCCTTAATCAAGCCCCAGGCTTGCTTTCTTTTATAAAGGAGCTCAGTAACTCCCACTGAGACCAAATTAGCTTAGCTGCTGCTAGGCCCTTATAGGGAAGAAATGCAACCAGCAGAAACTACTGCAATGTAGGCAGCCTTTGTAAAAGCAGGGCAACCTTTATCAGTCAACTGGAAGAATCTCCTGCAGGTTTCTTCGTTGGGTATGACTGAGAGGGAAGGATCGTGCGCTGGATGATCTCTCCGGCTCCTCTTGCTCCCATGTGGTAATGTAAGCCCAGCCCCAGGGCTTGCACTCATGTTAGTCCAGCGTAGCTTTGCAGGAGGTTTCTTTCTGGGTTTAGCTGGCTAAGTGCCATGCGGCCACATTCAGGAGCTCCCCAAGCTGAGTGACAGGGCTCTGCTCTCATCCCAGTGTACAAGAAGCAGGGATGGCCACAAGTGGTATTTTGTACCACCATTTAGATGTCTGTACAGCATCTTCCCGCCACGTAAGAGCAGCAACACAGTGGTTTTGGCTCATGCCTAGACTGTCCTGCCTTTTGACTCCTGGGTCTGTGTTGGTGTGAGCTTGCTTGCAGCTGTGGCTGCAAACTGTTGATAGCGGCTTTGCAGAGCTGTGAAGGTAGCGGAACAGATCACACCTCATCTGAAGCGTTTTATGCTTATTAAACTTCCAGCGGGGCCTGAGCTGGCAGTTACCCCAGGGACCTCATTTACATGTGAAATCTGAGGTCGTGAGACAGGATAGTTGGTGTGTACCTTACACCTGTCTAAGCACTTCTGAACAGCGGTGCTTGAACCAGTGAGATGCTCAGCTGTGTGTGCTGGAGTAATTACATTTCTTTTTTCCCCCTCCCCAGTCAAAGCACTTTGCAAGGACTGTGTGGTAGAAAGGTGTCGAATCCTGCGACTGAAGAACCAGTTAAATGAAGACTACAAAACCGTTACAAACCTGCTGAAGATAACAGTAAAGGGGTACGTAAGTCCTGGTGCTTTCAAACATTGTCAGAGCAGTGCTAACAATGTTTGAATAGCTTTTTCCCAAAGATTTTACTCTTTGGTTCCTGAAGGAGAACAGAGTTGTGATCTGTGTTGCCAATGCTGTTCTCTCTCTGCAGGAATGATGGATTTTGGGTTGGAAAGGCGTCCTTGCGGAGCTGGCGTCAGTTGGCTCTGGAGCAATTAAATGAGCAAGACGAAGACGCAGAGCACAGTAACGGAAAAATGAATGGAAATGCACAAAACAAAGGTAGTTCTGCTGCTGTAGAGCTCCACCAGCTCTGACTGATACCTCCTAACAAAAGACACATCAGGTGTTCTGGCGTGTGCTGTTTTGCTTCCCTTGTATGAATAGGGAGGGAAGGCACTTCAGGTGGTTTGATATAACGCAGCCTTAATTTAAGGAGCTTTTTATTTGATAAGCTTCAAAACTGCTGGGTGATCTTCATACAGAGAGAAGATGAGGTAATAAGTAGTTTTACAGAGCTGTGTAGAATTACCGCCCCAGACACATGATCTTTTTCATCTACTTTTATCTGAATGAGAGCGCGCAGGGAAGGAAGAAACAGGGAAATTATCTTGGAGAAGGAATGAAGATGTTTATTGCAAAGGCCTACAGATGAAACAGCACAGCTGGTAAAGCAGCACTGGCAAAACACAGCTTAGGAAAAAAAAACATGAATTGGGTTCTCTTCTATGCCTGTATTATATGTTTGTGAGAATGTATGGGGGTTTTTTATTTGCCTTCTGTTCTCGAACCTTTGGAAAATGGATTTTATTGAGCTTTTTGTTTCTTAACTGGGATCAAGAAGCTTATTTGAATGGAAGTGGGGATGATCAGCTACTTGCCTTGATCCTGGGTTTGAAGGCTTGGAACACCAGATAACACAGCCCGTGTGATATCTATAGGCTGGCGCTGCTGATGGAGCTGGTGGCATCCATTGAGAAAAGGGCACTTCTCTGCATCAGCAGCTGAGTTACTGTCCCACTTGTGATTCCTCAGGGGTCACCTTGGTTTCAAAGCAGGTTGCACCTCCCAGAAGTACATTTTAACTGCTCACAATCCAGCTTGCTCATTAGCTGGCTTGTTGCAAACTGTTACTAACATTATTGTGTTGATAATACTCCCATTCGATGGGCAGTGCCTCTGCCTATAGAGCTACAGTTCTGAACTATAATTTGTAAATGTTTGTCCTGGCTTTGGGAGCACAAGCGCAGGGCAGATCACTGAGAGCCTGGCTGCAGTTGCCAGCTCACGTGCCGGAGCAGCAGTGTGCTCTTGGTGGCGCAGCCTGCCCTTCGCTGCTCACACCAGGGGAGTGAGCTCTGCTCTCACACCCGCTGCTGGAAGTGTCCGTGTTGAAAACGTAGAAATCAGCTCTGCTAGTTGGATCATCATTAATTATAGCTAATGATGTGCAGGTTGTTTAATTCTCTGCCGAATAGCTAATGGACGGGCGCAGCGCTGGCTCTCCCTTGTCTCATCAAGCACGTGCAGCTCCAGCTCGTGGCTGGCATTGCTTGGTCCCAGGCAGTGTGCAGTGAGGGAGAAGCTCAGGCTCGCTCCCAGGTTTTCCCACCAGCTTTTCCAAGCCACGCAGGTCTGGGCTCATTCATGTGATTCCCTCCCAACGCTACAAAGGGAGCATCTGGCTTAGATTAGTATCCTCAAGGCAATGAGCTGACTAATATTTTGCCAGTAAGGTTTCTGCTCGTTCTGCTCTCACCTAGAGGCTTTGGTTAACTCTGATCTGAGATCTTTGGGAGCAGCGAACCCCTGTGGTGCTTTAGCCGGAACAAATGCATCCTTTGTAATCTCACAAAGGATGGTCTTGTGCTCCACACACTTCAAAGCACTCCTACGTGTAATCCAGCCTGGCCTCTGGGCAAGCAGGCCATGCATTGAGAATAACATGCCTCCCTTGGGTTAAGAGTTTTGCTGTGATTTGAAGGGAAACCGGCCTTCAGTCCCCTAAAGATTTTGCTTTTCCTTCAGAGAGGAACTCTGCAATCTTCTTCTTTTTTTTTTTTTTTTAATTAGATGAATTGAATGAAGAGAAGAGAGAGGAGGAAGAAGAGTTAAATTTTAATGAAGACATTGTTTGCCCACATGGTAAGTCTCTGCGGGGGATGGAGATGAATATGTCTGTTGTTGCCCACTGCTCAAGACATTAACCTTGTAACCTTTACTGCAGCTAAGACCAGCATAAGTAGTTACTGAAGAAGTGTACTTTATTCTCGTTTGCTTGGTCTTTCTTGACACTTAAAAACTTCGAGCTTTCATGTAATGGCACTACTGTGGTGCAGTCCACCAGATCATGTAAGTAGTGAAAAGGGTGTAAATAAACACAGCCAGGCTGCAGAAGTGTGGCATCTCTTTCTCTCGCTAACAAAGCGATGTGATGGAGTGGGGGTGGCACCAAAGGTTTGCAGCCACGTTAAAGCTCTGAAAGTCTTAGGATATTCTAGAAAAAATAGATGGTGTAAATCAGTCAAGGTTGGAGCTGAGAGCGTCAGTTTGTTCTCTCAGTTTATATTAAACTCTCAAGAGTACAGAATTACTGACCTAACGACTGGAGAAACTCGGGCAGATCTGAGTGGCTGGGACTCCTAAGCATATTGATTTACCCACCTGCTGTGCTTTGGTGTCTGTTTACATAAGGTTTTGACCTGATGTTGGTTGTTTTGCTAAGTGATGGTTGGTTAGCTACATCCTTGGCTACGCTGTTGTTTGAATCTCACTTTTTAGCTTGTACGTCACTCTCAAACATAATTGTGTTCTACTGTAGGCTGCTGTTTGGAAGCATTGATTTCCCTGCCAGCTCTGCCTGGGACACTTGGTCTCATTCCTGCTAAGAGAAAAACATGCCATAAATTAGCAACACATCTCCTGTCATTAAGGCTAATCAAAGATGTAGAGTAATGGCTTGATAAAGCCTCATTGTAAAGCAGTTGAAGCACTTTGTCATGGTGTTACCTGTTTTTCACAGAGCCTTTGCACCGTATTTCCCAGTGCTGCAAGGCTGCTGCTTTTAAATAAAAACACGGTGTGGTGGTGAAACATTTAATGCAGCCAGACATCATAAAAACATTACGCTGGTAAATTGCTAGTTTATCTGTTACTTTGGGCTGTACTGGAATAAATATTAAGTATGGGGGCAACTGGCAGGTCACTTCTCATCAGCTTGAGCTAACCTTCAATTACTCATTGAAAACAACCTTTCCACCTCTACACACTTAAAATTTTCCTCTGGAGTGTATCAGCAAATCTGTAGTTTCAGTAATTCAGCCTTAATTTTGCTGTGGAGGAAGGCACTGCCTTGTTGGTACTCTCTGGAAAAGGCAGCACTTTATCTGTGAAGTCTGGCTTGCCTCCAGACATACCATCCGGGTGTTCCCTTAAGAAGTCTCTTTACGTCTTTGCTGTGATTTTTTGCTCTCTGGTAGTTTCCCAACCCTGGCAAATGTGTATATATATATGTATATACATATATATATATTTATTTATTTTTACATAAGTTAAAACTTCTTTAATGTCTGTGCCCAAAACGTGTCCCTGGAGAGAGACTGTAGGAGGGGGAAGCAGGGTCATCAGCGGTTAGGGTGGTCATCTTCCAGATGGCAAAGCACTTCTTCCCCACGCGTTCAGATCTGATTTTTCCACCTCTTTCACTCTGCAGCATATTAGTCTGTTTTCATTAATCACATGGTGTCAAGGCCCTTATTTGTACAAGCTCATTTTCCCATCCTTGCTGGCTCTGGAAGGCAGCCTGGTCCTGCCTCCTCATATGGTAAAGCTGGGCCACTTGGTCGTGTTTGATGAAGAACAAGGGGCCAAGCACTGCTTCGAAGCAGTCCAGCCTGACCTTTGTTTATTAGAGGAAAGGCAGGAGGGGAGCGTTGCTATTTTTTCTTCGGGGACTGGCAGAGGTCCAGGCTTAGCAAGAAGGAGGAAAGCTGCCGGTCTGTGGGGCTGAGGAGCTGCTGTAATGTTAAAGAGCTGCCAGAGGGTGGGGAGGAAGGAGCCTTTTATCCGTGTCTTCTGCCTGCTGAGCTCTCAGGCTATAGAAATGCAGAGCAGATAGTAGGACATCACCTCCTTTTCTGGACCCTTCTTGGCACCGGCACCACAACTTTGCGGTTGCTGTTTTGCCTCCCCCTTGCTGATAAGATCCCCGCTGAGGCACGAATATTCCTGTACCGCATCCGAACCTGGTTTGCTCTCATTTCTTGTGCGTGCAGCGCGGCTGAGCCTTGACTTCCCAGCAGCTGTCGTGGAGGCTGTGTTTTCCCCTTGGCAGGCATCCACCATGCGGGCGGCCGGCCGTCAGATCCCCGAGCCGTTGTGCTCTCGGGTTTTCCCAAGCCTGGCTCGGCTGCTGGAGCACGCCTGGTCATGCGTAAATGTGGTGCCCAGATGCGTTAGTGTAACCTCTCTGGTACTGCTGTCGCTAAAACGACAAGCAGAGATCCCTTGCCCTAAACCATCCTTTATTGTTCCTTGAGCATCAGTCGCCTGGATAAATGAGGCGAGGAGTCTGGGTGCTGGCTGGTAAATCTTGCTTGCTGTCCTTGCCCCCCAGTTACTCCCTCCCAGCTGTGGGCAGCAAAGTTCTTCCCAGCCCTGCAGGTGCCCTTCAGCTATTTGCCTTTTTCTCTTGTGGTGGGTGTTACTGCAAGGAGTCTCTGCAGCTGATTGTGAACCTGGGCTGTTTGAACATGGTGAGTTCTTCACACTACAGGTGTAGCTGAAATGAGGCATCTGAGTGCAACCATGCTTTGGGAAGGGTGGCTCTCAGGTGCAGGGGGAACATGTCCTTTCAGGATTCCGAGGTGCTTGAATAGAGCATGTGAGGCAGTCTGAGGTTATATACAGTGGTAAATTTGTTTTTCATGGGCATGGAAAGCACTTGGCTCCTGTTTCATGGGGCACAGTGTTGGTCTGCAGCTTAGAAAGTGGAATCACCATGAAATCATAGCTCCAGATAGCCAAGATCAGAAAACATCAGCCTAGTGCCCTCTCTGGCTTGTCCTTCTCCTGGCATCTGTCACTGCCTCATCCTGCTTTGTGTTTGATCGGCTGCTTGGTTCACAGGCTCTGAGACCTAAAGGACATTTATGTGAATTAAAGTCATATTATTTTTTTGCCTGTCTGAACAAGGAAACGATATAGAAGTTGAAGGTGACTTTGTGTATTAGTTGTGGTCTTTCTGCTGACATGGTGTTGCCTGATAAGTGCATGAATATCTTCCCCCACATTTATACCCTGTAATCTCTTAAATCTAGTTAGGGCTGCAAAACATTGCTGAGCACGTCAAGAGCAAAGTCCTTGTCTTGGCTCTCTCTGTGCAGGTGACCTGTGCATATCTGAAAACGAAAGGAGGGTGGTTTCGAAGGAAGCCTGGAAGAAACTCAAGCAATATTTTCCAAAGGCCCCTGAATTCCCAAATAACAAAGAGTGCTGTTCCCAGTGCAAGGTATTTGACTAGCAAATAATATTACCCTTTTGTTGACTGTAGATACGTGGTCATGTTTCTGGTTTTCACTACCTAATGCAGTGGAGAAAAGCAATATCGCCTTTTAATAGCCACAAGGAACTGAAGCACAAACTAACTGTTTCATGCAGATTTTGGAGCGTGAAGGAGAAGAAAATGAAGCTCTGCATAAGATGATGGCCAGCGAGCAGAAGACCTCCCTCCAGAACCTGTTTCATGATAAATGCAGGCCTTGCCTGGGCAGCTGGCCTCAGGTAGGGGAAAGGGAACGCTACTGGGGCCTGGGGGGAAGGCTGTCACGTGGAAGCTGGCGTTCCCTGCTGCTTTGCCTGAAATCTGCTTTTTGGGAGCTGTATCCCTGGGAGCAGCATCCCCAGCTGAGCCATCCTGCCTGCCCCGTCTGCCTGCCTGGAAGCTCGCAGGGCATGCCCTGCACAGCCTGTGCCATCTCTTTGCAGACAAGTGGTGGCAGATGGGTAGCAATTCTATAAGTTTTTATCCCTCTCCTATGAAATTTTATTTTGACTGCAAGAGACACTGGCTGATGATCATTCTCTCAGTCTGAGTGAGACCATGCTTGCACCAGGATTGCCTGTGCCAGTGGAGCTCACAAGTACGCTGCGCCGAGGTGTGATTTCCCCCGATTAGCTGCGCTGGCACACAGCCCTGCTGTAGATACATGAGAATTGCTCATGTGCCAATATAGCTGTCGCTGGCCTGGAGTCAGCTAGATAAGCAGGGACAATATTTCTGCAGTGGTTACATCCGTCCCTAGAAGTACCTATGCTGTGCAGCCGTGCCAGTGGAGAGAGAGGACTATCCACTGCCCTTAGTCTGCCTTCCCACTGGTCTTTTGCTGATGGTAGGACAAAATTCACATGTGCACCAGCTTCTCCAGTGTTCTTTTCTGTCTCAAGCCTGGCAGAGGGTGCAGGGGGCTGCCCTAAATGCTGAAGCCATGCAAATAGGAGCAGCAGTCACACAGGACCTGTTGTAGTGGCCTCTCTCCGGTTCAGGTGTGTGGCTGTCCAGGACCTTCTTAAGAGCTGTTGGCACGTCAGGGCTTTGAGTCAGTTTGAGAGAAATGGCACAAGCTGCTGGCCGGGCTCCATGCCTTGGCTCCTGGGTGTCTCGCAGTGCTGATTAATGATTGACTCTTAGATCCTGCCAAGCTGCTTTGGCAGGTGTCCGCCTCGGTTGCTCCTATTTGTGAGGGCAGCCTGCTGCTCCTGGTCCCTTCTCGGGGCCACCAGCAGCTCTGGCCAGGAATAAATACTGAGATCAGCATGGATCTGTGCTCCTGAATGCAGGAGGGACTAAACGGGCAATGCTCTGCTGAGTCTCCAAAGGAGAGCTGTCAGGTCCTACCAGCAGTATTCAGGGCTCACAATTTTTGTGAGGTTTCTTGATCCATAACAGTTGAGGTCCAGGAAAAAAAGGAAAAAAAAGCGCCAAATTGGAGCAGTTTTAATCTAGGAAATATGAAGGGACATCAAAATTATATCTACACATGCACACATTAGGAGTTTTCCTGCGGAAAGATGGGAGTGAGCCCTTAAATCTGCATTGGGGAAAGCAGACAGGTGAGCACAGGAATCATTTTGTCACTCAGCTCTTAGGATCTCCGTGGTTTCTTGTCTGGGAGCTGCCAGCAGCAGACTATGTAATAGCAAATCACTAGGGGAAGTTTAAAAAAAAAAAAAAAAAAAAAAAAAAGGTTTGTCCCAAAAATGCTGCATTGTGAGGGTGCACATCCCTGGTTCTGAATATGTGCATGCTATTGCTGAAAGCAACCACTCGTAGATTTTGCTCAGTGAGGAAAGGGAGGACAGGATGGGATGGTCTCTCACCCTGTCCCTGTGGGAGTATGTAGATGTGTCTGCTCTAGACCCTGAGTACACGAAGGAGTACCCGGTGACAGAAACACACTGCCAGAGAGCCTTAGCTGCTCTAGGGAAAATGACCGTTTCCTGCTATGAATTAAAGGTAATTGGATCTAAAGCTAAATTAACTTTGTAATAAACACGAGATTAGTAATGTAAGTACTTAGTGCTTGATCTCAAATTATTTTACTTGGCTTTCCCAGTACGCTTGGGTGGAGTTGTCATGGTAAAATCGCTGAGATCTTGAAAAGAATGAGTGCTGCAGAAAAAGCTGAACAGTCATTGCCTCTCTATTGTTGGATTAATTAACAGAAGATTTGTTTTATTATTTTTTTTCTCTTGTCTTTCAGGAGACAGATGAGCTGTATATTGTTTCACAGTTCTTTGTAGAAGAATGGAGGAAATTTGTCAGGTAACCACCTTGAGGTTTTTGGTGCTTTTAATTTCTTTTTTTTTTTTTTTTGGGGGGGGGGCGTGCTGCAGATAGCAATTTCACTTTTGAATCAGCATTTGCCTGGTGTGTGTAGTTACCTATGCTTTGCCTTTGCGGAAACAAGGAAGCTGATTTTGTGGGACTTGGACCGTGTGCTCATAGCAGTTGTAATACATTGTAAGAAACTGAATTTCCTTGTTTACCGTGTCTTAACCAGATGGTCAGATTAGATAGTAACCTGATTAGTTTTTTCATCTGTCTGAAGCTGTATCCTAGGCAAAGGTCACCACTCAATCCCGTTTCCACGGGCTGCTGGTGGTACGAGATGGAAATCTCCGCTAGGTATGAGAGCAATTTTGCAGCGCACAGGAACGCAGATCTGATTGCCTTGATGGTGGTAGTTTAATATTCTCCACTGGAATGCCTTCTGTAAATACCCACCTATGATTTCCTCTTCTCAGCTGCCTGCAGACTCGTGATTTTTTTTTTTCCACATGAAATAACCTGACCATGCTTACAAACCACTTACTGTTCCTTTTCTTTGCCTGAGCAGGAGGCCAACACGATGCAGCCCTGTGTCCTCGGTAGGAAACAGCGCTCTTCTCTGTCCCCATGGGGGCCTCATGTTCACCTATGCTTCCATGACCAAAGAAGACTCTAAACTGTGAGTTTCTTTTACTCATGCATCTGCCTTTGCCGGGTGCTGTTGTCTTTCATGGGCCTCAGGGAGCATTCCCAGATGCTTGCTGAGCTGCAGCAACCCGAAGAGCAAATGCTGTCCCTGGAACAAAATTAACACAGATGCTTTCTCAGGCCTACCTTAGTATAAATCTTCATATAGGTCAAGACCCAAATTGTCCAAGGATGCTGTCTCAGGAAAAAAGAGCTTACTTAAGCTTGGCTAGTTCCTAACAATAAACTACCCTGAATCTGACTGGGGCATTAGAAACATGTAGCTTCCTTTAAGATTTGCTTTCCACAAGACTTACCCCTGGAGCTCTGGACGCTGGGCTGGAGTTTATGCTCCATAGCCTTGCTTCTGCAGTGATGCAGAACTAAAAATGTAGCAGATCTTCCACTTCTCTCCTCCTCCTTCCTCCCTCTGGCTGTGCGTGCTGGGCATGACTGGAGCATAACAGTGTCACTAATAACACACTCCTCTTCCCTGTTATCTTGGGCATACAAGCCCTCTCATGTAGCTGGGGTTATGTATTGGTTTTGTTGCCCTTCTTTCACCCGCAGACTAAAATGAAAAGGAGAGGCTGTTCAGAAGCTCAACACTGTTTTCACTGCATGCTCGGGGCTTGGCTTTTCCATGTCATAAAGCATGTTCTTGTTTCTTTGCACAGTATAGCTCTAATATGGCCCAGCGAGTGGGAGAGGATTCAAAAACTGTTTGTTGTGGATCATGTCATCAAAATTACCCGAACAGAAGCTGCTGGGGCAGACCCCGAGAGTGCACTTTACACCTCTGAGCCCAGTGAGTGAATCTTTTACTGCTGTCTGTGCTCTGTTGTGTTGCTAATTGGTGCTGACTTCCTGGGAAAAGGCTCTTTTTGGATAAAGGGTCAGATCTAAGGGGATCCGCGGCAGCCGCAGTAAACACTGAGCTTGGCAGATGCCCCTTGTTATGTGAGCTGCTCTGGGTTAGCAGTGAGAGGCGTTGGGCAGGTGCGTATACTCAGTGTCTCCAAGGAGCTGAAGCAATTAAATGCATTTTCCTTTGTTCCTCCCCAGAACTCTGTCCAGAATGCAGAGAAGGGCTGTTATGCCAACAGCAGCGGGACTTGCGTGAGTACACCCAAGCAACTATCTACATCCATAAAGTGGTGGATAATAAAAAGGTACGGATCTCTCCCTTGGTCCTCACTCCTCCTGGCACCATTTCATTTAACAGAAACTGCACCAATTGAGAGCCCAAACAGCTAAATAAACAGCCATCTGAACACAGTGACGAGGCAGCTATCGCAGCCTGCTGTGTCCCTACAAGGTGGAACCTGCTGGTGGGAATGGTGGTATAGTGCAGGGAGGCTTTCAGTGAGCAGAAAGCACCTGGATCTGGTTCATGAAAGCTATTGCTTTGGCAAAAATGGCAAATGGGAACACTGGATGCAGTTGCTCTGAACACTTGGCTTCCTCAAGGCTTCATTTTGCCAGTCCAAACCCTTTTGGTGGTCTTTGTGTTGTCAGGTATTTCTATGTATGCCAATTCTGATTATTTTAGGCAGTGTCGTAACCATCTCTTCATAATCGTGCTATCAGGCTCTACCTGTTCTCCTCCCCCTCCAGTATTTGTCATTTCCTTTCTTGGTTGCTAAAGTGACGTTTGTTCCTAGATAGAAATAAGCTCTTCAATCTTCAAGCTGATAAAATAGCAGTGAACACAGATGTGGTTTTAAAGATCCCTTACAAAGTTGTGAATTGTGTCGGCTTTACTGCTTTCTTAATGGGATCAGTGTGAGGTCCAGAACTGGACTGGAAGTGGCTTTACAGGTATCTGAAAGCTGGATACAGTAAGTTCCCTTTCTTAGGGTTTGCTTTATGCTTTAAGAGGGAAACCAAGGCTTGTGGGTAAGCTCAGGTAAAGATGCCAAAATCCAGCTAATGACAGGAGGCCGCTGAGCCCAAGACAGTCACAGCAGCATAGATCTGATAAAAACATCCCCTGACAGCTTCCAGGATGGGGCAAAGTGCAATGCAGCTATGTCACAGTAGTTCCAATCTGAACTGGTGCTTAAAGGGTTTCAAAGCACTTAGACGCATGAGTAGCCGGTTGCCAGCAGCTTCCCGAAGTGCCCTCAGCTCCTCCATCCTCTAGTGATTGCACTCAGGCACACAACAGGTCTGCGAAGCTCAGCATGGTTGGATCAACTTAATTCAGGAGCATCAAGGCAAAGGCTTCCAGGCCTTCCTTGTAGAATCAAAGCTGGAGGGAGGTAAAAATCTTCCATCCACATATGCAGTGTGAGATCAGTGAGATTTTTTTTTTTTTTCCCACCCCCAGCCTTATTTTAAATGGAAGAGATGGAGCCTAGAGAACTGCAGGGTGCTAGAGGTTTCTGCCTCAGCTGTAAGACATAGAGCACGGAGCATGGTCCTGAGCCCCTGCTGCAGGTTTGCAGCCTGTCTGGAGGCTGAATCCCAAGGCTGTATCTTGGCACTAGCGCACAGGAGGAGTTTTCCTCTTGGTGCTGGACAGGACCACGCTCACACGTAGGGCTGCTGAAAACAGGCAGCTATTCTTTGCCGAGCAGCTGGAGACGGTGAGAGGGGGCGAGAGCTGGCACACGAGATCCCTCATTAGCGGGGCAGCCCCAGCGAGAGGCGAAGTGGTGACGGTGCCCACAAGCAGCACGTCAGCTGCGCGGGCACCAGGCTCTCGCCAGCAAGTACTGCGAATGGCGGTGCTCAGAGCCGCTGCTTCCTTCCTGCCAGCTTTGCCTCACAAAGTCAGGGAGTGTTTTCCCAGCCCCTCACCACTGCTCATCCCTCCTCTGCAGCCCCTGAGTTTCTCCTTGGGCTGACGCTGCAGGAGGGAAGTCACGGCTCTATAAAATCGGTGCAGGGAGGTTGCGGACGGCGCCTTCTCCGAAGGGCGGCACTGCTGGAATCCAGAGGGCTCTGGGGACGCTGTGGTTGGCGCTGGATGCTTGGGAGTTGTGATTGCATCTTTAATTGCAAATACATTGATGGAGAAGTGAGCTCTCAGGCATCCGGGATGGAGAGTGCGCCAGCCTCCTGGGCTCCCTTGCAAACCCCAGCCCCAGCCGAAGTGTAGACGTGTGTACACGCCCAGCGGATCCACGCTTCCTGTAGAGTGACTTATAAATAAAAAGGATGTTCAGTTCTGTATATGTTTGTGTAAATTATTTAGATTTCATTTACTTACGAACTCCAGACCCATAAATAACGGCGGTGAGTGCCTCTTGTCGGTCTGCTGCAGGGATGGATAAGTATATAATTTACAGATAATATTCCTTTCTCTGTGTTAGGGCTTTCGTAATACACTTAGTCGAACAGAGAAGCAGCCAGCTAATGGGAAAGAAATCAGTCCAGGCCCCTGGAGACTTTCCTTTTGCCTGGAGAGGAGGGTAGGTCTTGAGCCGCAGGAAGCAGGATGTCCCCGCAGTGGGGTTTTGATTTTTAGCCAACACCTGCAATTCAGCAGAGAAGCTTGACAAGCTGCATGTGTTCTCCTGAGCTGAGTCCCCCATGGTTTGATGCAGCTGGGGGGGGGAAGTCTGCAGAGCATGTGGAACAGATCCCTGTTTTTTTTCTGCTTTACCTCGGCTCATTTGATCAAGGTGGCATCCTAGAAGTCTCTGAAAGCTGTTTGCCATGATGTGACAGTCTGGGTTAGTTACGCAGAATGATTTTTATGACTTCAGGTAATGAAGGACGCTGCTCCAGAGCTGAACGTGAGCAGCTCAGAAGCTGAAGAGGAAAGGGAGGAAAACAAACCAGAGGGGGAGCAAGACCCAGATTTTAACCAGGTAGAGATCAAAAATACAGCAAGGTTCCTCAGTTTTGCACCAACCTCTTGAGTCAGCATGATGGAACAGTTCTTTTCCTCTGTTTACATCTAGCAGGCGAAAGAGAAGGCAACTGTGTCTTAAATTGTGTTACTGTCATGGTCATACTGCACATTTTGTCTGACTTTGCATTACCAAGGCCAGTTTTGCACCCATGCTCTTTGGTTTTAAACCTAGCTGTAGGAGCAGTGCTGGCTTTCCTCTAGCTTCCTTGCCAGTGTGCTTCACGGTCGCAGCATGGAAGCATTCTCCAGGGCTCGTTCCCAATCAGTGCTTTGTAAGTTAGATATCTTTGTTAGAGATCTGCCTGCTCCCAAATGTCGGTCACTTGGTGTTCAGGCTACCGTAAATACTCTTACTCCTAATACCAAATCCCAGACAAGGGCCAGCACTGGGAAGCCGTGTCTCCTGGGAAAAGCAGCAGTACTCATCCCCTGGTGTGAATGCACTAGTGTACATCTTCCTGACACGTCAAGTTCTTCCTTGCTCCCTTTTTGGAGAGCAAGGGTCACTGCTGCATCAAACACTGACAGTGACTCGTACACTTGGCTGACAGTAAGCACTGTGCTGGTGTTAGGAGCAGGGACAAAGTTTCAAGGCAAGTCCTTTTGGTCCTCTCGACCTCTTGGTGATACTTGCATGCGTCATTCACTTTCCAAGGGGCGTTTCAGTGCTTCGTGCTTTCCCTCGCATGACTGACCTGCCTGAAATGCAGTCTGGGGGAAGGGGAGGTTGTATTTTCCACAAAGGCCAGAGCTGGGCTCCTGATTTCTGACTTGTTTCCAGACCAATGGTGGTGCAAAGCGCCAGAAGATCTCGCACCAGAACTACATCACTTACCAAAAGCAAGGCATCAGGCGGAGCACCCGGCACCGAAAAGTCCGAGGGGAAAAAGCACTGCTTGTTTCTGCTAATCAGACGCTGAAAGAGCTGAAAATACAGGTAAGGCGTTTTTGGTCCAAGGAGTGTTTGTTCATGAATAAGGAAACATGAAATGAATAGTCAAGAGAGTACAGCTGGGAGGAGATGGAGAGGGAAATGAGTATAAAATCCCAAGTGGCATCAAAAGGCATGTGTTTGTCTTCTAAACGCGGTATTTTTGCGTAGTTCAGCGGTATGTTTTTCCTCTGCACAAAATCAGCGTGTCTCATTGTGTTGGCACAGATCATGCATGCATTTTCAGTTGCTCCCTTCGACCAGAATTTGTCGATCGACGGGAAGATACTAAGTGATGACACCGCAACGCTTGGCAGCCTGGGAGTCATCCCCGAGTCTGTCATTTTATTAAAGGTAATGTGGGAGTGAGGTGGCTGCTAAAGGAAGTCGAGTAAAGCAGAGAATTGAACAAAATTTTGTACAAAGAGAAACACATTATGGTGCACATGAAAACTGCCATGCCCTGGACATGCCCACCTGTGGCTGGCCATCAGCTTAATTTAACTAGCTCTTCCTGGAGCTCATGCCCTTCTTGGGGAAGGAAAAGTCTTTTTTTTTTTTTTTTTTCTTTAAAGAACACGTCTTAGCTGGCCTATACTGCAAAACTCAGCACCAGCCCAAAGGAGAGCAAAATTACAGCAGTTCTGCCCTGTTATCCCCAGTCCATGCCAGAAGGTGTTCTGACAACAGTTCCCCGTTCCTCTCCAGAGCAGGACTGACCTGTACAGCTGATAACACTGCTAACATCCAGCGAGGTGCTCGATAACCCCTCGTCTGTTCTGTTTTCCAGGCTGATGAACCAATTGCAGATTACGCAGCGATGGACGACGTTATGCAAGGTGAGGGGGACCCCCAGGCACTGCTGGGGTAGATGAGGGATTTGGGGAAGCTGAATGCTGCTGCGCTTCTGGCAGGGATGGTGGTGGCCATATAGGGCTGTGTCGGCTTAGGGCTGAAACAGTAGAAACATGAGAGGAAAATAGAGATGTTGAAGCTTTCCTGTAACTGTCAACTGAAGATACAGCTGAGCGCTGCAGTATGCTGCTGATCAGACAAAAGATCCTTTTAGAAAATGACTGTCAGGAGACTTCTAACATGATGCCTCTTTCTTTCCATCCCCAGTTTGTATGCCTGAAGAAGGATTTAAAGGTGAGAGTCTTTTTTTTCCTTTTTTTTTTTTTTTTCTTCTCCCCCTTTCATTTTAAGCCCACGCAAAGTTCAGCTCCACCTCGCAAGCTTCGTAATCTTTCGGTGGTTGTCTTCTTGCTCCTCAGGGACTGGTTTACTTGGACACTGATGGTTTTATAAGTGCTGGCAGCAAAGGAGCAACCAGAAGGGAAGAGGATTTTGACACGGTAGGGCATTAAAAGACAAGGTGGATACAGGACAGAACTCTTGACTCTTCCAGAAGGCAGAAACACATTCTGAAATGACTGCCCCCAAAATGCCTTATGTCAAAGCAGATTGCACTGAAGGACATCCTGACTTCAAAAGAACGTTCCCAATTTTATATTTAATAAAGCAACAGTAAGGTTGGAGAGTTTAGCAGCAGTAACAGTGTTATCATGTTTACAGGCAGACATTTCTAGCAAGGGAGATGGTGGCATTCTCGTATATTCCCTGATGCAGATCCCATACCACCTTCGTCTGTCCAAAAAGGAGTTGTAATTCAGTAGATCAAAAACATCTCGATCTGTTCTCCAGTAACTCTTTAGGCATAACCTGCTTACAGATAATCCTGTCTTTGATCCACTATTATTCTTTCCGTACAGCATGGAAGTAAAGAAATTGTTAATTGTGAGGAATGTCTATCTCTTTCAAAACTTCATATATTTACCCAAAGTGTAAGCTGTGGTCTGCCTACGAAAGCCTTCCATCAGCGACTTGGAGCCCAGGGGTGCAGAGGGAACAGGGAGCTGCCTCCCTGCTGTCCCCGCAGGGCTTCCCTTGCTCAGCCACTCGCCTTCTGCAGTTTCACTTCCAAACATGATGGTCTTTAATAATCACATGGTCTTTCTCTGTGAACTGTGTTTTTAGAAATGTGGGATATTTTAATGACTTTTGATAACATCTTTCTCCAGTACGTTACTGCCAAGAGCGCTCTGCCGATCACTGGGGGAGCTTTGAATCTAGAGCACCTGAGCCAGAGCTGGCAAAGGGGCTGCGCGTGGGTGGTGTGTTTCCCATGTGGAGAGGTTTTCCCTCTGTTCTCCTCGTTTTCAGGAATGCACTAATGATTTTTTTTTTACATCTCCTGTAGCTCCCAGAAAGGATCTTTCCCTCTCCTGATTGCGTATTCATAGCAGGAAATAGTATACCACTTCCAGACAAAAAAAAATAGAAAAAAAAAAAAAGGGCACTGTCAAGGTATCTCCATAATAAAGTTAGACATTTCCTGTTCTCCTCAGAGTTTTAACTTGTTTCCACAACCCCAGTTCGTGCACTGGCGCTTGATATGGATGCAGAGGGCTGGGTTGCTGCGTTGGCAGCTTTAGTTCTTACAGGACTGGAGGAGCTTTGCAGGTGGATGGCAGGGTTTGGGCTTCAGGGAGCAGTGGCGGAGCGTGTCCCTTCCCAGCAACCATGGTAGCCTGTTCTTTTATAAATGTACCTTCTATCTGAAGAATTACAGCTGCCCTGTGCCAAGCGCTAGGTCTTCACACTGCATCCTCCTCCCTGTCCCTTTGTCCCCAGCAGCAGAGGGGCTGGATGGCGAGTTGGCAAAGCAGCTGGCACTGGGACTGCAGAGCTGCCCCGAAGTGATTTTTTTGGTATAAGTTGGGGCTGGACCCGCATGGGGGAGCGGCGCGGCAAAGCGGTGTGATCTTTCCCAAGGTAAAGACGTCAGCAAGAATTCAGCACGCCCTCGGTCACGCTTGCCAATGCCCAAAGCGGCTCCACTCTGAAAACGGGCAGGTTTTAATTCTTCCCAGACTGAAGCACTCGCTTGTGTACATACTCCTTGGAAATTCCATATTTTTTTTCAACCTGCTGTTAATTTTTTTTTATGTTATGAGAGTCTCTTCCTTGAGCTTATAACGTTGCAAAACTAAGTCTCTAAACTCGGCTGGAAGCAGCGAGCTGGGCTGTAGCGGTGTTTCCAGCAGCAGGGTACTCCTGTACCTCAGCATCGCTGTTTCTTAGAGCCAGGTGGTGGACACAGGTACAAGATGTGATTGAAGGCACATTTACTGTTTTGTCTGTATTTGCAAACATATTGGACTAAAGTTGTCATTTGAGCTGTGGAAGCCTTATTAAAGCGCATACACGTCTGTCCGCTCATGTTTTAATGCCGCAGCGAGGGCTGGGGGCTGTCTCTGGGCCGTGCACCCCTCAGGCAGAGGTGCAGATGCTCTGAGCTCAAGATACCCACGGAGAGGCGCGAGCAGGATTACGCCAGCGTGGGAATAGTGCAGGCGCTGGCAAAGGGGCACGTTTTCCCCGAGCGAAGCCTCGATGGCTCCCAGCGCCTTGGCTGTGCCCTGTGGTGCTTGGCAGTGGGCCCTTGGCGGAAGCAGCAATGACTGGCGCTGCCTCGTGCTGCAGCACAGAGGTGTTTCTGTCGGGGAGCCGGTGCCCACGCAGCTGCAGGGCCCAGCACTTCGGTGCCCCCATCCCCATGCTGGCGGGTCACGTCCCCCTCATCCCCGCACTGGCACAGGGCCCCAGGAGCACTCCCCAGGGCTGTGGCTTGGTGCCAGCCCATGGCTCCTGGCACCCAGTGGCGGGGAACCCGTGCCAGCCGTTCCTCGAGCATCGCAAGTCACCGAGCCCATCCCACAGCCCCAGTGGGGAGATGGGTGCTGGGGGGGCAGCCCTGGACCTGGAGGGGTTCTGGGGAGCTCAGCTGGGGGCTGGTGGGGAAGGTCTGGGGTGTTTGGGTGGGGGGTGGGTGGGGGGATGGATGGATGGATGGATGGATGGATGGATGGATGATGGAGCTTCTCTGGGTACCAGGGATGGGTGGGAGGATGGATGAGGGGGGAGAGCTCTGGGTGCCAGGGAGGGACAGACGGACAGACAGATGGACAGATGGGGGTACTCTGGGTGCTCAGGGCTGGCTTTGTGGTGGTACGCTGAGTACCAGGGATGGATGCAGGGGGCCCCACCAGTACATGGCTGGGGAGGATGGGGGGATGCTGGTGATGGTTGGGGGGCACCTGTGTACCAGTGAGGGGCAGCAGGAAGGAAAGGGCTCCCCGGGGACCGGGGCGGGGGCTTTAGGAGCTTCCCTGGGTCGTAGAGCGGGGGCACCAGCGATGGGTGCAGGGGGAAGCTGGGGGGGACCCGGGTGCCAGGGATGCAGGAGGGAGGGGGGGGGCCCGGTGCTGGCAGCGGTAATGGAGGGGGGCGAGGGGGGATGGAGGATCCCCGTCCTGGGGGCGCTGCCCTGCCCGGTTGCCGGTGCCAGATCCCGGTTGCCGGTGCCAGATCCCGGTTCGCAGCGCCGCTTCCTGGAGCTGCCAACCGGCTCCGGTGCCGTTTGCTCGGTTCCCGGTGCCGGGGTCGGGTCCCGGTGGCGGTGCCGGTCCCGGTGCCGGTTCCGGTGCCGGTTCCCGGTGCCGGCCGCCCCCGGTGCGGGCCCGCCCCGCCCCGCCGCACGTGACGCGGCGCGGCGGCAGCGAGCAGCGGGGCCCCGCTCCGCTCCGCTCCGGTACCGGCTCCGCTCCGCTCCGGTACCGACCCCGGCTCCGCTCCGCTCCCGGCCCCGCCGCCCCCCCGGTAAGCGCCGCGCCGCGGGGCTCCGCCGCTGGGGTCCCTCCGGGTCCCCCCCCCCCCGCCACGCCGGGGTCCCCCCTCCGGTGCTGCGCCGGCCTCGGGGACACCGGGGGGAGGCTGAGGGACATGGGGGGCCGGGGCGGGCCCGTGCGTCCGTGACCTTCAGCCGGTACCGGCAGCGGGGGGGGGGGGATGCTCCGGGCCTGGGCAGAGGGACCCCGGCGGGCGGGCAGGCCCGGGGGGGGCCGGGGGGTGGCATCAGGCTCCGTGCGCCCTCCAACCCCCCCATAATGTATTCCCCCAATTGCCCCCTCCCCGCCCTGCCCCCCACGTCCACCGCAAAATCTGCCCCCTCCTCAAATCTGCCCCCCCTTCACCCCCGGCATCTGCCCTCCCCCCCCCACCTTTCCGGGCCCATTCCGGCCCCGCAATCTGCGCCCCCCCCATCCGCGTCCCTGCCATCTGCCCCCACCGTGCCCCCACCGCGGGGCTGCCCCCCCTCGGGTGCTGGCGGGGGGGACACGAGGACGGGGCGGGGGGCGGGGGGCGTGCTTGCAGGGGGCCGGGGCAGGTGTGCACGAACCGGGGCGATGCCGGCACGCGGGCCGCGGTTGCACGGGGCCGGGTCACATTGTGGCGTTTGCACCAGGGGCGCGTTTGCACGGGGCCCGGTGGCGTTTGCACCGGGTTGCGCTTGCACCGGGGTGGCGTTTGCACGCGGGGCCGCTCGCACGGGGCCCGGTGGCGTTTGCCGCGGGTCCCGTTCTGCCCCGGGTCCCGTTTCTGCCCCCGGTCGCCCCCGCACGATGCCCGTGTCGCGCTGTCGCCGTCCCCGCGGTCCCCGGCGCTGTCCGTGGTGCTGCCCCGCGCCGCGCCGCCACCCGTCCGCAGGGGGCGCCCTTAGGGGAGGGGGGCACTGGGGGGGGGGTGACGGTTCGGGGGGGTCCCAGCGGCCACGCACCCCCCGTGTCCCCACCCGGCCCCGGCCGCTCCAGTCCCTCCGGCTCCCGGCGGCCGGCGCTTGGCTTGCTGCCATCAGTAGGCTTCAGGGGTAACGCCGCCAGCCGAGCGGGCAGGGGCTGCGGCGGGGGGCTCCGGGGGTGTGTGGGGGGGCGAAGCGGTGCCCCCCAGGCTCCTGGCCAGCCCTCCCCGCTGCAGCACCCCTCCCTCGCCCACCCTCCCCCTGGGTCCGTGCGGCGGAGGCAGCTCCCGGCCTCCCACCCTCCCCCGCTCCTCTCCCCCAGGAAGTGCCATGGGCCCCCCCGGACCCCCCCGGGCCACCTAGACGTGTCCCCAGCGGGCGCCGCCACTCCCTCGGCCACCCCACCCCGAGGTAAGGCCCCGCAGGTGCTCCCCTGCTGTGACGGGGGAGGCACGGGGGGGGCACCCAAGGGTGCCCATCCCCACCCCCGGGAAGGGGTGTGAGGCACCCACGGCCCCTGCCTCCCGCAGGGCAGCAGGATGGCCCAGCAGCGCCACGCCGCGCCCCCCCCGCTCAAGGTAGGCATCACTGGGGTGGGTGCCCGAGCAGCACCCATAGGTGCCAGCATGCCCTTCACCCCCTCCCCATTGTCTTGCAGACAGAAGAGGATTACATCCCCTATCCCAGCGTGCACGAGGTAGCGTGGCTGTTCCCCCCCCCCAGGGAGGGTGCCAGGGGTGGGTGAGCAGCTGGGGGGGGACATGGGAGGGGGGCTGGGGCACCCACCTCGGCTGTGGGTGCAGGTGCTGGGCCGGGAGGGGCCGTTCCCCCTCATCCTACTGCCGCAATTTGGGGGCTACTGGATCGAGGGCACCAACCACCAGCTGAGCGGGGCACCCGAGCCCCCCCTGACCCCAGCACCCGGCACCCGGGCCAGGCTGGAGGGCAACCACACAGCCAAGATCTACCGCAAGCACTTCCTCGGCAAGGTGAGCACCCAAGGGTGCTGGTGGAGAGGGTGTCAGCAGTGTGTGGGGTCCCCATGGGTGTGCATGGGCATGGAGGCCCCATAACCATGGGTGCATGTGGGTACAGATGTCCATGGACATGAGTGTCCGTGGGTGTGGGTGCTCAAGGATGGGGTTCTCCGTGGGTATGGGTGTGCACGTGGATGAGGAGCCCATAAGGATGGGTGCCTGTGTGTAGGGGTGCTCAGGAACGTGGGGGCCCCGTGCATTGGGTGTTCTGAGGTGTGGATGCCCCATGGCATGGGTGTTTGTGGGCATGGGGACCCTAGAAGGAGGGGTGCCACAGGCATAGGGAGCCACCCATGTCTGTGGGATGGGTGGCCCTGAGCATGGGTGCTTCAGGCATGGGTGCCCCATCATCACGGGTGCTCATGGGTATCGGTGCTTGTGAGCACAGGGATGGCTGGAGATGGGTGTCCTGTTGCGTGTGTGCCCATGGGTATGAGTGTTCCATGGGTGGGGGTGCCCCATAGGTGTGGGTGTTCATGAGGATGGGTGCCCAGCGGGCATGGGTGCTCCACGGGCATGGGTGCCCTGTAGGAACGGGTGCCTCCAGGCAGAGGTACCCATGGACATGGGCATCCCATGGGCATGGACGCTTGGCTGTGCGGGTGTCCCGTGGGTACCGCCAGACACGGGTGCCTCACGGTGTGGGACACGAGCGCCCCTTGGTGCCCTCATGGGTGCTCGGCCCCTCCTCGCAGGAGCACTTCAACTACTACTCCCTGGACCCAGCGCTGGGCCACCTCGTCTTCTCCCTTAAGTATGACGAGCAGGAGCACCTCCACCTGCTGCTGCGGTGAGCTGGGTGCCAGGGGACCCATGGGTGCTGGCTGGGGTGTGGGCGACCACCTTGACCCCCCCACCTCACCCCGCAGCACGCGCACCCGCACCCTGCACGATGTGGTGCCCATCTCCTGCCTGGCTGAGTTCCCCAACGTGGTGCAGATGGCCAAGGTGGGTGCACCTCCCCCCCCCATTCTCCAGCAGCACCCATGGGTGCCCCCCCCCCCAGCCAGGGGCACCCGCCGCACCGCCCCTCCCTCCCGCAGCTGGTGTGCGAGGACGTCAACGTGGATCGCTTCTACCCCGTGCTCTACCCCAAGGTGAGCGGGGTGCATGGGTGGGGGGGGAGCACCCATGGGTGGGGGCACCCCAGGGTGCACCACACCCAACCAGCACCTCCTGGCCTCGCAGGCATCCCGCCTCATCCTTGCCTTTGATGAGCACGTGCTCAGCAACCACTTCAAATTTGGCGTCATCTACCAAAAGCTGGGGCAGGTAGGGGGCTGGGGGGGGAAGGGGGGACCAGGGGAGTGTGGGGGGTTGGTGGGAGGGGGGATGCTGGGGGGGGCACCCACGGCTGCCCCACTGCAGACCTCCGAGGAGGAGCTCTTCGGCACCACGGAGGAGAGCCCGGCCTTCGCCGAGTTCCTCGACGTCCTGGGCCAGCGGGTGCAGCTGCGCGACTTCAAGGGGTGCGTGATGGGGTGCTGGGGGGGGGCACCCCCATGTCCTTGTCCCTGTCCCCCTTCGTCCCCCCAGTCCTCAGCATCTCCCCCCCCTGCCCCGTGCAGGTTTCGGGGGGGGCTGGACGTGACGCATGGGCAGACGGGCAGCGAGTCGGTGTACTGCCACTTCCGCGACAAGGAGATCATGTTCCACGTCTCCACCAAGCTGCCCTACACCGAGGGTGATGCCCAGCAGGTGGGGCACCCATGGGTGCTGGGGGGATGTTTTTGGGGTGCAGGCTGATTGTGGGTGTTTGAGGGTGTATGTGGGGTGCATGGGCTCCTAGGGCACCCCTGAGTGCTGGGGGAGTATCTGGGAGGCACAAGAGCTGGTGGTGCACCCCTGGGTGCTTGTGGGGTTTCTATGGGGTTCAGGGGCTCCTGGAGCACCCCTGGGTGCTTGTGAGGCATCTGTGGGGTGCATCCACTCCAGGGGGACCTTCAGATGCTGGGAAGTCATCTTTGGGGTGCAGGAGCTGCCAGGGCACCCGTAGGTGTTTGGGGGTGTCCATTGGGTGCAAGGGTTCCTGAGGCATCCCTAAGCACCAGGGGAGCATCCAGGAGGCGCAGGGGTTGGCGGGGCACCCCTGGGGTCTTTTGGGGTGTCCATGGGGGCGCAGGGGGTGGCAGTGCCCAACCCCTGCCCACACCCCCGTCATGTCCCCGTATCCCCACAGCTGCAGCGGAAGCGCCACATCGGCAACGACATCGTGGCCATCGTCTTCCAGGACGAGAACACCCCTTTCGTGCCCGACATGATCGCCTCCAACTTCCTGCACGCCTTCGTGGTGGTGCAGCTGGAGCAGGGCGGCCCCCAGGGCACCCTCTACAAGGTCTCGGTCACTGCCCGTGACGACGTGCCCTTCTTCGGCCCGCCTCTGCCCGACCCCGCCATCTTCAGGAAGGTGAGCACCCATGGGTGCTGCTCCAGGGTGGGTGGGGGGATCCCACGGCCGGCACTCACCCGGGGCCACCCCTCGCCCCGGCAGGGCCCCGAGTTCCAGGAGTTCCTGCTCACCAAGCTGATCAACGCCGAGTACGCCTGCTACAAGGCCGAGAAGTTCGCCAAGCTGGAGGTAGGTTCCGGGAGGGGGCCTAAATGGGGGCGCTGTGCGTGGGTGCTGGGGATGTTGGTCCAGCAGCAGGACCAAGCCTGTGGGTGCTGCGCGTGGGGCTGTTGGCACGGGGGTGCTGCGTGGGAGGGTGCTGCACGTGGGGTGCTGCACGCACCGGGTGCTGTGCATGGGGGTGCTGCACGCAGCATCCCAGCGGTGCACGTGTGGGTGCCGGGCTTGCAGCGGGGGGCACCCGTGGGTGCTGGGGGGGCACTCAGGGCAGCGTGCGGGTGGGTGCGCAGGAGCGGACGCGGGCGGCGCTGCTGGAGACGCTGCACGAGGAGCTGCAGGGCCGCAGCCAGGCCATGCTGGGGCTGGGCCCCGACGACGAGCGCCCCGACAACGGCTCCGCCGCCCCCGGCTTCTTCGAGTCCTTCAAGGTGGGGGGCGGGGGGGAGGGGGGAGCAGCACCGGCGGGGGGGCAGCGGGCACGGCGGGGCTCGGCCCGGCACGGGGCCCCCCCCGCTGCCCCCCCCCCCCCCCCACCGGCCGCCGCCGCCGCCGCCCCCCGACGGCGCCCCGGGGTCGGGCTGCGCGATGGCCACGCCCCCGGCCACGCCCCCTCCGTTTGCCCCGCCCCCCCAGCGCGGAGCCGCCCTTTGCTCCACGCGCGTGGCCACGCCCCCACCCCAAGCCCCGCCCCCAAGCAGGCCGTGACCACGCCCTCACCCGGTGCTGCCGCGTAAACCCCGCCCCTCCGCCAGCCTGACCACGCCCCTCGGGTGGCCCCGCCCCTCCCGGTAGCTCCCCGGTAGCCCCGCCCCTCCCGGTAGCCCCGCCCCTCCCGGCGCCCCGTGACGCGGTGCCGCCCGCAGTCGCTGCTGGTGCCCGGGAGTCGCCGGGGACGCCGCGGCAGCGCCATCGGGCTGGGCTCGGTGGAAGAGGTGGGTGCCCGGCACCGGGACCACCGGGACCCCCCCCCCCCCGGTACCGCCCCCGCCGCTGACCGCGCTCCCGCAGGCGCTGCTGGTGCCCGGGAAGAGCCCGTCCCGGCGGCGGCCCGGCCCGCTCGGCTCCCGCCGCTCCAGCGCCATCGGCATCGAGAGCATCCAGGAGGCGCCGCCCGGCAGGTGCGAGCCGACACCGGGCGCGGGGCTGCCCCCGGCCCCGGTGTCCCCTCACCGCCCGCCGCTGTCCCTTAGGGACGGCCCCGCCGCCAACACCGACGGCGCCGGCTCCGCGCACAGCTCCCCCGAGAGCCGCCGGCACCCGGACAGGTCCCGCGCGGGGCACCGGGAGAGGGGACACGGGGACACGGGACATGGGGACAGGGGACACATGGAGATGTTGGGACATGGGGACACGGGACATGGGGACACATGGACATGGGGACATGGGGACACAGGGACACATGGACATGGACATGTTGGGACATGGGGACACGGGACATGGGGACATGGAAATATGGGGACACATGGACGGGGGACACGGGGATACTGGGACATGGGGATACAGGTGCATGGAGACATTAGGACATGGGGACACAGAGACATGGGGATATGTGGATGTGGGGACATGGAGACAGAGTGACATGGAGACATGGGAACATGGGGACACAGTTATGGGGACACAGGGTTACAGGGACATGGGGACACAGGAACATAGGGACACAGGGTCATGGATGCACATGGATGGGGTGGCACCAGCGTGGCACCAGGACAGGGCATGGGGATGGCGTGATGGGACAGCATGGGGCAGGACAGCAGTGGGGGGGTGGCACAGGGACAGGGTCACAGCAGCAGCCGGTGGCACAGGGATGTGGCAGCACGGGGACAAGGTGGCACACGGATGGGGTGGCACGGGGACGGGATGTCACGGGGACGGGGTGGCACGAGGACAAGGTTGGGGATGTGGTGGGGTGGGGACAGCGTGGTGCTTGGGTGGCCCAGGGATGGGGCGGCATGGGGACAGGGTGGTGCAGTGACGGTGTGGGGACAGGGTGGCCCGGGGATGGGGTGACACCGGGGCGGGGTGGCCTGGGGACAGGGTGACAGGGGGCCAGGTGTGTCCCTTGGCAGGGCGGAGAGGCCGGAGCCTCCGCGGGACTTCTCCCGCTCGTCCTCCAGCGCCAGCAGCTTCGGCAGCGTGGCCGAGGAGCCGGACGAGCACCCCGAGGCTGAGCCGGGCAGGGTATGGGGGAGCCGGGGGGGGACCTAAAGGGGGGGGTGTTGGTGGGTGCTGGGTGTTTGGGGGGGGCAGCACCCCGTCACCCACCCTGTGCCCGCAGGACAGCCGCTCGCCCTCGGGGACGCCCCGCCAGTGTGACGCCTTCGCCGACCCCCCCTGGCCGGAGGAGCCCCTCGGCACCCCCCCAGGTAGCCCAGCCCCGGGGCGTCTGGGGGGAGAGGGGGGGCACCCATGGGTGCTCACAGCCCCCCCACCGCGCCCCGGTTCCCCGCAGGCAGCGCCCGCCGCCCCGCCGAGCCCCCCTGCCCCGAGATCAAAATCCAGCTGGAGCGGCCCCCCCCGACCCCGGTGAGGCTGTGCCCCCCCCCCCCTTTAACCTCCCCCAGCGCACCCCGATGCGGGCGCCCCCCCTGATGTCCCTCGCGCAGGGCTCGTAGCCGTGCCCACCCCTCCAAACCCTGGGGGGCCACCGCCGGAGGAGGGTCCCCGCCGTGTCCCACCCCCGCCGTGCCGCCCGCCGCTTCGCCCCCCCCGCCCCCATCGCTCGTGTGCCAGGAGCCGAAGCCATCGTCCCCGGTGCGGGATCGGGGCCCCCCCGTGGGGTGTCCCCCCCGCCCCCCCCTCCAGACAATCTCTGTCACCCCAAATGCCTCTTTTGGGGGTGACGGGCGCTGGGATGGGCCACCAAGGGCCTCCCCCAGCCGGTGTGAACGCACAACGCAACGTGGGACCCCCCCCAAAATGCAGAGTGGGGCCAGACACAGCATCGCCGCCCCCCCCGTGTCCGTCCCCCCCCCCCAAAAAAAAAAGTGGGGGCTCAAATCTGGGGCAAAACCGAGCTGGGGCCGGACGGCTCCGTGTCGCTGCCAGCCCCCCACTTCCACCTCGCCTCCCCCCCCCCTTTTATTTAAGGAAAAAAGCTCCGGAACGAGACGGACACTGGGGGGGTGGGGGGGACATATTTTTTTTTCAGAACCCGTGTGTTTGTGTTTCCCGTGATCAATGTTTAAAATAAAGGTCTATTTATCGCTACGGCCGATGCTGCGGGGTGGGGTGGGGGGGGGGGGGGCCCACTGCCCGGGCGGGGCGGATTTTGGGGTCCCCCGGCAGCCGCTGGCACCAGGGGGGGCTGACGCTCCGCACGGCGGCGCCATCTCAAGGTTCAAAAAAGAAAGCAACAAACACCCAAAAAACCCCAAATGCTCCCGTTTTTGGGTCCCCACCGCAGCCCTCCTCCTGCAGGAGCAGGGCCAGGGATCGGGTGGGGGCAGCCAGGGCCCAGCTGAGATTTTTTTTTGGGCCAGCCGCGCAAAAAATTTGGGGATTTTTTTTCCAAAAAATCCCCCAAAATTCGGGGATTTTTTCCCCATGCCCGCTGCCTGCCTCCCATTCCCCTCCACATCGCGCTTTTGTGCCTACAAACCCCACATTCGCCTCGCTGCTGCCCCCCCCCCGAACCCCAAATCCTTTTTTTTTTTTTTTTTTTTTTTTTTCTGTTTTTTCTTTTTTTGTTGTTGTTTTTTCCACCTCCAGCCCCTGCGGCGGGGCCTTGGCAGAGGCAGAGCTTTGGCCCTGGCCCCGGTGCCGGCGGTTCTTGGCCGGGGCCCTCGAACCCCCAAAACCGCGCGGACCCCAGGGCCGGTTAAACATAGCGCGGCGCCCGCCCGCTGCTGGGAAGCCCCAGCGCCAGGGGTGGCCACGGCTTGGGGGGGGGGAACCTCGGCCAAACCTCGTGCCGAAGCGACGCCAACCCCTTGCCAACTTGGGGTGTCCCCCTTGCCTCCCCCTCACCCCCCCAAGCCGATGCTGTTCGGGTCACCGCCTTCGCCCGCTCCAAAGTTTGCTGCCGGGTTAATAGGAAAACGAAGCGAAGGTTTATTTAAAAGGTCGGGGGGAGGCGAGGCGGGGAGGCTGGTAAATAAATAAAGAGGCTGGCAAGAGGCTCGTGGCGCCCGCTGTGGTTTTGGGGGGCTGGGGGTGCCAATCCTGGGGTGCTCGGGGGGGGGGTTCAGCGCCACAACCCGCTCAGGGGCTGCATCTGCACGGCACCGCTTGCTGCAAAGCTCCGCTCGGGCGTGCGAGGGGATTTGCATGTGCACGGTTGCATATCTGAGCAAGCAGCTGCACGGGCATGGTGCTGCTCGTGCAGCCAGGGCACTGCCTTGTGCACGGTGCCATCTGCGTGTGCATGGCCCCCTTCGCTCATCCGGGACACCGTTTGCACTCGTAGGGTGGAATTTGCATGCACAAGGCTCCATTTGCACATGTAGGGTGGCATTTGCACGTGCAAGGCTGCATTTGCACATGCAAGGCCTCATCTGCATGTGCACGGCCCCCTTTGCTCACCCAGGGCAGCAGCTGCAGCGGTCAGATGTGCACACTCAGAGCACCCCTTGCACACTCAGAGCAGCTTTTGCTCACCCTGGACACAACTTGCACACACGGGGCACCATTTGCACACCCAGAGCCGCTCTCTGGGGTCTCCCCCTACTTCTCAACCCCCCGACTCCTCAACAGCCGCCCCCCAAAGTGCACCCCGAGCCCCCCCCCCCCCCACCCTCTCCCAACGCGGCCCCCTCCCCAATTACCAGAGGCTAACGAGGGACGAGCAGCACTGGGTGCTGCCCCCTAAATCCATCTCGGCTCCGCTCTCCGTGCAGTGCTGAGTCCCCAAACTGCTGAGAAGGCCCCGGGCAGCAAACGGCCTCAAACCAAAGGATTTTTCAGGCCAAAAAGAGAGGAGAACAAAAAAAAAAAAAGCCACAAAAGAGGCAAAACGAGGCAGGGAGCGCCTGGTGAGTTGCCGCTTCCCCACCCGCGGGTGCCTTCCAGTTGCCCACTCACTCGTGCGATGAGTTGGGTGCCGGGGTTGGTCTCAGCCGTGCTGGCACCGCACGTTTCGGGGCTGACCCCGCTGCCTCTCCCCCCTCCTGCTTCAGGAGGGCTCCGGCCGCAGCGCTGAGCCCGAATCCCACGGCAGCGCTAATGACAGGGAGGAACGGTGTATTTACAGGGGCAGAGCCCAGCACGCGGTGGCCACCGAAACCGCGGGCGGCTGCTTTTGCTCTGCTGAGTCTTTCTTTTTTGCCTTTTCCCGGGCGCCGCTACCCCAGAAAAAAAAAAGGGGGGGGGTGGAGAGGAGAGAGGATTAAAAAAAAAAATCCCCCCCGTCGATGTTTTGCAAGAGATGCTCTAACAGAGGAGGAGGAGGAGGGTGAGGAAGGGCAGGAGGAGGGGGCTAGCGGCGGCGGTGCGCCCGGCGGCATTGCAGTGGGCTCGGTTGGGGCCAATGCAGGCAGCGTACGCCATGGCGTGGGGGATGTAGTTCTGCTCGTGCACCCCGTGCAGGAGGTGGGCCATGGGGCCACGGGCGAAGACGGCCACGTCCTCACCGCCGTGGGTCTCCTGGCGCAGTGGCACAGCTGACTGTGCCTGGTAGTTGGCGTGCGCTGGGCAGGGGTAAATAAATAAACAAAATGAAAACAACAAGTTAAAAAGCAGCAATAGTTTGAACCGCCGCCACCGTTTCTGGTTGTTTTGCCCCCGGTGCACGTACCAAAATCCACGGCTGAGACGTTTTCACGCTCACCCCCCACAATTTTGTAGCCAGGGCCGTTGCCATAGAGGATGGAGGTGAAGGGCTTGCGGTCCACATCGCTCTGCATTGGTGCCAGACCTGGCAGCGGCAGCACCGTCAGCACCG
The DNA here is from genome assembly GCF_965140915.1 of Aythya marila. Taxonomy (NCBI): domain Eukaryota; kingdom Metazoa; phylum Chordata; class Aves; order Anseriformes; family Anatidae; genus Aythya; species Aythya marila. The sequence goes on along the minus strand of NC_139062.1, from coordinate 7,847,997 downwards.
CGGGCACGTCCCCAGGGTGTCCCCATGCTGGGGCTGGGGGGGGGGCGAGGTGTCTCACCAAAAATGGGGTTCCCGCGGGGGGTGTAGCCGCCAAAGGTGAAGACGTGCGAGTGGTCGGCGGTGACGACGCTGAGCGTGTCCTGGGGCGAGGTGAGGCGGGCAGCCAGCCCGATGGCACGGTCCAGCTCCACCGCCTCGTGCAGCGCCTGCTTCGCCTTGCCCTCGTGGTGCCCGTGGTCGATGCGGCCGCCTGTGCCCGGCCCAGCTCCGCTCAGCACCCCTGTGCGCCCGCTGCCCTCCCTGGTCCCCCCGTGGCACCCCAGCTCCCTCTTTATGCCTGCTTTTCGCATCCCCCATCCCATCTCTTCCCCCTTTCACCTCCCTTTTGCAACGCCCCCATCCTCCTTTCTCCCTTTACACCCCCCATTGCCTTCCTTTCTCCATTTCTGCACCTCCCCCTTGTGCTCCCTCACCCCCCTTTTTGCACCCCCCCATTGCTCTCCCTTTCACCCCTTGCACCCCCAGTGCCCTCTTTATTTCTTTATTCCCTGCTTTGCATCCTCCTCACCCTCCTCATTCCCCTCTGGACCCCCGCTTTGCCTCCCCCCTCCCCTTTACCCCCCACCTTCAACCAGCAGGAAAAAGCCCCGGGGGTTTTTCTGGAGCATCCTGATAGCCACGGCCACCATCTCAGTGAGGGACGGGTCCGTCTCGTTGTTCCTGTCCAGCTCATACACCATGTCGCCGGGCTCGAAGAGACCTAGGGACAGCGATGCTGGGGGTGGGAATGCCCTTTCCCAACCCTGTGCTGGGAGCTTTTTGTGCTGGCTCAAGTGTTTTGCCCAGCGCCGGATCCCCTTCCCCAGGCTGGCGATTAGATAGGAGCCAAGGGATGCTCCCGGCCCTTCCTTCCTCCCACCCAGCCGAATCCTGCATCCCCAAGGGGCTGGAAAATTGCACGGAGGAGGTAGAGACAAAAAAAATTACATGCTGGGGGCGGGGGGGGGGGGAGGGGGCAGAAATCCCATCCTCCCCGGGGTGCTGGGGGCCTGGGGGCACCCCGGGACTCACCCAGGAGGAAGTCGACGCGGCTGAGGTTGAGCGCCAGCAGGTCCCGCCGGTGCCACACGTACTTGGCGACCTGTGGGGGGGGGACAGAGCCCCACAGCTCGTCACCTCACATGTGGGACCAGCCCCCGTCCCCAGCCCCGCAGCCGCCTTTCACCCCCTCCCCAAAACATTTCCCGCTGAGGAGCAGCAGCAGCAGCTCTACGGGTTTGGGGGGGGTTGGGGGGGACACCCTAGCGCGGCCCCCACGTCCCCGTCACCTTCCCCGGGGGCTTGGTGTCGTGCCACGCCTGCACCAGGTCCCGGCGGTCCAGGCGGGTGCCCCGGTGCTTCTCCTCCTGCGGGTACTCCACGTCGCTGGCGTTTTTGGGGAACATGTATTTCCGCCCGCCGCCCAGGATCACCTGCGGGGAAAAACCCACTCCCGGGCTTAGAAACGCAACTACAGTCTCTTTTTAAAATTATTTTTCCCCCTACAAAATAAGAAAAAAAAAAAAAAGGAAGGGAGGCAAACCCTGAGGAGACGGAGCTGGGTTGGTGGGAGGCTGCTGGAGCATGATGTCCAGGAAAACCCTGGCGGTGTGCAAAGCCAGGAGAAAACACCCGAGGAATTTCACCTCGCTAGAAATAACTCTGAATCTCTTACTATTAATTACACTGAGGACAGAAATAACCATTTCCAGCAGTAGCTTTGGCTTTTTTTTTCCCTCCTCGCCAGGGGCGGCGGGCAGGGATGCTCCCTGCCGGGGTCCCCGCATGAACCCGCCGGGACGGAGCCTCATCCCGTGGCTCCGGCTGTTTGCTTTGGAGCCCGAGTTATTTGGCTTCCGTTATTTATAACTAGGCAGAGATTTTTTTTTTTTTTTTTATTCTCTCCCCCCCCACACCCCTCGCCCTGCAGAAGGTGAATTATAAAGCAGCAAAACAACAACACCAAAATTATTAAGGGAAGAAGAGGGAGAAAGGGAAAAAAAAATTCTTCCCCACTATATAATTATTTCCAGCCTGGGACAGAGTTGAAATTATATTAAAGGGAAAAAAAACAGAAGAAGAGGCTATTAAACAGCCAAATAACAGGCTTAGATGTTTTGCTTTGGGGCTATTTTGAAGTACAGAAGTGTATTTATTTACAGGGCTGAATTTCTGTGCAAATCCACAATGAGGGGCAGAACTGAGGGGAAAATGCAGCTTTTTGGGCATGGGAAGCATGAGAAAGGGGTTTGTGTCTCAGCGTGAGATTGGGATGCCTGCTGCGGTGCTGGCACCCTGAGCCCATGGGTGCAGCTGGGTTCTGTGGGCTGAGGGAAGCTGGGGTTGGGCACTGGGGGGCCCGGCTCCCCATCTGCTGGGGGTCCTGCCTCTGTGCCCGTCAGTGCTCCCAACCCAACAGCTACCGGGGATGCTGGCCCCACATCTTCCTGGAGGTCCTGACTCTGCACCCACTGGTGCTCCTGGCCCTGTCTTTACCCACTGTCCTGGCCCTGGACCCTTTGGTGGTCCCAGCCCAGCACGTGCCAGGTCCCAGCCCATCACCCATGGGTGGCCCCAGCCCCTTGTCCCCTGGAGCACCAGCCCTGTGCCCAGAGGTGGTCCCAGCCCAGCGCCTACTGGGGATCCTGGCTGCTCACCCACCTCCCAAGGGTCCCAGCCCTGTGCCCAGAGGTGGTGCTGAGCCCACACGCCTTCCCTCGGGGTGTCCCCAGCCCCGTGCCCACCTCGATGTCGGGGATGTTCTCCACCAGCTGCCGCGCGATGTCCTTGCAGCCACCCTCCAGCGCGTCCGGGGGCATCTCTCCATCCGAGTACCAGTCGCGGTTGGCAGAGTGGGCGTAAGCGGCGCTGGGCGTCGCGTGCGTGACCCGCGTGGTGGTGACGATGCCCACTGCCTTGCCTGCGCCACGAGGTTCATGGGGCAATGGTGGAAACGGCCCCAAAACCCAGCATTCCTGCCCCATCCCCACGCCCACCGGCAGCTCACCTTCATCCTTGGCCCAGCGGAGGATGGAGGTCACCTCCTGGCCCTTGGTGGTGTTGCAGCGGTCGCGGGTGACGCCGGCGCTGACGCCCACCGTCCCCTCGTTGGCTTTGACACCGCAGAGGTAGGCGGTGGCCGTGCCCGCGCTGTCGGGCACCTGAGCGTTGGTGTTGTAGGTCTGGGGGGGGGTGGCAGGGAATAAAGCGACCCTCTGTTGTTATCATCATCCTCACTGTCATCATCCTCACCATCACACATCCCAGGGCTTCCCTCCTGCATTGCTCAGCCGCATCATGCCCGAGCGCCCCTTCTTTTGCCCCTCACAGCCCTTGTTGTGTGTGTGTCATCCCCTCGCTGTGTTTTGATGGTTTCAGCCCCTTTTCAGCCCATTTTTAGGCAGGGAGAGCAAAGCCAGCAACTTTTGCACTGTCACAAGAATCCCTTGCAGAGATGGGGTGAAAGGAGGCAACCGGGGCTTGCAGTTTGATAAAAAAAAAGCGCCTTTTTTTCAGCAAAATAGCCCCAGGGGAAGAAGGGGGGGGGATTCTGGCTCCCATGGCTGGGCAGCCTCGTCCTGCCCCCCCGTTCCCACAGAGCCAAGCCCTGGCACGGCGGCCGGGCATGGGGCGTGAGCCAGCTCCACTCGCCCGCCCGTGACCTAATTTCGGCTCCGGTCGATGACGGCCGCCTGCCTGCGACCTTGTGGCGTGCAGCCCCCATCCCGCAGGAGCCAGGGTCTGGCCCCGGGGGCTCACCTTGGCCAAGGCAACGTAGGGGAACTTGTCCATCTCCAGCAGGCTCTCCTCGCCCTTGCGGTTCTGCAGCTGCCCCTTGAGGATGCGGGCGGCCGTGACGGTGGAGACACCCATGCCTGCGGGGTGGGCGCCCCGTCACCGCGCCGCCAGCCACGGGCCAGGTGCCAGCTGGTGGCATGTGCCCAGTGCAGCCCAGCGTATTGCAGCACCCGGTGTAGTGCAGTGCCCAAGTTATTGCAGCACCCGATGCATCACAGCACCCAATTCGTTGAGGCACCCGGTTCATCACAGCACCCAGTTCATCGAGGCACCCAGTTCATCGAGCACCCAATTCACTGCAGCACCCAGTTTATTGCAGCACCCAACTTATCGCAACACCCAGTTCATCGCAGCACCCAAGTCATTGCAGCACCCAACTTATTGCAGCACCCAATGCATTGTGGCACCCAGTTTATCACAGCACCCAATGCATCACAGCACCCAACACATCCCAATGCCCTGCTTGTTGCACCCCCTTTGTTGCACTGCCCCATCCTTGCAGCCCTCTGTTGCCCCACACCGCACCCCATAGCCCCCCGCTGGGGGGTCTCCATCTCACCGTCACCCAGGAAGAGGATGAGGTTTTTGGCCACGTTCTGGTTGAGGCGCTGGAGCCGCAGGGCATCACGCAGTGTCTCCTGCGCCTGCTGCCGCCAGTACTCGGGGTCCTTCTCGTTCTCTGCCAGGGTGCAGGGAGACCAACAGGGCTCAGCGGCACCCAAACGCACCCACTGCCGGGGCGCAGCCCCCCCAAACCCCACCTACCGGGGACCAGCGATGCCAAGCAGAGCTGGGCCAGGAGGGTGAGGAGGAAAGCCTTCATCGTGCCCTTCAACGCTTGTCTTCCTTGCACCAGCAGCAGGGGCTGGGTGAGAGAAAGCTGCGGGGGCTCAGCACCCTCCCCTCCCTGTGCCTCAGTTTCCCCGCTCTGCTCACCCAGACCTTCGCCCCCGGGATTAACCAAGCGAGGACAGAGGGGACTGTCCCCTCCCTGCACGGTCACGGCTGTGCCCCCACTGGGACATGTCAGCCCCCTGCCGCGGGGCGTCACCTCGCTGGCACCAACCGGGTTGGGGGACGGCGGCACACCCCCTCCCTCACCCCCACAACCGGTGCCCCATTGCTGCGTGTCCATGTCCCCAGCCCCGCTGCACGTGGTGTGCTCTACGCATGTTGGGGTCCCCTCCACACGGCTGTGTCCCTATCACATGTCCCTGTCCCCATTGTCTGGCTGCGTCCCCATCACGTCTGTGTTCCCATTGCACACTGGGGTCCCCGTCTTGCGTCTGTGTCCCCACGGCATGTCCCTGTCCCCATCACACCTCCCTGTCCCATTACATGTGTCCGTTCCTACGCACATTGGCACCCCATCGTATGTCCCTGTCCCCACCGTGTCTGTGTCCCCCTTTGCATGTGTCCCCACCACATGCATGCCATGTCCCCACCTCATGTCCCCAGCATGTGCCCGTGTCCCATCGCATGCCTGCATCCCAGTGCACATCTTTTTCCCCATCGCGTGTCCCCACTGCACATCCACATCCCAGCTGCGTATCCGTGTCCCCACTGCCCCTCCACGTCCCCATTGCACACCCCCGTCCCCATTGCACACCCCCGTCCCCATTGCACACCCATGTCCCCATTGCACGCCCGTGTCCCCATTGCAAGTCTGTCCCCACCACATGCCCGTGTCCCCACCGTATCCCTGCATCCCCCTGGTGCCCCCGCATCCCCTCTGCAAGCCCGTGTCCCCATCCCGTATCCACATCCCTGTTGCGCTCCCGTGTCCCCACCGCGCCCCCGTGTCCCCGCCACACGCCCCCGGCCCCCCGGCCCTGCCCGGGGTCTCTCCCGGTGGCCGCGGGGGTCCCTTACCGCCAGCCCGGGGACGTCCCCGCACAAACTTGGGCGCTGTCGCCCGTGTCCCTCCCGGCCGGCGGAGCGGAGGCGGGCGGGGGACAGCGAGCCCTTAAATCCCCCCGGCCCTGGCCTTCGCCTCCTCCTCCTCCTCCCCTTCCTCCACCCTCCACCCGCTGCCAGCACGGAGAGTGGGGGGGGGGGGGACGCGTGTGGGGGGGTGGGAGGCAGCAAACTGGGCTTACTGGTGCCCTCTGCCGGGTTTTACTGGGAGGACTGGGAGGACTGGGGGGACTCGGGGGGGGGATAAGCGCTGCCGGGGGTGCTGAGCCCCTTGTGCGCGAGGGGGCGTCGGGGGAAAGAGGGGTGCGGGGGGAGCAGATGTGTCCTGGGGGGTGCCTAATTCCTCCCCCCAGACCAGCCAGCGAGGGCAGGCGTGTTGCAACACTTTGGGGTTCCCCCCCCGCCCCCAGCTGTGGACTCTCTGGTGTCTGCTTTGGGGTTGTGCTCGGCTTCCCCCTCCCCTCGCCCCCCTCTCCTTTTGAGCAGACTCCCCCCAGCTGCCCCGCTCTGTCCCCGCTCACCCGTGCACGCCCTCTCCCATTTTGGGGTCGGGGTGAGGGACTCGGGGCACGCTCTCACCTCCGTGCCCCCACCGGCCGCCTGCACCCCCGCAGGGTTTTGCGGTAGGTCCTACAATAAACAGGAGGCTGTTTGCAGCCCGACACGTCCCGGCTCGCGGCTCCTCTTGCAAACGGTGCACGAGGACGGCGTGCCAAGGCCTGGCCACGCGCCCCGGCATGCCGGGACACGGCTCGGGGTCGAGGCCCGGGGCCCTGCTTTCGGCCTCGGGAGGCTGCCGGCCTCCCCGGCCTCAGTTTCCCTCTGCTGGGGACGGAGGCGGCTACGTCGTGGGGGGACCCGTGGGTGGCCGTGGAGCTCTTGGTGGTTTCCCAGAAGGTGGCGGCCTCAGCCCAAAAATCCGCTCCCTGAAGGCTTCGGGGTGCCACCGGGACTGGCCTCATGCATGCGCTGAGAGTGTGGGTGCTCAGCCCCCCGGCTGGGGCAGGGGATGGGGGCAGCAGCGCAGCCCCGTCCCCGCTGTCCCGTGGGAAGCCGTGTGGGACAGCAAACGAGGGACAGCGCAGCGGAGAGCTCGTTAGCCCTGCGCACAGAAAGCCGCACGATGGGGAACTCCTTGATGCGAGCACAAAACCAGGCTCCGAGTGTGGGTGGGAAAAAAAATACAAACCCTTCAAGGGGTTGCTAAACATATAATACAAACCCTTCAAGGACAAGGCTGCAGCCAGGGGCTGTGGGAGTGCCCAGGGTACTGTGCTCACGTATGTGCAAAATTGAACGCTTGCACACCTGTAAGGCTGCACGCTCGCATGCACACAAAATTGCAGGCTGACATCCTTGCACCATCATGCACTTGGGTGCTTGCACAACTGTGAGGTTACATGCAACTTTGTGCTCGTGTGCTTGCACAATCGTGTGTGCACATGCCGGACCAATTGCACGCTTGCCCCCTTGCACAACTGCAAGCAACACCTGGCTGGCTGCAAAACCGCTCTGCACAGCCTTCCTTGCACGGCTGCATCCTTGCACCCCTGTGCAACGGCTGCTTGCACACGTGGGTGCTCGAACAGCTGCACGCCCACGCACTCACAGCGTTGCGCGCTTGCACACTCGTTTATTTTAATTCCCAGTTTCCCCGCTAATTTCGAGTTCCCCCCCAATTTCGAGTTCCCCCCATAATTTCGAGTTCCCCCCCAGTTCCCAGTTCCCCCCCCCCCCGGTTCCCAGTTCCTCCCCCAGTCCCCAGTTCTCCCTCTCCCCATCCCCGCGCTGGGAGCACCCCACTTCGCAGCGTTCTCCCCGGCGGGTGCTCGTCGCCCGGCGCCCCCCCGGCGCCCCCCCGGCCCCCGAAGGAGTTAACGGCGTAGCGGAGGCGCGGCCCCGCCGCCCCATTGGCGCTGCCGGCCCAGGTGCATCCTCGCCCCGCGCCGCCCCGGGGCCGCAGCGCGCAGCAACGGGGCTCGGAGCCATGGTGAGTGCGGGGCCCCCCCGCCACAAAGTCCCCCCCCCCGGACCCCCCCGCTTCTCCTTCGGGCTCTGTGGGTGCCCCCCCCCAGCCTTGGCTCTCAGGGGGAGGCGCAGGGAGGTGCCCCCCCCCCCCCCTCCCCTCCAGCAGCTGGGGGGGGGGCACAGCGCGGAACGGGGCGGGTGGGGGCGGCCCCCCCGCGCTGCTGCTGCTGGTTATTTGATGGTTATTGATATTTTCCCGCTTTTCAGCCCCTTTTTACTCCTTTTCAAAGCTTTTCAAAATTTTCTTCCCCGCACCCCCCAGCCTCAGCCGAACCCGGCGGCTCCCCCAACCCCCCCCGACTCCTCCTCGCCCCCCCTCATTAACGCAAGCAGCTGCTAATTAACCCCCCCCCCCCCCCCCTTCGGGCATCCCCCGTAACGGGGCCGGGCCGGCCGCAGGCCGCGGCGGCGCCGGGGGCACCCCGGGGTGCGGGGCGGGGGCGGTGCCGCCCGCGGGGGGGGGGGGGCGGCGGAGGGAGCCCGGGGGGGGCCGCTGGGGACCGGCACCGGGCCGGGGACCGGGGACCGTGGCCGGGAGCGGGGCGGGGGCGGCGCGGAGCGGAGGCGCCGGGGCCGGCGGGGGCAGCGCTGGCTCCGAAATGGCGCCCGGGAGGCGGCGGCGGCGGCGCCCCGAGGCCGCGGTGAGGGGCCCCCGGCCCCGAGCACGGGGCTTGCGGGGGGGGGATAAAAGCGAATTTTGGGGAGTGTCGGGGGTTTTTGAGGCCTTGCGGGGAGTTTGGAGGGTGTGGGGTTTAAGCTTGGTCCCCCCCACCCCCCCCCATCGCCCTGCACACCCCCCCCCCCCCCCCCCAGCCCGTGTGGGTTTGTGATGCGATTTCGGCAAACTTTGGAGCTGGGACCCCCCCCCCTCCCCCAAAAAAAAAAAAAAAAAAAAAAAGACAAAATAATAAAAACACCCCTTTTTGACCAGAAAAAAAGGGCGTTCCCCCTCTCTGCAAGCAAGGGGTGGGAGCGCCTATGGGTGCTGCTTTACGCTGGGGGGAGTAATGTGGGTGCAGTAAATACCTAAAAACCCGATTTTCCACAATTTGAGGCGGGGGATGGGTGTCTGGCCACCCCCTGAGGATGCGCTGTGGCAGCCCCCAGGGGGGCTCTAGGGGCTGAAGCTCGGCGTGGATTCTCTGATGGTTAATACGGGGTTGAGGCAGCACGGCACAGGGAGCGATGCGGGGGGGTCAGATGTGTTTTGCCCTTTTTCCTGCTGTTTTCGGTCTGGGCTGGGCTGGAGCTGCTCAGGGGGCTGCAGGGGCAGGCAGGCGGGATGGGGGATTGCCGAAAAGCCTCATTTCCTCAGGAAACGGAGTGAAAGCGTTGGCTGAAGGCTCGGACTCCAGGAATTGGCCCACGCTGGTGCTTTGGAGCCCCACTGGGGATTCACAGAGCCCCGTGACCAGACCCCCCCTGCATGAGCCTGGAGCTGTGAATTCCAGCCATGTGCGAAGTGCAAAAACAAGGAGAGAAAGGGAGAGGGGAGGAATTAAAAAAAAAAAAAAAAAAAGAAAGAGAGAAAACAGATTTCGCCAGCGATAAAATCCTGCAGTTGAAGCTTTTTCTCCCTGCACAGTTCTCAGGCAGAAGTGCAGCCTCGAGGCGAGTGCTCGGAGGAGATTTTAGGTCTGGAAACGGAGCTTTTTGCACAAGCCAGGAGGGAAAGGGCCTTTTGCCTTCAGCCCTTTCCCATCCCCAGGTGGGTGCTGCAGGGTGCTGCCCTCGGCCGCCCTGGTGCACGCGCTCGCCCTCGTGCCTGCGGCTAATTAAACCCAGGCTGCGATTTGGGATCCGGGCAGAGCCCTGGGCTCAATTAGTGGTTGTGCAACGGGCGGGCTGGGAAGCTTCACGGCGGCGTTGTCGTCATCGGGCGTTATTGGGGCCGGGGCATGTTTCCACCCCCGGGCCTGTTCGTCCTCTGGATAGCTGGGGACTGAGGCTTTCGTTGCACTCGCCTTGCCACAAAGAACACTCCCCATCTGGGCAACCCCCAAAATGCTGATTTTTGGGTGGTTTTGTACCATTTCTGTCCAGAGCGGCCTTAGCACTTTGGATCTCCCCAGTTCTGGCTGCTTTTGTTGCTCTCTGAGCGATGGGGAAACTGAGGCACAGCTGTGCGCTTGGGTGCTGCCAGATTCATACTGGCTCCGTGTCCCTTTGGACGCGGTGGCAACAGGATGGCAATGTCCCTACCTCCACCCAAACGGGTGCAGACCCCTGCTCCCACCTCCCCACCACACAGGGTTTGATGCCAGGGAGTGATGGGACCCAAGCGGCACTGCGGGGCCGGGGAAGGTTTTGGGGTGCCTGCTGTTGTCCCTGTGGGGACAATGCGGCTCAGTGCGCGGTGGCAGGGCCGTGCCAGGGGGGAAGGAAGCGGCGCCGCGATAAGGGCTGTCTGCCAGCCTGTGAGGTTTCCCCTTGTTTTTCTGCTGGGGGCTGAGATAAGAGCTGGGCCCCCCCTGCCTCGGCACGAGGTAACGCCCTGGGGACGCTGAGCCGGGAGGGAAGCGGCGCTTTGCCCGTCTGCTGAGCCTGTGCACAGCCCAAACACAAGGTGCCATCACCTCTGAGCATCTTTGGGTGCTCAGAGGGACCCCACGGGGTGTTTTGGGGGATGCTGTGGGGCAGGGGGCATGTGGTTTGCGGGGCAGGCAGGAGGGTGCAAGCGAGCTGCGGGCTCTGGGTGAGAGGCAGGTCCCTTGCCGCCAGTGCTGCCCGAGTCCATGGTGAGTCTGGCACGGGGACCCTCTCCCAGTCCTGGGGCCGGGAGCCGATGGAGGAGGAACCAGCATTATTCCTGGCGAAGGGGAGGTTGCACAACCCATCCCTAGGGGAAGCGAGGCGGGTTCGGGTTCACTCAGCTTTTGGCTCCGGCCACGCCGCTTTCTGTAACGTTCCTCCGGCGGCTGCTCGGCGCTTTGCTAGCCCGGAGCCATTCAGGGTCCAGCTCCCCGGAGCAGAAGGAGGAGGCTCTTAGGCTGTGTGTTCCCCTGCCGCCGTCCTTCCTCCTCCTCGGCACAGCCGGGGTGCTGGCCCCCCGCCGCTCAGCCCCTCCGTTTCCTCACCGCCCTCGCAGATGTCGACCTACAAGCGGGCAACACTGGATGACGAAGACCCCCTGGACTCCATCAGTGAAGGCGATGGGTACCCCAACGGCTTCCAGGTGGGGGCTCCGTGCGAGTGCTGGGGGGGGGGGGAAAGGGGAGAATTCAGGTCCTGGCAAGCAGCAGAGGGTTGCCTGGGACGGGTTGTTTTCACCGGGCTGGGCGCTTTCCCTTGGGGCAAAGTCTGGCTTGGGCAGAGCTGTGCTGGCTGCCAGCCGCTGCCCTTTGCTCCTCTCGCCCCTGGCAGCCATCGGGGCTGTGCCTCGGGGCACCGGGGCTGTCCCCACAGTCCCCGTAACCCAGAGCAAGTGGTGGTGATTGTGGGGGATCCCGCGGGGATCCTGTGGGGCCGGACCCCTCTGCTGTTCGCAGCGCTCGGGCGCTCAGCTTTTCTGCTGGCCGAACCCCTTCCTGGCTGGACTAGGGCTGGGCTGAGCAATTAGCACAGGATGGGAGCTTTGTCCCCGCACAAAGGGGATTAGGCTAATTCCTCACCGAGCAGCGGGGAAAGCGGCTTAAAAAGGGCTGCGGGTGGCAGGAAAAGAGCCCGTGGCCGCCAGCGTCCGGCCTCGCTGGTTAAACCGCCCTCACAGGGAAAGATTTGGGGCTGGAGCGATGCTCTTGGTGCTCACCCTGCTGGCAGCCCCGTAATCTCTGCCCAGAACAGCGTTTTCCACACCAAAATCAGGGCTCTGCTGCTGTTTTGCTGTCCCCAGCATGGCCATGCCACCGCAGGGAGCTCCACTTGCCATCGTGTCGGCTCGTGCTTCCTGGGGATGTTTTTCAGCCGAGCAGGAGTATCCTGTTACGGCACTTCCCGACGTCTTGTCCCCCACCCTGTCCCAACTCGAGGGGGGGGACAGGGACGGGGACCACCCGAGGTGGCGGGGGGGCTGAGGGTTTGGGTGGCACAGGCTAGCAGGTGATCCCGCTGGCCGGCCGAAGCGCTCACCCCGCTCCCTTTCCTGCCATTGTGCCGCCCTTCCTGGCGGGTTTCTGGAAGGCAGCTGCGGCTTTTCCCAGCCGAAAACGGCGTGTTTTAGCGGGCCCGATCCGTGCCACGGGCTGTAGGAAGCAAATGGATTTGTTAAGGGGGAGGATGGAGGATGTGCTGGTGGGCTTTTCCCTGCGTGCCGTCGATGGGGAAATGGCGCTGCTTTTCCCGCAGGTGAATTTTTGCGGCCCGAGGAGCAGCCTGGGGTGCTGGGCTCAGCGCACACGGCCTGAGAAACAGCTCGTGGTCCTGGTGGCCGTGCTGGCGGCCGTGCTGGCGGCGTGCCTGCTGGGCCTCATCTTCCAGTACAGAGCCCGTAAGTCCCCGCGCCGCGCAGGGACCGAGCCCCTTGGGCAGGGCAGGGTGCTCGGGTGGGGGTTGGGACGCTCGCCTGCATCCCTCGCCCTAAGGTGGGAGGCTTGGGTACTGGGCAGGGAGCCTGTGGGATGCCCAGACATGGGGTGGGATGCTCACCTACATCTCTTGCCCCCAGGCAGGGTTCTGGGGCATGGGAGGGGACGCTCACCTGCAGCCCTCAGCCTAGGGCATGATGCTTGAGCACCGGATGGGATGCTCGGGCACCAGACAGTGCTCGCCTGGCTCCCTTCCCCCAGGGGTGAGGGGCTCGAGTGCTGGGCAGGATGCTCGTCTGCATCCCTCTCCCTGGGGTGGGATGTCTGGGCACTGGGCAGGATGCATGGGCACAGGGGGAGATTCTTGGCCACATCCTTTGCTCTGGGGGAGGATGGCTGGGTCCCAGGCAGGATGCTCTCCCACATCCATCACCCTGGGGTGGGATGCTTGGGCACAGGCTGGGATCCTTGCCCATGCTTCTTGCTCCAGGGCAGGATGTGTGCCCACATCCCTTGCCATGGGGTGAGATACCCGGGCGAGGGGCAGGATGCTCCCTTGTCGTGCTGCAGCGGCAGAGCTGAGCCTGTCGTGCCCACCCCCAGGGCCATCCGCCGTGTGCCTGTCGGAGGCCTGCATCTCCGTCACCAGCTCCATCCTCAGCTCACTGGACCGGGCGGTGAACCCCTGCGAGGACTTTTTCGGCTACGCCTGCGGAGGCTGGATTAAGGCCAACCCTCTCCCCGACGGCCACTCACGCTGGGGCACCTTCAACAACCTCTGGGAGCACAACCAGGCCATCATGAAGCATCTGCTGGGTGAGCAGCAGCAGCAGTGGGACGCGTGGTGCTGAGGAGTCCCGCTAGGTCTGGGGGTGCCAAAAATATGCCTGTAGGGATGTAAGGTTGGATTTAAAGGCCAGCATCAAACCGGTCTGCGAGGCACGCACTGCAAGGACGTTGGAAAGCAGGTCCCGGGGATGTTTGCTCTCCTGGATGCCCTTGGGATTTTTGAACGTGGTGTTGCAGCTCCTTGGTGCAGGGAGCTGAGCAGGGGAAGGGTCTTGGCTCTGCAGAACCTGTGCTGGTGTCCTTGGGAGCGTTGAAATGCAGGGTTTGTACCTCAGACTGCACACGGAGACCATAGCACCTTGATAGCACCCTGAGTAGAGGAGCTTTCCCTGCTGGTGGAGCTTTTTTTGGGTGGAGCTGGCTCCCAGTCTGGCTATTTTGGGGGCTGAAGCCCCCCAGTAGAGGGAGGGACCCCCGGGCTCAGCCTCTGCACGCAAACACCAAAGTGGGGCAGCTTATCCGAGCAGCCGGCAGGAACGGTTTGTTCAAGCTCTGAGCAAACAACTGGCTCCTTATCAGCACTTTCCACTGTGCTGGGCACTGGGGCTGATTATCTGAAAGAGAAGGCTTGGGAAGAGCGTTGTCTTTCGGGAGGGGGGTGGCGCGGGAACGGCTTCGTCCCCAGCTCTTCCCGCAGAAATCTGGCGCTCGCTGCACCGGGAGAAGGGACCGGGCCTCCAGCCAGGCGGTCGCGCTCGGCATTTCCTTGAATTCCTCGTAGCCGAGGGACCCGGTTAATAAAACCATGCAGCTGGGAAGCCAAAGGTGCAAGCTGTGTCATGAGGAAAGAAAAAAAACTCCAGGGAAGCAGGGCTGTAGGGGGGGGGATGGGGAAGAAAGGATGGTTTTGGAGGCGGAGGAGAAAAATGGGTTTATTGTTCTTTCTTGTAGAAATAAATAATACAGGCCTGGGGAGCGAGCCGGGAGTGCCAGCACAGGGGCAAGGGCAGCACAAGGGGCTGGGTGATGCTGGGAACGGCAGAGCTGCTGGAAAAGTGCTTTTTGTTTTTCTTTCTTTATCTATCTCTTCCAAAGAGCCGGAGCAGCTGCTGCTGGAGGGAGGGGAGATGGGGGCAGGAGGCCAGACGGGGCCAGGGGAACCGGCGGGGAGATCCTTTGGTGCCTCTTTGGAGCCATTACCCAAAACGGGGCTGAGCATTTCTCTGGTGGAAGGCTGGGGGCTCTGGCATCCCCTACGGGTTCCGTGAGCCCCCCGCGAGCCACCCCATGTGCCTCCTGCAGAAAACACCACAGCCAACGTGTCGAGCGAGGCGGAGCGCAAGGCGCAGCGCTACTACCAGGCCTGCATGAACGAGAGCAAGATCGAGGAGCTGCGAGCTGCCCCACTCATGGAGCTCATCCAGAAGGTTCGGCCCTTCCCCAGTTGGCTGAGTCCTCTGCAAAATGGGGGGAAGAGCTCATTTATGGGCAGCCCCAGACTCTCTTATTTCTGGGGCAGAGCATCACGCAGGGCTGGCTCTCCCAAGGGAGGCAGTGATTTATCGGATGCATGGGCAGGTCTTTCCCTTCCTGGGCTTTTTAGCCTCATCATAAGATTCTTCCTTCCTGGATGGGCAGCGGGAGGATATTTAATCAAGGGCACGCAGTCATTCCTTACCCGAGCCCTCTCTTCCCCAGCTGGGTGGCTGGAACATCACGGGCCCCTGGGCCGAGGACAACTTCAACGCGACGCTGCAGAAGGTGACAGCACACTACCGCACCTCACCCTTCTTCTCCGTCTACGTCAGCGCCGACTCCAAAAACTCCAACAGCAACGTCATCCAGGTGGATCAGTCAGGGCTAGGCCTGCCGTCGCGGGATTACTACCTGAACAAGACCGAGAACGAGAAGGTAAGGGTGGCAGAGGGTTGGGGTTGTCAGAGAGGTGCCGTGGGTGGGTGACACTCCCGTCCCCCTGTAGGTGCTCGCCGGGTACCTGAACTACATGGTGCAGCTGGGCATGTTCCTGGGCGGCACCGACGAGGAGTCGACACGGCAGCAGATGCAGCAGATCTTGGATTTTGAGACCGCGCTGGCCAACATCACCATCCCTCAGGAGAAGCACCGGGACGAGGAGGTCATCTACCACAAAATGACGGCTGGAGAACTGAAGGTAGGAGCGGGGTGAGGCTTCTGGGCACCTGGGGTTGGGAAGCGGGGCTGGTGGAGGGGGTGACGCAGCTCCTCCAGGGAAGTCCTAATGCTGGCCGAAACCATCTGGGAAGTGCTTGTGCAATAGTTTGGCCCATTCTCAGCAGCCGGGTCCCTGGCGGGGACATCCCACCCTGACCTGCTCCTCCCAGCCTCCGGACCGGGGCTGGCGGCTGTCCTGCTGAGGCGCTGACGCACTCCCAGCTCTGCTGCCCGCTGTCCAACTGCAGACGTCAGCCCGGCCACCTCCCTGTGTCCCCAAAGGGGCCATAATGTGCCTCCCCCCCACCCCGTTGTCAGCGTTTTGACACCCGCTCGGCTTTCTTTTCCTTTGTGGGAGGAAATTGTTTAGTCCCCTCCGACCTTTGGAGGATGTTGCTGCTATGGGAAGTGGCCTCTTCAAAATCAGCCAAATCCATCAAACCGGGGCCGATGTGACAGCCACCGGCTTGGGAGGCGGCTGCCACCCCCGATGGCTCTTGGGTCCGTTTTTGAGCTTGTAACCGTGGCGTGGCTTTTGCAGGAGCTGGCACCGGCTGTGGACTGGATGCCCTTCCTCTCCATGGTCTTCCACCCCGTGGAGCTAAACGAGTCGGAGCCCATTGTGGTCTATGCCAAGGAGTACCTGGAGCAGGTCTCTGACCTCATCCTGGCCACGGATAAATGGTGAGAGCCCCCAGCCCACCTGGAAAGGTGCCCAGGGTGGGCCGGTGTGTCCCACTGCCTGCTCACTGCCTCTCGCCACAGCCTCCTCAACAACTACATGATCTGGAACCTGGTGCGGAAAACCAGCCCCTTCCTTGACCAGCGCTTCCAGGATGCTGAGGAGAAATTCATGGAAGTGATGTACGGGACGAAAAAGGTGAGGGGGGAGCCCCAGTGCTTCCAAATACCCAGACTCCTACATCAACGCAGCATTGGCAGTTTTTAGCAATCACGTTGCATCCAAGACCAGATGTAGGGCAGGTCTGGGGCTCACATCTGTGGTGCAGAGCATTGTGCAAGCCCGATCCCGAGGCAGGGTGATGGGGTGGGAAGCGGGGAGGGTGCTGGCTGTGCCGTGCCACCGCTGACAGCCACCTCTCGCCCCGTGCAGACCTGCCTCCCACGCTGGAAGTTCTGCATCAGCGACACAGACAACAACCTGGGCTTTGCCCTGGGGGCCATGTTCGTCAAGGCCACCTTCGCCGAGGACAGCAAGCAGGTGGTACGTCTCCACTGCCCCAGCAACACGCGAGCCCTGGTGCTGGGAAAGCTGCTGCGGTGGTGGACCTGTTGGGGCAAGCCGATGTTTCTGTGTCCACATTACTGTGTTTGCTGTGTGCTGCTGTCCGCCGGGTTTTTCACTGGTCCCTGCCCTGTGCCATCTTGGCATCCCAGCCTCTTCCTCCCCTCTGGTGCGAAGGGTTTTGAGTTGGTCCTTGAACTCGCTCGGGTGGGAAGCCAGCTCTCCAGGCCAAAATGCACCGCCTTGTTTCCTCTAGGCGGAGGAAATGATCGCAGAGATTAAAACAGCCTTCGAGGAAAGCCTGGAGACCCTGCAGTGGATGGACGAAGAGACGAGGAAATCTGCCAAGGAGAAGGTGAGGCGCTGGGAGCAGCGGCGGGGAGGCGAGCCAGTCCTCCCACCCCTGGCACCAAAAGCACCTCAGTCCTTGTCACCCCCAGGCGGACGCCATCTACAACATGATCGGCTACCCAAAGTTCATCATGGACCCCAAGGAGCTGGATAAAGTCTTTAATGATGTGAGTCGGGTGGATGATGTCCCGTGGGTCTCTTTTTTTCCCTTCCCCCCACCTCCACCAGGATGTGCAGGATGTGTGTGCTCATGACCATGGCCCAGGGGCAGCCTTGAGCCCTGCGTCTCCTCCAGAAGGGTCTCGCTTCTGTCCTTGGCCCCTCTCTGGGGACTTCCTGAAGAGCTGCAGCCAGTCCTGGGGTGGCCAGGGCCCTTGGGATCCCTGCCTGGACATGGAGTTCTGTAACAGTGATTCATTGTCCTCCTGAGGCTCCGCAGCTGTCGGAGAGGAGGAGAAATGAGAGCGGGTGTAGCTTGGCCTCCTGCTGGCTCCAGAGGCTCAGACACGAATGCACCGGGAAGAGCGAGGCCGGGCGACCACCGTGTGCCACTCACACTTTGCTCTTCCACAGTACGAGGCCGTGTCTGACCTCTACTTCGAGAATGTCATGCAGTTTTACAACTTCTCGGCCAGGGTCACTGCTGACCAGCTCCGGAAACCACCAAACCGGGACCAGTAAGTCCTCTTCCCCACTTGGCACAGCCAGGCTCTGTTGTGCTCAGTGGGAATATTGTGATATCCCCTGTCCACTGTGTGGAACGCTGGGGTTTGGTTTTGCTGGAAATGTGCCCGTTAGACCATGCTGGTTTGGGGGAGTTAGTTTGGGCTGACGGCTTTGTGCTACTGTAAAGGGATGGAGCTGGAGCAAACCTCGGTGCTGGGTTTTTGTTGGCCATGTCCTTGTCTCCACAGGTGGAGCATGACGCCTCCGACGGTCAATGCGTACTACTCTCCCACCAAGAATGAGATCGTCTTCCCTGCTGGGATCCTCCAGGCCCCTTTTTACACCCGCGCATCTCCCAAGTGAGAGCCTAGGGAAAAAAAGGAGGGCAGGACTCCCAAATTTCCTCCTATCCCCAAACTTGATGCTGAATTTCACGGCTGTGGGGAGCAGTGGCCACTCGCTAAATCTCAGCATCGCCCTCCCACAGGTCGCTGAATTTCGGTGGTATTGGTGTGGTGGTGGGCCACGAGCTGACACATGCCTTCGATGACCAAGGTATGGGCAGGCCGGGTGGGCAAGCTGGTGGCAGGGAGGCTGTGGGAAAGGCAAAGGACATGACGTGTTTTTGGCAGGCCGGGAGTACGACAAGGACGGCAACCTGCGTCCCTGGTGGAAGAACTCCTCGGTGGAGGCCTTCAAGCGGCAGACAGCGTGCATGGTGGAGCAGTACAGCAACTACACCATCAACGGCGAGGCTGTCAACGGCAAGCACACCCTCGGGGAGAACATCGCTGACAATGGGGGCCTCAAGGCTGCCTACCGGGTAGGGCTGGGGGGCCGGGGCCAGGTGGCAGGGGGCGTGGGGTGGCTGGGGCCGTGCCATCCCCTGAACCCACTGTGCTCCTCGGCTTCCAGGCGTATCAGAACTGGCTGAAAAAGAACGGGGAAGAGGAAACCCTCCCGACCCTCGGCCTCACCAACCACCAGCTCTTCTTCGTTGGCTTCGCACAGGTAGGTCTCTCAGCCACAGGCAGTGAGGATGATGCTGGTTTTTGAGGTTCCTTCCACCTTTGGGGTTCCTTCCATCTGTGGAAGCACGCTTCCAGATGCTGTTGGGAGAACACGACAGCAAGGCTGAGGTCTCTGGAGATGCTGTCTGGTGGGTGGAGAACCAAGTCAGGGTGGTGCTGGTTAAAAAGCAAGACAAAGCTGGAGCTGTGTTGGCCCCTGTCCCACCAGCGGGGAGGTTGGCTTTGGCACTGAGCGGGGTCCTGCAGTTGTAGACATCAGCACCTGTGTCTCTTGCCCCCCGCCTGCAGGTGTGGTGCTCGGTTCGCACGCCGGAGAGCTCGCACGAAGGGCTCATCACCGACCCTCACAGCCCCTCGCGCTTCCGTGTCATTGGCACCGTATCCAACTCCTGGGAGTTCGCGGAGCATTTCAGCTGCCCCCTGGGCTCCCCCATGAACCCCCCCAAGAAGTGCGAAGTGTGGTGATGGGCGAATGCCCGAGGGAACCAGCTGCTTCGTCCTCTGCTGGCAGCTGAATTTCCCTGGTCCTTTCAAGAGGCTGAAACCACTTCTCTGTGCAGCGAACTGCACAGCTCCCCGCTGGAGCGGCGCCCCACGTCCCCGGTGTTGTCCGAGGTTCGATCCACTGTGAAAACTCTTCCCCTCGCTCGCTGGTGAAATGACTTCGATTTGAGGGTTTTTCTTTCCCACCGTGACCAGGCCATGTGTCGAGGCACGTGTCCGCGGGCACTGCCTGTATTTACACACGCAGTGCTCAATCTTGATCTGCTGCCCCAGCAAATACCTCTTCCGAGGCGATAAAGGGAACGCCACGGTGCCAGCAGGTTTGGCTGTGTGTCTAAATACACCTGGCATACCTTCCTCTCTCCAAAGATGCGCACACAAGAATGGAAAGTAGATTAAGATATATTTTGGGGGGAAATATATATATATATTTTTCATGCATTTTGGAATACACTGGAAAATTTCAGGGAAAATGCATTTTAAAGCTTTTTTTTTTTTTCTTTTGTTTTTAGCAAAGGATTAGAATATTTATTAATTATCTTTTTTACTTAGTGCAGCTGCAGGGCACAGCACCCTGTGGGGATGGTTCCTCAGCTTGGGGAGCCAGATGTGGCTGCCCGGGCTGTGGTTGGAACCAGCCGGCCCTGGAGCCCGGGTTCCTCCGGGAGGGACCATCCCCAGAAGATGCTGACGGGGTAAGGGGGACAGGGTCTGGGGACAGAATTGGTGGAGCCCCCTTAGGGACTCCTGTCAGGTTGCAGAAGGGCTCTGCTGGGATGCTGCAGCCCCTGGGATTAGCTTTAATTTCTGAGTGCAAAGGGAAAAGTTGACGTGCCAAAGATGTAACTGAGGTGGTGATGGCAGGGATGAAGGGCCCGGCTCTGCCTCTGCCCATGGGCATGGTCTGGTTCTGGCCATCCCCAGGTTCGCAGAGCCCAAGGCTGGGTGCGCAGCAGCACACAAGGACTGCACTGATCCTGTGTCCTGCCAGCGCCTTTCCCAAGGGCTGTGGCTGCATCTCGGCCAGAGAGGAAGGAAAAGGGAGCCCAGAAAGCAGGAGCATGGCAAGAGCAGCTGCAGGAAAGTCCCTGCATCCCTCCTGACCTCATAAGGGGAGGTTGGCCCCAGCCTGGCCCAGAAGCTTCTCCAGCCAAGCACAGGCAGTTCTTGCTGCTGCTTTGCTTGCTGCCGTGCCCAGCCCCTACGCCCAGGAACTGCAAGCCTCAAAATCACCGTGTGGCCCCAAACCTCCATTCCTGTAGTGCTGGTTTGGTGCCAGTGCAGAAGCTGGCAGGGATGGGGGCGAGGTGCCTCCTCGGGGGCTTTTAATATTCTTTTTTGCGGTTTAGAAAAGAAACCACTGACAGTAACTCAGGTGCTGCGTGTTGTCTCATGGGGCACCTTCTTGCTCTAGACAGAAAGCAAAGATGTAGAGGGATTTTTAATATTTATATGTAAAAGGAGGGGTATGGGGGGATTTTTTTTGTAACTATTTTTTCACCCTACATGTGGAGCTTATCATAATTGAAATAAATACTTTTTACTGGGTCTGGAGTTGCTCATTACTTTTTTTTTCTTTTTTCTTTTTTTTTTTTTCCATATAGCAGGGAATGTTTTGTGTCCCCAGCGTGCTTTTTTCTTTCCATCCCAGCTGTGGGATCTGCATGGATGGGCCCCCCTGTGCTGACAAAAGACCAAGCTGAGCAGGCTTTTCCCAGCCTGTGCTTGTGTCTTCCACCTCTCTTGGAGGCTAAAGCCAGAGTTTTGTGCCCAAAAAACTCACTCTCGCTGTGGGTGGCTATGTGCGTTCTACCTCAGTGGCACAGCCCCACACATCTCCCCAGCAGGGAAACCTTTCCCGGATGCTTTTCCTTCCTCCCGCGTGAGATTCTGGCCAGCCAGGCTGTGCTGGGATCCAGCAGCGCTGCCCTGCACAGGTTGCTCTCCAAGCAGCCTTATTTATAGCTCCGCGATGCCAGCTGGATGCTGCCAGCTCCATAGTGCAGGCCAGCACTAGCTCCCAGGCACCTTGAGCGCGTGCTCGGTGGCTTTACTGGGCTCTCCCCAACATGAAAATAAAGACCCTGGCCATGGAGAGAGGCCAGCAGAACCATAAAGCAAGCAACTGGCTGAGCACTTGTTTGCCATTTAGCCCTGGCTTGTTATCTGGGGCTGGACTCGAGCTGTGGCCACCTGGTTGTGCCCCATCAGGATGTAGCGGCAGCCAGGAGCTCGTGGAAATGCTCACAGGGTGTTTTTGCTGCAGGCAGGTGTGGAGGCAGGATGGGCAGCTCAGCCCTGTGGGGGACATGGGTGCTGCTCTGGCTCCTGGCACTGCTCACTGCACGTCCCTGCAATTGTCACCCCTGTGGTAAGGCAGTAAAAGTTCGCTTTTGCTGTTTTTACTGTGTTGCCTGTCCCAGATTAAATAAGAATGTAATAAGAGAGCTTGCTTTCAGCTCGCGGGACTTGGTGTGAGGCCCTTGATTTCCTGCAGAGCTGCGAGACCAGCTGAGATCTCACTGGAAATGGTAGCACAAACCCGCAGAGGGCGGTGGAGCCGAGAAAATCGCTGCCTGCATGCTGCGGCTGGGCTGCAAGGAGTTAGCGATGCCTGGAGCGACACCGGGGTGAGGATGAAAATTTTTGGCCTGGATCTGGCCCCAGCTGCTGTGTGTTTAAAATGCGGTGAAATGTCGGAAAAGAGAGGAGCAGGAGTGCCATGGGTGTAAGGCAAAGAGGATTTAATCTGGGAGAGCAGGGCTGGGCGAAGGAGCCATTGCCCAGCTGCAAGAAACACAGAGGAGAGCACAGCCGTGCACCTCTGCCTTTCCCACCCAGCATGTCACAGGGAGGATGCTGTCAGAGGCAGTTTAGCCGCCTGAAAGGGAAATAATTGGCCTCCGAGGGATGTCCGTGCTCTCTGGGGCTCTTCCCATTTATCCAGGAGTTGTGGCAGCTTAGCTAGGTGGTCCCTGCCAGCCCGGCGCTGGGCACAGCGGCTCGTGGGTGCACAATCTTCCTTGTGCGCCCCTAAACTCATCCCAGGAAATTATTTTCCAGTCCCCAGCCTGGTTATATCTGCTGTCTTGGCCTCCACTGAGGGGACAGCCCCAGTGCAGGAAGGATTTGAAGGGCAAGAATCAGCTTGCACCCTTGCAGGGTGAGGGCCTGGCTGGGGGGATGCTGCGGTCAGGGCCCTGGGCCTGGCGGCAGAGGCCTGCCCATCTGGGAGGCCGCCGGGGTAGGTGCAGCCGGCAGGAGGTGACTCATCCCGCTCACGTGCCGGTGCCCGGCGTGGGCTTGCCCGATCTTGGGTGGTATTTGCCTTATTTCACGCTCAGCAGTGCCCTGGAGGGCTGAGACGTTGGCCGAGGGCTGAGCCCAGGCAGGAGAAGGAACTGGCACGTGGGCCTGGCCGTTCCTGAGGAAGGAGGGGAGGCTCCAAGTGTTTTTGCACTTTTTTTTTTTTTTTTTTTTTTTCCTGGGGGATATTGGAAAGGGATCACTGGGGGGAAAGCAGGAGAAGCCCGAAAGGAGAGGCGCTGTTGTGCCGTGCCGGGTGATAGCGGGTACCCAGAGCGTGCGGGAGCCTCTGGAGCAAGCTGGAGCTGCCTGTGGCAGGGCAAGTGCCGGCTTCGGTACGGTCAAGTCCCAAGATGCTGACCCCAGCTGTCTGAACTGCTCGTCTCCTTCTCTGCCTGCCCTCTCCAAGCAGGACTGAAACCCCAGCATATTGTGATAGTGCTGGGGTCACTTGCTGGGACCATCAGGTTTTGGGGCAGCGAATGGGCCAGGAGCTTCTCCTCCCGGCGCTGCTGAAGGAAGGAGGAGAGCAAGCAGGAGGTGGTGAGCAGGTTTCCAAGTCCCACCACACAGCTTGGAGCAGACCTGGGACCTGATCACACAGGTCACCATGGTGGTGGTTCTTACTCAGGGCCAAGCAATAAAGAAGTTGCTTAACTTTGCTTGCCCCCGGGGCCATTGCTTTGTTCATTATGCTCTCCCCTCCAGCAGGACCTCTGCAGAAAACCAGCCTTTTTCCAGTGATACCCCAAGCCCTACACTCTCTTTTCCCAAGCTCACCAGCAGCTCTGCAGCTCTTACACACTTTGCCACATGGGTGTGAGCACATCTGCCTCTGGCTTATTGATTTCGGCAAAGAGGTATGTAAAAGACTGGTGGGACTGAAGAAAGTGTTGGTGATGCTCTGGGGCTAGTGCTGAGCGCTGTAAATTCAAGCTGCCCATGATGATACATCAGCTCCCAGGTGCTAATAAAGCAGCACAAAAAATAGGAGGAAAAATTCAGTGGAGAGGAACCAGAGGCAGGAGGAAGGGCATGGATCCAGCCAGCACTTGCTCAGGCTCACCAAAACTGCAGGTTTAGTTGGCCAAATAGTCCTATGCGGGGTAGTATGAAAGAGAGACAAAGTGTCTGCTGTTAGGAAAACAAAACAAAACAACAAACAAACAAACAAAAAACAGAAGTGGCAAAGAGATGTCCTGGGGAGGCATCAATTCTGCAGGAGCTCCAAGGCAGAGCCAGGAACCTGGCTCCTTTGCACAGCTAGCACACTTTGGAAGACAATATGATGAAAATTATGTTTTTTTTTTTTTTTTTTTTTTTTTAATTCTAAATGTGCAAAAAGGAGTGATATATCTAAAGATACTTGAGCTAGAAGGCTCGTTCAAAACTGTGTTTACAGGCAGCTATTTCTGTAGACCAGAGGAGCAGTGCTGGGCACCAACCCCCATGGACCACATGGCTTTGCTTACACCCTGAAAATTATCACAGCAATCTCTTTGCGAACCTTCAAAAAGGTACAGAGTGGGATCTGTCCTCCCAGCTCCCTGCAGACAGGAGGGAAGTGCTGTGAGGGGGACAGCTCTCCAAGATGTCTGGAGATCTATCAGTTCTTGGGCAACCATGATAAAAATCTCTGTGTGGATTTAAAAAACAAAACAAAATGAATAAACAAAAACCAACCAACCAACAAACAAAAACAACAAGTTAACCAATAAAATGGTGAAATTACAACCTTTATCTCTGTGTGAGATTTGGGTTTGGGATCTTGGGATTTTGTGATCAGCAAGCAGTAAGCTGCAGACGAAAGCTTGGTCTGACAAAAATACCCAGAGCCCCCTCTTGTAAATAAACATTTGTTCCTTGCTGCATATGGAAACAGACAGAACTGCAAGTTTCCTTGTTCAGGACTTCTTTACAAGCTGTTTTGGTTTGTGCTTTTTGCTTAAAAAAAATTAACCAGTCTCCATTTTCCCATTCCCTGCAAAGCAGTTTGAGGTAGATGTGAGCTCAGCTCATCACGGGCATTTTTCTCTCACCGTCCCTTTTACCCTGTGCGGAGATATCAGGTGCAATTGAAAGCACAGGGCTGGGGAGGGAAAATAAATAGCGTGCTCGTCATCCTCCCTCTGCCACCAGCTCCAGTAATAACTTCTGGTGCCACGCAGCGCGCTTGTTTGGCGTGGCTGCGCTCTGTAGATAGTACCTTAGTAAGTAAGAAACTATTCCAATTGCAGAGCTACTCCTACTGGAGGCCTGCGCGGCAGCTTCAGCAGCGTGGCAGCTAGCAGGGGCTTTTCTTCCGACCCCACCTTGGAGCACTGGCCCCGGTGGAGCCTCGCGGTACGCTGCAGTCCTCTCGCGTGGGTGGGCGCAGATGGGTTTCCCATCCCACAGATGACATGCACAAACCACAGTGTTTTATAATTCAGAGTCTGGGTGAGATCTGACCCAAAAGGAAAAACGTAGCCAAGACCCTTTTACTCATTTTTTTGAGTAAAAATGTGCTAGTCAGGGTTTTAACCCTTACAGGCCATGGGTCAATATGATGCTGGTGCTTGTGGGAGTAACAGAGTCCAGCCTCTCTCCCTTGAGATTCAGATTAATAAATAAGACATTTCTGCTTATTCTGCTTACATATTGGGCAGTTGCAGAGTGGATAGCCGTGTGTGACTTACTGGGTAGCTTTTCTGCAGTGACCAGCCCCCCCCCCCCCCGCGATCTTTCTTGTTGCACAGCTGGCTTTCAGTCGCAGCACCAGTTACTTGCTAAGTGCCTGAATATACCACCAAGAGAGCTGTTTACTTTAATCAAAGAAGCTTTTCACTTCTAAGAGTTTATTTGTGATTGCTTTAAAGTATTATCTTCCTCCTCAGCTCGCAGCGACACAAAACACACAGCAGATGGGATGCAAACAACCCACGGAAAACTCTTCCTAAAGATCTTTCGTGGTTGGATTTTTAACCTGGCCTAAAAGGTGGGCCACGGCACATGCCCTGAGGAGTGGGAAGCCCCTCTCCTAACCCAAGGCGCCTGTGCAGGTTCAGCCCAGCGGGGCACGGGGGCGTCCCTGCTGGCAGAAGGCAGCACCCGCCCAGCACGGGCAGCGCCTTTGGGAGCGTTTCCCCCTCACAGCCGCGGCCCCGCAGCCGAGCGCTGCCGAAGCTCTCCGGAGCCGCTCGGCCGCCGAGCCGAAAGCGCCCGAAGCTGCGGCCTCGGCTCGCCCCGAGCGGCTCCGAAGAGCCCCGAGCGGCTCCGAAGAGCTCCGAGCGGCTCCCTCCTGGGCGGGGACCCCCTCCTCCGAGCCCGCCCGAAGCTTCCCGAACTCCCGCACGTCCTCGGCCTCCGGAGGGAGCCGAAGTTTCCCGAGCGCGGGGGTCACGGGAGGCGCCGGGCCGCGCGGGGCGGGGCGGGAGGCGGGCCGGGCCGGAGGGCGCGTGCGCCCCGCGAAGGCCTCCGGAAGGAGCCGAGGTTTCCCGAGCGCGCGTCGCCAGCGAGCGCCTCCGGAAACAGCCGAAGCTTGCCGAGCGCCGCCGGGCCGAGCGGCTCCGGAGCGGCCCGAAGGCGCCCGAGCGTCCGTCCTGCCGGACTGCTGGAGGCGGCCGCGGCGCCATGTTTGATGCTCCGCTGCTCCTGTGAGGAAAATCCGCCGGCATCGCCCGACAGCCGCCGCCGCGAAGGGCGCCGCTGCCCCCGGGGAGGGGCGCCGAGACCCCCCGCCGCCGGCGGCTCATGAGCAGCGCGGCCTGAGCCGCTCCCCCCCCGCTCCGCCGTGCCCTCCCCGCCGCGAGCCCTCCGGGAGGCGCGTTGTCACGGAGACCGGCGCCGGTGCCGGCCCGCCGCGCTGCCCCGGCCGCCGCCCCGGCCCCCGGCCCGCTCCCCCCCGCGCCCGCGGCCCGGCTCCCGGCCCCGGTCCCCGCCGGGGGGTGGTGGCTCCGCTTGGCGATGAGTTTACCGCAGAAGGCGGCTTTGAAACCCGGCGCGGCGGCGGCGGCGGCGGCGGCGGGGACCGGCCCCGGCAGCGGGGCGGCGGCGGCGGCAGCGGGGCCGCCTCCCCCCCCGGCTCCCCCTCACCCGGCGGCGGCGGCGCCCGCGCCTCACCCCACCATCAGGGCCTTGCCGCCACAGCCGCCCCAGCAGTATCCTTTCCCCGGGGGGCGAGGGCCCCCCCGGCCGGTGGGGGGGGGACGGGAGGGAGGTGGGGAGGGGTTGTGGGGGGGGAGGGGGTCGGGGCGCAGCCCTTTGGGGCCCCTTTTTGTGTGTGTGGGGAGGGGGCGGGCCCGCGGCCCCCCCCCCGCGCGGAGGGGGCTGCACCTGCTGGGGCAGCGCGGGGAAGGGGCCCCTGGCCCCCCTTGTCCCCCTTGTCCCCCCCTGTGCTGCCCTGTCCCTGTCCCCCCGCCCCCCCCGTGGGGTGCTTCCTGCGTGGGGGCTTCAGCCCCGATCTCCCCCCCCCCCCCCCCCGGTGAACTTTTAATGTGAAATCGCTTGTCACTTTGTCACTTTCGTCTCCGGTCCTGCCCAGGTAAGTGCTGGGTTTTTGTTGTTTTTTTTAAAGGCGAGTTTCAAGGCCGGCTCTCCAGCCGGGGCCGATTTTCCTGGGGTTTTACTTTGCTCGTGGAAATAAATCTAAGGTGGAATGTGGCGCTGAGCAGCTTGCCCCGCGAGGCCGTGTGTGATGGGCAGGAGAAGCTTTCCACCCAAAACCCCTCCGCCAGAACGGCCCCGCTACAAAGAGAGGCCGGCGCTCGGGGAATGTTTTTAAAGGTCTCCGGTTCTCTGCGACTAGGCCCCGAGTCAGGAGGTAAATACTGCAGGGATCAGCAGGAAAGTGGGGTGGCGAGCGAGCGTGCCTGCCTGGGTTTTGTTTCCAGCGTTGGACAGCATCCCCTGGCGAATTGGCGTTCCTCCCCCTGAAGTTTTTTTTTGGGGGTGGGGGTGTGGAGCGAAAAGACATGCTTGGTGAAATCCAGTGTTGTCCTGGAATGGTGTCGCATGCTGTGCAGGGGACAGTCAGGAGTACGCGTCGCTGTTTGTTGGTGGTAACGACTTATATTTTAACATGGAAGCAGAGGGTTTATTTATTGTTTTTGGTTAAGATCCGTTTTAGCTGTGAGATGTGTGTGTTCTTTAAGAAACGTGTTCCCTGTGTATAAGCATTTTGCTGCTCTCACTTTCAGTTTTGAGGTGGGAAAACCAAGCCCTTTTATGATCAGTTTAGGTCCATTGTTTTCTTGAGCTTCCGGCAAGAATCATTCTTTCCCTGACCACAAATAATATTGCTTAAATCATGGGACTGTTGACGTTACGGGTTTGTTTGGGTCAAGTGAAACCTCTGAAGAATGAAGAGTGCTGAGGAGGGACATACCCTCTGCTGGGTGTTTCTGGCTAGCTTGTGATACTCTGTAATTCCAGCATGTGCTTTATTTAGGAAAACAGCACAAAGGTGCTGTCATTACCAAGTCAGCAGGGTGGTGGTGAGTAAAACTGTTGCTCAGGGGGAATTTGCTCGCTTTGGAGTGTTGTGCCAAGAGTTACAGGGGGGACGCTGGCCGGCATGCACACGGGGAGTTGGTGCTCAGCCGATCCTTCCAGCAAGGTGCTGGCTTGTCTGGGAAGAGCCTTGTCCGTGCGGGATGCGATGCTGGTTGCCTTGACGGTTAAATGGCCAAACTTTGCCTGGGTCTGGGACCAGGAGTGCGCTAAGGTTTCTACAGCACTTCATTTCCAAGTCGTCATTGAAAGAACCATGGAGGGATCTGAATACTTCTCCGACATCACCGAGGGCGAGCTTGGTGGTGGTTTGCCCGAGTGGCAGCACGGTCACAGCTAAGGCAGGAGAGCTGTTGCCTTTGGTGAGTTTTGTCGCTACACGCCTTGCGCGCACGAGGGAAGAAGCCTTGGCTGACCTCTGAGAGCAGCCCTGGAGGAAGAGGCGTGGGGGGAACGTGTGTTCCCTAAAGGAGCGGTGGCAGCGTGGCAGCGTGGCACCTCGCCTGGAGCCACCTGGGGGCCCAGAGCAGGAGGGGGAGAGGAACCAAGCGCTGGGTAGCGAGGACACGTCAGAGGCAGGGATGCGGGCAGGTTGGTGTGATGGGGCTGTTTTTCCTTGTAGCCGTGCCTGTTTCAGAAACACCGTGTTTGACTGATACGGCTCCTTAACTTTTAAATAATCTGTCCATGCGGTGTATACAAACACCGTGTTCTTGGTGCCTTTTCAGCGAGCTGTGTTCAGGTGTCCTGGCTGGTTTTTCTTCTGCCGAAAGTTGTGCGTGCTTCCAGGCAGCAAACAAAAGCTGTTACCTTTTGTCAGCAGTGCTGCAGAAGTGAGGCTTCGGGAGCATAGTTCATCTGCGCTTTACTGAAGTGCAGAGGGTCATCTGAGTTCAGCCTTATTTTTAGCTCTGTTTGTTTTTTTCTGTTTTGGTACGACTGTTGAGACAGCATTACCCCACAGCAGATAAACTGTAGCTGCAGGTTTCTCCTGGCAACTCAGAGTGCATGGCAAGGTCCCCGTGTCTCCTCCTCACAGCATTGCAAGTAATGTTGATCCAAATGATTGTTGCATGTTAGTGGGTAGACTGCGGCTCAGACTTGGGCTTTTTAAACTAAGCTGCTTCCACGTGGTGAACTTTGTGTCTATGGAGACACACGAGGTTTCAGTACATCATGAAATTAAATGTACAACTGAAAAAGAATTGGGTAAGAGAAAACTGGACAGGAACGAGGACTGCTTACGTGAAGTGCGTTTGTAGAACGGGATTAATGAGGGAAAAGGAAAATTCGGGGGAAGAGATTTAAAATCAATTTTCTGAAGGAAAGCAAAGCTGGAGTGTGATGGATGTGAATAACAGGAATGTTTTGGTGGGACGATCGTTCTGTTACGTGCTGGCTGGGAAGTTACTGGAGCTGCTATAAGACAAGAGAGCTTTGAATAATTTCCGTATCGCGGCGGCTTTGAGAAATTAAACTTTCTATGTAAGTTGGGATACCTTTGTGCCTTTGGCAGTGGCGAGTAGTCAGTCAAACCTGGTTTCGGGCAGAAGTTGTGCTCAAAGTTGTCAGTGTGAACAGAACTCCCAGCTCCATTCTGACCCTGCCTGGGGGGGGACAGCGAGGGTGTCCGCGTGCCACGCTGAGGTGCCGTGCCGGGGCTGTGATGGAGGCTAAAGCCAGACCTGCCCCCTTCCAGGCTGCCTCCGAGCAGTAAGTTGCACACGAAGCCGATTGTTCTGTAGCAGGACTTCTTCCACCAAAATGTAGAATGCTGAAGGTGCGCTGCAGGCTGCTGGCTTTCTGTGGGCCTTGGTGGTTTTAACGTGATGCTACTTCTGTGAGTTAAGTCACGCAGTGCTTCTCTGCTCTCCTTTGTGCTCCCACTTACAGGTTTCCTGAGGTATTTTTTGTGCATGTTATAATAAGCTGTTCTTTAAAAAGTCCCCATGCTGTGAATAAATTTTGTGGATCAATATAATTAGGTCACCAGTGTCTTCCTAGCCTAGACATCAGCAAACACTGCGCTATAAAGGACAAACAGATTGATTTATGCTGAACTCGGGTAGGGTTGCATGCCTGCTGGCCCTTCAGGGTTAATTTAGCAGCGTACCTTGGAGCCAAATTAGAGCCATCTTGGCCTCTGTGCTGGTATCTGTAGGTTTTTGTTTTCTTTCCCAAACTTCCTTGCGTTTGGAGGGAGTTCAGCTTCCTGGTTTTTGATGCTCTATATGCAAGCACCGGTAAGCTTGACCTTAATACAGCGCTGTAGCTGTTGGGTTGTGGGCCTGGCTCTCTCTCAGCCCGGGTATTTTTCAGGTTATTGCAGCAGGGCTTCGTGGCAGCTTCGGGGTGGGTTTTTAAACAACAGGTGTTTAAAAAATTCTTTCTCTTCCCTTACAGCTCTCCATCCCTACCCTTTGCTTCTGTTTCTGAGAAGTGGAGAGGAAGGGTCAGCATTTTTATGTGTGTGTGAAGTTCAACATTGTCGTGCACGGACACTTGGGTTTTGCTGATGTTTCCTCGGTGATTGAACGTCTGCTTTTGTTCTTGCAAGGTGCTTCAGCTGACTGTGCTGTAGCCCCTCGCAGAAAGCAGCGCACAGGCGGTACGTGGCAGCGCTCCGCATGGGAGCGGAGGTTTGCGGCGGCTTCCCTAAAGCCTGGGAGTACAGCAAGAAATACAGGATCGCTCTCAGGAACGTCAGAGATCTGTGTGAAGTCGGGGTGAGGTTCTGGCAATGCTTACCTGGTGTTCGGACGCGTGCCAGGTTGTGCCGTTGCAGTAGGCCTGCGCTGGCAATCTTCTAGTTAAATTAGGGCTGCTAACGAGGGCTTGGCTGTGTTGGCTTTTCTCTCTTCCTTGCTCATAGCGTAGTGAGCAGAGAGTTGAGCAGGTGCCGTAGGGTGGGAGGAGAAGCGGCCTGAGAACTTCCCCGGGGAGAGCATCGTCGGCGTGCCCTGCGGGAGAGCGGGTGCTGGGCGCTGGCTGCCCCTGGGAGCTTGGCGCCGGCGCCGCCTTCGCTCGCCGCGTACTTCTGTTCCGAGTGGCTTTTTTCCAGATGTGTGATGCAATGTCTTCGGGCGCTCTCTGGGGTTTATCTGTTGAGGACTTTGAAGATCAAGGCGCAGGGATTAGGCAGGCAGTGGGAGCTGCTTGGGCACACCAGTTGTTGGTGAAGGTCGTGACTGTGTGCGAAGCGCCGTGCCTCCCTGCGCCTCTGGCGGATCAGCTCCGGCTCCTGCGCTGCTTCTGTGCTGAACTGGAGCTGAAACGAGAGCAGGATCAGAAGTGCCCTCCCAAATGCCGGTCACAGATGCTTTTGAAGAATGGTGTTGGGAGCACTGCAGTCCTGAAAAGGAAGGGGTGGTGAAAGGCGGAAGAAACCAGGCTGGGATCAGAGATGTTCCCTGCTTTCTGCTTCAGGTATAAGCCCTGAGTTCAGGGCCGAGCTTTCTGAAATCTCAGCTGGGTGAAGGGACACAGGGGATTCCTGTTGCCTGAGAAATGTTTCTGTTTTAAAAATGTGTGACTCTGTGGAGCCCTTGTATCTTGGGAGGGGATGCAGCAGGAGAGAAGCTTCAGAAAAGCTTCTTTCACTGCTGTGGTAGTGGCTGTCCTGCAGAGGAGGAATGGGCACAAGGTTGTGAGCATATTGCCAAAAAGTAAGTGCTTTTAGACTTCTCTGCCATCTCCCTTGTTGATGATCCCCAGCCTTGGCACATCTAAGCATTCTTTTGAGCAGAAATAACTTTAATTTATTTAATGACAAAAGCTAATCATGTTATAGTGCAGATATGTCACATTACTGGCTTACAAGAAAATCTTACAAGATTTTATGGTGAAATGTCTTGGAGAAAACCATTCTTCCAAAAGCGTGATTTGAAACAACTTCTATTCCTCTCATGTTTGGAGCCATGGTTGCATATGTTCTCTGGCAGCAGCCTGCAGGAGGTTACTTTAGTTATTTACAGATATATATTTTAACGTGCAGTACTGATCTTGGAACACGGTTTGTGTTTTTATTCATGGTAGTAACTTGATTAAGTTGAGTGAGTACTAGGAGCCTTGGAACAACTAACCTCCCTTTTCAGTGTCGGGAAGTAGAAGGATTTTCATCTGTGTGTGTGGGTTTTGTCCGTCATCGTGTTAGGGCTGAAAGGCTCTTTCATGTCGCTAGCTAACACGGGCTGTGTTGAGCTAGTGTGCTTGCTCCGTTGTGTCATGGGAAGAGTTAGCAGTGAAGGGCTCCCTTTGGAAGTTGTGGATAACCTGTATTTTCTTTTTCTCCCTAATGCAGCAATTTCAGGGCTAGTCCACTCTCAAGTTCAGCTGTGTGTAAATTGTCTAATATGACTAAAGTTGCTGGAATTTTCACTCTGGGGAGTTAGAGATGGGTCCTACCATTGTTTTACAGGCGTTTCTTCAGTGGGAGCCTTCATCCATGACTTCATGTCTGTTCGCAATTGCAAAGGCTTTCCTGGAATGAATGGAGAGGAAAAAATGGGCGTTTGTTCTGGGGCACGAGGTGCAGATGGAGGAGTGGTGTGGCCCCTGCTCTGGAGGGGCTGGTGTTTCTGTTTTTAAGCACAGTTGGTGTGAGTTTCCGTAGTTCCGTGTTGTGCACTTTGTGGTAGTTCCAGGAACTTCTCACACACGCAGCTTTCCTTTCCAGGCTGCAGACTTTGTTTTGCCTCCCAAATAGGGAAGGATGATGTGGAACAGCTGGAAGAAGAAAATAGAATGGGTTCTTAAAAAAAAAAAAAAAAAAAAAAAAGGGTCAAAGGGAGGAGAGCAGAATAAGCTTTTAGGCTAGCAAAATTTTCTAGTACATGTTATTCTTATGTTTTATTATATACATTTGGAAGATGTCCTAGAGCATGCTCTCTTCATAGTAGGTGATGGCACGTTGTTGCTGATGGGACTTGAGTCAAATTGCTGCTGGGCACATAACTAGGTTAATGGGACAGTATTTTTTCTTTTCCTGAAAGGAAAATTACACGTTTTCTATTCTTATGGTACCTTAAGGATTGTTTTTGCCTGTTTGCTGTGTAGTCACCCAAGATGAGCAGAAACGGGCTAGTTTCCTACACAGAGGAAAGCTCTAAGGCTTCCCTGGATTGTATCGTGTTTAAATCAACTCTGCTACCAAAAATAATAACTTCCTGCTGTTGGTTGTAACACCTTTGCGTATTCTTTATCTGGATGAGATCTGAAATATTTCTAGAGTTTTGAGCATGCCTGACAAAAAGCAGAGTGGCTTCTCAACTGCACATCTTGAAAGAAAGACACGTGTTTGATCCTCAACTGATACCAGTAGCATTCTCCAAAACTGTCAGGGATTTGTTGAAATGGGTTAGGACTTGCCTAGGTGCAGCTGCTCCTCTCCCAGCGGCTGGACGTGGCAGGAATGAGACTTGCTCTGGAGAAGGAGCGTCCTCGTGGGAAGAGCTGGGCGAGAGCCACCATGGGGACCACCGCCGCGCTCAGCGGGTGAGTGGGCTTCACGTGGTACCCACTCTGGGCCGTGGGGCAGGAAAAGGCACCTTGCTGCCGCTGCTCCTTGGGTGTCCTTGATGCTGTGAAAGCACTGAACAAAGAAGAGTTAATGCGGTTAAAGATCTTAATTAAATAATACAGGTTTTCCTGAGTTTGGGAAGCCTTTGCCAGTTGGAAACTAATAAACATTGCACCGACTCTATGTCAGGTTGCCAAATAATGATTGTGCATTTGTTTGTGTTTCAGTTTGATTTACACGTGAGAGTGACTCTGTGCGAGTTACTGAATTCCTATGGTTGAAATGCCCATGTTGCTAGTGGCTTTTGAAAATCCATTTGAACTAATGCTATGGCTGCACCAATGGTGGTCTGAAAAAGAGATTTCCCTCTCCTCTGCGTTATTAAGGAGTCATAGAAGTTGCTGTGTCTTGAAACTGGTGTTTTTCTTAGCTTATTTTGTTCTTTCACTGAAAAGCAAAAATGACAGAAGTCTTCAGTCTTTTCAGACTAAGCAGGGGAGACTGCCTATAAGAATGAGAGATATATATATTTATTTTTTTTAGTGATACTACTTACAGCTTTGTTTTCTTAGTTGGTCACTGGTTTTGAAAGGCTCCTAACTTCTTCGGAAAAGGAAATGTCTAAAAATGTGTATTCCACCTAAGCAGTGAGACCTCGCCCTTCTGACCTTGTACTACAGTAAGCTCTTCTACAGAATTGTCAAGCCTGAACTGAAATTCAGGTTGAAATCTAATCTGAAAAGTTTCTGAGAGTCTTTATTCTTGTTTGTGATGTACATCGTGCTCCAGGCTTGACACTGGGCACCTTGTCTTGCAGCATTCAGCTGGTAAATTGGGCAGGCTTGATGTGTATGTTATATTTGAAAGGGAACTTGGCAGGGTACTATAGCTGAGGGTAGATAATCTATACCATTTATCTGGGTGGAAGTCAAGGACCAAAATCAAAAAGCACTTAAAGCATGTTTGTTGTGACTTTTAATGTGAAATTCATGGTGCTTTGTAAGCTCTGGAGTGTGCGGGGACTGCGATTTCAGGAGCTGGTGATTCATGCCCAATTTTAGCATGGTGAGGCTCATGTAGAAGGTTCTTTTGGACGTACTATTTTGTGAGCTGCTGAGACATCTGAGGAGTTCAGCTTGCTCTAGAATATATGGTTAGCTTCCGT
This sequence comes from Aythya marila, assembly GCF_965140915.1. Classification (NCBI taxonomy): domain Eukaryota; kingdom Metazoa; phylum Chordata; class Aves; order Anseriformes; family Anatidae; genus Aythya; species Aythya marila. Next base: position 7,813,493 of record NC_139062.1, on the reverse strand, counting down.
TTGTGGCATCCTGTCTTCCCAGTGCATATGCAAATATAGATACTAGTTACTGGATGGTCTTTCTTCAAATACTCTGCTCTTCTGAGCTCTGTATTTTTTGTTCTAGATTTGTAAAATGCAAATAATTCAGCTGTCAACGTGTTTGTAACTTAGCCTTTATGTTTTCCTCCAGTAAAGGCATTTTAAAGTCAATTTCAAAGTGCTTTTATGTCTGGCTCTTCAAAAGAAAAAGATGTAATTTTTGTTGATATGCAAATATTGCAAACTAAAGTTTTGGGATGTTCTGTGAGCTTAAGCTGTTCAGCTTAATTGTATTGATTACGTTTCCATAAACCTTTTCTTAATTAAAAAGTTTGTCAGCACAAATAAACTCCTTAACGTTTAAATATTTGGTTCTGGGCTTGCATACCAAGTTTAGCTTGATGTGATTTCCATTCAGCCCCCCAAAATGGAATATTTGGTTGTGCTGTCTGTGGCAGCAGTACCTGGCGTTGCAGGCATTCACTGGAACAATTGTTGCTGGCGCTTGGCACGGTCCCCATCTCTTCTTGCTGAAGCCAAAGCACACTTTATCCACTCAGGCTGACGTTAAGATCATTAAATAAATGAATGAATTGTGCTGTCACCAAATTCCGATCCTGGCAGACTAAGAACATGTGAATTTTATAGCCCGAACCTCTGTCCAGAATGTCTTATTGAATGGCCTGGATGTCAGTAGTGGGAATAGTCGGCAAATGCTTTCTAGTAAAATGGGTATGCCTTAATCAGAATTATGGTGGTGAGTGGTGTAAAAGCCTGAATTTGCTAGACATCTGATCATCCAAGATGAGTATTAATCAGCCTGTGACGTGCATGTAAAAAGAAACCAGAGCACTGCAATAAAACAAGCGAGTGCAGGAGAACCGAGGCGGGCAGGGCGCTGTTTCTCTGCTGGTGGTGTGGATCTGTCTCCGATTTGTTAGGGAAGCGGTGAAGGCAGAGGTTACTGCCAGCCTCCAGGGAGCTGGAGGGCTCTCTGGTCTCACTGAAGCACTCAAAGGTTGCTCAGGTTCTGAAGGTCTCAGAGCAGGCTGCTGAGCTTCCCCCTGCAGGAGGAGAAAGCTGAAAATACTTCCTTAGGGGAGAAGAGCTCACATGCTAGGCTTGGGTTGCTCTTCTTTGTGGTCTAGCTCCATCCCTGGTTTCATGATTTTGGACTTAAGACAGTGTTCTTGCTTAGGAGTAGGGGACATAAAAGATCTGTAACTTCCCTGCCTACTGCAGGAAGGTCAAAAATGTCCCCGGATTTCACAGGAAAAAGTGCAAGTGAGGTTGGACTGAACGTATCTGCATCCTGCTGGTACTGCAGTCCCAAGGTGTCTTCTGGGTTTGAGATCTCCTAAAATCCACAGCTGGCGGGCCAGAACGGCGTGGGGTGCTGCGTGAGGTGCCTCTGGGAGCAGGGGTAGCCGCTCACCGCAGCTGAGTGGCTTCGCCTGGACAAACAGCTTGGTCCCGATGGCCCCCTGGGAGCCGCGGCTGCCAACACGCGGTGCTCTGAGCAGTGCTCCACATGGGCTCTGAGATGGCAGGGCTGCTCATGGCGTTTAGGGTGTCCTTTTGCTGTAGCAAGAGGAATGTTACAAACTTCAGTTCTTGCTGGGCTGGCGAGCCTCACATTACGATGAGTTTAACACAAGTTTGAGGGGCGATTCTGAAGGCTAACGGCAGTGTTTGCCTGTAGGAAACTGCTCACGTTGCTGCTTGTGGGCGTGAGTTGGATCCCTTAGTTTTACCACCGTGTCTGGCTATACGCGTACAGTGTGTATTTTGATAGCAGTTCTCTGTTGGACCTACTAGTTATTTCAGCGTTTCTCTGTCTATCCGTTCCTTGCATGTACTTCGTGCATACGGCTGAGCCTGGGCAGTAGGTGCTGCAGGGCCTCTGGGGATCACTGCTGGGACAGAGGGGCTGTGTGCCACAGCTCTTTGTACTTCCCTGCAGTTGTCACAGGCATGTGGCTGGTGTGGGCAGTTCTTTTTTCTGTTTGTATGATTCTTTCCCTTCATCTAATCATAGAACCACAGAAAGGCTTGGGTTGGAAGGGACCTCAAAGCTCCCCCAGCTCCATCCCCCTGCCGTGGGCAGGGATGCCACCCACTAGACGAGGTTGGCCGAGGCTCCATCCAGCTGGGCCTTGAACACCTCCAGGCGTGGGGCATCCACAGCTTCTCTGGGCACTTCTCTAACTTGCGGTGCTCCATCTTGCTGGAGCCCCTGTGTCTCAGGACATCAGAGATGCTCTGCACTAGGGACAACTTGAAGTATTTGATTCGGTCCCTTCTTGTTCTGGTCATAGGGAAACATCAACGTTTAACACCAAACGCAGCGCTTTCAAACCGGAGGATGTCCTTTTCTTCGTCTTCTCTTCCTCCCCTCACCATGCCTGGATGTTTGACTTGATTAGGGTTAACCTGATAAAAGGCTGCTAAAGTTGCAGCAGTACCAGCATGGTCTTGGGTGCATCCCTGTTTGTGTTCTGCCAGGTGATGCCACTCGCTGCCGTGGTGACAAGGAGAGCCAAGTGGCTGGGGGCTGCTCCTAGGTGCTTGTTCAGAAGTTTGTTATCTTTGGAGACCCGCTGCAAATACAGTGCTGTAGTTCCTGTGCAGTCTGAAATCAGCAAAGCTGGACTTCTACACCAGTCAAAAAAGGAGCAACCCTGCCAGCAGAGAGGTCTGTGCAAAGGGTCCTGAGCAACCAGAAGGCAGGGATGGGTCCTGAAAGTGCCATTTGCTTCCTGATGCACAGGGGGTAGCACATCAGGTACGTACATCTGTGCTGCCTTCCGCTGCACGTGGTTCACAGCGATACTTCGGGGGCTGCTGGGTGCTCTCAGGAGAGAGGCGTGTGCTTGGAAGTCTTCCTTGGTAGCCGTGTGTGGTGGATGCAGCTTTCCCTCTGCGTTTGTGGCCCAAAGTCAACAGCCAGAGCTACGGGCAGTAAAACTAGCTTTTAAAACGAAAAATGCTCTGAAACTAATTCACTGCTCGTCTTCAGGTTCTGCTGGGATAAATATATTGTTGCTATTGCTCTTTTTTGTCAAGCACCCTATAGAGGTGTGCTTAAAGTATGCAGCTGAGAGTCCTTATGTGGAAAAATTGAACGAGTGAAGCATTGGACCAAAGAGACTCAGAGCTCCTGCCCACCCTGTATCACTCTTTGAACTATGGCTTTTGTGGAGCAGGATAAGATTCATCACTCTGTCTTCCCTAGATGCCTGTGTTTTCAAGACTTCATTTTGTATGACATGGGATTTTAACTCTGGAGAAGTCATAAACTCTGCATGTGACAAGAGGGCGCTTATGATTTCATTTCATTTTGATAAACCGCTGAAATAACGATTATGGGGGGGAAATCGCAAGGCGTTACAAAATTGGGAGTTGAAATGAGCATTACTGCTCTCAAGGAGCACAGTTCTTGAATTCGTTGCTCAGATCACAGAAGGACAATCAGTCTGGGTGACAACACCGCTGTCACCGCGATGCTTCCTGACAGATTGACCAGCAGAGCATTAAATTTTCCCATGAAGTCACAGCATGAAGTATTAGAGACACGGTAGGAAACACAGCCCAGTGAATGAGACGGTACACCACGAGGCTGCTTGGTATTCATGCTCGTCACGCAGAAGGAACGCGGGGCTGGGGATGCAGGGTGGCTGGTGGAGGGTCCCCGAGCCCCCAGGGCTGCAAGCAGTGGCCGGCCCTGTAGAGAAAAGAGGCGAGCACGTGTGGTAGCCTCGTCAGCTGGAGTGGCTTGTTTGTGCTTTTAGGGTACGAGGTTGGAGGTGAGTGGGCTGGGGACAGTTCTGTGCTCATGAAATGCATAGGAGGATAAAACTGAGTAAGCTGTGCTTCAGTAAATTACAGAAAACAGTGTTGAAAGACTCGGTTGAAATTTAGATTCTCAGGTGAAAATTGCCATGAGTGAGCGCTGTGGTTCTTGTGTCTGGAACTTTTTTCCCCCTTCCGTGCCTGTAACAACATGCCCCCAGATGCAGATAATTGCTGTGCTGAAGGGAAGCTGGAGACGTGAGGTTTTACTTTATGAATTCAGTGACTGCAATACCTATGCTGAAGTTTGTTGCAGGCTGCAAGCTGAATAAAGGCTGAGAAACATCTTCGTCAGAGAAAGGCTTTTCTCTAGACTCTCTAGAAAACCAGAGGGGCGTTTTTCTGGTTATTATTGGTTTTAATTTTCTTCTTTCTCCAGGGATACCTAATAATCTCCCCTTGGAAAGGGAAAATTCGGTGTCTCTCTCTACAGATCGATACTGCCCTTACTAGCAGAACCGTTTCTCCGTTTTGGTTGGGACGAGGCAGGTTGCCTCCTGGTCTGTGCTGGGCCAGTCGTACAGCCGTGGCACCTGGCCCTCTTCCCTTTCTCTGTTTGGACTTTGGCGTTCTTAACTAGGTATGTGTTTGCAGTACAAACTCAGTTTAGAAATAACTGTGTTAAGTAGCTGTTCTGAAGGAGGGGAAAACAAAAACAAAAGAAAAAAAAACACAACACAAAGCAAACAATCCCAATCTTCTCTTGCTGGCGAGGCTGCTGGGAACAGCGGTACCTCTCTGCCAGCCCGGTGGAAGCCGTCCTCCCCAACACGCCAACAGCGGGTCCAGGCTGCCCGGCCCGGCACACGGAGCCTGTTTACAGAGCTACCTCAGAGCAGCTCACAAACAGCCTCTAAGCAGGTCAGAGCCTCTTTGCCAGCGTGTGTGCAGCTGGTATCAGGCCAGAAACTGCTGTTTCAGCTGCTAATCGGGGGACAGAAGTGTGCTAAATTGGGGATTTTTTTTTTTTTTGAAGTGTGCTTCGGTTTGTGTGAGATACTGTGTGGTTTGCATATGGTGTGAATTGTTTTATCCCCAATGATTAAGATTGAAATACAGAAGTACTTCACAATAACTAGCCCTAACGTTATATCAGCACTTGTGGTACGGAATGGAAGAGGTAGGTGATGGGTATGGCTTCAGCTCTGCTGCCATGCCTGGGGCATTTCAGTGAAATACTTTTTTTTTTTTTTTTTTTCCTGCCAAACTAGGTGGATACAGGCTTCTGCTGCAGCCAGAGGTCTAGAGGACAGCTGGAGAAGTGCACTGGTTAGTTCAGGAACACACCAAAAGCTAAAGTAACTCTAGAAAGGAGTGGGCTGTATGTGTCCTAAGGCCAAAAGGGAGATCCAAACCTTGTTCTTTCATGGCTGGCTCCTTGCAATTGCTCCTGTGTGATCTTAGCCAAGCCAGCTCTCTGCGGCCTTGCTATGTGTATTTTTACAGCATTTACCAAGACATTCACTTAGTCTAACAGTTGTATAACTGCCTTTCAGCGTAAGGCTGCTACTATTATTTTCTTTTCTCTTCTCTCAAAAACGACGCGTGATGAAGGAAAACACAGCATTTGTCACGTGCTCTGGCTCCAGAGGATTGCTTTGTGTCAAACTGCCCGCTGCCTCGGCCACAGCTCGGGACTTCGGTGGGCGTGAGGTTTCTCTGGGGTGAGCATCTTCCTAGGGATGGCTGCAGCCGGGGCGATCTGCAGCCTTGCTTGGTGCAGCAACCCAGGAAACTTTCTGTGCCTGTATTTTCTCCACTGAATCCTTCTGTTCGCTTCCATCTTTAAATATTTCAGACAGGGATCGCTTCTCTGAAGCTGCTTAGGGAGGAATCTGATGGTTTTTAAACTGGCAAAACAGGGGGGTGTGGTTAGCTCTGACTGGGATGGTTGTTATCAGCTGGGGCAGAAACGTCTTCAGCGAGCGGCAGCTGGAGCATTATTTTGGCAGCCTCTTCATGTCCCTCGTCTCTGGAGGGGAGTTTGCTGTGTGCAGTCGGCTCTATTGTGCATGCCTGGGGGTCCTGGGAGCTAGCATGCCATTTCCCTGCTAAACTGTTTCTCACGTAAATAAGTTTTTTTAACACTTCCCAAATGCTTGGTAGCCAGAGGCTGGTCTAGAAGAGCCTTGTTGGGAAAAGCAATGTTAGAATATCTCTCTCTTTCAGGTAATGTTTTTTTTTTTTTTTTTTTTTTTTTTTTTTCTCCTTCTGTTGTAGTTAATTGCAAAAATAAATGCAGTTAACAGTATCCAAAAGACTTTTTCTTGCTGCACCATGCTGAGAAATGCCTTGTTCGTGATGCTTCCTTCCCTCCAAGCTTGGTTCATTTTCAGATGCTGAAGGGCATTCTGAGACTCTGTTATAACTTCATTTCACATCATGTTTATATGAAACAGACAAAAAAAAATCCAGTGCTTTGCCAAATATTTTCAGAAAGAACAAGCTTTGTGGATAATTGTTTTCATGTTCTACCTGCTCCGTGGTGTGTTAAAGCTACAGAAGAATCTTCTCTACCCTGAATAAAGGCTTTGAGAGATTAGCCCTCGAGTAGTCACTTGAGGCAGGTTGATTAAGAAATATACTCAATGTTAGATTAAATCAAGATTTGAATAATGGAGTTACAATTGACTGTCACTCCTGTAATCCAGTTATTTTGAGATTGGGATCGGTATGTGCCACTCCCCAAGTTGTCTGTACCACTGCTCTGAAGGCAGACTGATCAAAATGCCGTGCGACAGCATGGAGCTTCCCCAGTTCTGTACTTGCAGCTTCATCCCATTAATGTGTGCGTTATTAAATGCGTTGTGCCAAAACCTGGCGATCTGGAGCAAAGGAACTCACCGTAGAGCACTGAGGGTTGTTGCGCAATATACAACTCAGATACGTAAGTAGAAACAACGTGCCTGTATCGATGGCGAGGCTTGAGGTCTTTTTGTGTTCAAAAAACATTTGGAATCGCATTGGGGAGGAGCTCGGTGAGTCACCGCACCTGAAATTTTAGCTCTTGGATATCTTCAAAGAAAAAAGCGCGGGTCTACCGTCAGACCTCTCCTGAAGCACAGGAAACTCACCGGACAAATTCTCCCAAGATCTCCCTTGGACAGCACGCTGCTCAGGCCTGCCTCCTCGCCAAATGCGATGGCAAGTGTTGCAGCGCGAGTCGCCGGGTCCTGAGCTCCTTACATGTGCTGGCTCCAGCTGAGTGCCTCGGGAGTGGTATTTGTGAAACTAGATCCCAGCTCTCCCTGCTGGAAAGCCATCCCTTGGTATCTTGCAAGGGGTGTGTGTTGTAGCTGGGGTTTAGCTGTGTGTTTTCTCTTTCCGAAACGTGAGAACAGAACTATTTCTTTGCTGTAGCTATACATTACCAGCTTAGGAAAACAGGAGGTTTTATCTGCATTAAGGCCTAAATGATAGCTGTGAACCAGGAGCAATGGAGGTATTAAAGATGCAGAAGAAATGCGTACCTTGAGAGCCCAGGATCCAGGCAGCTTCTGAAGGAGTCTTCTGGTGAATTGCCGAGGATTCTGTTGCGAGGTGTTCCAGGACCAGCGACCTGAAGGCTTTCACCAGGTCGCTGTTTGCTCTGAGGTCGCCCTGGGGAAGCAGTACAGAGGAATTGCTGAGGCTGTTTGCTGCTCACCGTGACTCACGAGAAACCCGGTTGCAGAGGATCAGGTGGAGGGAATGGGATTGTCTGCATGGGAGGTAAATGAGTCTGGAGTGCCTTAAAGGAGCTTCCGTACTTCATTGATGTGCTTGGATTCTGTAGAGAGAACCAGGACACCTGATTTGCTAAATTCCCCTTAAGAACAGGGAAACCACAGCAAAACGGTCTTTCCATGGACTGAAAAGTGGATGCCCTACAAATAAAAGTCAGCAGCACGTGTGCCTGGCAAGCACTCAGCGGTAACATCACTCTGGTTGTGTCTGGTAGTAATAGCAACTTCCCCTCAGAAACCTTTTGTGCCGATGTGGGCAGAAAAAGGGCGAAGTTTGCATGGGGTTAATAGCACAGTGCTTTAAAGCCAAGAGCTTTTTAACCATAACCTGGAACTGTGACTTTCTGTGCATTATTCACCACCTTCCCAGGCTGGGCTTCTCCTTGCCATGTCCACTGGTTGGTTGGCTTTGCTTTTGTTTCCTGGGCTGTCGTGTCGCTGTGACCCCACTGAATGCAGCTTCCACGGGCCCCCAGCACAGCAGGCTGAGGCGGCGCGAGCCCCTGGAGCTGAGGGCAGTCTCTTGTTTTCCCTGCCATGGGGAGAAGTGTTTTCAGGGTTTCTGGGTGGGTATTCCTGCGGGGTGCCAGGGGACAGTGTGTTATTCTAAAAGAACATCCCAATCGCAGAGCAGACCCGGGCGGCTGCAAAACACGATTGAATCTAAATGAATGAACCGATTAAAATCTCTACACCAGCAGTGTGCACAGGCTCCCTTACAGCTTATGGCTCAGTAAAAGCAAGGAACGTGAAAACAGGAAACCTCTACCGACAGTGCTTTGAAGAGACTCGTTTGGTTGACACCTCTTTCAGCCGTGGTGTTTGTCCCTTGCAGCCTGTTTATGTGGGGTTTGTCTAGGCTGTATGCAGAACAGCCGGAGCGCTCATACTGAAAGCAGCGAAGAGCCCTGAGGTTGGGGCCTAAACCTACCTGGTCTGTGGCAGCCGCACTCGTAGCTCTTTTACTGGCCTTAATAAACTTAATGAGGCTCTTTGTCTCCTTTTTCTTAGGTCTTCATCTTTTTTTTCCACATGAATATTCAAGTATAAACGATGTTGAGTAGCTCTTATGTGCTGTGTAATGGAGTACATCTTCTGCTTTCTTAGTTGCTTTATTGAGTAACTTTTATTATAGATTGTTTGATTTCTAGATGCTGGCATTTCATTACTGCGTCTCAAAAAACATGTTATCTTTGATCAGGGCTTCTGGACTGTACAAAGCTGAATTAAGTGGAACAAATATTTACATCTTGATTTACCTGAAGACAGAGTGTACTTTCATGCAGACGTTATTGATGTTCTTGTGTCTATGGTGGTAATGTTAAAGCTTTGGAGTAAAGAGGCTTTATTTAAGTTGCTTGCCTGATGCATGCTGTGTTCAGGAATATAAATAAATAAAACGTACCCCGCTGCATTTTGTTCTTAATCATCAGTGCAGCAGGCCTTCACTTAGGGTGGTAGAAGAGAAGTCCTATCAACACGTCATCTCTGCCTATAATGCCAGATGTGCAAATTGAAATCCAAGTCACTGCTAATCAGAAATAGGGTGGTTTTTTTTCTGTTGTTTTGTTTTAAAGTGCTGTGATTCTTTGTTTCTTCTCAATTTCTATGTTTCTTCAAACTTTGGTTTCATGCTTGCATATTGCAGCAGTTGCTGCCTCTGTTAGTATTTCTAGCAAGCCCAGAATTACCTGGGTTTAGGTTGAGTGACTTTCTTTTGTTGCTTTTTCTGCTTTTCTGTTCTCATTGCCTTCTTTGTGGGTGTTCAGTAATTGGACAGCTGGAGTTCAGAACCTGTAGCACCCTGGCATTAAAAAAGTAGGGGGGAAGAAAAATACAAGCACATGCTATAAAATCCCACTTCTGCAGCAGCCACAGGTACTCTGCAGCTCGCAGCGTTGTGCTTTTAAGTTCCTCTTCCCCACTTCACAATGTTCTTGAAGAAAGAAAGGAGGCAGAAATCTCAGCTGTGGGTCCGGTTCGTGCCGTGGATCCTCCCTCTGGAGGCATCCACACCCTGCTCGCATGTGGGATGCCCGAAGGGCCGTGACTTCTTGCCCGGGTGGCTAGTTCTACTGAGACCTTCCAGCATTTGCCAGTGAACTGGCAGATCAACTCTTCCAAAAAGATCCTTATCTTAACGGTTAAAACCGGGAGTCCTTGCTGTATTGAAAAACCTGAAAGGAAATAGCACCCTGTGCGAACTGTGGCTTTGTGCATACTTAGGTAATGGGCTATCAATCAAATTTAATTAAAACTGTGGTAACCGCAGAGTTTTACTCCCTTTTAGTTCAGCTACAACATGGGGAAAAAAGTTTTATCTTTACAAGCTGCTCTTGCAGAAGCTATTGCTGTGATTGCAATTAAGCCCTTGTCTTTAAGGCAAAGAAATTAGTTTGCTTCTTTTTATAAAGAAATTTCTTGCCCCTTGGCCAACTCCAAAAATAGCAGTAGAGTCCCCAGAAGCGAAATGCGCGCCTAAAAGCAGCAGTATCAGCGCGCTTCGCGCTGCGGAAGGGCAGGATTCTGCCAACTTTGTCTTTCATGTAGTTCTCTCACATCAGCCTGCTGTAGGAAAATGGAGCCTGTGCTCAGGTTTCCTTTGAGCCTCTGCATCCTGTGCTCATGCTTGAGGCCCGCGGGCGTGCAGGAGCTCCTTCTGGAGCGGGTTCATGCAGCGGCCGCCCTGCTGCCCCCTCGCTTCCTGCGGCTAGGTGCAGGAATGGTGGAGGGGTGGAAACACAAACGTTGTTGTTTGCTTGCCTGTTTCCTTTGTATGGTTATACATGAAGCCCATGGAAGAAACTGCCGTGGTTCTGCCGGCAGCAAAATCTTTGCTCTGCAATGGTCAAGGGTTTAGCAGCAGGGAGAGTTCAGGCAGCCCTCTTTCCTCTGTCAGGACCAGCATGCGGCACGTGCCCAGTGCAGGAGAGAAAAAGCAGCGAGCCTACGTGCGTGTGTTCACCACTGTTGTTTTTTGCAGCAGATTTTTCCTGTTCTTCGGGGCACTCTGTTCACCAGCAGCACTGAAGGTATGTGACGGCCGCATCGTAAGCCAAGCGGAGGGCCCAATCCTGTGGTAAGGTGGGAACGGGCTCCTAGCTCCTGTGGCCGTGCAGCCAAGGCAAGGAGTCTGGGTGTGCCTGTGCCTCAGCACTGAGGGGAAGAACCCCCCCCAGCAAGTATCAGTCCCCTCAAGATAACGCTCGCCTTGATCGCTCTGTGCTCCCAACTGGTGGCCGTGTGTTAAATGGCGTGCTGGTACTGGCTTGGACCCTTCTTTGGTGTCTGCGAGGGATTTTGGCTAGCTGCAGAGCGCTGCAGAGCGTTTATGGTCATGCTAAAAAAAAACGAGGAATGAGCTGTTGGGTTTGTTTGGTGAAATCAATATTAAATTTAGTTTCTTTCTAACTGTGAAAGGCGTGCGTGCTTTGTAGCGTGTTGGGTGATTATCTTGAAATGAGGAGCAGGTCTCTAAATGTAAAGGACGCGGAGAAGGAACGCAAACATTTCCTCAGTACCAGGAGTGGAACAATAGCTCATTGTTGGGAGGAAGGGATTGCAGAAAAGCAAGCAGACTTGAAGAAATCAGGGTTTATTTTCTATAGCTTCCTCTTTATATTGCGCTTCGAGGCTCTTTGGGAACTAGATGTCCAGTTCCTGGAATGTGTGTCCCTTAGTCGAGGAGGGTTCGGTGCGAGCAGAGCGTGCTCTTTCAGTTCACGTTTGTTAATAGACAATGCCTGGGTTACGGGCTGCTTGGAAAGCTCGCTGTGTTCATGCGAGTCCTCTCTCCCCCTTGCAGCTTGGCAGCTGAGGAGACGTCCCCTAAAGAGACAGTACTCTTCTTCCTCCCACCCTCACTTCTTTCTGCTATATATTGGGCTGTTGAATAGGCTTGCATTGACCAGAAAGACAAAGAAGTCTTTCAGGCTCTAGCTTTAGCCACAGCCAGTGTGCTGTGGGCTTTTGTTAATACTTTCAGTCCCCCCTTTCTCTTTCAGCAGCCCTCACTCTCATTGTTAATACATTTCAGGAGCAGCAATGATATTTCTGCATTCGTTTTGTTTGCTCAGTTTGCAGGAAAAGTTGCAGAAAGCCGGGAGGGAACGCGCTATCTCGTAGTTCTCCGTGGAGCATTTTCTTTCATGCCTTTCTCAAAGAAAAGTGGATCGTGTAAACAGATCCTGGCAAATCCTCGCCTGAGCGGGACGTGGTTGTAGAGCGTTAACGCCTGTGCAGGCTGCGTGCATGCAGAGACTGAATGGCTTGTTCCAGTGCTCGGGAATACTAAATGGCTTTCCCCCCCGGCTGGATCCGTCTCCATGTTGTCCTGTTTAATTTTGTTCTTGCATTAGCCAGCTAAAGATGCAAGCTCTTATTAAAACAGCTGTTTTTGCTAAGTGGCAGTTATGCAGTTGGAGAGTATTGTTCAACAGTTGTAAATTCATTCAGCATCATCCGAAACTGACTTCATGTGCTGCTTATTTTCCCAGCGGAGGGGGGGTGCGCTCCCTCCTATCAAGAGGTTGAGGCAAGCGAAAGGAAAGCTACTTTTCCATTTCTGTGTTAATAAATCTGAAAGCTACTGGTAGGTGCTCTCTAATCGTTACGAAACATCAGTAGGGGAATTAATTCCTGGAAATAAAATGTTAGGAAGCAGCTGATTGAAAGGGCTGATGTAAAGGAGGCATGCAAAAATAAATGTAAATGCTGCCAAGAGTAAGGATCAAGGTAGGGAGGTTGTTATCATGAAGCACAGATGATTGTTTGGGGGGAGTGTGCCCCAAAACCAAGTGTTTTGTTGGATGAGACTAACTGGGAGAATGGGACAGTGATGGATTTGATTATGCAAATGAGCTGCTGTCAGCAGTATTGTTGCAATCAAGAGATGGCCACAAAGGCTGACTGAGGCTTTGGAGCATCTCAGCACACCTCTTTTTTCAGAAATAGTTGGATTTTTGGTACTCTGAAGCAGTGTTTAATGGCATGACAAGCTGCATCGTCTTCGGCCAACATCTCCTCAACTAGAGCATAAATTCTGGAGTTCAGAGAAATAAGCGAGACTGTATTTCTGCACCTCTTAAAGGATAATGTAATGGAACACCCTGTAGTGAATGTGTGACAGGCATGAAGAAAAATGGCATTCGGAGCTGTGGAGGGGCTCGAGCAAGTGGCAGAAGAAATACTTGTCACGAGAACAAGACTTATTTTGTTGCTAATGGAGGGTGACTCTAACTTCTTATAGATGGATGCTGAGCCCACAGTTTCGAACTGGCTGGGAAGGGGAGCCCCAGACGCGGCTGTTCATCACCCCCGCAGCCAGCTCGAGCCTCCCGAGTTGGGAACGAGCGGCTGCCTAACTCTGCCCTGTGGGAAAGTGCACACGGTTGTGCAATCCTTTATTTAAGGCCTTGAGGGCTTTAAAATCCATAGTCGCTTAATAAATCAAACCAACTTCAGATAGATGCATTGATACAGGGATGTAAGGTACGAGAATGTGCCTGCGTCGGCATCTCTTTGCCACCTATCCTGAGGGGTGCATCGCTGCCCAATCGCAGTGCATTTGAGCATTTGGAGCACCTATTTTTCAGTGGTGCATTGCTATAACATTTTAGTAGCGTTTTCTAAATCAGTGTATACCCTTGTATGTGGACACCTCGACACCACTCTATGAAATGGGGAAGAAATGGATTTTGAAATACTCTGCGACCATCCAGTGAAATGTAGGTCTGCTTAAAGTCATTGCTCGTGGGGAGGAAGTTCTCAGTCATCTCAAATTTAGTTTCTCATTTGGAAGGCTTCCTTAACCATGTGACCAAAAAAAATAAATTCCAATATTCATTAATTGCTTGAAAGGGGTTCCTCTAGCCAGGGAAAGCTTCCCAAGTGATCTGCCACACAATGCAAGTGCTCCGTGTGCCCTGGTAAATGTTGTCTTTAATTCTGTTATTCTTGTCAGAGGGTCTGGTTCTAGGTGTTTTTTTTTTTTTTTTTTTTTTTTAAGCTTTTGTAAGAAAATGCCTGGGGTAAAATCACTGTATAGCAGTGAAGCCCAATAGGGGGAGTCTGAACGTTAAATAAAGCCTTGTCTGAATTCCTTCCAATTTCCTGTACAAAGAGATGAGCCTCGCCGCGTGTCTAGGAGGCTAATAAATTTAGGCTCTTGCGGATCAAAGGGGAAATGAATTTGAAGGCCTAGGGGCCTTTGCTGTACTTAAAAGTATGGAATGTGATTGTGAGACAGCACTAAAATTGTCCTTTCTACTTTTTTTTTTTTTTTTTTAATTCATGCCCAAACTTTCCCAGCGAAGTAGAAATGAGTTTCACCGAGTGTAACTTGGTGGGAGAGGGTTCGCACCTTGGGATCGGCCCGGTTGGGTGGATTTTTGTCCACTTGCCCCCAATCCACGTGAGGCATGTTGTTCTGAGCCACTCTGCCCCAAAAGCTATCAAAACCGCAGCCGTGCCTGCAGTGCTGGAGCAGTTGCTGAGAGTCACTCACTGTGAAAATCCACCGGGTCGCTTCGTCCGAGCCGTGGCAACAAAGCCCCATGCGAGTCAGCTAGCTTGGTTTTCTTTCTTTTGTGGGGGGAAATCTGCCATCTTCCTCCACACGCCTTTCTGGAAGGCTGCTGTAATAAAAACCTTGGGCTTAGAAGCCCTCGCATACGTTTTGACCTTGGGTGCCCCTTTTACTGCTCCTTTTTCCTGTCTTTGATGTCTGAGCGCTGCATATTTGTGGTGGTTTCCACAGGCATGTGCTGTGTTCAGACAGACGCGACTGCGCTTCCGGCCCTAAAAACCCCAGCGTTCGGACTCAGTTTTGATTAGTTGGAGGCCGGGGAGGATTTTAAAGCATCGCCATCGGCCCGGGACTGTCGAATGGGCCCGTTAATTACAGGGAGCGCTGTAGGAGCCTGGAGGTGGGGGGCAGCTCTTCAATGGACCCAGGGGCATCGATGCTTTTGTCATGTAGGCCAGTTGGGAAGGAGCTTCACGGGAATCGCATGGTGTCTTGGCCCTGTAAAGTATACCAGGGACAGCTCCTTCAGACAAGGAAGGGGACAGTCTGTGGTTTTGTTCCTTTCAGCCTTCCGTACTCAGACAACCGAAATCCAAGCGTGTGGATGTTAACGCTGGCTTCACTCAACTGGCAAAAGCAGCCGTGGAGTGCCTCTCGAGCAGAGGAATCCAGTGTATTAAATGTGTGTATTTGACTTTTTGTGGTTTTAAAAAAGGCCAGCAGCTGCTAAAGCTTGGTCAATAGTTGCCTTCCTATTTGGGCTGATATTGGAGAAAGCTTTTCTGTTTCCCTGGCATGGCTCGAGTACAAAATGCAGGAGATGAGTCAGAACATGACCAAATGAACCGCTGCCTTTGTTTTGTTAGGGGTCTTGTACTGTGAGATGCCAGGTTTGCATACCACTGCTGGGGTAACCCCATGGGTTTTCATAGATTCACAATAATTTGATTGACTCTCCTTTTTCAGGTCCTCACATCCTCTTCCTTAGTTTCCCCTCCTATCTCTGTGTTTTCAGCTACAGCTCTTCTGCTGAGAAGTAAATCTGGACTTGCTTTCTCACATCCTCTTACTAATTCTCATAGTACTGTGTTTCATGTAAATTCTTCCATTTCAGATGTCTGTCTTCTTGAGGTCTGTTTACATTAATTTTTTAATCCCCTTTGAAAATGTGAACTTCCTTGGAAATAGATGCTTTGTGTAGGGTTGTAGGCCAGCTTGGCGTGGCCCCACACCAAAATTCAGGCTTTGCAGATCGGATTCGGGAGGCTCTGTTACTCCCTTTGCTAAGTAGCCATTGTATCTAAAAAGCTTTTCCAAGGATGAGAACTCCAAATTACTCTTTCTCTTGACAGATGTCATAGATGCCCATTTCTCATGCTCCACCATCACCCACATCTCTCAAAAGGAGCAAAGTCAGCTGTTCCTGCTCAAAGGAGTTACTGAAGCGTGTGAGTCCCGGAAGCCGTTGTGGGCTGTGTCGTGAGCCAGTTAATTTGGCGATCTGGGAGGCACCACACACTGGGGTAGGCAGGCCCAAGGGCAGACGGCTTTTCTGAGCTGTCCCTGTCAGCTGGTGTGGCCGCAAGCTCAGCGTGTTGAGCGGTGGCATCGTTCGCCCCTCTCGCTGCGGTGAATCTGGAGGTGTGCGAGCGCCAGGCTCTGCATTCCCGCTCCACTCAGGTCCTTGTGCGTGCTTTGTCCTTAGAGGTGAGCGGTGTTAGAAGCCCCTGGGCTTCAAAAGCAGGCAGCATTTCTTCAGGTGGGATGTGTGGACTGGCCCGAGGACACTCTTCCATTGGGAAGACCGGAGCAAGCTGAACGAAGTGCCGAGTTGCCCACTGCAGTCCATCAAGCGTGCCCTGCTCGGTGCAGGGGAAAGGAGGAGAGAGAAAGCTGAATCCTAAACGGAACAAACTTTAGTGCTCGCTCAGCACGTTGCTCTAACCTCCTCTCATGGCTCTTGCTGTGACGGTTTTAGGAAGTTGAGAAACGCTTTCTTCCTCTCGCCTCATCTCCTGGAAATTACGGAGATGTGCCCGCAGCTCAGCTGCACTTGAAAAAGCGAGGCTGGGGGATGCTGGCAGCCACCACGCTCCAGGTCTGGCTGGAAGCAGAGAAGGTGATTTCCTCTGGCTGAAGCCCCAGGTGAGACCTCAGCTCTTGTGTGAATCATCTGGGCCAGTGACAGACAAACACGGTAACCGAGTGCCAGGCCTGCTGCCCTGAGCACCTGCGCCGGTTTCTGTGTTCTTAAGACGTCATGAAACAAACTGTTCTAGAATAAAGCGCTGTTCCGATGTCGTCCACAGCAGAGGGGACTAACGCCACAGAAGGAAAAAATGTGATTATTACTTTGAACTTCAATGAATATAAAAGCCTCTCCTTCTGCAGGAAGATGATGATATAGCCGGTAGTGGTAAAAACTTGCCAAAGCTGGTCATTTAGTATATATTTCGTTAACTTTTAAAATGTAGCAGATCAGGTAAATGCAAGGCAAAATAACGTGAAATTAAAGCAGTCTAAGTGGGAAGCAGATTGCATGCATAACAAAACTAATGCCTTGCAGTAATTTTTAATAGAGGCTGTATGGTGAAACGTTAACTTCTTTTGCTTGAGCTCTGCTCTGTGGCCTTAATATTTCTTTTTCCTCTTGGCTGATGGCCCTGTTTCTGTGCCTGTTGTGAAGTAAATGGCCTTGCTGTGCATGTTTCCATATCTCAGCACATCTCAAATTCCCGTCGCTGCTTGGAGGGTCCTAAAGAGTGCTCATATTTTTCCGTTCAAGAGCGCCTGCCTCCCTAGATGGCCTGAAGAGCTTTGGTGATTTCTTTCTTCCACTCGTGGGCTTTTCAGTTCCAGAGGTGTAAGGCAGGAGGGCCCTGCGGGCTGTGTTTGAACAGGAGGGGGCTTTCCTCAGGTGCAGAGCGGCTTTCTTGTCTGCTGGTGTTTGTGTTTGCCCTTCCCAAGGAGAAACAAAGCTTGACTGCACCGGTCTCTTCAAAAAGAAGTCCTAAAGGATTTTTCATCCCAGGGCTCTTTTCTGTGCAATAACTAGGACTTACTGGCTAGCGAAATGGGAAAGAAACAGCCTCCCATCACGGATCAATGTGAAATGGCAGCCTCGAGGACTTGTGCTTGTAGCTGCCAGCCGGTGGTTGTACCTCTTGTCCTTCCTAAGGTGCGGCTGCTGCCCCGGCCCGGGACCCAGGCAGTCCTGGGGGCGGTGAGGGGAGGGGAGGCTGCCCCTGCTGCTGCAGGGCTCTGCGAGCACCAGATAGCGCGCAGCTTCGCTGGCTCGCTAGAGGAGGCTGCTCCAGCAAATCTATAAATATTGCACGATACCCACCCAGTTGAGTAACCACTTTTCTTGGAAAACAGCCTTCTCTGTTCCTCTCTGCACAGATCCTTACTTGTCCTCGCAAAAGGTTTTTTTTTTTTTTTTTTTTTTGTCTTGATAGTTTTTTAAATGTGATTTAGTTCTAGTGGTACAGGCTTCTCTTTGGATGCTTTCTGTTGCAGTTGATTAAAAGGCCTCCTATCGGTTCATCTGGATATATTAAGAAGTATCTCCAAGCACGTTTGGTATAAGTCAGCTAAATGGCAGCGTCCATTTAAACAGCAACAAAAAGCCTTTCTACGTAGACAAGGCCAAGTACTTCAGGCTATAGCAAGTTTGATTAAATGAATCAGAATTCAAGGTCCGCAGATCCTGTTGGGGATTTCCAGCTGGGTTTCCCCTTAAAGAGAGCTGTCGGCTGTGATTGGTATATGGGCAAAGATTAATATTATGTGGTATGAAATGGAAGAAAGCCTGCGTTAGAAAAAAGAAGAGAGAACTGATGAAATAGCTGATCCTGGTAAATACTTTATCTTGGCAAAACACTCTTAAAATTTGGAGGAAAACATCACAGGATATATACACAATCACTTCTGATTCTATTTAAAATATGAATAGAGATCACTTAATATTTCACTTAATTGGAGAAACAGCTTCTCCAACAAACTGATCCAGTGCTGGGTGCCTAAGGATACTTGTACCAAATCAACAGGTAGCAGGCTTGTTGTAGAAGCATTCAGAGGTAGAAATAATTAAGTAAATCTTGAAATAGTGTTTTGTTTTTGTTTTTTTCCCCTACAAATTATTCCTACTCTAGGGTATCTATTTTCAATTAATCCATTTCGTGACTGCGTGTGAAAAGTTGTGAATAGCTTAGCTCAGCTTGGACATCTGTAAGTTTTAATTAGCTGAAATGGTCTCTGAAGAGGTTAGTTATGCTGTATCTGAATGCTTTTCCATTCTACAGAAGGTACTTCTTTTTTTCTTTTTCATAGGGAAAACTTAGTTTTCTCTGCAAAATCTTAAAATTTGCTACACTCTGGTCTGCTGGCCCTTACAAGTCATTTTTGGAAACATGGGATTAACCAAAGTGCTTTAGATTAAATGCAAGATTTACCTAGCTTCAGGATAGTTTTTTTTTCCCTCCTGATCATATGTTGCTAATGATCAGGTGATGGATTTGGATTGGGAAGCATGGGTCTGTGGTTGTGGCTCTGCCCATCCTCTGTGCCCATTGCAGAGAAGTACAGCTGGTGTTAAACGGGCAGGATTGCATGTTAAACCAAGGGCATGGTTAGCAAAACTGCTGGCAGATTTGATACCTAAGTGCCACACAGGTGGTGGTGGTATTTTATTTTATTTTTTTTGTGTTTTAGAAGAAAAATTATGATTTTTGGAGAAGTCATAAACTCATCCCTTTACTCTGGGTGTTGCAAATGTCTAGAAAGGACTTGGTTCAAATGGGTACAAAGCTTGTGGATGCTCCTGAATGCTGTTTCTGTTATAGTATTTAAGGAATATATTTCAGAAGTATCTGGGGAAATTAAAAGTTAACTTGCTGGTAGCAGGCAGCATAAACGCACTTGAAATGTATCCTCTTTATGTTGCTTTCTGATTCAGCGTAGCTTTTCCTCACTTGAAAAATAAGGGCTCTGTCTGTCCGTGCAGGTACGGGCTGACCTCGGAAATGCTTGGCTTATGCAACGCAGTGGTTTGAACATAAGTGGTTATTGCAGCTCTCAGTTCTTGTGCCATCAAATGACATTATTTGCGGAGAAAAATTGTGCATTGTAATCTCTTTATTTGCTGCGAGCATGGGGAAGGATGGGGAGTGAGATGACTGGGGAGGAACAGGAAGGGTGGGATACCTTTCATCTTAAAGTATTATGGAAGATTATGGAGTAAGAGCTCTTTATATGGGTAGGGATGTGACAACCGAAAGCCTCACACAGTCCTTTGGGCATCCATGGAAAACTGTTTCAAGTTAAATCTGCTTAAAAATCTGTGTTTCTCTGTATTTTTGCGTTGCGACTTGGGGATGCTTTAATTGTTCCTGAATTAAAGAAGCTTTAATATTTCCCCAAAATCAGATTGAACCCGCACACTGGAGCCTTAACACTGGGTCAGATATCCCCGTGTGCAACCGCTGAGGTTCCTTGCTACGAGGACAAGTGCCTGGAAACACTTCCCTTGCTGGCACGCACCAAGCCGGTGCTGCTTGTCCCCGCTGCCTGCGGTGCCACAGGGATGCCCCTGGCACGGTCGCCCTGGGGCCACGCGGTGCCGGGCGCGGGTGCGCTGCCCGCTGGTGCCGCAGCTCCTGGCCCGAAAACTGGCTCCTGCCTCAAGGGACCTTTTCAGCTAATGAAGACCTGGGCCCGGTATCCGAGATAATACACCGTATCTCGCATAAATTTAGAACAGAGTGCAGCCAATTTCACAAGCTGCTGCTAAATTACTATTTCTCAAGCTGTGCCAGATAACTTCACGCACCGAAGTAGCACACGCTGGAGCTTTCTGAGCAAGGAGTTTTTAGAATAGCTGGTGGAGACCTGCAGAGACATCTCCAGTCCCAGCACCGCTTCCTTCTGCGAGGACCTCTGTGTGAAATCACCTGTACGGCGAGAGGGAGGCAGCTGGGTAGCAGCCAGCATTAGGGGTGGTTTGGGAAAGTCCTGTCCTGTCCAGGTTCCCCATGGCTGTGGTGGAGATGAGCTTGTTGTTAGCAGGCGAGGGGCCATGGGTGCTGTGCTCAGCAGCTTCTGGGCAGGAGTCTTGTGTGGAGGATGGCTTAATGACAGCTGCCTCCTGCTTTACCTCTGCAGGGATGAGAGAGCGTGAGGATTTCAGCCTTCTGTCGCCAGGCCCGCTACATTAAAATCTCTGGGAATTTTTGTTACCGAACCTGATTCAGCCGGGCGCAGGTGGCCGTCTCCTCCTCTCCCCTCCCTTCTGCTTTGAAGTCCTCCGATGACTGGAGGCAACAGCCTACGTAGAGCCCTGTGCCCCGTGGCTCCTTGCGCCAGTTGGGAAAGGCAGATTTGTTGTTCGAAAACCAGTCCCCTATATTTCAGTAGTAGGTACCTTGATTTTATTTTTTTCCCCTTTGACTGTTGCCTTTTAGATGTCCTGTCCATTAGAAGTGTGCCCTGTATATAAATCAGGGCTCAGTGCTGCGTCGGTATCACATTCCTATAAATGCTTTAGCCACCACTGCACTAAACAGAGTGGGGAGAGCTACATTAATTCATCAGCACCAAGCTAAACCTTGTCTGTGGTCTGTCTTTGCTCCCTTTCCCAATGCTAATACAGGTGATTTTGGTCTCCTTTCCCAGCGCACTTAATCCTCCCACCAGAAAATGGACAATTTCGCATTCCTAGGCACAGCCGCCTGCAGCTCGGCAGATAAGCTGTGAGCACAACCCGCCCGTGGGTAACCTTGGCTCACGTTGGAGCTCTCGAGCTGGCCTCCAAATGCGTCCTGTGCAGCCGCATTGAAGCAGCTGCATGCCACTGCCAGGGTTTTAGTGCACGCAGCGTCGATAGACACACCTTTGGTCAGGGGGCTGGGGAGAAGCAGCCTGACCCTGAGCACAGATCGGTGCTCGGCCCGCCTGTGGGCAGTCAGGATTGGGAAGAGGCAAGGGGAGTCTTTGTCGGGAGGTGCTCTTGGATTTGGGTTGGGATCGTGTCTGCAGGGCATCCTGTGAGCGAAGGGCGCTGCTGGTGGTGGCGGCGTGCCCTCGCCAAAGCGTGTTTCCAGCAGGTGGGCAAGAGCTGGCATGCTCGAGCTGGTATGTGAAACATCTCCTGAGGGATTCGCTGTGTTGTGGAACTGGTGGCACCGAGATGAATTGCTAACTAAGGAGCTGTAAGACGTCAAATCAGAGAGTGCCAAAGAAACAACTCTCGTGGTGGGTAAGAGAAGCCATGGGAGACCTGTTCTCAGGTCAGGTGTCACTCTTCCCGCATGTTTCCTTTTAGTTTTTCTGTGGCAAATACACGATAAATTTTGTACATCCGTCCTGGAGCTTGCTGGCTCACATTGCTGTGAAGCTCATGTGGTCTGCGTGGGTTCTGCCGTTCATTTGTGCCCATTTGGTCCGTAAATGAGCACCCTGAAATAATTTCTAGTCCACTTTGTTGGCACTACAGACTTGCATCTCCCAGGGCTCCTGATCATTGTTTATGCAGGACCTCTTTTCCTTCAGGCCCAATAAACCTTTCTTCTGACTTGCCTGGGTTTTGTTGACCGTGGAATTTATGCCACCTAGCAGACTGTCCCTCTCAAGACTAAGCTGTGTTGTCCTACTACGCTTCCTTCTGGAGATTTACCTCTGGAGATTTTACCTGCTGGCTTGAGTGAAGGGACAGAAATAATCTTAGAGGATCACAGAGCTTCTTGTTACTTCAGCTGGTGTGAACATGCCTGTTGCTTTCCTTTCTCTCTTTCTGTCTCACAGCTTGCAGAATTTATTTTGACCCCTCAGGGCCGTTTCGCCTGGACCTGACACAGGCTGCAGCAGTTTGGCAGAGGTGCAGGTACAGAGGAGAAAGCATTGAGGAGCATGGTACGTACGCAGCTGAACTTTGTGCCGTACCTGGTTCCTCTACTTGAATGCAGAAGAGGAAGAGCCACTGGGCGAGGCAGAGTGTTCTGCTTCAGCTGAGACAGGCGCAGGCTTCTGTTTCAAAACATCAATTTTTGGATGTCATAGGTGAAGGCAAGTGCTTCGTTGGCTGTAGTGGTTTCTCTTATCTCTTAGTAATTGTTGGGGAGGTTTTGTGGTATTCTTAACGCTGTGCTTTGCTTCATGTTTTGTAGATGAAAACACAGAGCTTACAAACACTGAATTCAGCCTCCGTGCCTTGCTGCCCGGCGCTGCTCCCTTCATCCAGAGGCCGCGGTTCCGCGGTGGGATGAGGCAGAAGCACCCGTGAGCTGCAGCTGAGGGTGGCTCTGCTTTCTGCCTCCACGGGGCTGCCTTCCTGCTCGCTGCTCAGGGCTGGGTGTAATGGGCCTGCGAAAATCTGGCAATTTAACTAGGCTCACAATTTAAATTGACCAATTATTCCAGCCAGCCAAAAAAAAAAAACAACTTTCTGTAGAACTACTGGGCAGAGCTGGGTCACCAAGCAGCGACGTGATCGTGATCGTTGGCCCTTGTGGAAGGGAGGTGGCAGAGGCGCGGCTGGGCTGGGCCGGGGATCCTGTGGCACGTGGTCCCGTCCTCGTGGTGGCAGGTGCCCTCGGTTCTCCTAGGGGCGCTGCGTGTACTCTGTGACCTGCAGTTGTTCCCTTTTGCAACTCCAATTAACAGTGCTGCCAGAAGGTTTCCAAGTGACGCTCCAGTGGAGGTGGAGAGGCAGGGGTAAATCGACTTTTAAACTATAATCTCAAGGCTCTTTGAAGTCTTTTTTCTTTTTTTTCTCCCCTGCCTGTGCACCCCACAAGAGCTGGTGGAGAAACTGCTGGATGTAGGACCAGGACTTTGTGTCGGGCTGGCAGCAGGTCCCCACCCAGCGACGTGGTGGAGGTGCAAGGATGTGTGCTGCAGGAGCCATGTGGAACAGCAAGAGCCATGAACTTCAGTCGCTTGTGCAGTAAATCTGCTTGCTACCCTGAGCTTCGTTATTGTCAGCAGGAGCTGATGTTTTGCTTGAGCTTGGCTTTGTTTTTGTTTTGTTTTCTGTTTTGTTGTAATAACGAGAAGGGATGCATTAAGTGGTCTTGTTCTGGAGCATTTCCAGAGGTGAGTGGCAGGCAGCCTGCAGGCTGACACCAACAGCGGTTTTGTTTGTGTCAGGGCCACAGAGATCAGTGTTTGGGTGACAGAAACTTTCGAGCTGTGCCTCATTTTTGAGAATAGCAGGGGTGTAATAGCTGCATAAAATCTTCTAATTAGAAGAAGCAGCTGAGTTATTTTGACTTGTGAACTGCCACTAAAATGCTAATTACTTCAGTGTGAGGATGTCTGGAAGAGCCTCTTGATCAGAAATCTTGAAGGCTTCTCCTGTTTGGACAGTAACACATCCCAAGAAGTAGCTAATCCATAAACTGCTGACCCTGCAGCACTGGGGGTAGGAAACTGGCTGTCTTCGTGAGAATGTGCAGATGTTTGGACCATTTTAGAGCACAGGAGGTGATGTAGTAGATGCTGCCAAACTGAAAGGAGAGTTTTGGGAGAAAAATGACTGCCTCTGGTCAACAAAATGTCTATTACTTACCTAATTTGGGTGATTTTTTAATTTTTTTTGTTGTTTTATATCTCCATTTATAGCTTCCAGGTTGTTAGTTGATGTGGTCAATGCTGCCAGTTAGCACGGGCAGCCTCCTAAGGTGATGAGTGCAGATGAAAGACGGCTTTTCTGTAGTGGAGCACGAAAATCATAAAGCTCTTTGTTACTACCACTAGGTTGCTGCGATCTCCTCATTCCTAGCGCTCCAAACCAAGTGAGCTGACACTACAACGGCTTCAGCCCTGAGCATCCACTTGACAACCCACACAATTGTCTTGGCTGTCTTACCTGCAGTCACCTCGCAGCTCAGCGGGAGCCAAAGCTAACGCCTCCCAGCTCAGCGCCCTGTCTCCTGAGCTGCACGGCGTGAGCTGCATTCACAATGCCTGGAGCATCTTTGTTTTCTCTGGTTGATGTCTCAATGAAGCTCTCTCGTGACCTAAAGTCAGAGTGTTACGCGTGGTGTAACTCAGCAGTACTTCACCTTGTTTCTCTTTCTTTTCTAGCCCCCTGAACCTTCATTGTTTGAATAAATCTTCCAAGGCATTTATGATTTGCAAAACTCTGTCGTGCTGTGAATTTGGTTATTGAAAGCTTAAACTATTACCATTTTTATAGGAAAATGATTTCTTTCAAGGGATCTGCTTACATTCTCATTTGGGAGTGAAAGGGAAAAAAGCATCTGGAGAAAATGTTTTGTACAGAGGCTTAGAGTCATAATAACATTTAGGGTCACTGTGTTATGTTGAAGTTGGCTCCAGCAGCTGCCTCCGGAGCGGACACGTCCCCACGGCTTTCATCGTGTGTTAGGGATACACCGAGGGAAGCTGCAGCAGAAGCATTTTGTGGTGCAACCTCCCCGTTCCTGTCTTCCTGCCTGGTCCCATCCGGTAGCTCATTCATTTATGCTAGCACTCAGGTGGTACATGAAGTCGGGAAGAAAAGGGTCATTTTATTGTGATCGTGCTTGCAATGGCACCGGGCAAGCGGCAGCGAGGCCGTGAGGGAGGCCAGGAGCACCTCGTGGGGCAGCGCTGCTGCTGGATGGCAGCTTAGTGCTACCTCTCGTGGCCTGGTGTCCTTCTGCCTGCAGGCACCTGCTGTTTAGATTGCACGCTCATTTCCTTTGATGCCACCTGACTTCTGGTAGATGCTATCTGTGACTTCCTTTCCCCCAAGGAGCCTCGAGCAGAGTCTTGTCTGTCCTCTCTTCCAGGTTGGCAGCTCGCTTGAAATAGCTCTGACTGCATCCAGCCACCTGAGTTGCTGTTTTTCAGAATTGATTCCTTCCCTGAAAGGAACCTAGGGCTGCATTTGGATTTCAAAAGACAAAAAGTCTGAGAGTGTTAGAGAGTGAGTATTGAGAGTTCAGATACGGAAATGCTGTGTCATTCAGAGGACAACTAAAAGCTGGGATTTCCTTACCTTCGTTGTCTTCTGCTAACCTCAGAGGTTTTCTTTGAGCATTTTCTCTCTGTTTCTTGACCTGACCTTTTGCAGGTGGCTGGCTTCACAGCCAGCTGGGAATGGGTTCCCTGGGCACGTCACCCCATTTCTGGTAGTAGGGTGATGCACGTTTACCCCAGGTCCCGTGATCCTCATCAGATTTGATGTGATTTTCCACCAGCCACGTGGTTGGTTGCTGGTGGTGTACCATTCCTGCCAAACCAGTGCTGGGGAGGTGTGGGTGCTCCTCCCAGTTTCATCTTTGTATGAATCAGCTGTAAAGGTGCATGGTCATGCTGTAGGATGCTCATAAATGTACTCAAAGTTATGACTGCGTGGATCTATCAGTTCGTAAATGTAAGAAATAAGGTAGTGATGTCCTAGTGTACATCCTCTTTAGATGATGAGCAAAAATCCAGGTTTGCCTTTAGTATGCAGATGTGAAGAGCCATGTCTGTAACTGAACAAGAAGCACCAGAAAGCTTCATAATAATTGTGTGGAGTCACACAGCCCCGCACACATGGCAAATAAGCTCTGTAGTAATTTCATGTAATATTAAGCAGCAGTGCCCAGTTTGCAAGGTGCAGGCTTCCTGGCATTGCCTCATTGGGATGGTTGGGCCTGGGTTTTGATGCTCGGCTGTTCAGAGCTGCTTGAGTGTAATACATCTCTGCTTCTGGTCTCTGTGGGTGTATTTTGGAGGACAGGCTCCATCAGGCCTCTCTCCCTGGGATAGCGGCCCTCAGTTGTCCTCTGTACTGTACGGAAGAGCCTCTGGAGCTCGACCAGTTTCATGCTTGTCACTGAGCTCCTGTTGAACATTTCTCCCACTGTAATATTTTGGTTTCTGTGTGAGACTTAGCTTGGATTGCAGCTGGAGGATCGGGAGCAGTTGCTGTGAGCCATAGGGGCGTGGGCCAAGCAGGGTAGGACTGCTAAGACTAATGGGGCTGCGCCGTGTTCCTGAGCGTAGCCTGCTTTCTGCAGCATAATGGGGGTTATAATTAACATGGACATGCACAGTCATAAATAACACTCCTAAAATTAAATGGAATTTTAAGGCTACATCGGCACATTCCCCACGATGCCGTTGCCTCTCTGGAGAGGCAATACCATGACTTTCCAGCTGAAAGGAGCTGATGAAATCTATTGACTTTTCCATCTCTTAGAAAGGTCCATATATTGTAAAAATAAAATATGAATTAAGAAAAAAATGGCAGTGGCTGTTGTTTTATGGAGGAAAGTATACCATTACACAAATACTTCAGAGCAAGTCAGCTAGTGATGGTTTCCATGTGTGAGCACAAGCTGCTTTCTGGCCCTCTGCTCACCTTGTGTCGCCTGACCTGGCACAGATGTGATGCGGGGTGGCTTTGTGGCACCGCTTTTAAACCAGTGTTTTGCAGTTTGGTCCAAACATAGATGTGGCCTTATTCAGGGTGTGCTTTGAAAAATCTTATTGCAGATGCTTCAGTAAGAATGGGCACAGGGCAAAGTTCGTGGTTGCACAAATACTCAGGCACGCTGCTCGTGTCACCCACTGCTTCCAGCCCCGTCCCCCCAAACACCACACTTAAAGGAAGGCCGAGCAGGATTAACAGGGCTTAGAGGTGTTTTCTTCTACCCCAAACACACTGTCCAGGTCAAAATAAGCGATTTACTTCAGCGCATGGGTTGCAGTTGAAAAAGACGGAGATTAAGTAACAAAATCAAGTTGCCCTTAGAAACGCGCTTGTATTGGACAAAGTAATTGATGGGGTTTTTGTCACATTTGCACTGATCTGGTACATTGGCTGACAGCTCCCCTGATAACTCCCTCCTGATGGCTTGCAGGCTGAATGAAATGCATCAGGGTGAGGTGAGGTCTACGGATGATTTACGTGCTGGTGAGCTGTCTCCATTTCTTTTTAATTTAGAGATGCAAACCTGAGCCTGAAAGTAATGAGCTCCAGATAATTAGGTGCTTGTCTGCAGGTGTAACTATTGCAGCTGCCTACAGCTGGTGCTCTTAATATTGCCAATTTTTATTTGAAAGCATTGTGGAGTGAATGAGATCCTGGAAGCACAGTTAATTTGCAACAAAGGTGTTTTTTTTTTTTTTTTGTTGTTTTTTTTTTGTTGTTTTTTTTTGCTGTTATCTTACCCCTAGCCTCACTTGAGCGTTCCTGTTGGGCTTTGCTATGAGACCAATCCCACGTGGACCGCAGGCTGAAAGGAATGGTGGTGCTAAGCAGCCAAGCGCTGTGTTCCACGGCGGTGTTGCCTGGGCTGCATCATAGATTGACGAAAGGCTTGATGTCATTCATCATCATGAATGATCAGCCAGATGGGAAGTAGGATCTCAGATTCCTGCCTTGGTATTAAAAGGGTTGCGAAGGCATTGCTAGTGCAAAAAATACAGCGCGACGTATTGCCTGCAAGTGGTAGGGAGGTGAGCGAGAGGCACGGTGCGGCATAGGCGCGCGTAGGAAGAAAGAATTTGGGAAGAGAGATTTTGTGGAATGGGTATTTAAAAGAGCACATAAGTTGGAGGACGCGAAGATGTGCCTGGGTATAAATAGATCACGCACTCCAATGGGGCTGCTGCAGGGGTCGGCAGCAGGAAGCGCCTCCTTCGAGCCTCGCGTGCGGTCGTTCCTTGGCCGGGGCTGCCAGCACCTCGCAGTCGGGGCAGCGCTTGGTGTTAACCTGCCAAAGAAGCAGAGGAGAAATCCAAATAGCTCGAGGAGCAGTGGCAACGCCAGGAGAAGGAAAGGGAGATCGCGCCTCTCAGGAGGCCTTTGAAGGTCACGTTTTCTTTTCAAGCTGTAATTTTCAGAGGAACCTTGGGAAACTTGTCTTCTGACGGCCGTCACGGTTCCTGGGGATCTGTGTGCCCCGCTCCTTTTGAACCCCCTCGCTGTTGCCCTGTTCTGTTCAGTTCAGTGTAAGCCCGGATCGGGTGACATGTGGCAGGCAGAAGGGAGAGGAAGTGTTTGGGATTATTTGAAAGCAAGTACTGAGATTAATGATATGTAATTAAGTAAAAAGCTTAAGATGAATTTCAAGAAAAGTTCTGCTGAAAGGGAGGGCATTCACTGAGAGTGTGGCGTAATCTGGGGTAAGGAACAACAGCCTCATTGCTTGCAGTGCTTGGTTGTGGACACAGCTGGGGAGATGGTGCTTTGAAGAGGGACAGAGGAGCCTTATCGCTTCCCGTTATCGTCAGATAGCGCGGCCGGGGAACGAGGAGAGTCCTGCAGTCAGTCATTTCAGAGGAGGCAATTGCAGCTCATAAAGGAGCCGGTGAGACTGTGCGAAGCATAAACAATATTTATGTAGGTATGTTTCTGTTACAAAAGCGAAAGACATGCTTATTTAAGGCATTTATTGCAAGTATAAAATAGTTCATAAATGAAAACTTAAAGAGATGTTGGTATTACTGTTTAATACACAAAATAACATGATGGATTAAAAAGGTAGTTTACACAAACACTTCGTTGATCCACTTAAAATTTATATGTTTGACAAATCGCAATTCAGTTGTGAACATCGACTCCACATGTTGCAGTAAGAATCTTTATATTAGGCCATAAAATGTTGAAACAAGCTTAATAATGGCTTTTGCCTTCAAATCCTTCTGACTATAAGTAATTACAGAGGGCGGTGGATGTATGGTTTGCATCTATTTACAAGAATAGGGTCATTATGATGTTCCATTACAGAGCTCAGTAATTTTAGGCAGTGTCCCCACCATAAACCCTGCTGCTTCCATTTTACAAACATCTTTCTTTTATTTTTTTAAGGCATTTAACTAGTCACTAATATGTTCTTAATGTTGAAATTAAGGATTGGTGTAAAGATGACAAGGCTTTTTAAGGAATTCTTCATCTGTATCTCTTAACTTTTGACCATATTTCTGGGTGCACATGCCAGAAAAAAAGTTACTTCTGTTCTTCCCCACTAAAATAACAGTAAACGCAAAATACTGAAACAACGATCCTCCTGTTCTGACCTGTGATACACTCAGTGCTCTGAATCATGCTTTATTTTGACATCTAATCGCATTGCGCAAGACAAGCTGAAGCCATCTAAGGAAACTAGAATACAACCACTGCTTGAACATGAAGACTTCTTCTGGCGTTTTGACTGATGGACGTGGTCCCCCCAGTAGGAATGTGCTAACAGAAAAACTCCCAGCCAGACAAACAAAGCCCACATCCACCGCAGCACAAGATCTGGGCAAGGCAGGGGCTGTTGCATGCCCGGCAGCCTGCGTTTCTCAGGGCTGGAAGTGCCACTGGATGCAAGCAGTGGAAGGATTACGAGAGGCTGAGCATTCATTGGGTTCTTCCTAAGCCTTTAAACATTTCCCAGGGTAGTTGAACCGTGGCTGGCTTTGATTTTTGTGGTATTAATTGTCTGACACTTCTTATTAGTAAGGCTGCGTGGCTATGACGTGTATAAGGTGCTAGATTTCTGTAAGACAGCTGGAGGAGTGAGGAAGGCCGGGACAGCAGGGGAAAACCAGCGTGTGCTTGGGGAATTAAGAGTTTGATTCTGCATATACACAGGGGATTGAATTGTGGTTGCACGGGCAGCAGTGATCCTGGCTTTTCCAAAGTTTAGAATTGTTTGTGTTGCAACTTGGCTTTTCCTTGGATGAAGTCTGTTTGATTGTAAGAAGAGTTTCATTGCAGAGAGGGCGGGTGGCACTGTTTTGATCAGCATTTTTTGCTCTGTGCTTAACATGTGACACGTCGCTTGGTAGGGCTTGTTGTTTTCAAAGGCTGTAGTGGCTCTTACTGGGTTTCCTTTCCTTGGCTTCTGAAAGGCAGCCAGTCAGGAGAGGAATTTATTTTGAAGGGAAAATTGATTCATGAAGTACTCACTAAACAAACGTGTTTGTGGTGGTGCCTGTTGCTGCGTCTGGGTGTAGCAAGCAGTTACTTTGGAGCAGAAAGTGGAGAGAAATGATTTGCAAGATTTCCTAACTGAGGAGCTTGCGCTGTGATTTAATTCTCCTTCCGACAGGGAGCATCGAAGGGTTCCCAGCTCTGCAATCCCAGAACATTGCAGGGCTGTGGGATTTCTGCATGCAGCGTGCAGTAGGTGAATTTCTCTCTTTAGCTTACGCTTGCTTTCTCAAGACGCTAGCCCGCTTTGATTTTGCGCTGTGTAAGCTCACTGAGCAGAGCGTGAGGCTGGCTCCTGCTCGTCTCCAGAGCGTGCAGTGCCAGAGCAGAGGGACCCCAGCAGCAGGGCCGTGTCAGCAGGAGGCAGTGCGTCTGGCAGAGGCAGCCCCGAGCCAAGCTCACAGCAGGTAAGGGGGAGCGTGCCCCCCAAAAGGCCTCACCCTGCTCCGGGGGGAGGCAGGGAGCCAAGGAGGGGATGCTGAGGATGTGCCAGCCAGCTGCTGCTTTCCCTGTTCACCTTTTAAGTTAGGCACACGGTTTCTGAACCCGCGGAACTGGGTGCATCTGCTGCCGGCATGTTCCCCTCCAGCCTTTCAGCTGAACCTTAAATAGAGAAGGGGAGACAGGAGAGAGCTGCGGCCCCTTACCAGCTCCGTGCTGTCTGAATATCTCCCTGAATGGAGGATTTTTTATAAATTCCTTGTACCAAAATGCTGAAAGAAGTGCTGAAGGCTTGAATTTGATGTGGTTTCTTGCCCTTCCGTAATCTCGCTCGATAGCTTTATCTTGGCTTTTTCAGTTGCTTAACGCACGGTTTTGGTGCAGGCGGGAACACGCAGCGGGGTTGTGTAACCCTGGGGGGAGCGGGTGGAAGACTTGCCCTGCTTCTACATGAGGATAAAAGTCATTAGTTCTGGAATGTTTTTGTGTACGTGTTTGCATACGTGCCCTTGGGCCCTTGCAGATATTTTTATTCATGTGAGAAGATGTGTGCTTCTAACAGTAAGCTGGAAGCGAGGGAAGAGGCTGTCAGTGAATGCTAAGGATAACATGGCTATTGGCTGCTGAAAATGAGGCTAGGTGAGAAGCACCATTTGAGGGAAAATGAATCTATTTTGGAGAAAAAACAGAATAGTGTTGTTCCCCCCTCCTCCCTTTTGGTCTTAGGAAGACCAGCGGAGCAGAGAAACTCGTGAAAGCCTGTTCTGTACCTTGTTCCCTGTTTTCAGGATGTTCATTGCCTAAATGTAGAAGTGCACAAAATCTTGCAGTATTTTGGTTTTGCGGCGTTACTAGAGCAAGTAGACGAGTGTTATACAAGGGAGAGATTTCTGCAAGAAATTCCTGCTGACTCTTGGTGAAGTGCTGTGCATTTGTCGGTGTCTCTGCATGCTCCAGCTGACAGGCACTTCTGCTGGGGGTTTTTAATCGTCTTACAGAGAAGCTGCACGTTCTCACTGTCCTCAGCGTGTGGTTCTGGCAGCCTAATTAAAAGATACCATCCTCCTTTTACGGAGACTTTTGGTTTCAAGAAGAATTCCGCTTCGTTTCCAAATGGCATTACGATCTTTTGCCTGCCTTCTCCCACTGGGTCTTTAATAGCTCCTGAAATTCTCCAGTTTGTAATCACTGCTGCAGCCAGATGGGGACTAGGTGGAACTCCTACTGCATCTGTGCCTGCCTTCGTGAATCTGCCAGAAGTGCCTGACTTGAGTGGATTTTCATACATGTATGTATTTCATGAGGTAATGAGCCCTGTCCAGCAACGAAGAGAATGCAGAGCCGGAGCTAACTGCTGCCTGGCGCCCTTCTGACTCTGGCGCGATGCTGACGGAGGAGGGAGAGCTGTAGAGGGTCGCTCAGCCTGGCAAAAGCACAAGAGGCAGAGGCTGTAGTTCTGCTGCACTAACCTGCCCGTTGCAGATGTGGCTGAAGAGGTTCCCCCTTCTCATCCGCCTGCTTTTCAGCTCTCCTGCTCGCCTGCTTTGTCGCCAGCCTTGCCTTTGCTCCCTGCAGTAACGGATCCATGAGAACGGCGTGAGGTTTGGGTTTGGCTTTGCTGTTCCACAACCCCCATCCCACCCTCCTGGTGTGAAGCAGATCGTTCTGGAGATGCGGCGTAGAGTACGGCTGCACAAATAGTTGAATTGGAGCAGCTGAAGAGGGTGACGTGGGTGGCAAGGATCTGGGGGGGGAAGAGGAGGAGGGAAGGCGCAGGATCCTCCTGAATTGGATCTGACTGTGCCAGAATAGTAACATGAAAGAGCTGCCTGAATTATTCAACATATTCCTGTTTTATTTGTGCCGTGGTTATTTAAGCTCTGCAGCAGGGAGCCAGGCTGAGTGATACCTTAACGCCTCGACTTGACTGCACTGATGGGGGCAGCGGGGGGACAGAGTCCACATGGGTTGCATGGCGTAGCAGGATGGAGGGGGTCTTGGCTGTGGTGAAGGGGGTGGTAGTGAAAGAAGATGGGTGTCTCCAGAGCATGATTTCCTGCCTCCAAAGCTGCACGTAGGTGTGGATGTGACTGCTGCTGGATGAGGCTTCACTTCCCACCTGCCTGCTGTGACCCATTCACATCCCATGGCAGAGGCTCCCATGCTGTCCCTCTTAACCCACTTCTCTGAGAAGAAAAAAAAAAAAAAAGCCAACAACCAAAACCCAGCCTCATTAGCACAAATCTGCTCATGATCGGTGCAGCTCCTCTGGCTTGTTTCTCCTGAAAAGGTTCCAGGACAGTAACTGTCAGTGAGTGCCCCCGGGATGCAGCCCCTGAAGGGGAGGGAAGGTGGCCACAGCTGCCCCGGGGCCGCAGCGCTGTTCTGGAGGCTTGCAGGGAAGCTGGTCTCGCCCAGCTGTCTGCAGAGTGTGTGTCTGTAGGTGCCAGAGGTTAGGTGCTGGAAATAATCGCTTTCTCCACCCATCGTGTCTCATTAAGGCTTAGTGGAACTTAAGGCATTTTTGTCCCTGTTGGTCTTGTGTCCAGGTCGAGTCCTTTACCAACAGGACTTAGAGGTCTTTTTTCAATCTGTTGAGAATCAGCACCTTCCAGAAGTGATCTTAAATGGCTCTCCAAACTATGAAAATTCATCTAACTTGCTCACTCTGCAGGGCAGCTCTCTTCCTGGGTGCAAAAAGCGAGGTTACTCTGCTCAAGGAAGATTATTTTCCCCTGGCTTATATAAGTTCTAAAATAAGAAAATAAATCCCAGCCTTCTTGAGGATGAAACAGGTTTTCCAAACTCGGGAACGATCCCTTTTGAAGTAGGCATTGCTCAGTTAGTTATCAGAACTGCCTCCAGATGGGAAATCTCAGATGTGACAAAAGGGCAGCAGTTTAAAGCCATGCCTCTGCCTTTATCAGAAGGTGGTTTGCAGTTATGCTGGGTATGGCAACAGCTGGGGCACGGAAAAGTTGTGGGTTTTTGTTCTGCACCCTGCAGTGGGACACGTGGACCTGTCAGCAGGAGCTCCGTGGCTCTTCCTCCTTGTCCAGTGTCAATCTAGAAAGAAGCTCAGCCTGGCAGACAGGACATTTCTATAAATAACAAACAGTATTTGTATTTTTAATTGCTACTTTAATAGTTCTTCCTAGGCAGAGCATGGTGCAAGCTAGTATCTGTTTCTAATGTCTTTGTGGAGCTGGCGTCTCCCCAGCGCCCCCTCTTCATGCTCTCACATCGCCCTTTAGGCATCATGGCCCTGGGGAGAGCCTGGCTGGGGCTGCTCAGGCTCACTCAGGGGCCAGCAAGTTCCTGGGTCACAGGCTGGGCTCTGATCAGAGGTGTTCCTTCGTTGCTTTGGCTTGTTGTGTCTGGTGGTGGGTTTCTAACCTCCCTCTCCCAAAGCTTTCCTTGAATCAGCAGTGAGTGTAAGGTCTTTGGGGTGGAGGCTAGAAGTGGCGCGTCGTCTCCGTTTAAGCCTGTGACAGATCTTTCTGTCTTCTCACAGGAGTCAGGATTTTGCATGTAATTTTGTTACTGTCCATAAAGCACTGTGTAGTTCTCCGTGTAAATAGTAACTCAAAGTATTATTCATCCTCCACTCGAGAAGCTTAAATTCTAAGCAGCGCCTGCTCGTTCGGTCTTGTGATGCAAGAGCAGCTCCCACGGAAATCGGTGGGAGCCGTTTGTGTCTGCAGGGGCGGATAATCGGATCCGACGTGTCCGTGCTCAGAGGCAGCGAAGGGCCACGAAGCTGCGTTCCCCCAGCTGCAGTGAGCGGTCGCGTCTCAGCAGAAAGGAGCAGCTCACGTTGCCCACGTGAGTGCCCCTGAGCCCTGCCCGTTCAAGGGCAGGTTTCGCTCCCACATTGGTAACCTTCCTTCTGGAGAGGCCGGTGGAGAAATGTGAGCAGCCTCCTTGCTGCTCTTGCCCTCCCATACCCCAAATGCCTGGGAGCTGCAGGGAGGAAGAGTAACAGTTTTCTCTGGGGATGGCTGTGGTTCATGGTTTTCACAAAGTCAAAGCATCTGGGATGTAAAGTCAGGAGACACACGCTGAATACACTTGATAAAACCTCTTTATTTCATCAAATGATACCATTTATGCATGAGTTGGCAAGTCTGCAAATTGAAGAGAAGCCTCAGACACTGCAAATAAATTC
The DNA here is from genome assembly GCF_965140915.1 of Aythya marila. Classification (NCBI taxonomy): domain Eukaryota; kingdom Metazoa; phylum Chordata; class Aves; order Anseriformes; family Anatidae; genus Aythya; species Aythya marila. The sequence goes on along the minus strand of NC_139062.1, from coordinate 7,778,841 downwards.
TTGCACTCATTAAAAAAAAAAGAGATGTAGGCTGAGCACTGCCTTGGGAACCAGCAGTGCCAGATTCTTCTCTCTTGTTCTCTCAGTCCGGTGCTGGCCGTGGGCGTGCTGTTTTACATCTGCCGGGCTTTAACGGGGACACTACTTAACGTGCAAAAGGGCTGTGGAGGTCAGAAGGCTGCCTTTTCTGTGCGTAATCCTATAACGCAGGCTTTTCATCTCACCTGCCGTTGGAATGTTAAATTAACATGTAACAAAATTAGGATGTCTTTAAAACAAAATTTTTCAGCATGCTTATTGAGGGCTGGCCTTTATCGAGATGCATTCAGCAGTGAAATAGGGAGTTCTGGTAGCTGTTCCTGTGCTGCCTTAGCTCTGCTCTAAGAGGAGGAGACTTGGCTGGGGAGTGCTGCAAATGGCTGACAACTGCAGAGCAGCTCACACCCAAACAGTCCAGCCTTCAGCCTTAAGATTTCATGCGTTTTAAGGAGGCGAGCAGGTGGGATTTTGATGCCTCACACACCATCGAGCCTTGTCAGCACTGGCAGTGTCGCTGCTGCTGCTGTAGTGTTGTTCCCTGCAGAGGTTTGGGCAGCAGTGTTTGTGGGGAGCTTTTTTTGGGCAGCAGTGTTTGCGGGGAGGACTCCTGCAAGACAACCTGGAAGATTAGCTTGAAAATCTAACTAATATGCATTTTTTCTCATTTTATCTGAACTCAACAATTATGGTTTGTTTTTTTTTTTCTTCCCCCTTTGAGAAAGAAAGAAGTGGGAAACGTAAGGGCTATAACACTTGAGCATCCACCGTTATACTGACATGTGATTTCTGGCTTGTGTGCAAGAAATCTATTCAATCAGACTGTTTGCATTTTCCAGGAGGCTTCATGTATAAAATGTAAACAAGAAAAAAAGTGAAATCTGATATGGCTTTTACTGGAACACTTGTTGGATAGTTGAGTGTGGCTTTCTTGTGACAGTGAGTGTCTGTTATTGAGTAAACATCTGCTGGACCTAAGGCCTCAAGGTGTTAGCTAGGTTAGGAGGCTTTTTTTATATACTTGCATCCCCTTATTTGTTTTATTCCACAATTAAAGTGGATTCTAGGTTTTTTGTTTGTTAAATAGTTGTTTTCCCTTATTTTTTTCCTGGATTCCCACAATACCTTTCCAATTTGAGAAAACAACTGCAATTTGCCTTTACATAACATCAAAACTCAAAATCTACTTGAAAACCCCTTTTAGAAGCAGTTTTGGTGGGTGGGTGAGGAAAGAAGTTGATGGTTGAAGAGAGGCAAACAAGGAAACAATTATAGCACAATTCCAGCACGGTTAGCAAAACAGGCTGTGCCTTTGTCAGAAAATGCTGTGCTGGTCAGCAGGGTTTGCCTCACTGAATGTGGAGGGTTTGCAGGTTTGTTTTTTTTTTCCCCTTACTCTTTCAAAAAAGAATAAATAAATAAATAAATAAACACTACAAAAAAAATAAATAAACCCCAACCAACCGGAGGTGGGGGTTTCTCTTGACAGGACCGAGGCTTTGTAGATTGTTCGACGATTCGTTTGCTTGCGGCGGCTCTCGCTCTGGTTGTCGGTGACATCTGTCCTGTGGACACCCGTCCTCTCCGGGCAGGGCTGAGGGCTTGTGGCTGCCTGGCTGTGTGTGAGTGCTGGGGGGGGGGTTGGGTGTCTGCCTGAGTGCGGAAGGTGCCCGGGTGCTGTGACAAACGGCAGGTTCCCTGTGTGTGTCTCCCGAAACGCGCCCCTTCCTCCGCAGTTGCTTTCCTTAACGTGCTGTGTTGCAGAATCCCCCGAGGTCCTGTTCAGCAGCCCCTCGAGGAACGGATCTTCACTCCGACCGTCTCCGCTGTGTACAGCACTGTGAGTATCTGCGTGGGGTCCTGGCTGCCTCCTGCCGCTTTGGTAGGCAGCGTGCTTTCCAAACACAACAGAATTATATGTATTTAAAAAAAAAAAAACAACACATTTTTTCACCTTCTAAAATAAATGATGGTGGACAAGGACCATTTTTCTTGCATGTCAGTAGGAAAATAAAGTATCTTTAGGATTTTGGGGTCCATTCCTTCTCTGTTAAGTGTCTAGTTTTATTAAGCAGATATAAGGGTGAGGTTGCCTAAACTGAGTTGCATTTGAATGAAAATGTTGCTGGATATGTTTTCAGCCTGTTGGCTCCATCTTCTCTGCCTCCTGCTTCTCGAAGACTGTCGTGTTGGAATGTGGTAGTGGCTGCACGTTTCTAGGAGTATCTTATCAGAAAAACAATCAAGAAGAGATTTGTTTTTCACATTAAATGTTCCATTTAAAGTTACACAGAGAAAGGAATGTTTTGATAGTAGACAATATCTGGGATGGGTGCTTTTGGCTAACTGTCCTACGTGTTTGTTTGTAAAGCTTGATTATCGAGGAAATTTAGCTTAGAAATGTAGTGATGTTTATTTGTGAGCATATGATACCATTTTCCTTTTATTCATTTCTTTTTTTTCAAATGGTAATAGCTGGAAGCCCGGTGTTATTTATAAGCTTTGCTAAATCAGCACGGCCATGGGAAAGTAGTGTTTTGCTTTTCTGGTGGGATACTGCAAATATTTTTAATGCCAAAAAAACACTTTTAAGCTGCTCTTTTAATTATTTGGAAAACAGGAAGAAAAGCTGTAGATGCGAGAAACTCCCTGTGTTCCGTGTGGTTAACATAAGCTGCTTACAGAAAAACATAAGCTGCCGCACACGGCTTTCTCCTTCCCCTCGTTCTCAGTGACCAGCGAGGGGTTCTCGGCTCTGGGTCCTCCGTGAGGACCTTTGGCCCTCTCCTCTTCGGGCTGCAGGGACGAGCTCGGTGCTGGCCTCTGCAATCTGCCTGCCACATCCCGCAGGCCAAGCCGAGCTCCTCAGGGCTCAGGGGCAGCAGCTGCGGCAGAGGGCTCGGGGCTGCTCGGTTCGGGCGCTGCCAGCACCGCGTTTCCCCGCAGGTGAGCAGGAAAGGTCGGGTGCAGCTCAGAGGAGGGTTCCCGGATCTGAGGTTTGTGACCTCTCCAGCAGGCTCGAGCTGCTGCCTGCTTTTTGGTCTTGGCTAGCCCCTCGCAGGCACTCTGTGCTCAATACCAGAACCAAACCCGCGCGCCTGTGCGTGTGCGTAATGTGTGTGAAACAGCTGAAAGCACAGGCCATAAATGTGCAAACGCTGGTAATAAATCGCTCTGTATTATCCTCTATATACCCCACACAACACTTAAAAACCACTTAAAAATATCTGAATCCCATTTTGGGGAAAAAAGATATATTTTTTCAGTTCTTTCCTCTGTGAAGATATAATACAGTTGCCTGTGGGAAAATATGACTGTAAAAATTTAAATTGATGTAAAATATAAAAGTAACTGTGAAGAATGACCTAAAATAGCTTTTCAGCGTGGAAAAATACGCTACAAGAATAGAAGCCAGGGCTGGGAATATCTTGGTTTATGCTTTAAGAAAACACAAGGTTGAAAGAAAATTCCCTGTTTTAGGGAAAGAAGAGAAATTTCGCAGCTAGGTTCCGTTTGAGCTTTTATTTGCAGCCCTTGGCAGGTTGCAAATCTCGAGTAAGTCCTAGAAAAGCTGAATTAGGCTGGAGGGAGGCACATGGTCAGAGGTATTCAAGAAATTCATTCATCACAGCTCTCTGCATTTGATTTCACGAGTAACACTGTCATGAATTTCAAGTCTGGGTTTGCAACATCGGTTATTTTCAGTTGAATTTATGTGTGTACATGGCATGTCACAAAAGTCACGTAACACGGAGGGATGCATGGGCAGCACCTTCTATACCCAGAAACGCTTTTTCACTTCCACGTTTTATTGGCTTGGTCACCACGTGTGGTTTCTGTGCAGTTGTCAGCACGTGGATTTGGCAGTGCACTGCTGCCTTCGGAGCCCGTCTGGTGCCCGGTGCCACGCTGTGACTCTGGGCTGACCCGGTGCTCTTCTTGCCTGTTTCGTTTATTGTGCATGGGGTGGGAGGATGAGCCATTGAAGATAAGGGCAGCCCACAGACAAAACTGCCTATTTTTAGGCAGATAAAAAAGAGAAGTAATTCAGTTATCCTTTCTGTGCCTATGTAGATTTCCCTTCCATGTGTATGTAGTACCAGGACCTCACTCCAATTCATGAGCTCTTTTTTCCAAAACTGTGCTGCTTGCCAAAAAATGGGAATGGAAAATCTCAAGGCTTTTGCTATATGCCCCAGTAATATCCCCTGAAATACTATCAGAGGAGCACGTTTACCTGGAGGGCAGAGGGCAGCGGGGAGGAGCAGGCCAGGTGAGGTTTGTCAGATGCAGTGTCTGAGAACTCGGAGATGCTCAAAACTCCCAACAAAATGTTGGTAGCACCTCTTTTTCAATGAAATTGTACTGATGCTAGAAAGAAAAACACCTTATCTTGTGAGCTATTATCTTCATTTATTTTTTTTATAGTATAATGTAGGAAATTCTGGTACCGGGTAGGGTTTTTGTGGTTTCTTTTCTTTTTTCTCTTGAAATCCAGCAGTAGAATTGCTTTAAAGCAAATCAACCTCAGAAATGCTTGTTTCAGTGAATTAACCTCATAGTAGTAAGTTCCCCTCATCAATAATGGAGAATGCTCCATCGTAAGAGCTACTTTTGAACCCAAAGATTTGGGTTTCTTCCTCTAAGCAGCTTCCTTCCTGGTGCTTCCTAACGCCATATGCTGCAGGGAGTTTTGGCACTTATTCCTACCTCTGCTCTAAGGTCCCAAACCTGTGGACTCCAGAACTGGGAATGGCAGAAGACTGAAATTTTGTTTCTGTTGTAAAACATTTCCATGTCTAAATCAGGTTGTTTTGGCTTAGAGTTTTGGGGGAAACAGATTGATGTGTAACAGAAAGGGAACGTGTAGCAACGGTGATCTTAAATGTCATAGACCACCCTGTGTGGCTGCACCTGGGGTCCTGGGGACTGATTTCTGTTGGAAACAAAATGAATATGGACTAATGATCAGAAGCAGACGTGCTTTTCAAATTCAGCATGAGGCATGAGCTGGGGATGAGGTAAGAAAACAGATGAGTTACTGGGCACCCAACAAGCTGCTGGGGCAGACGACGGCGGAGGTTGGTCACTGCCTCAGTAACACGCTGAAGCTCGGTCCAAAAGTACTTCGGGATAAACTTCTGTAAGCTGACTCCTGGATGTGAGCTGATTAGAAGTAAGCGTTAGTTCGATGTGCCTGTGGCTTCGGAGAGGAGTGCCTGTCAGTTGCTTGGCTGTAGGCTTGAGCAGCTTCTGCAGCGTTGCTAGATCCAACGTTGGCTTAAGTTTTCTGTATTAACTACAGCCTCTTTGGAGCAGCATCGTGTCATTGCCCAAGGTGTGGAGGAACCAACTTGCCCCAAATTTTCCACTACAGCATGAGAATCGTATCGTCTTCTGTAGGTGGCAGCCAGCTGTACAGCAGTCTGTCTCTGCACACAAAAAAGCCCTGAATGCTGCTGTGCTCAGGGTGCGCGCTGCGTGGGGAGTGCTGCTTCCTTGAGAAGCCCAGGCTGAGTTTCCAGGTGGGTTATTCATGCCTGGTGCTAATGTGAACGCCTGCAGTTGTTGAGGAAGGCAGAAAAATCCAGCACTGTGAAGGAGGCTGAATTCAGGTTCTAGGTAAGGCTTGTCTCCCTCGCTCGGGTGCCCCTTTGGTTGCTTGTCTGCACCGAGAGCCCACTGGTGCCCCCTGCTAATTTCACACCCCACAGAGGTGCTGTGGTTTGCCCCGTGTCCTTTAAAGGGATATTCTTGCACAGGAGAGAATCCCATAGAAAAGAGATTAGAGGATTAGCTGCTCCAGCCTCTGTGTGCCGACCTGGGCCAGGAGGCCGCCCTGTTCCCTGCCTGGCTGCGGAGGAGAGCTGCTCGGTTCCTTGGGTGCTGATAGCACTTCTTTGGGGCTGTTTGCATTGGCTCAGGCAAATAGGTTGGATGCTGGAAGTAACGAGTTTGTCTGAGTCTGAACTTTTTTTTTTAATTTGGGGAAAAGAGCGGTTAATGATAAACGATCATGGCAAGGCAGTCCTCATAATCTAGGGGTGTCTGCGGTGTGCCCCATCCATTCTGGTCTTACCTGAGGGTTTCCTGGACGTGACAATGTACCTGAAATTATGTACACGGAGAAGAATAATCCAAAACTTGTGAAAATTTGTGCTGAAAACAAAAGATTTAAACCCAAAAGGAAAAGAGACAGTGCCAGCCTGAGTTTTACTTCACATTTCATTTTTATTTCTTTTAAAACATAGGATTAAGGCTTCTGAAAAATTAAAGTTATAGATAGCCTCATATTACTCAGTAAAGGAACAGAGGAAGTGATGGCCCAGCAAATGGATACACAAAATTACATATTCATCTTTAGGAAAATAACTTCTTCTCTGGATTTAAAAAGGATATTTGCTTACAGGCTGAGTTTGTTTTGCAGAATCTCACATGATAAACAGAAAACCAAACCCCAGGCACTGTGGTGTGAGGCACCCCAGAACAGAAGTAATGCACTCACAGTAACTTTGGTTACTGAATGAACACAGAAATTCAGCAAGTTCATTTTTTTTACTACATTTCACATTTCCTACAGCTCCCTTGCTGCAGCTGGCCAGGAGGATGCTGCTCCAGCCCGCGCTGGAAGGGCAGCCCACCTTCTTTGTGGGTGCACGAAGCCAGGCCTGGTGAGGTTAGCAGTAGGAAGTGCTTGCAGGTCAGTGGTAGCCTCCCTTCAGACACTGTCCCAGGGTGTTGTCCAAGTATCATAATGGCATGGTTTTTGATTGTTTAGTTAGCGTAATCAGGCTTTCAAGCAATCTTTATAGGTCCAGACCCGTGCCTGTAGCGTATTTGCTACTTGTCTGCTGTTTGATTACGTGAGGGTGTTTCGTGGACCATCTCTCAAGCAGCTGCACAGCTTTCTTTTTGGTTCCTGCAGACTTTAATTAACCTCCAACCTCGGTTATATGCATGCAGCTGCTTTAATATGCCGAGGAGGGCTGTTGAATGCTCCCACTGTCACAGGATGTTTACTTGCCGCTGCCCCCGTCCCCCTCATCAGACATCTGTGAGGATTTGCACTGCACGCGTTGTGACGAAGGGCCAGGTACGCGAGCTGTTGGAGATTGGAGGATTTTGGGTGACTCTGGCCTTAGGTACAGTAGCGTGAGCACTTGTAAGCGCAGGGAGATGAGAGCTGATGGTGTGTGAAGCACCACAGCTGTTGCAAAGTAAGCTTTGTTTCTTCACAAGTGCACAGCGGCGTTCAAGGAGACATCTTGGGGATGGGCTGGAGCTACCAGTGGGACCCCTTGTGTGAATGATTTCCTTACGGACTGTTGCCTTTGCTTCCATATTCCACCCTTAACTGCATTTTTCCAATATCTGTCATGTGATGTAGTCGCTTTTAAGCACTGACTTGTGCTCTGTTGACAAGTCCTTCAAGGCTGTCTTAGGTGTCACGTAAGGGGTTCTGGTTTTCTTGGGGACAGAACATGGACGGTTTTGCGATGCTCTCTGTAGCGCTGGTTTTGATTCAGCTGACTGAGGCTGTTGCTCACGCACCTGCCAGTCTATGTCAGCCAAAACTGAGATGATTCCTCTTCCGGGGAAGGGAAGGATCCAGCTGGGGACGGAGGCCGAGGTGCTCTTCCTCGACCCGCCCTTTTCTCTGATGGGCGCAGGGCTGCTGTAAATCTCCCCCACTGAATGCTTCTGGACTGCTTCCAAGCCTCGAGAAATTGTACATTATCATTCTTGTTGATGGTGCAGCTGTTTTAGTGTTTTAGGTAATGTTAAAAAAAAAAAAAAAAAAAAAGGCATTGATATTTGGAATATAATAGCATGGCTTGGAAAAGCATTCAGTTGAACTCTGTGACTTCAGCTCTTGTGCTGTGCTGTCTTGGAGCTTGGTGCTAACGCTCAGCAGAGATGGAGGCAGCACTTTTCTGCCTTTCCTGGTACATCTGCTGCTAGCTGAGGCTGGGCAGCATCCGTGTGTGCGAGAGATTCTCACACAATTACCCATGCAGTGTCAATATCCCTTCTTGAGCATTGCCTGTCGTGTGCTTTTACGTGCCTGTAACTAAGTGGGTGCTTTTCAACAAGAAAAGCACAGGTCTGAGAAGCCGGTGGATGAGCGAGTCGGGGACTTCCGTACCGTGAACACTAACCAAATCCACAAAAAGTTGTCTTGAACCACTGCGAGTGTGACGCCCGATGGCTATGTGATTCTTTCTTCCTTGATTCGCCCTTTCTTGCTGTAGTGACTGTCTAATCTACATATTAAATATTTCCATCGAGGAGATAGTACAGTGGAACAAGTATATGTGCCACGAACGTATTCTGCAACATCTTGCTTAGTGTGTTTCAGTTCGTAGTTTTGATCGAGATAGCAGATAAGTGTATGCAAGAGTTACTTTGGTATTGCATTCTTTGCTGGCGGCACACCCTTCAGATGATGAGGCCTCTGGGCAGTCCTTTTTAACCTTTTATAGGGAAGTATGTGGATTTTTCCCTTATTTTTTCTTTTGGGTCACTGGTAATGTGTATCGCTTTGCAAAAGCACAGTATTGTTTGATATGGTGATGACAAAAGATCAGAAAATTGCAGGCCTGGAGTGGAAGGGATGTTGCAAAGCAAGGCCACAGCAGTAAAGCTCATGCAGTTTCTATGCATCTTCCCCAGTGACTCTAGCTGGTGCTCTTGGTTTTTGATCCTTCCTGAATCATATATAGAGTTAACTAACTTGTACAGCATTTCACTTAATAACAATAATAAAATAATAATATGCTGCTAGCTGCTTTCTTAAAAAGATTACAGTATCAAAGATTGGATTACTAATATTATGTTTTACTAACAGTTTATCTCCACACAGGTAACACAAGTAGCAAGACAGCCGGGTCCTCCTGCCCCATCCCCTTACACTGCACATGAAATAAATAAGGGACACCCAAATCTTGCTGCAACGCCACCGGGACATGCATCGTCCCCAGGGCTTTCACAGGTAAGAGCTGGCATTGGAGCAGAACGTTCCCAGCCGCCCTCTTTTCCTCTTGTCTGATTCTCAGCTTTACCGCTCAAATTTGACAAATCTGTCCTGTCTGTGACCAGTACATAAAACTTGATTGATGAACAACATCTTTATATGGCTCAAACCTCACAGTGACTTAGGTAGCACTCTGGTTTATTAGCCATCAGTTCATTGTTGATTCTTTAACAGAAACTAGAAGCAACTTGAAAAATTATAGAAAATAATCATGGATGAGGAAAGTGCATCACTGTAGAGTTTGGCTGCTTTGGGGCACGGCCTGACTTACACCTTAAACTCCATAGCAGTACTGGATGCATTCTCTGTTAGGGGTTTTCTATTTCAAACTGTTCTGTACAGGTTGCCACAATTTTGTAGTTCTTCTAGGAAGTAGGACAGTAAAATGAATTGCAAAAATGAATGCTAATAAAAGAAATGAGACAAAGGACTGATTACAAAATGTACAGAGGAAGAGATAAATAGAAATTACAATAAAATGGAGAAACAGTGTTTAGTAAGATATGTGAAATAAATTGGTCTCTTTGTAGTCTTTATTAGATGAATATTCTATAGGGCTGACACGGGAGTGGAAAAGCTTACTTTAAAAGGAAGGGGTGAAAAAGACAGGTAATGGGAGCACGGAAAGAGAGGGGAGATGAAAGATAAGGGATTGTGGAAAGTGGGATGTGTAAAAGTATTAACATTTGAGGTGGAGGAAAGCCCTGTGTTTCACTTGTGCTCATTTAATTTATACCTGTTTGAGTAAATGGAGCAAAGGTGGCAGACGGGAGCAGAGCTGCATTTCTGAGCAACCAACCTGCTCAGCTCTGTTCGGAGCAAGGTGTCAGCAGGGGCCACAGCAAGGTGGTGGTAATGGCTTCAGGCATGTTGCAGCACTGGGAGAAAGCAAGCTTTCTGTTCTTCCTGCCAGCCTCTTTAATTTGGATGAAATATTAAACTCTAACTGACCTTTTAGACCATGAGAAGTGTGAAAACAAATGAGGTCACGTAAGGAACACTTCACCTTAATGCCACGCATTGTACATAAAGCTTAGCGATGCGTGTTTGATGGTGCTCAGTGGGAAAACTGGAAACCTGTGGTCATGTTTGAAAACGTGCAAATGCTCATCCTTTATGAAGTGAGAAATTAGAAGTATCTATTCCGGATCACAAGTAGCTTGCAGGCACTAGTCAGTGGTCTCTGAGCAGTTCCTTGCACTCTCACTGCATGGCTGTTGGTAATAAAATCTCTGTTTTGAGGACTGAGCCTCACCTAGCAAAGAGGGAGGATGTAGCAGCATTGCAGAGCAAACCCTAATCTGTTGTCTGGCTTGTGTCATGTATCAAGAAATTCATTCCTGGTAGGCCTTGTCAACAAAGGGAAGCTAATCATGTGGTAGATAAGAGGAGAAGAAAGAGAACGTTCTAGGCAGCCTCTTAAAAAGAAAATTCTAATCAAGGTTTTTTTCTTCCCTTAATATTTTCCTGTTGAGTCAGTGCGTACGTAGACAGCGGGCTCTGTGCCAAATCACCACTCGAGCCAGCCGGGAAAATGCTCGTTTCCTGTTCTGCTGGCTCTTATCGTCTTGGAAATGAGCGTCAGATTGTGTCACTCTGGTGTTGCTGGTAGGAGCAGTTTGACCTTACGTCCTCTGTGTCAGCTGAGGATCCTTGAGGGCTGTGGGGGGTTATTTGTCCTCTGACAGTATGGGGCAGGCCCTGCGTGCTGAGTGAGAGGAAGCAAAAGCAAAATCAAAGTTATAATCCAGGCCCTGGTAGTGAGTGAAGCACCCGTCATTGTGCTCTGCAGGGACTCCGGAGGAACGAGGTATTTTGATTCCATTGCCTGAGGTCTGGACAGTTTATTTCCCTAAGTGACAGGGGAAAACTATCTACAGCTACGAAGCTGGGATTTGGTAGCAAAATAGGAAAAATAGTGATTTCTGTTCATTTGCGGAATGGGATTGCCTCTGACCAGGTGTTTTCACTGTTACGGGTTCCCATCAGTTGACCCTCACATTTGCATCTGGAAGTGATGGTAAAGAATGAAAATGGAAGGCCCTATACCTGGGGCAGTTCCACCAGTAAGGCTTAAAAGGGGTTTGAGTCTCTTGAAATAAGCGGTTAAAGCATAGCCTGTTCCCAGAGAAAGTTTTGTGTACCCTTGAAGCGTTAGAGGTTTGGGTTAACTTAAGGTTGTGGTGTTAGTTTTGTTGTTGGGTGGGTTTTTTTTGTTTCCTTTTGTCTTGCTTTTAACCCTAGAATTCTGAATATTCTTACCTATACCTTACCTCACTTTGACCCCTGTTAAATGCTGAATATCAATATTATATTATGGTAACAAATTCTCCATTTTAGCAGGGCGTTGGATGCAAGTGTTAGCTTTTTATTGCATCTATCATTTTTCTCTTGTTGGTTTCATTGAATGCCCTCTTGTGCTTACATTAAGAAATGAAGTGAGTGGAAGTCTCCTGTTTCCAGACTGCTTTTTGGGGGAAATTCTACAATGACTTCATTTATTTGTTTTCATTTGGATAAACAATCAAAGTCCTTTAAATCTCTCATCACATGAGAGCTTTTTCCATGCTGTAATTGTTCTTTTCATCTGTTTGGCCCCCCTGAATCCGGCTATTTCCCTTTTGATATAAAGTGACTTGAGCTGACGTGGTGCTCTGATGAATGGTTTATTACTGATTTCTGTAGCAGCAATATGGCATTTCAAAGCTCTGCGTATCGTAACAACCCATGCTGTGTTCATGATAGAGCACTGAGCAAAGGTCGTCTGCGTTTGTCCAGTTGTGCCTAACGCGTGTGTTCTTGATTTGAGAGAGTAACTAAAAAGATAAGGAAGAGACCGCTCCATTTGAGTTAGAATCTGATTAAGGGGTCGTTGTATTATCCCCAGAACCATGACTCAATGAATATTCTGAAAACCGAGTCTTTTCAAGGTAGGGACTGGTGTTTAGTCAGCAGTGAATGAAAATATATACATATGGTTTTGGGCTTCAGATATTGCTGTGTTCTAAAAACCATTTTGCCAGAGTGATAGCACGTGTTACTTGTGTGGCCCCAGATCGCTCTGCTTGCTGACTGTCAGTGCAGTGCTCTGCAAAGAGATCAGTCCCTTGCTCGTGTCTGGTATCTCAGCATCCCTCCTCTGGTGGCTCAGAGCTCCTGCTACGTTCTTCCAGAAGCAGTAATGTGGAGGGGAATAGAAGGTTAATAAATGCTGCATTTCCACAAATTTCTACACATGGCATATGTCTGAACCTCCTTCCTCTCTTCGGCTTTGTGGCTTGAAATACTAGGCGGATGACTGGAGTTGAGGAATGGCCACAGGCATCAGAATGTGGGTATCTTCTGTTCTAGCCATCTAGATGTGAGGCGTAAGGAGCGGTCCCCTTGCTGTTCTGACGGCTGTAAAGCTGTTCCAGTAAGTCTGGGTAGTGGGAGATAGGTAATGCCTTAAAATGCTGGTAAGTGATACAAGGAGCTACTGTCCTGTACAAAAAAATCTAGGTATTGAGGCAGCGGGACCGCTCCACAGGCCTGTGACGAGGTTCCAGGATGGTACTGGGTGTTCTGTAGGAGAACTGGGAAACAAAACTAGGATAAGACGGATCAGGAGGATGTATGGGGTATTTATTGTCTATTGGGAAGAAACGTCAGGTGCAAATGTATGTTGTACCTTTGTAGCTGGCTTTCCTTTAACTTTATTTAAATAAACAGAAACAGATGTCTTGTGTGGTGCTGTGTGCTTTGGTGTTTTTCTCACTCATTCTTCTACCTTTTCTATTTAACATACCCAAAGCAGTAGAGAGGCTTGCTGTTAGGCTTCCTCTGAAGACTTTCATAATGATCAGCCTCTGGCACTTTGCTGCCCTTCAGAATTAGTTTCTGTAGCAAAACTAGAAGAGCTTGTCAGCGATGAGACACAGTCCCACACCCCTGTCTCTGCAGCAAGAGGCAGTGTTTCTGCTTCCCTCGACCTTCCCAGATTCCAGGGCCTTGAAATCATGCTGCTCTCTGGAATGCGTTGAACTCCGCTAGCGTTTGGGAATGCACAGCACATGTTGCCTCAGTGATGTTATGGCCAGATGTGGCCCCACGAACACAGAATTTCATATTTCTGTTCTTTGCACAGAGGGCCCCCCGTGCAGACTGGGAGAGGAGCGGCACATCTCCTCTGCCTCCTCTCTGGGCCTGCAGACTTCAGGAGGGACTCGAGACAATTCACTTTCTCGGCATGCAGAGAAAAGGAGAAATCAGTACAAAGGAGCAGATAAGTTTTTCCCTGGGCATGGCTACCGGAGCAAGTTAAGATGAGATCAGGTAGGGGAGCTCATGGGGTTGCAGAACACAGGGCGCTGCAGGGTTGCTGCTTGCCTGAGCTCTCTCATCCTGTGATGGATGTGAGGTAGTCCAGTGTGAGTAGTGCAGGCAAAGAGCATTCACACGGGCAGTTAACACAAAGCAGCTGAGAAGCTGTAAATCTGCCCCCCGCTCTGGCTTTACGTTACAGTAATTTATTGTGTAGTTGTGCCTTAAGAAGGGAGTAACGATAAAGTAGAGCTCTTCCAAAGCAACCAGACTGCTACTTGGAAGGAGTCCACAGAAAAAATGCTTCCCTCTGTCCACTGAGTGATCAAAAGAGGAAGAGGAGTTCTTCCAGTTGTAGTGTGAGCAGGAGAGGGAGGAGGCAGTGTGCAAAGCTCAGGGCATCAGAAGACAATTTCATCTTCCCCCCCAAGACCTAGGAGTGTTTTGAAGGATCCTGGGGAACAAGTGTAGCGGATTCTGGCATTCTGGAGATGAAGCAACACAAGAGGAGAATGGTTCAGAAATGCTGTTCCAAAAGACTCTTGGCTTTCTCTGCCTTAGCTTTAAAAAGTGTGGGCTCTGATGCGTGTGCAGATGGATTCCTTTAGTCTGGGACTACAGTTTGTAAGCGCTGACCAGCAACTCTTGGAACAAGGAATTTCCTCTGTAATCAGTGAAAGCTCTAGGTCTTGTTGTGATCACGCTGTGTGATGAGCAGATCAGTGCTTTGTGCCCATGGCTACCTGTTAGGCTGAAAGGATTGAGCAACCAGTAGCAGAAGACCCTGTGACATCTAACAAGACCTTCCTCTGGAGCTGTTGTAGTTATTGACAGCTGTGTTTAATAATCCCTTATCTGTTTCTAACAATGCCAAGATACACCCATAGAAAACAAAAGTGCAAGAGAACTGAATTCTCAGGATCCTGGTATACAGAGACCTTGACTTTTAGGTGGCTGATATAAATCCAAAACAGATTGTACTAGCTGAAACTTGTTACCATCTGGTTCTTTGCCTTAAGTGAAAAGAGTTTTGTGGTCTCATTCTGGTCCTCAAAAATGTCACCATAGCTAAATTAGCGTTTGTAATAGCAGTGAGACATTCCTTAGTACCTTAAGGTCTGGGAATCTGTGCCAGGAAGCATGTCTGTATGCCATCTGTGACATGTTTATAGGCAATCCCCAAGCCCCTTTTTTTATTACCTTGGATCCTTTCTACAGGAGCTGGAATTCTGTTGTAACCATAATGTTTATTCACTATTCCCTCCCATCATTCATTGCCCAATTTAGATTTTAGGTGCTTTTAATAAAGTTACATTTATTTATGAATTGGAATGGAAGAAGGAATGTAACTTAATCCTGATCTCACCTCTTTGCACCCTGGGGTAAGTCAGGTGCCCTGGGACGAGCTGTTTGCTCCTCGCACTGGAGGCAGCGACCCTCTGTGTCTTGTAGCCTGCAGGCTGCGCCTGACGCTCCTCTTCCCCTTAACGCAACTGTTCCCTGTTATCTGCGTCCATGTGTACTTTGCCACGAAAAAGCAATTGCTGTAAGGTCAGATAATAAACTTCCACAGTCCCTGAAGCACGAGGGGCTCTCTAATTTTATCATCTTGTTTGTGCAAACACCCTGTCCTTCATTTCTCTGTTTGGAGAACGTATTTGTGGACACCTTTGTCAGAGTTGGTTCTCCAAGCTTGCTGCTGAACTCTTCGCCCCAGAGAGCTTTTCTGTACAGGAAGCTCCTCGTTTTGTGTAAGGTGGTGTTGTAGCAGATTTCATGCCAATTAAAAATGCACGGGGTCTCGTAACTTGTGGAGCAGGTATGGTTGCCAGATACTAATTAGCAATTGTCTATGCAGCCACAATGATGTGGACGTAGAATGAGAGATCAAGCTCTCCTTGCGTAAATGAAGCAGTTGAGGCTGGACCTGGTCAAGAGAGAAACCTGCATCTGCATGCTGCCCATCTTCTGCCTCTGAACAGCAGATTTCAGTGTCTTGGGTCTTCTGTCCGTACTAGATATGGAACGTACCCTATTCTGTACCAGATATAGGGTACAGAAAATATAAACAACCGGACCTGTGGTGGTGCTTTGTGTGCAGGAAACCTGCCCTCCGCACATACACATTGATGTGTTTTCTTGAGGAGCCAGCAATTCCACCTCTCGTACTTCTCCCTTCTTTCCTTGTGTATGCTTCTGTACATCTGGCTCGAGCTCCTTCACCGTGAATATTAGTAATGCAGCTCACTAATTTGGAGCTTGTAAGGAATACATGACTTCAGGTGGAGATTTGAAAATACGAGTTATTTAATAGCTGATAAATCCAGGAGAAGTATAATCTTCTTCTGGCCTTTGTGTTAAAGACCTGCTGGAAGTAAAACTGAACTCTGTGTTTTGTAATAGGATTAGCAGTTGTTTGATTGGGCTAATAATGCTTGGAAAATTTGTTCATATAACATCTTTCTGTGTTTTTGATTCATCGCTGTGCCTTTTGCTTCCTTAGTTTAAACCTGTGCTGGAAACTTAAAGCATGTCTGTGTCTTGGCACCTGCTGTCAGCATCTTTTGGGCTTCGGGATGCTTTTGGGTATGAAAGCTCAACGTTGTAGCTGTCTTCTAATTTGGGGAATGCAGCTGTGTGTAAGAAGAGCTGCAGGCTTTTGGGGAAGGGAGATCTGGGATAGTGGGAAAGGCCTAATACAGCTTTAAGTGCAAATTGATGCTATGAACTTCAATAATTATTTAACCTTGGAAATAGCTAACATTTCAAAGTTATGACGTAGGTGGGATGAATTGGCTTTAATATTTGTGCACTTAGGAAGAACTGGAAACAGCCTTTCATTTTTTTTTAATAAGGAAGGAGGAAAATCTGTTATGATTTTATCACATACACGTGCAAAGCGAAGATTGCAGCCCAAAAGTTGAGCCTGGTTAGGACTAGGTGTGTTTCCAGACCCACCTCTTGCTGCTACTAGTCCTTTTTACTGCTTTGAAGGGTGTTCAGTGAGAACAGCATTTAATGATTTTCTGTGTAGTCTTGTGTGCCCAGCAGGTGAAGATTTGTGTTTTTCTACTCCTTCTTGAGCTTGCTTTCTGTCAGGTGTAACCTGGCCCAGCTTTGTGTCTTCCCTGGCCTGTCCACCCTGGTGTAAATGTAGTTATTTGAATAAGAAAGCTCGCAGTTAGGTGCCTTGGCCACACAGTGCATCCAGGATGCATGATCTAGACAAAGAGTTTTCTTTTGGCTTGTGATACTTTGGTGAATCAAAAGCAGTTTAAATGTTATCATTAGCTTTTGGTGGTGGTGTTGTAAGTAGCATTTTTGAAGATCATTGAACTCTTCTGTAGTGATTTTAAAATGTCACCGATTCCTGTTTTCAGGAGATTTCTGTGCATATTTTCTGTTATCGCAGTCATGCGGACTGAGTTTTATACTGATGCTTTTCAGACTTTACTATTCATTGAAACACATTTTTATTCATAATAGAAAACAAGAAAATAATGTGAAACAACTTGCCAATTTCCTTATGTTTAGTAATTTCTATTCTCATATTCCTTCTGTAATAATACCTTCTGTTCCATACAATTTCTTGCATGCTTCAGAAAAATACATGGTTTTAAACAAACACAATGTTGTAGAAGGCAGTATGTCCTAATAAACACTGAAGTCAGCACAAGAGTCACAGCTTTACATAGTTTGCATTGGTAAACATAAAGGGCAAAAAAAAATCCCTGTGAATAGATAAAACTGGGGAGAAACAAGTTTGTTTGCTAGCTAGAAAAGCTTTTCAAGTGGTTTGACAGTACAAAGACTCTCTAACAAAACTGTATTCTTGGAATTCATGAAAACCCAGTAAGTGACGTTGTCACTCTTCCATAAAAAGTGTTTCAGAGTCGGAGCCCCTGAATGACTGGCGTCCATGGTTAGCTTGGTGCCAGCCAAGGAAAGTGTTGAGCTGTAACCTTTGGAGGTATCTGCAGCGTGAGTGAGGAGGATTGCCCCATGGGGTGAGGGTTTGGGATTGATAAACAGGTTGTCCTGCGAGCAGGACTCTTGCTGAGCTGCTTTCCACCTGTGGCAAGGAGCACGAAAGTATTCAATGATTATGGAGCAGTAATTCCACTTTTAGCTCCCTGTGGCTTCAAAGAGCTGCGTCCATGTTCTCCATAAACTGCTCCTTATGGTGCTGTTAGGCAGTTTGGTTGCTTTAAATTGTCCACATTTGCACAAGATTTTATTCTGGTACTTCTGTGCTTCAGCATAAGGCAGTAAAATTTGAATGTTTAGTCTGATTTATGCCATAGACTCGTAAAATCCAGTCCAAGTGGCTGCCGAAAGCAGGTTCAGCTAGAGCAGGTCACTGCGGGCCATGGCCACTTGGTTTGGGTATCTCCAAGGATGGAGACTCCACAACCCAAGTAGCCTCGTTTCGTTATATGTAAATGGAATTTCTTCTAGTTCAACTTGTGGCCATTTCCTCTCATCATTTCACTAGGTATGACTCAGGAGAGTCTGACTGTCTTCTGTGCACTGTCCCATCTGGTGTCCCCTGAGCCTTCTCATCTTGAAGTTAGTCCTGGCTGTCCCAGCTTCTCCTTGTATGCCAGATGCTCCACAACCTTAAAGATGGTCATGGCTCATCACTGGGCTCGCGTGTCCAAGTCCCTTTTGTACAGGGGAGCTCAGACCTGGCTCCAGCGGGGTCTCACCAGCGCTGAGCAGAGGAAGGATCTTTCCCTTGACCTGCTGGCAGTGTTTTCCCGAGGAACCAGTAACGCTGTGGCACAGACAGGTGCAGATGCAGCTTCCAGAACTGGTTGCACTGGTTAACCAGAGGGGCCGACGCTGAATTTATGGCTCATGCCCTTTCTGTCCTAGTCTTAGGTGACATCCCTACACCACATAATGCTCGTAAGATCAGCTCTAGATTTTTCTTGGGTCTTGAAAAAAAACTAGAAGGAAAGGTATGGACTAGGGTTTGTGGTGGACTGCAGGTTGTCTTTCCAAGCAGAAGTGTTCTTCCTCAAAGTTCATATTCCAGTTAAATTGGCGCAAAATTTTACGGGACAAGTGAAGAGCACTTTGTAACTCAGGGGTTTCTGCTGAGATTCAGAGGTCTGCTTCCAACAGTGGAGGTGTTGGAATTTCTGCCCCCAACACGCATGCACACGCAGACAATATTTTTGAGTACCTTCGTTACGGGAAATACCAGTTCACTTAATTATGCAATGGTCGTTACCAGACCAACCCCGGGCTCCAAGCCATGTGCTGCAGTCTAGGTGGGGACTGGCATTTCAGTCCCTCTAAGACGCCAACTAAATCCAGACTAGTATTTACAGATGTTATGAAATGATAATCTGCTGTGGCTTTATCCTTGCCCTCGTGCCTTTGTTAGCAACAGTTTGAACTTAGGCAGATAATATTCCATGTGATGGGTTGTGATGGCCGCGATAAACAGCTGCCTGGGAGGATGACAGCTGCCTGCAGGACATCTGTCCTCCCCGATGTCACCAAATTACCCTAATTTAAATATTTCACTCTGCATCTTCAGGTGACCACAGCACTGGGGTCTGAACTTAGGCTCCTGGTTATCAGCTTGAATGTCTTGGACTTCTGCTATTAATAAATAAATAAATAAATAAAAAGCCCAGTGATTGTTTTTCCTTCCCAAAGCTGGGTTGTGCTTACCTTAGCTCGAAGCACTGTGCCGAGGGATGCTCGCCTCCAGCGGTGCAGCTGCTGGTAACAGAACCATGAGGGTTGTGCAGCACCGGGGTTAAAAACACGGGGTGAGCCTGAACTTCTGGGAGGCAGCACGTCAAACAGGGACACTTTGTCTTTCTTTTCCCTTTCACCATCCTCTTCTGTAACGTCCCTACAAGAATAGTAACTGCAGTGTCTTAAGCAGGAAGGAAAAGAGTATGTATCTTGTGTCTGTGTGCCCTCTGCACAAACCGTCTTTGTCCAGGGAACAGGAAACCACATTTCCTTTGCCTTCTTCCCTCGGTGGGAATGCGATTTTTGATGTTGGAGTAGGAAAAATGCCTGTAGTTCTGTGGCTGCTACTTAGGGCCCTGTTTCCCTGCTCAGCTTTCTGCGTTTGCTTGCTTGAAAGTGTGATGCTAAATCATGTGAAGCCATAAAAAGGTTGTTAAAAATTTAGCAGGGATGGTAATGACACAGATGAGAGACCCTGAGATAAACTGCTGCAGAGGAGTAAAGATAACAAAGGTTGAGCCACGTTTGTCAGAGAAATAATTCTTCCTGGGTCAGGATATTCCCATCCTTCTAAAGGCTGAGTTTTATATTACCCAATGTGGGGAATTCTCCTGAAGGCTGGGCTCTGGGTGAAGGGAGGAGGGAGCAAGTGGCCAGGGAGGACACCGGGGTGCTTGCCATGAGGACAGCTGAGGACAGCGACTGCTGCAAGCAGTGCAGGCTCTTCCTGGTCTGCAGTTTGGTGAATCCCTAAAATCCACCCCCAGAGGCCAAAACACTTGTATAGAGACACCTGGAACTGAGTACCTGGTGTTTTCAGGAAATGTTTTTGAAAAAGCCGAAATACTTCAACTCACAAGATAGACACGGTTCCTTTTACTCTTTGCTTCCCTCCAAATCATAGCCATGACCCCCCCTAGTAAATTTGCAAAGACTTTGCACCCATGTAACGAGCTTGGCCCCTTCATCAGAAACAGGGTATTTGTGCTGCCAGCTCAGTTCTGTAGATCTAGTGTTAAATTCTGTTTGAAAGTGGAAACCTCTAGTCTGTGTAACCCGTTCAGTGTCACAGAAGAGCGGTCGTACTTGCCTCGTTGGTTTTAATGGGACTTTAAATATTCCAAGTGATAGATAGTAACACACACAGAAAAAGAGTGTTTTCAAGTTACTGATGCATCTTCGAGGCTAGGAGCACTGCCTGGGAGACAGTTGGCAGAGTAGAACTGCATTATTTTTATTTTACAGAGATGCTATGATGAGGACAAGCTGATTTCAGTGATGCTGGATAATTTGCAAATGAGCTGATTAAAATTTCAATTAAAATTGAACGTCTTGATGTGATATATGCCAAAGAATTGCATATTTGAACACGTAGCTGTGAGGGGGGTTCTGTTCGAACAGAATAACCTGATGGTGTCTGATTAGCTGCAGTTGAAGCATCACTGGAAATAACAAAAGTCAAACCACGAGCGTTTAGAGGGGAATTGCCTGTGTTTATTGCTTTAATCGTTGTGCTATTTTTAAATTTGGGATGGTTTGGCTGCCTCTTAAAGCTAAGATAGTTTACGGGAGTAGTGCAAGAATGTTTTTACGCATTCTTTGAGAGGGCAGTGTGTAGAAAAGCCTGGGAAATGACTAAATTAAATAGTTCAGGCTTCTCCATCACTGCAACGTTTGCAGATGAGCTGGTTCTGCATATTACGTACGGTCATTACAGACATTACAGACCTTTTCCTAACTCACATTATAGAAGTCACTGCAGGCATCAGCTTCATTCTTGTTTGTCGTGATCCTGCTTGGCTGACTGCAGGGCATGCCAGGAAAAAAAGCAATGGGATTGGGATTATCTAGTTACAAAATAGTAATAAAAATGAGTGATGTTCAAAAGAAACATTGGGCAGGAGCCACATAGTTTGTGCTTAGGCACAGGACCTAACTTGACGTGGTTTCAGCGCAGGTTTCTCGGTGTTGTAGTGACATTGGTACACATCAGAGGGAATGTGTCAAGCACTAACACGGCTCGCTCCTGCAGGATATCTCTCAGCTGTTTGGGCACTTACTTCCCTTCTTCCACAGGACTTTATTCCTGTATGTGCTCATTGGGAGGGCTACTAAACGAATTGAGGTGCTTTGGTTTTGTTGCATGTTTGTCACCAAGTGGGGCATTTCTAGCTCGTTAATGTGGTTGACACATAGCTAAGAGCCATGCCGAAACCAGGGGGGCAGGAGGACACTGAGATGGTCTCATGTGGCTGTTGTGGCTTCTTATGTTGTTGATTTCTGAGTGCACGTGGGTTAAAACATCTGATTCTTTTCTACCTGAACTTCTCCTGTGGGTTGCTAATTCACTGGGTAGGTTGGGAGCTCAGGAACTCAGAGTTAAGAAATGGTTTTACTTGGCTGTTGCCAATGCACCAGTTAGGTCAACAGTTGCTTCACTTCTCCTTTGGTCATCCCTGTCCCTGGGAGAACAGCCAGGGACGCTGCCAGGACCAGGAGTCCTTCAACCCTTTGCTTGAAGCTGCCGGAGTTCGTAAGTCAGCACCCCGGATGGGACAATGTGCATGTCATTTGCCTCTTGTGGGTTGTAGTGGTAGCAATTTGGGGCTGTACTCAGATGCTCTGGCCCTAGCTGTTATTTCTGCCTCGCAATAACATCAGATTAAAAATAATAATAATAATCTTGCTGTAACATTCAGTCTTTGGAAGTTTTAAACAGTTTTGCAGTCACTGGAAGGCAGCACCAGCGCTGAAAGACCACAGGAGCAACTGGTTTGGGTTTGGGGAAAGACAGAACGGCTTCTGGTAATGCTGAGGTCGCACCAACTTACACCTCTCCCTGAATTGAGGCCATTCAGAAAGTGAAGCTTGAGGAAAAAGGAAAGTGTCGGCTGTATACGAGGGGCAGTCTGAAGGAATACTTCTGGCATGTGGCTGCCTGTGGGTGAATTTATTGGGCAGAGGGGTTTTAAATTACCCTCTTATTTTAAGAGCTAAATGCAGAGAAGTTGCTGTTATTGGGTGCAGTACACTTGCAGTCTTTCAGGTGGTAAAACGATTTGGGCTGTAGGTGGGCAGAGTAAAACCAACTCACCAAATACATGGTGGTTCAGGATTACAAGCCACGTCTTCTCCTTCCGCGCTTGCGAACCAAGCAATGGTTTATGCTGCTGCAGGGATTTCTTCACCTGCATCCCTGGCCAAACTGCTGCTGTCCAGGCCAGTGACCCAGGGGAAAGCTTTCTAAGGCTTTTATGTGCTGAGAAACCTCCTCAAGGGCTGCTGCATCAACACCGCCAGGCCCACATTCCCTGCTGTTGTTTTCCTCCAGGAAAATAGTTCAGCATTTGGAGGGAGAAATGGGTGTGATTGTTAAAAGTAGGGCAAGAAAGGGAAAACCATGCTGTGAGTGATCTTACCGTTGACTCCATTGCAGTGTGTTGTCTTGTGCCTAGCTCCAGGAGCAGTTGTGCTTTGTGTCAGGCAGCTTGCATACATAAGAATTTGTAACTTTGGGGCAGGAGCCCTCAGGGTGAGGTACCCCGAGGGAGTGTAACTCTACATGCCCACCTGGAGCGACTTTAATCAATGTTTGGTGTGTAGCTGGGTCGGGGAGCACCGTGGTTATGAGACTGCTGTCCTTCAGAGACACTGGTACATCAGAGGCGTAGGCATGCATCGAGTTTTGTTCGGGGGTCTCCTGGGGCCAGGGATGGAGCTTGCAACAGTTTTATCCTCAGTATCCAGCTGATGCATACTTCCTTTACTTGATGTTGGCATAAAGTGATTCAAAATCGTTCTAAATGTCCGTGCGGTGATGCTTCCAGTACGCCTTTAGCTGGGTGCCCTCTGCTTGTGGGTGCAGTGGCAGAATCTCACCTGAGATACAAATCACTGCAGCAGGTATCATTTGTCTCACCACAGAGAATCACATCCCCATCTGTTGTGTCCGTGCAGGAAAAACGGCCTTTGGGGTTGCTCCAGAATAGCTGCCTTTGGCCCAGCGTGCTTCGTGTTGTTATAAAATGTTTTGCTTACGCTGTCATGATCCTCCCAAAGAGATTAAAGCATTTTGCTGGCATTCAGCAGAGTTTCAGCTCGCTGTGGATAGGAGCACAGTTGCTTCCTTTGTTACTGGTGAGTAACTGGAAGTCCAAAGGCTTTCGCACCCAAGGTCACAGCAGGGATCAGCGATAGAGCGGCAGGCTCCTGAGTCACGGTCATGCGTTGAAATCGCAAGACCATTTCTCCTCCTGCTATGTAACTTCAGTAAATATAGACCCATCAAGCTTCTTCCGTGAGTCAAGGGAGGACTCGAGAAGCAGTGACGGGGCTTAACCCCTGCCCATGCCAAATCTTGCTGGGCTGCTGAAGGCCTCAGGAGGCTGAGGAGCAGCACCTTTCTGCCTGGGGATTTAAGAGTTTTGTTCCAACAGGAAAAATTTCCACTGGCTGCAGGAGGCAGAGAGCTGCGTGACTCAGCTTTTTCTGAACCTGATGTGTGTACTTTGCCTGTTTATTCCCAGTACAGTCAGTACTGAGGGAGTCATGTTACGCAGCAGGCACAGTGTTTATTAACCAGCTCGGGAACTGATCTAAGAATAACTTTTTTCATTTGTTTTGTTGGTAGTGATTTTTTTTTTTTGCTTAGCGCAGCTAGCAGCCCAAGGTGGGAACTCTCCACAGAAAACAGATAGAAAGGGTTTTCCCCAGCAAGTTGCAGGAATCCATAAACACAAATATTATTGCCTTCCCCCTGTGGATAGCCATGTCTGAAACATAAAATCACTAAGATGAAAGCTTAAGGAAAGCAAATTGCTCTGCCTCAAAAGTGGAGCAGCTCAGCAGCCATCCATTGTGTTCCAGCTCAGGGTGCTGCAATTATTGAACTTGAGGGATTTCAGTGTCAGCATTTAGACGCTCCTGGAGCAAAATTTGTATACTGAGCGATATTTGCTTCCCTGCATTCCTCTCTGTGGTAGTTTATTTAGGGAATTTTGGGAGTGTTTCCTTGCTGATCTCTTAATTTTTCACCCTCATCCTCAGTGTTTCAGCCATAGTGCATAAAAGCCACGCGTTTCCAGCATGACTGAATATGATTATAATCACCTCACATATATATTTAGGTGCTTGGCACAGAAAAAGTCCTTTTGACAGATAAATGTGTGTGATACTTTTAATCAGCCTACTTGTCTGAAAAGCAGTGGATTGCTGTGATTTATTCTGTTGGTTGTTTTGGTGTTTTTTTTGTAGGCTACCGGGTACTGCAGATACCTACAAAGCACTTTTTTTCTTTCCTTTTTATGGTGTTTGACACAAATACCAGGGAAGGCACACCTCCAGCTGGTTTGAAGCATGCCAGGCAGAAGCATTTGTTGTTGTTGTTCAAGAATTGTGAAACATATTTATTTAGATGATGTTTGTTGTCTTCAGCGAGATTTGTCTTGCAGTCACTTCTCAAGGCTGCAGTTGCAAACCTTGCACTCAGAGCTGTTGTCTGGGTTAGGAACAGCACTGGTTGCCCAAAACATTACCTTTTTTTTGATGACAATAATAGCAGGAGAAGCCCTTCAGTGACTGCTGTTTAAGCCTTCATGTGGTGATGTGTTGTTTTTTTTTGTATGACTCCGTGCTATACTGGCTCTGATAGGGTTTAAATACTTAAACAAATTGAATACTCTGCTGCATCATCTTGCATTTGCCTTTCAGCCCTGCAAGTGTCAGAAATGACATCTGTTATCAATGAGGTGGCTGTACTTAAATTTGGCACTGTATTTAAAAATGCCTGCTTTACAGTCATTCTGATGAAGCTCGTTTTTTTTAGGCTTAGTGATAGCTGCACTTCCTTTCCTATGCATTTCTTTGCTTGGTTGATGAAAAGAAAGCTGCGTTTTGGAGGTGGGTAGGGATGTCAGTAGTAGCATTGAAGTTGTATCTAACTCAGGCTCTATCCTGTTGTGTGCAAGTTAAGCCTCAAGAAAGCTTGGTTTTCCTGGGTCTAAAAAAGGGGAAGGATAGCTGATACCCTCCGCCCTTCTTGTTGAGAGGAGGGGCTGCTCGAACCGTCTGGGGTAAGGTCTCTGCTCTCGAGGTACAGAGCAGGAGGCACGAGGAGCTGCGGTCAGCCAGCCCGTGTGTGTGCTGGTGTCCTCCAGCACCGCCTGCCCTGTGTGCCTGCTGCCCTCCGTGAAGGGGAGCTGCAGCAGCGCGGGGACTGACCCTGAGCCACCCATCTTCCAAGGGGAGAAGCCACCTGGATGTCAGAATGGGCAGAAAGTCGGGAACAAGGTAACAGAAAAGCAGAAGAACCTCACGGACAGAAAGACAGCAGCGTTTTCCCACGTCTCGTTAGTGCTTGATTATTCTACGCTATGGTGAGATCTTGTTGCTGTGGTGCCGTTGCCGCTGTGAGATGTGGTGCATACTGTTTATTATACAGCATTGACATGAACAGCTCAAGCAGAATCACACTTGTCAAATAAAAGGGGAAAATATTTGATGCTGCATCTGACATCTCAAAAACTAGAAGGCTTCTTGCAAATTAGTTGTTAACATGAATTAGAGATTTTGCCAGCGGTAAGACAAGAAGATTGGACCACAGAAGCTCCCGAAGAGGAGGGGCAGCAGAAAACCTGCCCTGCTTGCCTGCCAGAGGTTGCTGCTTCCATAGCAGTAGTTGATGAAAACATTGAATTGCTCTTGAACCAGTCTCTTCTTCTGCTGTGTTGATACAAACTGCTGCAGAATAACACTCTTCAGCTAAATATTCTACCAAACGTGCTTTGGTATCCTAAATCACAGCACAGATCTAATGATGTACTTGGAGACAGAGATTTTTATTCTCTCTTCAACCCAAAAAGCAATGTTGAAAATCAGGGAGGAAATAACAGAACATCCTTCTGAGTTAGCTTGTGTAGTAGGAACACTCTCATAAGTGGCTGTGTTTGTGCTCAAGTTTTGCTGTGCAGCAATGGGTTTGTCTCCCCAGGCAGCAGTCAGGAGGTGCTGCAGCGGTTGGTGTTTGGGGTGAGACACTGCTGTGGGGTCGTGCTCAGTCCCCTTATCCTCTGCACATTGTGTTGGAGTTCTTTATCCCAAACTGGAAAATTCCTTGGTCAGATTGTCTCTAGACGATGTTTACCTTGCATTACATGTTGATCAGCAGGAAATTAATTGGGGATTTGATGCCCAGGAATGAATCAGAACAGAAAAAAGAGTAACGCCAAGACCCCAGAGGTCTCTGTTAGGCTGTCTGCATGGCATGGGGCAGTTACGGTGTGTGCTGGGACATGCTGAGGTAACGTCTTTCAGTGGTCAGATGTGCCAAGATGCTCCTCCAATATAAGGCATACTCTTGCTCCAAGACCCATCCATATTTCCTTTGACACAAGCTAATTTTGGAAGGGCTGAGGAGTCTGAGATGTAGTAGGGTCTGTGACTTCGCTGTAGGACTCAGATTCAGCTGAGTTTCATTTCTTCCATGTTTTTCTTTGGTTAACTTATTTCTTCCTTCCTAATGCATGGGATAGCTGGAAAGTATTTCTCTCTGAGTGCTGAGAGAGTTGATGAACATCAGCACAGCGGAGCAGGCTTAGCTGAAAGAGAGGAGGAAAAAAGTAGACAAGGGGGATGTGCAGACATTTGCTCTCAGAACAGCCAGTGGGACAGGAGGTGACATGGGGCAGGGAAGGTGATGCACATCGAGCCTGGGAGGTGAGCAGTGCGTTCCTACTCTCGGGGAGGCTTCTTCCCCTCCTGCAGTCACCCACAATTGTCCGTCAGTAACTCCTGTCCAAGGGGATGCTTTCCTTAGAACCTGACATCAGGCGCTACTTCCATCTTGTGGGAGCTGGTTGGCATTTCCTTGAAAGCCAGAATAAGTCTGCGTGTACTTGGCATGGTTTGCTAATTCAGACTCAGAAGTTTTACAGGCTTCAGCACCAAATTTTGGTACTTTGTGTCATTCCTAAACCATTCCTTGTGCTATTTGCTTGAAACAGTTCTTCAGGCTTTCTGCTGGATCACCACACTGTGTGAATCCTGTCTTGATCGCTATGAAACTACAGTTGCTTAAGTTTCTTTCTTCTTTCTTGAATACAAACAGATTTGGCCTACCAACTATAGCTTAGCTTCATTGCTTAAAATCTAATTATTGACATCAAACATAGCACAGTTCAAATCAAAGACACCTTGAAATGTGCCCGAGGGTTGGTGCAGTGAAACCTATTCTCTTGATACCACCTTATGGATTGAAAAAGTTTCCTTTTTTTCCTTATACTTGCTTTTGAATTTTAATGCAAGGGCCATAAAATTCAAAGATGAGAAGATTCTGCAAGGCTGTGGCTTGCAGTGGGAATATATAGTACTTCTGTGTTCAGGGAGGTTTGGCAATGTTTTTAATTGTATCCTCTCCCGTAATCTGTAAAGTGAGCCCAAAGACCTTCCCCTGGAGGGGACCCAAGACCTGATGAGCTCCTTTAATGATAAGGTAAATCTGATGATATGCAGCCAGAGGGTTAGTAGCGACTGCGGCTACCCTTGGTAACGCTGACATCCAGAGCTGGCACGGCAAGGTAGTGGCCATGGCAGAGGGGCAGGAGCCGAGGAGCAGGAGAAGTGCGTTGTGATGGAGTCATGCAGGAGCCACAGGGCAGCACGTAGAGCCTGGGGGAACTCCTCTTGGAAGTGAAGGCTGGCACAGACTACAGGCTGGTTTTGGGGCCAATGCAATAATAAATTTAAAGAAAAAGTAAGCTTTTTTTGGTTTAAAAAAAAAAAAAAAAAGCGGGGGGGGGAAAGTCCTCTGAAAGGAGGAATGTCTTGTTAAAATGTGTGATCGGCATAACTACAGCTCCAGTTTATTGTTACTCTGGGCAAATAACATGGGAGAGAGCATCTGGGAGTATAAATTGTTATAGCCCATTGAAATCAATGGAACTATGAAAATTTATACAACCAATCGTCTGTCTTACATCTGTAACAATTTCAGGCAGTTTCATTGTGTTGCAAATGCTTTAAAGCAGCAGTAGCTTGTATTAAATGCATTCAAGCTTATTGCTTGTCATTTGTCGTATTTTAGAGGATCTGCCAGCAATACCTGTGGTTCCAGCTCTCCTTGGGCTCACGTTCAAAGCAGGGTCAGGCAGCAGGGCTTCAGTGACACTGAGCTGCGTTGATGTTTGCTTGTTCTCATGTTTTCCACTGTGGTGCTTCTGGAGTTTAGGGTGGTGTTGGTAAATGGTTGGGTCTTCAACAGAGAAGGCTTTCGCCATTGTAATCGCCAGATCTCTTTGTGTTCTTTATCTTGATGGTAATCAACAGTCTGTCTGATAATGTGTTCACTTTCAATCTTTTGGGATGAATCATTTGATATGCTCATTTTTTATTCACTTTTTTTGTTCCCTGGCAGGCTCCGTACCCCTCAGGACAGAATGCAGCTCCAACCACGTTGGTGTACCCTCAAGCCCCTCAAACAATGAACACCCAGCCTCAGACCCGCTCGCCGGTAAGGGAGCCCATGTTTGCATCATCTTACATTCTTTCCTCCTCTTTTGCGTGTTTCTCTGTGTGTATGTGTGTGTCTATAACACTTGGCCAGTTCTCTGGAAAGTCTGTTTTACTGAACTGGAAGCACCTTCCAAATGGCAAATCTTGATTGAATTTTTAAATGTTATCATGGTAGGAGGATTGTCATTTTAAAGTGGCTTATCAGAAAAGAAGCAACAGAGGGATTCTCATCTATGTTCAAATAACGTGATTTATTTTTAGAATAGTTGCTTTCAGGTTCACTTCACGTTAGAATTTAGATTTGTTACCAGAATCTTTCTCTTTGCTTTTTTTTTTTTTTTCTTTTTTCTTTTTTCTTTTTTCTTAAAGGAAGTATTTGGTAAAGTGGTGGAACAAAGATCAGTAAATGAAAGCAACTCTGCAGCAGCACTCAGTCTCCAGTGGCCTGTGGGCTTCACTTCCGAGTCAGTGCCACTGGATCAGTTCTAACCACTTGCTGTCTAGCACAGTGTAGGTGCTCACACATTTAAAGTAGAGCTTCTGTGCACCCAGATCTTTTTGTAGTAAGCCCTTTTTCATCCAAGTTGAGCTTTGGTTGTCCTCCATGATCTTTTTTGTGTGTATTGTAATACTGCTCTGCTACCATAGGCCTTTGGTCCCCAAACCAGGCTCTTGTTGGGAAACCTCTGCTCGTAGCGCAGTTCCACATGATTCTAGGAGACGCTCCTATGGCATTGCGTGCTTAGCCCTGCTTCTGCAGGCAGGGTAGCATGCCGTCATAATGTCTGAAGCCTCAGTTAGCCAAGGGAGCAGCAGTCCCTGCGTCTCTTGTGAATCCACATCTGCGTCGTAACACTTCAAGTTACGTATAAAACCACTGCACCATTCCCAGCACTCTTCTCTTTTTAGAGTAAGATGAATGCTGCCGAAGCATGGCAACTGAAAGCCTCTGAGACAGAAGTCTTCTTTTTGTCCACTTAACAGGGCAAGCTTCCCCTATGGGCAGCTGCACTGATGTGCTTGCCCCACTTCTGGAGATTTCACCTCCAGGGGATTTGCAGGAGGGTTAGTTCCGAGGCCTGTTGACCTCAGTGCTGATGAGCAAGCCAATTAATGCCAGTTTTGATGATGTTTCTGTGATGTGGACAGCTGTGAGTTTGTAACCGGATCCCACCGCTTCTTTAGTCCCCTGTTCTAATCAGTAATGTGGGATACTGACGGTAAAAATCTTTTCTCAGTAAGTATATTCAGCTTCTGTATCTTTTATTGTTGAAAAGCAAAAATAAATTTATATGGTTAGAACTGGAGCAAAACCTGACTGAAGAGCTGCATCTCTAAACCAGTTTTTTTGACAGCCCAGCAGAACAGTGCCAATACATTGCACAGACAACTGGAAGAGGAGGAAGGTTTTGGAACAGAGTCCGGTTTACAGGTCCCTGGCTGGAAGAGGCTGGATAAAATACTGCATTGTAAGCAATATAACAAACTGTACTCCTTCTTGCAGGCAATTGTGCCGATGGCACTATTTTATTTCTTTATTTCTTTATTTTTTTACCACATCTTTTTGTTGGCTGATCTACAGAAATGCACTGATTTGCTTCTTTGCTAAAAGCATGAGCAACCATGGCAGTTTCTGCCAGATTAAGTGGCAACAGAACGTCCAAAGTTGGCTGGCAGTCGGGAGGATCTGACCTGGTAGGACATAGACCAGGATGACTTCGGGTTTTCCACTCAACAGATTGTTTTCAGGAGATTTGGCTGAAAATGAGTCAAATTGTAGGGATTTAGCCCTGTTATTGAGGAGATATCAAGGAAGGATTTGTCTGCAGTTGTCAGCCATTTTTCTGCGGTCACGAACTACTTTTTTATTGTTTTTAAACTCTCCTGTATGCAGTTTTTGCCATCTGCTCTGCTAGTGACCATTTTCACCCCCATTACTAAAAGGCACACACATAACATTTCATTCCATCTCCCCACCCCAAAACAAATGCAAGACGATTTGCTCCTGAGCTACTCTTGCATTTTGTTCTGGGCTCGATTTACCTCTTTTATTTTTAATTTTTTAAATTTATTTTTAACCTTCTTTTTTTTTGGTGGCAAGGGAAGGGTGAAGAGGGGCTGAGGAAGGCAACAGGATGCCTTTGCCATGCGTAAGCTTCGTAGCGTGGTCCCATCCATCACGCCGCTGGTACAGCTGGGTGTAGGGGCTGTGGCACTAACGAGGTGGCACTTGTAGAACAGCCAGAGCTTGCTCTGTGCAGTTTCTGCACCAAAGGGCTATTGGCAATTGCACAGTTCGGGCTTTTCTGTTCCTCCCTGGAGAGCTGCCTTTGAAATCCAGCTGGCTCCATGGGTTGTCCCCGTTAGCTTCCTAGTGCTGCTCCGATACCAGGAATGTCGAAGTGCATTCCCAGCAGTGGGCGAGGAAACAGAATTGTTCAGCCTACTCCAAATTCCCCGTTAGGTGATTTTAACACCAACCCCCCAGCTGTAGGAGGCTTGCCAAAAACCACGGTAGACAAGGGAGTTGACCCAGAAGTGGTGGTTTTCTGCTAGGCATGCGTGTGCCAGACCAGTGCCAGCAGGTAGAGACCGTGCCCTGTCTCCAGCTGTGCACGGAGCAGTGAGCAGGACCATAAGGAGTGTGGGTGGCAGAAATGTTGGACCCAGTCTTCATAAAGTTTTCCTTTTATCTACTACCTTCATCTGACAGAAGAACAAAGTGTCTATTTTAATCCGAGCCAGCAGTGACTACAGTTTGTTCTGTTGCTTACAGCTACTAATAGGAATAAATTGTCAACCTGATTATTTTTTTTTAAAAAAAAAAGGAAAAGAAAAATTAAAAGAGAAAAAATCAATAGCCAATGGTGACCAGTACAAAATAGATTAGGGTATTTTTCACTAACTTTGAGGTTTTGTTTTTATTTTTTCTTGTAACACATTACTTTTTTGTCCACAACGGAGTATACTTCAGCTTCTTACGATGTAAGCTTCCAGCTCTTGTTTTAAACACAGGGAGAGTTAATCTTTTCTGCAGAACAGTGATAAGAGAGGTTCTTTGGCCTTCAAACTAAGCAACACAAAGTTATTGTACCCCATGATTCTTTTTAGTGCTTTATTTTTCCTTGGTGTATAACACGGTGTGTGGCCCCACCAGAAAGGCTTTTGCCAACCCTTCCAGGGTAAGCGTTATTCCTTTTTCTCAAACACATGACATTGAAAGTGTTTTTGAGGCATTCTTCTGGAGAAAAAAAGGACTTGAAGTGCATCCCCCTCCTTAGGCTCCTCCTCCAGGTTACCATTTCTCATCGCAGCAGACTGATCAGCAGAGCCTCTGTCCTCTTCTCACTAGGAGGTTTGGGAGAAGGCCAGGAGTCTTTGAGTGCTTCTCTCCTGTGGTTGGTACTAAATTGGAAATTTTAGGTCTTTAGTCTTATGAGTTGATAATCCTTTGCATTTTCTCTTAAATGGAAGGCCGAGGGAAAGTTTTCAAGGGTGTCTGCTAGGGGTGGGGAAACTGCTTGTTGAATCAGTGCAGGTGACTCTCAACTCCTACATTAGTAATAGTCTGTGCGCATATTTTCCTTTTTCTGAAGGTTTTTTTTATGACTTTTCATCCAAATGTCACAATGAGGTGAAGGTAGAAGGAATATAAGAGCACCACTGCTGTTAGTAGGCTACTTGGAAATGTTGAATATAGGTGATTAAAATGTTTATAAGGGAGAAAATCAACCAGACCGGTGAATATTTATACGTTGCTTCTCATATTTGAAGAGATTAAAATAGCTGGGAAGTAGGGCTGTGAGTAAACCCCACTCTTTCTTCCTGAAAAAAATCTCTTATTAAGAAAATCAATAATTAGTAGACAGTTTTGATCACTCTTCTCATTAGTACTTTTCTACATTAGAATTTACGGTAGCCCTCAGGCAGAAAGTAAAGCGTACTGAGTCCCAGCACGTATATGCATGAGCAGAGGTGGGCTGGCATCGCGCGCTGCGGCGCGTGCCCTACGGTCCCAAGCAGTCCCTGGCAGCAGCAGGTAGAGGCACGTCGTGTGCTGCTGTGGCGTGTGGGAAGTCACAGCAGGATCTAGTTTTGCTTGCTCCATTTAATTATTGGAGCTATTACCGATAGGTTTATCTGCTCTCATCTTGGAGCTCTGCTGAGTACACTGAGAATTAAGAGTTTAAATACCTAACTTGGCTTCTGAATGAGGATACCTTGTCATCTTTTTTTCTATTTTCCATTTCTTGCATTCATTTTTATTTCTATTTTAACAATCAGTTACTTATTGGAAAATGCTTTTAATGTTTACCGAGCATGTTAAATTCTGAATACTTTCCTCCATATGTAAACCAGGTGGGTGGGAGGTGATTTAGTGGCCTGAGCTCAGGGCTGGGAACCAGGACCTCCTGTTCTCCAGGCAAGCCCTGCCCTGCTGCATCGGGCTCCCAGGGGCATCACGGGTTAACCTGTCACCTTTGGTTTCAGAGGAGGGTGACAAATCTGACTCCTTAAGGAGAGGGGTTGGAGGATTTTATCGTGATCCTTTGTGGGAAAAAAAAAAAAAGAAAAAAAGACAATGAAACCACATGATGCACGTGTAAAGAACTGCCAGTTTGCCTTGCAGAGAGCCCGCAGCCCCCAGCCTGCAGGCTGTTAGCAGCGCCCACCTGGCTCTTACCTGCTAGGCACCAGCCTCCATTCTCCGCTCCCACCAAATTTTTGGAACGGCTCTGAGTCCAGCTGCTTCAACCATTTACCTCCCCCTTAAACAGTTTAAAATCTTCACCGCTGCTTGTTTTAATTTTTTTTTTTTTCCCAGGCAGGGTAAAGAATGCCTGCATTCATGCCTAGAGCGCCTTTAAAATGAGCGGCAGCTTTGGCTGTATATCCGCCAGCTCTCGAGCAGCACACTTCCCCGTAGCGGTGTTCACTCGTTATATCTCAGTACCTGTCTGTCACTGTCCTGCAGCAAAGCTTTGACTGTTTGTGGTTTTTCTTGTGGGTTTATTTTGCATAGAGTGTGACATTTTGGTTTCGTTGTGGTGTTTCTGACTCTTTGTGCCTTTCCTTTTGTGTTTGTTTCTCCCGCCTTTCCTCAGTTTGCAGCGGGGCCTCGACCTGCCCATCATCAGGTACAGTACCCTGCCCCTTCATTACCATCCTAAACTAATTTGCTGGGGGAGGTGGGTGGTCGGAGGTTGTTCACCCACTAACTCAGAATGAAGGCTCGCTTTGGAAACCAGCCTCGTTAGTAGATACTAGCACCTGCATAACCTCGCTAACAAGCTGCCTGCAACGCAGAGTAACACTTAATTCCTGTTCGGTGTCACTGCACTCATTAACCACCTTACTTACGCTATTTCCGTAGGAAAGGAGAACATGTATAAATTATTTCCAGGTATGTGTGAGATTTGCTTGTCTGTTCAAGTCACAATAAACTTTGCCTAATATTTCCCAAAGCAGCCAGCACATTATGTTGCCTGAGCTGAAGACTTCGACAAGAACTGGGTGCTCAGGTCCATAAGAAAATCCTACTTTTCAAATGGAGAGCAAGGCAAATGATTTTCCAGTTCGTACATTTCTTGTGTGATATGCCTGGTTATCTTTTGTCATTACATTGCTTAATGTTTTCTTCTACTCGCTGTATGAAAGCCAGACGTTAGGAATCTTCATAGTATTCCTGCCACGTGACTTGAACATTGTAAGGAATCACTTAACTCAGAAGAACGAAAATAAGGAATAGCTCTGGCTCATGAAATCCAGGGGTAGCACTTGTTAATAGGGAGGCTGACATACCAAAAGGATTTGCTGTGCGGCAGGATGGATGCACACATCTGTTTTGGCCTATTCATGGTGCCCAAAGCTGTCTTTTCCATCACCTCTGACATTCATCTTTGCCAAGGTCCTTTTTCAGAGTTCATCTGGGGACTAATTTTGCTTCCTCTTGTAGCTTTGCAGGGGGCAGAGCTTGCCTGAGTGTAGATACGCAGAAAAGTGGAGGAGAGGCATGACAGTGGCAGGAAAGGTCTCCCAGATTTGGTTGTTTCCGTGTCGTTCTTCTTTCTCTTCACTTGGAAAGAAAGAGTCTGTTTTCACAAAGTGAATGGGAGGGAAGGTAATCCCGTTAACTCCAGTGATGTTGGGACAGGGGCTGAAGTCCTGGAAGGCTTGTTCCAGGAGAACTGCGTTGTTCTCACATCGTTCCTGTTAGTCTGAGCTGTTTGATGCTGTAGAGGTGTGCGCCTTCGGGAAGGTCCTGCCCCAGGACAGCAGGTAAGTGTGGTGGTGGGCACACACACTGCCGCCACCCCCCAACTTTCCACCTCAGAGAGCAGCATGCAGGCAGGCACCCTTCCAGAGCAGGGCAGAAAAAAAAAAAAAAGGCTTAAAAAGTAGAATGAGGCATTTGTTGTACTTGTTTGCTCACAGGCAAACATCACGTGAGAGAGAAAGAACTGATTTTTGTGCCCGGCAAGGGATTGCATTGACAGGCAGTGGTGGAGGAATGTTTGCAGGATTACTGTGCAGTGTGCAGGATGACAGAATTAGTATCTTGTTTAGATACTTTTGTTCTTGACCTTAACTTGAGGTCTGTGTTTATATTACGTGATACTGAAGATGTGTTGCTGTTCAGAAACTCATTAGTTCTTTCTTAGGTTGTTTCCAAGACAAAGTATGTATTCAGTGTGAACTGTTTAGTAGTCTCATAAAAATTACCAAGTTCACCACAAGCAGAATCTGGAACAAGAGCCTCGAATCTGGAGGCAGCTCATCCTTGCAAGAAATGATTTCAGTGACTGGTGGCCTTACTGGTAGGGCTCTGCCACCCGTCTGTCACGGCTTGGTTTAACAATTTTGGACCCAGTTATGGCCCTCCTAGGGGTTAAAATTTGTGATTTCCCAGTTTGTTTTCCTGAATATAACACTACATACTTAATTGCGTTCCAGTTAGATTTGGACTCCATGAGGTCTGCTTATAATTATCTGAGAGAAGCTGTCACTGTTAGAAAAACACTTCAGGCCTTATCCCAGTGATATATCTGCCATGCACCGGAACAGGACAGGCACAGCAAAACGTGGGCTTCAGATGAGCTTCTTGGTTCTTTGCATCTGAAACTCAATCTGTGCCCATAATTCCAACTGGGGATGGAGAAGGGAGTTTTTGCCACCCACCCCTGCAGAAGGGTCGTGTCTGTTGAAGTGAATTCATCACAGACACAGCACGTAGAGGATTCGTGAGTCTGACGTAAATGATTGTTCACACGAATCAGGCAGCTTTAACATGCTGGAATACCAAAAGGTTGTGTAACGCAAGCAGCAGGCTTCCAGGCTGAGGCTCTGTAACCTAAAAAAATCCAAAGTAAGTACATCGACCATAGTGATCCTGGTATTTGTTTCAGTGACATAATGTGTTCTTCTAGGAAAGCAGCAGCAAGATGAGGTTTGCAACGATTTCCGTGTGATGCTATTAACATAGGCTTCTTATTGATTCTGTGTCTTTCTCAGTCAACTAATGGATTATTCTTTAATGTTATTTCCTGTAATTATTAGATCTCTAAAGTACTCAAATTAGCATGATTTAAGCACCTGAAGTTGACTGGCAACTTCATAAGCAATTTATTTTTGGATGGAAATGCTTGCCCTGACGGTTTCAAGACAGTAGTTGCTGTAAAAGGTGTAATCAAAGTCTGTGTGATAGAAAATATGAAAATGAGATTTAGGATGCTATGAAAATATTAAGATGAAATTTAGGATGCTATGCTAAGTAAATAGTGGTTGAAGTGTAACGAAGATAGTTGTAGTGGTTCTGATTAAAAGTTCAATGTGCATAACTAATCCTTGATTCCAGTAAAGCAGCTATCGCAGAAACCACTGGGAAGTCTCACTTTCTAGGAGAAAGCAAATGGGTGTTACAGCATTTGCAGCAGTATAATTAAATATTATGTCAACCTCTGTTTTTCTTTAAATGCCAGGCTTTATGCACAACCCACAGGTTTAGCTACAAGACTTAGCTACCATCCTGTCTGGGTCTGGCATTCCATTTCCCATTTTGTGCATGGAGCATCCCTGTCTCTTCTTTATTTCTTTTTAAGCAAAGCTGTTGAGTCACTTTGTTGCTTCTGATCCTCATGAAATACAAATGAAAACAGCAGTTTTCTTTTAAGCTGAAGTCCAAAGCGTAAAATAACTTTTAGTTGAAGAAGCGACTTCAGGAGTATGAGAGAGATTTTAAAATGGATGCTCAGAAGAGGCCAGTGTAATTAAAAACAGAAATAAGAACAAATAGAAACTCCAATGTCATTTTTCTCTTTCTGACTTATAATTGTATTTGAGATTAGTTTACTAGCTATGGCAGGCTAATTTAGTTTGAGGTTGCAGTTGTAGTTTATTCCAGTTTTAGCTTGGGGTTACTTGAGTTCTTCTGAGTGTAGCTTATATAACAGCAGGCTGGGTTCGCCCATGCACTGTTGTCAAAAAGCCTCACAATTTGAAGAGGTCAGAAATTTACTCCCTGAGTACATTTGGTTACTCAAGTCTAACCATTTTGTAGCTTCTTGAAATATCTCGTGTTAGAAAGCAGTTGGAAAAGGTTGCCATTATCACTTCTCCGTCTTCATCCACAAATACGGAAAGGAACTACCAGTTTAAATCCCATGGTTGACACAAAAAAGGTGTTTTCTTCCCCTATTTTTTATTTATCATTCAGTAAATAATAAGATTGGGAAAACCTGAGGTAGGGGAAGTGCTTCGTGGCCCAGGGGCTGCTGCTGAGCTGCTGGGAAGCCGAGATGCGCAGCGGGCTTTCTGCTGCAGCTCCTGCTCCTGGCACCTGCTTCTGGCTTGGGGCTGCAGCTCCTTGGCCAAGCTCTGCTGCAGGGAAAAGTGAAGTTGCATCTGATCCTTCAAGCTAACCCGGGCACTGCTCCTTCCGTCTGCAAATAGATGTCACTCCTGCTGCGCTGCCAACACCTCCTCCTCCCTCTCCCAGGCCAGATTTGGGACCGACACGTCTGCACGTGAACAACAGAGCTGTCTCGGGATGCCACAGGCTGGACTGAAGCAGAGCACTTGGCTGTGCCATTTGATTTGATCGCACTGATGACATCTTGTTGAACTTCCCGTTTGCTGTCTTTCTCTCTAACTTTTGGCAGGGCTTTGTGGACCCATCACAGTCGCCAGCCTTGATCTGGTCTAGAAATAAGGAGCCCAGCACCCTGCGCATGCTCTGGGTGAGGGTCTAGGGTTAGCATAGATCTGTCTCCGGTGCTCTTAGCAGAGAACGTTACTGCTCAGTACAGCCTTTAGAGTGCACAGCAAGTGTTTCACAGGCACTTCCCTGGAAGTGATGACTTAAAAATCTGGAGTAAATAGAAACTCAATTAAAATGCAGCGGAGGTTTATCAGGAGGTTGGCACTCTCTTTGATCATTGATTTTTCTAGATGACAAACATGATGCCTCTTACTGGCTGGCCTTCAGCAGCCTTTTGACACAGGGTCATATGGGAAGAAAATTAAGTGGGAGAAGATGCCTAATAAGAGGATATTGGGATGGATATAAGGACTGATGAAAACGTAAGTGGCAGGGCAGTGCTGAGAGGGTAGGCAGGAGGTTAGTAGTTTATTTCCTTAATAATTCTGTTAATTACCCTGGCACAAATAGCAGGTATGTGTCTGCAGCACACTCAATGAGTGGGAAGAAAGAAAATGGGGTTAGCAGAGGGAAGCTGTACAAGGAGGACAAGCATGATAGAAGCAAGGCGTAATACAGCTGTGCAGAGCACAAGCCCTTACACTTCAGTGCCAAGGAGAAGGTTTTGTTAAATCAGGTATTGTCAGATGGGACCACTTGTGCAATGCAATCTTCAGATGAACAAGAAAAGTTATTTCCAGTTGAGATGGGGAGTTATTACTGTTGTGTTAACTACTGGCAAAGCCCTGTCTGGAGCATGTGTGCAATTCTTTTTTTATGTTTATTTTTCCAAAACAATTTTTTGAATCTATTTTGCACTAATTTGACCATCCTGGCTATATAGCAGCACTTAATCTTTGAAGGAAGTAGTCAAGTATTGCAGTTTTCTATCAGAAGCTTTGCTGCGGCCCAGGGTACTTTCATGGCCCTGCGTGGGAACTCTCTATGCTCCATGCTGAATCCTGCACTTTGTGGAAGAAATAGAGGCAAAATCTCTGTTTTTAATCTCCTGGTATTCTCCTGTGGACATCATTGGCTTTACTTGAAAACATTGGCTGTGCAGGCATCCGTTTGACCTTGCAAGATGAATCTTTTAGCAGATCAAGTCAGAGTCAGAGTTGTCAACATTTCTACAAATGACTTTGAACATTGTTAGCTTAGCTTTGGAGGGACAGGATCAGGTATATAGCATAAAAAAAGTCTGACAATGAGATGATGTTTGTTTTGAATCATAAAACCCATGTATAAATCAATGCTCCAACACCTGATTTTCTTGAGAATTGTAATTTTACTTACAGGAACTGGAATAACTACAAGCAATTCAAACTTTGCTGGAGACCCCTCTGCTTGGCTTTCCAAAAGCTTTGAATGGCTTGTTACTTGGAATGATGGATCTGCTTTTCTTCTTGCTGTGTCCTTCCCAGAAGCAATGAGATTGTCTTTGTTTTTTTTTCTTTTCTTTTTTTGGGTCATCTTCTCTGAATATGAGCTGCCTATGCAATGGCTCGGGCAGTACAGAGTGGTTTTGGAGAGGTGGTGGGCTATGTTTGTTTGTTTGTTTGTTTGTTTTAACCCAGAGTTTTCTTGTTGGAAGTTCTCTTTCTGCTGTAGAACAGCTTAGCACTACCCTGGTGTTATTTCTTACTTGATGTAAGAGCAAGCCTGTGTAACACCACCCATGTTGGTGTACAGAGCATGCTTTCGTTCCTTCTGCTGCAGCTGGAAGGAGAGCTGGCTTGCGTTCCATGAAATGGAGTTTCTTCAGCGTGTCACCCCACACATCATGTTTCACGATCTTTTAGGCAGTGGTTCCCAGTGACAGAAGCAAAAAGTTGTCTGTAAACCAGGAGTTTCCATTGCTGTAAGATTTTCCTCAGTCATTTCAGTTTCAGGGGTGTGTTACTCAGCAGGTTCCCTAGGTGCAGCTGTGTAACTTGGCTGGAGGAGGGCAGGCTTCTTGTCTGGCTCGCGCTGCAGGAGGACTCCCATCCCCTGTGGCCAAGGCTTTTCTGTGCCACCCTGACGAAGGAGTTACTGCTGCTGCATGGGCTGCTCTCGGGGCAGTCTGCAGCCCCTCTTCGCTCTGGATAGATACAGAACGGTGGTGGCTATTGAATGTTAGCTTTTTCTTTCCCTGTCACACTTTGAGTCTCTCCTCTAACAGATCAGAAGTGGTCATTATTCAGCAGTTAGTGGTGAACGAAGGAAGGACCTGATTTCATTCACTCCCAAACCTTTGGTACAGTCCCTTTCATGGCAGACTTACTGCTGATTCTGTAGTTTTATAAGTGACTCCGAAAGTAATGAAGAGAAGCAATAATGAGAGAAAATATTTTAGATTTCTTTTCGGTGATTCTGGGTATTGAAGAATTGCAAGCTGTAGTTAATCTCATCGTGAATTCAGCATCTAGCCTTATTCCATGTAACGCTCATGTAGTTGCCCTGCATCTAGGCAGCTACATATTTTTTATTGGCACAGGAATACGGCAGCATGTTGCTCTTCTGGTTTTCTTTCTGCATCCTTACTTGCAGATTTTTACCCCCAAAACAGTTGCCTTCTCCTAATTCAGGTTACATTGTGCAGTGTGCCAGTGACAGTTCTTCATCTGGATTAACAGGGTTGGACGTCAAAGCATTGTGGTCATTGTAATTGTATCTGGACTTCTGCACCAGGGAGTTATCATTGGCTTTTCTGGAGAAAAATTTGGTATGGGAACAACGTAGGTATCGT
Organism: Aythya marila; assembly: GCF_965140915.1. NCBI lineage: Eukaryota > Metazoa > Chordata > Aves > Anseriformes > Anatidae > Aythya > Aythya marila. Next base: position 7,738,317 of record NC_139062.1, on the reverse strand, counting down.
GGTCTTCAGGAACACCACAACGACCATTTTAATTTCATTGTCACGTCAGGTATAGAGGCATCACAGGTTCCTTCTGCCCTACCTCATTCTTTCCAAATGCCAGGACAAATAAGCCCAGCTCCTTCCTTCATTGTTTAGTGATTGCCCTCCTTCTCTCCTCTCACCGCTCGCGATGTGATTACTCACAGACTATTTTCATTGATGTACTTCATCACTCAGCAGTCTTCAGTGTGATGTATGATGACCTAATTTATTTTTATTTTTTGCTTAGCAATTAAATACATGGCATTTCTTATCCTTCCAGTCTGGGTGCAGAAGTGGAGACCAAATCCATGATTTGAGCTTGAGTTACTGCTTTATCTGCTATCTTTGTGTTACTGAAAGAGACCGGAAAGGAAAAATGTTTAATTTAGTAACAGAGTAAGCATAAAGTCTTTCTGTAGTACCATGTTTTCTACAGTTAATCACAGATTATTTTTTTTAAACTTTTATATTTCCATGTCAAACTTTTCTAGAAGAATTTCTGACCGCTGTCCTGGGATTCTGGTAGAAGAGTCCTTGCACCATTTCAGTCTGTCATGCTGGTTCTGTAAGAGATTAGTCAAAGCAGGGTAGAAAGATGAGTGGAATTGTGTGCAGTTAGGGTGCATGTTATATCCTATTCCTTCCTATTGATCTGTAAGCTGTTCCATTGGCTTTCTTTCTGTTTCCTGCTGCTTTCTTGCTTCGTTATTGAAGGGAGGATTCAGACCTATACAGGTAATTTTAACTCCTGGTTCTGCATGGCATAAGTGTCTCTTTATCACTTGTATCATTATTCCGTTAGTGAATGCATTAATGTCTGATGCACACCTTACCAACTGAGTTTAAAGATTATTGCCAAGACTCTGGTAACTAGAGCAAGGGCTCCAGTGCCACGAGCGCTCCATACCGTGGATGCTGATGCCTTTCCCAGCGCTTACAAGCTGAGACCTGACCACGCACCACTGGGTTGCTTGGTTTCCTGGAGCTGGTCCACTTGCGTGGGGCATCACTTCATGCAAACATGGTAGAGGATTTTGGTGCCACCCTGGAAGAGGTTGCCACCCTTTTGGAAACAGAGCACAAGAGAAGTCACATGTCTCAATTGGTACAAAGAGCAGGCATGAGGCATCTCTTCATAAATCCTGGATTTAGCTGTTCTGAAGTTACACAGAAACAGTTGCCTTGATGTTTTATTTTCCTGGCATATTGATAAAGGTGGTTTTTTGGCAGTCAACCCACCTTATAAAAGCATATTTGACAGAAATAATTTTTCTGACAGTTGCTCTGAAAGCTGGGGTGTATAATTCAGTAGATACAAACTAATAGATAGAAGTGTTCAAAGTTTCACATTTACTCTTACCTTTTACTACCTGGAAAAAATTGAAGGTTATAGCATGAACTTAATTTTTACAGATAGACAGCGATTGTCCTGCAGTTTTCTGAATGTGTGGCAACCCTTTGGAAGTAGTACTGTAACTACAACATATTGTCAGCCTTTGTAATTATTCTGTAATTTTCCTCCAGGAAGTTTGACCGATTCTTTGTTTTCTCTCCTCTCTCCTTCCTATGTCCCTTTCCTGCCCTAGTTTTTTCAGAGGCCTCAGATACAGCCTCCGAGAGCTACCATCCAGAACAGCAGCCCTTCCATCCGTCCTGGTGCACAAACACCGACTGCAGTGTATCAAACCAACCAACACATCATGATGGTTAATCATCTGCCAATGCCGTATCCTATGCCTCAGGGCCCCCAGTACTGTATACCACAGGTAAAAACACGTTTTCCAGACACTTAAGAAACTCAAAAGCAACCTGTGCTTCATCTGGATTTTCTCAAGACCTGCTTCAGCATTGGGAGAGGGAGAGATAAAACTGGTAGTTGCATATTTCAGTTCTGTGCTTCTTTATGAAGTATCTGTTGGTCTGAGCATGGAGGCAGTAAGAATAAATTTTTTAGGCTTGGCATCTTCTCAGAAACAGTGTGAAACTAAGCTCCTGGAAAATGCTATGAATGTATTTAAGTTGACTTAATAGCTCTACAGTTACTCTAAAACCTTGGACCTTATAAAAACATGATACTACTGAAAGCAGGGGGATGACTTGTCATTGTTAAGAAGCTTGATAATCTGATCTTTATTGATTTTTGAGGGCTCAATTACAGTTTCTGTATGTAACAGCATGTCATTGCTCAACTGTTTGTAAACTGATGGTTATTTTTTTCTTCCTAGTATCGTCACAGTGGCCCTCCGTATGTTGGGCCCCCACAGCAGTATCCTGTTCAGCCACCAGGGCCAGGCCCCTTTTATCCAGGACCAGGTCCTGGAGAATTTCCCAATGCCTATGGTAAGTTCTGGTTAGAGATTTCCTGTAAGTATTTCCTGGGTGTGGTTTTCTCTTGTCAAGTTGAAGATCTATAATACCAAACTGGATTAGCATTTGTTTGAACTTCAAATAGCTGCGTGATTTGGTTGTGTCACAGCCCTTATTATTCACTCCTGAAAAATTCACAGTAACGGAGTTCCGTTTATATAAATGCTCAAGGAAAGGCTGTAACTTGTAGAGCTACCCATAATCACATGTGAGTAAGAATAGTGGCTATTTATTATTCCCTGCTAAATCATTATTATTTATTAAGGTATTGTGAATACAACTGGCAGCCCTGGTTTCCACTGGTTTCTCTCAGTATGTGCACAGCAACAGAGCATTTAAAATTTCTTGTTCCTGTGTTCCCTGTTTGGCATTTAGAAAGGGAAAAGAACAAACCATCTGGCTTAATTCACTGGTCTCATGCTGCAAAGAACAAGTTAGTCCAGTAAAAGAGTTTATAACCCATATGCAGGCTGATGTTTGCCCTTTCAGGACACGGTTCCTAGTTTCACCTCTTCTCAAGCAAAGAGCTCTACTGACAGTGGTTGCCCACAATAGCTGTGTGCTGTGGTTGTTTGTTACGCTATATTCAATATATTTGACTCCCTTCCTCAGGTAATCAGGTTCAAAGCCACCACTAAAAATCGTGGGGTGATCTGTCCAGCATTGAGCATCCCTTCCATCTGCATCTTGCTGGTGGTCCTTGCCTCCTGCGGGACCTCACAACTGCCTCTCATTTGGGTTCCATTGAGTAGACCCCATGTGTCAGTGGGAGACTCTCCTTAGGTGTCCTGTGACACCTCTTCTCTTGGCAGACGTCTTTTATGTAGAAGTAATTAAGCCCTTAGTTACTTCCCTTGTGCTGCTGTGTATGATGCATATCATACTTGCATCACAGTCCCCTATAAGGTTTTCTGTGGGATCCATCGTTCAGTTGTTGTTTAAAATAAATCAGCTCCTGTAAGCTCTGTTTCAATGAGCTGTAGAAACTGGTATCTTGCAGTAATGTGCATTTTTTTCTTTTTTAATTTGTCTTGCCTTGCTCATGTATGGGAACATTTGAAAAATCCACAGGATGATTCTAGTAATCACCCCTATGTACTTTTTTCTTTCTTTCTTTTTTTTTTTTTTTAAAGGATTTTCGCTTCTCAATATCAAACTTGAGATATTTTGTTCAGTCTGACTGCTAGCCGCCCACACAAATTCTGTAATCTGTTGGGGTCGACATGTTATCAACTTTCCATGCAGCTTTAGCTGTTGGTATTTCTGAGCATTAGAAGTGAATGATTACGTTCCAGGCTGAACAATGATGACCATGTGCAGTTGGCAGAATTGCATGTTTGCTCTTCACAAATTCAGTTTTATTTTAAAGGGGAGAAGAGCTCCAGTTGCCTCCCTACTTAACATTTTGAAAGGTCATGAGTCTTTTTATTTTTTATTTTTTTGAATTTGGAGTATATAGAGCTAGTGGGACTACTTCGAAAGATATTCATGAAGTCTTCAAAGACTTCAGTTTCTGAACGAATGGAGAGACAGCAATTATGAGGCAGTTAGTTCCTGTTTGCTTACCTGGAGAAATAAAGAGAAGAAATATTGCAATGGCTCTTTAAATCTGATCCACTAAATGAGGAAATATGTAGGCATATTTGTCATTTGAAGTTTTTCTTCCATTTCAGGTCTGCTTTCTTACTTTCTGCTCACTTAGTGCAGTTTGTCTTCACTTCTGTAATTTGGAAAAGGTTCCCTTCTGGTTCCTTTCTACTCTTGGAACTGCCTGGTTTCTTGCACAGCAGCTTGTAATCTGTTAGCCCCAGTTTGCTTTCAGGTTGCTGTGTCTGCAGAGCATCAGTGGGCAAAGCTGGAGGCTGGGTTTGATGTCTGGATTGCAGCCCTGCCTCACACAGAGTGTTTTCCAGGCAGGGAGGGTTTAGCCAAGGAAGAGAGGGTGATTGCAGGTTTGCTTGCACTCATCCACCTTTTCCTCCTGTTGCTCCCTTGCTATTTATATAGGGCTGAAAATATTCTGTCTCTCACCAGGTGTCTAAGCGTGGTGCTGCTCACAGCACTGGGAGACAACTAAATGCAGAGTACTGGCGTGGATGGTGCTGCTGGCAGCGGCCTTTCCCTTAAACCTCAGAACTTTGCAGCAAGTGTGTAGTGTAGCATGGTATGGAGTGGCTGCTGGGCATCAAACTCACTGCAGCATGACAGGCTGTAAAGGAAGTGATAAGGAAAAATACTGCAGAAGACTAAACGTACTAAGATGAAAAGTACTTATTTTTCCTAAACTGTATCTCAGTTTTGTAATTTATTGTTCCCTCATATCAGTGAGCTTCTGTGATACATTGGGAAGACCTTGAAATGATGAATGAAATGATTGTGTGAAATGAACACTGACCTGAAAAGGATCAATATGTGGGGCAGAGAGCAAAGAAAGTTGCACTGAAAAATGCTCTTGACTTGTTGCCACAGAAGCTGTGTTCCTTCCCAGAAGTTACTCTTCCTTTTTGGGGTTTGATTTTTCAAAGTACTTTTCATAAACAGAGTTCTTCCTTGAGTTACACTGTTGGTCTCTCTTTCACGTGGATCGTGTTACAGCTGTCTTACTAGATCTGGTTTCTAGGAAACTAGAAATGAGGAAAATTAACATACTGCAGGGCTCCCAGCCTTGCTCGTGTCCTCTCATGTTACCCAAACTCGTGTTGTACACCTGGCCAGCTTGGCCAAAGCATTACTTGGAAGAGTTTGAGGCTGCACAGCTCTTTTTCAGGAGAGAACGGGGATGCTGACAGAGGTTTTGCACCCCGAGGCCAAGGCAGATCTGAAGTCACACTGCTTGCCACAAAGTTCAAAATGAAAAGATTATCGAGTCATTTAGACTACCTTGATTGCAGTGTCTGGGAGTGAAGTAATGCGGCGGGCTGAGCTTTTAGCAGTGCAGTGTTAGTGCCTTCTAATGCTTTCTGCTTTCAACTACCTGCCTGCTATTTCAGGGGAGACAAGTCCTTGTTCTGGGCAGGGAGTGAGGAAGCCTGCTCTGAGCTTTTGCTTTCTAGCTGACAGCTTGAGGAGTGCCTCCTTTGAAGATGCAAGTCAGATTGTGCTGGGCTGGGTTCGTTCACTTTCTTGGATTTCACCATTTGCTTGAGATAGTAGTAACCTCTTTTGGTTATAATGTTCCCAAAGACATCAGCACAATACAGATTTTAATTCCTATTTAAAGGTTAGTTCAGCTGAAGAATAAATCAGATTACTTGAGAGGCAAATGAAAGCAGGCAGTCCATCTAGCATCCATGCTTAGGAAACAAACAAACAAAAAAAAGCACTCCGTTTGCCTATATCAAGTAGTACGTAGACAAGAGACAGCTCTGCTATGCTGCTTCTATTTATGTCTGGCACATCTTGAAAGAACTCAGTCATTTTGAGCCTGTCTTTCTCCATAAAGAAAAGAAAATGAAACTGTTGGATATTATGAATGTAATCAACAATGCAGTGTAATTTTGCAATAATAAAGATGGTCATGCTTTTTTGTGTTGCAGCATGAGAAGAACATTGCCTTTAATTACATTTTCTCACTGTGCTTTAAAATAAGTTGCCGTTGACCTTGCAAATTCTTTGTAACTGTTTTACTGAATTTCTCTACAAAGGGGGAAAAAAAAACCTTACCTTTTTGTCAGTCTAAGAAGTCCAAGGATGGACAACTTCTCTTTTCATGTCTTTGTGATTTCAACAGCCTCTCAGAAACTGATGCATGTGATGAGGAAAAAATGAAGTATTGACTTAATCTCTTGTCTTGCTGGAGCAGCAGATCTGTTTAAGCTGTGGAAGTGAGGAAGAGCAAGAAACAGACTGGTTTCTAGTTGGATGCTAAAAGTTCTGCTTTTTCAAAAGAAGGGAGGGAGGAGTAGGTGGACGGTTTTATTCTCATGCTTGCTTTTCTTTCATTAGCAGACTAACTGTATTTCTCTTGTTTCTGTGTTGTTCTTTCCCAGGAACACCTTTCTACCCAAGTCAGCCAGTTTATCAGTCAGCACCCATCATAGTGCCTACACAGCAGCAGCAGCCTCCACCAGCAAAAAGAGAGAAAAAAACGGTAAGGGATCTTCACTGAATGATAAGTCCTCTCTGAGAATTGTCCTGGTTGTAATTAATGAAAATTTTAGCTTAAAAGTGGGATTTATCTTCACAGAGAGGCTCTTACCTTTCAATCCTAAGTTTTATTAAACATTGCACAATGCTGCAATGATGTCTTACTTTCAATTTTCTATGGGAACTTGTTGCTCTGTGTTTTGTAATGTCTCAGCCAGTCAGAAATGAAAATACTTTTGCTGGTTTTGTAACAAACACAAATGAAAGCAGCAGCATCTCCTTAAGCCAGAGGATCCTCATCTGCTTGTGCTGCTGTTCTACGAAAGAGCCAAGTGGGAAAGAGCAAACTCAGATCAGTTTGCGAGACTGTTGGGAATAGGTTCAAATTGACAAAACAGAAAATGTTCAATATTGTACCTTGGAAAATGTAGAAAAGAAGCACTAGCAAGCTGGGGACGGATTTACAGAGCTTGAAGGAACCTGAACGTGATGCTATGAAAGTGGGCAGAGATTTGGAGACCACATCTCCTCTCTTCCTAGTTCACTGGTCAGAATTTATGAGACAGAGACTAATGTAATGAAAACCTGTTTGTAGGTGAATGGTGGTAGGGAATAGTAAAGACATAGTGGGTGAATGTAATGTTTAAAAAGAAAAAAAAAAAAAGGGGGAGGACTTAAACTTATGAATGAATAGTTGATTCTGAATGAGTGAAAGGGAATTAATTTATTAATTTTACGTCAGTGTTTGTGTGTGTGTTGCAGTGGATTGAAAACATCTAAAGAACTGTTTCCTGGCCGGAAAAAAAAAAAAAAAAAAAGTGGGGAGAGCTTGTACATCTTTCAAAAAACAGAATACTTGTATCTTGATTTTTGAAGATGAGCTGAGATGATGCTTGATCTGGAAAGCTGGAAAAGCTGAACAATGCGTTCGCTGGGCTTTCAAGAAAAGCCTTTTTTGTAGCTGCTGTCATCAAAGGGTGATGCAACTCTTTTGCTACCTCTTCACTGTCCTCTTCAGTCCTGAGGAGTCTCTTTTCAGCATCCAAAGCATGACATGGCCAGATCATTGATACTATTTGAAGTACAGAGATGTTCAGAAACACTCAGCTTGGTTAAGATAGTTTAATGCCCAGAAAGCTAAATTCTTTGAAGCAGAAAAGCAAAGGCTTTTAAAAATGTTTTTGTCTGGATGTACTTTTTTGGTTTGCTAATGTTACAACTGAAAAAATAAGAGAGAGATTAAAGAAAAATGAAGCATGTAGACATACACAAATCTACATGCACTGTTAGCTGAGTACTACAAAGTTTCAGCGAGGGAAAACATGTTTTAATGACATTGACAAGAGGAAAAGAAGGTAGGAAATCCATCCTGCCAGCTCTTAAGTCCTCATTGCTGTGATCACCTAGATGTTTTAGTGGAAGAACACAAGTCTCTTTTTAATCTATCAAAAGTAAGAGATGACCACATCTTGTCAATACGCTAAGTACCGTGTGTGTGCTCATTTGTCTTCCCAACCCAAAGAGTTGAGAATACATTGCACAGTACTGAAGCTGATAAATCACAAAGCCCTCCTGCAGCTAGCAACTTTGTCAGTTGCCAATGGAATAAAACCACCACAGTTCCCAGTGACAGTCCTGCTCTAAGAAGGATTATACCTCCAGGTTTGCCTGTGGTTAGTGTATTCTGCTTGGTACAACAGGGACTTCTGCCTGCATTTTATAGAGTGCTCAACCAAGAGGTTCTGAGGTTAACAGACGAATGATAGCGCTGTCTTGAAGTTTATGGAAATCTGCCATTTTTATACTGAAGATGACTTTCACTAAAACTCTGTTCCAAATAAATTAACCCATACAGGTTGACCAGTTCCCATGCTCAGTGACATAGGGGTTCAAGTGTTTGTTGAGGGTTCAAATGAGCATGTTCTCAAGTGTTTTATTCTCGATGATATTTTTCCTTCCATTTTTGGCACTATGAAGATGCTCAGATAATAAACTTGTTTCCTAAATGTTGATGTGCTTCATAGGACTTCAGTTTGTTCTTGCACTTTCCTTTCTTTGGCTCGTTAGTTCTGTTTGTTTTCTGTTTTACTGGTGTTATTTTTCTCAGCATGGAAGGTGAACACAAAAGAACTGATTTGCTTTCTCTCTACACCAGCAGCTGGGTTGGCAAGGTCAATGAATTTCGTATCAGGGCAGTATGTTTTTGTTTTGTTCATTTTTATCCCGCACTTTCCACTAACTGGCAAGCTTACTTTTATAGCTAGACCGTCCACTAAATTTAACAAGTTTCACTAAACTTATTTTCTAGAAGTAGAGACCACATTCTGAATTAAAGGGTCACGTACTGCAAGGCACGTATTTAAAATTGTTCCACAGTTGCTTTAGATCTGAGAGAATTTGAAGAGGTGTACATTTTTAGAACTGACTGGTACAGTTGATGAGCATTTTGATTAAATTAGGTTTTAAGATTAAGGGATGACATACCTTGCATTTCAAGTTGCTGGAACAAACCACATTGCAGTGTTCCTGCAGAGCATCAGCTCAGTCCAGGGCATCTCATACTGAGCGTAATGGAAATATGTTCTGTCCATGCTTCCCCTCCATAAGCCCCACGGACAACGTGTAATGGGAGGACTTGTCTGAAATATTTCTATATTCAATTCCATAGATCCGGATCCGGGATCCAAACCAAGGGGGCAAAGATATAACAGAAGAAATAATGTCCGGAGGGGGCAGCAGGAACCCAACGCCCCCCATCATGAGACCCACTTCCACACCTACTCCACCTCAGGTAACAAAGTGGCCATGTAGCCCTCTCCCAGTGATGTCTGCTTTGCTTTGCTGTTTGTTAGAGCCAATTCCTGAGTCTTCCATCCGCACCACCAACTGCCTCACTCACCTGGATGGTCTTTTCTTTAGTTGTCCATGTTCTTCAATGATTTTTTTGTAAGTTTGATCATTTTTTATCATCCTGTAGCTTGTAAAATGTAGAACTGCGATGCTGCTACAAGTTCCCCTCCCCTGCTTTTGTATCAGCAGTAGTTTTTAAAGCTGGTGAAGGCTTTCTGAAAGAGTCAGTATGTCTGTGAGAGATGTGGTGTTTCCATTAGTGTCTTGTGCACCTGAGGAACATCCATATCATGCATGTGATTGATTATATATCTTAAATGGCATTGCTGTCCATACTAATGTCTTTCTGCTTTAGTAGTCTTGTTTTAGAGTAACCAGAATTATTGTAGCTGAGGACATTTATCAGAGAACTTCCTGATATGGGCTCTGTGTATTCAGCCTTAAAAAGGGAAAGATAAAGGGAAAATAAAAGGCATTCTTCTAACATAAGAAAAAGCATAAATATCCCAAACTGATATTTTCCATAGTTCATAACTCTCTTCAAAAATTCTTGTCACACACCTTTGGGTTTCTGACCCTTTCTAAGCCTCTGTATCCTGCTTCACCTGAGAAGTCCACATGTGATGTCTAACAATTAAACTGAGTGGAAATCTGGGTCTGTTCTAGTCCTTTTTGACTCAGGGCCAAAAGAGCACTCAGATCTGCGGGCAAGCAGTCCTGACATGAACATAAGTCCATCTCAATGTTAACTGCTGGGTCTGAAAGTGGTTGCGTTATTTATCAGGAAGTGATTTCTCTCCTTTGATCAACTCTTCCACACCTGCAGCAGGAGGAGATGATGTCTTCCTTGGTCTCCCCATGGCGTTGGAGATGGAGAGGAGACACATGGCAGCTGCTGCCCTCTTCGCAGCAGCCAGCTTGGTGTAGCTGCCGCTTTTGTATGTAATCTCCCAAAAGAAGGGTTCTTCCAAGGGGAGATGGTGCTAAGCCACGAGCTGCTCAGCTTAAATGTTTGTGAACAGCTGGAGAAAAAGAAGCTGAACTCTACAGTTTGGCACAGGCCTTGGAAGTTGACAATGTTTTATTGGAGGTTATTGTCTGCTGCCCAGGGGCCTGATATAAAGACCATAAATATCAAGAAAGTTCTGCATGTGATGGGTGGGCTTTGGGTCAGAGCCTGGCTGAGGCACAGTTTCCTCTTTGTCCAAGCTCTTCCCTGTTTAATGTCAGAAACAAGTTTTTGCTATTTTTTTTTTTTTTTTTTTGTGCAACAATTGTTCCTGAGATCTGAGATGAAATCTTACCCCCCACATGCACATCCTGTGTCAGGATAGCTTTTCTGCTGACTGTCCTGTGCTGAGGAAAATGCATGGGCTTGTCCTGAGACACCCATTGCATGAGGATGTAAGCCTGAGGTTACAGCTGAGCCAGTGGGGATGAGGAATGGGGGATCACTGAGATGAAATAAGAGCCTGGTCTGCAGAACTCCCCTCTGAGACAAATGGAATAGCTACGGCTTTTGGCCATTTCCCCAGTTCAATCAAATCCTTTTATCATATGAAGGCATCACCATTAGCTTTGGGTCACCTGCTTTCTCTTCCTGGTCTCCATCAGGGGCAAGCAGTAGCAAGGCACCGTGCTCGAGCAATTCCCAGCTGGCTGTTTGTGCAACAAGGTCTGCAGGGCTCAACTGGAATAAGCCTTCTTCTGTCAGAGAGTGGTCTGATGATTTGTTGACTCCAGCTGGAAATGGAGAGAGCAGAGGGCTGGTTATGTATAGAGTTGATTATAGTTCTTTCCAAGCATTTTCCATGAGAGGAGATCCCAGTGATAAAAAATGTTTGAATGGTGGTGAGACCTTCTTCCCATTACTTCATGCTAAATGATTTACCCCATTAGAAGTGTGGAAGGGTTGAAAACAGACAAGGTTTCAATTTGTGTTTATGTGTGGTGCAGCTAATGCAGACACTTATTGGATCACTTTGGCGTTCAGAAAGCTATTTTAAGATACTATAATTAAGTCAAACAGGACAAAATAAATGCTTTTCTAGAGGAGGTTAATAAGCATGAATTTTTTATCAGCTGTAATTTGTATGCAGAGCACACCAGTGATGTCCAATCATCTGCTCTAAGTAAGGTATGCAAATATTTCATTGTTTCATATCCAGACTTTGTTTTGATTAGGTACTTGGAACCACTTTTGTTAATCACAGAAGAGCTTCAAAATAGAGCTCACCAGTAAAAGTTCATTAGTGCAGCATAACTGAAAATTTAAGCTCACTTAAGCCAGGAAATTCAAAGTTATTGTCCCAACAGTGTCTATAATTCATTTCTCTTAAGCACGTCTAGTATCTTGGATGCAATTAGATGGTGCTTAGTGCATGCCTTAATACGTATGTTCAGTGGCTGAATTCCAGTAGCTATGGATAACTTTGAACTGTCTAAAATCAGGAAACTTTAAATATTCAGCCATGACTTTGCTCAAAACTTTTTAGGGCTTTTTGTATTCCCTTTCCTCAGCTGCTAAAAGCTGTGAACAATCAATGTGAGATTCATATGAAAAAGAAATACTTGCATGTTGAAATACTCAGAATTTGCGACAGCTCCTGGAAGAGGTGCACGGGAAGTGTTGCTGCTGCCCTGTTCCCCCACGCCTTCCAACCAAACTGTGCATGAGGCGGTTTTGGATGAGATTGCATCTGGAGAACATTCAAAATGCAAACCCAGAGTTTCAGGGCTTGAATAAGTGTCATCTAATCGAAGCAGCTCCCTGCATGATGATGTTTATGGTTGTTTTTATTATTCTTATTCTTATTATAGACTCTAGTAACACTTACTTTACATTGACTGCCAGTATCTGATTCTGTAAGCTCGTTACTTAAGCACCACAGTCACAGAAAGAAAAACTTGCTCAAGAAGTGCGTGGAAGCCACTGCTGTAGACCTGTCCCTGTCAGAAATATAATACTTTTTAAAAAGAAGCCAGTTTACAATAACAAGGGCTGTTGTGTCTACAGAAACCAATGGAAATTTTAACTGACCCAAAATGTTGATAACGCAAGCAGTAGATTAAATACGGAACATCAAAAAACACTGGGTTTGTCCAAAGCATGAGCAGTGCTGACAAGACTCGTGTTGTGTGGTTTAGCCATTTCTGTCCTTTTCGTATCTCCCGCTTTTGTTTTGTAGTCAGCATCACTGACCAAGGTGTGCTTTTGCTGGAGGCTTTCCAGCACCTTTGTAGTGGTTCCCCAAGCCCCTGTGCAGCACTGTATGCTGACCAGTGAGCTGTCCCCAAAAACTGTCGATTAACCTCCAACCCAGGGAAGTGGCTCTGATGAATGTGTGCGGCTGCTCTGCATTCTCTAGTCCATGAGAAGATGAATTTCCCTTTTTTTTGCCAGGATTTTTCTGAGGTTTAGTTGCTCAAATGCTTTAAACTCCTGCGTAAGAGAAATGGAGATACTATTTATACATTTCTAGCACTATGCTATTTTTCACACTATTTTTTTTTGCCATGAAGATATATAAAAACCAGGACCACATACAGAATTTGGCTACAGTATTTGCTCGGCGCTGACTCACACAGATCACCTTTTAAAGAGCAAGAAGTGCTCTTATTTTCCTGGCAAACCTCTTGCAAGTATTGGTGAGTTTGTCACATTTTGTGTTTTCTTGGTCTACGGGCCATGGTAGGATAGAATAACAGAGCCAGTCTTTTAGCACCGTAAATCACGAGAGCAATTTTGAGTGTTTTTTTTTTTTCCTAGAAAGTCTCTAAATGCTTCATTTTGAAGCTGAGAGACCATAGGGGTCATTAATTAGGTACCATTTTTATTGCTTTGCAGTATGGCTTCCATAAAATTAGTATTTTCCAAAGTTCTTAAGCAAGCTTGTTTACTGACCCAAGGAGCTTCAAGGCTTACAGGTTTCTTGCTCACTGGTTTCGTTTGGTTCCTGCTATTCTTATAATATTCTTCTTTTTCCCCGTTGATTTTGTCCGTACATTTTCATAACATGAAACTAATGATCCTCTGAGGGTGAAGGGAAAGTGTTCTTGAAGTCCACTTGTTTGTAAAATCTGTGTTTTGTTTGCCTAACTTTGGGTTTGGCTGAAGGTACAGATGCAATTCTTCATTTGTCGTCCAGCCAATCTCATCAGGCTCATTCCTGGAAGAGGAGCAGTCCCATATAAAAGTTTCAACCCTTTGCACCACTTACTTAGGTCTTCTATTTTTTTCCAGATGTGCTTTTTGCACAGTCCTTTACCTTTCTGTTGCCTGAAATGGTGAAAAATCATGTAATGAAGATAATCCTCTTTATTGTGCACTGTTCAGATGTGATAGCTGAAAAAGATGGAAATGGGAGTCCCATGAAAAGGAGCAGATTGCCAGAGAGTTTCCTTTTGAGGGAAATAAGGCCTACATGGTTTTCTGATACCTGGTCTCAAAGAAAGAATTAGATGCCCATGACTTTGGCATTGTGCTTTATCTTGATTGTTTAGAAATCCCCATTTGTGTAAATGTTCTGCCAACATGGGTTTGTAGCTAGATAAAGAGAACCACCTGTAAAAAGCTGGATGGCTTTTCATTTTTAGATTATAAAAGTTATCAGCTTTCTTCTTTGCATGGTCCCTGATTTAAGGGGATTTTACAAATATAAGTAGTTGACTTCCTAGTCTGTGTTCACTGTAGTGTCACAAGTGCTTTACCTTTAAGTCTGAGTAAATTTGGTGTTGTTGCTTGGTCTTACACAAGCTCTGTGTTAGATTCTAAGATGAGACAAGGTGGGGTTTTGTGTGTTGTTTTTTTTTTTCTTTTATCAAACCTTCATGTACAGAAGTGAAGTTGTCATTTGTCCCATTAATGCTGGGGAGATAGTTAAAATACTTGGTCTCTGCAACAGGCTGTATCTTTTTCAGTCTTGTCACTTGCTGGTCTTGCAGATTGTTTTTATTAATAGAATATATACAAAACTGGTTGGGAACCAGGTATACCTGCTCTATTTTTGATTAATGCAGAATTGTTTTTTATTTTCAGTATTACCCAGCAGGTATCATCCGTAAGTCTGTGGAAGGCATTAGGTGCTTTTTTCATACCAGCAGCACAGGTATCCTCAATCTGGGTGATGTTCCTAGTGTGACAGTAAATATTAGTATGCGAATGCATGTAGATAGATGTATATTATAAACTATTTATGCATACATACACACCTTAACTATAGATGAGCATACGCATGTGTGCGTGTATATATCTGCAGATGTTGTTGAGTATTTGAACCAGCAGTTTGTAGTCCATTAGTGTGAGCAGCTTTTGTATTCAGCAGAATCGCACCTTGTGGCAGTTGTACTAATATCTACAGTTTCAATGCGCTATTTTCCGATGTTTCACTCAAAGAATATCAGCCTTTTGAACTAGCTGGTCAGCTGAGAATGGAGCTGAGCCCAGAAAACACGCTGAAGCTACGGGGAGGTCCTGGAGACCCTTGGTACATACCTGACTTTTTGCAGACTGCTCAGAGGAGCATTGCTGCTGCTCTTGGAAGAAACATTAGGAGAATGAAGTGTATTAATAACCGCGCTGTCTTTTTCTTGCCATTGTTAACAGTAATCGTCTCTTTTTCCCCCTTTCCTGCTGCCTTTTCCTCCCTCCCTTTCCCATGTACTTTTTGAATCGGTCTGTGTATCTTTTTTTTTTTTTTCCCTGCCTTTTGTTTTTCTTTTCTTATCCCACACTACTCGTCTCCCTACTTGCTTGCTTGTGTTCCATGTTGCTAGTTTTTATGTTCGCACGCTCATTATCACCCTTTTTTGTACTTCAAATCCCAGCAGCTGTCCAGCCAGGTCCCAGAGCACAGCCCTGTGGTTTATGGGCCTGTGGAGAACACCCATCTCGCTGCCAGCACCCCTGTCACTGCGGCTAGCAACCCGAAGCAAGGTTTGTTGATGGATATTTCCTCCATGCTTATTTTTAGTCATTTTTCTCCTTTCTAGTTGTAGTTGGAATATTTTTGGCATGAAGACAAGCAGGGTAGCAGTCAGCAGCAATAGGAGGGGAGGGACTTCTTTTCCTCCAGTGGAACATTTAACAATGTGTTGCTAAGGGAATTAATTGAAATTTGCCAATGTGAAACTGGTTAAAAATAATTGTATTAGAGCTTATATGTCCTAAACATTGTTTCAGAGCACTGAGAAGTGTGAACCTCCTCTAACCCACACGCCATCCTTCAGAAACAAGTGTGTTGTCAGTAAAATGCTCATAGCCAGGGAGACTTTCTATCATTTGAACAATTTATCAGCCATAGTAATGACATGTAACCAGAACATCGCATGGCTCATCCAGAGCCATTTGTATATCTTGTCCTACAGGACACAGGAGAAATTAATTAGAACAAATGTTATTGTGTAAAGTGTCTCAAAAATGGCTTACTAAATTTTGCTGACTTCAGTGGTAAACAAAAAGAAAAGAACACAGAAAAAAAATCTTTTAAGGGATTACATTGCATTCTCTTACCTAAGAATACATATGTGAAGGGAGATATTTAACTGTCTGTTTAAAGACAAGGAAGGTGTCCCAGGAGAGAAGGTTGTGTGTTCCAACTCTCCTCCTACACTAAAATTTCATAGCCATCTAAGAGCCATCAAAAAGCTTTAGTTAATGTGTATGCTGCTGTCATGTTACTGGACTTGGTGTTGTCACACAGAGTTGACATTCCTGTGTACATGTACATGCATATACATTTCATGCAATGTGTACATGAAAGTTGAGAGGTGCCATCTTCTATTCGCAAGCGTTTCTCATAAACTTTGAGCCTGCTGAGATATTTCAGAGTGTTTGCTAGAAGGAAACTAAACTTCAGAGAAGTGTAGCTTTGAAAAGAGGAAAGAATCTAAGACTTCAGATGCCGCAGACCCAAATAACAGTGTGGTCACTGTTTGACATCGAGTGAGGGGAAGTATCCCTGAGGCTGGTCTCTGTTGGATTATAGAATTTAATGACAGTGCTGCTCTCTTATAGCCTTAGCATAGACTTCAGGGCTTTTCCTCAGTGAAAACCGCTCACATCTCTAGATTGGGGCTGTTCCTGGAAATGAATCATGGGGACACTTGGGAGATGTCTGGTCCCATCTCCCACTTGACTATCTCCAGCCACGGCTTTGGCTAGCCAAGTCCCTGTAAGTCTTCAGGGATGGGAACTTCTCAAGTTCATTCCCTCTGCTGCTGCAGATCTTTGTGCAAAAAGAAGTCTCTGTCATCTCAGAAAGGTGTAGGTACATGTAACTCCCAAAAAATGACTGCCCTAGCCAAACTCAGCTTGCAGGCGCTCTGACATGTTGCTGCTCAGCTCCAGCACAGCCATGATGCATTTACCCCTTTGAGCAAATTGACACTGAACCATAAAGTGCAGCACATTACACCAGCTCCATCACAGGATTTCAGCTCGGGGTATGAGAGCTTGTGTTTCCAGGACAAGACAGTCCTCTCCCCACCCCACCCCCCTTCTCCTTCCATGCACTTCCGTTTAACTTAATCCAGCTGTAAGTTAACTGGAAGTAAGAGGTCTTTATTTATTTAGTTACACAGGTCTGGCTATACTGGTTTAAATATAAATCAGGACTTGAACTGGGATTTAACACTGCTGAGCTTTCCTGTGTTTATTTCCATTACATCCCAGAAAGATTCAAACATTTGTTCCAGTCCAAAAATTGCTAAAGAGCACATTTATGTAAGCATTGCAGAGAAGGAACGAGCACTAAAATAACACCATCAGAATTCGGGTGGGGGAGAGCCGTGTGAAGCAGGGGGGTCACGGGCAGCGTGTTAGAGGTGAAGGTAGTTTAGATGCCATTGCAATTACTGATTTAAATGGAGCTGGTGGCCTGCGGGACATATCAACAAATATATGCTGAGGTAATAGAATCGCTTTTTCATTCATTCACTTTGTACCCAACGTTGGATTCTTTTGTTCCAGAATCAGAACAGTCACAGATAGGGTCGCAGTGCAAAGAAATCGGGCGTTTATTAAAACCAGTATTAGTGCTTCCCATGGGCCCCCTTCACTGTGTTCACCCTGTGGATCAGACCTCCATTGTGCCCTTCACCTTGGGTACTTGTTTGTATCAGTTGAAACTTGGTATAAAGTCGCCATTCTAATTTTGTGATATTCAGTGATCGTTTGGCAGTCATTTATAACTGTGTGCAGCACTTGGCCGATTCACTGGCTTTGAGATCAGGAGCAGAGCACGTGTGCCGTGCAGACAGCCCCAGCCTCTGCTATTTCCTCTGCCAGTATCTGCAGTCCCTGTTATTTTTGTGTTTAAGCCATTAGCACGGCTGCTGAATTTGGGATTGTGCTACCTTTAAAATCCTTGGGTTTTCTTTAAAAAATGAGCAGCCCACAGCCTGCATTTGTGGCTTTCGAAAGCAGTTCCTGGCTTCTTGGCCTCCCAAGTTCATAGCAGTTTGGAGGAATGCAGGAGAGGCACACCTTTGTGGCTCTAGAGTCCTGGAAGCATTGTTTGGGGGCAAGCAGTTGTCATTCCTGCAGGTGCTGGTGTGTATGCCTCGACAGGGCTGCAGCATGCAAGGAGATGGCTGGAGAAATTAGGTCAAGCTGATGGCAGAGCACAAAGGAGCCTGGCTTCAGGCCTTGGCTGGTGCCAAAGTTGTAATGGGGTATAATCCTGCATGACATCAGAGCCACCCGCTTCTGCTCAGCTTGGGGAGATAGCACAGGTTCAGTGTGGTGTTTGAAGGATTACACAGTGAGTCAGTAACATGCACTCCAAAACTGCCCGCAAAGCCAGCATCAGTGCTGCCTTGCAAGTGTTTGCATCAGGACAAAAGATGGAAAAATGGCAGCAAGACCAACAATTATTTTCAGATAAGCACCATGAAGTAGGAATGAGTTCCTGAATCCAGCAAAACCTTCTCGTCCACCAATCTCAGCAGCCTTTGCCACTGTGACCACCCGGCAACCCAGCTCCCTCTCTTGCTTTGATGTCTCTGCATGGAGGAGATTGCAAGCATCTGTCCTGCTGAGTTTTTGTTGTTGTTTTTTTTTTTTTTAAAGTATTTCTAAAATCTTTTCCTCTTGTGTTCATCCTGCTTTTCTGCAATTGGGATCGAACAGAACCTGCAGAGCTACAGGGACAGTAATTTTGCAAGATTCGTATTTATCTGAAGATTAAAAACAAACAAACCAAAAACATTGGTGCAAACTTTTCTCCTGAATTGCCTAGTATTTCCAGCATGTACTTGCTGAATATCACGTGAGGAACGATCTTGGCATATTTAGGAAAAGTAAGGGATCTGATTCAATTTTGATGAATTGCATTGATTTTTGTTTTGTCTTCCCAACTGTATGTTGTTTCATGTGACCGTTTCTGCAATAGCTGGCAGGGATGAATATTCCTTGGCCAGAACATGGAGATTTGTTCTCTGTGATGGTAGTTCAAGTTAAGATTTACTTTTCATTAGCCAAATTTGCTCATCATTCTTCTGAATTCTTCCCTCAAATTACTTCTCTCTTTGAATTTTGCACACACAGCCTGTATCTGGTAGCTAAAGTACTCCCCAGATCAGGTGTTGTTTGAAGAAGGTGTGCTTAAACCACTGTTTCTTAAATGCAGTTATATATTTTTGCTGTGTTTTTATCCCTTGGAATGTTTTTCTAGACACTTCAGAAGAGGTTTTTTTTTCTTTTTGTGAGCAATCTCATTTGACTCAAGGGAGAGAATATCCAGGCAGTTGTTTATAGCGAGCTGTAAATGTCAAGAATGCTCCATGAGTTTTCTGCTAAGAAATTGGAGGTGACGCATTTTCTTCTCTAAACCAGTTCTAAGGTCCTTTTTCTTACATGGAGCCTTCAGAATCAAAATCAGCTGTTGGGATATGTCCTCCCATCTTTTTCTTTTTTCATGTCATCCTCATCCAAAGCCATCTCCCTGCATGCCTCATTATGTTGATAAACTACCACTTTGGCTGTGGTCCTGTCTGCTTCCAGCTGCTGTCAGCCCCAGCAGAGTTCTGAAGTTCTTCATGGCACCAGCTGTTCCTGAAGACAGGGCCTGGTGCTCCAAGCAGTTTTGGATGGGCTCTCCTCCAAAAGCCCTCTTCCTTCGGAGGCTCTGCTGAAAAGCCCCAAATGGGAAGCCCGCAGAGCTGGAAGAGACCAACCAAAGCTGTGCCTGTTCAGTTCTACCTCAATTTGGATGATTTGGGCTTTCTCCTGGCCTTTGATTTCCTAACCTGAGGCTTTGTGCCTCCAGATTTCCCAGAATTGCTTTTTGATGTCCTGGCATTGTCCCAAAGAAGTTCCCTATCGTTTCAGTGCTCAGAAAGCCCTGGGGCACAGCTTCCTCCATGGGGGCAGGTAAAGCTGACCTTCTCCTAACCAGGGTTGGAAACAGGACCACTGGGTCCCTGCCACCTTTGACTGATAGCTGTCTTGTCTGGCTGGCTGAGTTGTAGCACTGGGACACTTTCCTAGGCAGATCTTACAGTCTTTAAGAAAGATTTTACAGTCTGCATCTTGTAGTCAAATTAGCAGAGCAACTTTTAAGGACCTGGCTTGTGCTTCCTTCAAAAGGAGTGGGGCTGCGTATTTTAAATGAAGTTGGGGCAGACTTTTGGGAGCTGCATGATGTGCATGGCAGGGACTGTATCACAACGTCTACTGCTAATTACAGGGACTTCTCTGTGCACGGTATTTTCCCATCCTTAGGGTTTGGTTTGATACAGGTGCATTTTTCACTGTGCTTTTCCAACCCTGCTTGACATCTCTAGAGTACAAACATCGAAAGGTAACTAACACTGCTGTTCTTTGGTGGCGGCTCTGCTTAAACCCCATTTTGTTTCTGCTCTCTTTGGAAAAGATAACTTTTCCCTGCTGAAATTCAGAACACAGAAAGGGGGATTGTGCCCTTTCGTCTGGTATGCTGAAGGGGGATGGAGTATAGAAATAACAAGTAAAAAATAAACTAACTGTATCTCGTGTGTTAGTATTGATGTGACACATGGCATCCATCAGTCGTGGGGCAATTTCCCCATTTAGAAGGGAGGGCACTGCTGCAGAGAGAACTTGCAGGCTGCTGGATGCTCTCGCCAGAGCCTCTGTTTGCCTGTGTTTTGGAACATGAGTTTGCCCAGGTCTCAGTGTTATATATGGCCCTATGCTCCTTTGAGGCAGAATCCAACTGATTTTTGTCTTCTGTAATTTCTGTCAAGAAAAATTGTATTTTCAGCAGCAGAGTGTCTGCAAAAAAATCCATGCTTTGCATTGTGCTTACATGCCTTTTCTGTGAAGGACTGCCATTTACTGCAAAGCCTACATGCAGAAAAATACCAGTAGCCACTGCATTTCCAGATTTCCAAGCTGCAGGTTGCCCGGGCTCTTCCTTTAGATGCAGAGATGGGCTTCAGGTGCCTCTGGTTTCTTCCTGGAACATTCTTGAAAGCAGTCAGAAGGCAGGCAAGGGGATCCAAGGGAAGGAGGTTAGATACCATGAAGGAAAGTGGAATTGACCTGTTTGTAACACTGGCTTTTTTTTTTTCTTTCCCAGAAGAGAAGCCAAAACCCGATCCAGTATTAAAACCGTCTTCTCCAGTCCTCAGACCAGAACCTACTGTGGAGAAAAAAGATCAAGCTGGCCAGACAACCGAGGCCACCCCAGTGGAAACCCCACCAGAGCTTCCTCTTGCTCCATCGCCAACCCCAGCCGCTCCCGTCGCAGTGGTTCCTGCAGCTGCTGTCGTCACCGTATCTAGTAAACCCGCATTCACAGCTGACTCAGAGGAGAGATGTGAACTCGCTTCCCCAAAAGAGGAGGCAATGCCTATATCTAATGCCACACCCTGCACGGACACATCAGACCCTTCGCCAGCAGAAGAGGCTGATGCTGAGGTGTGCAAGGAGCCTAGTAGTGTAGCATCTAGTGATATTCCAGTGACTGCTAGTACTAATCTAATTAATGAATTGAATGGAGTTAGTGAAAAAGTAACTGCTACAGAGAGCGTAGTAGATGTAGCCCAGCCGGAAGTTGCGCCATTGACTGCTGAGTTGGAGACACCAGAAGCACCTCCAGCAGAAGTGGAAAGTGTGCCATCTTCCAGTGCTCCTCACACCGCTCCCTCTCCTCCTCCAACCCCTCCTCCAACCCCTCCTCCTCCTTCTC
This sequence comes from Aythya marila, assembly GCF_965140915.1. Taxonomy (NCBI): domain Eukaryota; kingdom Metazoa; phylum Chordata; class Aves; order Anseriformes; family Anatidae; genus Aythya; species Aythya marila. The sequence continues at coordinate 7,716,817 of NC_139062.1, read as the reverse complement.
CTCCTATTTCTGTTGCTGCTGCTGTTACCACTACAACTCCTTCTCCACCTCCTCTTCCATCTCCTAGTGCCCTCCCTGTTGTTCAGGGAGATTTAGAAGGAGAGGAGAGCACAAGAACTACTCTTAATGAAGAGGTAAAAGATACTGAAACGAAGGAAGAGACAGAAGCAGATGGGCAACTGGAGGAGAATACAGAGGCTCAGAGTTTAAACTCTAGCAAGAGTCCTGTCCCAGGTAAGTGTTTGGCACCATGGTTGTGTGCAGTAAACTTACAGATGAAGGAAAGGGGTCTTTGGGGTTATTTTTCTATCAGTGGATTCTGTTTGTATCTGCCCCCAAATTCTGATTCTGCCACATGACCGTTGTTCTCATGTAAAATGCTGATCTTTGTTTGTAGAGGGGGAAAAAAAAAGATAATCAAGAGGTAGCTACCTTCACACGTGCATCCTAGGGTTGACTGGGTTCACGTAAGCTTCATTTTGCTTTCATGGGGTAATAGAACAACATTCCCAAGCACTGTTAGCAGGATAATTAAAAAGATACCACTAGTGTTCTCTCCAAGATCAGCCAGTTGGTTCGATGACCTGTTGCTTCACATTTATCAGCCTGCTCCTAAACCAGCTTTAACGCTCAGCCCGTGAACTCCTTTGGTTGAACCTTCTGAACCAGCAGGTTCTGGAAACCTGTGGGGTTGGTTTTATCCAACTACAAAAATGTGTCATGGTGTTACCAGAAGTAGGTAAATGAAACAGCCCACAACGCTTCAGTCATTTGAAAGAGCTTTTAAGTGTCTCACACCTACAGCTGCTCAACCTTAATTAATGGTGCATCTGTTTTTCTTCCACGAAAGTAACACGTAAGCAAAAATCTCTTCTTCTCCTAGCTAGGCTCAGCTGTTCGCCTCATTTCACGGTGCTTGAACTTCTCAGAAAAACAAGGTACTCAGGTTTGGGAGGCGTGAGGATTTGTTATGAGTTGCTAAAAAATGAAGTTTCTATAGTTGCCTTTTGAAACCTAGGCTACTTCTCTCAATGTCATTATCTGTCTTTGCTTTCAGTGTCCTGTCATGTCACTGTGTTAGCGTTAGTGGGTTAACTCAGACAACCTGTTTTTATTTGTTGCATTTCCTATAGAAAAGTGCTTTTTCTCAGGACTTCCTGGAAATGAAACTGTGGAAAAGAGGTTAAATCAATCAATTACTTGTATTTAGCTGCTTGAGAGAGTATAATGGTGGCTATTATGCATGCCAGCAGCGTTAAGCCATTTAAATGTATCGCATCTTTCACACCCTGTTCTGCAGTCCTTTCAGAGCCCTGAAGCTGAGGTTGTTTATTTAAATATCATTTGAATTTAGAACTGATGGAGTTTGGACAAGAAAGGCAGGAGAAACAGTAGCCTTTTCTTCAAAAAATGACATTTAAAATACTTTCCTGTAATTTCGTTCTTTTGAATGCTTACAACCTCACAGTTTTAGGGAGGGATTCGGTTCTCGGAGCAGGTGCGACTCCTGTGTGGACTTGGTGAGGCCGGGGCACGTCTGTGCCTTGTGCTGGGTGAGCTCGGGGTGGCTTTGGTCCTTGAGGTCTTCCTCCCGCAGTGGCTGCTTCGGGAAGCATTTCCCCCAGATGCAGCTTCTTGCCTTCAGAAGTTCAGTCTGCATGTGTTTGTTTATACGTTTATTCTTTCATAAGCACATGGTGGAAGCATAATGGCATCGATAGCTTCTATTACTGTGCTCTTTTATGGGCTAAATTAAATGAAAAGCAGAGGCTGGCCTGGCTCCATGTTTGTGTGTAATGCTGCACAGGATCAATACGCTGGATCTTGCTGATCCAGTATCTTAAACAGAATCCAATACCTACCTAGAAAAGATCAGAAAAATCCCTTCGCTATACCAAGCATAGGTTGGTGTGTTTTGTTTTTTGTTTGTTTGTTTTTCTGTTAATCTCTTTTCTCTTTTTATTTTACTCAGGTCATTTTGCTCCTCTAGCACTTACTGTTCTTCAATCTGAAATACTTCATAACCCAAATTAATTTCCTTACAAAGCAGAGAAATGGGCCTTTTTGTGTAAAAAAAGGTTTTACACAGCCAGGTTCCAGCTTGCAAGGTTATTGCTTGCTTTATAGTGTCCTGTGGTTTAAATTAAAAAAAAAAAAAAAAGGCAGCGTTTGGGGTTTTTAATTATGTAGAAGATTAATTTTAATGCTCTAATACCATTAGACCAGACAGCATGCATTAGCCAATACATTGGATTTTGCAATAGGGAAACAAACATTTCTCAAGTCGCATGAAATATCACTCGAGACTGATTACTAGTAGAAGTTCCGTACTTGAAGGAAAGCAAAATACTCTCCACGTCAGGATTTTGTACTTTGCCCATCCTGTAATGAAGCATAACTGTATTGCATTTCCCTGCCAACCTTTTTTGGGCAATAATTTTACAATTCTTTCTTTGAGAGAGGAAGAGAGATTTAAATAACATAACCTGAAGGTGACTGCTAATGCAGGCATCCTTTTAGGCAGAATGAGGAATTACACGTCTCTGCCAGTACACTGGAAAATACAGATGCTGAACTTTAGAAGCAAGGAGGAAGGGCTGTATTTTTTTTTTTCCCTTGGACTAAAGACTAAGAGGCTTTTTTTATGATCTATGGAGATAAGATAGAAATTGGAATAAGGGAAACTTCTCAAACACGTGCTGGTAAGCATGAGCTCTGTGACTTTTAGCAATATTTCTTTGGGGCTTTCAGCACCGTGTGGGTTTTCAGAAGTGTGTACTTATTACAGAGCAGTTTGTTAGCTACAAATCATACTGCTTTATTCCCTTTAATGGTAGCTGATCTGATTTGACTGGGACGCTACTCAGACCAGAGACCTCTAAGAATAATCCAATTGCTGCAGGAAGTGAAGGAGGCAGCACTTGTTATTGAGTGAGTATTGAACCCGTCCTGCACGGCGCAGAGGGCTCCAGGCTGCAGGAAGCACTGGCTGCTGCAGGAGGCACTAAATCAATGACCTGGCTACGGACAGTTATTAAGATACTCCTGGCATTCTGCAAAAACAAGTGTCTTAGCTGCTCTGCCCCAACAGATCTCTGCTTTTCATGCTTATAATCTGGCCTGCCGAAAAACTTGGGGGTTCATGAACGTGAAATTAATCCACCTCCCCTCTGAAGAGTCTGGGCAGCACTGTTGAGACTTGGAAACGTATCTTGTGTTTTGTGATGGAGGTGGCAGCATTTCAGGGGTGGATGGAATTATTTGCTTGTTCAGGCACTTCACAGAAAACGCCGTTCTGCTCTCTAGCCATTAGAAAAAACAATACTCTGATTTTTCTCTGTCAAGTTCTGTATATAAGCAAATATGTTCAGACCACAGAAGCATCTCTAATATCCAGAAGTTCTTTTTTACAGTCCAAGAAAACAAATTTTGTAGTGTTTGTAGCAAGAGATGAGTTGAACAAAGCTGACCCTTTTGTGATCTGAGGAAACTGTGCTCGCTCTTTTGCACTGGCTTTAAATTTCCACTGCATTTCCAAGGTCAAAGGATCTCTACAGGGGCACTGGTGGTGTGTTCATTGTACTTTGCTGAAACTAGAGTGTGCCTGGCTCTCTTTTCTATTTCACACAAAATATCCTGTCTGCTCTTAATGTCTTAAGTTGTATTAGGCTCCATCATGACAACAGCAATTTTAGGGATATGGATACCTGATGCTGGCTGGTTCATCCGTAGACTGCTCGTCACATCTCTAGCTCCATTCCATGATGAAATCAGCAGATTCACCGAGCTGAGCCTTGAATTGTGGTTGTGCTTGCATGACTGACAAATTCTGTAAGCCCTCTGAGCTGGTCCTGGCTCTCGGTCGTTTCACATGTTGTTGAGGCTATGGGAACTTTCTCACTGTTTCAAGCTGTTTGCAGTGTAGTAGTAATCTAGAGGTGGTGGTGAGGGTCAGTCTGCAAGGCAGAGTAGCTCAGGGCTTGATTTTCAAAAAAAAAAAAAAAATGTTGTTGTTGACCTGTTGTCATAGTTGGTCCTGCTTATCCCCTCTAAAATGGGGTTGAGCTGATGGGCGTCAGAACGTTGAACCGCTGGGCACTGCGGTTCTTTGTCCTGCATGCAGTGTGACACCAGCCATCGCTTCTCGCTGCTGTTCCTTTGCCGAATGTTTGGAACAACATCCACTCATCTCCATTGCCAGAAAAAAAGTCAACAGATATTATCAAGAGAGGAACACAGTTTTCAGCCTGAGATCCTTACCAAAAACATTGTTCCAGTTATAAGTCATCAATGGCATACGGTTGCTTTTGTTACTAAATTCTGTTTTTCTCAAGTAGCTTTGCTGGCTGCAGTGAGAGACCAGCGCTTCTGAGGGGGCAAAACAGGATAAAAAAATGTTGGTCGAGTAGAATTTATTCAAAAATAAAAAAATAAAAAGGAAAAGGCACTACCAGAGCTGTGGAGCCTTTAGGACATGGTATGAAAGCCTGCCTTTGATGTAATCTTTCTATCAAGACTATCATGAGAAGCAAAGAGGAAAATTGATGTCTGTCCCAGGCAGAACTCCTAGGAACATAGGAAGCTAAAAGAACTTAATATGCATTGAAATTCAAAGGACTTTCTTTTGCAGAGCTAATTTATGAGAAGGATTTCAGTATAAAATAGCCCAACTGGCTGCAAGCCCCTGTGCTTCTCAGTTGTGGAGTCTGTAACAAGCACTGTGGGGCGGTAATTGGAAATATCTTGGAGAAATATCTCCAGCACCCAAAACTGGAGGACTGGAAATATAAATCAGGTTTTGCCTTTTCCTTGATTTTATGCCATATCCCACTGGAATATATTTTCTTTCCCATGAGCTGTAAGGAGATGGTGTGTCTCTGCTTTGTTTTTAATGGCACATTTGGCTGTAGAGAAAAAGAATAATAATAATAATAAAAAAGACTGGTATTCATTTATGTTTAGCAGCTGGCACCCACAGCAGAGGGGCCCGGTGAGGAGCCTGCCCCGTCTCGGCTGGGGGCTGGGGACTGAGCCCCCTGCCACAGGCACTGCCCAGCACCAGGGCAGGCAGCCAGGAATGTGCAAGTGCTGCTGGGTCCAGGGGTTTTGACATGGGTAGCAATGCCCAGGACAGCCTGGAAAGAGGGATTTTGTTACTCTTGGTGATGCTGTGGCAATGGAAGGTTTCATTCGGTCGAGTTTTGGTCCCGCGCATCAGTGCCAACGCTGCTGTTGAGATGGAATTGTGCTCGTTTTATAACTCAGATTATAACATCAAAGGTGAATATCGAAATATATATTTGTATATTAAAAGAACAGAAGGAATGAAGTAGGCAATACTTAGCATGCATATCAAAATGAGACAACCTCATAATTTAGATCATTTTTTTCACTCCTGCCATCTCTGATCTTGTAACCAGCAGCAAGCCAAGTGCAGCTGAAGAGCAGCAGCATGCTGGGGCTGCCGGTGGTGCTTCTCTGGGAGGAGGCTACCCACTAACAACGCAGAGCTGCCCGAGAACAAACTCGGGAAATGCATGAGTGCTGCCAAACGGGGACCTGTGTTTGAGAAGGAATTCAGTTCTCCAAGAGAGACCAGAAATGCTTGGAGACCTTCCTGGGCAGCAGAGCTGGGCACGTGCATTTGGTGTTTCTATGGCTCAGGGAAGTGCCCTGCAGTTTGATGCCAGGCTCAGTTTCCAGGGAGCACAGATTGTGCCCTTGTCCTGTTGAGGCTTTGGGTTTGGCAGGGTTGTTTTGGGTTTTTGTGTGTGGTTTTGGTATTTTGGCATGGGTCCCTTTTGTTATCCCTGAGATTTCTGTAGGTAACTGCTCTCTTCTGTCTTTGGTTCTTAGGCACAAGAAACCTTAACTAGGATACCTTAACTAAGCATAAATTAGCATAAATTCTCCTATTGAGTCAGTTCCTGTAGCAGAAAGGACAACTTCACAGAAAAATCTGATCTGATGTCTGCTGTTTTAAGAGGGGAAATACTGAGCTATGTCTGCTGCTCTCCCTTCTGTACCCCAGCCAGCTCTGAGATGTGTTTCAGCGAGGGGCTGCGAGGCTGCAGGTCTCGTCCTGGGCGGCTGCTGTGCCCCAGCATCCTGGTGTGGTGCAGCCCCAAGGCAGGAGAAGGTTTGCACAAGTTATTCAAAAAAAAAAAAAAAAAAAGAAAAACTCAGTGATGTCTGTGCTGCCCAGTCACAGATCATGTCCTTTATACGTCTTTCTTCTGCCAAAAAAAAAAAAGGTGAAAAACACGAACCACTGAGAAGCGATAATACTAACACTGACTGCCTGACAGCTGAGGAAGAAAACGCCCCAAACCTTTGCCAACTCAAAACCCATTAACTTGTGATTATTGCTGTGCATTTAAAAATGAAATGTTAGTTTGCACCCTGGGTGTTCCCTGTGCATAGTTTGAGCTTGAGTGGAGAGAAACTTTAAATGCAGAGTTTGTCAGTTGCTTGCACTCAGAGCTATGCAGCTCTGCAGTTCTCAGATCTCTTTGCATAGCTGCTCAACTTTGATAATCATTATTTTAAATTACTTGCCTATAGCAACACATGATTTGTTCTGTATAGCACATATTACCAAAAACAACTTTTTTTTTCCCCTTCTTTCCCCCCTTTGCCTTTAGAAACAAATCCTGTCCTGTACTTCAGACAGGGCTGCAACCATCCACATGTATTTAGGTCACTGTTGTGCATGGTCACATCTTTCCCCTCGTCACCTGCTGCCAGCACGATAAAAACACAGGTGGATGTGGCACCCTTCTTGAAGACATCCCCCAGAACTTCGGGACAGCCTTCCCGGGCAAGAAATAATTACCTTGGCACCAGCCCTGCAGCCATGGGCTGACTCTGGAAAAGCAGGGGGCTTCCTTGGCTTTCCTCCAGCTGGTTTAGTGGCCACTTTGGATTCCTGGAGCCGTGGCAGCACCTGGTCTGTGCATGGTTGAATCGCAGTGGTTCTTGCCTGTGTGGAGTCCTGTGGCTGGTGCCAGGCTCAGGTCTGCACTCCAGGTGGTGTTGGTGAGAATAACCAACATGCTGTGGTGCACACACAGTACACTTTCAATGGAAATGTGATCTTCCTGTAAAGCTAACCTCCTGTTGCACAAGGCAAACCCATTTCACAACCCCCTGCAATTTTGTGGGGCTGGCTTTGTCTTCCCCTGGGAGCTGCAGGGAACCTGGTTGCTCGCTGGTGCCGTGTTCAGGAGGGCTGGGTTCCTTCCCAGCTCCCCGCAAACCTCTGTGCAAGGGAAGCAGGTGGCTTGGTGTCCCCACCGGGATGTTTGGTCTGCTTCGTAAAGGCCCTTCGCATCCCCCATTAAAAGGAGCCTTAGAAAATGCTCGGCGTTGTCCTGGTTGTAAATAGGAACCGTGTTTCTCTTTAGTGCAGTGTTGTTAATGTTGTAAATAATGTTACTGTGAGCCTTATTGCCCAAGTTCTGTGAATGACCAGATAATGTTTGAATATTTCAATTATACTTCTGTTTTTATTAACATTCACTTCTGTAGTGTTTAGCACTCTGATCAGTGAAGATAGCTTCTGATGCACTTTGTGTTCAGACCAGGTGCTGAGTGCATTGATTTCTCAGACCACAATGTTTCTGCAAGCCCTCAGTCACCCTCAAAACAGCGAAACCCTGTGAGCACTGAGACACGGGGTGGGTACCTGGGGCCGTGGGAAGGCAGCAGAGCCCAGTTCCTCCCTGCACATAGGAAGCCCACGAAGAATCGCACTGCAATTCCAAACTTACTGTTAAGTGTCTCCAGTTGCTCTTTCCATTTATCCGTAGCTGAAGAGCCTTTCCAAATTCTGTTTTACGTTGATAAAATACATGCACACAGTGCTTTTCCATAGTGTCTGCTACAAACCAAAGGCTTGAGCTGCAAATCTGTTTGCAGTAAACTTCAATCATGAAATCAATTCTGTTTACACTCTGTTAAATATGCATATGTGCCTAGTATCAGAATTTAAGTCGGTAACACTGGCAACAAATTACGAGCATATTGGATTAATGGTTTTCTCTCCTCTTAATATATTGTGTGGTTTCTTTTACCCTTCAGGGGAAAAAACTGATTAGAGTAAATCACTGCTGATCTTTGAAATATTATACGGTATTTTCTTTGAATCAGTTGGCCAGGAAAATTAATGAACAGTGGAGTTGTTAACCTGCTTTTAAATTGAGATATAAATCCAGCTCAGGAGAGCTGGGTTGCTGGAGTAGAGCTGCAAGATTGGAGTTGTTCTTGTGGCTGAGACACTAGGATTTGGGGTTTGTTTATGCTTATGGCTCAGACAATAGCTAATTCTTAAAATATGTCTTGAGAGAAATATGCCGAGCACAACCTTTGCTCCTCACCAGCACCTGATCTTTAAAAAATCATCAGTTGCTGAAGGTTTTCTTTAGCTCTACATGATCCTTGTAGTGTTGGTAAACTCCTTGCTATCAGAAGTACCATTTTGAGCTTGAATGAGCAGCTTATAAAACAATTATCCTGTTTCAATGTTTCTCTAACGATTTTGTTATTACCGCATTGAAACAAAAAGTGGTTATATCAAGCTGAATCCTCCGCAAGGCTGTGGCTGCTTCATTTTCCTGTATGGTTAAAACCAGCACACAAGAGGGAAGCACATCGCCCGTGTGTTCCATATGATTTGGTGTGGTAATAGACAATCACTTGTATTGCAGCCCAAACAGCTGTAACTGCACCAAAGATGTGGAAGAAACCAAAAGACCGGACCCAAGCCACTGATGAGGTGACAGAGGCAGAAACAGAGGTAAGAGGGAGCACAGTCTTCCTTTTTTCCAAATTTAATGATGATGTTGCTCTCATGGAAAGGTTGTTTTAGGCACGTTGCTTCCTCGATCTCTCACAAGGAACCAAGGCAGAATTTGAGGAGGGAGAACTGTGATATTCCCCAGCATCCTTAGATAACTGGTTTTCATCTATCCCCTGTTGAAGCCCTAAGTTTTCTTCATTCTTGCCAGAATGAACCACTTCCAACCTTCAAGAACCTGTAGTTGTAACTGCTGTCCTCAGGTAAAATGGGTTTGAATCCTTTGAAGGGCATTGTGTGGGGACCCCAAGGCCATGGTGGTGACATTTGGAAGATTCTTTTGCTGCACAGAGGTGTCATTGTGATGTCATGGCCAAAGGATGGTGTTTTCCTGATGGCCATCTGATGAAGAAGTTGGGAAAAGTTGATATTTCCTTGAAAAAACACCTCGCCAGTAGTTAGATGAATTGAGAACATCTCCTTTGCTGCCATTCTGGTAGGGATGTTTCAGGAGGAACCTCCTTGTTTAAATGTCCTGGGTAAAATTGGTGTTAGAATGTATCACAAAGGGGATAAGAGAATAAAAATTAAAAAAAAAATAAAATTAAAACAAAACAACAACAACAAAAACTAAAAATTCAGGCTGCCCTGTATTGGTGCATGTGTGAAAACCGATGTTGGCCAGGTCGTTACTCCAGGTTTTCTTTGTTACTCATCTGTTGTTTACTGCATAACTTTCCCTTATGACAAACACTGTGGAATCTATCTGCTACAAAAGCATGGTGCTGCAGAGTAAATCCTGAGTCTAGTGGACAGTACTTCATCCTTCTATGAGTGAGTGTTTGCAGTTTCTCCACTGAAACAGCAAATAGGCTAATTTACATGTAATGAGTGGTGTACAAGTATGTGCTTTCCACTCTATTTGGGAGAAAAGAGATGCTTAAAACACTTGCATGTGAAGTATCACAGTGCAACGGCTGGTCTGTGGTCAACAGAAGAGCTCATGGTGGGGTATTGCAAGGAAATTAAAAGCATCCCTGTGCTTGTTTTCAAGCCAGAGAGCAGAGGGTATTGCTGGGCTGTGCCAGCAGGTTCTCTCTGTGCGTTTCCTTTGTCATTTGCTGGAGAATTTTCAGCTCTTGGGCCATGTGGTGTTCGCACCAATGCTAAATGTACGTGGAAGAACATCATACCATTTTACCTTGAAAACCTGCAAAAAGCATTTTAGGACGCAGTTCTCTTAGGTAAGGGGCCAAAAGGCTCAAGAGCCTCTCCTGGAGCATCCCAGATTAATTATTTCTTTTGTTTAATGGTTAGATGTGCTGCGGTTCCTCCCAGGAGAAGGGCATTCCTGGCACCTTCCCTGTCTGAATTCAGAATAAGGCTGTGTCCCTGGAGAGTTCCAAAATTAACAGCAAGAGACACTATAGAAAATGTTGCTTTTTCTGAAGCAGCCGCAGAATTGTGGCTGCATGTTACATTACCTTCTTCATTGGGATCTGCTCCAATTAGCAGTTTACGTTCAGAGAAAGGACCCCCCCCTCCCCAAGCATGTGCAGCATTCTCTTTAGAGCAGCTCAGGAGGGGAGAAGAGAGGTGGTCTTCCTAGGCTCAGCCTGTGAGCTGTTCCTCGTGGCTGCAATGCTGCAGGGCTTACCAGCTCTGCCACTCCATCCTCGTAGCTGCTGGGCACTGGGCACTTCATGGATAACGCGAAGTCTCTTCATTTGCACTAATGATTACCAGTGGGTTATCCTGGGAGCGAATCGGTGAATGGTCTGGTTATTCTGTGTGTTGTTACAGATCTACACAGCGCTGTTTAAGAGGTATATATGTTCCCGTTAGACACAGACGTGCCATACGAACAATAAAAGAGCCATTTTGCATGCCTCGAATTTTGGTAGGGTTTTTAATGCAACCTCTCTTTCTGTTTGTGCTTCAGTCTAAAGTAGAAGAGGAACTTTCAGGTGACAAAGTACTTGAATCTGAACAGGATAAAATGAGCCATGGGTTTCAACTGGAGAAAGACCCCTCTGAACTTAAAAAAGTGAAACCTGTGGAAGAAAACGGAGAACAGGAAGCAGAACCTGTCCGTAATGGTGCTGAGAGTGTTTCAGAGGGAGAAGGAACCGATGCAAACTCAGGCTGCACAGAGAGCTCCAGTGAAGGGCCAACGTACCAATATAAGCCAGGTAAATCCTGCATCCTTGCTTGTTTTTTTGCCTTTCTCCTTTGAGGACTGCTCACGTGCAGTGTATCTTACCCATGGAAAGAGGGATGTTTCCAGTGGTGATGTGCAGGGTGTAGTGTTTTCATCACGTCCAGCTCTGCTGGGATTCACAAAAATACAGGCTCTGAGAGACCTTCTGGGGGAGGAAAAAAATTTTTTTCCTCATGCTTGTCATAATGAAGAGAAGTGGAGAGCAAGGGAACAGGGCGTGACAGGAAGGGAAAATCCTCAATCTCTTGAATTTATTGTACGTGTGGATGTTGGCTGCAGTACATGGGAAATGATGGTGAACCGGTTCCCTTGTCATTACCAGCTGAGAACAATCCCTGAAGTTGTGCATAAGCAGGCACAGTTTTTAAATGAAAGCTTTGCAAGTTCTGTGTACTTAACATGTGTGTATACATCTAATTACCAGGCTAAACAGTTTTGTAAACCTTCAGATTTCTGGAAGCATAAGAAAAAGAAAAGAAACAGTGCCTGGTTTTCAGTCCAGGCTCTGCTCTTGAACTATGGGCATGCAGTTTTTCTGAATAAAATAATTCAAGTGAGGACTCAAAGGACACTTGTGTTTTTGTTGCTAGTTATCACTGGATATAGCCTACCTAAGGGATTTTCTTGTTATTCATTAAGATACTTAATTCAGAGGCTTGAACCTCTATAAATTCACCTCATTAAAGAGACCTTGAGACCATCTTACTTTTCAGTTGCTACCAATTTTTAAGTGATTTCTCATTTAGTTGGAGCTTCCTCAAAATAAATTAAGTCATTTTCTTAGGAGCCTTAGAAATTAGGAGTATAAAACAAAATAAGGAAAGACCTTGAAAGCCTGGCAGACAAGGTACTGGGAAGAGGCACCACCATTAAGTGATCACAGTACGGTTATTTCTGTACTGCTTTGTTCTAACAAGGACCCGAGATGCTTTTCTTTTATTAATTTTGTACTGCTGTATTGTTAGGAGAAAACACAGAGGCCTCTTGATAGTTTACCACACACTTATGATAGCTTACCTGTTCGTTAGTTAAGCACATCTTGAAGTTAATCCATAATTCATCAGCCACGGCTCTGAAACACTCGATGCAGTCGGAGTGATCTCGGTTGGGTCTGGAAGTCCTTCCACTTAGCCGAAGGGCTTGGGTTGATCCTTTGGAAAGCAGCGTGCATCAGACGTGTGTGCTGCAAAGCAGAGCTGACCACTTGATGCAATAATCCTCAATTTCAGCTCTGCTCTTTCTAAAGATTGGGATTTTGCCTTTTGGTAGGAGGACTTGTTTGTTTGATCCCAGTCTCTCCACTCACTGAATATCTCGAAAGCCTGCTCGTGACATTTCCCAGCTGCTTTTCACGTTAGAACAGCTTGTGAAGAACTTTCCAGGAGAAGGAAGCTGTACATATAAACTGTTTCTTGTTGCTGTCGGTACTTTTCCATGATAGATGGAGGGTGGTGTGGCACGGTGGATGGGCAGCTGGCCGGGAATTCAGCTGCTGGGGCATGGCTAGCCAGCCAAATCGTTTTCTGCACCCTTTAATCACAAAGCTCAGAAGAAGAAAAACAGTGCAAAGAGCTTAAAAAAATTAATTACTTTTGTGTATTTTCATTCCCAGTTAATAAAACCCACGGCTTGAAATAAGTTCCCGTCTGCAGCCTCTGCAGTGTCAAGGGTGCTGAGAACCCAGAGACCTAAAGCTGATGATCAGACACCAAAATAAAGAAACAAGAGAAAACCGTAACAGCAAACCTGAATGGCTGATTAAATGCAAAACACCACCACTTGGCATCAGTGAAATACAAAGGCAGCATCTCCTACAGATGTTTTCCTTCAGATAAAAACATGCCTCCCACTTAGGGGCCTGACTGGTCAACCTGGCTGATGAACTAGTCGATGTTTTCTTTTCTAACTTCAAACAAACTGCACAGCCAGCAAAGAAAATCCTGTCTCTAGGCTACCAGATGCTAATTTTCCTTGCACTGAAACGTAGGCTGTAGGTTTACATTTTGATTTGCATCAGGCAAGGTTCCTTCTGTCACCACACTACAGTTCTCCTTCCCAGAAGGCCCTCAGAATAAATGGGTGGAAAGTCGCAACTCTTGAATTTTATGGTTTTTTTTTTTCAGTTTCCACCATTATTTTCATGATGGGTTTTCAAAGGCTCAATGTTTTCAAAGGATCTTTTTGTTGTGCGTGGCCCTCTTCTCAACCACATTAGTGCCATTGTTTTATTGCTCCTTTTTATACAGAAATAGCTGCTTAAATTTCCTCATTTTCACCCAGCAACTTGAATCATCCCCTTTCCTTCATGTCACAAGAGAGAGTGAAAGTTGGAGTTAAAACTGGAGTTAGTTATTAGATCCGTATGCTGCCGCTGCTGGAGCTGGCTGGGTGCTCCCCATCTTCTGTGTTCCTTTAACGTGATGTGTGTTCCTCTCCTCGCTGCCTAGTGGGCCTCATAGTTAAAATTTAAATTTCCTAAGCAGCATTAGCAATCTCTTCCCTTTGGATTTAACAGAAACGTGTCTTTGAGAGCAGAGGTTTTTGTTACCTCTGAAGTTACCTCAAGCAACTTCTTTCATTATAGAGCAGTGGAAGCCTCTGGACCCGGACGGGAAGAAGCAGTACGACAGGGAGTTCTTGCTGGATTTCCAGTTCATGCCTGCCTGTATCCAAAAGCCAGAAGGGCTGCCTCCCATAAGTGATGTGGTTCTCGACAAGGTGAGAGGAGAGCCAATAAAACAGGTACGTGAAGTCTCTTTGTTAGTGAACAAAGATATCTAATGCATGCTTCCTTGCCCTTTTTGACGCAGAATTTTATCGGCAAGGGTAAATACTTGGCTCACGTTGCATCACAAAATTCTTTGAATAAAAGGTCTTGACTAATGAAGGAGCACAGATGGTTTAAAAACTGAAGCACAGATATTCTTAATGGTTTCTGTCCTGGATTAAGTTTTATGGGGTTGATAAAATTGAAAATGCTGTATTATAGCCATCAGGACCAAAGGACGTTAGCAAAGCAAGACTGAAGGGAGAGGCAGTGTATTTTATTAGATCAGTTCTACAGTTAGAAAGCATAGAAAGCTTTCAGGCAAACTCTTCTTTTGGTCTGAAACAGTTGTGTCAGTATTTGTGAGCTGATCTAATAAAAGATCATTAAAACCTCAGTTCTCAAAAACATTTGTGATTCTTATCCAGCTTTATTACAGATGTGATTTTCTCCACTGTATATCTGTGCTTATAGAAATACTCGTTATTTTGGAGGTGCTGCCACCAAGACCCTGTTCTCATCTCAGAATGGTGCAGTTCATTGATCTGAACGTAACCACCACTTTTAAGATTCAAGCACAGATCAGCATGTAGGCAATTCTCATGTGCAGAAACATTTCTACTCTGAATTTCATGCCCAGGCAAATTGTTAAACACAGCTTTGGTCCCAAAATGGCTTCATCTACCTACTAGATTTCCGTGATTGCTTCTTACTGCTCAGTCTGCTTTTGAGCTGCCTTTGCTCGGTCAGCCATCTGTCTTGCTAACACAGAAGACATTTGTTTGAGGGAAGGTGGCAGTTTTGTGATCCTGAACCAAGACCATTACATTCATATTGCAGAAGACAGGCTTGTGTTGGCATAATTTTATCTTCCATAAGTCATGTTCAGCCTTGAAATGTTTCTGAACTCCACATATTTCCACAACAGTCACCTGTGTAGGAGATATTTTAAATTAAATGTGTATGTTAGTGTAAACGGGGATGCAAAAAACTTGCATGGTTTGTTAAAAGCATTGGTTTAGATATTGAATGTGAATATTATTGTTTAGCAGAGATTGTCTGTAGGCTTGTGATGGCTGCAACGCCCTGTTTGTTCTGCTCCACGACTCAGGTCAATCAGCCAAAATTGCCATTGAGAACTCTGGACCCTCGGATATTGCCTCGAGGACCAGACTTCACGCCAGCCTTTGCCGACTTTGGGAGGCAAACCTCCGGTGGAAGAAACGTATCTGGAAGTGTGAGTTTTCCCCAGCTTGCTAATTTAAGAACTGGCCTTACTGTTGAAGCACTGATGAAGTCCATCCTCACGTTTTTGGGCGTTTTCCAATGTTCCACTGGTTCTGGTTTTGTTGGTCTGAATGCAAAGGGGATATTTCTTGGCTGTCAAAATGTAGTCAAATTAGAAAAACATTGCAGACGTTTTTCATTGGTATGTATTGGTCTTAAATGTGTTTGATCTCCTCCTTCCCTTTTCCTGCTTGAGAGGTGTGGAAACATTTCCATACTGTGGACCTGGCAATGGCACGTGTGCGAACACACGTAATTCATACAATGACATGAGCTTTGTGTCAGCATGTATCTTCACATTAGTCTGCCTCATAGAAAATGCCAATAGAGCAAATAGGTTTTACTAACAAACCAAATAATAATTAAAAAAGTGGATGTTCTTGCTTTCTCTATGCTTCTCCGTGTTGCTTTGCTTTGATCACTTTGTTCCTAGTTTTCCTGTCTTTTCATCTGCTTTCCTTTTACGTTCTAGTCTTTGCCCTTTGTCTGGCTTTACCCAAACTCTGTGAATTCTTACTTTCTGCCTGTGCCATCACTTGTCCTGGTTGTGTGGGTGCCCCCAGCATGGTGCCTGCCGAGAGGCTAGGTCAGCCTCAGCTGGGGAGCAGCAGCTGCCTCAGTTAGGTGCAATCACTTCTCATTCATCTCTCTAGGTACATTCAATTTATCTACCTGGATACATCTAATAAAGTATCTATTATTTACCTTTCAAATTTGCTCATTTCAAAGAAGTTTGCTAAATAACCTTGACTTCCAAGTGTGCAGATTTCCAGGAGGCTCGGAGCCAAATGCAGCGATTTCGATGCAGACTTTGAGTTGATGTAATATTTCTGGTTTGAGAGTGGTCTTGTGGCCAGTGCCTCAGTTCTGGGGTGCGCGTCTGTGTCTTCAAGTAGCTTCAGTGTCACGGTTTGTCTCAGAGAACGACCCGGTCCTGAAACTTTGATGCTGTTTGAGGTCGACATCGCTTCCTATATTTAGCGACTCCACAGTGGGCTGCAGGTTGTACTCCGGCGCCTTCTGTCCTTTCATGCGCTGAATGTCCCGAGCCTCTTGGCACCTTGGTAACATCCCTATTGCTCTTTCTCTTTCCACAGGCCTGCAAAGTGCAGAGCAACCCTGGATTGCCTTCCCTGGCTCGGTGCGGTTCCCCAGCATGCCCTCTCTTGGTCTCGCCTCACCCACCATTGAGGAACCTGCCGATAGGGGTAAGCCAAATCCCCCCCCCTCCCCCCATCTTTGCACCTTTTTGTAGAGTTGTCTTTTTCCATAACGACCACTGTTGATAAAGAACGACTGGCAGAAAACTTTACAAAAAGGTGCAACATTGTTTAAAAAAAAAAAAAAGAAAAAAGAAAAAAAAAAAAAAAGAAACAAGACTTGCATTGTACCCCTCTAGGCAGTCTTCAGTGGTGGGTGGGACATCACCAGCTGAGGGCATGCTGGGACGTTGGCCTGAGCGGGATCCACGAGGGGTCTGCACTTTGCAGACCTATGGAAAGGGGGAGAAAAGGTAAGTCCTGCTTACCCCGTTCATTTGGAGCATTCAGCACATAACATACATCTTACATTTGCGCCTTTAAAGAGTAGAGCCTTTCTTTGCATCTTCCTCGAGGAGGGGTGGAAGGTAACCTTATTAAATAAGCCTGCTGTCCTGTGATGTCAGTTGTTACAGGATGAGAGGGTTTTCAGCCCCAAACAAAATCAGATGTTATCTTCTTGTAAAGCATGGCAAAATCTGCGTGTATGCTCTCTGTCCACTTGGTCATTCCACCTCTACACAGGCCATGCTCATAAACCATTAAACCCACTGCCTATTCCTTGCCTTTGAAATAATGTCAAGCAGCTTAGTGCTAACAAGCTTTCGGCACGTGAAAATCTTTTATTTTGCTTCCTTGGCTTTGTCTTTCCTTCCTTCTTTTTCATTAAATGTGTTGTATGACTGTTTTTAGAACTAACACATGTTAACTCAAACAGCATAAGGAGTATCGTTACATAGGAAGAAAATACAACTAATAAACATGTTCTGATGTAGAGAAGAAGTTAGAGAGTTGGGTGACAAGATGCTAACAGAGAAATATGGTTGGAGAGGAGCAGTCCATTCCTGCACGCCAAGGCAGGATGTGTCTGCTTTTATCCTTCCTGACAGGTGTCTGGGATGGCTCATAAAAGTCCCTGGTGGTGGAAACTTGAGTCGCCTGGGTTCTTGTGCTTCCCTGGAAGGCAGTTGTTTCTGGCATCTAACCTCAATTTCACTTTCTGCTCTTGAAGACTGTACTTAGAGGGAGCAGCAGTTCTCTAGTTTTTTGGATGTTTTTAAAACATTACTATGGCTGTATCCTAAGAGCAGAGGTGGACCATGAGGGAGAGCACCAGGTCGTACTTTGCTGCTGTGAGTTTTTGGCTCCTCAGCAGGAGACTTGTCCGTGTCTTTCTGCTTTCCTTTTTTCCCCTGTTCATCTGGAAGACAGGTAATTCAGATTAATGTAGTAACATCTGGTAAGCACTTCTCCATGCCTTTGGTGGAAAATATTATTTCAGTGCAAGCTGTAGTGCCACAATCACAGGTGTTACAGAACTATTATTATTTTTTGGTCTGGGTTATGAAAAGGAGGCCAGGCATGAGCTCAAATGCCTCTTTAACTTGCTGCTTTGTAAATTTGGAAAAAAAAAAAAAAAAAAGCCAGGTTTTTCTGTTAAAAGTTTATGATTTGTATATTATTTTATACACATTCAGAGGAGGCTTCTGTTCGCTGCTTTTAAAACCTAATGAAACATTCAGCTAGTTTGAACCAAGTTTATTCACACAGTAAAACAAACAAACAAAAAAAAAGAACATAATCTTAAATAAAGCTTTTGTTTTATTAATGCATTTAAAGGTCTGGTCTCCAAGGCAGTCAGATTTGAGCAAGCCATGAGGACAATCTCCATCTCCCCCTGTAACATGCTGATGTTCAGGAGAGGTGTGAATGGTCTCTGCATCGTTCAATTTTGCAAGGGAAATAAAATCGTTGCCTTCAGGGAGGTGTTATTTGCTCAGAAAGCAAATGCTTTGGCTTTGTGTGGACCCATGCCCCACAGAAGAATCGTGCCTCTGCCTCTCTCTCCTCATGCGTTACAGCCTGGCTGTAGTTTGAAGGTCCTTCAGACCAGTGTTACCCCTGTGCAAGAGAAATGGGGCAGCTGCAGGTTGCCTCTCTTTGGCCTTGCCCGTGTCCCTGCCAGAAATTAGCCCAAACCTTCTGAATTTCAGGGCATGTGGCCAGCCTGAGCTTTTTGCAGACAAGGAGTTGTATAATGAGGTCTAGTGCATATGGCGGAAGCTGGCCACTTTTCTGTTCCTTTATTGTCTGATACTTCAGTGGGAAGGACGTTTCCTCTTTCCATGGCTGTACATTTGCTGCACGGTGTGAATCTGGGCAGCACAAGTGGCTGCAAGTTGCATAAAATTGCATTAAGACAGGGGCGGTGCTCAGATGCAGGACTTCACTGCATCGCAGCGGTGTCTTTTGAGGGGCAGGTGTTCTCAGTGGAAACAAAGAGGTTGTAGGGAGTGACTGACGACTGTATGGGGAAGGTGTCCGTCTGGAGTTGTTGTGAAGGCTCGCATGACTTGCAGACTCATTGCACTGTCGATTTTTGGGGAGCGACTGACTTGGCTGTTCCTTTACCGTTGCGATGTGTACCCACAGAGGTTTGAGGCTCGTGTCTGTGTGCTCCAGCAGGGCAGGTGCCAGGGCAGCATGCTGACATGCTGCACCATGTGTCCCTTTTCCGTGCTTCGCCTCGGTGTACCAAGCGTGTCCTGGCACGAGATGGTTGTCTTCCGACAGCATTTTGTTTTGATGCTGTTACCACATAATGAAGCCCAAGAGAACTCCAGCAGCGATGGTGATTATGTTCATTAGCATTCAGCAGCAGCACACATTTACCTCATCAAAGCCCACTGTTTCAAATTGCATATATAAGCCTAAGGAGGGTGGAGCTTTGTTTTCAGATGTGCAAAGTCAGTTAAGGGATGACGCATGACATGTGAGGCACCAGCTGTGAGAGCACTTTGCCCATGTATTCAGTGAAGCTGTTTGAGTAACTGAGATGGTTTTGCCTCTCTGATGCTGGCTTGTTCACTCTGTTGAACAAATAAATGCTTTAACCGGCCCAATCTTTGACGTAGAGGTTGCCTTCTGTCCACTGAAGAGATTAATTACTTCTGTTGAAAATAACAGGCTTTGATAATGGAGTTTTATTGCGCTAATTTTTGCATTGAGGTAAGACATTTCTAATAAATTAGTTGAGAAATACGAGCACATAAGTGAAAAATAACATCAGTACAACATTTGATACGTTCAGTCCTTAATCAGAAGATCCCAGCTTATGAGGTGGGAGTTTGTGGGTGCCTTCTGCCATATCACTAGTACAACTGATGAAAAATTCCCTGGTTTCAGGAGTTTTTCAGGTCTGACTTAATTAGGAGGAGCAATACAGCATTGCAGAGAATTACTTGATGCTGTTTCAGACAAAGTACCATGTTGCCATTTCTTCTTCTGTGAAGCTACAGAGAGTTTGACCCATACCTGTCAGGATTTGCGTTTCCTTAGTGCAGGAGTAGCCCTTGATGCTCTGTTAGTGTGTTTTATGTAATTCCCATCTTAAACATCTCTGTTGTTTGAAGCAAGCTCCAGTAAAACTTAGCGTTTTTGCCAGAGCTGCTAATCAATCACTACCTGATTGCTTGGGATGGCATTTTTGAAGTAAACCTGTGAGGATTTAATCCTTAAATACTCTTTGCAATAATGTGTGAGCTGCACAGTTCCTGGCTTTCAAGAGGCTGTTTTGGTCACTTGGGTTCAGTTCCACAGCGCTTGAGTAGCATTTGGGCATCGCCAAAGTGTGGAAGCAGAGCCATGAAGGCAGTGGTCATCCCACGTCTGTGTCAGGAAAGGCTGCCTGGGAGAAACATGTTTGGTGTCTCCACGTTCCCTCTGACAAACCTGGACCAGCGGGTTGCTTTGGAGGGAGTCCTAAAAGTCATAGGATGAGTTGGTGATTGTTGATGTTGCCATCAGCATATGTTGGCTTGTGCCCCTGGAACATTTATCAAAATGTGAGTTTAAAAGGGGATATAACAAGGAATGTTTTTGTCCTAGTTGTTGAATGTTGGACCGAGGAGATCTCAGCCAGGCCAGAGGAGAGAGCCCAGGAAGATTATCACTGTGTGTGTAAAAGAGGATGTCCACCTGAAGAAGGCAGAGAACGCCTGGAAGCCGAGCCTGAAAAGAGAAAATCAAACCGAGGACCCAGAAAATGTCAAAACCCAGGTGAGAGTGTGAGCAAGCACTTCTGAGAGTACAGCGGTCTGTAACAGAGGAAAGGTGATCATTTGCCTTTGCTGTTGTGTAAGACAGTAGAAAAGGGCAATGAATTCCATTTTGAATCACAGCTTTCCCCTACCTGTATCTTTTTTTTTTTCATCTGTTTATTCCTGACCCAGTGTTTAAATGGCAGTCCTGTATATTAAGACAGTCTAAATAGGGAATACCAGACAACCTACTACCTCTCCTCCAGAGCTGTTTTTTCTACTGCTGTTTTAGTAGAATATTTCAGTCTCCATTCTAAAGCAAACAACCTCAGACTTCCAGCACAGAACTTGCTTTTCATCCCCTTTTAGACTACATTTCTGTGCTGAACCTCAGCAGTACTGAGGTTCCTCTGTAAGATTCCCTCAGCTTGTCCTGCCCAACCCAACCACGCTCTCTCTGAAGCTTTCTCTGTCTTTCTCCCCCTCCTTTCCTCTGTGAGGCAGCCTCTCTGGGTAGAGGTATTTGCCTGGTGGTGAAAATTCTAATTTGTAGGATAAGCTGAGGTAGTCGTGAAGGACACTAGAATTCTGTTCCCAGGGCTAACAGCAGCCTTGTTGACCTAATTATCATCAGGACAGTTTTAAAAAGAAAGCCTTAAATATAGAAAAAGTTGATTGCCCCTGGTTGAGAGAGATGATGACCACTCCCATATTAATTTATATTTCATAGCTAAATTGATACCGAGAAGAATATTTCAGTTGGGTGACAGCAAGGCTTTGTGCCTCTGTCGAGCTTGGAAAAAAAAGTGCTTGGGCATTTCCAAAAATACGGCACTGCAACTGTGAACTGTGATCTGTAGTAGCCGGTAGCTGAGTTATGGTTGGAGCTGAACTGTACACAGATGTGTGGTTATGTACCTCAGTATCCTAGTCCTACAGGACATCTTCTCTGTTCACCTGTAAAATGCCTAGCTCATTGCTCAAAGCCACCCTATGCCTCTTTGATTTGTGCTTAAACTCAAAAGTTGTCCTGTCATTCAGGAGCTGTTCCGCAAGGTACGAAGCATCTTGAACAAGCTGACACCCCAGATGTTCAATCAGCTTATGAAGCAAGTAACAGACCTGACAGTAGATACAGAAGAGAGGCTGAAAGGAGTCATCGACCTGGTCTTTGAGAAGGCTATTGATGAACCAAGCTTCTCTGTGGCGTATGCAAACATGTGCAGATGTCTTGTAACGGTAAGAGGTTTCCAAAGTTAGATAGGAAGTTCCTCAGGGAAAACGTTCTGCATCTTATCCCCGAGGACTGATAAGCAGTAATATAAACGCAGCAAGAGCAGACTTAAAGGGTAGTTTCTGAACATGAATAAAAATAATTTACATCACAGATTTTTTCCTCTACATTCATTGGCCATGGCAGGCTTTGCTTGGAGTAACGCTTTTTTTGGAGTCAAGGGCACCGAGCGCTTTGCTGTGCCTGGTCGCAAGATGCTATGAGTCACGTTTGGTAGTCCAATTTCTCCCTCTCATTTCAAAGGGAAGCCTAAGGTGCAGAGCCAAGCTTTGGACAGTTAACTTTCAGATGCTTGCTTGGGACAAAACATCCCCTTCCTCCCCCAGCTGATGATTTGCTATGCCATACAATGAAGGAGCATAGCTTCGCGGTCTTCAGTGTGTAATAACAGCGTTTTTAAGCAGTGGGCCTTTTTAAAGGATTCCATGAATGGAAATGTAATCTGTCTCCAGGCAGAGGTGGCGTCAGCCAAATTTTGAGTGTGACTTTACATATGGAATCTAAAACTCCACTGGAAATCATGACATGCTGCTTAACATGGCCTTGCAAACTTGCATTGCTGAAAATGAAGTACATAATAAAATGTAATGGATAGCTTATAACAAATCTCGCTTGTACGTAGAGTTTAGCTGTATTTCTGCTGATGTTCTTCTTCCTTTTCCTACAGCTGAAAGTGCCCATGGCAGACAAACCTGGGAGCACAGTAAATTTCCGCAAGTTGCTGTTAAACCGCTGCCAGAAGGAATTTGAAAAGGACAAAGCTGACGACGATGTCTTTGAAAAGAAGCAGAAAGAGCTTGAAGCTGCTACCACTGTAAGTGGTATATTTCCCCATAAATTCTCAGAGCCCTCTGAAAAGGATCCCTTTTGAAGATGGCAGTCAACTGGGGGGGAATATTGAAGCTGAGTTTCATTCTGTCACTTTGGCTGAATGTAATTAAAAATACTTGCCTTGATTAGTGTATTTATAAGCTCTTTTTGGTTCTTAGGAGAAAAAGAGCAAACAGGGACACCAGTGACTAGGTCTGTAAAACCAGCTCTTTTGAAGAGTTCTGTGCTCTTTGAACATGCTCTTTAGAGCTGTTTTTCTGTTTTACAGCCAGAGGAGAAGACACGGCTCCATGACGAGCTGGAAGAGGCCAAGGACAAAGCCAGACGGAGATCCATTGGGAATATAAAATTCATTGGCGAGCTTTTCAAACTGAAAATGCTGACGGAGGCGATCATGCATGACTGCGTGGTAAAGCTGCTGAAAAACCACGATGAGGAGTCCCTTGAGTGCCTTTGCCGCCTGCTAACTACCATTGGCAAGGACCTGGACTTTGAGAAAGCAAAGGTAGGGCAGGATCAGAAAGGAGTAATGAGGCTGGCTGGGCAGGGGATGGAAAAATGGGTGTGGAGTGTTTTTATTGGAGAATTTATTTTTTCCTCACAAATATTTGTACAGCATGAGGAAGTCATCCACTCTTCCGTGGATGTTTCATCACTACCTGGCCTTCCTCCCCCCTCTCAGTCCCTCTCTAATACTCTGTACCATTTTCAACAGTGTAATCCAATCATTACATGTTTCCAAGTATTTCATCCAAGCACATAGTCTAAACGTGCTTGACATATGCCCCGTGCTTCATTTTCCAAATAGATTTTGCTTCTTATCTGTAGTTTCTAAAACATTAAAGCGGTTTCTTTGCTGCTGAGGATTTGTATTACCCAGGAATTCTACCGCTGAATGTATTATTCCACGTTAAATCTAAAAAACACACCACCTTGTTAGCTGTCCCCACCTGAAATTTGGCAGATGCATTTATTTTGTGTCATCTTCTCCAGCTATGCTGGAGTGAAACAGCTGTTTTGCAACTGCACTGCTCCAGCATCCTCCTCCTGACTTCCCAACAAATGTGTGTGTAACACAGAGCATTACGCACTCCCTGAGCTTCTATTGGCACAGGCGATCTGCTTCTCCTTTGCAAAAGCCAGGCATGGGATGAAAAAGCATTTGCGGATTTTGCCAGAAATCAGTTGGACTCAGCTCTGGAAACAAACGGAGCTAATTGTTTTCAGCTGCTCAGGGCAGGGAGTTCCCTTACAGTGCACTGGGTTGCAGGGATCACGGTGGATCAGTTCTGATCTGCATAGGACATCCTCAGAGAAACAGTTTCTCAAGCCATTTTGTGGAGAGTTGACCAAAAAATTGCAGTTCACCACTAATCCCCCAGGCTAAATACCCGCATCATTACGTAGTAGCATGTGCATTGTTGATGCAGGTTTGAAAGTGCCAGAAGAGGGATTTAAATCTCTCCAGATGTGTTGGGAAGAAAACAGGGTTTGACTTCTAAGCAGTAGCTGAGGTCATGTTGGATAAGTCCTGGACAATGTTTTAGTCTTTAATAGCACAGAAACAGAGGAAAAGCGAACTTTTTTGGTGCACTGGCTGCTTCCACAACCCTGAGCTGCAGCTCGGTGCAGCCAGGAGCAGTGTACAGCAAGGAGATGCTTTCAGATGTCGTGTTTCTGGGTGTGAGAAGGTGCCTGGGTCCTGTCCATCTGGGTTGTTATTTCTATTAAGATGGAGAGAGAATCCTTTATTTTCTATTAATGAGGGAGACACTTAATTACGTATTTGTATTGAAGCTAAAATGTTGTTAAAATTTCTGGAAAATGTCCACTTTAAATATTTTTCCCATCATTCCTAACTTTGGAAACCTTCGCGTGCTGAGCTGAAACTTTAAGTGTAAAGAAAAGGATTTAGCAGGTTCTTTATGAAGGGAGTGGGAAACATTTTATAAAACTGCCCTGAAACTTCTTAAAACAGATGAAGCTGTTTAAAAAAGCCAAAGAGGCTTTTTAGAGCCTGGCAAGTCAAATTTAGACCTGGTGAAGGCTTCTGTAATAATACTACTTTGCGTCTTAGGGAAGATTTGTTTTCATTACATCATCACTTTTTGGAAGAAAAGGCATAAATAAGATGGTATATAGTGCTCATGGGGTTTTGTACCACAGCTGAGCCTGTTAAACAGCTGCTTGCTGACAGAGGCAGTGCATCTTCCCCCCCCCCTTCTTTTGCCTGACCCCAGCTGAGATGGCTCAGGGGTAAAGCAATGAAACAGTGTCTGCAGGGTTAATTTTGTGACTATTTAGTTCCCTTAAGCAGTTTTTCTTGGGCTGAGATGAGCACGTGTTGCTGGTACGAAAAGGGGGAGCTGATAGGTAGAGCCAGGACCCCTCTTACTGGTGGCAGCTAGCCAGAAGGTCGGCTTCACTGTGCCACAGAAAAAATGAACGTTTCTTTAATAATGAGCATTTCTTTAATGTATGGCAAATTTATTCTGTACATGCAGAGGGTGTAGATAATCTGAGTAATTAAAAATACAATGGAAGTGTGTGCTGAATGAAGGAGGTGTCTGCAGACTCATGCAGTTGAGTATTACACTCAAATCCAGCCTGTGGGTGCATACAAGACCCCAAAGCACCTTCTGCAGGGAGCAGATCTGGATCCCCAGCTGGGCTTCTGGCATGGAGGTGCTATAGTACTGAGCCCACAGACTCCCCACCTCAGGGAGTATGTTCACTGTCTTCGAAGATACACTGACAATGACATTTCTCTTGTGTAGCCTCGCATGGACCAGTATTTTAATCAGATGGAGAAGATTGTGAAAGAGAGGAAAACATCTTCAAGGATTCGGTTCATGCTTCAGGACGTAATAGACCTAAGGCTGGTAGGTACCAACTCCAGTAATAACAGAGCATGTTCCCTTGCACGTCTAGGCTGGAAGAACACTGACACAAGATCAGGGATTATGGAAGTTACAGCAACAGTGGAATGTTAGGGGGAGATTTGTGCCCTTTATCATCCCAGAAGCCTGTCTGTTTAATAAGGAGTGTCTCTTTTTCCGTTTTTTTAATTATTATTATTATTTTTTTTTATTATTAAGTTGTTAGACGGGTAAAATACTGTTGGGTGTTTCGGTTCATCTTATTGTTAGACATGCGCACACAACAGCTTCTGATAACACCAGTCCAGCCCCACTACAGCAGACATGCCTGAGCCCTTTTCCCACGACAGGCTTCGGATGTTCTTCTGCCACGGCAGCCCCTCTGCTCCCATCTGCCAGTCATACTGCCTAGCTGTCGTCATTCCTGTGCACTCTGGGGTGTAGCTGTTCCCTGCCAGCACTAACTTGTTCTGATGGGACCAAAGCACTGTGGGATGCATACCCCACAAATTGGGGGGTCAGTGTGGCTGTAAAACAAAGGAGAGCTCTTCTTCATAGCAACACGCGTTGTGTAGAGCAATAACCCCATATTAGCCTGTATTGCTGCTACAGGTAGGCATCTGCTAGGTGTTTCCTGGCCATACCATGTTAAACAAAAGTGAATGGAATCTGTGCTCTTGTCAGAGTGCGGTGATGGTGGGTCCACACCAAACTCCATAACTGATGAGTAGGAAGTACCCTGTCCACAGATGTCAAAACACACAGAGCAGGCACGGGCCTGCCCATTTTGTAATCCCACCAGGATTTTGAACAAAGCCAAGGTGTTAGACCTGGGGTCTCAGTGAAGGGTGTCTGCACGCCAGCTGAAAATGGGACTGCAGCTTGCACAAACATTCCCAAATAGCTGTAATTTCACCCTTACAACACGTACTTTGGTAGCAGCGTGGCTTTAGCAGTACTAGACTCAAGACAGCACTTGACTGAAGCCCTGAGTGGGTTTTACTCTTACCTCAAATGGCTGCTTTGGGGTTTGTACAGACTGAAATCACTGTTTCAACTACAGGGTACGCAAAGATAATGATAGCAAAAGTTGTATTGAAGTTGTAGCAAGATTAAGAGGTAGTCTGGTTAATTTGGGGGATAGATGGATCTGTGAAGTGTATGGTTGAATAGACACATCAAGCAGTAGAAATGTTTCGCAGAGACACATCTCCACCTCTCTGCTGGATTCTTTTCTTAGCCATCACAATCCCTGGAGTGACAAAGCACCATCTCCAGATAAAATGCAGTCACTTCTAAATTTCAGAGTTTCATGTTTTTCCTCAAGCTTGGAGGAAGGGTTCCAATGAACACTGTCAATAATAAACATTGAGAGTAACAGCAGCCCCCCTGTAGCTCATATCTTCCTTGACCTAGGAAGACTGGAAAGCTGGAGATGTGCTAGGGGTTAATATGCATTTAATTCAGGCATGTCTCTCCAAAGCCAGGTCCTCACTCCAGCCTTCAATCTCCACCAATATACACACCATAGCCTACACACAGAGTATATACCTCTGACCTGTGGTGCTGCAGTAACCACGTCAGCAACATTGCCCAGCTCCACAAAGCTTTCTCCAGTCCCTCTGAGAGCACCCCACTAACACATCACAAGGGTGGCAGGGTTAGGCGTTGTTCACTGTACTTGGAATACCCCATTTCCAATGCTCCGCTCCCTGAAGTATCGCTGAGTACGTTTGTTTCTCTCCTAGTGTAACTGGGTTTCGCGGAGAGCAGACCAAGGCCCAAAGACCATCGAGCAGATTCATAAAGAAGCCAAGATTGAAGAGCAAGAAGAACAGAGGAAGGTCCAGCAACTCATGACCAAAGAGAAGAGGAGACCGGGTAAAGTAAAAGCCAAGTTGGCCGCTTGGCTTTTAAAATACCTTAAATTACTACTGGCCCTTGAAGTTGATGCTTACCTGAAGGTCAATTTGAAGTGACAGGTACTTCTTGGAGGCATAGGGCCAAACCAGGCAAATCTTCCTGGTTCCTGAGGCATGGTAGTCCATTGTGCTGGCTTAAAGCATGCTCCTTGCTTTGTCCAGCCACAGCAAGGCACTGTTTTGCAGCATGAATGATCAGAACAGTGTCTTCCCTTCCAAAAAGGCTGGAAATAATTTTGTGGAAGTGTAGAGTAGCTTCAAAACAAATTGCAACTAGGATGATGTTTAAATATCCATTAGAGTACAAATAGAAATCAGGTGGTATAAAAGTGCCAGTGAGAGCAGAAGTGCACAGAGAACTTTCAGTACGGATTCTGGGCATAAAGGCACATGTTCTAGTAAAATGGATTAGCAAGCAGGGAAAACAAAGACTGGGACTGAGGAGCGCATGGAAACGTGTCATCTTTGGAATTCCTTAATACGAAGGATTATTAAAGTGCTGTGAAAACAGGCCATAAAGAAAATACAAGAGACTTTGTTTTAGTTATTCTGAAATTGGTATCAGTAGAAGGTAAGGAACTTGTGACTACTTAGATGGGTTTTAGTTTCCTTGGATAGAAACACGCCATCTTCTTTTTCTCCTTGTGTTGAACTTGGAGTCTCCCAGGGTCCTGCTGGGGACGAGCTGAAGGTGGTTGTGTTTGTTGTCTGGCAGGTGTCCAGCGGGTCGATGAAGGCGGTTGGAACACTGTGCAGGGAGCAAAGAACAGCAGAGTGCTGGACCCCACCAAGTTCCTTAAAATCACCAAGGTAGGTGCCAGCACAGGACTCATTCAGATGCCAAGGTCTTACCAGATTGCATCCCTCCATCTAGGAGAGACCGTTACAGTGTTCACAGGTCAAAATATGTGATTTGGGGGTATTTTAAATACCTAGAGTTAGTACTGTGCATAAAAAACGCACAAAGGAAAACTCCATTGCCTTCTAAATGTTTCTATTCTGGTTGTTCTAAGGGACAGCAGTACACATACACTTGCCTAGGTTTGTAGTGTCCTTTTAGTGACGCAGAAGTTCTCTAAGTTGAAAAAGTGCACTTTATCAAATGATGAAAAGAGAATGCAAGTTGGGTAACTGTCTGATGCTGATGCAGCACATCAAAGGACTGTTACAGGAGTGTCAAACACCTGGCAGTATGAACCCTTTGCCTCAAATACTTAAGACCCGTTCTGATGCTGCTTAGTAGAAAGGATTCCACGTGCAATTTGAAAACGTGTTCTTATCATATCACAGATAGCAGCACTCCAGGCTTAAAAGACTCAGGTAGTATGAGAAGAACTGTGTCCACTTTTACCGTGTTTCTAGACTTGTATTCAATGCAGTTACATCTGTCAGTACGTGATCCAGTTCCACATCTATGCTCCATATGAGCACCTTCCTGTTATTTGCCTTTGGAGTGATGTTTTTGCAGCATTTATCTCAGGCTGCAAGTTAGGCAAGCTAGGCGATTATTCCTATGTAAATGGTCTTCAGAACAGCCATGGGATTTTTTGCCAAGGAGAACTCAGTCTGACATAAATCAGGGTGATTCCCAGACATTCCTGTGTCCCAGTTAATGTCACTCTCCCTGAATTTTACTCTCAGTGCCCGGATGTTCAGAGAGCTGTAAAGTAGAACCTGGACAGACTGCAGCCTTTCTGCAGATCAGGCTCAGTTTGTTCCTTGTAGAAGTCATAAAACAGACTCCAGAACTTAATTACCAAGAGGGATCCAGCCTGCTTTTGTCTGGGCTTACAGCTCATCTGGGAAAAGTCCTTCTACTCCGTTTAGTGCAATTACAGTACAAATAGACCTAGCTCCACAACAGCAGCATTACTGGGAGGTGAGAAGAGCTCTTACAAAGAGATCTGCAGGGTCACAACCTCCTTGTCAATAAATTCGCCTACTGAGCATTGTAAAATCAATGTTCTCTTCTTGTCAAGAGGCTACTTTTCCCTTCAAGTTTGAAACTTACTGTTGTTCTTTGCCCTCTAAATTCTGTTTGTTACTGTTCAGATTTCCCCCAAAGCCATGACTGGTAGGTGGAGTGGACACCACAGGACCATTTTACTCACCACAAACAATCTGAATGTCTTCCGAGTACTGATACACTGGACTTTTTCCTCCTTAGTGAGCTTCATAGTTCCTGGTCATTATAAATGTCTTTCATTGACATTTCGGAAGAGGCTGTTTGTAATGACCTTTGTTGGTTGTATCCTCTGTCTTTGGCTAGAGTTCAGTCTTCCAAAAATGCATTAAAGTGTATTTTGGTTTTCACATGATGGGTATCGTTACAAAAGAAGTAGCCCGTTTGTAAATAAGATGCAAGATTTTCCCTTGTAACCACATCTCCTGATGTGTTTTACAGCCCACAATAGATGAGAAGATTCAGCTTGTGCCTAAAGCCCAGTTGGGCAGCTGGGGAAAAGGCAGCAGTGGTGGAGCAAAGGCAAGCGAGATGGGTAAGTCAGGACAAGTTCTCACCCTCTGCTTTTCTACCAGCTGTTCTTGCCAGGAGTGGGTTTGGGTGGGGATGCTCACAAATGCATTTCTTAAATCACACTGTACTGCAATGGTAACACAACAGCAAACCCTCAGTAGGAGCATCCGTTGTTTGAGGTGAGATTGAGCTGGGCGCTTAGCTCAGAAAAGAAAAACAGAAGGTGCAGTCAGGATAGATGTTGAATGGTTGTTGGTTTGGGGTGTTTTGTAAGTAATCAGTTGCACAAGGCTCCACCACCACTAATTAGCTCTAAGCAGATGTATCCTCCTGCTTTACCTGTCCTGTGGCTCACCAGGATGGGAAAGGGGGGGTGGGGGGGTAGACAGGAGAAGGCAGAGAAGTATTTTTTCCCAAAAGAGCTTTTCGTCTTGACACAACCAGCAGGTGAATCATTACAGTAATCCAGCCTCAAAATAAAAACAGCATTCATATGGAACGCTGGCATTACCGTAAATCTGGTGTGTTACAGGGAAATCTGTGCTTGTGACTGCCTGACAAGTGGGGATGAAGTGGAGCAGGACCAGCCCCTTCCCAAGTGTTCTCTCCCCATCGCTCTGGAAACAGCAATTGCTTAAATGATTTTGTGATGCTGAGGTGTCAGCAGCTACTGACCTTCTTGTCCCTTTTGCCTGTGTTGTCTTTACAATTCCCCAGATTCTTTACGACCAAGTGCCACTAGTTTGAACAGATTTTCTGCACTGCAGCCTCCAGTCTCATCTGTATCTGCCTCATCTGCATCCTCAGAATTAGATTCTCGCAGGGCCTTAACTAGGTAAGGTTTGGTCCCTTTGGCTGTCTGTACACTTGCGCTTTTCAGTTGCTGCTCTAGCTGCTACTAGCATGCAGAAAGAAGAGAATTTCCTTGAGTTTCCAGGAATGGCTGGGTCATTTTTCCCTCTGTGGACTTCGAATTAACTTAAAACACATTAATCTTTTATACTACCTCTCATAGGAGAGACAGGTGGTATTAATTTTTAAAGCAGTTATGGTGAATGTTTTAGTTTCCATTTCTCAGCCCCCCTTTATCTGAAGGATATATTTGTTAGTAGTTTATAACATGTTCAAAACTGTTCGGATAAAATGTAAAAAATAGGTGTGAAGGTTGAACTCAGTGGTAACGTATTAAGCCAGATAATTTGTTTTGTTTATCCAGAAAACATGCATAAAACCTTGCACAAATTTAGCAAGGCTCTTCGATTTCTATGGCTGTCTCTGACCCCTGCCCATTAGCTGCGACCAAGCCTGCCCATGCATCCACATCATGCGATGCATACATAAGGCTGCACAGTCCTCTCCCTTGCCCCGATTTCACCAGGCCTACAGCCACTCCTGCTTGTAGCATGAAACATATATTAAACCTTAATAATTTAGTAACTCAAGACATGATTTATAAATGTACAGTTTACTTAGAATGTCACTAGTTCTTCCTTCCAGTGCTCACCAGCTGCCATACTGCTTTGTCAGTCTGTCTCTCTGAAGTTTTTCTCAAGCTTATTCCTTTCTTTTTAACCTAAAACTCTGTCTTACCTAGAGATTATTCAATTTGGGTAACATTTTGCACATCTTACTCATTGACACGTTAATTAATAGGACATGTCCTTGTCACCTGTTGTTGATAGCCTTCAATATTCTGAAGATATTTTTCAATAAATGAGTAAAAATACACCACTCAGAGTATTTCACAGTAAATCAGTGCTTTTACATCATAAATGTCACCATTCTACATTTAAAACGGGTGCTATAAGGACTTCATTGCTTTTCCACATATTCTCTAGGAAGCATTGTCTCTGCCTGTCCACTCTGAATATTTGTTCTGAGTATGTTTGTGCATCTCTGAGACTTGAGTTGATTTTGATTATATTCTGTATAGCAACAGCTGTAAAAAGTAGAGATGACAGTCCTGCTGGTTTGCTGCTATTGTTTGTTTGTTTGTTTTCCTGCTAATACTAGAAAGCT
Source organism: Aythya marila (assembly GCF_965140915.1). Classification (NCBI taxonomy): domain Eukaryota; kingdom Metazoa; phylum Chordata; class Aves; order Anseriformes; family Anatidae; genus Aythya; species Aythya marila. The sequence goes on along the minus strand of NC_139062.1, from coordinate 7,685,025 downwards.
GTCCAGTATCTTTTCTAACATCAGAATTGCGAGCAGGGGTTACTTTTACTGTAAATTCGTGTGGTTTTGTTCTGCAGTCGCGGGAGCACGGGCCGGGAGAAGAATGACAAACCTCTCCCACCTTCCCTCTCCCGTCCCAACACCTTCCTACGGGGCAGCAGCAGTAAAGAGCTGCTGCTCGACAATCAGGCACAAGAGGAGCAGCGGAGAGAGATGCTGGAGACAGTGAAGCAGTTAACAGGCGGCATGGAGATGGACAGAAACAGCACAGAGGCAGAGAGGAACAAAGCCAAGGAATCTGGTAAGCTGCTCGTCTGTGCTTGGGGAATCTTGCTGAATGCATGAAAAGGCTTAAGGGGAGAATCTGTAAGTAAAAGTGACAGATTTCTGTGCAGTGATGTGAGTATTTGGCCCGCAGTGACACATTGTCAAGCTGTGATAGTTGAGATCTGCCTCCCAAAGGTTTGTAACACAACTGATTTATACGGGCCTTAGAGTCGTCTCCTATCGCCAACTCCTTAGGATTCACTGGAGCTGAAAGGCTGCAGATATCAGCGAAACACCAGTAAATGGCATTGTCCTTCCTACTGATACCCATTGTTACCACTGGTCTCTGGGACAGAAGTCCCCAAAATCAAGGGGCATCTTCTCAGTTCATCTCGTATCCTAAACCTTTCTCCCGTGATAAGTCAGAGAGACAAGGTTTGAAGAGAATCAGAATACAGCATGTTGGGTGCTTGGAGGGGCCTTTCTGGTTATTTAAGGGAGATTTGGGTTTGTGTCTGTTGTTTGTTAATCACCAACTGGTTACAGAAATCAGCGCAACTAGAAAATAAAATCAGGCCTAGCTCCCAGTCACCGTCTCTCTGGGGTACTGTAGCCTCCTCCCCAGGCCAGAGCAGAGGTCAGGATTGTTTTAGTGGTCCCAAGGCGTAATTCCAGAGCCAAGCATTTTCAGTGCAATGCCACATGATTTCTCCTGCACTTGCATTTTCTCCAAGTTTCTGCATGCTGCAGATCCCACTGATTTCAGCAGTGTTCATATATGCTGCAATCTACAAGGTCAAAATCCCTGATCAGTTCTGCAGTTGCCTCTTCAGTGTCCAGTAAAGCCCTGTCTACCCATCCTGAATGTGAGCAGCCATCTGGGGCAGGGACAGACCATACACGGTATCTTTTTAGCGCTGCCTTGTTGCCAGCCCTCATCCCAACAGGTCTCAGTGCAGCGTGGCGTTAGCAACCGCTGGGGTGGCTTGTCACCTCGTCAGTGCTGCAGCTCCCACTTTTTGATCCTGCCAGCTTGAGGTGATTTGTTAGTGAGAAAGTATTGAGGACATTTAAGATGACATTGCCTGTGGACACAGCTTTTGCAAAAGTTTTGATTCTTCCTTATGAAACATCTACAAAGTGCTATTGCAGTAGAAGTGGTGAGAAATACATCTTGACCTCCATGACACAGCACACTGGTTGCTTCGGGAGGAAGGTTCATAAAAGACTTCGTGGGAAGTGAGGTTTTGGGGTTTGGGAACATGACCAGGAGGTTACCTGGGGTGGCTGCCCATCACAGTCAGCATGTTTAAAATTTGTAGCATACTGTCAAGAGCTCCTGTAACAGCTCAAAGCATAATTATTTAATATTGATAGTGCTTTGAAGGTGTTGCATCCCATATCACTGCCGTTGTTTCTACAAGAAGGTTGATTTGCAGCATTACTGGGAGTTCATATAGGGGAAAATGTAACTAAGAAAGAAGCAATGCAGGCCTGATGATGAGTCAGAAAGCACACCCCGTGCTTGTTATTTCAGCCATCGCATTCCTGCTTGTAAATCATCTTTGTTCCAGTTATCACAGCAAAGCTTGCTATGGACTGCGGCTGGACAACCAGCAGGAACGGCTCTGACTTCTGTTTTCAAAATGTCATCTTTGCAAACAGTTCTGATTTTCCTTTTCCAAATGTTTGGTTTTTTTTGTTTCTACCAGTCAAGCCAGAAGCTCCCCCAGCTCCAGTGCAAGAGAAGCCTTCGCTATCAGAAGAAGAAATAGAGAGAAAATGCAAATCTATCATTGATGAGTTCTTGCATATTAATGATTTTAAGGTAAGCAAAATGAGAACCTTTTGTAGCACAAAGATCTGCAGCTGTGGGGCTTGAGAGCATTTTCTCTCCAGGAACAGCAGAAGCACCCGGTTCTCAGAGGTAGCAGAAGCAGTGGGGCCTGTTAAAATTTGGGTGGCAGCAGTTCCGTGAGTGTTTTCTGCCCTGCTGGTAGTAAGAAAAATAGGCCAGTTTGTGCGTTTTAAGTAGGAAGATGTATGTGTTTCTGTCATGAATCACTGAGCAGCTCCATAATAACTGCAATTTTGGAAGCAGAAACGCTAGTGGGAAAATAAACTGAGGTTTTCATTTAGTTATCAAAGCATGTGCTGTTGTGATCTGGAGGCAGATAAAGCAATACTAAATATTGAACAAACCACTCTAGAGTATTTTTAATAAACATTGAAAATTACTGAGCAGCTGTCATAACTTCCTAGTTAAAGGTTGCAATTTTGTTTCCCTTGTAAATGGATTTTTAGCCTGTCCAGGGAGTTATACAAGAAGTATTACATTAGCTGCAGAGCCAAATGGTTTGATTTTTTGCTGAAATAAATTCTAGAAACGCACAAAGTTTGAAATGACAGTGCTAGGGTCAAGTTTGGCACCCTAAAAATAGTATTGCTTCTTGCAACACTATTTTGTAGTGTTTCCAGTTAAAATCAGGAAAGGGAATATTCTTATGGCTTGTTGGGGGCTCAGGTCTAGTTGTCTAGTTATCAGGAAAAGTTTGTATCAGAATTCTTTTCAGGAGAAAATTCTGACTTGGAGAAAAAATACTCTTTGATTTACAATATCCCCAAGCTTGCTGGCTTGGCAGATCTCAGCAGGAGGAGGCAGAGGACAGCTGGGCCAGTTAACAAAGTAGTCTCCAGTCCTTTTTCTTTTTCAAGTAGACTTCAGAGTCTAACCCCTGGATATGCAGGGCTAAAAGAGGTTCAGTTTCTGGTTTCTGTGCTTGCAAATGTGATGACTTTTTTTTTTTTATGGCTGGATGGGAATACAATTGAATTGTGTTAGACAAGTGTCCATCTGGTTAAAAAGGACATCAGATTGAGGCAGTGCATTTGCAATAAGAAGTTACTTGATAACTTTAAAATCTCAATGCCCTTCATATGTGACAAATTTTCTGACAAACGCAGCTTAAACTCACATTAATATACCATATATGAGTGCTTATGTTAATGTAGGATATAGCAAAGGAATAGTGTTGAGTTTAGTCTTTGCTATTTAACCTGCCTGTAAATGAAAGCAGTTGAGCTGTACGTCAGCACCCAGTGCCAGCAGGGCTGACCAGCGGCATGGTCACCTCTCTGTCCTGGAGAAATGGGGATCCGTCAGGCACGTCTGATCTCTGACCTGAGCATGCGGTCTGGGACTGCCGAAATCCTGACCCGCGGAAAACAGCCAGCTGGGGCCTCCAGCATTGCAGCTGGGGATGCCAGTTCTTGATAAGCAAAGGCATAGCCTAAGACAAACAGCAGATGTGTTTAGCTAGGAGACTGTTGAGATACATTGGGCTGAACCTAGACAGTCAATGGAAGATCTTTGCAGATGACAGTGGACATCTTTTGAAGTGTGACAGAGCGTTTCTCTGGAAGTCTGTATTTAAGAGCATTTTATTTGCTTAGGTTGCAAAATGCACATGCCAGAAAGTAGAAGCTTTATAAGGAGGAGGTTTTCCTTCACATGGTACCCGCGTTTTCTGCTTCTTTATATGGTGTGTTTTTTTAAGCAGGCATTCCTGTGCCAGGCCAGATATTTCGTCTTTTTGACTTGGCTTGATATTTTATGAAATGATAGGCATTTTGGTGACATCCAGAAGACAATTCCTGTCCTTACACTTAGCAGCCAAGCTGTACCCTGGAGCATGATAGTTTATTCTAAAAATTTTGTTGCCTGCATAGTCTAAATTCTCATCTTTTTTTTTAATTCCTGATTGCCATTTCAGTGGTGATTTGTGATGAGGTTTCACAGCCTAGTTCAGCACTTTCGTCTTCAATAAATACCCATTTTCAAAAGAAAAATCAAAGCCAGGAGTCTCCTGACCTGCCATCATAAAAATCCCCATCCCATACGCCAGCTGCTAAGCAGTGCACCCGAAGCTAGTAGTAAACATCCTTCTGCGCCACTTCTTGTTTTGTTTTGTTGATGTTTGCAGTTCAGGCAAATGATCCTGCATGTCGTTTGAACAGGAAGCAATGCAGTGCGTGGAGGAGCTCAGTGCCCAGAATCTGCTGCCTGTTTTCGTGCGAGTGGGAGTGGAGTCGACACTTGAGAGGAGTCAGATCACCAGGGATCACATGGGCCAGTTATTACATCAGTTGGTGCAGTCAGGAAAGCTGAGCAAGCAGGATTTCTTCAAGGGGTTTGTATTCTGCACACAGAAACGGATACTTTTCTTGAGTGTTCATTGCAGATGAGCACTGTTTGTGTTGGACAAGAATGATTTCCCTCTTTGCTTTCATATCCTATTCTCTCCATGCATCCTTTTTGAAGGAGCATTTCCACCTGGGTATACTGACAATTAATGTAAATATTTCAGTGTATTTTTAACTATTTCAGATGCTTTAATGAAAGTAAATATTTTTGTACTAATGTAAGTATTTATTTCTAAGCAAATATGGAGGTGTATATTTAAATGCGTGTGTTTAGATTTCCGTTTTGCAATGTGTTTGTCAATGTTTGGCTTTTGGCAAATCATTAAATATGATTGAAAGGGGAGGAAAAAGATAAAAATCTTCAGGTGACATTAGTGCCTGAAAGCTCCATGGTCTGAAGTCCGGAGCATCCACAGAATGGCAGTCACCCTCGCACTGGTGAAAACAGACTTCGCCCATACAGTGCCATTGCTTGGGGCAACTCAACTTCAGGGTGCAGACATGGCCTCAGGGGTCTGTGAAGGAGAACATGCACCAGATACGGTTTCAGATGGGAAAGGTGTTCATCAGAGAACTGAGTTTCAGTTGCTGGCTCATTTCAGCTCTCAGATGGTAACTGACTCTGGATGTGAGTGCTGTCCGGTTGTAAAAGGAACCCAGGGGGGATCCCTGGCACCACTCAGTCCTTGCTAGGGCTTAGAACAGGGTGGTTAAAATGGATAGCTGTGAAAAGCAGCCAGAGAACAGAGAGATGAAATAATGCTTTCAAATGCTGAGTTTCTGCATATCTTGCCCTGTCTTGCTGCTTTTATTTGAATCTTGTCTCACTGTGGTACTGCTGACAGCTCCAGTGGTGATCCCCGTGCACCCACATCTGGCAGTGAATTTCATCATGATGAAATTGAGTGGCTCATGGGAAAAGTTTAGGCAGCCTAAGTTCAAAACTGTATAGAATAGCAGTACAAAATACATCCCCAGGTAGCATGCTTGTGTGTGTCCATGCAGTTGCTGATGATTGAAGCAAGTTGTTTGAAGCGACACGTTCCCATAATGGGTTGTGATTAAAGCTGTCCCTGTGTTTCCTAAGGTGTGGACAAGTAGTTGTGATGCCAAATAAGTAGTATCATGATGAAATAGTAGGACGTGTGGTTTAAATATGGCATAAACAAAGTAAAATAAAATAGGTCCTGAAGTTGATGAAAGGGCAAGTGCCCACCATGGTTTTCAATGGGCACATGAGAAGAACACTATAAACCACTACTATTATTCATGCAAGGCAAATTACTCTGTAATTAGCGGTTACGGGATGAGTGCTGGTCCCAGCACAGGTCTGGAGAGATACACAGCAGGAAACCAAATTCTGGCAAAAGTGCTCAGGCAAACTAAGTTGAACAGAGGACATAAAGAGACAAGTCAAGGTGATGGTTCCTGCTTAGAAGCTGTACCCCAGAATTTTTGAGCTTTTAAGGGAGAAAAGGACAAGAATCAGGACTGGCAGGAGAGCCAGAAAAATTACCATCTTGTACCAGGTATGAAAAGTGAAGCTACCTACAAGGCTTTTATCAAAAAGAAAAATTTTGAACAATTCTGGAAACTGTATTGGTTTCCAGAGTTGGGGAGCAGTTTTGTAATTCAGCCTGCTGCATTTTCTGTTCCTGATGACCATTCTCTAACTGGTTTGAGCAAATAGCTTGTGGAGGAAGAATCCAACCACCCTCTTGTGTATTGAACTTTCTCTTACGTTGTTTTACTTATTCATCAACATTTTGCTGATTGCCTTACACTTGGACCTATGTTATTATTAATCCCCCTTCCGTAAATGTTTGGATTTTTTAAGAAGGCTCAATTTATTAGATCTTTTAAAGACAAAAATGCTGTTTACATATACAGGTTTGTGCTGGTTAGCAAACAGCTTGTTCCTGGGATATAAGAATTACTGTATATGAAATTTTCCTGGATGTGTTGTCTCTACCTACTGGTTTTACAGAATACACTGCGTTTTCCACATGCTCTGCATTACTGCATAGAGAAATTTACTCCTAGCAGTTTTGAATCACTTGAAAGCATAACACATCAATAGTATTCTTTGTTATTCTTTGTTATCTAGGTTTGTTTTAACAAAGGATTTTTTAAATGTAGACATGTACTTTGCAGGAAAAGCCTCAATTTGAGTTGTATTTAATGCTTGACGCTTTTCTTCTTTTTCCTAAAGGTTTTCAGATACCTTGGAGATGGCAGACGATATGGCCATAGATATACCCCATATTTGGTTGTACCTAGCTGAGTTGGTGACCCCCATGTTAAAAGAAGGAGGAATCTCTATGAGAGAACTTATACAGTAAGTACTGCTGCTCTTTTTCAGTGGCGGTTGAGCCAGAGCCATCTGCCTGGCTATGCCACAGTATTTTGACAACAAGGTTCCCATCAGCAGATAAAAAACGTATAGTATTAAGGGCTCAGCTTCTCCTATGAGTTGCTGCAGGGCTTGCTGCATACTTTTTGGGACTCTAATTTGCACCAAAAGGAAAGCTGTGATGGGAAGGGAGCTTGCTGCTCTGTAGACATGGTTCAGGGGTGAAAGTTTTATCAATAAGTATACTACAGTCCTGTTTGTTTCAGTTGAGCTAAAAAATAACCTGATGTTATACAGTCAATGTCATTCAAAAGCATGCTGAAGCTCTGAGAATTGGATTCTGTGAGCGCAAGGTATCATGCACATCTCTTTGTCTTGGAGTGTAGTAACAACTGTCTGGGTGTTGCCTTAAACACAGGCACAAAACCTTGTTGGCAAGACTGGAAACTGCTTCCAGGACCAAAGTTCCTCTATTTTGTACATGTCCTTATACATTTGGGGATTAACTAGAAGTCAACTGAATGGTTCCCTTTTCCTGTAAGTAGTGTATTAAGAAAATAATAGCCTTTTTTCCCCCCAAAGCTCCGATCTTTTAGGGTCCTCCAACCTAAATGCAACATCCCACAAAAAATGAGTGGATTTGAACTCACTAAAAAATTAAAAAAATATCGGTAATAAGCACTGTTGTAGCAAGTGCAGTGCATCACTAAAGTCCATTTTATTAGCAGTGCTAGCTAGATCAAATCCTTTATCCCTGCCAGAAGTTAAAGCTGTTTTCGTGCCTCAGTTTGATCACTACCCCTTGCCTTGCATTCCAGACCTGGAGCGCTGTTTAATGAGAATTTAACTGTCTTCAGAAATGATTCAAATTATAAGAAAAAATATCTGTTTTTCTTCCATTCTAGAGAATTTAGCAAACCTTTGCTTCCTGTGGGAAGAGCCGGGGTCTTGCTTGCTGAAATCTTGCACCTTCTATGCAAACAAATGGTAAGTATCCAGGTGTACTGTAGATAAGAGCTGGATGCAACAAGTGTATGTTTATGCATGAAGCCTACATGCTCACATTTCCCACAAGAAGATATTTAGGGATGGACCAGCCAGTCCAGATAACTTAGGAAACCTGCTTCTTCTTCATCCCCAGTTTCAAACCAAGCCTTACAAGGTTCCAAAAAGTTAACTTTTTTTTTCTCATCACTTTTCCCTTTTGCAGGTACCTTTGCACCTGGCTTCTTCCAGAAGCTAGGGTGCTGAAATACTGCAAGAGGGACATTCTCAAGGTATTTCTGGGCTGACCAGAAGCAGCAAGTGCCAGAAATCTTGCGAGAGAGCTGTTCTTGCAGACCGGAGAGGTTCTGAGAGTTCGGATAAGCTCCAGATGGCCTCTCAGACTTCTGGATGCTTATCCAAACTAAACCTGCCAACTCTTAAGACTCACCCATCACTAGGGGTAGTGACACCTTTTCACCCTGTAACTTCTAGAGCTCTCTTACACATTTCACAGTCATGTGTACAAACAGTTTGGTGATTTCCCTATAACTCTGTCTCCATTTTTGTCCTTTTTTTTTTTTATCCAGCAAAATACTGCACTATGGATAGTGTCTATTTTAAACCCTGTAAAATCCCTCACTTGCCTTTTTGTTTTTTTTAGCATGCATTCAAATAAGGGTGATTGTTCCAGGAGCATTTCAGGCTAGCAGTACAAATAGTGGCTTTTAATTTATTTTAGTCTTATGCTTGTTTGGACAGTCATGTTCTTTTTTGTTTGATTGCATTTTATTTTTCCTTCCTCCATTCTGTGAGAAAAAAGCTGCTGTGCTCTGAAGATTTGAAAGACAGTCTTGGGTTTCTGGCATAGCTTTTATAACTCTGTCTTGTCCAGTCCAATACTTGGACTTGGGTATTTCAGGTTAGGTGTTCTAATGCAACAATAGTCATCTAATTCAGATCTTGATGAACTGTAGCAGGAACTATGCACGAGTAGCATTTAATAATCCACATTGTAAATTTAAGATTGTAATCTGCTTTGTAAATGGAAAATTGAGCTGCTTTTATTAGTGTTTAACCTAGGCTACACAGCGATGTCCCTTATGCAGGTGCTATGAGGTAAAAGTTTTTGCAAAGCATTTGAGGGAAAAGAGCTGGTTGTTACTAGGATTTTTATTCTTGTCAGAATTGTGCATATGTTGTGTTGGACAGGATACCAAAAGGCCAGTGCAACATAGGTTGATAGTATACGTGCTGCAAAGGAGTTTTTCCTCAAGGTTTGCAAATTCTCAAAATTGAACAGTGAACTTGGTGTTATGTACCTGAATGTGAGGTTTGATCTCTGCACAGAAAATAGTCACGTAAATAATTTTTTTTCTAAAAAATAGCTAACTTACCAGCGCAGGGCAGAATGAGTTATGGAGCAAGTTAATGGCAGAGGCAGGAGAGGAATCAAAGTCATCGAACTGCCAGCTCCGTCATGGCCATGGGAAACTGTGCCTTATTCAGATGTGTCCCTTCTCATAGGTAGCCTCTGGCTGAAGCTGTTGCACACCCCATATGTCACATTATGCCTTGTTTATTACCCACCACCGTGGCATTTGACCACTTTACAAGATACGTATACGTGTGGCAGGATTATGTATATGCTTTCTCTTGCACGGGATTTCCAGACATTTTCACTTTATTGCTAGGCATCTTGTTTGGTGGCTGAATGGTTCTTTATTTCTCCCGACACAGCTGCACCACTCCAGATTTTGTGAGCTCCCATGGTTGTCTCTCAAGTCTTTCAAATGACCAAACTGTTTGTGTTTCAGAGCCATAAGAAAGTGGGAGCCTTATGGAGGGAGACTGGCCTCAGTTGGAAGGACTACTTACCTGAAGGGGAGGATGTACATACCTTTCTCATGGAACAAGTGAGTTAAGAGCAAGCATCTGCTTAATGACTTTTCACGCTGACTTTTGGCTTTCCATCCCATTTGTGCATCCTGTTCCATCCCATCCTTATGTATAGTTGGTATGGGTTGTGGGATGAAACGTCTCCTTCATTAAGGTGAGGTTAGATGATTCCAGCACCTCTGTTCTGAACTGCCAGCAGGTTTGTCCTATGTGATCCGAGGCATGCGTCTCCCATCAGCTGGCTTCCTCCAGTAGATGTATTTCTCCAGAAGGGGGGAATGAACTCAAGAATTAATGAGAATTAATGTCCTGCAAGCAGAAGGGTCAGAATAAATGATAACAATTATTTAGTTGTCCCACCTTGCAAATGTTCTCAGAGGGTTTCACAAAGCAAGGAGCCAAGCCTCATGGAGGGCACTTTGCAGCTGTTGCCAGTTGTTGCCTTCCTAAGGAGGGAGCTGGAGATCTTCTTCTGGAGCCCCCAGGCAATCCGCTGCCCTGTTTTGGCTCTTAGGAAGCACTGCACCGCAGGAAATGAAATGGGTTACCAAGGCCTGATGATTGGTGGGGGGACTGCAGATACTCTGTCACATTTTATAAGAACTGGGGCGTTAGTTGCAATTTTTTGAGCAAATGTCAACTCTAGTAATTGCAATCCAGTTCCCTGTAGTTTTAATTGAGCAACATGGACTTTGTTTTGTGCATATGCATACTGTGCGGGGCTGGAGTTGTTCTGGGATGCCTCATTGTGTTTGCTGGATAATGCAATTCCCACATTTGTAAAATATTTTGTAGTATTTGGAACAATAAAGTATGTAAATCATTGTAATGATAGCTTAGCGTTTAAAAGATGTGGAAAACAGAATGAAGTGGAGCTTGCTGCCTCAATTTGGTATAACTCAGAGTAGGAAAGTTAATTTAACTAATTCTCATCATCACTTCTGATGTTGCAGAAGTTGGACTTCACGGAGTCTGACTGTTCCAGTTCCTCAGAAGCACTTTCAGAGAAAGAACTCTCTGCAGAAGAGCTGAACAAGCAGCTAGATAAACTCATTGTTGAGGACAAGGCGAATGATGAACAAATCTTTGACTGGGTAGAGGTATAACAACTATTTACACCCTCCCTGCACACAGTTTATTACCTGTTTTTGTGAATGTTTTCTCATCTGAAGGAGCATCTCTGCTGTCTGTCGGGTCACTTTGCATTTGTACAGTGGCAGGCACGAGTTATCTGGGGGGAAAACTGCTGGGAGACAGCCTTCAAGACCCAGTAACTGGCACAGAGTCCCTTCCTTATTGCTGCGTTAGTTCCACTGAGGTGGGAAACTCAGAGGCATTGACAGCCCTCACCTGTATGTTACTGGTTGAGACACAGATTATCTTCATGGTGAGCTGTCTCTCATCTTTTGTTTCAAAGGATTCCGTTATACTTCCACAGTGCCTCCACACTTGCCTGATTAAGTTGTGGTGTAACAAGAAACGGCACACCTAGGCACGGTCAGAACTGAGAAGTAATTGTGATGTTGATTTTTTTTTTCTTTTGTTCTCCTGTCTAGGCTTAGAACACTTAGGATAATCAGGTCTCTGCAATCAACACTTCCAAAGAATTAAATTTTATATATAGCTAATTAGTTATTACAACATAGGCTTTAGGAAGAAAGAATTTTAGTTGTATTAACGTGCAACTGTGTAACTTTCTGCTTACATCCCACAGACTGTTAGACTCCAAACACACTGCTTCTGGTTTGTGATTACTTTTTAGACTGAGTATGCTGTTACATTCTTTCTTCTCAAATAATGAAATAAAAATGTCTCATTGCTTTTTGTGATTGACCTTAGCAAATGATCCCCTGCCCAACTGCATGCCCTGCCATGCTGCAAAAATGTCCTTTGGGCAGTCAGTCATTCAGGGTACCACGTACCTTTCCCAGTGTTTTGGATCAGGCTTTGCCCTCTACCTCTGGCTGCATCCTTTAAGCCAGATTTTAAGCATTGTGCATGTAATGATACTTAGCCTGATTCATTTAGATCTGTGCTTACAGCTAAATCTCAGTCAGCTTCATTTCAGTTATTTCTGTTGCTGGAGGAATGTATTTGAAATGTCATTTTCTGTGGCTGTTAGAGAAGTAGAAAGTGGAATGAAAGAAGCACTGAAAATCTGGGGACACCCACAGGCTCTCTTTGTAGTCTTGGACAAGTTATGTAGCCATTCTGTGAATTTCTTCTACAGAGCAAACAAATCTGTATCCAAGGAGCATTCTTTAAAATTTGTCGAAAAAGCCTAAAGCTCTTAGCAAATGTATAAGGGTGCTGTAAATGCCAAATATTGTTGTTTTAGTTTTTCTTGAGACAGTGACTGGTTGTGGGAGTAGTTAAATGGGGTATTGATCGCAAGAGAACTGTTGTTGCATGTTTATGTACCTGAGATATTCCCAGGGACTGAATGAGAAAGCTGAAGTTCTGCACAGGGGTGAATTGGGTTGCAACTCAAGCAGTTTACGCTGAACATGAACCTCCCCTGCTAAATTCAGCAGTGGAGTTTGGAAACAGTTGCTCTTACACACCCGCGTGTTTTTAACTGGTCCATTTACTCTTGATTTCAGGCTAATCTAGATGAAAGCCAGATGAGTTCACCTACATTCCTTAGAGCTTTAATGACAGCAGTTTGTAAAGCAGCTATTATAGGTGAGTAACTTGCCGTGTAAACACCATACAAACAAAAAATGCAAAGAGTTATTTTACAGTTTTGGGGTTTATGTCATTCCTCCCCCTCCCCAAGCTGTTTATCATCATACAGTAAGATTTTTGAACTTTGTTGAATTTTAGTGCTGAGGAGAAGGATGTCCATTCCCCCTGCGACAGCCAGGAACATTGCTGGTAGGGTGTTCTCAAGGCCCTGATGTGTCCCAGTGACCTTGCATGAGCAGATGTTTCAGACAACTGAGTAATACCAGATTGTTCATTGGTTTTTCTAGAGAAGGTGGAAATGTGCTAGACGTTATTAAGTTAATTAGCATTTCCACTCCTGTGTCAGCAAGCTTGCGTGGGCACTCTACCATCGCAGATTGCCACATGTGAGTTGGAAACGTGGGTTGCAGAATAGAAGCCAGCTTGAGTATCTGTCTTGTTAATAGTTTTATGTCCAAAGCAAGTTACATTTTTAGAAAGACAGTTTATATGAATTATTTGTATGTACAGCAGTTGGTTGGAAATGGAGGAGGTGGATTCCCAAGTCAGACATGTGAGCCTCAGACTCCCGGGGTACTTGAATAAAGCGCTGCAGACAGAAACGTCTGGTCAGTTCACATTGTTTTCTTTAATTTTACTGGTGGCATCTGGCAAGACAAAAAATTGTGCTTGTAAAGTACCCACTTCTGCTCCTAGCTGTAAGAGTCATGCTCAGAGAAAATGGTCTGAACTTCATTTTGTTGGAAGGATGTGAGGGAAAAGATGCAGGCCCGGCTCCTTTCTGCTCAGGGAACGGAACCTTTCTGATGCCACCTAGTGTTAGTGGCGAAGTGGCACAGGATTTTATGACAAATGTTGAAGGGCTTCCTGATGAATCTCTGCTGGGGGTGTATCTGAAACATCTTGTTCTGTTTTACTTTTTGACCTTGCCTCTAATTGAGGGTTTTTTCTTTTTTTCAAAAATCACTTAATTATGTTGTATGATCTACTTTAAAAGCTGCTAATTTACCCATGTTGCTCACAGACTTCTAACGTATTTTTGTGTTCCTGATTTCCTATGTTGTATGTAGCTGATGGTTCTGTTTCTGCCTTTACTATTTTTAGGGGGGGAAATCTAAAAACTTTCTATATAGCTGAGATTTGAACTCCAGCCATTGCACCCACTTTGGACATGATTTGCACTGCAAAGTTAGGTTGTAATTCTTTGTATATTTCAGCTGACTGGTTAGGGCCAGGAGCACTGCAGATGTTGGTTGAATTGGGAAAACATAAAAATCAAGACTTCCAGAAATCGCTTCTCGGCCTTTTGGCTAAGATCAAGTGTAGAAATACTTCCTATTGTTTCTCATCGTCTTTTCTCTCAAAGCTAACCTGTATCTGTAATTTCTACTTGATAAATAAAGGAGATAAAAGATCCGCTCCTGCTGCTATCTACCGAAGCTGACCCTATTTTCTTCTCTTCCCTTCAGCGGACTCTTCTAGCTTCCGTGTGGACACTGCTGTTATCAAACAGAGAGTGCCGATCTTACTGAAGTACCTAGACTCAGACACAGAGAAGGAACTACAAGCACTTTATGCACTACAAGCATCAATAGTAAAACTTGATCAGCCTCCTAGTAAGTGCACTGGGGTCTTGAACCCTGAAGCTTAAGGAAAAGTTGTTTCTATTAAAGTCCAGCAATAGAGTCTGGAAGAGGATTGTGCTCTTCTTGACAATGAAAACAAAGTTTACCTTTGTACATAGCATCTGACAGAAAATAGCATACAGTGGTTTCTGCTTCTCCAGATAACGGCTTTTAGAGAACTGCAGTTCCCCAAATGCTTTGCTGGAGGTGGACTTTGCTCCTGATTGATCCTATAAGCAGAAGGAAGGACAAATGTCAGTGATGTAAAGAGAGATTTAAAAAAAACAGTTATTTGTTGAGGTTTACAATACCTGCACGTGTGAGAGCGCTGTGTGTTGTAATTGCATTATTTGCTGCATCAAAAGAGTTGGACAACTGATGTCTTGTCCCAGAAACACTGTTGACAAATGGTGTTGGAAAAGAGGTGGGGGACTGTAAGAGGAACAAGGGTACCCAGGCAGTCTGCAGCACATAATGAAAGAGTGCACAAAACCACCCAACTTGATCATACTTAGCTTTAAGGGGCTAGTCTCGTTTTCTCTCTCTTGCTGAGCTACATAAAATCAGGTATTGGAGAGCAGCTGAGCTGCATGGAAAGGAGAATGGGCAGTTGTGGATTGCAAGCCGGTCCCTAAATAATATGTTCTCACGGCCACTGTCCCTTTTCTGCAGAGCATATGTTATCCCACAGCATCAGAGGGACCTGTTTTCCCTCTCAGCTGTGTCTAACCAGCCAGGAAGCAATAACTCAGTGACAGATCTTCCTTTTACTTGTGTCTGCATCTCTTGCATTAAAGGTCACATTAATCCCCTTATCCGTAACCGCGTCTTTGTCTACTGACTTAAACTGTGCAGTACTAACAGATGTTCTCTCCCATTATTCCATTACTGCAGATTTGTTACGGATGTTTTTTGATTGCCTGTATGATGAGGAGGTAATATCGGAGGATGCCTTCTACAAGTGGGAAAGCAGCAAGGACCCAGCGGAGCAGAACGGGAAAGGAGTAGCGCTAAAGTCTGTCACAGCATTCTTCACATGGCTACGGGAGGCCGAAGAGGAGTCGGAGGATAATTAAAACTTAAAAATACAGGAAAAAAAAAAAAAAAAAAGAAACAATTTAAGTATTTTTTTAAAAAGTTTCACGTCTTCGCCAATCACAGTGCAGCAAGGCCAATTCTCGCGCAGACCCCCCCTTCCCCCACACATGCACGAGTGGGAGAGGTAAAAATAGATAAACACAAAGGTGATCATGGAGGAAAAAAGGTACTTGAAAAAAGTAAACTTCAAACCTGAGGGCGGGAGCACTAAACCAAAATACATGTATTATTTATAGAAAATATTTTCTGTTTTAATCTTTTTTCTTTTTAAACAAGGACTCATACTTACATAAAACACAAAGCAAAACAAATCTGTTTAGCAAAAAAAAGTTTAAAACTTTTAATTTATTATTTTAAGGACTGCAAATGCCAGTGTAATTTTTAAATTTGCAGTTTCTGTAAACAAATTGTATAATAGAACAAAAGCAGAGAAATAAATTTCCCTCCCCTTCATATGCACCTCAATTTTGTTTCAAAGCATGATAAAATAGACAAAACTTTTCAAGGGGGTTGGGGTAAGCTAGATGAGGAAGAGATCAATTTTTTTTAACTGTCATCAGATTTTTCTGCCTGCCTCTCAGCTTGCTTCAGAAATTAAAAAGAAAATAGTAATCAAAACATACATAACCTTGGAACGGAAGGAAATGCATTTGAGAAAACTGCTGCGGACCAGAGTGCTCCGAAAATAACTCATTCAAAACAGTGCTACCCTGGGGAAAAAGTACTAGTGATACTTTCAGAACCTTTAGAGCAACTTTAAGGCTTGTAAATACATAGAACAAATATTTAAAAAAAAAAAAAAAAAAAAAAAGAAAAAAAGAAATTGACTCAATACTATTTCTTTTCACTTTCAAAATATAAAGAACAAAATAAAGACAAACATTGCAAGTTTAAAAGAAAGTAAAACGACTTCTCCTTTGACAGCTGCTGAATGTGTGCACCATCTCTGAGCGGTGCTGGCTTCCTTTTCATTGTGTAGATCCTCGGTTCCAAATTGTGTACATATAGTGTGTGTATGTATGTGTGTCTACCAAAAAAAGAGGGGTGAGAGCAATTGTTTAAAAAAAAAAAAAAAAGAAAGGAAAAAAAAATAGGGGGTTGCTGCTTGGGAGACCCTTTCTGCAGAGAGAACTTAATGGCTGCTGAGCAATGAGCAGCTAGCTGGGCTGCTGCACCACGTAGGTCTGTCTGGTTCCCAGCACTGCAAGGCTGGGAGGTGATCTTGGGGCGGTCGGTACCCGATCCCAGCCTGGTTCTTCCAGCCGTATGACCACGGTGCCTCGTGTGACTTGGAATGGTGGCGTTGTCCTGGGGACTTGCGACTGCGGTGACTCCGGAGGTTGCAGCTGTCCGAGCAGAGAACCGAGAGCCCTTCTCCATGGCTTACACATCCGTTGCTGCCCAGCTTCTACCACCGCCCTTTGCATCTGCTGGCTGCCTTGCTGTGCTTAAGGAACCCAAAAGCCCACACGGGTGAAAATGAAAGCGACCTACAAGAGTCAGTGGAACAAGCAATTGCAGTGAGCAATGCGGTGCTCTTCCTGGCTCTGCCCGCCCCGTAGCAGTGTCTGAAGTCTGAGCGCAGCCCAGGCACAGATTCACAGTGGTCACTGTGCGGTGCAGGCGGAGCGCGTGTTGTCTCCGTGCCCAGAGGGACCTCAGCTGTGCCCCAGTGCCACACAGTCCTCCAAACTGAGCTGCTGCTGAGTACATTAAGTCTCTTGTGTGTCTCTCTTCAACAACCAAAGATGACCTGCTGGCTCTCACTGTGAAGAAGCATCTACCATAATACAGTCTGCAAAGTTTGTGAAGCCCTAAGATGTAGTTTGTGAACTGTGGTCTGTGGACCGCGAGTAACCTGTGGAGCATTTGCTGGTGGTCTGTGCGGCACTAGCTGCTCACATGATGCTGTCTTTTTCTTTCCAGCTGCTAAATCACCTTTTTTTTAAAAAAAAAAAAAAAAGAAAAAGAAAAAGAAAAAAAAGAGGGAAAACAAGAAAAAAGGCTACAAATACATTAAATACTTTCCTAATCTTCCTTTTACATGTAAACAATTGCTGTACTTGCATAAGGATGTTGTTTGATCACCACGGGGAAGGGAGGAGGGTGCCTGGTTGTGGCTGGAGGGGGAGATGTCCATGAGACATTTTCCCTGTTAATGTGTTCCACGCCATGAATCTGAGCTAGAGAATCCATGGCCTAAAACACTAGAGCATTGTTTGTTTTTTTTTGTTTGGTTGTTTTTTTTTTAGTAATAATAAAACACTTTTCTCTGATGTTTGTTAAAAAAAAAAAAAAAAAGGAAAAGAAAAAAATCTCATCCTTAATATATGCATATGTATGTATCTGCTTGTATGACATCCAGCACTTCCTCCTCCACAGCTGCTTCCCTTCCAACCCCACACCCCCCCGGCCTTGCAGACAGGCTTACCAGTTTGTGATGGGTGCTCTCAAGATCTCCAAAAGAGATCTTGAGATCTCTCAAGATCTCATCCACATGGAAACTCCCCCCCCGGAGGTTTCAAGGTGTGTGTTTTTTTCAGGTCGTGTGGGTTATGAGAGTGCTCTTCTTGCAAAAGTAAACTGAAGCCAGAACAAGGGTGGGTATGTGATGGTTCATAGCAGTTAAATCGTTGAATTAAATGGATGTGAGTTTGTATCAGAACAAATATATGCTAGGTTGTGCAGTGCTTGCACCTGATGAAGTTCCTCTCAGAGGATGGGCAGCGTCAGACCCTGCTGGGAATGTCTCTCTGATACCGCAGCCACTCCACGCAAGGACTGTGATTATCGTATTGATTGCCTTGAATCAGAAAGGTAGAAATTGTGAGAGCCTTTGAACAGCCACATGAATCAAAGTGGGACAGGGCCGGGACATTCATTTGGAGAGCTTCAGTCGGGAGTTGGAAAAACACTGGCTGGAGAGAATGGTGAGCACACGGGTAGAGGAGAAAAATCTCTCCCCTCCTTGTTTGAGTTTTAATGTTACTTGTTCTGGGGAGTGGGAACTTGTCCTGTTAGTGTCATGCATGTGACAGCAGGTGAGTTTTCAGAGGTTTTAAGAATGTTTTCAGAATTACCCAAGAGCTCTGAAAATTAGAGTTTGCGCCATGGCAAGTTTTATGGTATCTTTAGATGAATTAAGCTGCACATGGAGCCCTGTGAGCACTTTATGCACTAGACCTTTAGGCCTCTAGCTGTGGATATATTTCTTTAAGGTTCAGCATCTCACAAGTGTCACCACAAGGAGCACATTTCATACAAGTCTTGGACCAAAACTGCTTCCTCTGCTCCCCTTGCATTGTTTACATGCTCCTTGCTTACCTGCATCTGTACCGAGCTGTGGCAGCTTTTCAGTCGCCTTCTAAATCAGCCCGGGTTTGCAGGCAGTTGTAGCTCTTCAGAATGTTGTCCATGAAGATCTTTACAACACTTCTAGGGTGTTAAAAGACAAAAACTGTAAGAGATGCATGAAACAGAAAAGGAGGTAATTAATTATGAGAGGTTCCCATGGGAATGTGATTTGCAGAAGCCTCATTCTACATAAATGAGGAGAGGTGAGCTGTGCTTACCTCCTGCGTAAAGATACAGCAAAGCCTAAGCAGGGAGGACAGCAAATTTCCCATAAGAATACTAAACGTTTGTGGTTTTGTCCTCCCTCTCGCCGCTAGTCCTAGTCCTATAAGGCATTTAAATGTGACTTTTGGGCAGGCTTGTGAGCGTGGCAGGAAGCTGATGCAGCTCAGCACGAAGGAGCTGCATTAGAAGCCATTTGCACTGCTGGGAGCCCGTCTTGTGCCGGAGCTGTGCACGCCATCAAAGGCGCAGGTAAGGAGGAACAGATGTATCACTTACGTCCCTGTTTGTCTTTATTGCTGGAAATGTCTCCGAACCTGAAGCAGTCAAACAGAAAATTTCCAGGCCAAGCGTGTGCCTAAGGCTGGTTTCTTTCTAGGAAAGTGTTTTCAGAACCAGATCAGTCGTTTCTGTGAATGAGGTCAGGGAATACACAGATATAAGACCTTGCTCTCTGCGCCTGTTAGCATGTTTGGTTTTTAGCCTTGTTTTCTCTCAATATGCCTCAGGTCCAGGAGCAGACCTGGGTGTGCAACTCTTGCTTTTCCCCTGTAAAACTGCCAAATCTGGCCACGTTTCAGCTGTGCTCTGCCTGTGCTGCAGGGGACTGACAAGCATTCGGCTCACTTGTGTGCAGAGGGTATGCAGGGCTCTTCGCTTGCCACTCAAGTTGCCAGAGCTGTCCAAGGCGTTTGTCCTGGAGCTGAGGAGCTCCTGAACCCCCCAGGCTGCGGCATGCTGCTACCCACAGGTGCACCGGGGTGCTCTCCATTTGCAGCTGGGGCAGTAGCACCCAAAAACTCATGACAGATGTTAAGGTTACTCTGCAAGTGAGAATTGGCACGGATATCCACAGTCCAGGCTCTTGGGTTGGTTGCAGGGGATGTGGTTGTGACTTTTGCCTGGGACCAGTACACCCTGGTGCAGGAGCTGGTAGCCAAAGAGGCCATGTGGAAAGAGAGGTTTGGGAAAAGGGATTTGGCTGCAGAGAGTTACTGGAGTGCACGAGGCAGGTTTAAGCAAGTAGTAATTTACATTGGCCCTTGCTGCATTTCCATGTGGCCCAGAGCGTTTGGTTCCAACCCTATAGACTATTTTTTTCAGAGAAAGGTAAAACGGGGCCTTTCTAAAAAAAAGTCCTATTAACTTGCCAAGTGTCCTGAAAACACTTGAAAGCAGTAGCAAATGTGGTATCTTGATGCCAAGAGGGTGGCTGTGGTCATTCCTGCTATGTTTAGTCCTAACAGGAGTCATTTTTACAGGGGAAGGGACCTGAAGGTTGGCGTGTCAGAAGCGTTCGCTGCAGAGCAGAAAAGTCATTGGAGCCATGCCCCTGGCGCTGGTTTGATTTGTTCCACAGGCACGAGAGGGTTCAGCTTTGCAGGCAGTAAACTCAAAATCAGACACGCACCCCAGAGCCCTCTTGTGCCCTCACATCCAACACCTCTAGCTTCCCTAAAGACGACACCAGGGGAATGGTTGTAACTGCAGAGCAGCCTCAAGGCCACAGGTGGATGTGCTGACAGCTGGGGTTCGGTCAGGTCTGCTGTGCCCATGGGGATGAAACGGGGGGCAGATGTTCAGCCTAGCAAGCGCTTTGAGCTCATTTTATGTCGGTCTGGCAGGGAAAGCTTGGCCTCTCTGCTCTTTGGAAGAGGTTGGCCCTCTGCTGCTACCTGATCCCAGGCCAGCAGAGCGGCATCCCCAGCCAGACGTGCAAGCTCTTCACATGCTGCTTTCTTTTAATAAGGCGCTAACGCAGAGGCTTGTGTGAGAGGCCACATGCCAATAGAAACCCCAAGCAGTGCTCTGGTGTGGCCTGGGGGCCACATGCAAGCTGCAGCCACTGTAGGATGGAGCCCGAGGCTGAGGACGCTTTAACCTGGAGGGTCCTGCTTGGCTGCTCCTCACCCCAGCTTCATGGATAAATTATCCTCAAGGAACCATTGCAGGTAAACCACAGTGGTGGAGATGCAACTGCAGCAAACGAGAGATTGATTACCACTTAGCTTCCCACAGTGTGACTAAACCCCTGCAAATATCTGAAGAAACTTAACCAGAAGTTTTCTACTCTTGTATTTTCCACAGGGCCCTGCTTGCTGCCTATTAATGGCCATGGAGCTGTGGTTTGCTTAAATAACGCCTGCTTATTTAAATGCTGCTGTAGGGATGCTCTGACCATGAGCTGTGGAAAGCTTTGGTCATGTGGCACCAGTTTCTCTTCCTTATTTCCAGCTGCTAAATTGCAGTGAAGTGGCAACAGAAATAAAGCCAGCTCCCTCTCCATTCAGTACTTTCCAAAGGGGAATTTGTCCAACTGTGCAATTGCTGTCCCAGCTGCAGGGACGTTTGTGCTGTGACTGCAAATTGGAAAGGAGAGAGGGGCCTTGGGGAAGGTAATCGATGCTTTAAGGAGGTTTGAAAACCTTTGGATTAGAGTGAGCAGAGAAAACAGTAAAGCCTTCCTTTTGCATGCTTGGTTGTCTTGTTCCAGCCCCCCGTGAGGGTTAATAGCAGACGTTGTCGTAAAGCAGATTTCTACCAAGCTCCCGGGGTGCAGACCATTAACGAGCACTGAGGAGAGCACTGTTAGAAGTGTTCTACCACAGCACTGCAGAGAAGAGCTGAAAAGATCATCTCAGCTGGTACTTTCAGGTCTTGCCTGTGGAGGAAAATGGGTTGTTTCAGTTTTTCAGAACAAGCTATTCTGAAATAATGCTGGGTATAAATGCTCTGCACTTCTACAGATGGTCTTAAGTGAATGATCTGTTGGGCCTGCCACCTCCTGATTGTCTGTGTGTGACCGAGTTGTGCTGGGAACCTGTGTGCTTCGTCAGAACCAGGCAGCCTGCGAAGGGAGCGGGCACTCAACACCCTACAGGGCTGCAGCACTGCTGCCACGTTAGCTTATGGTGACGGGCACAGCCCACGGCTCTGTTCTCCTGCTGCAAAGCCCTGCTTTGGGTGTTCAGGGCAGAAATAATTCCAGGGATCTGTCACAAAAGTAAACTGTAACAGTGGGCTGATGGAGCCCATCCCAGCTGCTTCCTTCCTGCTGGTCTTACAGCATCAGTGCCTGCCTTGGGATCAGCTGACACAAGATGTATTTTTTATACAAAGTGATCATCAAATACAAGAAATTTCACACACCTCTGCAAAAGAGAGGACTCAAGTGTTTTATCCACCCTCCAAGGAAAGGCAAACGGATCTGACTCTTCTGGCTTCCTCCACCATCACAAGGTGGTTATTTTGAGCAGGAGCCTGGGCTGTGGCTGACAAATCTCAAAGAAAAGCCAGTTGACAGGATTTCCCATGGAGAGACAAGTGAGCCAGTACTAGAACTGTTTGTATGCCTCAGACAAGAGCCATGGCCAAAAATGCTTTGAATTCCTGCTCAACCAAAGGGTTTTCTGTCTTCCCAGCAAGGCTTGCTGGCATGGCGATGCTCTGTTACGGCTGCAGGACCAGCATGGAGGCCGGAGTCCAGCCAGGCTGCTGAATGTGCAGGGCGTGCTGCTGATTGCAAGGGCATACAGTGCATGTGCTGCAGCCAAAAAAGAGCTTTTGTGGCTGCAAAAGCATCCCAGCTGGGAGGTGTTCCTGGCAGTAAGTTATTACCTGACCGGGTGACGGGAGCAGCCACTGCCTGCTGTGTGCTGCAGCCTGCTGTGAACCAATTTTAATCTGAAACAGTGTTTGGTTCAGAGAGCAAAGGGATTCAACAAAACACTAGCATTCCTGCTGCCAGGTATTAACCATGGGGACTCACAGCTTTGGGAGAGGTGTTTTGTCCCAGTGTGAAAAGCTGAGCTGGTAAACTTCAGCCTCTCCAGCTTCAGGGAGCCATTGCTTCCACTTGCCAGCTGGGGGTTAAAAAAATCACTACTGTAATCCCAGAAGTGCTGTGGAAAATTCACATCTTCCAGGCACTGTTTTCCCAGTGATGACAGTAGCCTTTTTAGCACTAAGGATCTATTTTGGATTAGAGCATCCCTAGAAAAGCAGCAGCCCATGGAGGCTACGTAGTCCACAACATTGTTCTGCAAGGACCCTCCTTGCTGGTCAAGATTTCTGTCAGCTCCAGTGGCACGTTCATTTCTATCAGACATAAAAAGCCAGCTTGGCTCCAGAACAGAGCAAACTTTGGTATATTTAAGCATATTTTTATTCATTTGCTAGGAGCTAATATAAAAATAGGTGGGCAGGCCTGAAAGTGCACAGATGAACAGAATACCACTTGAAAAAGGGGAAGTGGTTTGACAAGAAAAGCTAACTGGGAGCCTCAACAGGTAGTTGTTAGGAGGGCAGCAATAGAGCAGCTGGGAGGTGGTATAGGGTGCCAGTGGAAAGTAGGACAGTCCATTGGAAAAGTATGGAGAAAAAAATTATTAGGAGGTTGTTAATGAATAAAGAGATCACAGGTGGTGTTTGGAAGGGCAAAAAGTGTCAGGGAATATGCATTTCTTCGAAGCCAGAAATGGAGAGATTTTTGCACAGAGTTACAGAAAATATGGGGCTGACAGTACCACTCTGCTGCTGAAAGGAGTAAGTATAAATTAAAGAGAATTCTGTTGTTCTGGGAATTGTTACAGATGTATGCTTGGTAAAGTAGCCAAGCAAGCCCCGAATCAGCAACAAAGTGGAAAATTGTGGTTAAAGAACATCGCATCATCTCTTCCAAACGTCCATTTGGAAAAAATCCAGAAGTAAAAATCAGCCTGAGTGTAAAGACAAGAATGGTGTGTGCTGTCTCAGCGACTGTGGGTACGGTGACGCCGTTTTGTAATGCAGACGGACAAGTCCCTCGTCACCTGGTACGTGCGTGTGCTGCCGAGGGGCTTCATCCCCCTGCAAGGTCCCTGCATAGGGATGTGAGAGCTACGTTAATTAAATGCAATTAGTCTATGATGATTATGGGCTAGTTATACTCAGCACCATTCCCCGTGCAAATCCCCTGTCTGTTAGCTGTGTCAAGCTGCAAACCTCAGCCAGACTGTACCTTCATGGCCTTTATGTGCCTTCCTGCCACTTGCTGAGCAGAAACTTTGAGACAGGAGAGCAACGGTCCTGCTCAAGCACTCTGTGTGTTTCCATACATGGGTTTGCTGAAAACTTACCAACTGTGGCCACACACTGAAGCTGGCAGAGCCAAACACCCAGTAGCACGGTCAGGCTGCCAGCAGTGCCAGGTCGGGTCTGTTACAGCTTGCCTTGGCCTCGAGGTTACACCAAGCTGGAATTACCTCCCTCAGATACATGGTCAGAAACAGGTCTAAAGGGCAGAATCTGTAGGCACGTGATACCCTATTAAAATTTGATGAAGGCATCTCAGGGAATCTTTGATTTGTTTTCAAAGCATGAGAAGCTAAAGTAGCAGCAGAATGTGAAGCTTTAGGGATGAAAAAATGTGGCAAGGGGAAGGAGTTCCCCAGCCTGCTTGGAATTAGGTGCAGAACAGAAAAAGACTCAAATTCTCCTTGAGCCAGGCTGACTCTAGGCTGAAATTTGAAAAAAAAAAAAAGTTTTTACAAAACAAATGCAAAAGTCAAGATAAAAATGGAAAAATAAATTTGCCAAAGTGGGATAAGGACACAAGAGGCAAGGCCTAAATTATAATCACCATTGAATTTTGAAGCTGCAGGCCAATATTAAAAGAGAATTTGGTGACAAAGACACAGTGCTCGCTTAGCCAGCAGGATCACAAATATAGCAGTGGAAGCTGATTTCAGCGCACAGCGTGATGAAGGTAATAATAATCTTATGTTTTGTAGGGTATGTGGCAGGCAGCTGTTAAACAACACAGGTCAGTGATTATTAAATTATAAGAATTCACTTTAAGTAAAAATTGTGACAAAAGGGGGAGGAAATATTAGGTAGCATGGGGTAAGAAAGTAAAAGAGATTGGCTTTCAACCCCTGGAATGGTGATTCTGTGACCAGATGCACTGATAACGAAGTACAACAGGTTTCTAGTGGAACATGTGGCATTGCTCTGGAAAGCATCTAAAGGATATGGGCTGGAAACAGTAAATCACTTGACATGCAAATTTTATGGATACTCATCTAAACAGTAGCAATGTCTAAATGATCTTGTTTAAACTGTGAGCTGAACCGTACAGTCAAAACCCAAAGCTCCAGGCAAATTTGTAGAAGCTTTAGGACTGCTGGAAGCTGTAATAAAATTGAACAATTTTTGGAAAAAAAATCCATGAACCAGTTGGGGTTCATAGCATTGCATAGCACCTGAGAGGACAGGAAAGGTATTGAGGGTGCTTAGTAGTTATTAGAAGTATTTTGTAATGGTGATAGTGCTGTATACAATCACAGTTTGATGGCAATTTCCCTGTCCTGCACTGTTCCCTTCCTACTGTGCATCCTTACTGAAGCATGCAAGGTCACCATCAGTTCCTACAGCTCCACTTCTACAAGTGGCACGCCCTGGGTGAACAGGGAGGGGGGCACAGACACCACAAGCCCACCCAAAACGTGGGGTGGAGGGGAGAGATTCAGCAGGAACGTGCTCCCTCTGCAGCACGCAGCTGCCTTGCCCAGGCACGGAATTTGGGCAGGAGGCCTCCCAGCCCACCAGGGTCAGGCAGGCATGTGGCTGGAAGGAATGCACAGGGGCCACAGCTCCCCTCCGGGCTGGGTTTAGAGATTAAAAAAAAAAAAAAAAAAAAAAAAGAAAAACAGGGAAAGACAACACAATCCTGTCTCCTCCTCTGCTTGCATCTCAGTGTAGTTTTTTGGCTCAGCAAACACAGGTGCTGGGTATTGCACAAAGGCCCGCAGTGAGCAAGGGGACGGCAGCTGGGGTGATTTCATCTTTCCTTCATCGTGTCTTAAAAGCCTGCAGTAAAGGAGCATGCTCCCTCATGCTCTCCTCTCCTCCACCTTCCAATCCCCTCCCTCCCGCCAGAGAGGCACCGCTAGGGGGGAAAGGCCAAAGAACACATTTTTCTGCAGCTGCACAGTCCTTATTTCGCACTCACAAGAAACGAAGGAATGTTTAGCAAAGTGGAGCCATCTGGCTAAGGCACTTCCAGGGCTGCTCAGTGCAGGAAACAAAGGAGAAAGCAAAGCATCACCGAGAGAGTCTGGGGTAGAGAAGATGCTTGGCAGAGCCAGGCCTTGGTCACAGCAGCTTGGCTTTGGAAGAAGATGCTCGCAGCAGTACGCTGTTACAGCAGCTACTTTAGGGAGGAAAAAAAAAAAAAAAAGTTGGAAAATGCTTAGAGCAGAAATAGCCACAGCACTATTCACTGCAGTGCGAAAACAAGACACCTCTGCCATTCTGAGAACAGCATAAATGCCTCCTAAATGAGGTTTCCCATCTGTAGGAGGGCTGAAGGGTGCCACGGTGCCCCAATAAATGCGTCAGTGCCTTCCCCACATCATGGAAGCGCCCCCAGCCAGGAGGAGGGCTGCAGCACACGGGGTTGCCTGCAGAAAACAGCCGAGAAACTGCCTGGGCAAGAGCCTACAGCTGAAAAGCTTTGCGGCATTTGGGAACAGAACACAACACGGGCTGCAACACCGCGGGGCTAAAGGCGTTTCCGTCTGATCTGAGAGATCTGTGTGTGGAGAGCTGGGCACAGCTTGCAGACAGCGTACCGGCAGCCCAAAGAGAATGGGAATAGGCAGCAAATTGAGGAATTACACCTCAAACTTGGGGGCGGTGGGCTAGGAAATAGGCCTAGGCAAGAAACACAAGGAAGAAACAAAAGCGGCGGGGGCGAGGCCCGGGCGGGCACGGGGGGACCCCGGGCCGGGGTTGGGGTTGGGGCCGGGGCCGCCCCTCAGCGCCCTCAGGGGGCTGTGGCGGGAACCGCCTCAGGGCGGGGCCGCCGGCGGCTGAGGCGAAGGGGGCGGGGTGCGGCGGCGCGCGGGCCCCGCCCCTTGTTTTGTTCGCGGCGGGGGCGTGGCCTCCGGGAGGAGGGGGCGGGGCCGCCGAGCCTCGCGCACGCGCGCCCCCTCCCCCCCCCGCCGCAGAGGCGGGAGAGGCCCGCCCCGCGTTCGAAAAATGCCCGCGGCCTCCCATTGGCCGGCGGCGCCGCCGGGGCCCGCCCCCCCGCGGGCGAAGGCCCCGCCCCCTTGCCCCGGCCCCCCCCCCGCCCGTCCCGGCTCCCCGCCGCCATTAGAGGCCGCTTTGTGTCCGCCGGGCCTGCTGGTGAGTGCGGAGGGCGGCGGCCGGGCCCGGGGCGGCCCCCCCCGGCCTCACGGGGCGCCTGTCGGGAGCTGTCGCGATAGGTCCCGCGGCGGGGGAGGGCCGCCGGGGCCGGGCACGGGCCCTCGCCCCCCCCCCCCCCCCACACACACACACACACACACGGGCCCGGCCCCGGGGGGGGCTCCCTCAGGGCGCCGCCCGCCCGCAGCGCCGCGCCCCGGCCCCGGCCCCGGGCGGTTGTTTTGGAGCCCCCCGGGGGGCGCCGCTCGGCCGGGGGGGGCCCAGCCCCGGGCCCTCCGCGCTGCTCGGGGGCCGGGCCCAGCGTGAGGCCGGCCGGGGCTGGGGGCGCCGCTTGTGGCTGATCCTCGGCACCTCACGTGGGGGGGCTGCGGGAGCCGAGCCCCGGCCGGGCCCTTATCAGGTTATCGGGGCCTTCTGAGCAACAGCCGCTCGCTGCTGCCGCAGGCACGCGATTTGGTTTTTGTTTGTTTATTTTTACCATAAATAGTACTTTTAGCGTTTTTTTAAAGAAATAGTTGGCCAACTGTCTTTGGCAAGCAGCGATTGTAGTGCGGAGCTCTGAAGCGCTCCTGGTCACGAACGGGGCTGTGGTGTTAAACTGGGGGGGGGGGGGGTGTGCAGGTGAGTGCGGGCTGTGCGAGGGCCCAGCCGGGCAGGAGAGCACTTGCCTGCCTCGGGAGGGATGTAAAGAGGCTGGGGGATAGTGGGGGCCTTGGAAGTCAGGGGTGGGCAGGGGAAGAAAATACCCATCATTTAGTGTACGTGCTGTGAGAAAACCTGCTGGCTTCTGCACCCTATCTCCCCTTTAACTGAGTGTGCCTGCAAATAAACTAACTTTTCAGTGTTTCGTGTGCTTCTCTCAGGTAGCAGCTGCTTGAATTATTTTTGTCTCCAGAGCCTCTCTTTCTCACGTGTTTTTCCTTTCAGCAGAAACTGATGTGTTCCTTCTGTGAGAGTTTTGTTACAAGTGGCCCAGGTTGTTGTGAGGGTTTTAATTTTCTTGATAGAGGAGAAATAAAGTTTTACATTGATGAACTCCAACAGCAGGTGCGAGTGGTTTTGTGTAGAGTGCCAGCAATTCATACCTTTTGTTATGTATAGTGTTTGTACTATGGACCAGTAAGTGATGGCTTAATAAGTAATAGTTTGGAAGGAGAGTTTATGTGGTGGTGTTACATTTATAGTGCAGGGGGTGTTGCCCATAGAAGGGTCTGGTCCTGATATGTAACGCTAGCAGCCTAAGCGTTTGTTCAAGTATCAGTGGTTTGTCAGTGTTCACAGTGCTGGATCCTGGAATTAAGGTATTTCATCAAAGACTGTGAAACTTTCAGCAGTGGATTTTGTGCTGGAGTAAGTTTAAGTTTGTGACCTCAACCTATTATAAACGGAAAGCTGAACCTTGTGTCCATGGTGCAGGCCACTTCGTTCTTTAGCTGCCTCCCAGCAGCAGCTCATGGACTGTCCTATCCAGAATGGTTCAGGAACTTTTGTCCCACATAGGTTGTCTCTGTCACAATCCTGAGCATCAGCGCAGAGAGGGATTATTTTTACACAGCTATGCAAGCAGAAATTCTGCTTTGTATTAATCCCTTAGCTGAAGTTTTTGAAAGTTTCTAGGCATGGTGGTGACATAATAGAAGTTGCACAGTACCTGGCTCTGGATGTGTGTTTTGACATGAACAATTACTCCTGGGTATGGGAAGAGAAGAGAATCCTGGCCATGGAAGTGATCTGCTGTTCGTGTCTTCTTTATGGGTCAGAGACTGATGGAGAAAGAATCTGAAAGTTGTTTTTATAGTGAGCAGGCATTCTAGGTGACGAGGAATAGCAGGGGTGAGGCATGGGTCTTTCCTTGTATTTTTTTGAGATTGAGCTGACTTGGAGTCGCTGGTTTTGTATCCTAGCAGAGATAAGGCGCTGAGCTCAGTCCCAGGTGGGTCGGCCCAGCATCAATCTCGCTGCCTCTTTTTTGCAGGGAAAGCAGCATCTGTGTGTGCAGAAGGGCAGTATTTAATCTTTGCTTTGCTGTGTAAACTCAGCAGAAGAGGCAGGGTGTAAGTCAGGTTCTGTTAGCAGTGGTTGGAGTCAGAGGTCCAAATTCAGTGCTACCCTGAAATGAGAATGCATATTTAGACATAGAAAAATCCTCTGGCATTTGGGTCTCTGTGTAGGAATGTGTGTATGTGTATTTGAGTGCTAGAAGTGCAAAAGATTTTCTCTGTGTTCCCCCAAAGCCTAACGTGCTTGAGATTTGTTGCTCCCTTCCTTACCAGAGTGTAGGCAAGGAGTCGACGGAAATAGAAGCTGTAATACTAGTCAAGCCAAAGAATTTCTTGCCTGCCAAGTGGTGAGCTATTGGATCTTTGTATTGGACCACTGTTCTTCTTTAATTGAAACAAGATGGTTCATAATGCTTCTAGCAGCATGGGGCTCAGCCTGTAACAGATCTCAGGGAGGCTGAACCACAAGAGACTTGTAAATGCTGTCCTCGTAGCTGAATTGCAAGGTCTGGGTAAGTGGGACACCTCCCAGGGAATCGGCATGGCGCGGTGGCTGTAAGGAGCAGCGACTGCTGCTGGGTCGGGACAGCTGGGGCAAGGCTGGTGCGATGGGAGTGCGCGGCGGTGGGAGATGGGGGGATTTCCGAGCAGGTTGCCAAATCAGGATTAGAAGTGGGGACTGACTCGTGTTCTGGGCTCAGTAAGATATTTTATTTCTCTGCACATTTTTGGGCTGTTATAAATGACTTAATACTACTGGTCTGACTTAATCAAGACAACAGGCTGCTCAGTCAACTGCAAAACAAAAGGGAGATCAGTAAATGCTGGAACATCTTTGTGAAGCAGGCTGAGAGAGGCGATCAGCTGAGAACTTTTAATAGATCTGTTTTGTAAAACAAATTTGTGTCAAAGATGTTGCAGGATGATATATTCAGTGGCGCTGTAGATATTGAGGGGCTTGGTGTCCTCTACGTGAGCTGAATTTTTGGAAAGAGCTTTGAGGATTTCAGAGGTCCAAGTTGGTCATCTTGCAGTTTAGGAGGTAACGTTTTGGCATGTTTGATCTGGATTTCCATTTTCGCTTTGCAGAAATACTAACATGTCCCCCCGTGCTGTTTTTCCTGCAGTTTCTGAGACATATAAATGCTCCGCTGTTCAAAACAGCATTAGAAAGTAGTAGATGATCGCGTGATAACTGGATTTCAAACACAGGTTGTTGATCATGTTGCTTTTTAAGCCTTTCTGATCACAAACAGTCATTCTTGCTTGTGCTGCTTGTAAGGTTGGTGGTTTTGTACCCCTTGTCAGCCTGGCTTCAAATCTGCAAGGACATACAAACTTTTTCTGGCTCTTTTTGACCTAATTCCTGGACCCATGTTGTGTAGGGTAAACCAAGTCATGTCTCAGAGCACCTCGATGGCTGTTGCGTGTTGTGTGACAGTAAGGGGACACCCGTACGGCGCGGCACTGGACACACTTTCTCACTTCTCCACTGCATATTTGTTTTCAGACCACTCAGCCTGGGTACCCTGCCAGGAGTCTCGTGACCTGGCGTTTCCTCCTGTGCGACAGTTGGCTTGTCATGCTCAAGGCCTGATTTTGTCCCAAAATATTTGAGATTGGAGTGTGAGATAAGATGGAAAGTCTTATGGCCTTGTCAACTGGCCTCAAATAAGCTTTTTTTTTTTTTTTTTTTTTAATTCCTGTGCCCGTTGCTTTGATGAGGGGACTCCACTCATTGGAAATAATATCCAGAACAGATGTGTCTCAGCTGAAGCCTCTGGTTTTGTGGTTGTGTTCTGTTTTGTTGTTGTTGTGTTTTTTTTCCCTCCTCTGAACAGTTTGCTGATAGATGAGGAGGAAACCAGTGCACGTATGTTTTTTCATAGTAGTTCATGGAAAGCTACTGCACCTTTGATTGGGTTTTCCACTAGTGGCCTCTCATTGAGCTGGGGGACTGAATGCTATTGAGCATTTCTGCTAATCCAGGAATCCAGAAAGGGTTTTTTCTTGCTTATTAGCTCCCAGTTGGGTTACCAGCTTTGGAATGGGTGCTTCATGATAGCATGGGAACCTGCGATCTGATCTGTGGAGCACTTCAAATAGCCCGTGGGAAAGCCAGCGTGCATGGCAACATGAAGAGTTACTGTGTATGTTCAACAGTTTTGGTAATGGTTAGTATCCTGGTGTTCCTTTCATTGCTGATATGATTTTCTCCTGACAGCTAACCAGGTTTAAGTTGACATGAGTTATCCAACAACCACCTTCAGAACGTGCATCCTCCAGTGATGGCCTCTTCCTGAGCACGGTGTTTGTGTGGTTGGCATCTGTAAATACAAAACACGGTTATTACTTTCCAACTCCTTAAGAGCAATTCTTGCAGTCATGGCCATGGGACACATTTAAGGATGCTGTAGCACCCATGCATGAAGCTAGGGTATCCAGGTAACAGTCGGTTTGGGTGGCTTCATTCTTCTGTTAAACACATCTTCTGTTCCCTTTAGAGAGGGGAAGGAGAGGAACTGGCTTTTCTGTGCGTTGCTATTGCAAAACTTTCTTGCCTTTTGCTTTATCATTTTGAGAAACCAAATTAATTCCTTTTTGTGTTATGTTGTGGTATTTCACATGCAGTTCAGAAACTTTTTTTTTTTTCCTACTTCAGAAATCACTTTTCATTCTGACCCCTCTGTGGGAAGAATTTGGCTTAGCAAGAGCAGTTCCTGAGCTGCGATGCTCTCACACAAGACCGTGGGTGCTCCGGGCTTTCCCCTTTGAGAGCCTCGGTGCAATGGGAGGTTACCCCCTGCCCCTTTGATTCCCGCAGCCTTTTGAGCAGGACATGACCCACACATGGGAACGCAGAGGGAATCAACAAGCCCCTGTTGGGGCTGAAGCTCTGGAGTGCGCTGTGTTAACGTCTGCTCCTGAGAGCAGGAAGGCTCAGGTGGTTTATGCTGTGGTCAAAGCAAAGGATTTTTTTGAGGACTTGGCGAATTGGAGGACAAAGTTGGGGCTTCTTTATTTTCATGTGTGTGGCATTCAGGTCACCAACTGAAAATGAAAAGAAATAAAACCCATGACCAGGTTGGCCACAGTGCGTGCTTGTGTGTGTGCGTTAGTAATCCCAGGGAGAGTGTTTCCTGTAGCTTCCAGCTGATCTCTCTGAGTATAGATCTGTTATTTTAGGACTCACTTCAAAATGCTAACTTCTTTTTTTTTTTTTTTTTTTTTAAGAGCATCAGGTTTTGCTTGCTGGAAAAAAGCAATTGACACTGACCTGAAACCTGGTGGAATTTTTCATTTTTCCTCTCACTTTCTGCCCATGAGAAAGGAAGGCTGCATAAAATAGGCAAAAAAAAAAAAAAAAAAGTGCTGGGCCACATGTATGTTCAAATCGGCTTTTGCTTCTTTTTCCCCGTCCTGAAAGTTTATCAGCAAGTTTCATTCATCTCACTTATTTTCTCTCTGGAATTTATTTTCCCTTCAGAACATGGTTTGATTTTTCTGTTTTGTCTCCAAAGGAAACACCCAGCACTGTTACGCTCATTGGCTTTCACTGGTGCCGAGGCAGCACTAGGTTATTGTCGGCTTTCAAAAAGACCCTTTGGTGTCAGAGAGGAATGAGTCCTCCCATGGAAGTGCTGCCGGTGTGGCCTGCCCTCACTGCATGTGGCTACCGTGGCGCTGTACCTGCTCGCAGCGGCTGTGGGTTCATTAATTTATCCATTTGTTATTTGGGAAGGAGGCTTGCGGCCGAGTGGAGAGAATCCCTGCAGTCATTGGGGAGTCCCTGCTGTCAAGCAGTAAGAGGACCATGGTGTGGGGCAAGGATACGGAGTAATTCAGGTGGTGTTGGTGTAGCAGGGAGCATTCACCCTTGCAATGGAGAGTGCTGTACGAAGTGCTGAGGTGGTGGTGAAAAACACCTTGAAAACAAGGTCAGAAGCGGTGCTGTTAGCTTTCCATTCAAGAGGAAGTCTCTCAGGCTGGGGAAGCAACCTGTTAAAAGTGAAAACATGTTTTGTGTCTGCCTTCTTACCTGAGCAAAATAAATCATCAGGATAAATAATCGGGAGCATTGGGCCCTTTCTCTGCAAGGAAGGGAAGAGGGGAGCTGGAGCTGATGGGGTGGGGAAGCAGGTGCAGCCCTGCTCTGTGAGAAGTGAGGTTTTGCTTCTGAGGTTGTTAAGGGGATGCTGAGAAGAGGAAACGAGTGAGAAAGTAAAGCCTCCGTTTGTGGCAGAAATGGTGGAGCACCTCCTTAGGAGAGGCCAATGCAGGTGGACGGGCAGCAGGTAAGGAAGGCTGAAGTGAAAT
The DNA here is from genome assembly GCF_965140915.1 of Aythya marila. Taxonomy (NCBI): domain Eukaryota; kingdom Metazoa; phylum Chordata; class Aves; order Anseriformes; family Anatidae; genus Aythya; species Aythya marila. Next base: position 7,651,825 of record NC_139062.1, on the reverse strand, counting down.
GGTAGCGAGGGGTGAGACTTGGTGAGCCTAACCTACCTGTGACTATGCATGCATTTGGAGGAGAGTTTTGTAAAGCTTTATATTTTTGTGGAAGGTCTGGTGACTGCTGTTTTGATGGGTATTTTCTTTTTCAAGGATTTGTTTATTTCCTTAAATTGCATGGGGTTTAATTTGGGAGGGGCATGGTCCAGGTCTCCAGCGTGCGTTTTCTCCCTAACAGATAAAATGGTTTAATTCCTTAGGCAAATAGAAGCTGGATCAGTGTCGGTTCTTGGTTTTCCCCCGAAATGAACAGCTTACTAGTTACCTCAACACTTTGCCTTATGCACAGTGCAATGTCTGCTTTTTGCTAATGCTTCCTGTTAATTTAAATAGCATCTTTATTCTTTCAGATCTGTTTTAATGGAGCAGGCTGCAGGTCTGGCTTACACCTTTGCCATTTCTGCTACATCCATAGTACTCAAGTTTGCATACATGTTTTAGCATCTTTGTTGAATGCAGGTGTTGATTGTCAGTTACGTTAGCCATAAGCTGTAAGTCATTTATTCTTCTTTTCTTTTTAGTTTGTTAGATACATGGACGTAGATGTTTCTGTTTTGTTAATTTTCACACCACATCTTTTCTGTACTTTAGGTTGACTCCTCACTGCACTGTGAAAACCATTAGGAAAAAGTCCTTGGGGTTAAAACCTGGGGCTCCACAGTGTTACGTGCACTTGGGGCTAGAAATTATTTTAAATGGCGACTGATCTGTCTGAAGCTGAACCCGTGCATCATAAGGCGCTTCCACTCTTAACGGGAGCTCAGCTGATCCACACGGACAAGTTAAGTGAGGTAGGGGCTGGCCCATTCTCCAAGCTTGCCCTTGGATCAGTGATTGACTTCCAGTCCTGCTGAAGGTTTCTTGGTACTCTTTCCCCCCGATCATAGGAAACTCGATTGGGAGTCTAATAAGTCCTACAGGCACTCTCCTTCCCCCTCCCTGCTTTCCCTGCAATGCCGTAGTGGTCAGAATCCTCAAATGTTCATCTCATTTAATTTGGAATTGGAAAGAAATTATTTCTTTTATAAGTGTAAAATGTGAAACTATCCTCTCCTGGTATGCTTCAAAGATCGAATATTTACTGTCTTTTAAAATTCTGAAAAACATGAATGTAACTAGAATATTTCTACATATGCTGCTTTGATTTACTTTAATCCCATTTCAAAAACTTTCTGATTCTTTCCAGTATCTGTACTGATTTACAAATGCTTTTTATAGAAAGTTGAAGACGAAACGATGCCGATCCGTCGCTCGGTAAATTCTTCTTCGCGAGAAACTCCTCCCAAAAGCAAACCTGCTGAAGGTGGTGAAGAGGTCAAAGCAGGTACAGTAGTAATGCTGTAGTGGACTGTTATATCCAAACATAGTGTTGATGTATTCAAATGTAGGTTTTTATGCTGAAATTCCTGAAAATCCCTGCTGCCGTGGTTAAAATATTACCAATGCTTAGCTTCTTTTCACAGGCTTTTCCTGGTTTGTTTGAAATTACATGTTGTAGTCTTTTCAAGTGGGAAACCATTTGTTTTGTCCTTCATACTCTGTGTCAAAGCCCTGTCACTCCAAATATGAAAATATAACTAAGTATTGTCTCTTTCAAGCTTATACATTCTTATGATTAAAGGTAGAAATCATGAACTTCCAGCAGTGGCAGGAAAATGGTTTGGGATCAAAAGGTGGAAATGGATGGAAAACCAAAGTATTTGTTTTCTTTGTTCAGGAAAAGAAAGATTTTACCATGCTGTGTAATATGGCCTGCCATTAATGTGTCTGGTCTTAGCAGCTTCACCTGTGTTTCTCAGAATGTGTTGTTTGAGTATCACTTTCCGTACGTTTCACTGAGTTTCTCCTCTTTGGTGGGACAAATAAGTACATTACATAGGAAACTAACTATTAGTACAGTTTTTATTTTACATATATGATGCCTCCATGGGGAAACTATGCACAGGAACAAAGCAGGAGTGCTTAAGCTCCTTCTCATTGATAGACAACATGCCTAGTGCATAGAGCAGTCATCGTAGACTGCTCTTTACCCAAAAAGTGGATAGTAGCAGTTTATAAGCACGTTATCTAGTAGGCAGTCCAGTCTTTAAGGCCTGCTCTCAGCTAAATATACTTGATTGATTTACTCAGTAAGTTGATTTCTGGCTGGATTTGATCCTGCTGATAGACGAATGTTATTGCCAATGCATGTGCAATCTGAAGTTTTTCCAAGTCTGGAAAGATGTGATTGAATAGTTAAAATCGTTCAGGTGCCACAGTGTGTAGTGCAGAAACGGCGATGTTTAAAAGATGTGTTTTGTCATAGACAAAGCTGCTTGTATTTATCTACCACAATCTCTTGAATTGTGCGTTTTTGCACCTTTCTGGGATAAAACATGTAAACCTTGACCCAGGGGAAAATCTTTACGCTTCATGATACTGAATTCCTCCTCTTCTTCCCTTCCCCACCTGTAGGCATCTATGATGAGGGATGATTGCAACAGTAACTTCCTGGAGTTAAGAGAAGACTGGGGGAATTAGTTCATTGTGAAAATGCTAGGTGATGCTGTTTGAAATTATTCTGGCATTTGATGGCTGATTGCACCTTGTTGAATTTTTCTTTCAGTACTTTTGTTCACTTTCTAAGTTACATTCAAATCATCTATTAAATTAGAGAAAAGAAAGTGGTGGGAAATCATTTCTGGGGTGTGTTCTTATTTTTTTTTTTGTCCTCTGCCTTCCTGAAGAATACAGGCTAGTTTTAGACAGTAACGTGATGTGTTTTAACGTCTTTTAGATGCAGAAGCCACCTCTGAGGAGTCTGCTTCTGCTGGAGAAGAACAAGAGAACGAAACCTTGCCTGCTGCATCCAGTGAAGCAGAACAGCCAAAGGAACCTGAGAATGAAGGGAAGGGGGAAACAAAGTCCTCGGAAGAAACCAAAAAGGAGTAAGGCTTGCTTAGTGCTGAATTTAGGAATTTGAGTAGGAGAAAGACAGGTTCTATAGGTAGAAAAGATTATGGGAGACATAGGGAAAATAGAATGCTGAAAAAGCTGCTCATTTTTGCAGGAGAGGAAGCTACTGATCATGCGTAGCAGCTGTTCAAGAACATGTTTTGAGAACAAGTATCAAGATAGGGTGTGTTGGGGGGGGGTTTGCATCTTTTTGAATAGAAACATCAAAAAGTTCTTTTAAATTATTTTCTGTAACAAGTGTTCTGGGTGTCTTTTGTTGTTGTTCTGCATGTTGACTTGTTTTACAGTGTCTCTTACTTTACTATTGTTTTGCGTTTTTCCTAAGTGAGAAGGATCAGTCTAAGGAAAAGGAGAAGAAAGTGAAAAAAACCATTCCTGCATGGGCTACTCTTTCTGCTAGTCAGCTAGCTAGAGCACAGAAGCAAACTCAGATGGCTGCCACTTCACGTCCCAAGATGGATGCTATTTTAACTGAGGCCATCAAGGTAAGCAGGAATCAGATGTTTCTTTTATTCACCTGTCACAAAGCTGAGTAATTTTTGTGCCTAAAATCTATATTTTCAACTTGCTGATGGTACAGGTGATAGCCTTTTTAGCAGGAAACTTACATAATGCATGCATGTTTCTGTCTGGAAGCGCATGGAGCTGAAATGTGAGTCCATGATGACGATGAGGGGCCGTGTTGCTTATTTTTTGTTTAGAATGTTTCTCCCTGTTTAAATTATTAGAAACAGCTATGATGACATATCCTGGTTAATTATTGGCATCGTTTAATTTGTTGTCTTTTAGACATATTTAACTTGATTTACCTTGATTAACCCACCTGTTTGATACATGCATTTTTTCTTGTTAGCTTATCCTAATTCAGGACAGATGGAAATAGTGTAAACTAGCATTGTGGAGTGGTGTTGGTCTTAGTTTACTGTATACTTCCTTTAGGTTATAAGAAGAGACCTGTGCTGTTGCACTGCAACTCTGCTGCCCTCCTGTTGAGGCTTGGTTCATGCAGGTTGCCTTCACTGGAGTCCTGGACTCTATTAGCCTTAACTGCAAGATGGTCTTTTGAGCCACTGAAACGTACAGCTGTGTGTAACAGTGCATAAGTAAACTACATCCTCTATCATGCAACTGTGGGTTTTGTGGTAGTCTTTCTGAAGCCATGTAGATCTGGTAACTTGATTAAGCAAAGCGGGCTTTATCAAGTCACAGCTGGGGTTTTCTACAGCATGTCAAATATCTAAATTTTAAAACACAGTTGTTTTGGTGTAGTCCTATTCTGATCCCTAATTGGAGGACTCCAGTAATACAGGCAGGCTGTCATGAATCTTCAAAGACAGTAATCTTCAAAATAAGAACTTCAACTTAGTTTTTTCTTTTTTTTTTTTTTTTTAAATAGTTTGCTAATGCCAATCCTGTCTCTTTCAGAAATCAACAGCTTGTTCTGATTAACCTGTTAATGATTGCTTTATCTGACATCAGTAAAATGACTTACTTATGACTTACTGTTCGGGCAGTGCTGGTTTGCCCAAAGGTAACAAGCTTTTGTAAGAGCTTGTAGTGTATGTGCCATTACTTGTACGTGCTTCAGAAAAGGGGATTAGTTGACACATGCGTTCTTCCAGTCCCACAGCAAAGTAGTTCAGTCCAGAAGCTTTTTACTAACATCTTGCTACCGTTTCAGGCATGCTTTCAAAAGAGTGGTGCCTCAGTTGTTGCAATACGTAAATACATCATCCACAAATACCCTTCCCTGGAGCTTGAGAGGAGAGGCTATCTTCTAAAGCAAGCATTGAAAAGGGAGCTGGAGAGAGGGATCATTAGACAGGTAAGAATTGCTTTGTGGAGCAGTAGTGGATGCGGTATTACTGAATTGCACAGTACTTTAAGAAACTCTGTTAGCTGGTCTCTGGTGGCTGTGTTCTCCCTCTGTCTCTGCTTTGTTAGACATGGACAGATCTGTCAGTCAAATACCTTATCTTTTGTGAAGTATGGATGACCATTTCATGGTGTTGAATTGTGTCATACACCATTGCAGCAGCATGTCCCTTCCCACCCGAGCCATTCTATGATTCATATGCCTTCAACCTGAGTCTAGCAACACCCCTTCTGCAGGACTATGTTTCCTATAACACTATAATATGTGCCTGTGATATCAGTTCTGTTAGGATCTCCTGGTCAGGACAGCAGAATGTGTTTCTAATATCTACCTTTGGTTTCTGATCTACTGAAGTGGTTTCAAATCAGGCCTCTGTCCGTAACAGCCCATCACCAGGATGGCAATGCATTCTAAATCTGTGTAAAGATGTTGATTAGTCTCTTTCAAATTGTTTTTATCCTGAGTTACTTTGTTAAAGGCTGACTTTATTTTGAACTAGGTGAAAGGAAAGGGAGCTTCTGGGAGCTTTGTGGTTGTGTCTAATGCAGGAAAAACTGTTCCAAAAGCCAGAGACAGAAAGGTAAGATGGATCACTTTAAACAGTACTCTGAAAGATCTTTCTTGGGTTACACTGAATACATGCATCTTACAAAATGTAGTCTAACCCAAACAGTTTTCTTCTCCTTGATGTACTTTTGCTCCCCAAATACAGTAATTAAAACATCTGTTCCACTAAAATCAGAATCAGAAAGTTAGTATGACAAATTAAAAACAAGTAGAATAATCAAAATCTTAGTTTAAAATGTTTACGTTAACCCCCTAGGCTTTGGTTCAGAGGCAGAAAACTGAATAACCATGAAGCTCCTCTTCTGTCTTTACCTGGTAGAGAGAGATGCCTCTCAGGTATTGTAAGAGAGCTTTATGCTACTGCTGTTTCTGTTATATCTGTTGCTGTGAGAACAGAGGGAGGAAGAAGTAAATGCCTTAAGGCTTCTGGAAGAAAGCTGCTAAACTTGGGTGTATATTGTACACCCAGGTAGTAAAATGCGATGCATCTGAATCTAGTCCTCACAATTAGTCTTGGTTCCAGCACTGCTCTTCTTTGCTCCCCACTGCATAAGGTGTATGAAATGCATTTCTAACACTGCAGTTACAAAATGCTTAGCTGGAATTGCTGATCTCCTTATGGCATACACAGGTGAACATAGAGTGTTATAACACAGGGGTGCTTACCTCTTGGCTACTGGATAGACCGCAAGTCCTAAATCTGAAGGTAACAGTGACATACATGGTACTAGGGCACTGAAGGAAAGTAATTGGAATGTGACATCTTTTTAGAGTTCATGGACTCCATGACAAGTTTGAGTAAGGCACCTGATAACTGCTAACAGATCACTTTTCTTGTCTGCAGCCTATTGGTGTAATTGTTCTTAGATACTTTCTCCATGTTGCAGCAAAACAAATAGCTCACGTTTGTGTCTGATGAATTCAGCTGGCAGTCAAGCAGCTATCTGGATGAGCAGCATCTTCACCTGTTTGACCATTTGCAAAGCTCCTGTTCAGCATCAAAATCACTAAACATCAGCAGATTTCACCACTATTTTCTCTCCTCTACAAAGAACATGATCATCCCCTACTGATAGCAACAAAGTGATGGAGGAAAATTCAGGAGAAAGGAGTGTTGCCTTCAAGCAAGACTTCATGCTATGAGTTGAACGAAAATGCACTCCTGTTTAGCTGGTTTTTGGGAAGATTTAACCTGTGTAAATGGCTTTGGTCTCTGTTTTTTGTTTTATGTCAACATATAAATCGTTTCATCTCACTTTCTTGTTGAAAGGTAGCAGAGGAAAGCCTCTATTAAAAAGAGGAAAAGGAAAGCGTCTATAAAAAGGAAACTAGGAAACAGCTTTTGGTAAATACTTGGCGTATTTATAAATATAAGACTTTGACTAAGAAAATTCCCATGAAAATTCTAACCAGATGTGCTAGATTTTAAACAGCTGAGCTTTCTAAATGGTTATTTTAAAGAGCTGCCTTATAGAACTTGATTTTTCAGATCTGTGGCCACAGTCAGGAGCACTTCTCACCTGTGTGTTGCTGGATCAGAAAAACCCAGAGTTTTAGGCCCCACTGATGCGTAAAAGTATGTGTATTTCAGAAAAGCACTTCCGCTTCGACTCCAGAGCAACAGGTCAAGCTGGAAGACATCCTGCCACTGGCTTTCACCCGCCTTTGTGAGCCGAAGGAAGCTTCTTACAGCCTGATCAAGAAATATGTGTCTCAGTATTACCCCAAACTCAAAGTAGATGTAAGGTAGGTGCAGGTGTACACTTTTGCAAGCAGGGCTCCAGAGAAGCTGTGAAATGCTGCCTTCCTCTGGCTTTGCCTCACTTTACGGTGATTCAATTCAGTATTTCATCAGGCAGCAGACAGGTGGTGCTCTCCATCATAGAGCCTGCAGGAAAGCTTGAGAAAAGCTGTGCCTTTTCTCTGCATCCCTCCACACCCAATCTTTGTTCGTGATGCCAACATCAGCATTATTGTACGCATCTCTGCCCTTAGAGAAAACTGGATCCTTGTAGCTGCATGGATATGAAGGCCTCTCCTTGGAATCTTGTTCCACTTGTTTCTGAATGCTTTAAACGGCACACACTTAATATGATCTGTGAGTTTGTCCATGTGGAGCGGGTCAAAGATTGGGGAGGAAGCAAATCTAGGAAAGTCCTATGCATCACCTATTACCAGGGCTTGTTGTACTCAGTCCCTTGTTTGTCTCTGAGCTGACTGACTCATTGCCCACTGAGTCCAGTCTCCAAATGTGCATTTCAAAATGCGTAAATCCTTCCAAATGAAGTTTCACTGTTTCTGGATACACAGTGACACCCAGAAAGCATTGCAGTTCAATTTCCGCTAACGTACATTGTTCCTCTCATGTAATCAGCACTTGCTGACAGATCTCCATTTAAAATGTCTGTATGTAGGCAGATACCACGTGTAAGTACTGCTCCTCTCACACTCTCTATAGAGTGTTGTTTCTCTGTTTGTTTTTTAAGCTGTCAGTGTGTGTCAGTAAAGCTTTATCCTCCTGTATTTCAGACCTCAGCTGTTGAAGAATGCCCTGCAGAGAGCTGTAGAGAAGGGCCAGCTAGAGCAGATCACAGGGAAAGGAGCGTCTGGGACATTCCAGGTCAGAGCCAGAGTTCGTCTTGTTTTGTTGACTGTACTGACCAGAAGCCTTGGATATAAGTTTACATGCCCTCCCCACCCCAGTTTTATTGGGTACACCTTTCTTTAGCAGCCTGTCAAATTCAGCAGTTGTGGAACTATGAAGCAGTAGGATTCTTTCTCCTCTGGGTCTACATTCTGGAACAGACCCCCCCCCGCCTTCCTTGCTTAGCACGTTCCACACGCTGCTTCAGCTCTGACTCATTAGCACAGTAGGGGAGATGGTGGGGTAAGCTTTCCTTTCCATCGCTAATTGTAAGTGCAGTAGGTACCCCAGATGTCTGCAATGTTTCTTCCTCGTGTCTATGCCGTAGATGTCTCTTGGTTACATTTGGTCTGTGGGATGGAGGAAGATCTGATTTATTTCCTTCCCTGAGTGACAGGCCCTTAGATTGCCATACCCTTGCAGTGTATTTTGGGAGTAGGACAATGTGTTACCAGTGCAAAGCACTGCAGGCCAGTTGACTGAATAGGCCTGTCCTACCGTTAACGCTGGGAGGGCAGCGTTCCCTGTGCAGTGTTTTAATATAAAACATATCTGTGCTAATGCAGGAGCGCCGACCCACCTGGTGCAGAGGAGCTTGTCCTGACCTGGTTTGGGAGAATTTTGTCTTGATGCTTTTCTCTTCCTCCTTGGAAAATAGCTGAAGAAGTCAGGGGAGAAGCCCCTGCTGGGTGGGACTCTGATGGAAGATGCCATCCTGTCTGCTATTGCGGCCATGAACGAACCGAAGACCTGCTCCACCACAGCACTGAAGAAGTATATCCTGGAAAACCACCCAGGGACCAACTCCAACTTCCAGGGTAAACTATATAACTTTCCTTTTTCACAAGTTGAAAGAAAGAGAATTCTGCAGCTGCAGATGTGTCTGTGCAGCACCTTTAAACTATTTGGTTGAGCTTGCTAGGGAACTGACAGCTGCTCCACTCTTCGTGCTGCAGAGATGTTCAGAGTTTTTAATTCCCATTAGTTCCTTTCAAGCCTGACAAAGGCTAGCTTCTGAGACATAATGCATGTTTCTCTTGTCTGTAGCATATCCCCAGAAAGGGGGAATAGTATTCAATTACTTTATTGTTCTTAAATCACCAGCTGGATTTCTATATATATTGAGAGGCTACAGCTTGGCATAAGTACAGTCACTAGCTGCTTTTAATTTAGAGAAGTTGCACAGTCTAACTTTAACAAATAAAATCTGCAAGCATCCCTCTTACTGTTTTGTTTGAGGTCGTCCTCTGGCTCCAGTTTTAGAAGGTCAAGCAAGTAAGGAAAGAAACTAATCCAGTTGTGTTTGGAAAAAGGTGTGGCATATCTCAGTCCCAGTAATGACAATGTCTATTTTGGCTTTTGCACTAGCAGAAATAATACTAATAGAGACTTTAAAGTAGATCTGCTAATGGCTTACTTGCATTATTTGGTCTAAGCCATGATGCAGTTCAACCTAGGCTGAAGGTCACTTGAAGTAGTGTGAGCTTGCAGCGGTATCTAGCAGAATCAGACCTGAAAGCAGATCAGTTTCTTGCTGTAGTGTCATGGTGCTGGTGCCATCTCACAGGAGCAGGGGCTGGAGAGGAACTTGCTGATCCCACAGCCATCATATGGAGATGAAGCACAGAATCAGCACAGGTCTTTGAAACAGAGCTTACCAATGTGTCGAGGAGGATCACAGGCTCCCTGCCAGCAGTGGGGCCTAAAGAAGTTGCCTGAGGCCTTCTGCCAATTAGAGGCTGATGCCAAGTGTGACTTCTTAATCTCGGGGCAGGGAAGAGAGTTCCCAGGCTTACTAAGCCCTTATGTTATTTGTTTTCAGGACCGTTGGAAGCTGCCCTGGTCCCTAGAGGCCTGTGTTTAGTCAGCCTTGAGAGCTTGTCAGCCTTGCTAGTCAGATAAGGAAACTTCAACTAGTAATCGGGTGTTTTCTTTCTCCCTCCGCTGCATAAAAAGGATTTTGCTGTTCTCTGCTCTGTTTTAGGAGCAGCCAGAGGAATATGTGGTGAGATGTAAAAGCAGGCAGGTACACACTACAGAGCCAGTATTCTAGACTCTTCCACCATTTTATACCTCAGTCTTACAACTCCAGTCAAATCCTTTACATGCTGCTGTTGATCTGTGGTACCCCAGGTAGAAATAGCTTGATGTTGTTTGTGTTGCTCCTTTTTACAAAGGTGTGGAGTTCTTTGTAGTCCAAGAACTTTTTAAGAACCTAGTGTTGCAACGCTAATAATTTAATGGCTACAGCTGGTTCAAGTAGCTAGGCAAGCTTTTCTAGTGCCACTCAAATTAAAACTTTTCAGCAGAGGTAGACTGTAGGCTGGTGAAGGTATAGTGTTGTCCCAAATGATTCTCTTACTGTGAAATGTCAGCTCTTGATAAAAGCCCATTTCAGCAGTGCTGAATAAGGGGTTAGAGTGAATACCTGTACATTAATCATGCAGAACAGATTCAAATGACAGCATGTTTCTTTGGATTTTTCTTTCCATTCCTCAAGTGAACCTCTTTAGGACATGCTTGAGGGCAGGCCTTGCTTTTTTGCTTCAAGGGAGCTAAATCTGTAAACTGTCCCCCATAGTTTAAGCCAAAAATGGTTTTGAACTAAAACAATTTCAGACCTTTACCTGAGACAAAGATCCCCTTTATTTGCACACTTTTGATTAGAATTCTTACATGGTGCACAATGGAACAGAAGATTGGAATAAAAAAAATCATTTGTCATACTTCTAGACCAAATTTCTCATTAAGGAAAATGAAAATGGGGACAGATGTACTGCATAAATTTTGGAATACGAGGGAGATGAGGGCAAAAACAGAGTAAGGACTGATTTAAAATATTCTAAAAGAATATGTTGAAGAAAGCTTTAGTTATGTGATGCTTTTGAATGCATTTATAAAGAAGGATCCCTTGATCATGACTTCTTCCATCAGTGAATTTAAACCCATTCTTGATAAGTGTTCGTGATCCAACACTTGAATCTTATATATTGCTTGAATTTTTCAGAAAATTAACTGTGAAAGGATTTCCCTTTGAATATGACATATTAAAACTTCTAAATGCAGTGGCCTAGCTGGGTCCTCCACAAAGCAGATGGCCTTTGCCGAGTGCACAAGCATGCAGTGATGTCTACATGAGTCGCAGGTCTCTGGTGCCGTTTCATTTCCCCGCAAGTGTTCCGGGAAAGGAGATTTCATTCTGACTCTCCATCTCTAACTTCAGAGGACACTACAGAGAGCAGTAAGGTTAGACAAGTGGATAAAGATGATAACGCAACCTTTCTCTGATTTTTCACAGTGCATCTACTGAAGAGAACCCTGCAGAGATGTGAGAAGAATGGTTGGCTGGAGCAGATTTCTGGAAAGGGCTTCAGTGGAACCTTTCAGCTTTGCTTCCCTTATTATCCTAGGTAAAGAGCTTGGCTGTAAAATGATGTTGAAGATAAGCGTTGCATAGATCAGCCAGATAGTGTTGCTGAAGTTCATAGGGTGTTTACAGGTTCTATTTACAGGGAAGCTTGTGAAGGGTTTTGTAACTGAGAAACCACAACGTTGTCACCAATATTGCTCTAGATAATGACATTACTTGGATGTCTGACTGTGAGTGGACATAAAGCTGACTTCATTAGCAAGGGAGGCTTTTAAGGACAATAAAAATATTGGGCTAAATGTTTTCAGGAGCTCTGTTGTGATTTTTTTTTTTTTTCATAGAGTAGTGGATATTTAAGTGTTCCCATGCTTAAACAAATTCACATGAGGCAGGTATAGTGTATTGTTGTTCTTTGATACAAGGATGCTCATAACAAGTAGGACTCAGTTGTTTGCCTCTCTTAATGCCGATGTGGAGGAGGGGTGGGAGGAGGGAAGATGACCCAGATTAGCTACTGTGAGACTAAAACAGCCTTTCTTCTCCTGCTGTGAGCATATATTGTGCTGGGCCACATGGAGCCCAGGGAAGCCTTAGTGTCCCATGAAGAGCCAAATGGCAACACAGTCATTAAAGTCTCTGCTTCCCACCTTCTTTTATTACATACATGTAAAGCTCTCAGTGGCTCTGGCCTGTGTTCAGAGTTGTTGAAGTCTGATTTTGTCCCTTTGTTGTCTGTCTTCCTGTGTTTACACAGAAGGAGCAATGAGGAAGAGAAGTGGAGAAAGGGCAGCTTATGTACAGGAGTGTGGCGGCATTCCTGGTGACTTAAAAGCTGTTGCACTTCTGCCATTGCAGAGACTAAATATTGGTTTCAGATAAACCCAAACAAATAGACTTCTGTGCTTGCTGTTTGTTTTTTTGTTTTTTTTTTGGCTTAGGCTCAAAGCTGTAACCTTAAAGGATGATGGGCGATGGGCAGTGGTCCCCGATGAGAATCGGGGTTACCTAAGGTTTGCTGACCCTGGAGTCATATCCTGAGAAATGTCCTGCTCTGACAAGAATCCTCTTGTAGTCCAGGTGTGCTCTACCCGGAGAAGCAGCAGGATGAGGACTCTGAAGAATCTGATGAGGAAGAGGAGGAGGAATCTGAGGAGGAAGAAGAATCAGAAGAGGAAGAGTCTGAGGAGGAAGAGCCACCACCAAAGAAAAGGTATGTGACAGCATGAGAGATAAATGGGCTCTTTAAAAATGACAGTCACAGCTGTAGAGTGCACAGGTTTGTCTCTTGCTGTGGATATTTATCCACAAGGCTGTCACTCCAGTGGTACCGGAGAAAGAAATTTCTAATTACAGTTGAACTTTTGGGGTACTGTCAGGATGAGGACTTCTCTGGGACGTGTGCAGCCTGCAGAAGTAATGCCTTGTCCCAGAGAGACTGGTGTCTTCTATTCTGTAGTAGGAATCATCTCTAGATGAGAGGAAGAGAACTTCTATTTATTTTCTGTATTGCCTTTAGTCTCCCATGCGCCTGTTGTGCTTTACAAGTGTGACTTTTTCATGTGGGGCTTCCTGTTATTTATTAGGTGTTTCATTAACAAAACTTCTCCCTACAGTGTTATTTGCAGTTCTGTAGCCAGATATGAAACCTGTCTCACTCAGAATGTGGATTTAAGATGAGTGTTATTCATTAAGTAATGAAATTTCTCTCAGAGAGGGAGAGAGGATGCTTAGGCCACTGAATTGTTCTGACAATTGACTTACATTTATTGACATTGTTTGTATGTTTATCTGCCTAATAAAGGAGTTAGAAACCTTGCTGGCAGAACACTGTGGGGATTGAGAAGTGCTTAGCATGGGAAGATCCACCACAGGATTTCTTGCTCTTTGGGATTTAGCTAATGAAATGTACTGCTGCATAAAGGAACATCCGTGGTAAAGAACAAGGATGCCAAGATCTGCTTCATTTATGTAAATTGACGACAGCAGCTCTGCTCTGGGTAGCATTTGCGCCTCCACTGAGATCTTGTGCTGCCTTTCTTTCTGACAGGATGCAGAAGAGACCTCCTCCAAAATCACGGAGTAGGGCCCCTCCGATGAAACGGAGAGAGTCCAAGCCTAAGCCAAGAAAAACCCCTGCAGCCCGCAGCGGAAAAGCAAAGCCCCCACCCAAGGTGAAAACCCCTGCTAAGAAAGCCAAACCAGCAGCCCCAGCCATCAAGAAACCCTCTGGTGGCAGCTCTTCCAAGAAACCAGCAGCCAGTGGGAGGAAGGAAGTGAAACCCTCTGCCAAGGGCAAACCTACCATGAGGAAATCTCTCCGGGCAAAAAAGTAAATTTTTCCAGTGTCAGGGAATCCCATGGTCCCACAATCTTGTTTTATAAAGTCAACGTGCATTTGTATTTTAGTTCTGATGCTTAAACACTTTTTTTTTGTTTTCCTTGGATGATGGGGGAAAAGATGAAAACTAAATCAAACCATCCCAAGCATTTGCTAGATCTCAGTGCTGTGCCTCGTGCCTACCCCTCCCCTGGAACAGGTCATCTTTAGTTTCTGCAATAATTTTAGAACTCTTCTAGGACATGTAATCTGTACCTTTTATGGTGTTCCTCTTGGGTTTGGAGGGAGGGGGTGGCTTTTAAAAATTCTTCAAATAAGTTCTTTGTCTCTTTAGACAGCAGGAACATGGTGATTGGGGAAATAAGATTCTTAACTGAGAAGGTACAGCGGCACTAGAGTCCTTAGATCCCCTGCATGATGAGGTCCTTCATGCTTCTGTGAAGAAGCAGTGTATATACAGCACTTGCACTGAGTCCTGGAGGTGCTTCTTTCTGCTCGGCCGTTGTAGTGACAGGCTAAGGAGGTGGTGCATTTGGCTCCTTCAGACCAGCACATTTTGAGGGTGAGTAGACATCTTCAGTAACCGGAGGCTGCCACATGTACTGATCGTCTGACACCGGGGGGCTTGAAAAGGGGTAGTTCTCGGCTGGGCGGGTGATTTGAATTAGTGTTTCCATACCACATCTGTTACCTTAAAACCAAAATATATAAAAGTCTTCTTGAATCCAACTTTCAAACATTTTTAAGAGATGAAGAGCCTAAGTTTTGTCACTTCTTGTTTACCCTTTTTTAAAGAAAAGTTGGAGAGCTATACAATTGCTAATGTAGAGATGTTGATAAGTGAAGAACATGCAGTTTGCTAAAATAAAATGAAACTAGATTCCAGGCCCGCTTTGTGTGTCCTTTCTCTTCCTCGCCACAGCTTTCTCCTCCTGGAAACGAAGAGAGGAGGGAATTACAGCAAGTGTGGTTTGCTGCGGAGGCAAGCCTTTGTTAGAAGTACACTGACAGCGTGAAAGAGTGGGGCTATTTTAGTCTGAGCCCCTGCCAAGCTCTGTAGTTGGTTGGATTTGTGACCTTTTTCTTCCCTTGGTTTCTCTGGAGACAAAGGTGAGCAAGAAGAAAGCTCTATTTGAACCTCATCCTGCTCTTCTTCTCCCTCTGACCCAAACAGTGTCCAGTGGGGACCAAAAAAAAAAAGACCACATGAAACCTTCCCCCCTGCCCTGCTTTCTGATACATATATATATATTCTGTATTCATATGTACATATTCTGTGTTCAAAACATGCTCCAGCACATCCTCAGCTGTCCCTTGAACAGGGCAATGAGAATGATTTGAATGTGACCTGACAGTCTTCTTGCTGTACGTGCTTTTGGAAAGAGCTTTGCATATACCATGCTGAGAGTAGTCAAAGCATCTCTAGAAATGAAATGCAAATTGGAGAAAATAGCCTTAGTGAATTTACTCAGTTGCAATCCCAGTGTGCTACCTGCAACAACTGGAGTTTAAAGATTCTTCTAGAAACGCCCTAAATTGTTCCCAGCCCTGTAACAAGGGTGCAAACAGCAGGCTAATGAAATTATGGCTAATAAAAGACTGGGAGAGTGAAGGCACCAATCCAAGAGTAATTTGCAAGGATGTAAAGCAATTAGAAAGTTTAGGAAAGGTCTCTTTCCTAGCACTGCATGTACTGAAACAGTGGGCTTTGGCAGTACGTTCTTCCAGATAGGCATTAAAGTGAGACAAATTTGGGAAACGGTTTTCTCATCTATGGGGTGTTTATGGGGATGAGGAGTCCTCTTCCCAGATGCTGGCAGTCTTGTTGCTTGGAGCACCATGCAACCTCCCCCCTTCACAATAATGTTCCCACACCAGCAACCCAAAAAATACCTGTTAAAACACTAATCTTTGCACAATTCTTTGCACTTGAGCATGGCTTAATTTTGCTGCGGGTCATGTCAAATTAGAGTGAAGTCCTTTCGTTAAGGAAAAAAAAAAAAAACTGGCTTGTTTTTAAAGACATAGTTGGCATTGAATGCAAAAAAATAAATGTAAGGTTTGTTTTTGGGTGATGAATGTCATGCTAGACTGCAGCTGCACCAACCTAGAGACTTCTGGTGGTCACAGTGGTCGATACGAGTAGTCAGACAAGCAGAGCCTTATTTTTTAAAAAAGCTGGGATTTGTTCAAAAGCGTGTGCTTGCATTCCTCATCTTTTCAGGTGTTAAGCACTTAGCCTTGAGTTTATCTTGAGGGATGAATACAAGAGTTGGGCTAGAAAAAGCCATTTGTTACCTCAGCCATCTCCAAATTCTTTTTGGCTGGGGCCTTGATTGCTGATTAACCAATTTCTTTTCCCAGGGCAGCCCTGAGCAAGCGGGTGCCTCCAAACTGGGCTTGTGAAGGGGAACCCTGGGCTTGCAGTGGTGTCGCTGGCAGAGTGATGGAGAAAGCAGTGGCTCTGCTGTGCCTCCAGGAAGGTTTGCACCGGATCCACCACACACTCTTCACCAGGCTCCGCTTCCTGGCCAGACTGGCTCTGTTATGTTATTTCTTCAGGCCCATCTGTCCATTTTATGTTTTTTTCTACATTATCCAACTCTTTCGGTGGGCCCTGCTGGGGCATTGCACAGCGTCTTGAAGCAGCTGATGCTGGTGGCAGCCCAAGGCTTGAACAAGAACAGGAGGGCACTTTTCCTTGCACCCTTGGGGGTGTGGGGGTGTGAGGCAGGGCTGGCATGGGGATTTTTGGAGGCATCTCCTAGGGCTTAGACCCCATTTTCTCCCTAAACTAATGCTTTCACCTTCCAGGCACATCCCTGTAGCTGGGGACAGCTTTTGCCTTGGTCCCATAGCTTTGGCAGGGTTGAGCATTTTGGGGATCCCTAGGGTTTGGCTTTGTGTGGCTCTGTCCCCTTCCTTGCAGTGAGGTTGGAGCCACCCCTCTTTATTTTTTTTTTTCAGCTGCACGGCCAGAACTGGGGGGATGAGGAAGGCTGAAGAATAGTGGGCAAAGGGGAATTTGGAAATTGGGGTGAGATGGGGCTCAGCAGCGGGGCAGGGGGTGGCGAGTGAGCAACCACGTGTGTGCAGCAGGGAGAGGGTTAGGAATTGCTTCTCTGCTGGGCAGAGGAGAGAGGAAAAAAAAAAAAGGAAAAAAAAAAAAAAAAAACAGAAACCAGTTGCAGCCGCGTTTTCCAAAAAGCCCAAGCGTTTCTGATCGCCGTCGCTTCCAAGAAACGGAGAAAACGGGGAGGTAAATTGCAGTGATTCATCGCGGGCAGATCGCAGGCAGGAAATGGGAGTTTGCTGCCTGCCCCGTGCCCGTCGTGGGCTCGGGCTCGCCTGGGCCTGGCGTGCGGCAGCGGCCTGACGCCCACGGGCACGGCAGCCCCGTGCTGCGGAGAGCGGAGCCCCCCCGGGAAGGAAAACAACCGGCGAAGGCCGAGAGCCGGAGGATTTTTCGCCTGCGTTTCTCCAGAGCCCCGCGAGCAAGCTGCCCGTGAGCGGGGGAGCGGGAGCCCTTCGGGCTGGGCGAGCCGGGGCTGCTGTCCCCTGGGGGCTGCCCCTGTCCGGGTGTCCGTCTGTCCGTCCCCCCCCCCCCCCCGGGGACCCGCGGGGTGGCGGTGGGCTGGGGGGGGTTCCATTGAGAAACGGAGCGTGGGAAAGAGGGGGCGGGGCTTGGGGGCTGCCTGCCCGCGGATTGGCTGGGGGTGGGGGGGGAGAGACCCCCAAATAGTGCCGGAAAGGAGGGGGCAGCCCCCGGCTTGCTCCCTGCTGGGATGCGCCTGGGGCAGCCGGACCCCAGCTCCCCACGGGCGGCTGCGGCGAGGCCTCGGGGCCACGAGTTGTGGGGGTCTCAGCCCGGCCGGGGGCTGCTGGGGGGAGAAAACCCCCTTGGGGCACCGCAGAGGGACCGAGCACAGCCCTCGGGAGCAGCTGGAAAAGCTGCCCCAGACCCGCTGCCGCCCCCAGGGGCGTGGGGACCCCGGCAGCTCGCTGGGTGCGGGGTTGCCTGCACCTTGCTTCTTGCATGTGTGTGTTGTGCTTGGGGTCAGGGTTTGGGGACCTGTGCATCGTGCTTGGGGTCAGGACGTGGATGCCTTCACCATGCTTGGGGTAGGGGCATGGGACACTTGCACGGTGCTTCGGAGCATGCCACTGGGACCCCATTACCTTGCTCGGGGCCAGGACGCAGGGATGCTTGCATGGGATTGGGATGTGGGGGACATTGCATCAGGGCAGGGGCTGGACGTGGAGATGCTTGCGTGGTGCTGGGGGTCAGGACAAGGGGACCCTTGCATGGCACTTGGTGTTGTGTGGGACCCCTCACACAGTGCTCAGGATGGGGTTGGGGTGCAGGAGTTTTGCATCAGGGTTGCGGCTGAGACTTGAGGACCCATTTATCAGTGTCAGTATGGCAGGACCTCTGCGTCAGGGTGAGGACTTGGGAACCCCTGCAACGGGGTCAGGACTTGGGGACTGCAGCTCCTCTTGGAGCTCAGCAGCTGGAAGCGGGGGGTGGCGGGGGCAGGTTGTGTCTCTCTGGTCCCTCCTTGCAGGGATTCATTCGCCGAGGCCCTGGGGCCCCCCACATCACCCCTTGCTCCCGCTGGGCGTCCGTGGGTGGCTTCCAAGCTGGAGCACAACAATTCCAAGTCAGATGCGGCGCTGGAGCTATTTTAACTCCCCCCTGAGCTCCCCCGACCCACTGCCATGAAGAAGAAGACGGCCAACGGGAGGGGACCGGATCCGGCGGCCCCCCTGCCACGTGCCCGGGGTATCGCCAAGCCAGCAGAGGTGAGGTACTGGAGACAAGGGGCCTGATCCTGCCCCCTGGGGAGCTGCGGGCAGAGCAGCACCCCCCCCTCCAGGGCTTTGCAGGGTGGGGGGATTTGGGTTGGTGTTCCCCCCCTACTCTTAATGCACGTGCACCCTAAAGCTGTTGCACCACTGGGGAAATTTGGGTGCAACCCTACAGCATCGCATCCCCACTGGGTGGGAATTGCCCCAGGAGGTGGCAATTTTGGCATCCTGGCAGGTGGGGAGGGTGTTAAAGTGGGGTGAACTTTTTGCCCGCCTCCCCCAGTACGTGGGCTCCTTCGCGGTGGAGGACCTGGACCTGCAGCGGCAAGCGGGGTGGCTGGAGGAGCAGCTGCGGGCACTGAAGGTCAGGCACCCCCACTGGCACAAAGCGGGGGCACCCCAGGGTGTGGGGGGACCCCCGATGGCAGGGGAGGGACCTCACTGCTGCCCCCCCTCTCTCTCACCAGGACTGCCCCAGGAGGAGGTCGGTGGTGCTGAGGTTCAGCTTGCAAGGGCTGAAGGTCTATGGTGCCGATGGGGAGGTGGGTGCAGGGTGCTGGGTGCCACCTTGCAAAGGTGCTTTTTGGGGTTGCACCACTCGGGATGTTGCTTTTCGCTCAGGAAACCTGCTTTGCAGCCGTGCATCTGCAAATAGGCTCGGGCCAGGCGTTGCTTGCACCCCAGGAGTGCCGGGTCCCAGCCAGCCCCCCCCTTGTCACCGCAGACGCTGCTGATGGCGCACGCTCTGCGCCGGATCCTGTACAGCACCTGGAGGCACGCTGAGCGCCAGTTCGCCTTCGTGGCCCGCAACCCCTACAGCCCCCCCAGCGCCCTCTTCTGCCACCTCTTCATGGGCCCCCCGGGTGAGGTGCGTGGTGCACACCCCAAACACTCCAAAAAAAAAATAAACTGCAAAAGCAAAATCAATCAAACAAACAAACGCACACATTTTCATTATCCCTGGCCCCTGCACCCACTGTCTTCTTTGCACCCCACCAGGTGCAAGTCCTGCACCTCCTGCTCTGCCGCTCCTTCCAGCTTGGCTACCTCCTGGCGCACCCCGAGGAGCAGGCGGGCGAGGGGGAGCCATCGGGTGCCGGGGTGCTGCGGGAGCCACTCAACCCTGAGGAGGTGTCGCGAAATGTCAACGCGCTCGTCTCCTTCCGGCGCCTGCCCGCGCCCATCGGCCTTGGCTCACTGGGTGCAGGGGTAGGTGCAGGCCACAAGGTGCTGGGTGCTGCCCCACGTGCCTTTGCACCATGTTTTTTTTGCAAGGTGTTTTAGCATGGCACTGTTGCACAGCACTTTGTAAAGGGTATGTTTGCATGGCATACTTTTGCACATCACGTTTTTATGTGATGTCTTGCAGGGCCTATTTTCTTTATTATTTTTGCACAGCACCATTTGCATGACATCTTCCCTGGCAGTTATTACACAATCTTTCTTTGCAACGTTTTTTTTTTGCACAGTATGCAGTTTTGCATGGTGCTTTGCATGGCATGTTTTGTGCAGCCTCTTCTTGCATGCTGTTTTGCAACAGTATTTTCCCTACTGGCTTTTGTACACTGTTTTGCATAGATCTTTCTTGCATGGCCTTTTCTGACACAGAGATTTGCAAAGCACATTGCATTTTGCATGGTCCATCCTGCATAGATTTTTCTTGCAGTCTTTTGCACAGCCTGTTGTACATGGGCCTTTTTTTTGCATGGTGTTTTACTCTGGGCCTGTTTGCACAGCACTTTTTTTGCATAGCAACTTTGCATGGTATTTTACACAGCATTTCTGCATGGTTGTTTATGTGGCATTTTTTCTTGGTGTTTGCATGTGTTTTTTCTTCCAATTTTTTTTTTTTTTGAATGGCAGCTTTTGCTTGGTGTTTTACATAGCAATTTTTAAAATGTTTTTATGGTATAGCATTTTTGTACTTCGTTTTTTTTCCTCGGAATTTTTGTATGGCATTTTTTTACATTGCACTTTTGTGCATCATTTTTGCAGGTCATTTTTTGCATACCTTCTTCAGGGTGTTTTGCATGGCTTTTTTTTTTTTTTTTTTTTTGCACAGTGTCTTGCAGCGTATTTTGCATTACTTTTTTTTTTTTTTTTTTGCATGGCCTTTTTGCACAGTATTTCACGTAGCAAGTGCCACCAAAAACCCATTCCCTGCTCTCTGCTGCAGGAGCGGCGGCCGGAGGCTGAGGGCCGAGCTGGCAGCTGGCGCCCAGGGAACCCCTACTGCTCCCCGGTCCTGGTGCGCAAAAAAGCCATCCGCAGCAAAGTCCTGCGCTCGGGCGCCTATCGTGACTGCGGGGCTGAGAGCCAGCCGCATCAGCCACCCCGCGAGGCTGGTGAGTGCCTGGAGGTGACGCTGAAGCGCACAGGGCTGGGGGGACGAGGCCTTGGGTTTGGGGGTGAGGAGGAGACTGACCAGCTCCTGCAGCGGCCTCGGGATGGGAGAGCAAAGGGGCGCGGAGCCTGGCACTGCTCCCCGAGAACGAGAGCATCCTGGCCGAGAGCGTGTGGGCCTTTGCCGGCATCGCCAGGTGAGTGCACGGCAGCCCCTGGACCCCTGCCACCCCTCGCGGTGCCCACCCACTTCCTCGTCCCCCCCAGGGACGGCGGCATCGCACTGCTGCGCAGGGACGTCCCCGGCGCCTTCCTGCTGCGCCCTGAGCCCGGCCTGGCCAAGCGCTGGTGCCTGTGGGTGCGGGCGCCCTGCGGCGTCGTCCCCTACTGCGTCTTCAGGACACCCCAGGGACGGTTCTGCGTGGAGGTGAGAGCACTGCACAGGGCAGAGGGCAACAGGGTGTCGGGGCTGGGGGCACTGCCGTGTTCGTGCAGCAGGGTGGGGGGTGCTCCAGTGCATCAGTGTGTCGCGGTCTGGTTGCATCAGTGTGTGGGTGCACTGCACGTTAGTGCACAGTGCATCCGTGCATGGGTGCCCTGGTGCATTCCTGCATGGTATATTGGTGCACTGGTGTGTGGGTGCACGTGTACATCAGTATGCCGGGGCATGGGTCTATTGCTGCACTAATGCATCAGAGTGTGGGTGCACTGATGCATGGCTGCACAGGTGTGTTTGTCAATAGGTGAGCTGGCACGTTCATGCATGGGTGCATCAATGTGCACATGCATTTGATTAACGTGTACACACGCACATGGATTGCTTTTGCTTTGTAGCTGCATAGGTGCACTTTGTGCATGGGTATGTGGTTTGCAGGTGCACGTGTGCATGGGTGCATAGGGGTATTGGTGTGTGTCTGTTGGTGCATTAGCACGTGGATGCAGCGGTGCATAAGTGTATTTGATTCATTTGTGCATGGTGCAGAGGTACATTTCCTTTCTGACTGCATCACTGCATAGGTACACAGGGGTATCGGTGTGTGGGCACACAGGTGCAACTGTGTGGGGGTATATGATGCGCAGGTACCTGTGGGCGTTGGTGTATAGGTGCATGGCTGTATGCATGCGTTAGCATGTATGTGCCTTGGGTTCATGGGTGCAGGGGTGCACAAGCGCATGGGTGCGTGGTGCATGGGCACAGTGGTGTATGAGTGCATTTGATCCATGGCCTTCAAGTTGTGGGTGTATCTGCACACAGTTGCATCTGTGCATTGGTGTGTGATGCATAGGTGCATTGGTGCATGGGGGCTCCTGTGCACTGGTCCATAAATGCACTTGGAGCATAGGCACAAGGGTGTACCTGCCTTGTGGCTGCTGCATCAGCACACAGCTGCATCTGTACATGGGTGCATGAGTGTACGTGTGCACGGCTGCAACAGATGCACAGGTTCATTGGTGCACAAGTGCACCTGGTAACTTGCATGTATGCACTTGCACACGGGGGTGTGGCTGCATTGGGTGCACCCGTGCCTGCCTGCTGGCTGCATCGGTGTGCGCTGGACTCAGGCCTTTGGCTGCATGTGTGCACGGCGCATGATGCTCGCTGGCGGGGGGCTCACCTCTGCCCTCTCTCCCCGCGGTGGCAGCACTCCAGCTCAGAGTTCGCCAGCGTGGCGGCCCTGCTGGCTCACTACTCCGGGGCACCGGGGGGCTGCTTCTGCCGCCTGACCCCCGGGCGCTGCAACCCCGGCTACGAGGAGCAGGACCCCGGCGGGGCCAGTGCCTGGGGGGAGGCCGCCTGGGCCCCCGCCGTGGTGCAGCATGAGCGGGGCTAGGCCCGGCTGCCCCCGGCCCTCTCGTAGCTTTAAGTCGCTGCCTTCTGCCTTATTCATTCCCTCCCTGCGCGCCCGGCGGGCTGTGCGGCTCCGCGGGCAATAAACGGCTCTCCTGCTCCCGGTCTGCTGCAGCCTTTTTCTTGCACCCCCACACCGCGTTGCTGCGTGCGGGCGTGCTCACACCCAAACACCCCCCGTGCCGCTGCATGCCCGCGCCCTTGCACACCGCCACGCACTCCTCGCCTGCACCTGCCATCCCAGCACGCGCGCTCGCGTGCATTCCCGCGTACAGGTGCACACCCCCGCCCCTCCCCGCCGTGCACGCGCCCTTGCACACCCCGAGGGCTCCGCACGCCCCCGCCCCGCGCACTCCCTCGCGCCTTTCCCAGCCGCGCGCGCGCGCGCGCCCCCGGCCGCACGTGACCCGGGGGGAGGGGGCGGGGCCTCGGGCGACACCGCCCCGTTGCCGGGGCAACCGCGTCGGGGCCGCTCCGCGCCGGCCGCCTCCCCGCAGCCCCCCCCCTCCCGCCCCCGCCTCGCCCCCGGGGCCGCTCGGGGGCTCCCCGGTGCCGGTGCCCGCATGGAGGCGGTGAAGGTGGTGGTGCGCTGCCGGCCCATGAACGCCCGTGAGCGGGCCCTGGGCTGCGCGGCCGTGGTGAGCGTGGACAGCGCGCGGGGCCGCTGCGCCCTGCGGAACCCCGCGGCCGCCGGGCAGCCCCCCAAGCAGTTCGCCTTCGACGGGGCGTACCGGCAGGAGCACGGCACCGAGCACATCTACAACGAGGTCGCCTACCCGCTCGTCGAGGTGAGGGGCAACCCCGCGGGAGGTGCCTGGGCAGGTGGCCGCTCAGTGGAAGCCCCCCCCGCCGCTTCCAGGGGCGCAAAGGAAGGGCTGAGGACAGCAGTGACCCGACAGCAGGCTGTGAAATTGGGAAGAAAAACCTTTTTCAGCAGGCCACAGAGAACAGAGTTGCACTTAATTGTTCCAGATTGTCTCAGGCAGGTGTTGGTATGAAAGACAACCTCCCTGAGCAGGCCCAAGAGATGGTAGCTGGCCAAGAACTGCAGCGCTCGTCTCCATTTCCAGCAGGTAGAAACACGATGCTTTTAGGGACATTTTGACTGTCTAGCAAGAACCCTTAGAGAAGATGGGGAATCTCAGCCTGTTTTACAATAGCAAAGTGAAGGGGATTGTGTTTGTTGCCTGTTAACTCATAAGCATGGCAACCAGCTAGGGTAACGAAAAAAATAGTCAAGAAAGGAAATAAAAAAATACAAAAAAAAAAAAAAAAGAAAAAAAGCCAGCCAGTGTTGTTAGAAGAAACCCCAGGGATAAAATAGCCAGTGGTAATTTTAAGATGGAGGTTCCAAGTATCTTCTGTTATTACCATGGTTCTCTGAAATAGGAACAAATGAAAGCAATGCCTACGTTCAGCCAGCTTTCCAGGAGGAAAGGATACTAAGCTAGATAACATCCTTTTGGCTACCCTACAGTCAGCTAGCATCCTCATTGTATCTCTGAATTTCTTAAGATTTTCTGCCCTATGTCAAAACTGTTCTGGTCGTCTAAGCATTGTCAGCCATGCTTCCATTTTTTTCAACACTTGTGTTTCTTCAAGGTTTCTATTATGAGAGAAAACTGACAACTTACATGGTAATAGAATGCATTTTATTATAATTTTCTGATGGCCTATTAAGATTTTTCTCATGCTCTAGTTTTGTACCCTTTCACGTTTCCATTTCAGTGACGTGTCTAACCAAGTTCTTGTTCAAGAACCCGAGAGACTTCAACAGCAGTTTCAAAAAGCATCTCAGATAGCTGCATTTCACTCGCCTCCAGGTTGCCTAGCCATTGCTTTGTTTACTTCCAGATCTTCCTTTAAAATACCTTTTACAAGGCAGGAGAGAATCTGAACGACTTATTTCTAGTTGTGCCAAGGATAACGGCCATTTGTTGTCTTTTCTCCATTTCCAGGGTGTCACTGAAGGTTACAATGGCACCATATTCGCCTATGGCCAGACTGGCAGTGGGAAGTCATTTACCATGCAGGGGGTTGTGGATTCTTCTACAGAGAAAGGCATTATACCTAGAGCATTTGAACACATTTTTGAGAGCATCCAGGTAGGTGTGTAATGATGTGAAAGAGATCCTGTTGTAATGTTGTGTGGTATCTAAAAAGATGATTTTTGCGTATTCTATAGTGTCATACTCTCTGAGCCACAGGCATTAAAGTATTTATCCTGGCAACCCTTCTGGAAAGTAGAGGAGTAATATCCATACTGTTCTGCTCTTCTTTTCTCCCAAAATCACAGTTGTCACAGAGCTATGACTAGTGCTCTAATCTTCATCCCAGTTAAGTGCTTTAACCAAAACACTGTTTTTAAACCTAAATGCATTGGTAGAATAGCAGGCAGAGAGCTGGACAGGAATGAACGAGGTCACGTGGGACTTTAGATTCTCAGTGAAGTGGTACCATTTATCTGCTTCTTATTCTCAGTGAAGTGGTACCATTTATCTGCTTCTTCACTTCTGGGAGCATCTTTTCCTCCCCCGTCTCAGTTGCACTACCGGTACAATTGTGTTGCGTGGCTGTCAGGGCAGTGTAAGGTTTGGTTCTTGTGAATTTTCAGTCTCAGATACTGTAAAATACCATGATATTTTTATGCAGGGTGACAGAAAAGGCTGTGGTGCTAATTTAACTCCAAGTATAGCATTTAAATTATCTCAGTATAGACCCTAACAGGTTATCATAATATAGTCCTGCATATCATTAGATGCCTGATTATTTTCACTGGACAGCAGGTGTATAATCCACCCAAATGCAAGGGTCTGCAAAATAGGTGTCTGTTTCTGAGAAATCACCTAAGATGT
This sequence comes from Aythya marila, assembly GCF_965140915.1. Classification (NCBI taxonomy): domain Eukaryota; kingdom Metazoa; phylum Chordata; class Aves; order Anseriformes; family Anatidae; genus Aythya; species Aythya marila. Next base: position 7,626,177 of record NC_139062.1, on the reverse strand, counting down.
CCTCTCTAATTGTTATGGCCAGAAAACTTTTGGGTATACTGACCATGCACAAGCCTCTGCTTTAGGATGAGAGGCAGATGACCTGCACCCACATCTCTGCTGACTTTATGGACTCGCACCTGAGAAGTTTAAGGTCTGGAAGCCTCTATAGCAAGTGTGTTGAGTAGTCACACCTGGGAATGAAATGCCATGGAAGATTTGATGAGGTGCTGAAGGGAGGTAGGCACCCAGCTGGCGCTGAGGATTTATGTGGGCTGCCTGGTTGCCTTAATGTTGAGAACCTTCTCCTGAAATTGTTCCTGTTTTGTGCAGTGTGCTGAAAATACCAAGTTCTTGGTGAGAGCTTCCTACCTGGAGATTTACAATGAAGATGTACGAGACCTTCTAGGAGCTGATACCAAGCAGAAGTTGGAGGTGAGGTGGAGTCAATGTCTTAATTAGGATGTGCTTTAATTTGCTCAGATAAATGTTATCACATATGCCTCACAGGAATGCAAGAAAATGTTCTGTCAGAAGCTGAATGCCAGAGTATAAACATAGTGATGAATATGGAAGCCAGGAGGAGATTTTAAGGGACTTTAGTGAAAGTTCTGTGGCAGAAGGAACTTAGCAGACGCTGTGTGAAAATGGTTACAGGACAAGAAAGGAATAAACTGCTCATGGGGCAATTTCTTCCTAATCCTCTTCGTCTCTAAAGCAGGAGGATTCTGCGCCTTATAAATGTTTAATCTGATCCAGCGTAGCTGTGGATGATCTCATTATCTGTTTGAAACAAAAAAAGGCTGATCCTTTTTGAGAGGGCAGAGCAGATATTGCTCCCCATTGGAATGCATGGGCAAGGAGGGCAGCTCCCAAGAAGGGAAATGCGCTGAAATTCTAATCAAGGGGCTGATTTTTATAAAATTTGCCTCTTGGTGGCTTTGCGGATCTCTTTGCACGTATTCCCGGGGGGGACCTGCAAATCCCATGTCCTAATTTACTCTCCCCTGCAGGCCTGCCCGTGTGAGGAAAGCCGAGGCACTAGCACCATCTGCTGCACAGAAGCGCTGCGGTGCCGAGGGACCCAAAGAGCCTCCCTGCGCCTTGCAGGGCAAATTTTCCACGGGCTCCTGGCCTTAAGGGAGGCAAATCCCCTGGCGGGCAGCGCCCTGCTTCGCTTTCCAAGCGCGCCTCGCGTGTGGGCGCAGGGGGAGAGGAGGGAGAAGGGGGCTCTGGCTGTTTCAGGAGGCGCAGATCCCCATCCTTTGTTCCGCATCAGCACTGACACCGTTTCCATGACGACTGCAGTTGGCACCGGGAGGGCAGGACTTGGGCAGAGCAGTTTCCAGGGAAACCCCATCACAGCTGCTGGCTGCTGCTGCCTCCACCGAGCGAAGTAATTAATCGAGCCGTGTCCTGCGGGGACAGAACGCCTGCGCTGACCCACCGCTTTCTGCTGTGTCCAGGGGCCTGGCCCCTGATTCTCCTCCAAAATCCTGTTTCTGTTTGTTCCTTTGCCTTTTAATGGCAGTGGCTTTGCTGAGTCTGAAGCACTGAGGCTCACAGTTGCCTGCTGTGGAATGAAACCCTGAGAAGAGCAGGTCTTATGGAGCTTTGCTAGAAAAATGCCCTGGTCAGGCTGCCGTGGAGTTAAATGACAGCCATGTCCCCGCTTGGGTGTTCCCTCAGGTCTCTGCAGCACTCCCAGCTGCAGCCCTGCCAGCCGTGGGGTTCTCCTGTAGCACAGTCAAACGTCATGGTGTTAGCCTGTTAGGCTGTGGCTTTGTAACTGGTTCTTAGTTCTGGGCAGTTGTGGCTTTACAGTGGACATGGAACACAGCTAAAATCCTGTTGAGTTCAGGTTTCAGCCAGTTCTTCTCCATGATGCACAGATTTTCTTACAGCAAACACGTTCTTTTGCATCACTTCTTGTGATCTTCTTGTGCATCACCCAAAGGTCCTCTTTGGGGGTCACGCTGCCAACTGTGGTATCTATCACATCCGTGACACCGAGTCATGACAACTATCTCGATATCCCAGCTGACATGACAAAGATAGAATTGTAGTTATGAGCTCAGCGGATGTGGGGCGTAACATAGCTGTTGAAAATGAATTCAGCTTGTTTAAAATTCCCAGTGTGGAGGGAGTTTCAGAGGGGGCTAGTGTGGGAGTGCAGGAATCTCTTGATTGTTTTGTGTTTTTTATGTAGGTTTGATGGATCGTTCAAGTCTTCAATCATTTATTAACATGCCGTATGTTTTCTTCTGCACGATTAGTAATTTCTGAAAAGGTGTTATTTGGTATTTAACACTGTCTCTATCCAGGTGCCTGAATAGAATTTTAAAGCATCTAAAAAATGAACTAATCTGGAGAATTATTATAGTCTGCCTGTGCGTGATGGGTGTGATTTTGGGGAATTTTGTCAGTGAGAACAAGACGCCCTCTCAGAGCGGAGGGGTTCAGTAAAGCACTGGTAACAATATCTGTGACTATTGAATCTGTGCTTTGATTTTAAAAAGCTCCCTGTGACTGAAGGTATATTAGAGATTTTGCCATAATAGGTGAAAAACATTTCAGTTCTTTTTAAAATATGCAGCTTAATAATAGGGGAGGTAGAAGGCAGCTCAGTGCAGAGAAGCTGAGTTTCTTGTGGCCTGGGAGATGAATGAATCAAGCAGCAACCTCTTAACATTAATCCCTTTTGGCTGCAGAACCGTAAAGGTGGTTCCCTCTTTTTGTGTGGTTTCATTCCTGCTTCAGAAATATGAGGTTTTTTGGTTGCAACCAAGTGCAGCTGCCAGCTGAAATTGCAGCTGCTGATGGGGCATGCCAAGGATGGCCACCTACTGCGTGCGTCTGGCTCCCACTGACGGTGCCAGGAGGTATGGATGCTCAGCAGGCTGATGGCAGCCCTCAAAATTAGTCTCGTGTTTTTCAGTAACTAACAATAACGTCTTTGCCACCCTGAGGTTTTCATGTAGGCTCTTTTTCTTTCTCCACACATGAAATGCATGTAGCCCACAAGCTTGCAGGTGGCTCCCAGCGTCCCTTCTCGTTGTGCTGGTGTCATGTTGTGACCTGTGTTGCCTTGTCCCTGTTTGCAGCTGAAGGAGCACCCAGAGAAGGGGGTGTATGTGAAGGGGCTTTCTCTGCACACTGTGCACAGCGTGGTCCAGTGCGAGCGGATCATGGAGATGGGCTGGAGGAACCGAGCAGTGGGTTACACCCTCATGAACAAGGACTCGTCCCGCTCCCACTCCATCTTCACCATCCATATGGAAATCTGCACCGTAGGTAGGTGCTGGAAGTCCTGCGTCACGCCTGGGGCTAGCAGAGCGTGCAGTCTGACCAGGCATCCCCCAGCAAAATTCAGATCCTAAATGGTTTTAGGTCCCATAGAATTGTGCCCTGACATTGACAAGCTTCACAGAGTGAAATGGCTGTGTATTCAAAATCTTGTCTCCTCCATTCCCCTTGGGAGAGGAATATCTTACGCTCAGGCTGGAAACATATTTCATCTCCTTCTGTTTCTTTATCTTCTAAAACCTTTATTTCCAGCAAAGGGTGCTAAAACTAGCCCATACAATGGCTGGGAGCTCATGCTTTGTGAAGCCTGGAGAAACTTGTATCATTATCTCTTTTGTCTGACCTTCTTTAGAGTGCAAGTCAGATCACTTCACCCAGTGATTCCTTCATTTAGCTTAATCATGGAGCGCATCTTTTAAGCAAACAGCTAATCTGGGTTTAAGGATGGAATAAAAGAGTCCCTTAATAATGTTTTGGTGACTAATTTTCCTTTCCCAAGTAGCTCATTTCCATTGGCATTTCCTTAGCTGATAAAGCTGCCTCGCTGGGTCTGGACAAGGACCTTGAAAGGTTTTCTCTTGGGACTAAGAAAGGAATTAAGCTCCTATTTCTTTCTGGTCCTTGACCCCAGCTGAGGCTGTGAACAGCTTGACTGCATTTTCTTCAGCTTTTTCAGTCATGGGGAAGGTTACACAATGCCTTCCTAAGTTGTAGTTCCGGATGTTGATGACAGTACCTCATTTTCATCTACCCAAACGGGTGTGTATGGGATTTTTGGGATTTCTCAATTAGCACAGCCAGTGGATGCTAATCCTTGCATTATTTGGGTCCATCAAATCCCAACTTGAATCCTAACAAGAAAATGAAATATTTACACTCCTTTGTGTTGGGTGTAGGGCTCTTAATCTACTCTGCAACAATTTCTCTGATGTAAAGCTTTAGAAGCTTGCTACGCACAACAGAACAGCAGTGCAGAGGTTTTGCCTGCTGGGGGACAGTTTTGCTGTCTGGCTGTGGTCTCACCTCCTCCTTGGCAGAGCTCTGTGTAATCCCTGGGCCTAAATTGTGTCCCAAGCCCTCACCCTCTGCACCTCGCCATCAGACATCAAACTGGAAATTCTGCAGCTCGCTTTCATTTGTAGTTAAAAGTGAATACAGGCGAGACAGTGCTGCCTTGTCTGCATTTAAATCAAATCAATTTTTACCTTTTCCCCAGTTCCTCAGTTTCTGCCTTAAGATTTGTTACTGATCATCTGGAGGTGGTGAAGCACAAAGTTTTGGCAGTTGAATGGAAGACAGCTGGAATATTTGAGGAGAGAGTTGACAGTTCTTGCACCCTCCCACAGCTGGATGGTTCTGCTGCTGTAATCCCTAGCTGAAATAGTTAACTGCATTGGTATATTGTCATCTCAAAGAGATGCATGGGCAAGTTCAAACTTATTTTCCAGTTACGCGTGCAGTATTTTGTAGTTTTCAGGCAGTTAATATTTTAAAGGATCTCCTCACAGTTATGTGAACTCTTAAAAAGTGAAAGTTCAGAAACAGGATTAAGGCAAACACCAGGCTCTGGCTGTGGAAGCATGAAATATGCAAGTTACTATCTGATTTTACAGTGGTGTGGCAGATGTTTTATTTCTTTACATTGGGCTTAGGGATTGATTTGTTAACAGGAAGGCGTTTTAGTTCTTCTGCCACAGAAGTGGCTGACGGGTTGTGCGAGAATTAGACGGGAGGCTTTCAGGCTGCTGCAGGCATTTCAGCAATAGTCTGGAGACCTCGTTACCCCATGGATACTAAACCACTAAGCTCCCTGGTTGAAACAAACAGCCTTCTTGGGTAAAAGGACTGGCAGGAACCAAAACAACTTTTTAATTGCCTGACAGTGTTTATATAAACTGGGAGAGGGAAGGAAAGAGTTAGAAAACATGTTTTTTATGACTGTCCACTTACCCTGGTGCTCAGAAAGAATGGTGAGAGGGTGCTCTGTTTAAGCTCTATCTGTTGTTTTGTGTTTCTTTTTTTTTTTTTTTTTTTTTTTTAGTTTTAGTTTTCCTATGTCTTGACATGGCACAAAGATCTGGAGTGAAACAACGCTCTGCTGCAAATAGTAGGTTGTGCAGTTAACAGCCTATTGCTGTAACTAGTGAAGTATCCTTGGGCAATCAATTTTATTTTCTTTTTTATGCTTACTGTAAAATTCTTAACTTTCCCCCATGCATCAGATTATTCATTATTCACATTTAGGAGTTCTCCGCATTCATGAAGTTTAACTCAAACTAAATTCAAGGTTAGGTTTTGTAGAAGTCTGTCTGGAAAAGGTCAGACTGTTAAAACCTTGGGTTCTGGTGGGAATTTGTTCTTGGAGCATTGAAGACACTCTTCCCTTGAACTTGGGTTGCAATTATGAGGAATGACTGGGGCATGGACATTCAAGAGTGTGGTCCTGTGCTTTGGAGAGCAATCTGTGTTTTGGAGAAGTGTTTCTTTACTCATAAAAACTCTTAATGAACCAGGGAAAATTAAGTAGCCAGAGAAATTGAAGGGTTTCTAAAGCAACTGGACCCACTCTCTCTTAGTCACAGATTTGTGTCATCATGTTAATTGTGCCTCAAAATTCAGATCAAGGAAGCAGACACCACATGCATGAGGTGTGCTTCTAGGTAGCTGGGGAGCTGGCTGTGAACTTCAGCTCACGTCTCCTATTATCCTTACGTGGTACGATGGGAATGGCACCAGTTCACTGTGTCGGACTCCTCACTCACTGAGGTCCGAGGTCTGGCTCCTCATCCAGGTGGTTAGGGCTGAGCTCAAGCCTGATGTCTGGGAGTTCTGTTTCTTGCCTGTGTTCCTTCATTTTACTTTCTCACTGAGAACGTCATTTGTTGAGGAGGAACAGATGCCGCTGAGCATGCTTGTGTGCTGAGTCACCGCGCTGCTCCATGGGCGAGGGGGAGAGCTGCTGGGCTTCCTGAGCGATTGGGCTGTCTCGGGACAGAAAGCCAGGTGGCTGTCCCCGGTGGTATTTGGGTGCTTAGGAAGAATGTACTTGTTCTTCTGAAGCACAGCAAGAAACTTCTTGAATATATCCATTGATTAGGGTAGGTTGGATTCCAGCCTTGAAATGCTCCTGTTTGGGAATTCATGGAGAAACTGTTTCCCACCATAGTGGTTACTCCAGCCTTTCCATGGTGGTCTGCAACGTTAACCTTTCTGCCTTCCTCCTCTCCACGTCACGTAGGTGTTCAGATAGCCTGCTCTTTTGCCTGTGCCCTCTATCCAGCCTTACTCCAGCTGCTTCCCACTGACTCCTGTTCTCATTTCATGCTTCCTCCCTTCTTTTTTTTCCAGTGCTCAGGCATTGTTTAATTGCATGATGCGATCTGGGGAGAAAAGAAGTTGTATAAAGTCACGGTCTGATCTTGTTACTTGCTAAGGGCTTTGCGTGAAATTCTAAACACTCAGCTTCTGTGGAAATATGTGGAGAGAGAGAGAGAGAGAGAGAGAGAGAGTGTGTGCGTGCGTGCGTGCGTGTGTGTGTGTTCAGAGCTCACTGGGATCGTAAGAACAGTTAGGAATTTTTACCATGCAGGGTCTTGTTCAGGAAAGCACTAAAACATGTAGTTCTAAGATTAAGCAGGTATTTACTTAAAGGAATTAGGGCCCAAATGCAGACAAAGAACAGGGCTCGAACTGAAATGTAATGCCAGAGTTCTTGTTCTTAACTACCAGGTTGCTGCTTCTTGAGATGAGCCTAACCCAGAATTATTTTCTTGCAGATGAGAGAGGGCAAGACCACCTTAGGGCTGCAAAACTCAATTTAGTGGATCTGGCAGGAAGTGAAAGACAGTCAAAAACTGGAGCCACAGGGGAGCGGCTCAAAGAGGCCACCAAAATCAACCTATCCCTCTCTGCTCTGGGCAATGTCATCTCAGCCCTGGTCGACGGCAGGTGCAAACACATCCCCTACCGCGACTCGAAGCTGACCAGGCTGCTGCAAGACTCCCTTGGAGGGAATACCAAAACCCTGATGATAGCATGCTTATCTCCAGCTGATAACAACTATGACGAAAGCCTCAGTACTCTGCGCTATGCTAATCGAGCAAAAAACATCAAGAACAAGCCCTCTATCAATGAGGACCCCAAAGATGCTCTGCTGAGGGAATATCAGGAGGAGATTAAGAAACTGAAGGCCATTCTAGCTGAACAGATGAACGCGAATAACTTGCCAGGTAGGAGAGCCCTGGTGGCTCCAAAGGTTTATCTTTGACCAAAAAAAAATGTGCTTTTTCCACATACAATGCTCACCAGATTTTGCCTAAACCTTCCCCTCACCTGTTGCAGAAAAGGGTTTCCATTCTAGTAATGTGCTTTTTCTTTACTGTTGCCAAACTGATCTTATTCTACTGGTAAAGAGCATCTGAATTCACTAGCGTTTTCTCTAGCTTTCAAGAACAACAAATTTTGTTTTTAAAAAAAAAAAAAAAAAAAAAAAAAGAAAAGCTGATGTGATTCCAATCCTCGATTCTTCTTGGTCATTCTGGCTAGAATTTGGTCAGTCTCAGAGTGGTTTCAGCTGGCAGAACAAAGATGATAAAGAAATAGTAGTGTAAAATTCTTTATAGCATTCAGCCCCTGTTCTTCTAAACCATGGATTTTTTGATGCTACAAGGAAAGTTTTGCTTTTCTAGCAGTATTGCTTACAGAATGCCTTGTCCTCTCTTTGACGATTCAGCCCAGCCTCAGCAGACCCACTCTTTGCTCTGAAGTAGGAATAGCAAACACGGGAATAAATGGGTGAGAGCAGTGTTTAGGGACCTGATCACCTTCTGAGAATTGTACCCTAAAAAGGATAATTTTTATCAGAAGAATAAGGCAGTAATATTTTTTTCTTCCCTTTTCTACCACTTTTCAAAAACAGCTGTGAAGAAAGGAGGCAATTTCCTTGCCTTCTTATCTCTTTCCCAGCTTATTTTATCTTCCAAATCTGTTAGCATAGCCCTGGAAACAGGTCTTCTGTTACTCTGTGACAGAGATTAAATTTATATTTGCTTTCATATACCCAAAGCTTAAACCTCTCCCCCTCTGCTCAGTGCTGACTCCTCTCCCCACATCTTTGGAGTCCCATGCCAGTAGGCGTTTTATCAGCACAGATGCTGGCACATGAGTGCAGTTTAAAGGAGCACGCGGATTGAGATATTCTTTGCTTGTAGCCAGGTTCTTTGTTCTGTTTCCAAGCATTCTGAAGACAATCCCACCCAATAATTGTGTGTGATGTTTATTTCTGCTTGGCTTCACAGGCCTTCTACCTGCCGAGACTGCTCACTTGGAAGTGAAGCCAGCTCACCCCCTCAAACCCCAGCTAGATGTTGAAGCAGAGAAGCAGCTGATCAGAGAAGTAAGTCAGAAGGGGCTATGGCCTAGTGTCTTTGAAGCTTGTGGGATTTTGTAATATTTTTATAATATAATGTAGGGGTGTGTGGTTCAGCCTTTCCAGTATACTTCTCATCATATTTGTTGGTCTCGGGCCTTTTCCTATGGCCAGAACATATGTTGTTGGAGGCCTTATTTACAATAGCATTTCTTTCAGTATTACTCACTCCAGTTCGTCTCCAGAGAGTTGGAGGTTCCCAAGATGTTTTGAAGTACACATAACAAAAAGGGGAAATTACATGTGACACTTAGATTTGTTCTGTAAGAGGAGGAAGAAAAGTGGTACACAAAGACATTGGGAACAGTAGAAGGATGAAGATAAAGAAGGGAGACAGAGCCATGAGGAAGAACGAGGAGTTAAATAAACTTTCTTCTTACTTGTTACAAAACTCCTCCAGGGTATCACATCTGCCTAAGAGAGCAGTTTCTAGGGCTAATTAGTCACCTTTCATCAGTACTGTGTTGACGTAAGTTACGGAAAAATGTGAAGAATAAAAAAGTTTTATTGGGGTGAATGTAAGATGTGACCTCCTGTACAGTCAGGAGCAGCACTGTTGCATTAGGCTCTGCTGTGCCTTTCAGGAGTACGAGGAGAAGCTGGCCCAGCTAAAGGCCAGCTATGAGGCAGAGCAGGAGTCTCGTGCCCGCCTCGAAGAGGACATCAGTAACCTGAGGAATTGCTATGATCTCAAGCTGTCTGCTCTCGAGGAGAACCTCAGGAAGGAAGCAGGTGTGGATGAGGAAGGTGGAAGGTGCACAGCACAGGCTGAAAATTCCCTGATGCTGTTCATACACTGGGCTTTGGGCAAGAGCTGAAACAGTTTCTTGCAAAGTCTGCCACTCTGAAGTGGCAGTGACTGCTACTGCAGCAAGTGCTGCCTGGCAGCAGCAGCAGCCTCTGCTGTACCCCTCCCTTACCAACAGCAGGAGCAGTAACTCTGCCTCCAGGGCCATTCATAAGAGTCTCTGTCCCAGTTTGTCCTCTTCCCTCCTCCCCTGACCTCTTTACCATGTCAGGACCAGCCTGGCCCTACCCTGTAAGCCTTGAGGCAACAGAATGCAATTTTGCCCACGTAGCTGTGAGTTTTCTCTGCCTTAGAGCAGCGTTCTGTTAGAACAGAGGTTTGCGCTGCAGAGATGACTGGTCTCAGCAGGCAGCACTCTGTTTTGATCCAATTGGCTTCCCACAACTCACATGCCCAAGATGAGGGTGGCTGCAGCAGTATCTTCCATCGCATACAAATTTGACGCAGCTCTTGGTCTCCTGGTGGATTATCAACACCATCACTTTGCTGGAGGGCAGGTTTCCTGTCACACACCTTTAAGTTGTTGCCAGCTATCCTCTTCATTATTGCTTTTCATTTATACTTCTGCAGTGCCTCAGAGCATGTTTTGTAACATGCTTACGCAGCACCTATTACCCAATATTAATTCTAGAACCTATATTAATTTTTGATGCTATCACTTTCTAAGGTGAGAGGTTAATTTTTTCCCCTCTGATTACAAGTGTGCGCCTTCCAGGCCTCTGAAATAGATTTTCATGTGAACATGAGGATCCAGGCTCTCCCAGCCCTGTAAATCTGTATTCTTCAGCTGACCCTCTGGGTCTCTGGCTTTTTCTGACCAACGGCATAAGAAGGTAAGTAACAGACTTTTCCTCCCAGACAGACAGCTTTTGGCTTTTGGGGAAGATTTTATGTGATGTTTTCACAGGTTTATACTCTGTGCAGAGCTCATCGTTTACTTAAATTGTGGGTATTTGCTCTTTTATTCTTCAGTTGCTATGAGGACTGAAACTGCTCCTGATGAGACAGCTTTGCCTGAAGACTCTGTTGCTGCAGTGGATGAAGAACCAGTATCAGTCAAGGTACCCTTCAGACCATTTCTCCCTCCTGGGCTGAATATGCCCAAGTGGGTAGTGTCACGCCTCGTCTCTCCCAGTATTCATGCTTTATGTTTTCAGAGCTGCAGCCTTTCATTTCCTCTTGTCCTCAGGATGCAGCAGCCCCTCAGACTGTCCAAGACACTGGTGGTGTGAGCAGGGGGAGTGCTGGAGCAGAGGTGGCTGTCACCATGGAGGGGATTTCAGTGCCTGTAGACCAGCAGCAGGTGCTTGCCAGGTCAGTGACTGTGCTGCTGCTGCTAACTGCCTCCTGTGCATCGCACATTAGCTCACACAGGCAAGAAGCAATCCTGTTCTTGCATGGTAGTACAACTGTTGAGCTTTAGCAGTGTGATCCACACAGCACAAATCTAGGCAGATGTATAGTCTTTATTCCAAAATTATCTTTTGTCCTGTTTGGACGGGTAAATAGCTGTTAGCTATGCTACTCTGATGGCAAATGCCAGAATTTTGAGAAAAATCTAGAGAAGTCGGTGTCAGTGGAAGAAAGTGAATGTGCTTTTTGGATAACAAATCCTGCCTAGATCTTTAGACAGGGAAATCTTTCCTTCTTTGGCTTTTTGCAGGTATAGTTTATAAAGTTGAGCCTGGCTGTTACTGACAGAGCTTAAATGCCCAAAGAACTTAAAGGTTGCCTCCTTTTCCTCTTGGAAAAATGTTCTGGAAGAGCATTTTCTAAATGTTGTAATATTAGTGTATGTATGGTAGCAGGTCTTCCTGCTATTCGCTGTGCATCTGGATGGATGTGATTACATCCTCTGTGACTCTTCAATGTCACTGAGATCACTTTTGCCTCATGCATCTGACAATGTTTGCAAGACTTGAGCCAGAATTGGCATCAAAATTATCCAAGAACCGAATTTTAGGGGCAGTGTTAGACTCAGGGCCTGGACCTGATGACTGAGATGTGAGGAGTGCAGCGTCAAGTCTTGTGCTTGGCCAATCTCAGGTGCATCCTGTCTTGAAGGTTTTCCTCCAGGTGAAAGCTGCCTTGAGAGGATTCATTTAGTCAGAGTACAACCCCGCATACTGAGACAAAATGAGGGCTTAGGGCTGTTTCAGAAATCCTGCTGATTTCTATGTTTTGCTCTGTTGCATAAAATATAATGTGCATGGTGAAGTTTGATTCTGAAAAATTCTGTTTTTTTAACTAAGTCTTTTAGTTTCACTGTGAGCTCCTGTGACACATGCTTGCTCCTCTGGGCCTCTCCCAGCTGAAGAAGGAGCTATTAAGAAATCTAAAATAACATTGTTTGTAATTTGTGGGCAATTCTGTCTCTTTCTAATGGAGATAGCTCAAAAGAAACCAATTGTTTTGACTATATATCAAATCCTTTTGCAGTTTTCCTTTTTGTGATAAACAAGATAAAAATACTCTCCCAACTACATTGTTAAAATCAAAAGTTCTCTGCAGGTTAGGCATGAGGGTTTGATTCCACAGGTATGGGACTTTCAAAGGCGCCTTTTAAAAGCTTTACGCATCAGGATGGCTGTGAGCTCTCTGATACCCAGCAGAGCAGGATTCAGTCCTGCATTAAGCAAATGAAACTGAAGGCTACTTGGCAAGTGCAGTGGAGTAGAGTAGTAGGTCATCTCTGGCGGAGAATGAGCCCTTTTGGATGGGTTTGAAGATAATTAAGAGGCTATTATCAGTGGAGCTTTTATCAGTAGTAGGATTTTCTCTGATTTGAGCCAGTGCTGGCAAACCTGAGCTATTTGCTCTGCTGCAGATCCCAGTGCAGACAAAGAGACCAGTTCTGGAGCACAGTGTGCCCTGTCTGAACAGGTATGAGCCACATCAGGGAAAATGGTGCCTAGTGTTGTTCGCAGCATCAGTGCAGTGGTTTGAGGGGCAACCTGCCTGGGATCTGAATTCCTCACCGCAGCCAGGCATTAGAAGGACTCTTGGTTTCAGAACTTTGTCAGATACATATCTGCCTTCTGGGCAGATCAGTGGGACTAAATCACTGTTGCCCTTAAAAGGTGGAACAAAGCACAGTAAAGAGTGGCGGCGTGCTCCCAGACTGCTTTTAAAGAGAACAGCACTGTTTAGATGATGCTGTGCAGTGTTTCACTGTACCTCAGACTACTTACAAATCCCCTTGTGCTCCTGGCATGAGGTACAAGGGGCTACTTGGATGGTGCTGTAAGAACACAGGGGAGCCCCTTTTCTTTATACCCGTGCTAGAGTGTATGGGGCCATGCAGTGTGGATGTGGGCCCTTATTTGAAGCCAATCATTTTGTGTTTGCACCCAGGCAGTGATGCTGAGGTAACCCATGCCATTAACTCTGGCTGATATTGTCCCAAGAAAAATTGTGGTATGGCTTGTAGCCATGCCACTTCACTTTTCGCCATTTAAAATACGTTTTCATCATTTTGGCACCCTCTGTGTATGCTTTGAGAGACTTTCAAAACAAGAAATAATAACTGAATGATAAATTCCATGAAACTTTTTTTTCTGTGAGTGTAGATACAGATTTTCAGTCTCACATGATGACAAAGGTGATCAGAATAACCTGTGTTTCTGTCACTAGAAACTCCATATGAGTATATATGATGGAAACTGTTATTAAAAGTGGAATTTGCCATGATTACTCAGGGCAGCAAATCTCTGCAGAAGTCAGTATATCTGTATTGCATGGTCTCAAGTGTCATTCAGGTAAGGAAGAGCATCCTTCACAGCTACACAAATGTTTCTCAGTACTGCTCAGCTAAGAGAAGCATTTGCCTTTCCCAGGCTGCAGATGCTAGAGCAACAGGTGGTAGGGGGGGAACAGGCTAAAAACAAGGACCTCAAGGAAAAGCATAAACGCCGGAAAAAGTATGCAGATGAGCGGAGAATGCAGCTAGTGACTGCGCTGCAGAAATCTGACGAGGACAGCAGCGACTGGGTTCTGCTTAATGTCTACGACTCCATCCAGGAGGAGGTTCGAGTCAAGAGCAAACTTCTGGAGAAAATGCAGAAAAAGGTGAGCCTGCAAAAGCTGCTCCTTGTTATCCCTGCTTAAGATTTAGGGAGCATCCAGTGGAGTTAATCTCAGGATGGCTTTTTTACCTCTTAGTTCAATGCATCCGCATCCATCTTTCCTCCTCTGCTTACCCTTTTTTTTTTTTTTTTTTTTTTAATGCTAATGTTTACAGAATGAGTCCAGCTGTGTAATATTTCATCTGTCTGCATTAGTACTTACAATGCTTGCATGCATTTTTATGAAATGTTGGATGGAACTGCCCTCACTGAGCTGTTCCACGACTTCTCAAATCCCTACCCGAGGGCTTTAAAATCTGGTCTCTCTATTGTGTAACACGCTGCTCAGAGGAACATGTCTGTTCATGGGAGAGGATGCAACTCCCTCTGCTGACCTATGCAGCCTATTGCACAGCTTGCTACATCCTCAGCAGCACCAGTTCTCATCACCCAAGAAATTACAGTGTGAGAAGTTCTCTAGGAAAACAACAAACAAACAAACATGCAAATATTATATTTATATATATAAAAGCAATGCCCTTAAATATTAGGCATGCTTGAAAATAAGTTTTGCTCTGATGGTATAAAGCAGACTTGGAGGAGCTTCAAAAAATGTGTGTATATGCAGCCAGAAATCTGCACATGAAGAATTTGATGTATTTGGGTTATCGAAGTAAAATGCCACCCTTTTCATCCAAGCTAGAAACACCCACAACTTTATTAGCACAGGACACGGAATATACCTGTGAGTTTAATTTTAAGACTATTTGAAGACTCAGTAATTTATAGGATGATGTGACAAGTCTTCCATTAAAACAGATGTGGAATGATCTCTCCAGATAAATCTCATCCTAATTCTTAATTATAAATTAAAAAGCTTTCCAAACACTGATGAAACTTTTGTTTTTAAGAGTGGGAGGTAACAGTAAGTGCTTATTAACTGTTTTATCTTTTGAATTTTGTTAAATTTCTGGCTTCAGTCGAGCGTAAATCCAGATCACAGAATCCTTGTGGCATTTTTGTTTTCCCACCATTGCTTTTCTGTAAGCACTTCCTCATTCTTGTGTAAAGGGACGGTGAAAGTAGAAGTTGTTGATCCACTTTCGCCAAGCTGTTCATTTTCGTGTAGCATTGTCACCTCCCTCTTATTTGCCTTCTGAGTAAACCATCTGACTGATTTCCATCTCTGCGCCTAACAAATGTTTCTGCTCGCAGTAACCCACGGTCCTCTCTCTGTCATAACCCCAACTCGCCATTTTGCTTTTATGACACAGCTGCAGGCTGCCGAGACCGAGATCAAAGATCTGCAGTCAGAGTTTGAGCTGGAGAAGATCGATTACCTCAACACCATCCGCCGGCTGGAGCGAGACTCCATGCTCTTCCAGCAGCTGCTGGATCAGGTGCAGTCCCTCATCCGGCGTGACTGCAACTACAGCAATCTGGAGAAGATTAAGCATGAGTCTGTCTGGGATGAGGAGGCTGGCTGCTGGAAAATTCCAGAGCTTGTCATTCAAAAAACCCACCTGCCCGCAGGTAAGAGGAGCGTCTGGATTGTACTGCCACCATGTAGCTTCTTCCGAGCTCACTAGCACGTTGATACATGGTGTTTGGACTGCACTCACATGTAAAACTTTCCACGTATAGCTGAGGCTTTCTAGGGATAATTTAGTGAGGACACAGCTGCCTGTTTTTAGGTCTGCACAAATATTTGTGCTGAGTAGGTGATATGGGTTGGGAAGCAGGCACAGGGCTCCCCACTAAGCTGCCTGTGTTCGATAGCGCAGTCCTCTGCATGCCTTCTGGGCAGAGTGAAATCACAACTAGTGTTTAAACAAGTAAGATGCCCTTTTTAAAGCTGTTCCTCCTAGGATCTGAAAACACTTTACATTAATGAATATGTGCTACAAGGGTGATACTACAGGACCTGTTTCAAACCTTTAGAAGCTAAAGTGAGACGACTTTCCTGAAGCTTCACAGCAGCATTTAGTTGATTGAGAATTAGAATTCAGCATCCTTGTGTAATTCCAAGGTATGAGTTGCCTCAGCCTTGGAGATGCATTGCCATTCCTGCAAGACAAGAGCTGTTGAACCATGTGCAACTGCTTTAGCTGATCCATATCCTAAACCACTCACTGGAGATGAATCACTGTACGGCTCCTCCAGGCATCTGTTATCCTAATTATCAGTGATTTGAGCAGTGGTGGGGATCAGGGAGTGCGTAATTGTTTTAGAGATGACAGCCCTTTAATGCTGTGCTTTTCTCATAGCAGTTCCAACACTGCCACAGTCTAAATCTGCCAGAAAGAGCCCTTCAGCTGAGAGTGGAGAACCAACGGTAAGCTGTATTTCTCCTCCTGAGGCCCTGAAAAGTCCTGCTCAGACATCACCATGAGACATGGCCATGGTTTGTGTGCTGTGGGCAGAGTTAGGTGACTGCCCAGGCACGTGCTCACAGCTGGTGTCAGCCAGCAGGTTTAGCAAAGGACCCTTGAAGACGCGTGTCAGGCAAGAGCTGACCTTGTTCTCAGACAAGAAATTGTTCATTTTGGGCAGTTCACCTCCTGGTCTGGTAGCAGAATTGCTTTTATTGCTTTAACTTTGCATCACTCACAGCTTTGCCCAAACCAGGCTTGACCATGTAGCTGGTATGTGCGTTTCACCGTGTCACTCTGCCCAGGAGCTTGCTTTTTTATCCTATTTACTGTAGTTTGTGGTATTTCTAAGCCTTAACCCAGGATACCTGTGTACCTAAGGGCTGGTACAGAGTACAGCGCTGCTGACAGTGCTTTCTGATTGCAGCAAGAGGAAGACCGCTACAAGCTGATGCTGAACAGGAGCGAGAGTGAGAGTATTGCCAGCAATTACTTCCGATCCAAGCGAGCCAGCCAGATTCTTAACACTGATCCAATGAAGAACCGAGGTAAGCACATCTTTGTGGTCTTTTGTCTGATATATTGTGGGCATTCATATTGTTTTTCTAGGAATAAACTTCATGGGGTGCTAATTCTCTTGAGAGCACTATCCCAAGCCTGCAGCATTCTCCTACAGATTGCTATGGATGTAGTCTTAAGTCACAAGTGTGATGGACATGGTGAAAATTGGTGTAGGGATAATTAAATAGGAACATTCAAAAACTTGGTTGGTGATACATACGGATCCCTTGAACTTAACAGGAAATTTCTTGCAGAATGAGGTCTGTTCCTGTTTTTAATTAAAAATGTTAATTTCATTAATAATTTTAAAATAGCTGCAGAACCCCAGAGTGTTGCTGCACCTACTCACAAAATAGGTGTTGTCAGCCAGCACGAGATGTAAAGTGTTTTACCCCTGGGCAGTGGCTACACAGGACAAAAAGTAGCACGTGGAAAAGAACAGGGCTGGGAGAGGGATTTGTTGGCCCCGTACTGGTCCCAGACAATCTCTGTGGCAGAACCAAATCCACTCCCGGATCATGTGTGTGATGGCAGCTTCCGAGAGCAGAGAGCACCTGCTTGGCTCCCTCTGCCCTTGGGAAATCCGCCTGGGGCACATTGACGAGGATGTGGAGAACATTGCTGGGAATAAACAGGCTCATAGAATTGTTTCAGTTGGAAAAGACCTCCAAGCTCCTGTGGTCCAACCGTCCCCCAACCACTACTATCACACACCAGGTCCCACTTTTCCTTAAACAGCCTTGAACAGCATTACTGCCCTAGTCGGCTGAATATGAGCCAGCAGTGTGCTCAGGTGGCCAAGAAGGCCAACAACATCCTGGCTTGCATAAGAAACAGTGTGACCAGCAGGGCTAGGGAGGTGATTGTCCCCCTGTACTCGGCTCTGGTGAGGCCGCACCTCAAGTACTGTGTTCAGTTTTGGGCCCCTCGCTACAAGAAGGACATGGAGGTGCTTGAGCGGGTGCAGAGGAGGGCGACAAAGCTGGTGAGGGGCCTGGAGAACAAGTCCTGCGAGGAGCGGCTGAGGGAGCTGGGCTTGTTCAGCATGGACAAGAGGAGGCTCAGGGGTGACTTATTGCTCTCTACAGATACCTTAAAGGAGGCTGTAGTGAGGTGGGGGTTGGCCTGTTCTCCCACGTGCCTGGTGACAGGACGAGGGGGAATGGGCTTAAGTTGCACCAGGGGAGTTTTAGGTTGGATGTTAGGAAGAACTTCTTTACTGAAAGGGTTGTGAGGCATTGGAACAGGGAAGTGGTGGAGTCACCATCCCTGGAAGTCTTTAAAAGACGTTTAGACATAGAGCTTAGGGATATGGTTTAGTGGGGACTGTTAACGTTAGGTCAGAGGTTGGACTCGATGATCTTGAGGTCTCTTCCAACCTAGAAATTCTGTGATTCTGTGATTCTTTTTTGCCCATGTTTCTCTCCTTTCCAGCTCAGCCCACTGCTCCCTCGGGGCTGAACGCCGCTTTGACCAGCACCACTGCCACGCTGCTGCCCCAGCCCCGTCCGTTCCGCCTCGAATCGCTCGACTTCACACCACCGGCCTCCAGAACCATGCGGAAAAGGGGCAAAGGCGGCGTGGGCAGCGACGCCTCCTGACTGCGGGGCCGGGGCGCGGGGGGACTGTGGGGCTGGGGGAGCTGCACGGGGCCCAGCGCTGTAATTCCACCCCAACACGGACAGCGTTGGCTTGGGGCTGCCGAGTGTGTCTGTGCGGTGCGGGCAGCCCTGTGCCTGTCCCCCTGCTGCTCTCCTCCTGCCCCTTGGCCCCTCTCCTGCTCAGATCCCTGCCCCCCTCTCGCTGGCCCTGGGGCTCAGCCTGGGGTGGGGGGGGGGCAGCGGCGGGGCCGGGTCTCGAACCCGCGTCCCCAGCCCCTCACCGCCCCTCCCAGCTTACACCGCGTCCCTACTTCGGGCCGGGCCGGAGCCCCGCCTTGATTGGCCGACGGCGCGGAGCTGTCTGCCTCTGATTGGACAGCGGCGGCGCCGGGCTCGGAGCCGATTGGCCGCCTGCCCTCGGCCCGCCCCTTCCTGAGGAGCCTGGCGCCGGCGAGAAGATGGCGGCGGCCGCGGCGCGCCTGTGGTGGCTGCTGGCGGCGGCGGCGGCGGCCGGGGCCGGGCCCCGCACCCTGGTGCTGCTGGAGAACGGCAGCCTGCGGGACACGCACTCGCTCTTCTTCCGCAGCCTGGCGGGTAGGGGCGGCGGCGGGGCTGGGGGCGGCGGCGGGGAGGGGCCGGGGCGGCGGCGGCGGCGCTGAGGGCCCGCTGCCGGCCGGGCCGGGGCTGAGCGCTGCGTGTGGCGGCCGCAGACAGGGGCTTCGAGCTCACCTTCCGCACCGCGGACGACGCCGGGCTGTCCCTGATCAAGTACGGGGAGTTCCTCTACGACAACCTCATCGTCTTCGCGCCGTCCATCGAAGGTGAGCGCGGGGGCAGCGCTCGGGGGGGGCGCCCGGGGCCGGCTGAGGCGCCAGGGCGGGAGTGACGGAGCTGCGGTGTGTGCCCCTGCAGATTTCGGTGGGAACATCAACGTGGAGACCATCACCGCCTTCATCGACGGTGGCGGCAGCGTCCTGGTGGCTGCCAGCTCGGACATCGGTAAGTGCCAGCCCTGGTCAGGGGGCGAGTGGCAAGCCGAGGGGGTCAGCAGCAAGCCAGCGGGTTTTGGCTGCTGCTTGTACCACGTTCCTGCCCTGCGTGGGCCTTGCAACCATCAAGCAGTTCATTCATCCTTCCCAGAGCTCCTGCAGAAAAATAAACAGGGTGAGAAAAAAAACATGTTACCTGATAGGCTTGTAGGGCAGCATCCTTCAGCTCTGCATTTGGCAGATGCACTGGAGAAACACGTGCCTGGGAAGGAAAAGACTTTCTATGCTCTTTGTGGAAGGGGGATTTAACTAAACAGTACTTCACGCATGTAGCTTCTTGTGGTGAACAGCAGGGTCTGTACTCTGAAGAAATGGTGATAGTTCTTGGGATAAAAAAAATACATTCTTTGTTCCTATTCTAAATGGGAATTTAGCAGAAAAAGGTTGTGATGCTCAGGGTTTGGCCAGTAGGGTGCCAAACGTGTCACTTTGAGCTGAATTTACTTGTTATTTTGAGCGTTGAGACTGGCACTGCGACCTTCAGAGCATGCTGCATAACAGAGAATCCATTTCCTCCTTTTAGGTGATCCACTGCGAGAGCTGGGCAGTGAATGCGGGATAGAATTTGATGAGGAAAGGACAGCTGTTATCGACCATCACAACTACGATATATCAGACCCAGGCCAGGTAAACGTGTATTTGCTTGTTCTGGGCTTTGTTAATGAGAATATATGCGAAAAAGTTGAGATGAATATTCTGTTCTTACTTTCCTTTTTTTCTTCCATCCATTCTCTCCTGTCCCAGCTTGTTCCTAAGAAAGTCATAAGTGGTGCTGTTTAACAGTGTGCGGTCATGCTGTTGTCAGAGCGCTGACATAATAGCACAGAGCTGTGTGTATGCTGCTCTTTAATTCAGCTGTAATCCAAACACTGTTCAGTTTTGATTGCCAGTAAAAACAAAGTTAACTTTCAAGCAAAAAAAGAAGCTGTTGCTTGCTTTTCTAAAACCTGAAAGTTACTGAAGGTGCATAAAAATGCATTTGCCCGTGCAGTGCATTTACGCAGATCTCATTTCCTCCAAGCACACGCTCATAGTCGCAGATGCTGATAATCTACTGAAGGCTCCCACCATCGTGGGGAAAACGACGCTGAACCCCATCCTCTTCCGAGGAGTTGGGTAAGTGACCTGCCACAGGGTGTGGACAGGGAGGGTGTTGGGGCAAGGTGACTGTTGTTGGGGAGGCAGCACAAAGATGTTGGTGTTAGTGTGAGCGAAGGGCAGGGTTAGCCAGCTGTGAACTCCTAAAGTGAGAAATCTGTGTTGATTTCTAATCATGATGAAAAGAAAATCTCCCAAGCAGCTTAGATCTTGACTTGGTGATGTTTCTTAATAGAAGTTAATGAAGCTTGACTGAATACCTTGAGAAAGTAACTCGTTTCTGTGAGGGTGCAATTTCTGCAGCTTTCTCACCACATCCAAGGGTGAGAAGGTTTGTGCAGCTTAACTGGTGCCTGCACATTCCCGTGGCTGTTCATGCTGCTCATTTTCCCTCTTCCTGCAAGGATGGTGGCTGATCCTGACAACCCACTGGTGCTGGATATCCTGACTGGCTCTTCTACCTCTTACTCCTTTTTCCCAGATAAGCCCATTACTCAGGTATGTTCGCTGACTTCCTCTTCTTCAGGGCTGTACCACTTTGTTCAAATCCCTCACGTTTCAACAACTTGGAAGAAAGCTCTTGTGGTGACTTTGAAAGTCACCTGCTTCCTAATATCTCCCTGTGAATTTTTCTTCCTCCATGCTTTTTGTTGGTGACAAAATATCCAGCATGAATAATACTTTAGAATAAGTATCAGCCTAGATCAAAGCATATCCTCTTTAAAGGGCTTCATCCCAGGCAGAGAGGGTAGGAATAAAATGCTATGGATCCTATTCCTTGTTATTCTGAGCAGTTTATCTTCTGTTTAGCTGTGAAGCATGCTCCCTGTGGTCAGACTGTTCCACCTCGAAGCAAACCTGTAGCAATAGTGAAATCAGATAACTTGGAGATTGACTATCTCTTCTTTATTCATTCCTAAACGGGCTAAATGTCTTTTAAATGTGCTCCTTTCCAGTATCCGCATGCAGTTGGGAAGAACACCCTTCTGATCGCGGGACTCCAAGCAAGGAACAACGCTCGCGTTGTTTTCAGTGGCTCTTTGGATTTCTTCAGCGATGCCTTCTTCAATTCTGCTGTGCAGAAAGCTACTCCTGGCTCCAAGAGGTGCGCTAGCTTCTGGGCATTCCTTCCCAAGGAATATTTGGGGAGTTGGAGGCAACAGGCAACAGAGTTTCCTGCTGCGGGAAACAGCAAAAAGCTTTAATGCAAATAGGGTGTGATCCAATGCTTCGGCCTTGAGGGATGAAGTGCTTTGCAAAATAATTCTCTGTTAACCCACGATAGCTTTTTCTTGCTTTTAGATCTGTTCATAGCTTGTTTTTTGGCATATGTTGTGTTTTTTAGAGTGGCTGCCATACTTTCTTTGCATTCCTTCATCTCTAGGTACTCGCAGACTGGTAATTACGAGCTGGCTGTTGCCTTGTCCCGCTGGGTGTTCAAGGAAGAGGGCGTGCTGCGCGTTGGAGCTGTGTCTCACCACCGTGTGGGGGAACTTGCACCTCCTAATGCCTACACTGTCACCGATCTTGTGGTAAGGCTGCGTGCAGGGCGGCCTGCTTGGAACAGGCTCCTGTCGTGTGGGCAGGAAGAAACCAGGAGCTGAAAAGTGTAGTTGGATCCCTTTTCCTACTGCTGTAACATAGATACTTGCTTACTCTCTGACTAGCGAGAGCTGCTTTGATTACTGATCCCTAGACTGTGTTTCCCAGAGGGATAACTTACCTAACCAGCTTTGGAAAAAAGAAATCTGGGAGAACTCCCTGGTCACTTCAGACTGTATCCCTTCTGGAGTCTTCTGCTGGGGTCCAGGTGTTTTCAGGCATCGCTCCTGACTCCTGTTCATGTACGGGTTTGTTTCAGGAGTACAGCATCGTAATTGAAAAGCTTTCTGATGGAAAGTGGGTCCCCTTTGACGGAGATGATATCCAGCTGGAGTTCGTCCGCATCGATCCGTTTGTGCGGACTTTCTTGAAGAGAAACGGTAGGTTCCCCTCACCTCTCCAGACCCACGTTGAGATGTTTTCTCCTCGGCATGGCAGCATTGTAGCAGGAAGACCTGTGAAGGCTTCCACAGCTTCTGTCTTCCAATTGCTCGTGTCAGTTCAATGTTGCGACTCTTTCTTAGGTGGCAAGTACAGCGTGCAGTTCAAGCTGCCGGATGTCTACGGAGTGTTCCAGTTCAAAGTGGATTATAACCGCCTGGGTTATACCCACCTCTACTCCTCTACCCAGGTCAGTACGGTGGGAATGAATCGTGCAAGAGGAAAGGGATATCCGTTAAGTTGTTATTGAGATGCAAGGTACTTGAATGTACGTGGAATTACAGCACTTCTGACTTTTTTATTTGCATTTTGGGGTTTGGAAATGAGCTGTGCATGAAACTAATTGTGGTTACCCCTTCTTTGGACAAGTGTACAGTTGCTGCAAATGCCCGTGCAGAGAGCCTTAGTATTTTGCAGGCTTGAACTGAGCAAGTATTTCCTCCAGAGTAGAGCATTTGGAGCTTTAAAAATATGTGGGGCACATGAGGATGTTTTTGGTATCAGCTAAAAGCTGCGGTTCAGCCCTAGAAACAAATAGTTCAATTGCCTTTTCAGTAACCTAACAGGTGCTGAGGAGCACAGGGAGTCAGAGGTGCATGCAGGGGATTATCTTGATCCGTTACTGGGTCCTGCTAAACTCGAAAGGAATGCCACCTTTTCTCCTAGGTGTCCGTGCGTCCCCTCCAGCACACGCAGTACGAACGTTTCATCCCCTCGGCGTACCCGTACTACGCTGGAGCCTTCTCCATGATGGTGGGCCTCTTCATGTTCAGCATTGTCTTCTTGCACATGAAGGAGAAGGAGAAATCCGATTGAGCTCCCTATGGGAGGACGAGCCTTTTCCCTGGCACTGTGTGGAGAGGAGCAGCACTCGGGGCCCTTACAGTAACTGTGTGAGGACTGGTAGGTGCCAGACTGGTTTGGGGCTTTTTTTTTTTTTTAATTACTATTATTACATATGGGTTGATGAACAAAAGAGAAAATGAAGTAAATATTTGCAGGGGATTTGTTGACAAAATGTTTGCAAACACTGAAATGTGACAGCTCAGGTCTTGTTGCTCCTTGATTGTTTCTCGGTGCTGCTGTTCTGTTTGCCCCACCCTGTGGCTGGAATGATTTTGATTTGAGATTAACTCCATTTTCAAAATAAAGTCTTGTTCCTCTCACCGCGTACTGAAGTGAGTGAATTACTGAGCCAGGGCTCTCTGATGAGGAAAGCCCACGGTCAGCACGTGGGAGGAGGTTGGAGGAGAGCGCTGCCTGTGCTGCCGAATCCTACCCTGCTCCTGGTGCAGAAAGCAGCGGGTACAGCGGGGGTGACGTACGGCACGGGCTGCATCGCCTTGCCTGCTGCTTTGTTCCTGGGCCTCCGTGTCATCCTTCCGTGTCTCAGTCCATCCCCGCAGCGGTGTACCTGCAGGGCAGGCGGGGGTTTCACTGCTGCCTGAGGGCACTGCCCCATCCTGCTGCACCCCTTCCTTTACCTTCCTGGGAGCCTCACAAGCAAATTAACGTTCATGTTTCTCACCGCTTGGGGAAAAAAAATACCCCGGCATGGCAACAACAGCCCTGCTGCAGCCTTTCCCCACAGCCTCCTCCAGCCTCGTGGGAGGCGCGGGTGTGTTGGAGCAGCGCGAAGGCTCTCAGGGGAGGCGGCAGCTGGAAAGCCTGCGGTGCTGGGGGCACCCCGGGGATCTCAACAGCCCCCTGCTCCCACAGGGCTCCCCGGGAGGACTTGGGGCAGCCCTGGGTGTGCTGGGGACGGGGGAAGCAGCCCGGTGCGTTTGCCCCCCTCACTCTGGGCTGTGCGGTAGCTGCCTCCTGCCCTCGTTTTCCCCCAGAATGAATGGGCAGAGACCTCGGGGGGTGCCCCCCCAGCACCGGGGCGGCCCCGCCCCTTCCCCTAGGCCCCACCCACTCCCCCGAGGCCCCGCCCCCCGCCGCTGGGGCGGGGCGGGCGGCGGGCGGCGCTTTGCGACGGCGGCGCTTGGCGGCGGGCGGCGGCGCTTGGCGGCGGCGGCGGCGGGGGGCGGCCGGGGGCGGCCATGCTGCTCACCGTGTTCTGCCTGCGCCGCGACCGCAGCGAGCTGACCTTCTCGCTGCAGGTGGACGCCGACTTCGAGCTGCAGAACTTCCGCGCGCTCTGCGAGCTCGAGTCCGGCATCCCGGCGGCGGAGAGCCAGGTCAGGGCCCGGCCGCGAGGGAGGCCCCTGGGGGGGGGTGGGCTCCGGGCCCGGCCCGGCCCGGCCGCGGCTGTGTCCCGGTGGGGGGGGGGGGGGGGGTTGGGAGCGGGCCCCGGGGCTCCCCCCGGCTCCGAGGCGGTGCGGGCAGCCCCCAGCGGAGCCCTCGCGGCCCGGGCCCGGCTGCGGGCGGCGGCTTGTGCCGGGCAGCCCGGGGACAGCGCGGGGCTGGCTGCAAGGCAGGGGCAGAGAATCGGGGCCGTGGGGGGGTTGTAGAGGGGAGAAGCTCTGGTGGAAGGAGAGCGAGTGCTGAGGGCAGAGAGGCTCCTGCCTCCCTACCGGCCAGCTCCCGGGCTCTCCTGCATCACGGTGAGCTGCTGGCTCTACCTCTGTTTTGGGATAACGAGGGGTCGCGTCCTTCCCGTGCTTCTGTGCTTACTTTTGCTGGGAGTTTTTGCTTAGAGCCTGTGCTCTGCTGTGATTAAATTGCTGCAGATTTCCCATTGCACGGACTGCACATAACACGGATCAACCCCGTCCTTTTTGGTAGCACCTTTGCTCTCGTTCTGCCCAACTGACTTCTGTGTGTGCGTTATCATCTTTCCTTTCTTAGCATTTTCTAAGCGTATGTTTATTGTTCCTTTATCTACCCTTTCTGCCCGGTGTTTGTTTAGCGTTCTTTGGACCTTCGGTAGGAAGTAAGTTGTGAGACTACAACTTATGGGTGAAGTAGCTTGTTGTGCAGTAAGATTTTGAGTGCCCAAACCACCCCCCACAAGAAGGTAACAGTGTGGGTCTTGCTACAGCTCTTCCTTACCCACAGCACGTGTCGCTTTGTGGGTATGCCGTTGGCTTCCCGGCACAAAGGGGAGATGTAAGGACCGCGCAGGGTGGAGCAGACCACAGAGGGTTAACCGAGTCCTGTTCTGTGATCTCCTGCAAAATTAATTCTGGGGCGGAGGTGAGCGCTGAAGCACTTGGCTGGTGTTGTGGCGGATCGGAGGGTGCCGGGAGATAGCGGGCACGGCGACTGGTGGGCTGTGCTGATAAGAGGAGTTGCAGCAGGGACAGCAGAAGGGAAATAATTCAGCTCACTGTGGTTTCCTTCTCATGACGTGGAGGCGCCTTTTCTGGAGAAGGAGAGGAAGGCTGTCGGCATTCTTCTGGCAGCGGTGTTATTTCCTTCGTCTCCTTCCCTTTACGTGCTGTGTGTTCCCTGACCTCAGCTGCCTCTGCTGTGCAGTTCCAGCTGAGGCTGCCGGGCTGGGGGACACGTCCCGAGGCATGGCACGGAGCAGGCTGTGACGGCTGGGATCACAGCGCTCAACCTTGGGTCTTTCTCAGGATTTATAGAGTGTGTTTCTCCAGGAATCACACATTGCAAGCTATAGATGGCTCAGAGCCAAAACACAATTAAAAACTGGACAGGGGTTTCTGTGCTGGGTTTGATTTATGGTTGCTGGGGGTGTCTAGCCAGTGGTCCAAGGCATGGTGGTGCACTGAGTCACCCGTGGTGGTTGCTTTGCTGTCAGCCTCGTAGAAGTCCTCAGCCATCCCGACCTGCGGACTTGAGATGTGGGGCAGGTGAGAGGAGGCAGAGAGGAATTGAAGTGGGTGGCCGGGGCCCCCAGGGTGTCCCAACAGCAGAGGCTGAGAGGGAGATGGGTGTAGCTCTCCTGCATAAACCTGGGGGACCATGTATACATTGGGTAGGATTTATAGTCTTTGTGGGTTTCTTGTTTAAAAGAGCAACGTTTTTGCTGTACGGATTTTGTTTTAATGACAGCTGATTACTTGAGTGGGGTTGATTGCTCCACAAAGACATTCTACCCAACACCACTGTGCAGAATCCGGCCAGTGCATGATGTTGGTGCCAGCTTCCCTACCCAGGTTACCTCCAGAAGGGCTCGTGTCTGGTGCCTTGGCCAGCTTACAAGCTTGCTTTCTGAAATGTTCTGCAAAGCAGGTAATCTAAAGTACAGCAAAATTAAATCAGTTTAATTCCACAGCAAAGTGGAATGGGTCAAAAGCACATTAAGCTGTGCTGCTAATGGATATGGAGCGAGTGCTGGGCACTTAATTCATTGTCTGAGGTGTGAAGGCTGAATGTTCATAAATCCAGCCCATGAAGCAAGATGACAGAGGTAAAACCTCACTTAAACTGATTAGCTCGTGTCTTCCAGGCCGTCTGCACAGAGAAACTGTCATTTAAGATTTGCGCGTGCAGCTGGGATTTATTACAAGCTTGCTTTCTCTGCGGACAGCAGCGTTGCCGAATCAGGTCGGGCAGGGTGTGCGTGGTAATGTGAGAGGATGCGCTGGGACTCCTCCCATCACAAGCTAACCTTAATAATGCTGGCAACGTCTTGCAAACCACCAGAGCAGTGACTGAATGCCTTAATATAGCTTGCAAATGGATCCATGTTTGCTTTGAAAGGGACCCAGAAGCCAGTTGAGTGCAATGCCATGGATTTTGTGAAGTGTGTAGTGAATGAGAAGATAGAAATATCATCTTTGTTCCTAATTGCGCGTATTTCTCAAATCCTGGTTGTTCTGATTGCTATGTCATACGTGGCTATTACTTTTACTTCCTCTGTCTTTCTTACTTTGATGCCACCTCTTACGATGGATCTCTGCGATCAGGGAGCAGGAGTTAGGATTCTGCGTAATACTTCTGAGCCGATGAAGTAAAGCAGCCAAAGTGTGCAGCGTCTTCCACACTTCGAGGAAGACGCGCACTAATTGTCTTTTTGGATCTTCAGCGTGCTTCTGCTGCTTGCGATAGCATCAGGCAGCGTCGCAGCCCGTCCAGGCGAGTACTGTGAAAGCGTCTCCCACGCGGCTCTGCCAGTCCCAACCTGCGGCAGACCTGTTGTTCCTGAACCAGCCTCTTCCAGACCAGGGAGACGGTCTTGCTAAATTACGTGGCAAATGTCAAATTGGATCGTATGCCCAACAGGGTTAGGCTGAGTTCTCCAGCACTTCTTCCTTTGGACGTCTGCCAGGGGTAGGAGGCTGTTGAGCTGATCTGCCTCGTCTCATTGTGCTTTGATGAAGGCACAGAAGCCTTAATGCCAAACAGACACTGTGTCTAGGATGCCAGAGACATGTCTTAAGCAGGAACTTTCGTTCCTTTAAAGCACATCTTTACTTTTATGCATTGTGTTTTAACTAAATGGCAACAGTTTTGTGGAAGCAGAACATCCTGGTTCCTGTGCTTGGTGAAGTCAGTAACTCCTCTGATGGTATTCATCTGCAGTTACTGCCTGTTGAAATTTCAAGGGGAGCACAGGAGTAATTGAGGACATCTGTAGGTATTACAGAGTCTAATGTTAATTGAAATGTTTCCATGGTGATTATTCATTTTTTTATCTCAATATGTTTTTATATTTAACCTTGTGGACCTCTTGTTAAGTTACATTATGATAATAGGAAATTATGTGACTGTGTTTTATAGTCAAAAGAAATTAATTCCTTGCCACAGACTGATTGCAGATTCAGGACTGGTATGTTTGGGTGCTAAATCTTTGTGTCTGGATGGAGTTACATCACTGAAGTAAAGCAGAAATCTCTGAGCTAATCACTGAGTTCCCTGTAAAACTGGTTATTCTGGGAACCATGTTGTGGGTAAAGGTAGAGATCACTGATCGGTGGACAGTCTGGTCCGGTCTCCCTCCTGATGGATGCTGCCTGCACAATTGAGGCCTTGGCCAAGAGGTGCTGACCTGGGGGCAGATATCACTACAGAAAGCAGCCGTGACTTGGGTAATAGAGATTTGATTTGGGGAACGTGTGGTAAACAGGTCTGACGCAAGGCATTCTTTCCTTTAAAGATTTTGGCCTCTAATTAAGAGAAACCAGCCCTTCTCCAAGATGCTGGCTTTTGAGAAATGGTTGTTGGGTTTCGGTGAGACCAACTCTGGGTACCTGTCCAACCACTTACTTGTTGAGGTCTTTCTGTGCCTGAGGCCGAGGTGCTTTGGCAGGACTTGTCTGTGCCTGTGGTGAGAGTTGCACGCCTTCTGTTCTGAAGCTTGAGGTGGGCCCAGAGGAGCTGCTGGAACCTTTTCCTAAAATACAAATACATTAAAAGCAAGATCCTGGTCTGTTTTGTCATGCAACTTGTTTTTCCTTACGTTCTCTCCATGAACAGATAGTCTATGCGGAGAGGCCTCTAACTGACAACAACAGATCTTTGGCCTCCTATGGCTTGAAAGACGGGGATGTGGTGATTTTGCGACAGAAAGAGACCGTAGAGCCACGGCCTTCAATCCGTTTCCCAGGTGAGAAAGGTGGTGGTAACGTTTCCTCCGAGCATCTGAAGAACACCTCGCTAGACAAACTGCTTAGGAAGGGAGGGTGGCTATAACTGAGGTGGGGGACTTTCAAAATTAGCTAAAGGGCTTGTTATTTAATTATTTTTATTCTAAGTAAATGAAAAGAAAGCAGGAAAGGATGGAAAAACAAAGAAAATTCAGAATAGCAGATTGCATAAAGGTATATGAATTTTCATAGGACTGCCTGTTCCCTTCCCGTTCTGTGGAGCGGTGTAATAAGCATGCGCACGGTGTGGCTCAGACACATTAAGAGGCTCTTGAGATGTGTGCCCTGAATTGTGACAAATACCCAGAGAAGCTGCATCTTAACAAACCAAGTTATGCAGTCGTGCACACGTGCAAGAGGCTCCTCAAATAATGTGAATGGAGACCTGGTCCTGTCTCTGTTCTGCCTTCTGCAGTGAGTCCTAGCAAATCCACATCTTAAAAGTATGACCGGAAAAGAAGGATTGCTGGCTGAGAAGGGCTTGGGAGCACTGGCTGAGGATCTTGTCCTCCTGCCTTAACGGGAGGGTTGGTACCTGCAATGCAGCTCTGCAGAAATGTTGCTCTTTTTTTTCTCTACTTTTTTTTTTTTTTTTTTTTTTTTTAATCTGAGAGATTCAGAAGTGCCTTAGAGACATCAGGTTTAGCCTTGTAATCCCTCTGTGTGGCATTCACATTTGTGAAGCTGGAAATAACTAGTCTGTGATTCAAAAAGTGCAATTCTAGGGATAAAAAACATACGAGGTAGAAGAATAGAGCAGTTACATAAATACATACTAGCATTCCTAACCCAGTAACCTGGGGATGTGGCAGTGTTTCTGACATGAATTGCTGTTCAAAGAATCTGGTCTAATATTGTAGCATGAAGACCAACATCTTTCCATGTTTTTTCCACTTTGTTTTTGGAGCAGAACTGTAAATAGGAAGTGCTGATGCATTTGACCTCTTTTCCCTCAAGGTCTGCCGAGGATAGACTTCAGCAGCATTGCGGTTCCTGGGACATCCACGCAGCAGCGTCAGCCACCAGCACAGCGTCTGCGTCCGTCGCCTTCCGATGCATCTTCGTTCCCTCAGGGTTTGGAAAATCCCGCATTGCTACGGGAGATGCTGCTTGCAAATCCCCACGAGCTGTCCCTGCTGAAGGAGCGCAATCCGCCCCTGGCGGAGGCACTGCTCAGTGGAGACCTCGGTAAGTTGGGTTTTTATCTGTGTGAGGCAGTTTTGAGTCTGTTTGAGCTCAGCTCTTATAAAAGGCAGCCACAGGTTTTTAACTAGCTGGGATGCTCACTGCCAGCTTATTGATGCTGCTGATAAAAGGTGTCAGCTGGGAGTACTGAAGTTCCTCTTTTTCTAACGAGACTATTTCTAACAAGGTGGGCATATTTCTCCTGCTTGGCTTTTTGAATAGTTTCTGTCCCCTACTTTGAAATATCAGGTGCGTGGCTATGTTGAGCTTCTGTGAACACAAGTGGCTCAGCTCCTGATTGTTGTGCTAAGACTCTCCGAATGCAGCTTCCAGTAATGGTGTTGCATTTGCTGCGCCCCAGAGCCGACTAAGACCTCAGCTGGGAGCAGTACACTGTAAGACCGTCTCTCCCTGTAGTGATTAGCTGCTATAGAAGTGGACATCAGAGAGCAGAAAGAGAACAAGTAAATGGTGTCTTTAGGGACCTTTTCCAACAGACAGTTGTAAATGTTTACGTTCCTCTTAATCTTGAAAGTGCTCATGTATTTTGGGCACTTCACATGGCACAGTTGAATCCTAGTATGGTGTCCCTCATTTTCTCTGCTGATGGGTAGCTGATCTTGGTTTCTCATTCTTGATCTGATGGAAGCTTTGAACTCTAGTCCTCTTTTGTTATGAAGAGTGGTGTTTGGGACATTAAAAGACATGCTTCTAAACCTCTGCAAGCACCTAGTTAGGAAATAAATCCTGTCGAGCTTCAGGAAATGAATGATGTACCATCTACCAGGAGACTTCTTCCTTTTCAAGGTTACATCCGAGTGATTTATCTCTCAAAGAACACTGGAAGGGAACTCACATGGATGTTGTTGGCTTACTGCATTTTCTAATTCTGACGTCAGCTCATACTCTTGTAGTTAAATAGACATCTGTTGTGCTCTCAATCTTTTTCCTGCCTCTTTTGAGCGTTGTGTCTGTAGTGCAGAAGAGAAGTTCTTCCTATCACCTTGAGAAGAATGTGCTGCTGCTGGCACAGGCCACAAGGGGCTAAGCCAGGCACCCAGAACTGGCTAATCAGCCAATCTGTTCTGTCTGGTATGCACATAAGCTTTGATTCAGGTGTGCACTTTTAGTCCCAAAGCGCTGCAGTGGGATGTCAGAAGGAAGTGGCTTGATCTGGTTGTACTCTCACCACTTCGTAATGCTGCTGTCAGTGTTTGGGCACAAGTCCAGTTCAGCTCTGACTGATGTCCAGATACATGCACAGATACGTGCCGTGTGACTGTGCTGGATGCATCGCAGGCATGTTAGAGGACACCTGCTATACAGAAGCCTAATTAAAAACAAAACAAACACACAAAAACGCCCAGTGCTTTCCTGGGCATGTAACTCTCTTTGAGCCAGAGAGCTTCTGTATGGGAACTGCATTTCTTGAAGCAAAACCATGGCCTTCTGTGTTTACAGAACTTAATTTATTGCCAGGTCTGTTCGGGAATGTATGTGATCAGATCCAAACAGTAAAAAATAGCCAGAGGCTATCCAAACAGTGGGGAACTAAAAAACATGCAGTTAAACTTCCTGAAGCAAGTGTCCCTCGTAGCACCTCTTGATTACAGCAATAGACATTCTGCTTTAGGGATTATAATGTCTGTGTCTTAGCCTGTGTTGCTTGGGTTTAAAGTAAGTTTTGTTATTTTTTTATGCCTTAGAATTTTGGGTTGCTTTTTGGTGAATCTACAGACAACTATTCTGTAAATAGTGTAAATTGTGATAGTTTTTGCAAGCTGTTCTTGTAGGTGGGCCATCTTATTGCAATCTCACTCCTGTCTTTGTCTGAAGTTTTTTCAAAATACACGTGCACAATTCAAATGAGAAGCTTGAGTGCAGGTTTTCTATTCCTGAGTTCTGTTCCAGGTGTAATTTAGCTGCTGTTTTTTCCAGATTTTTTGGAGTATGCTGTAGGCAACTCTTGCTGCAATAGAACAAAGAATTGCCATTTTAATGGCAGCTCTCAATTTCAAGTATTGTTGTCTCAGGAGTTTTTTTCTTCCATTTTTCTTTCACAAAAAGGATATGGAGAGGGAAGTTGAGTTTGACTGTGTCTCGATGTGTTTGGGTAGGAGAAATAACTCTGTCAAGTTGTTTTTCATCTCAGCAGATTCCCAAGTTTGCCACCAATCAATCCTTTTGAGGTTCATCTACAGTGCCTCCAGATGAAGCTTGTTGTGCTTGTGCTGCTGATTCTATCCCTGAGTGTGTGCTGGCATAAAAAGAGGTGCTTGCTGTGCCAGAACTGGATTTGTAAAGAGTAATTTCCAGTAAAAAGCATTTCTGTCTCTCCTTGTTACTGCAGAGAAATTCACCAGGGTGTTGCTGGAACAACAGCAGGACCGAGCCCGGCGGGAGCAGGAGAGGATCCGACTCTATTCAGCTGACCCTTTCGATCTTGAGGCACAGGCCAAGATAGAAGAAGACATCAGGTAGCAAACCAAAGCCACCTGCATGCTTCGGTTCGGAGGTCTTTGTGGCACTTTTTTTCCACAGGGTGCTTCCTTCCAACCTGGTGCTTTTTCCTTGGAGGACACAAGGAGTGTGTTTAGAGAGCAGATCCTGCCTTAAGAGAGCAATCTGCTCGCAGGGTAGCACTCTGAGCCACCTTTGCAAGTGAGAAGGTTGGGAATCAGGATGCACGGGTGCATCCCGTCCTTTAGAGGTATCCAGCTGAGCACAGACAATGGCGGCAGCACCGCTGTCCATGTGCGTGATGTCTCAAGGCTGGGCCACTGTGAAACCAGTAAAGAGCTCTTGGGAAAAGCACTGAGCCAAGTCCTTGAGAGGTGCTATTCAGGGCATGTCTGGAACCTGAGAACAGAGCCTGTGCCAGTGTCTGAGCAGAGCTCTACAAAGAGTGGGGTGTTGCTTCCCAGCTGCCTTCGAGATACGGTTTTGCTTACTGCTAATTGTTTTGTATTTCTGGCTAATTCCAGACTCTGCATTTCACTGTTGTCAGAAGAGATCTTCCATAGAAATATGTTCTGCTCATTAGCCTTTGCTCTGTTTCTGTCTTCCAAATGTACTTGCACTGGGCTGAGACTTGATTGCTTAAATTGGGTGATAATTCCTGGATTTGGAACATGGCTGATGATTTTGTCCCCAGTAAAGAAATGTCTTTCTGATGCAGGCTCATAGTTTATCATAACCAGAATTAATTTGCAATAAGTCATTCTTGCATTATAACTGACAAAGTGTTGGTACCGGATAAAGGCTTAGCATAGCGATGCAGAAAAATGTAATGCATAAATTGCATAAATTTATAGATAAAACATTGCTAGCAGGCACAGGAACACATTTCTTGCTCCATAGATGAGGGAGAATTGGGACAAATAAAGGTGATGTGCCTGAGGTTGTACAGCTATTAGGTAACAGTTTGGACATCTAGCAGTCCCCAAATTTCACAGCCCATTTAGTTTCTCTGGTTACTTGAACTCCTTGCTTAATCAGGTATCCTCTGCCTTAGATTGATCGGGAGCTCATGCAAGCATCACACTTTTTTGACACAAATCTCTGTCCTTCAAGTGTATCTTAGGTGGACAGAGCATCAAGCACAGAGAAAACAGAAGTTTCAGATCACTGCATAACTGATTTAAGATTGAGTAGCAAAAGACAGTACAACGTGCAGCTCTTTGTTTCACAGGTATATGAAGCCAGGGCAGGGTAGCAGGGTGCTCCCAGGTGAGCCAGGTCACTGTTACCTGCTGTTAGCTCTTTCCCTGCTCCACCAAGAAACCGCATCTACCCATCCTGTTGTGGGAAGGCTACAGAAAATGGATGAGAGGAGTTTGCTTTTCCAGTCCTCCTGCTGAGGAGAAGTGAGGTGGCATCAAAGTTGGAAGCAGATAAGGTTATTTCAGATGCAGTCACTGCAGATACCCATCACTTTGAAGATTACTGTAGGGGCCATGATGAGCTTTTTGATAAGTGTTTTTTCTGTAAGCTTGAATTTGCAGCGAGGGCTTGTGCTTACAGTGGTGTTCTCACTGCAGTTTCGCTTATCTCCTCTCCTTGCTATGCCTGGAAAAGGCAAGATAGCAGGGAAACGTTGGAGGATTTTAATGTTCAGCTGCTGTGTGGGATTCCAGTGTTGTAGCTACTGGCAACATCTTCATCATATGCCCTCAGTGTTTGCCTCTTCAGAGTGACTAATAAATATGCAGGTTTTTTGCTTATAAGTCCTCCAGGTTAACTCTGTGGTGACAGGTTTTTGTTGCCGACACAAGGTTGTCAGGTGCAGGCGTCTCCAATGCTGTCGTGTGAGCTACACAAGGTGCTGGAGGGAGCAGCCCTCCTGGCTGTGGGGAAGCAATTTGATATCTCTGGATTAAGCCAAGAGCATTACTAGCAATCCCTCTGCTAAGAAGGCTATGTTTAGCTAATGAAGCAGTATTTGTTGTGGTTTAAAAATGCTGTTTGTAGCTGATGCAAACTGCAGCAGGTGGGATTACATTTGTAAACTGGAAGGATGTTTATAAGGTTTTGCTGATGGAACGTCTGATTTTTCTCTCTTCTCCACTAAATTCAGGCAACAAAACATTGAAGAAAATATGACGATAGCGATGGAAGAGGCCCCTGAGAGTTTTGGTCAGGTGGTGATGCTTTATATTAACTGTAAAGTCAATGGACATCCAGTGAAAGCCTTTGTTGACTCAGGTGAATTGCTGCTATTTTCATCTTTCCCCAGAATCTCTTTCCCTCACTAAGAGAGAGAGTACACACTCCAGAATTTTTGCCCAGAGTATTCCTTTTCCATTATAAAGAACTGTATTACAAGATTTTAAAGCACCTAATTAAAATTTGAGAACAGTTTGGGCTCTAAGGCAAGCAGAGTAAATTGTGGAGACGGTTTGTGAAGCAGCACAAATGAGTGCTTGAACACCCCAGATCAAGGCTCCTGTGAGAATTTCTGGTGTCTGATGGCTGCGATGCCAAAAAAGGTCACTGACACGTGTGTATCTTATCTCAGTTTACAGAAAGGGAAACTTTGCCTGCCTTAACGCTGTGCTTCCCACCCATAGCTTTAAAGGGAAAGTAGTTGGGGCTGTTCCAGTTCTACCGTGGCACATACTTTACTGTCCATGCTGATCTCTGTGTGTAGACACAGTAAATTCAAAGCACTGTGCTTCATAAAAAGCTTTTTTATGCCATAATGCAGTTGCCTGATGCAAGCAGTGTGGTTTCCCAGCTGCTGAGTATAAGATCTTAAGCCCTTTCAGGAGTTTCTTTTATTTTGCAATGCCCTGTCAAGACTTAACATGAATTGTGTTGCTGGTAGGTGCCCAGATGACCATCATGAGCCAAGCTTGTGCTGAAAGGTGCAACATAATGAGGCTGGTAGATCGGCGGTGGGCTGGCATTGCTAAAGGTGTAGGCACACAGAAAATAATTGGCAGAGTGCACTTAGGTAAGTACTGGCATTCTTCTTAGGACAGCTTTAGCAGCAGTTTGTATTCCCTGCAATCTTGGCACCAACGAGCACCTGATTTAATGCTGTATTTGTTAGAAACTCCTATGGAGTAAAATAAAAGTGCATCTGCAGTACGTTCATTTGACTTGAGCACAATAATCTGGTTTCTGTCTCACTTAA
Organism: Aythya marila; assembly: GCF_965140915.1. Classification (NCBI taxonomy): domain Eukaryota; kingdom Metazoa; phylum Chordata; class Aves; order Anseriformes; family Anatidae; genus Aythya; species Aythya marila. The sequence continues at coordinate 7,590,542 of NC_139062.1, read as the reverse complement.
TGCTTTTGTAATGGAATTACCTCTCTTTTAGGTGAGAGAGTCTTCAGCTCCTGCAGATGTAGAGAAACCACTCACTCGGTGCAAAAGCAGGGTTGATGTGAAGGAGCAGGGTGTCTCCTGTTTGGGGTGTGGCTGTTGGCCTGTGTGAGTTGCTCAGGAAGGGCTCCAGTATGGTGGAGTGCTTCATACTCCTCCAGGAGGAGAAGGCTGGCTGTGTTTGTGTGCAGGTTTTCTGGATGAGTGAGGATTGTCCTTATTGTCTGAAAAAAAATGATCCTCTTTACTGTTCTTGCTTAGATTTGTGCTCTAATGAGCTGTACACTGCTCCTCTAGCAGTGTAGCTTGGAGGCTTAGGTGAGCAGTACTTAAGGCTCTAGAGCAGATCAGCTTTGAAAACAATTAATTACCTCAGACAAATATAGACCTAATAGTCCCTTGGGCTTGCACATGGCTGGACTTCTTGCGACCAAAGCCGTATGTCAGAGCTCTAGCTTCAGTTTTACCCAGCACGTTTGCACAAGCCATTCCTAGGGGATGGAAGAGCAGAAGGTAATTTGTTGCACTGTAGGATGCAAGGCAGTAACTTTTCTCCATTGTGTTTCAGCTCAGGTTCAAATTGAAGGGGATTTCCTGGCATGTTCCTTCTCAATCCTTGAAGAGCAGCCCATGGACATGCTTCTAGGACTGGATATGCTTAAGAGGCATCAGGTATCAACACTTGTTTTGAAACAGTTACTGGCTCTTCCAAGTGAAGCTCTAAGCACAACATAAATGCCAAGCCTGTTAATGTGTTAGGATTTTCTGGGGAGAGAAAATAGATTATTTTTTAGCCAGTTACAAAAGTAGTACATATGCCAAAGACATTGTGGATGGATGTATAGGGTGTCTGGTTGCTCCAGAGTTTTTTGCTCTGATCAGAAATGTTCAGAGCTTTCCAAATGAATGATTTATTGCAAAGCAAGTCCTGTAGGGTCCTTTACTTATAGCTGATGCTCTTGACCCACTTTGCTTAGGTGCTATGAGCTGTGCCCATTGAAATGGATCGTTTAACCTTGTTTCTCCTTTTTCTCCGGAAACTGGCTTACTCTTATGCAGGCCCCTGATGTCTTGATGCTCTTTCACAGTGTTCAATTGATCTCAAGAAGAATGTACTAGTGATCGGCACGACTGGTTCTCAGACCACTTTCCTCCCGGAGGGCGAGCTCCCAGAGTGTGCCAGGCTGGCTTATGGGGCCGGGCGGGAAGATGTGCGGCCGGAGGAGATTGCGGACCAGGAATTAGCAGAAGCAATACAGAAGTCCGTAGAGGAAGCAGGTACCATAACAAGCCGAGCTGAAATAAGAATCTGCATAGTTTTCTTGCTGTGTATCAGGATGTCTGTTGGCAGTCACTGAAAGGCCCCTTCTCCCTTTTCTCAGTTCCTAGGAGATGTAATCTAATGCAATATCAGTGAGTAAAAGGTAGAGAGAAAGGGGCTTTGTTCTTGCTTGTGGCTTCTAATTACACCTATCTTTTCCTTTCTGTACAGCAAAATCTGTCCACATGAAGGCATTCGGGGGTGCTTGCTGTTCAATTTGTGCTCTCCTTGCAACTTTCTACCAGCTCTGATATCTTGGTCTTCGAAGGTGTGGAGATAAGTGATTGTCTCTGGCACCCATTCACCTGGTTCAAGTTGTTGTGCCTAGTCAGGGACATGACTCAGTTACGTTGTGTTTTAGCAGCCTCACATTGGGTCACTTGTGCTGACCTCTGCAAATCCTGTTCCTAATAGCTACTGTATGTAAAAGTAGGGGAGCTGTAGCAGTAAGTCCAAATCTTTGGAAAGGAGGAATACCAGACTCAGCAACTATTTGGGTCTTAAATGTGCAGTGTCAAAGTACATCTGTGCCTGGTTGCTGCCCCTCTCTGAGGAGCTATAACTAAGCAATAAGTGTTAACTTGTAGCTCATGCCCACCTGTTTCTTTTCCAAGACAAAGTAAGTTCATGACAATTTTTAGAAAGTGTACTATTTCAGCATTTTTGCCTTAGAATGGTGCTTGTGCCCTTGGAAGGTAAACTGTTTTTCTTACTAAAGATTACTGTTGCTCTAAATTTCAAAAGCAGCAGCAGAATTGACATCCTAATGTATACCAGCCATAAAGATGGTCTGCAAAGAGAGTTTTCCCCTCCTCTCCTAGTTTTGTTCCCTGTTACTCTGGAATCTGTAAGCTGCACAAATCAAGATGGTCTGGGCTCTGGAAGATATTGGTAACTGCAAATTTTAGTTAAATGGAGATGCCAAAGTAGTTAAAAGCTGAGCTATAAGCCAAACTGTCTGAAACTCAGGTTTTCCATTTAACTCCTCCCTTAACTTCAGCATATGCTTTTGAAAAAAAGGAGAGATTCATTTCTTTATGCCAACTATTATGAGAAGCCATAAGCAGCTCAGAAAGTGTATTTCTTAGGACTTTTCCAAAACCGTTAAGGATAGCTTTTTTTTTTTTTTTCTTTTTAATGCAGGTGGGAAGATGTTTGAGTTTACTTTACTTTTTATCCTTAGAAAGTATTGCACTAAGATTCTGCTTTCTGTATGCGAGCAGAACACATAATGGATCACGTTTAAGCTGATAAAGTTGATTTATTCAGTGGTTTTATTGCTATTTTTTCAATTATAGCATGCTTCTAATTAGACTTGAAGTCTGATAACATTTTTAAAATATATATATAAATATATATTATAATGCACTGTTATTTTTTTCTTTAACACTTCCCAATTGCTGCTTGGTTGTCCAAAGTGTAAACAGTGTATTTTCTGCAAATAATCAAGGGAAGCACAGGATTGTACTTAACAGTCCCACTGAACAATATTCTTCTATGCCTGAAAGTTTTCACAGATATAAAACCTCCAGAGGAAGGCCAGTCTTCAGTGTATTGTCAAGAAATGGTTTGCATGTTTGACTTTCTAAACCAAATTAGAATGCTCATTAACTTAAGTTGTAGCAAGTGAAGAGAAAAAACAAGGATTTGATCTTGCTCCATCAGGTTTTGACGTACTTAAATGTCAGACTTGATGGCTTGGGCTCAAGTCTCTTCACATAACCTGGAAGAGAGAATGTAGCAATGTAAATGTGTTCTTCCGTTAAAATTCTGAGCTTGATGAAGACAAGGGTGTTTTTTGCAGTCTTCCCCCATTTCAGGTGAGTCTTTGCAGACATAGTTGGCTGGACTTAGTTCTCTGCTGAAAGAGAGATCAAATAAAAAACAAACCTCTTGGCCTGAAAAATGTGAGTCTTTAAAGTCTTTATAGTTAAAGCAATTTAGGCAAGTGCTTTAAAATGAAAAGTGTCTAAAGATGACTTGCAGCTACTTAGATACCAATACTGTTCTAAAGACCATGAGGCTTTGTTCAAGCTAGTCAGCAATTTGCCATTTTCCATTGATACTGAGCCCTAGAGGAATGTAAAAGATTTATGAGAATAGGAAATCTATTTTGTATGTTCACTTAATACTTGTAGAACACTAATGCACAAAATTAAGGTAGGTCTTGCTTAGATCGACTCTCTGCAAGCCTTGGACCTTTTACAAGTCTCTGACTTGCAGGCATCTTGTTAGCTGTATTCTGAGATATCAGACTATTAACTTACACCCTCTTGCTCTTTTCTAAAACAATTAACTGCTGCTAGCTGGTACCAGAAAAAACAAGTGAAAGAACAGTAAACTGCAGAGGAAGAGAGAGAGAGAGAGAGAACATAATGCAGCACCAAGGAAACCCAGCTTCCCACAAGGCCTGTAATTTTTCGTAACAGCTTGAGTAGTACAACAGAAATCACTGTACATTTGTAGACCATTAAAGTTCTCATTTTGAATGCACCTGGGTTATTCTTGAGTTTTATTTAATCCCTGGAAACCTACTTTTGTGAGCCTCATGTTTTCTGTCAGCTGACTTCCTGGTGTTTCAACACCTGTGGAAAGGCAGCTGAGATGGTAGCGAGGTCATGGTTTGTTTTACGTGTTTTACTGTGATCTCCTAGATTCTCCATGAATGCTTCATTTATGTTTTGAGTGTTCATTCTTTTCTGCCAATATGCAGTGTCCTCCCCACTATCACCACCCCTCATAACAACCTGGTGATTATGGAGGATTTACAGAACTGACAGTGAAACTACAATTGTCTTAGTAGGAAGCATATTGAAGTAGCTTACCCCATATGCAGCTTTTCATCCAGACAGCCTGGTTATAAGGCGCTGCCTCCACATATGCAGCTCAGGCGTTTCCTAATATAGAGAGGAATTTATCCCTGATGTTGCACTTTGTGGAGAAGAATTCATTTCTGGTGCTAGCTGGATCAATATCCTTAATGGGGTTAGGATTCAGCTCCTGTATATATCCTGGGAGAAGGATGACAGCAAGTCTCGGAAGGATGGTGCTGAGGAGTGCTTGGCAGAATACCAGGTACTTCTGCTGCCTAAATGACTACAATTCCCTGATGTTTGACTGATCAGACTCTGTTTTTTGACTCACTGGGTCTGTAATCAGTTCTGCTTTCTCTCCAAAGGATTGGCTTGGAAGCAGGGAACATAATGCTACCACATAGAAACAGGAAAAGATCCCTTCTGGTTGAACGTGTATCCTGTGTCACGAGTCACGAGCCTCTCAGCCACCCTTATGAAAGATGAGCAGTCTGAAAATCTGCAGGATACTTTCAGATTTTTAATACTGTAGCATAGCCAAGTTGTAACTGCATTAAGACCAGGTGTGTGACCAATAGAAAAGATTGCTGTGGTATAAAATAAAGCAGCAGATGCACAAAGTGTATTGATCAGAGGTGTGGTATCCCAGTATTTAGTGCACCTTTTTATCTAATAGAGAATAAAAGAAATGGGTACCTGAGGTGAAAAAGACCTAGAGCCAGTGTGTGGTGCTACCAATAGAGATCTGTACTTCATCCATTCTCCATGGGGAGGAGGAAGCAGTTGAGCTGGTTTGACTTCTGGCTGTCTGTTCTTTGCTTTGCTCTTCAGTGCCTCAGGGAGTATTCCCTTTTGGAATTTCTGCCCTAGGATCTTTATGCTTCCCATTTGCAGCAAGCCAGCGTTTGCTTATCTTGTCTTGCCTGTGATGGCATGATCCATCACAAGGCAATAGCCACTGGGAGCACAGTCTGAGAACTGTGCCATCTCAAACCTCATTTCACTAAAAGTGGCTCCTGAATGCAGCTGTACAGAGAACAATCTGGTACAGTGCTAGACATCTGCCTTGTGCTGCATGTATTTTATCAAGTGTGTAGTATCACCCACATTGCATTGGACCACTCTGCATTGTAGACAATACAGAACAGCCCTTCAACTGTTTTTCAGCAGAATTATTTTTGACTCGACGTAATGAATTACCTAGGCAGAACTCCTTTTGGAAGTTGGCAAACCTGAGGAGCTCCTGCTGCTCATGTGCTGTCTTTGTGGACAGTTGGGAGGGGAACTGCAATGTCGCAGGACTATAACCATGCATGTTGTGTGCTTTGAATGCTAACGCAAGTTTGGTGTGTTTGTTTCCTAATCCAAACAGAACGTCAGAAGCCTTGATGCATGTAGTGTGTGTTTACTGCAGCTGGAGTGGGCCACAGACCAGGTATTTATAGCCATCAGTTTGTAAACTTTTACTACTACATTCACACTACCTGCAGCAGGACTGTCCTTACTTTAAAGTGTACTGGGGAGAAACCCACATGATGTGAAATTACCAGCTCCTCCATTTAAGAGCGTGGAAGAACATTCGACCTCACTTGGCCAAAGGCAGCAAACCTGTGTGTTGTCTGTACTAGGAAAGGTGGACCCTCCTGTTCATGTGAAGGAGAGCCTTACAACTCTGATTTTCCTTTCTGTGCTCTCCAAGCAATGCTTGGTGCTTATGTAAACTACTTCTGTTTCTTCAACCTGAGCTTCTGTCAAGTGGTCATCCTCAACAGAATGAATGAACTCCTTGACAGTTCAGAGAAGTCATTTACACAAAACAAACCAGCATGAGTCCCTGCTGAAAACTCTGTCCTAATATAAAATAAAAGTACATTTGGTGAGCTGAAATGCCATTGATGCTGTTGTATGTGTACTGTTTTCCTCAAACAGTCTACTCGTTAACGCAGCAGTTACATTAGAACTCCCCCGAGTCACTATTTGGGCTTATCTCTGACACAAGTATTTTTAAAAGATTTTAAAGGGTAGGGAAGTATTTGGTGATAGTGGACTCTTAACAGTTTTAACTTAAACAGATACAGTTCAACATGTAATAGCTACATGTGCAGATTAACAAATTGAAATTGACCGGTTATGTTAGAAGTCAGTAATTCCAGAGTGTTTGCGTTAGATCTGTCCTGCATAATTATCTGGTCTGAAATGAAAGCAAGCATGTTGGTTGTGCAATTATGTAATACTTCTAAAACCTTGCATTAGCACTAACGTTTGAATTTGGTGATAAACAGCTGTCTTTTGACTTTAGGAGCCTGTGGACTCCTCAGTCTTTTGGGGTTCTGTATTTAAAGCCTAGGAGGCTGCCTGCTTCTCTTATATCAAAATTGCTTCAACATAGCCTGCTCTTAGAGAAACCAATTGGCAGCTAGTTCCCTTCCAGTTGACAGCAAACAACATTATGTTGAAAAAGAATGAATAACTGACAAGTAATTTTATACCCACAATTTCAATTCAAGCTGACAAATCATATGGAGGATGTTTGCTGAACTCTGGATATCTTGTTTTCTAATTGTTACATGCCTTAACATGCTGAAGGGAAAAAAAAAATAAAGATAACTGCTCTGTATGGCTAGAAGTTTTCTTTGCTGCTGTTACTGCAGCTGCACTGATGAGAAAGTAATGGGGTTCTTTGGTTTATGCTCTTGATTAAGGAGAAACTTATGGCTAAAAGAAAACCTAAAGTTCTTTTCATCTTGAGCAAGCCATCTGGGAAGCACCCCTCTAACTACTGTGTGGGTATATCCCATTGAAGCCTGCTTTCTGTATCACCAAGAGGAGTTTGGATCTCTCTCTCCTTTGAAAAATGCCCTTTTAAAGGGGATGCTGGGATTTCATCATCATCTCAGTGACTGCAGATATATCTGCTCACTTTGAAATGTAAATGTCCTCTAATTGTGAGCTCTTTGAGCACCCTAGAACTGGCTTCTTGTCTTTCACTGCCAGTAATGAAGTGTCTGCAGCTGGAACGTAGTTGCTGGATTTGCACTTGGTTATTCTTGGAGTATTCAGGACAGTCTGTAACAACTTCTTGCAATAGCTAATGATATGAATGGAGCGGTGCTCTGGTGAGTAATTTTCAAGCTGATATGCAAACTGTTGTCTTAGCTTCTATTCTGAAGGTATAGATACTTGAAAATCATGGTTCTCCTGTGTTCTAACTACTTCTTTCTTTCTGTCTTATGTATAGAGAATAGTGACAAAGAAACTACCTCACTGGAAATGCCCTCATTACCAGCTTCTGATGGGTTTCAAAATCCAGTCCAGTCTTCAGGACAAAGTTCTAAGATCTGTAATCCCACAAATCAATTACTTGATCGTTCTGTCTCTGCCCCTGCTTCAATTTGCTCATCCGAATCTAGCCTCGCAGAGCCCAATAATCCTAGAGCCGTCAAGTCTTTTGAGTCTTCAACTGAATGCCGGATAACCCCAGAAAAAGAACATCCTCTCTTATTACAGCATCTTTCCAAAAACTCTTCCTTGGCAGATAACAAGCCTTCTCTCCAGACAGGTGAGGTAACTTGTTGCAGTCCAGCTTGCCCTTCACAGAAAACACTCAAAGAAACATTTGCTGACAGTCTAATGGAATGTAATGCTAAAGAACAAGGCTGTGGTCAGGAACCTCCTTTGGAAGTGAGGGAAGAAAATAGTTTGACTAACACTGCTAAGCACGGGCAAATTGAAGATGTATCTCTGTCTTCAGAACAGGAGGAACAGAAGCAAAAGAACGAGCTTGCCATAGACCATCAGACGTGCGAAGAATCAGAGAAGCCTGAACAGCTGGAGAAACAAATTGTCACAACTGACCCAGAGCTTTCTTGCAATGTTGGTGGGGTTGAGAAATCTGTTGTGGAAGAAGAGGGCCATACAGCCAGCCAGCCAGCAAATCCTCCTGCAGAAACGAGAGGAGATGGACTAGAGAAAGCAGATCTTCCCTGCATGAAAGGGAGTATCCAAATGTCAGCCTCCTGCAGCTGTATGCATATGGAAGTAGATGTAGTTGAGCGGTCAGTAGCTGAAGTGCACAGCTCAGCAAGCAAGCAGAAGCAGCCGCCTGAGAATGGAAGTGTATCTGAGCTGAACTCAGATGCCTCCTCTATGGAGGTGGAGTCGTTGAAGTCTGCAACGTCCTTGAGTGATCCACTTATCACCCCTGATATGTCACAGTCCAAAAGCACCAGTGAAATTCCTGCAAAGTATAATGAATTGTCCAATGAAACAGCTGAAATAAGTTCTTCCCCCCACAGCATCCACCAACAGGACACGGATCCAGGAAGACCTGTAGAAGAGCCATGTTTCTCTCTAGCAACAGCCTTGAAAGAGCTTCACAAACTCCTGATCATCAGCCGTAAAGGAGAATGTAAACTCCTTGCATCCGAAGTCTCTCAGCTGGAAATGGTTCACAAAGAGCAAGCACAGCAGAAGGGCTTTTCTGAAGACGAGCAAAAAGGCTCACATCCAGACGGCCAGAAACTGAGTTGTTCCTCCGTTAAGGGGAGGTCTGAAGGTAGAAAAGCAGAGGGAAACCAGCCTTGTGATTCTGGCACAGAAAACAACCTTGGGTCTATCAGTCACGTGGAGTCAGCTATTGGAGAAGCTGCTTTAGAGATTCAGGAGTTTTCAGGTAAGAGTGATTTGATTTTAGTGACTTCTGCAGTGACATCTGACCAGCAACAGAGCTCTGAGCAGGCTGAGATTTTGGCAGAATGTAATCAGAGTCCAACTAGTCCAACCTTGGAACAAAACACATCTATTTCCTCTGAAACTGCTTTGGATGAAGATGCACCACAAGATGTTCGGGCATCATTAACAGGAGCACCTGGGAGAAGCAGCAGTTCTCCTGAAGGTCCGTGGTCATTGGGTGGGTGTGAGGAACCACTACTGAGCCCACTTGCTGGCTATACTGAATTTCCCCTGGCTGCTTCTCCACCATCTGCTTTCCCTGCGGCTGATGTTGATCAAATCCTTGGTGCTGGCTTTACCATGCGAGAAGCTCTCGAGGCTTTGGAACAAGCGGATGGAAATGCAGATCTTGCTCTTCTCATTTTGCTCGCCAAGAGTATTGTTGTTCCTACGTAACTACGGAGGAGGTAGCTGACTGGGGTGTCTCTTCCTTTAAAGGACGTATCTAAATTACACATTACAATGTACAAGCAGAATGTTGAGCCAGATTTTTTAATTCTTTGCAGCCAAAGTAACTTGTCTCTTCAGTTTCACTTGTTAGATTTGGCCTTTTAAAAGAAAGAAATCGTCCTAGCATTGTGTGGACAAGATAGCTTTTAATTATGCATACTGGATTAAAATTAATGTTTTTATTTAAATGTAAAATTTTAGAATAAGCTCCAATGTTATGAATAAAAAAGCAGAAGCCATTAAGATCACCACCCTGTCCAGCGCAAAGCAGATTGTGAAATAAGTTGAACGTGTTGTGTGTTCTGCCAATGGCAAGGCACAGCACGTGGTGTTACAGGACATGAGGTGCACACTGAGTTTGGTATGGTGCAGGCGCAAAACACCGCTTTTCTAAATGTACTTTGTGGGTTTTGCCAGTTTTCTCTCTCCTACGCTTTATAACCAAATGTGTGTGACGCTGATGAAACATTTATGGCAGCTACTAAAGGTTACGTAGGTGCCCACAGATGTGTAAAACTTCACAGAAGGAGTGGGAGGGTGTGGGGTGGTTTTGGAAGCATGTTTTCGTGTGTGCGTGGGGAAAGCTGATGCCTGCTTTTGCCAAACCCTTTTATGCTTTTGGGCCAGTGTGTTTAAGTTTACAATGTGGGGATAACGGATAGGGAGAATAAGGGAAGGGATAGAATTTGGTGCTACCAAAATTAAGAGATGTACTAACTTATTTGAGGATATGCTGATATTAATTGGAGGGGGGGCCGGGGGGAGGGAGAAAGGAGTTGTTTGGTTGTTTTTTTTCTAGCCTTGCCCACACCACGTTCCCCCCCCTACAAAAGAACAAGCTCAACTGCTGCAGGCAGAATGTTAATGATGAAAGTATTTAACAAACCAACCATGTATTATGGCTCTTAATCCCCCTTTACCCATGGAAGATGGATTCTCTATGCACTGCATGGGGGTGTGATCAGAAGAATGAAGAAATCTGCTTTGCACTAATTCATCTTGATGTCTGGGGGATCATCAGCCTCTCAGCTGTGGAAATGCAAACTGCAGAAAGTCTGTAGCAGCTGATGGGGTACTAATTTAATACCTCTTAAAAAGTGAGGGCTCCTGAATAGGGTTTATGAAACAAATGCACTTGACATGGCTTCTGCATTATAACCATCGTAGCCTTCCAGGAAGTCCTTGGTGAGTAGTAGCCTGTCTGATTAGGACTCACTGAGGCTGTGTTGAAGCCCTTTTCAGATGCTTTTTTAATTTTTTCTTCTCCAAGTGAGCTACTTCTTGGTTTTCTGCAGAATACTCCAAAATACTGTTGGGGCTGGGGAAGGGAAAGGAAAGCATGGTTAAATATGATACCAAATTTTAAGTAGGAACTTTTACTTAATCCCACTTGCAAATCTCTGAAGTGGATTTTGTGTAAAGAGTTCATCTTTAACTTTCTGCTTTGAGCTAAACCTGAAGTGATGGATCAGCAGTGGCTGGAAACATGTTTTGTTCATGGCTTTCATTTGTTACCATTGTCTCAGGCCTGTCCCTGGTGTCTTGTTCTCCCTGTTGCTTAGCAGGTTTGCCTGTGTGTATGTTAGGCTTTTTTTTATGCAGGATAGCTTTTACAGACAACACCAGTTTGGTTTCATCTGTGAACTTGCAGGTGTTTCTCATGTCAGTAAGTGGTGGTTGTCAGATTTTTCTTAAATGCTCGGGTAGCCACGAGATCCTTTATATTCTAAAGAGCTTTAAGGCATTCCTCTGCTGAATGGAGCTTTTGCTCAAGTTCTGGAGCTAGGCCTGGGGCTCCCAGACACATTTAGCTTATTTCCTACTACTTGTGGTGGCAGCAGTAGTCATTGTATATGTGTTGGAAGCAGCGTTTGGCTGTTTGGGACCCCCTTGCCTGAGCAGCATCAAGTAATTCACTTCAGGCTCTGTTCAAAATAAGTTACTGAGGCAAGACTACAGCTTTATGATCTTTACCATGCAGGTGGTAAGAGTTTACCCATGATTAAGCTTTTTGATACTTTCCTTGCAATGAGCACCCCAAATCAGTGAAAGCCAGATCTGTAAAGGGTAATGCTTGGACTGCTACAGGAGTACAGACATTGTCATCAGATCTCTCCCTAGAAGCTTTAGGAAATAAGATAACAATATTAGTCCCGTTTCCGTATGGTTCACTATCAAAAGCAGCAACATGAATGAAACTCCCAGCTCTCGGATCCAGAGCATCCTCAGTCTAAACAGCCTGTTTCTGCTCCCGATTCACACCATGGTTCTCAGTGAGGTGGTCCTTGGAGCAAGCCCATCTCTGGAACACGTGTACCAGAGATGGTGAGTGCATCGAAGGCACCAGCTGCGGGTGGTTGGCCCCCCTGGATGCGTGAGAGCTGAATTTGCACCCTTAGCCTGCAGGTTCATTTACTGCCAGCTTCTTTGAAGCATCAGATGTTAGCCATTCAATGTTATACCCTTTTCATATTTACACTTTTATGTTTTTAGAAGCAATTGCTAATAGCTAAAGAAAGTACTGCTGCTTTGCACCAAACTGGTTAAAGGCTCTAGTTTTATGGCCACGTTTACTTAGACTGCATATACAGAATTTATGCTATAAAAGCTTTAGAGCATCAGCCAACTTGCTTCAATGCTCAGTTTTATTCTTTGTCAAATATAGTTTTTGAAATCTGCCCTTCTGCCAAAGCTGTAAAGAAGCATTTATCAATACTGCTAGAATTTCCTGGGTAACTTCCTCTGAACTGCTAGAAACAAAGCCTGACCCCCCAGTTGATTAATACTTGTAAAATTATTTTATATCAAGTTGGTCCAAGCCTGGTGATCTAAATCTCTTCATTTCACAGAGCCTTGCTTTGAGTGAATGGTTATGTGCTGCTAAATTAGAGAATAATTTTGGCTTTTCAGGAGTGAGATTCATGTTAGAGAAAATCTGGGCAGTGGTGAGCATTTAAGGTCAAATAAAATGTAATAGTGAGTGCTGTCTAAAAGTTGTCTTCCGTTTTAATGTGTATGTGTCCTCTCTGCTTTATGCACATATCCTTTGCTCAGCTTTTAGCAATCCCTTAGCTGGTCTCTCTGCTTACCTGTCCAACAAAGTGGGAATATTCATATTTAAACGGGGATGGCAGACTGCTAAAGCTTTTTGGCTAGAATGGGGGAAAAAGGTAATGCCAAAAGCTGTTTAAATTTCTAAAGGAGCTAAGTAAATGTATTCCGGGCTAAAGTAACACTCTTCACACCCTTCTCTTAACCTCCTCATTCATCGATGTTACAATATATTAACTGTCACATCAGTTTAGCAAAATGATTTGACTATGGAAAGTCTATCTGTAGAGAATAAAGCAACATTCAAGCTGCTTCATTAAGATGCCAGTGCCTGTGGGGACCCTACTGGGTCTGTAGAGCTTGTTTCTGGGTATTTCCCAAAGCCACTGTGGTCATGTACCTTGCCATTTGGTTTCTGGGAGGTATTAATTTCCTTAAAGATACTGAAGGAATTTACTTGGCTTCTTGCTGAATGCCTATTTCTGTAAATGAGGCTCTAGGTAAGTTTAGTGATGTTCAGTGAAATAACATCTGAAAGTCTCTGGGCACAAATCTGTCTGACAAGAGGAGGAAATATTTCCTGGTGACAGGCATGTTTACGGGCCGCTGAGCAGAGCTGCGCTGTGCTATATTACTGTGACAATCTCTGCCTTGTTGCTAATTATGTTCTATGTAGACACTTGGTCTCAAGGACTGTTAACCTTGTACCTCCTAGATACGTTCCTTTCTTTCTGTCCTTGTCTCTCCCTCTTTCTTGCTGTCTCCTTTCCTCCGAAGTAGCAATATTTAAGTGTACTTGTTGGATGCTTAACTTCCAGATGGTAAGTTTTCCTTAAAACACTATGCCATTTATCAGTAAAAGGAGGAGAATATCCTAGAGGTTTCTTCACCAGACTTGGACTTCTTGCCACTCAGCTCCCCAGAACTCTAACGTGAATTCAAAGAGGAGAAACCAAGAGGCCTTTTGCCTGCCTCTCTCAGAGGTCAGCTTGAGAAATTGGGTTGGTTTTGTGTATATCATTCCCTTATGAAGCGTTCAAGAGATTTCTTCCTGCACTGTGTAGACGTAGCTTAGTCTGTGATCCAAATGTGTAGCGGTTTGGGTTTCTCTTTGACTGATGCTTTTTAGCTTAAGAGTTTTACAAACTCACTTAAGGAACTTGAGGGAATCAATACTCAGGAATCCTAAAGCTGGTTGCATTTGTGTCATTTACTCTTCTGGGCTGAACATACTGCAGTTGTCCTTGCAGACTGAAGGGAAGTGTGGTTGTGTCATCAGAAAATGGGATGTGGTTCTGCCCAAAGTAATACACACTTGATTCTTTTTTGATTTTTGTTTTTTAATATTGGGGGACTGTTTATCAACAAAATTGATGTGTAAAAATTTGATATTTAAAAAAATGAATAAACACTTTATCATAATGTTGCTTGATTGGTCTGTCTGTATTTCTGAAATCACCATCCCTACACTGAAATCATTCTCAGGCCATTTTCTCTAAAGCCAATAGAATTTCCTTAACATAAATGTTGCCATTTGAAATATAATAAGTAGAAATCAATGGTTAAAATGGTTGCAGTTGGCAGAGGCTGAGAGCAGGCATGAGAAATTCAAATATTCCCCTTCTACAGAAATAGGTTGTTGATTCCTTCAGGCATGGCTTGGAAGTAGAAGGGTATAATATACAATGTAGGGTATAATATAAAATATATAATATATTATATATTATATATATATAAAATATAAAATGTTAGGGTATAATATAAAATGTAGCTCTTGGCCACAATACTATTTGCTGGAAAAATGAACAGGGCACTCCTTGTGTCTCTTATGTACAGATTTCATTTTCAAACAGATTTGAACATTGTTTTGTTGTGTTTTCAGGAGCTAAAAACTAATCTCTTGGGACACCAAAAATTTGGCGTTTCTATCCCTATAAGCTCCTCATGTAAATTTTAATTATAAATTACTTTTTAATAATTCCATTCCCTTAGCATCATTTAATAGACCAGGTATAGGAACTGATGCAGAGAGGTGTCATGTGCAGCACTAAGCTGTCCCACTTGGTTTTGGAAAGGGGGAGAAGAGGATTTTCCTCCTCCAAAACCTGTAGCAACATTTGTCGCAACATTTGTCTCATGGACCAGTAACTCCTTTTTCTTATCTTGAAAAGCAGATGCACTCCCCTTGAGAGAAGGACTGAGGTTTTTGACCATTAAATCTCATGCATCTGGAGAACAGTCAATGGTATTGCAAGATCAGCAGACACACTAGAAAAATAAAGGGTTATGAATCAGTTACTGTGACAAAGCAGTTCTAGTGCAGTGGTTTCCTCCTCACGTGCCTGACATGTTCGGAGCTCTCCATGTGATGCTGTTGTCATTATAGATGAGCTATTTTATGTCACTTAATTATAAAACTATGCTTTTAATTCTGGTCTTAGGGTGGGAAAGGTGAAGGGTTCTAATGTGTGCACTGCTACAGCCCCATTCATACATTGACCAAAATGTTGATTGCATTCCCTTGGAAGATAATTAAGGACTAAAGACTGTTACTGTCTGAAAATTATTTTGAGGACTTGAGCCTTGTCCGCTCTGCTTTATGAGGTGATACTCTCTCTTTTGGTACTGTATACAAATGCAAATTAACTGCACTGTTACAGTTTGGGTTTGTGATGGTCCAGGTCTGTTTCCATTGGGTCATTAGCACTTCTACATCTGCAGCCCCACACATGACTAAAGGAGGTTCAGACCCTATGCAATAACTGTAAAGCCTACTGTGAATTGGTGGCTTTCACTGGTTATCTTTTATGGGATGTCTTAGGAGATGCACAAAGGACTCCCCAGTGCTCTAGACTTTACAAATGACAGATAAAGGTTTCTTTGAGTAGTCATGTGGGTGCAGAAGCCACATTAAGACCAGGAGCCGGATGCAAGGAGGTGAGCATTGCATCACAACTTTCTGCACTAAAATAGCAGAAGTAATGTGACTAAACCACCACTCGTGAATTCAGCAGTTTCACCCATGTGGGTCCACTGCCTTGCTTCTCTGTAGTTCCATGGTTTTAGCATGTGCTTGGTGTTGCTTTGGCAAGTGAGCCACTTCTTGGACAGGTATGTCACCAGAATGGGATTTAGGAAACCCTGCTCTCCAGCCTGGCTTTTGATTTATTTGGTTAAGGTCGATTATCTGTTATACCTCTTCTTTTTTCTTGGAGTAAACTGAAGGGGAAGCTTCCCCCCAGAAGCAAACTGCAATGATCGCTCCACTATTAGTTAATTATCTGTGACAACCAAGCTTACTAATTACCAGGTACTATTATGATTGCCAACAAAAGCATTGAATCATGCAGAGAGGGACATGAGTGGCTGGTGGTTGCAATTCCTCACAATAGCAGCTACCAAAGGAGTGACTAGTTTTAAGCCTCTTTGTTAACAAATGAAAATGTGAAATGTTTTAAAATCAAACATTTGGGCCCAGTTGTGAAAACATAGATACACTCACAGGGCTGTGGCCTGCACAATGTTAGAGATGCAGGGCTTGCTCTTCACTTATTCTGATAAATCTACCTTCTCTTCCCTGTCTTTTCCTAGTCTAATTCTGATCCCTGGCGCTCTGGAGGAGTTACCTCTCCTCTTCACACTCTTCAGTAAGAGCAAACTGTCACAATACACAGCCCTTTTTTAATGTAAATTATACTGGTGCTTTTTTTTTTTTTTTTTTTCCCCTTAAATCTATCCTACTACCTTCTGAAACGTTTCTTGTCTCTAATTTTCTTCCTGGTTACTGGTGAGCTCCTTGCAGTGCCCTATGACTGCAATACATGATAAGGCATGTTACATATCTTGGGACAGTATCTTGTACTTGGTACGCATTGCTGTAGGAGGTGAGATACACCTCAATGATTCATTCTGGCCTTCTATCTTTTTGTGACAAGCTCCTGATGGCTCCTCTTCTTTCTGGGTAATGTTCTTCATATTAACTTTGGGCTGTAAATGCTGAGCAAAGAGCCTGCTGCTGTCCCAAAGAGTTGAAAATCTAATGGGAAGAGGGTAGGAAGCAGATGAGGATGTGGGGAGAGTGGGATGACAGCACCAGAGCTTGTGCAGGGAGAATGAGAGCTGTCTTTAAACGCAGGTGCTCCTGTGGGAGTTTCTCATGGAAAATCCATAATTGTGTGGTGGAAGCTTTAAGGGATCACAGTCACCTTGCTGGATGCAACAGGCATCTGCAAACACGTTGCTCTGCTATGCAGTCTTCTGTGGCGTGCGAGCACCAAGTGCTGTAAGGCCCAGGTATGCCAAACCTGGACAGAGAAACTGCAGTCAAAGCTAACGTCTTTGTGTTTGTGTGGGAAGCAGGACAAGAGCTTGGAGTAGAACAGGTACTTGGGACATTCAAAATATCCAGGAAAACTGTAGGAGACCAGGAAGTCTGTACCATGGGATTTTACAGTTACACGTGCTGTGCTGTGTCTAGTGCCTTCCGAGCAATCAGGAATGCAAACTGATGCACTTCACTGCTGGCTGGTGTTGTGCAGCATGCTTTCCTTGTACCTCAATCATGCTTTAAATGCTAAAGTATACCAGTAAATAATGAAATTGTGTTGACTCTGGTTTGGCTTCTTCAAAGGGGCTGACACTAGCTTGCTGGTCTCTCCAGTATCCTGTTATATGTTAAGTGTTGTATGGCTAGGTCTGCTGCTCAGTAGCTGTGTGCACTTTTTTAGTGGGGTTCTGACCTTCTGTAATGTCCCACGTGAGCTTACCTTGTTCTGGCTGTGAACATTCAGCTGGAGAGCCCTTGCTTCCTTCCCTGTGTGCTGAGAATCTACAGTCACAAGCTCTGATCCTTTTGGGGGCTTGCATGGTGCACTGATTCTGCTTCTCCTGCTGCTGGTGGGCTTGGGGGGAGCCAAGAAAATAAGAGTTCTATGCTTTGGCTCTGTTTTAACCCAAGTGCATATGAACTGCACTCTCTTTCCTTCCCTGGGAGTTTCTCCCACGGTTTCCAAAGCTGTTAAACTGGCTGGGCTGTTCCCGCAGCAGCTGCAGGAAAGGCCAGGTTTGACCTGGCACGTCAGCTCTGGCTCAGCCCATCCCTTCCCTCCCAGCAGGTTATTTACAGAGGAAGTGGTGTGAATGGTGCAGGGAATGTGCTTGTGGAGAACTGCTGGCTTTTCCTTTTTTAACTGCTTTTACTTTCAGTTCCATTTTCAGTTATTAGCATTGAATGTTGCAAGAGCAATAAGCTAGCCTCGAGTTGCAGCCCCAGCATCAGAGCCTTTCACTTGAATCTCAAGATGAGGGTTTATTACTAATTTTATTTTTTATTTCTTTATCCTCCCTTCCTAGGAAGGGAGGCTTAACTGCTGCACCCTCCACCAACTCCTCACTCTGTCCCATCATGGCTATCAGGGCTTGTATTTATTTATTTCCAGCCCTCCCAAACAGCTGCTGCTTGTGTTTTCACATTTGCAGTCTTGTCTTTACAAATTTCCTTGTCTAAAGACTGATGATCAGCTGTGTGAGTGCTTTTGGCTCCTACCAGGGCCCACCACATTGATAAATGACATTGATGTGTTGACGGGCTGGTATTGAAAGGCTGCTGAACAGCAGTGAGAGATAGCCAATGGTTTCTGATGCTTTTTTCATTGGGACCCTTAGCCTGACCCCCTGTGGTGGTGGCAGGCAGGGGCCCACACAGCTTTGGCCTGAGTGACACTCATCTGGCCCATTTTAGGCCTCAAGATGCCAAGCAACCATGTGCACAAACCTTAGCAGAGCAAAGAGATGGGATCCTGTATTTATCTTTTTTTTGCTAGAGATGCTTGCTGCATGCAGGATGAGAGGAAGCTTTGCTTTGGCCCTTGGTGGTTGGGTGCTATGTAGACTGCAGTTTTTCCTTCACATCACTAAGCAGTGACACAAAACATCACTTTCTGTTGACACTGGCCCCTGCCAGGCCCTGAAGCACAGCAAGGCCGTGGTGCATGCAGGGGGTCTGGCAGCCACCTTGCCTTGTGTCCCCAGACTGGGGGGCGCAACGCTCCCCACCCCCTGACCCCTCACTGGGCCCCCAATGCCATCTTCCCCACAAGTCCCCTCAGAGGGCTGCACAGGACCCAGCACTGTCACCCTGTACCCCTCATCTCCCTCACGTCCCCTTGTTGGGTCCAACACCATCTCCCCTCCCTGCACCCAACACCGTTTCCCGTCACGTCCCCTTACTGAGGCCAGGGCCACGAGGGACCCGGTGCCCTCTCCCCACAAGTCCCTTCACAGGGCCCAACGCAGTCGCTCCTCACGTCCCCTTCACTGGGTCCTTATTGCCCCCTTGTGCCCCCTCACTGAGCCCAGCCTCAGGAGGGTCCCTGCACCCTCTCCCCTCACCCTCTCCCCTCACCGTGCCCAGCACCGCCGCCCCCCGCCTCCCCTCACCCGACCGCCCCCCTTGTGTCGGGGGGGGGGGGACCGTCGGGGACCCCGCACCAGCTCCTTGCACCCCCCTCCTCCCCTCACAGCACCCGCTGCCACCTCCCCGCGCCCCGTTCTCCTCGGGGCCGCCATTTGGGGGGATGGGGGCGGCCCCGCCGGGCTCCCGGGGGCGGGCGGTGGCATTGGGGCGGGCCGGGCCCTTCTCCTCCCCCCTGACCTCAGCTGCTGGCGGAGCTCGGCGCCGTCACGAGTGCGGCCCGGCCCCGCTGCGCTCTCTCCTTCCCCGCCGGCCCCGCTCGCCGTGAGGGGCCCCGGCGCGGCCATGGCTCGCTGAGCAGCGGCGGCGGCCGCCACCCCGCAGCCGGCGGGCCGGGCCGGGGCCGGGCCGGGGCAGCCGGCAGGACGGAGCCGGCCGGCGGGGGGCGGCGGGGCGGCGAGAGGGCCCGGAGGGCGGCCCGGCCCTCGGGCTCCGCCGGGCGGGCGAGGCGGCGGAGGGCGGCGGGCGCCGGCGCCATGGAGCCGGCGGAGGTGAAGGACCGCATCCTGGAGAACATCTCCCTCTCCGTCAAGAAGGTGGGCGGTGGGGCAGCCATGGGCACCCCCCCCCCGGCTAAATTGCGGCCGGGGGGGCCGGGGGGAGGTCTCCCCCCCCCGGGACATCGCTGACATCACTGCGGGACCGCCCCTGCCCAAGGCCCGGGTCTGGGGTCACCGCTTTGTGACAGGACCGGGGGGGGGGGATGCATTTGGGGGTTGCTCTGTGTGGGGATGCCCCCAGGGACCCCCGGGCTGCGGGTCTGGGGTCGGAGGCATCCTTTTTGCTGGTGCCGTGGATCCAAGGACACCCCCGAGGAACCCAGTCGGTGGGGCTGGGGCGGCCCCTGGCAGAGGGGGGGTGTTGGTCACCCCTCCTGCACCCCCTAAAGGGACACAGCCGGGGTCACCCCGGGACCTCCTCTGTGTCCCCGCTGTCAGGGACGTGCTGGGGTTCCCCCCGGGGCTCCCAATCCCAGGCTGGGGTTTCCCTTTTCCAGGGGACCTCCTCTGTGTCTGGGGCAGTCACGAGAGTGGGAAGTTCTGGGCTGGGGCCTTGCTTTTTGTCCTTCCTGGCCCAAATGTGAGCTCAGGCCTTTTCAGAGAAAGGCCAGCGACCACGAGCTGTGCTGGGGGGAGTGAAGGCAGTTGTTTCAGTTTTCATCCCACGTTCTGGAGGAAAGGAGGCCTTCTGGACTTGCTGATATTTCTCCAGTTACTGGGTTCCTGCTGCCTTTTGAAATTGGTGTTTTTCTGTAATCTGCAACATGTCCTGACACAGATTCATCCATGAAAACTTGTTACAAGAAGGCTATCGTGAGTGAATTTCCAGCACAATTAAGGAAGGGATGATTTGATATTACCTCCTGGATGTAGGATGGATGTGCAAACCTCTCCCATCCTTTCTTTTCCTCTGTTGGTGAGCCTGTTCTCTGGTCTCCATCCTTAATTTTTAGAGGACATTAATTTTTAGGGTGAATCTCTTATCTACCTGGAAATGACAGGATGTTCATTTGGCTCCAAGCTCTGTTATGATACTCTGTAGCTCTGACCTTGCTACCTCAGTTTCCCCATGTACGTAAGGATACACTAGGTTCCACTCAGGATTTGTTGGACACAATTTATTTACATTGGACATAATTTATTTACAAAGAAAATCTTTGGGATCCTTGTTTGGAAATGCTGTAAAATCAACATGGTGGGTTTTTTGGTTATTATTGTATTACTTGAGGAAGGCTCCTTGTCTACAGCTCTGCCAAGACATCTCTGCCTTGACCTGCACTGATCTCCGCCAACTGCTGTCTTGGTCCAGCAACGAAGAGGGATTTTTGGATTTTTCAGTCGTGCCAGTTTGCTTTCCTGTTCAGTTCCAAGTAGGAAATCTCAGGGAAACGAAGGAGACACCAGGCTGATGGACCTATTAATACCATCCCAGTGAAACCAAGTTCAACCACATGGCAAAAGTCCAGTACTGGCACACCCCTGTGTTTTACCCTGGGATGCAATTCTGCTTCCTCAGGGAGACTGCTTCCCTTCAGCAATGGAATTGCTAATTTTTCCCAGCATTTTCCTGTCTTCATCCCTTGACTCTCTGACATTTTTCTTTTCTCTGTGTTAGTGGGAAGAATAAGATAGTAGGTTAGAACAGGTACGCCTTTCCCACACCCTCGCTGTGCTTTGGGAGATCCTCATCTTGTTCATCCTCTGCTCCCTGCCTCTTGAGTAATGACTCCTGGTTGCTGGGGTTGTGTCATGAGGTGTGGAGACTTTTCCAAGTATTACCTCTGATTTCAAAAGCTTTCTAGCTGTGTAGGCAGATTACTCCTTACTCTTGCTGTTGTTGCAGGTTTGATTTGTGGAGCAGAGGGTTTGGATGTGTTTGTGACAATGTGTGCACCTTTCTGCAATGCTTTTTGGCCAAATAATAGGCTTTCTTCTCTTAGCTTCAGACCTGAGGAAGAGTTTGTGGATGCTCAGTGGTCAAGTTGCTTTAGAAGGAGACCTCGCCTTGAGACTGGATGGAATTGGGACAAAAGCAAACCAGCACTGAAGGCTGAGATACTTGGTTCCATAGCTGCCTTTGAGTAGCAGCAGAAAGCATGTTTTTTCTAAGTAGCACAAGGAAAACCATCCAGATGCTCATCAGCTTCCTTCTGCCTCAGACGGGGAGCACAACAAGCAGCAGCACAGGGCTGCACAGGGCCCGTGCCACAGAGAGCTGCTCTGGTTTCTTGTGCCACCATCGCTTGAAGCAGGTCCGGGTGCGCTTCTGAATTCCAGGAGCACAGTGAGTAAATTCTGTACAAATGGACAGCAGAAAAAGTGCTTTGATTCCACACAACAAGTGAATCCCTCGAACCTCAGTGATTGGGAATATATAGAAATATCTGAGGGCTAGAACATCAGCTGGAAAAATAGGGGTGCAAATGTCCTCGGAGAGGATAATTATAAACCCGCGGGTCTCTCCATGTGATACCCAAGGGCCTGGTCATGCGCTTCCACCGTACCTCAGAGATCAGGGGTAGTTCTACCCTTGACAGCAGAGGTGAAAGGTCAGGCCTCAGCGGCCAAGAGAGAGGCAAAACATCAAATTTAGAGACTCATAAATTGTCCCTCTAGCTGGAGAGATGTAGGAAGGCTTCAGGAGGGGCTGGGGGAGCTCAGCACTGGCGAGTCAGGTCCCTGCTTTGATTCAAACACACACCTGGGAGAAGCGTGAGGACAGCCTTGATTTCCCCATCTATAGCTGGTCCTCTCTGACCTCTGGGAGAAATAAAACAATTTGGAGGGCGATGCTTTTTGCTCTTGTTATATGGACAGTATCGCCCTGTGGTGCTCATTACTTCTGTCTTGTGCCTGTTTCTTTTCCCCTTCCCCACCCAGTGCTCCCTCACCCTGCTAAGAGGGCTGTGCTCCAGCACAAATTACTGTGCGACTTGATGCCTAGCTCTTATTTTCTTTAATGAGTGAGGGATTTATTGAGGCAAAAGCTGCAGACGGTCAAGTTTTGGCTGGGTGTGCATTCACCCCTTGGATGCATCCTTTCCGTGAGGGGTGCAGACCCCTGTCCGCTCTGGCACTACTTTTCTTCTAGCAGATGTTACTGTGAGTGGCAGCAGCAGGGCGAGCGCTGCAGCTGAACTTTTGCTGTGATAAGCACACTAGAAATGCTGACAGCTTCATACCCATCCTTGGCCAACCATCTCCTGGTAGCTCTGAGTTATCACAGATGACCTGATCCACGCTGAAGCTGGTAGCATAAACATTTTTTGTTCTTTGTTTGGCTTTCTGTGCTGTCCTGGACGTTGCAGAGGGTTAAGGAGAGACTTATTGCTGCCTTGTCTGTGGTTAGGTGGCCAGAACGCAGAGATCTTAAACAACGCTCATTGCTGCCAATTCGGGGAGCTGAACAAAATTCATAAAGAGCTCAAAATCCAAGATTCTGGGGCTCTTCTCTGTTTTTCAGGCTTTCTTTGTGGCTTTGAAGGACACATTACCACAAACAGCTGATCCTTGGTGCATGTCAATCAGGTGGAGTGTTTTTTTTGCCGATGTTGCAAGAGTTCTTGCCAGAAGCTCTGGCTCTGTTCCGTTTATGCATGACTTTGGGAAAGTTTCCACTTCTCCCCACAGGCAGGGGTGCCAGTGAATTAATGCTGTGCCATTTCTGCCTGTCTCCACATCTGATTTTCAGCTCCGTACCAGTGAAATGCCATTGCAGCCCCCCAGGCTCCCTGAACTCTGCTCTGTGGCATCTCCTGCACAGCGAGGGAAGGAAGATCTGGGCACGGCTTGGTCCCCCCATCCTGGAGAGGAGCAGGTAGTGCTGGCGTGGAGCATCCCTCCCCCAAACGCAGAGGGGATGCGTCCACCTCTGGGGGCTGGGTTGATTTAGCCAAGCTGCCATGACACCGAGGTGGCAGTTCTGGAGATGTGAAAGAGCCTGAAGAGCAGCTTGCCTCCTGCTTCCTGTTGAGGGGCACCTCGCTGGCGGTAAGACCACAGGGGTTTATCTCTGTCAGGGTATTTCCTCTCGCTCGTTTGTGTTTGCTCCAAGCCACATCCGCTGTCACTGCTGGGAGCATGCAGCAGGAATTGATGTCTGTCCGTGCGCAGCGCTCCTGCTCGCAAACCTGTACCAGGCTCACCGGCTGCCAGAGCACAAGGACGGGGCTCGATCTCCCTTTGCTGAAGCCAGCAATGATTTTGTGGAGCTGCGAATACACGAGGATCCCTCAGGTGCTTCAGTGCTCGCAGCACTGATGCTCTGCGTGTTTTGGGCGTCCTCTAAGGCCTTTGCCACTGCTTGGTGAGCAAACAAAGCTGCTTGCTGTGGTCCGGCTGAGAGTGCAGCAGTGAGGCCCCGTGAGTATTTCAGGGCTTTTTTCTCAAAATTCCTAACGTGTCCTGGCACAGGCCGGGTGATAATACAACTGCCAGCAACAACCTGGTAAGAAGATTGGATTTTTTGGTACCAAAACTGACTCTTTATGCCAAGGGGAGGCATTTCTCAAAATCAGCTCAGGACCTGCTGATGGACAAGGCTATTATAGCCTTTTTTCTGGGGGAAAAAATCTGTTTGTTCTTCTCCTGCTAGCACAAAGCATTCTGCTGAGAGAGAAGTTGGTTCAGGAGGCCAGGTTTTTTGTAGAAGGAGCAATGCACCATGCCTCTGAGGCAGCCTGCCTCCGATTTCATGAATTCTGTGAGCGTGACACGGCTGCTGAGCGGTTCCAGCTTTTCCCACTTCTGATACCCTGGTCCAAGAGGAGTAACCCAAGTAACTTTGTGCCAGAAGACTTTGTCTGCAGGGAGAGATTCAAAGCGCTGAATGCCTGGAGTGTGAGTAAGCAGCAGCTATCTGGGAGAGCAGCAGCGTTACAGGGCACAAACCCCCTGTGCTCACTTGTTTTAGTGTGTTTACCAACTGGACTTGTTTTTCCTTCCTGTGAAATCTGTTTTCTGTTGTGCTGAGCATGTGACCTTTCCATCTGCCTTCAGCTAACACAGGGATCCTGTTCCTCGGCAGCTGTGTGCAGTCCCAAGGGCTCTGCTGGCCACGTCTGACAAAAAGCACCGCTGGCAGGTAGCTTCCCTCCAGCCTTGCTAGCCAGCTCTGCGCCCATTCCCTGCTCACCACTGCAGAAAGAATGAACCTCAAACAAAGGAAAGCCCTGGAAAAAGCCTTTGGGGTGTGGGAGCTGCCAAGTGTACGTGTCGCAGGAGGTGACAGTCTTACTGGGTTGCACTCAGCTGGACAAATGCCGCAAAGCTCCATATTTCTAGACATGAAGCATCCTTCCTGTGGGTTTCAGCTTTGCCTCTTTCAGGCTTCTGTCTCTGCACATCACGAGCATGCTTTCTCTTATGGCTGCTCCAGCAACGCTGACGGTGCCTCAAGGTGCTGATGCATGTGCATCGTCCCATGTGCTTCGTCAGGAAAGTGCCAGCACCCAGGCAGGGGGTGCTGAGTGCAGGGTGGGAAGCTGAGCTCTGAGGCCAGTGCTGGTCTGGAAGCTGTCTGTAAGAAATGTTGAGTCAGGTCACGTGTGCAGCCCCCAGGACATCCTGCCAGAGCTGAAGTTTCTGTGCTCTAAGTTGTGTTGTACAGATTTCTTTCTTGATTGGTAAAGGGAACAGCAGACCAACATCCCTGCCTTGAAATTCAGCCCACTTCTATAGGTGGTATGGAGGTTGCAGAGGAGTTTGGCCTCCCCTTTACCATTTGCCATGTATGTCTGTACTCTCCTGAGCAGGCATGAGAGAGCTGATTGTGCCTGTCTTTGTTTATCCATCTTCAGTGTCTGTCCTGTCCCTTGCTGATGCCTCTTCCTTTGGGGCTGGAGCTCCGGGTTTGTTTCTTGAGGGTGAACTACTGTGGGTGAAGCCGCAGACATCACGCCAAGACCCAGAGCTGTCTCCTTGATCAGAAGTTTTTAATCACGTTTTTAGGCAGCGTTTAGGCTGCATTCACGGGAAACCACGGGGTTTTGCCCTTGCTGTTTAGGTCTGTGCTGCCCAGTAACGTGCCCCAGCTCCCAGCCAGCTGAGCAGTGCGGTGGAAGGGCAGGTGCTGGGAGCAGGCTTGGGGAGGTTCGGAGCCTTGCGGAGGGTTTGCATCTCCAAAACACTGCCTGCAAAGAAAGCCACCTCCTTGATAGATCGGAGGAGCTCTTTCCAGACGTTCAGGAAGGCAGCAAGAGGACAGGAATGGAGGCAGAAAGAAGGCTGCAGCAATCTCTGTTATGTTTTGGCTGCCTGCTTGCTGCTTTGTGGTGTTCCTTTTGTTTTGCTTCCTTGCAAATGGGGAAAACCCTTTGCCAGTCCTTGTGCTGTGGCTGGGAAAGTGGGGCTTGGAAGCATCCCTCGCCTTTCCCATACAGCGAGTGCAGGGGTTGCGGTAGGAGCTGAGCTGGAGGAATACAAGGGGTTGCCCAGTGGGTCGGTTTGCTTTTCTTCTTCAGTGTTTGTCTTGCCAGGGAAATGCCAAGCAGAACAAGGGAAACGAGCTTGGTGCTGGAAAGCTGCTAGTGAAGTGTCTGCAAGCCAGATGTGAGGAGGGGAGGTAAAGACTTGGCTGGACTGTGGCCAGCCGTGAATAGTGCAGGCGGGTCCGGAGACTGGATTTCAGTCAGGTCGTGGGAGTGCTGGAGAGGTTTCAATGCACCACCACGAGAACGATTCGATTTGGAGAACGGGCTCCTGCGTGGCTCACTCAGTTTATTCAGGAGAGTGGTGCTGGTCCCTGCAGGGGGTTACCTGCAGACACAGGAGGTAAGGACGTTTTGATCTAAATGCCAGAAATCCCAGGAAACGAGGACTCAAGGAAGACTCCTTCGATCTTGCTGATGACATTCTCAAGAGGAGGATAATCAAACGCCAGAGCAATTTTGTGGCCTCAGCATAACATGGAGGCTGCGAGGCGTGAGTGGGCATTGTTCTCGCAGCCATTCCTGGAAACTTGGCTCAAGGGGCAGTGCTGATACATTTTTTGGGGTGCTGTGGGTCTCCTTCCACGTGGACCTCGGGGTTGAGTGCATTACCTGGATGGTTCCGTGGCCCTGCATCAAGAAGCAAGCCCTTGTCAGGACTCACAAAGGACCTGGGTGTTTCCTTCTCCAGTGTCTTCCTGTAGTATTCCAGGAGGTGACGGCATCTTTAAGAACATTGTCTGTCAAACAGCTACCAACACATCAGAACTATTCCTCAGCCTGACAAACACTGAAGATCCCTTCTTTTGCTGGGGTAACCAGTGCAAAGCAGGGATGGAGAGGGGAGGACCTGACCAGTGGGGTTTTTGGCATCTCTCCTTGCGCTATGAGAACACTGCAAATGGGCCTTGAGAGCTGATGCAGTTAGTAGGCTATAAAATCCTGCGAGGAACATCCTTTCTTGTGTGTGCCAGCGTGGGGTGTGGCATATTACTACAAAAAACATGCCATTTACAATCAACTCTTGATTAATAAACAGCAATTAAATCCACCCTCTCCTCAATGGGATGAGGTGCAGCAGGAGCTCTTCCTTTATCCCCCTCCACTCCAATAAGCTTTCCTTTCCCTTTGGACAAACACCCTTCTGCTCTGCCTTCTTCTCGAGTGTGTTTATCTTGCCAGCCTTGAGTACTTGGGCTCAGGAGGAGCTTCGGTAACCGGTTTGCAGCAGCAGGTTTTGCTCCACGCTGTTGCAACACCAGCGGACGCGATGGGCTGCGGAGTGGTCTCAAGCTGACAGACACTCTTGGTGGATCGCAGGGATGCCTTCTGGATGCCGACAGCACTTATTTTGGCTGCAGGAATGTCTATAAATAGCCCCAGGCTGAGAGTCAAGGCGTTTGCAGGGCACCGTGTGCTGCATGAGTCCTCAGCCTGAGGCTTCGGCCATTCATCGTGGCACCCACCTGGTTTTGGGTGCAGAGGGGCCGAGGGGAAAAGCTTCTCACCAGAACCCCCCAAGATGAATGCTCTGCAGGAGCGTTGTGCTTGGTAAATTCTTTTTAACCTTACTGCTTGTCTCCTTCCTGGTGCTCCTGGCTCCAGCCCTTCTCACTGCCCAGGTATGTCAGGGAGCTGCTTTGTGGATGCTTCACATGTGAAGAGCTGGAGTTTGATCACCACTTCCCGAACAGGTCCATCCACCACGCAGTGATTAGGGAGAGCTTGGTTTCAAATTGTTTGTTTGTGTTTTATGGCAATTTGCAGGGGAGAAGTAAACACAGCAGATAAATGCATGGTAACTCAGAGGTAGGGAGGCGCATTACGTATCGCGTACAGCTCCAAGCACGCTGTGCTGTCCAGCTCTAGCAAGCAGGCAAGTTCCTAGCGTGGCATTTTTCAATGCAGGCTGTTTGTGTTGGAGCAGAACTGCTTGCTGTGACGGTGCAAAGCTTTATTTTTCGTTTGGTAGGGAAGTAGGTTTAAACAGACCATCTCTCAGGGCATCCCCACATGTATCTGCATTTTAGAAAACCTGCAGGGTCACAGGTTAAGTGTTAACAACAGCGTGCTGTGCCCCTCACACCCTGCTGGTACTTTCCAGCCCCCTGCAATATTCGTGCCTCTGCCATTTTTTCAGGGCAGTGTCCCAGCACCCCTCCCTGTGCTGCACAATTGGTGTCAGGTTATGGGAATGTCCATCCTAGGGGGGGTGGAGAACGTGTCCGTGGCCTGCACCTCTGCCCCAAAATGTTTGTGGTCTGAATTTGTGCAGATCTCAGGTTAGCTGGATTTGGGGCAGGCCAGGTGCTCTGGGAAATGATGCAACCAGATTTTGCTCCTCAGCTCGGAAACGAGTGCTGGCAGTGGACACACAGCGCATCTTCCCATGGAAGGACTGGCTGGTGCTTCTCTGCGGGAAGCCTGGCCCTCCCCTGCCTTCTGCATCTGGAGCCAGCTATAAAATGGCCCAGGTGACACAAACTGCTGTCACCACTCTGAAATGCGGTGTCTTCAGGGCCTGGCATGACAGGGATGCTGCGTCAAGACTCAACTAGTGAGCAAACATACGAAATAGCTATTTTGCTGCTTCTCTTCAGTTTGCTTTGTAGTTCATTCGCTATTTCGTCGTACCTTTCCTCTGTGTGTGTCTTTCCAAATAGAAGACGCCTCCCGATCAGCTCCTGCAAGTCGCAGCCTTTCGCCACCCTCGCCACAGGGCTGGCTCCACCCCGGAGATCCCAGGGCTTGCTCCGTCTTGTTGCCTCCGTGGGAGCTCAGTGGGGACTCAGCGCTCTCTCTGGGCACCCTGTGCAAAACCCAGCTCCCCGGCTGTGCAGTTAAGGCCGCCTGGGCACATCGTGTGGCCGGGAGGCAGGCTGGGGATGTGCCCAAGCGAAGAGCTAAACGCGCAGGGATGAGGATGAGGGGCGAAGATATGAGGATCAGGAGGTGAGAAGACCCATGCTACAAGGAGCAGGCAGGGCTTGGAGCAGGGCAAACCAGCTGCGCTGCAGTCTGTGTGTTTTTTTCCCTCCTGCTGATCTCTTTCTGGGGCTCATTGTGCTCCAGCAGCCTGTGCGTGTCCTTTGCTTGGGGCTACAAGCCATTGGCCCTGTTTTCTTCATGGGGCACAGTAGAAATGTCCCTATCCCTTGATGCCATGCTGCCTGGAGAATGCGGTGGCAGAGCTCTGTGCAGGAGCAACCCCTCGGTGCGCTTCCCTGCACTGGCACAAGCAGCAGCTCAGACACGGCCGTGACTCAGAGCACTCAAATCGCCCCGGGAGGAGCCACCACGTGCCTGCTTCCTGCTCACAGCACCCCGTGGCCCCGTGATGGTGCACCAGGCAGTCACACGAGCTCGTCTTCTGCCTCCTGACATGGCACGGACTGGACAGGGGCTGCTTGGGGTGGGTTTGCTCTGGACATTGCAATGAGCAAAAGTCGGCAGTGGGTGCGCTGCAGGTTGGTGCTTGGCCTCTGACTTCCCCAAAAAAAGCCATGCAGAGTTCTCCTGTTCCCTAACCTACATGAAGCAAGACCAGCGTTGTTGCAACAGTGCTGCCAGCGGCGTTGACTCCTGGGGCAGGAGGGAGGCTAAAGGTAGCACCAAGTCTTAATATAACGTGGAATCATCCCTTAAAAACTTACGTCCTTTCTTGGGGGAAGATTCAGCTTTTTTAAGAAATGGAAAACAATTTTTCCAGAAATACCCAGCTGCTTCTCACCACTCGGAGATGCAGAGATGGGACAATCCCCTGGGTTTGGCAGCAGTTTGCAAGGGGACGTGTGCTGAACCTCTGCTGCTGATGGGAGCTGGTCAGTCCATGTAGGAGCTGGAGAGCTGGAAACCATGAACTGGCTGTGGGAAGGACTGTAACAAAGATCTAGGCTATTTTGGGGAAGGAAGGAAAGAAAAAGAGGAAGTGCTTCTTCGCTCATCTCTTTCTCTGCACGGAATCTCTCTGTAAAGGGGAGTTCATCCAGCTGGTGGCAGAGCTCAGAGTTCCCTCTGCGATGACCTCCCCGAGCAGTGTGCACAGCGCCTGCCTGAGTGGCGCCTTGTTTTTCCCCACTGATGTGGTAAGCTAATGTAAGGCCTGCTTTTATTTTAATTCTTTTTCCCCTAGCTGTCCCCCACAGCTGCATTTCCTCAAGTGAGCACAGAGCCTGCAGAAAAACCCCAAACAGACGTTGCGGCCGCAGTGCAGCAGGAGGACCCGCAGCAGAGGGTACCCTAGCCCTCTGCATAGGCAACAGCGTGGCTGGGACAAGCCAGGATTTTCTGCCTTCAGTTCCTGGCTCACATCCCACAAGGCAGGGGCTTTCCTTCCTGCCTCTGTTTCCCCAAAAAGGGATATTTTAGTGACTCTCCATTCCAGGCAGCTCTTGGAGAACATGCAGTGTGTGAGCACTCTGTGTTGATAGTATGTATGGCAGAACGAACCTGGGGATGAAAGAAGGGATTTCTATTTGGTATTTCTTTCCAAATAGTGTAGAAAAGCCACATCCCTGACTCCAGGGGGCTGGAGGAGGATCCTGTGCCCCCAAATCAAACAGAGGCTTATGTGTGAAAGCCTTTGTGATCCCTCATGGCTCCATTTACCCATCGCCTGGGGGATATGGCTCTAAATTTACATTTTGTTTCCTCCTCAAGTGTCCTTGCTGTGGGAAGGAATGTGCTTAAAACTGCTGATTGCAGATAGCTCCTGAAATAGTTCTCAAATAGTGGGATTTCAGGGCATTCTCCTCCTTGCTTGGACCTGGGCTGCCTACTAATACTGTAAATCTTCTGAGACAGCTTCTTCCTCTAAAATGTGGAAGAGCTGAAGAGCTGCTGAGCTAGAATGCATTGGCTCTCGCCTGGGTGTAGTGAAAGTCTGTGCACCTACGGGTGGCTCCGCATGCAAACCATTATCGTGCTTTGTGTTCCCCAGGGCATTTATCTTCTTGGTGGGACTGGGACAGATGAATTGTGCTGTGTGATCGGATGAGGGAATCTGGCTGTGATTCTTCCAGCTCAGCAGTTCTTTCCCACGTCAGGGCTGGGACCAGCTCCGTGCAGGAACACGCCTGGCTCTCCCATCTTACCTAAGAGCTGCCTTCCTCCACAGAGATTAAAGATCTTTTAGCTTCGCCCAGCTCCCAGCCTGATATATTCATATTTTTAGCAGTGCTGTTGGAACAGTTCCCCAGGTGCTGTGAGGGTTTTCGCTAGCCCCTTGGTAAATTTCACATCAGGACTGGATGATTTTCTGAAAGAGCTGCTCTGGCTGTAGCAGTAATTCAGGAGGATAAACCAGTTTCTGGTTTCTGGGGACAAGTCAGACTTGACAAGCACAACACCATCCAGTTTTATAGAACATAAACTTTGTTTTTGTCTCTATATGGAGCCTGCAGTATCTCACCTGCTCTTGCTGGAGTACTAAAGGGTTGCTGGTAACTGGCAGAACAGGGCTCACTTTGGTGATGTGGGAGCTGCAGATGGGCTGAATCACTACCGAGCAGTGGTTGATGTGGTCACGGTCGCTGCTTCATGCACTCTCACAGATGAGGCACAAACTGTCTTCTGTTCAGATCAGGGTAGGAAGGCTCTGTCCTGTGTATTTCTGGAGAAAATTGTGAGCACATGGGTGTTGTGCTGGAGTCCTCATCAAAACCCCTTGGCTGCAAGAAGCCAGAGAACCGTGCTGGGAAGCAGATGATGCAGGTGTTACAAAAACAAGGAAGTTTCCAGCTTGTTGGAGCAGCGCGGTTTTCTTGATAGAAACCCATGACTTGGAAAGGACACCTCTAAACATGTTCTTCTGTGCATATTTTTATTTATTTGAATCTAACATGTAACTGGTGAGGCCTGGCAAAGAGGTATCAGGTGCCAAAATAAGGTATGTGTAGGTGATGAGTTGTCATGGCTCAGCTGAACCATTGCCAACCAGAGCAAATAAACGTGGCCTATGCAGCTGAGGCTTCGTCCTGGGTGAGTAACTCCTTCGTTCTCTGCCTGAATGCCAGGCGTGTCTGAGACGGGGACCTAAATACATCTCTAAGCTCTAGGGGCAGGAGAAGGCTGGGAAGAAATATGTGTGTAAGGGGATTTCTAGTGGCTGATTTTGCAAAAACAAAAAAGTAGTTTTTGCCTCATCAACCCTCTGGGACTGTTGTCAGCGGAGTGCATGGCCAGCACGGACCTCAGAGCTGGCTTTGCCAGCCCCTTGCAGCTGTGGATGGGTTAACTGGAGATGAGTCGAGCCACCCAGATTTTTGAGAAAGCAGCAACCAGATGATGTCGTGCCTAGTGGTGATGCCACTAGGGATCGGGGTGAATCGGGCTGCCTTTGTCCCTTTGTCTTCATCCGCACTGCCTAAGCAGGCTGTGCCTCTGCTCCCTCCGTGTCCCTGGCAGCCAGGCAGTCCCTTGCAGCCTGCCCCTGACACTCTGGGAGGACCGGGGCAGCTCTTGGCTGCCTGGCATCGATCCCCAGCATCTCAGCGGTTACTGAAGCCGTCTGTGACAAGAAAACCTTGGTCTCTTCCCGGGATGCTGGAATTGCACGGGGTGTCACCCAGATATGGCACACAGCACGTGTGCAGCAGTGGGTGAAACAGGCAGGTGCGGTGTTACTTCTTGCCAGCTTTGTCCTGCTGATTGCAGACTCGCTGCTGGATCGCTTAGGTCCATTGTGATTATCTGGGAAGAACAAAGCAGACTTTATTTGGTAAGAACTGCCCATGGGTGATGTGACAGCAGCAACCTGTCCTCCCCTCCTTCTGCTGGACTCAGATCAACTTTTGCACCTGGAAGCAAGGTTTCTCCTAGCCCAGGGTTTCCCATGGCAGGACCCTGAGACCTAGGAGGGGACTTGTGGCAGAGTCAGGAGCAAAGCCCAGAGCCCTGACTGATTTCTGTTCTGAACCTCTTGGCAATGGCTGCATTGCTGTAGCGTTAGCTGTGAAGGAGGAGGCTGTGCAGCCCAGCCTGCCAGCTCAGCAAACGGGGATAGTGTTTGTGTGGCTGTGCTGCTGACATGTCCCTGAATTGTGCATGGATCTCCGTGAGTTAAATTCTCTATATAATTTACTGCCATACAGTTCTCTTAAAACCAACTGCTGCACCCTGTAAGTAACCTGCATCAAGGTTACTGCAAGCTAAGAGAGGGGGAAAAAAAATATTAATGCTGTATGTGAGTGTCAGCAATGCTACCTGTGAGTGTCAGCATATCCAACTGTCTCCTCTGTTGGGGTGTTTCATCCATTGTCTCTCTTCTTTGCAGCTGCAGAGCTACTTTGCTGCCTGTGAAGATGAGACGCCAGCCATCAGAAACCATGACAAGGTCCTGCAGCGGCTCTGTGAACATCTGGACCATGCTCTGCTCTATGGGTAAGTGTTGAGCCTGCCTCTGGGTTTCCTGCATGTGCTTAGATGCTTTTCACTCTGCTTTGCTTGTGGACATGCACGTAGCATGTTGCAGGGGCTCGTCTCAGCATGGGGAAACTATCTGGGCAGCAAATGGGATGGGGGTAAGAAAGCCCTCACTTAACCTTTTCTGGGCCCTTCTCTTCTTCCAGACTGCAAGATCTTTCCTCAGGCTACTGGGTGCTGGTCGTGCACTTCACCCGCCGTGAAGCCATCAAACAGATAGAAGTGCTTCAACACGTGGCCACCAACCTGGGACGCAGTGAGTGTTTGCAGACACTGCCCTGCCTCTGAGGGCAAACTTCAGCCTGGGAACATCCAGCAGGCAGCCTGGGAAGGTTGTAGTGGCTCATGCTTAAGGGCTGGGGACCAGGGGGCTAGCAGGCAGCTTAGGGCTGAGTTCAGCTCACCTTGCTCAGGCCCAGAAGGTGGGAATGCTGTTGTCCTGCATTATGGCTCTAGAAATATCGCAGCATTGTCTCTAGGTCAGACTGCTTCTGCTGCCACGAATCCAAAGCAACTGCTGCGCTGTGCTCTCAAGAAGGGTTTATGGCAGATAGGAGACATCACCTCTCTTGCCCCAGAATGTCTCACTCTAGCTGTCGTTTGCCTGATGCTGCTTCTCCCTTGCTGCAAGATCTCTGTAGCAGATGTTTGGGACCATCAAGGCCACAGGACGGTCGGTGCCCAGAGACCTCCTCTCTGCCTGATTCTCCCAACACCCTTCATCTCCCACGTCCTGTACCGGTGAGAGCAGAGCTGAGCACAGACTCCGCCATCACCTCTCTGCACCAGCCTTTATGTAATACCTCAAATTGCACCTGTGATGATTCAGAGCGATTCTCCCTCCGTCTCTCCTGGCTGGCAATCCTGCTGGAACTGCCAGCAGGGCCCCATCACGCTATAGGGGTGTAGTTGTGTCCTCTTCTCTACTGGCTGCCATGCACACTCTTATTCTTCTTTCTACTGCAAGTCATGAATCTGTCCATTCATCTCCCTCTGGCATTCTTCCCACAGATTTTCCCAACAGCCAGTTGCTCCCCTCAAATGATATGAATGTGAATGAACAATCTCATGTGTTTTAACAGATCTGTGATTATTTCCAGGCTTGCTTTGCTTCTCAGGCACTTCCCTGCAGTTAAATCCTTCTTCCGCTTTGTTTACAGGCCGGGCGTGGCTGTACCTAGCCCTCAACGAAAACTCATTGGAGAGTTATTTGAGGCTGTTCCAGGAGAACCTAAGCCTGCTGCATAAATACTACGTCAAGTGAGTATGCTTGCTCATTCTTTTTTGGGGCTCTTGTTGGCATCCCTCCTTGTCAGAAGCAAGAAATGCCAGTGTGGGAGCGAAAAGTTGGTCAGGGTCTGATCATTTGCAGAGATGTTGTGTGCTTAATGCAAGGGTCTCTGATGTGGAGGCACTGTCCTGGAAGAGATGCTTCCAGGCTCTCTTATATTTACTGCTTTTATTCCCAATCCCAGGCATATTCTTTATACTCTTCCATGCCTTCCAAGAAGCTCTCGACCCAGCTCTAGTAGACACCTGAAAATCTGGCTCTAGAGTGACTTGGGGACAGTGTGTAGTAAATGCTTGTGTGCTCTCAGAGCCTTAAGCTTGGCCATTGCTCTTAGAAAGGTGGCAAGCAGACGGCCTACAGCTCTGGGGCTGTTTACAGTGTAGCTCAGGGACATGTCACCAAAATTAAGAAAACAGAAGTTTTTTCTCTCTTCCACAGCTCTAAAGCTCTTCTGTTTTATCCATGTTGCAGGAATGCGCTGGTTTGCAGTCACGATCACTTGACCTTGTTCTTAACGCTGGTGTCTGGGCTGGAGTTCATCCGCTTTGACTTGGATCTGGTGAGGGGCAGCGTGTTACCTGTCTGCCTGCTGTGCCTCTGGGGCAGCGGGTGTGTTGAGTGGGGTGAGGGGTCCTGGCTGTCACACATCCCACTGCCTGGTCCAAGGCACTTTTTCGCTGGCAGTCCTCTTGTTGAAAATGTGATGTTCCCAGATTGACAGGGGTATAGGGGAGTCACATTTGCAAGTTTAGTACGAAGTGCTGGCATCCCTCCAGGTAAATAGAGGTGCACACAAGGCTACTGGCTGACCCTCGGTGTCGCAGTGACAGAGGAGGGAACTGTCAGGTTTCCTGTGAAAGAGGCAGAAACGGACAGTCAGAGGCCATTCAAGGCAGTGCCATCATTTCGTCTGTGCAGTTAGCTGTGTGCGGTGACTCAGACCCTGACTCACTCCACACTCTCCTCTGCAGGACGCTCCTTACCTGGATCTGGCCCCGTACATGCCAGATTACTACAAGCCTCAGTACCTTTTAGACTTCGAGGACCGCCTGCCCAGCTCCGTGCACGGCTCGGACAGCCTGTCTCTCAACTCCTTCAACTCTGTCACCTCCACCAACCTGGAATGGGACGACAGCGCCATCGCTCCCTCCAGTGAAGGTAAGTGGTCTGAGAGAGCAGAGGCGAGGCACTGGCCTCCTGTTTTTGTCAGGGCTGTGTGTTCCCACACTGCCATCAGCTGAGCTGCTGGACCAGACGAGCTACCAAATGATGTAGCAAATGATGGGCTGGAAGAGACCAAAGAACCCCAGAAGTCAGGCTGTGAGCCTCCCCCACCTTGCATTAGGAGGTACAGCCAGAGGAAATGAGGGGGATGTAAGCTGCAGACAGACACATTGCCTGCAGTTGGGAGGGGCAAACTTCCTATGCTAGTTACCTGAGGCTGCAGTTCCATACAAGGGTGTGTTTTTGTAAGAACTGGTGATATCTCCCCATGGGGTGAAAACTCTGCCCATTTCTGAACATTAACAGTTCAGTATGCACGGCTGCAGAGGACCTTTTCTAACTGCTTGTTTTGCAGTTGAGAGACACAAATAATTTGGAGGATATAGAGAGTAGTTTCCAAAGTCTTCTCTCCGTGTCTGAAGGAAAAGCAGCCAGTGGTCTCAGAGATGCTGTTTTTTTCTCTTTAGGTATCTTACCTTGAGCAGGCTGATGAGTTATGATGTTCGCACCCTTATGTGTATCACAGAGGGCTCGGCCGTGTTGGGTGTTGTTCCTGATGAAGTGAGAAAATGTGCCTTGTGCCTACCTCCTCAGCCCACTTCAGGCTGGAACAGGCAGCTCTTATGCTACATGAAACATGTTCACAAAGGAACATTTCGGCTACTGTTGTTCCTAATCCGGAATACATTGACCTGGTTCCCTTTTTGATGCCAGTCTGAGGAAAGCAGGATCAGGAGATTCTGGAATAGATGGGGTGCAGTGAATTCAGGACTGTATCCACCTACAGTCAGGTTCCCTCTGAGACAAGGGTCTGCCAGCTGCCTTTTATGTGCAAGGACTGCAGTCCAGAGGAGGAACAGCCCAGGAAGCAAGATGCCGGGATGGGTGTTAGCATCATTTTAGCAAAGGACTTTGAAGTATGGCACTGCTTTGGGCTTTTCTGTGGTGTCTGCACATGTGCTACATGTGTGAAAGGGTTTGCTTTCAAAGGGAAGGCAGCGAGGCCTCTTGGCTTGCCAGGGTGCACAAGCCAGCACCCTTCCTTGAAGCATCGCATAGCACTTTTGTATCAAAGTCCTGTGTAGTTGTCCTTCCCAAACAACCCTCAAATCCCCTGCCACACATGACCAGCCCGTTGGTAGCACCCCAGGTAAGTTGGAGACAGTAGAAGAAACCTAGCAGTAAAAGTCATGGGAAGAAGCTCCTCTGTCCCCAGAGGCTGGGAAAAAGCAGCATTCATGTTTCACTGCGTACTGCACCCCTTGTCTTGTACTCCTGTTCCTCCCTTGGCAGAACATGTCTTGGTGCCAATGCACCTCCTAACTGATTGGGCAAGGGGTGTCAAAAGATTTGGCTACATTCACCAACCCACTTGGTGAATGGAAGCTTGGTGCTCAGGTGGGGTTTGGAGTGGAGGTCCAGGAGATCTTGGAGCTAGGTTTTGGCTTTGGCCTCACCACAAGCCATTCTGTGTGTCCAGGCAGTAGTTGTGATCTGTGCCTCAGTTTCCCCATGAGGAGAGGGGTTTGGTGCTGGTGTAGAAATGCAGTTCCTTATTGTGAGACCAAGGAGGTGGATGTGTGAGAACCCCAGGGAGAAGGCAGTGCTGCTGGTCCTCCAGTAGGGAGCGGGTTGGGGGTCCAGTGTCTGTCTCTGTTTGAGCAGCCCCTTTCATCTCTGTGGTGTTCTGATCCCATTTAACTTCATTAACCATTTCACTGCTCGTCGTTTCAACAGGAGCATCTCACTTCCCTGGGAATGTAGGTGGAGTTGGGGAATTTAGGATCAGAGGACAAGCTTTGCCCTTTAATCAGACCCCTGGCATTGCAAACATTAATGAGTCAAACGACACGGTATCTGTGGGAGGTAAGTGTGAAGTGGGGAAACTGAGGCACAGAGCACTGAAATTGCTTCCTGAAGGGGATCCCTGGCTAAGAACACAAGCCCTGTGACACCCACCATTTCTTTGTTTTAGCTTTCCAGCAGCTCTCCTGCTGGGGCCTTCATCCTTTGCTGGTCACATCCTAGCTCCTGCAATGCATCCAGCAGTAACAACTGCTAGTGCAGCTGGTTTCCATTTGCATTTGTGTTCCCCTACTATGTTCTCATGCGTTTCAGATACCAGTGGAAGATTATTTTGTTTCTCTCCCTTCCCATCTCCCTCCCCAAATCCCTTTTACACTCTCCTCTGTTCCCCTCCCTCCCTACTACTTGTATTTCTAATCCTGAGTTTTATCCCTCGTTTTTGTAGATTATGATTTTGGAGATGTCATTCCAGCAATGCAGTCCATGCCCAGCAGAGACTGGGAAGGTGGGACATACTCATGTGTTAAAACATTTTATTTTTCTCTCTGCATTGCTGCCCCCTGAAGCTTGCTGCATGCTCCCCTCTTCACTTCTTTAACAAACACACACCACATCTCGATGGAATTCAGTAGCGGCAGAAAGAAATAGAAAAGATCCTTTGGGGGGGGCAATTGTGTTTCATCTCCTGTGAGACCATGCGCAGAGCTTTCCCCAGCTCCTCGTGTATCCAGACATGTTCACCTGGCCATATGTCCTGGAGCAGAGGGGTGTTTTCCTGCCTCTGACTATGCCTCTGTGTCTTCTAGATGTCTTTCGCCCTTGCACTCTGCGCAGCAGATGTGAGGCTGAAGTTTCAAGTGTAGTGCTCTGACTGCTCAGTGCGTTATGGCCTGTGTTGGTAGAGGAGCCTTACACCACATTACAAAAGCAAAGTTGCAAAATTGCCCCTTCTTTGAAGCTGGCATGCAGAGATCAGTGGCCATCTGAAATGTGTGACAGTGCCAGCTGATCTGACACCAGATCAGCACACACAAGGTGCTGATTGAAAAACTGATCCACGTTCATTGATTTCCCGAAAGTCCTGGAAAACAGATGAACTAATCCTGTCTACTTTATTTTTGGGCCTTGTGTGGAGATTAATCTGGGACGTTTTGTTTTCCTTGGACCCTATGCCCTGTGTCACAACATCTCTCTTGAAGCCATAACATGCACTACATGGCTGGGCTCAGTTTGGGTTACTATTTTTTTTGTTTGTTTTTTCCTTTTTTAGTACTTCTTACGCCAACATGTCAGCTATTTATGGCCTTCATGCTGAAGAGCATACACCCATTTTAGAGGAGGTTGTTCTCCTTGCTCCACGTGCAGTCCATAGACTCCCTGTGTATCCTTTATGCTTCACAGGAGTAGGAAATCTCTCTGTTTTACCCCTGGAGCAAATACACTCACACTATGTCCTTTGTAACTAAAAGCTGCAGCCAGAATTACTTTGGCCAGTGCTACCTGAGTATTTGGGAATGCTCTGCCTGAATTCCATGTAGATGGCTCTTGGGCTCTAACACACTCCTCTCATCTTCTTTCTTACCCCACGTATAGAGATGCTCACTTTTGTCATTGTGGTACAGTGTGAGCTGGGCACGTTGCCTTCAGCTTCTCCTCCCTGCAGCAGGGACAAGGACTGGTGAGCTCCTCCAAATCCAGTTTCTCTGTTCAAGCAGGGTCTTGAGTGGCAGAAGTGGGCTTGGGTTGTCTCTGAGCACCTGGGTAGGTCACAGTGGTCATAGCTGGTCCAGTGTGTCCCTGACACCTGAGCATACATCTAAAGAGAACAAACCATGTTTCCAAACACAACACCCAATAAACGACCTAACTGTGGGTGCTGTGTGCAGGCTGGGAGCCACCAGGGGACATTGGACACAACCCTTTAGCTTTTGGAGGTGTATGCAGGTCCTGGTAGCAAACTGGTGCCAGTGCAATCTGCCACTGCTCCAGGCTCAGGGCTGTTGAGGCCAAGTAGACCTCAACCACGGCTAACTTGGCATCTCAACCCTCCCAGGTGAGCTTCCTGCTGCATTCCTTGCCATTTATACACAGAGCAGGGGGGTGAGAAAGTTTGACCTGTTCCCTGTTTTTCAGCATTTGGAGTGAAACTGTCTTTTGGACAAATATATATATATATTTTTTTGTCTTAACAGAACCAACAATGTTTAGGCAAAGTGACATTCTTAGAGGCTAGAAGATGAAAGGGATGAATATCTTCTAAACGTTTTATTTTTCCCTCTCCTTCAATGTGGTCATTAAAAAAGGTACCTCTTTGCTTCCTTTTAAACGGTTTACACACTCCGTACTGCAGGACAGGCATTTCAGCAGGAACAAAGCAGCATTTTGAAATTGGTCCTCCCAAAACTGCTTTTATTAGATCTTATTTTTACTAGAGGCTGAATTTCGTAACTCAGAACCTACACCCCCTGAATCAGTTTCCTGGGGTTTTCATTCAGAAGGGGTTTCCCTGCATACCATGAGGTTTCTAGTTGTTTGAGGGAGTGAACGGTGTCGGGGAGGAGAAAGGCATGGTCACCTTCCTCTAACCCTGACTTTGTGGATGATAATGCTGAGCATGACTGCTGTAGCCCTTCTCTGCTGCTTCTTTTATTTCTGAAGACTAACATGGGCCAGGCTGGTTGTGCTACAACCTGTCTGTGCAGCCTGCTGTCCTTGGGAATGCTGTGTTCCCTTCTCCGTGCTCCAGTCCCCGTGTCGTGCAAGCAGAGGAAAGCAGCCGGCTCCGTCAGGCGTGCCGTAGGGACCATTGCTTCACGGGCTGGCTCCGTGTCTGCCCTTACAGCTGAGCAAGCATCTTCCTGGGACCCAGTTGCAGGGAAGAAGGCGGTGCTGAGCACTGTGGGGAACCCTGTCTGCCTGGCTGAGCCTGCTATCCCAGCCCTGGGGAACTTCTGATGAACAAGGGGGGCTTCTGACAGTACACGTGCAGCCATTTGGTGTAACATGCTGCTGATCTCCGTGCCTCCACTCAAGGTGGAGGTGCCTGTGACCATTGGGATGGGAACATTGCTCCCCGTGCTTGTTAGCAGAGCTAAGGAGTCATGGCAGCTTGACCACACAAGCCCAATACCACGGTAGGTGCAGTTATTTCCACTTAACTTCCCCTGGGCACTTTAGCTGCTGTCATCTTGCAAAGGAGTGCCATGGCCCCAAGACCCCTTGGTTCTTTCCTGGGGATTCTTCCTCTAATTCCTGATCCAGATGCAGGCTCCTGAGTGACCGAGCTGTTATTTCCAAGCATTTTCTAAATTGCAGCGATGTTTTGTACCCTGGTCTCTGTCCTGCCTTGCAAGGAGCCTGCTGTCTGCAGCAATCTTTGAAGTGCTAAGCGGAGCCAACGGGGCTCTGCTGGTGCTGGGGTTGGTGCCTCTGGGAGCAGCAGGGAGACTACTTGGTGCCTTGAGACCCCAGCACGCAGCTTTGCTTTATTTGACATGATTCAGTTCTTACAGGGTGCCCTGGCTGATGCTAATCCCACTTTTCCCTTCTTGTCTTTGCAGATGGAGATCTCACAGACACGCTCAGCTGCCCACGTTCTACTGCCTCGGAGGCAAATGGCAGCAAGGCCTCCATGAAAAGCCCAACGCAGCGCTATAACCCCTTCAATGAGGAAAAAGCTGACACGCTGTCCTCCACTGAGACCACCCCAGTGCACACGGCTTCCCTGGAGAAGGCAGAAGCTACCCCTGAAGGAACAGACCAGTCCGAGAGCTGCACAGAGCTAGAGGTCATCAGGTGGGGACAGAGCTTCCTGGCCTAGAAACACACCCTCCAGAGTCATCTGTCACTAGGGACTGGTGATGTGTCACCCCCTTCTAGCCCAGCAGAGACATTATCTGTTATGCAGCCTTCATAAAATCAGGAGGCAGTGGGTTTTTTTGTTTTGTTTTTAATTCTAGACACCAGGTGGTCCTCCGTAAGTGTTAGCAGGGCTGGTTCCTTGGGGCCGTAGAGCTACAGACTGGCTCAGCAGAAACACCTTTGCCCAGCAGTCTGTATTAGAGAGCTCAAAGGACTCTGCGGGCTTTTATTGTAAGCTTTCTCCAGTGGGTGGCAGGTTTGCAGTAACTCTGGGTCTTAGATCTTCCATCCTTCCTCTTGTTTGTCAATAAGCTGGGGCTAAACCTGTTGGGGGAGATGTGTCCACAGACCTGTTGGCCGGTATTTGACTCCTCGCGGAGGAGAGCCTTAGGGGTCCCTCTGAGCCCTTAAACCTAGACAAAAAGTACAAGGCTCTGTCTGCTTATGCCTGGGGATGGAGGCACCCCAAAACCAGCTCAGCAGGCCTGTGCTTTGGTCTCATGCCTGTTTTTCCTGGGAGGTGCAGAGCAGACATCTGTGAGATGAGTTACATTGCACCCTGTGCTCTGGCAGACGTGTGGGAAGGGAGCCACACCATGCTTACTCCCCAAACAAGAGGGCCGCAGTGCGAAGTGACCTGGCAGCAGCTTGGTGCTGTGCAAGGCCCGAGTATTTCCTGGTGTGCCATTCGTTTACAGCGGGCTGCAGGCTGCATCTCCCTCTTCTGGCAGCCGGGGACATGGCATTCCCACATCCTCTTCTTTCTCCAGAACCCTTCTCCCTCCCCAGTGTCCTGTTCTCAGTGATTCCCCCCACACCAGTTCAGCTCTGTATCCACTTGTGATGCGTTTTGCAGCTAAAGGAAACCCAAGGTGCATCCAGCAAGGGAATGCCTCTCTTCTTTCTTTAAATAGGTGGGAAACTGTCTCCATACCTTGTGGTGTGTCTGCCTTCCTTGTGACGGCTGGCATGGAGACTGAGGCAGTGGGGCTCTGTGTGGCCGCACACTGAGCAATGTTCTTGATATGAAAGTTTCTCTGTGATAGGGAAAATTGCAGAGGAAGATTGTTGAAAAAGGGTAGGACCCTGGACCACTACCTGGGTTTTGCACAGCCTAGGCAGGCAAAGACAAGTGATATTTGTGCTGGTCTTTCACCATGCAGGTTAGCCAAGAAAAAGAAAACAGGCAAGAAGAAGAAAGCAAAGCCAGAGGAGCCAACGAACACACCTGTGCCCGCAGTGCCCAAGACCAGCACTCAGCAGGCCAGTGGAGACAGCGGCGTGAACGGGCTGAGCGACAGAGAAGACTCCCAGAGGGATGACGGTCCTGCTGGCCCAGCTGGGGAGCCGAGCCCGGGTGGGCAGGAGGAGGGTCGTGAGCGCTCTGCCCTCAGCCAGCTGGCTTTGCGCATCCCTGAGATGAAGGACACGTCCATGGAGAGCGTGGGGCAGCCGCTGAGCAAGGTGATGGACAGGCTCAATGGGCAGCTGGACCCGGGCGGCTGGAACGCCCCCCACGAGCCCCCCGGGCAGTCCTTTCGGACTGGCACGCCAGGGGAGACCCCAGATGGATCGTCCTCTGGCGACTTTAGTGAGGGGATTTCAGCCCCCATGGACTTCTACCGCTTTACCGTTGAGAGTCCAAACGCTGCTGCACCAGGTGGTGGCCACCATGACACTCCAGGGCCTGGCCAACCGCCACATGTTTCTGGTAGCCCTGAGGCTCCTGAAGAAGAAGAAAGCGGAGAGAGAGAAGCAGTTGGGGCAGTAGAAGAGTCTGGAGGGGTGAGCGTTGAACCCCAAAGTGGTCATACGGCCCCCACCAATCCTGAGGCTGTCCGTGAGCAGAAGAAGGAGCAGCCCAGCCCTTCCCTGAGCAGCGCTGAGGACTCTGGGGTGGAGGAAGGTCAGGGCAGCCCTTCAGAGCTGACTCATCCTTCAGAGTTCAGGTAAGGATGGGTTTGCTCAGCTCAATGTACGGAGTCCATGCGAGCACAGAGTCCGTCTTCCAAACATGAACAACTGCCAGTGCTCAAGCTGGTGCTTTTCTCTTTGCCCTCTGTTTGGGAGGGCAAAACTCATATTTTTCCAGGATAAA
This sequence comes from Aythya marila, assembly GCF_965140915.1. NCBI lineage: Eukaryota > Metazoa > Chordata > Aves > Anseriformes > Anatidae > Aythya > Aythya marila. The sequence goes on along the minus strand of NC_139062.1, from coordinate 7,547,038 downwards.
GATGATGCTTAAGGGGTCACAAGGTGATGGTCGTGGCCTTAGGGGACAACAGATGCCCTAATAATGCACAAGTTCACTAAGGAAGGGGATTTGCCCTTCCTGGACCTGCCCAGCCCTACAATCTGTGTCCATCCTTCAGCCTCTTCTGTCTCTCTTCACAGGGTGGATAACAACCATCTGCTCCTGCTGATGATCCATGTCTTTCGGGAGAACGAGGAACAGTTGTTCAGGGTAAGGTGGGCACAACTAGGGGGGGGACCCTGATTGATCTCCTGCAGAGGGCCTGCTCTGCCTGTGTTAGCTGTGTACTGAGAACTCCTCTCTCCACGCAGATGATCCGAATGAGCACCGGGCACATGGAGGGGAACTTGCAGCTGATCTATGTCCTGCTGACAGATTGCTATGTGTACCTGATCCGGAAAGGTATCCCACTGGACTCTACTCATTGGGGCTGCTACAGCAGCCTGCAGGACTCTCAATTTAGCTGGGACATAACCCCTGGGAGGCCTGGGACTGAGGGCTGGAGGGAGCGAGGCTCACTTGCCTGATTCATGGCTTGCTCAGTGATTAGGGCTTCGTAACATCTGTTTGATATCTTTGTCAGTGACATTGACAGTGGGATAGTATGCACCCATGGCAGGTTTTCTGATGGCACCAAGTTGTGTGGTGCAGTCCACATGCTGGAAGGAAGAGATGCCACCTAGAGGGACCTGGTCAGGGCTGAGAGATTGGCCTGTGCAAGCCTCATGAGGTTCAGCAAGGCCAGCACAAGGTCCTGTATCTGGGCTGGGGCAATCCCAAGCATAAATACAAGCTGGGCAGAGAATGGTTTGAGAGCAGAATGGATTGGGGCTGGTGCTTGACAAGAACTTCAGTGGGAGCCAGCAATGTGCGTGTGCAGCCCAGAAAGCCAACCGTACCTTGGGCTGCATCAAAAGCAGCAGGGCGAGGGAGGGGATTGTCCCCCTCTGCTCTGCTCTCGTGAGACCCCACCTGGAGCAGGACAGGCTGAGGGAGCTGGGGTTCAGCATGGAGAAGAGAAGGCTCTGGGCAGACCTTACAGTGGCCTGCCAGTACCGAAATGGGGCTACAGGAAAGCTGGGGAGGGACTGTCAGGGGGTGTGGTGATAGGATAAGGGGTAGTTTAGATTAGAGATTAGGAAGAAATTTTGTACTATGAAGGTGGTGGGGCACTGGCACAGGCTGTCCAGAGAAGCTGTGGATTCCCCATCCCTGGAAGCGTTCAAGGCCAGGTTGGATGGGGCTTTGTGCAACCTGATCTAGTGGGAGGTGGCATGGAGGGTTGGAATCTTTAAGGTCCCTTCCAACCCAAACCATTCTATAACTCATCAGTCCTTGCCAGTTCCCTCATGTCCCCAGGAGCAGTGGCAGTAACAGCAAGGAGCTCTGTTTAACTTGTCCCCCAGGAAGCCCTGGGACGCGTGCCCTGCAGCTCTGTGCTGCTGGGGCCGTGGCTGGGCTTGCAGGTCCATCGCTGCTGCTGTGCAGTGGCCTGGATGCAGGCAGCGCAGGGCTCCTTTGCCCCCATTCATGCTGCTCTTTGTCTCTGTGCCAGGGGCAGCGGAGAAGCCGTACATGGTGGAGGAGGCTGTTTCCTACAATGAGCTCGACTACATTTCTGTGAGTGCTGGGGGGGGAAGCAGGGGGAGAGCAGAGGTCAGTGCCCACCTCTCTGGCTGTAGAGATGTCAGCAGCAACATGGTGGGGTGTTTCTGTGGGGCTCTCTGTCCATGGGGAGTGTTTTGGCCAGTGAGTTCTTGAGATGTAGAGAGTTAAAAGTGCTCCCCCATCACATGCCCCCTCTGTGGATGCCCAGCTTGTTTGTGTCTCTGCATGGGCAGCAGAGCAGCTGCTGACCTCCTTCCCTGGGGCCAGGATGCCAGGTTCAGCCCTGCTTCGCTACCCTTTGTCCCCCGTCTCGCTTCCTTAACCGGTCGTATGTGGCGCAGGTTGGGCTGGATCAGCAGACGGTGACCCTGGTGTGCACCAATCGGAGGAAGCAGTTCCTGCTCGACACCGCGGACGTGGCTCTCACAGAGTAAGTGGGTACCACACGGCGAGCCCTGACACCTTCCTCCCAGGGCGTGGGAGCACAAGAGACTCCTGTAACACCCCCTCACAACAAATGTCCTACAACCAGCAGGGATTTGGGGTTTGGTTTGGTGCCACTAGCCTTTCTTCGCCTTACTGGTTGAGGGAGGTGACTTGCATGGTCATACTGAGGTCTGGGTTGGAGATGGGTGTCCATCCCCCAGCTGTCTCACCCATCTTCCTGAAGCTCAGACTTTGTAGTCACCGTTGTCTTTGGTCTGTGAGCTGATTTCCAGACCCTTCGGTCTGGAAGACCAGAGCCCCACATGAAAGGAGAACCACTTTGGCATCAGAGCATGTGAAGTTCATGAGGGGCTGTCTGCCCTGGCCTAATCAGGGATCTGTCTCCCTCTCAGGTTCTTTCTGGTCTCCTTGAAGTCAGCCATGATCAAGGGGTGCCGAGAGCCCCCCTACCCCAGTATCCTCACCGATGCCACCATGGAGAAACTGGCACTTGCAAAATTCGTGGCCCAGGAGTCCAAGTGCGAGGTGAGTTTGGCTGTCACGGCTGTCACCAAACATGGTGCAGTGTCACACTAAACACCCTCCCATTCACATCTCTGCCTGTCTCTCGCAGGCCTGCGATGTGGTGGTGCGTTTCTACGGCCTTGTTCACTGGGAGGACCCCATGGATGAGGCACTGGGACCCTCTGCCAACAGCTACACCTCTGCTGAAAACACAGTCACGAAGGATGGCATCCTGCACTACAAGGCGGGCACCTCGTACCTGGGCAAAGAGCAGTGGAAGACCTGCTTCGTGGTGCTCAGGTGGGTGCCGAGGCCATGGGTGGAGGCTGGAGTTGGTTGGGGCTCATTGGAGAAGACATTAGACCCGTTTGATGTTGCTGCAAACTCCTGCTGCCCAGGAGCAGCTGGGGAGGAGGAGAGAGCCCATCTCAGCACCTGGGAGGCTGAGATAAAGCCCCCCATTGTGGCTGCTGCCAGCAGGAACACAACCCCGTGGGGCTGTGTGTGTAGAGGGCTAGGCAGGAGTGGCTGTGGGACCAGCAGAGCTGAGCTGCCTCCAGTGACCATCTTTCATCTTCCTAAATGGCAGCAACGGGATCTTGTACCAGTACCCCGACCGCACCGACGTCACGCCTTTGCTCTCCATCAACATGGGGTAAGTAGCTGGTGGGTTATAGTGCCCAGGCTCGGCAGGGCTCCGCAGGATCTGGGATCAGTAGCTCCTTGGGATGTTCAGGGAGGTGCTTTGGGGCAGAGAGTGATACAGGCCGTGCTGCAGGGTGTTTGCATGTCAGTGGCTGGGTAGCAGGACTCCCTGCTCACTCCTGGATGCACACAGATTCCTGCTTGGATTGGGCCTGATGCATGCAGCTGGAGATGGGCTCATTTCCTCCTGCTTTTTACGTGCCAAGCTGCCTGTTTGCTGGGGAGCTGGCCCCTGAAGGGCTGATGTTCTCCTCCAACAGCTATACGGGGACACCTGCACCAAACTCAGCTCTGGCTCTACTACAATGTGTAGAGATGGAGGCCATCCTTGGAGCAACCACAAGGGATGTGGCAGATGGGAAGGCAGCCCCTGCGGAGAACGGGGATGGTAGACAGCACCGGGAGGGCGGGTGGAGGCAGGGGCTGCTATTAGGGTAGTGCTGGCTGGTCCGTCCTGCTGATCTCCGTCCTCTCTCCCAGCGGTGAGCAGTGCGGGGGATGCCGGCGCTCCAACACCACCGACCGGCCCCACTCCTTCCAGGTGATCCTGACCGACCGGCCCTCCCTGGAGCTGAGCGCCGACAACGAGGAGGACATGGCAGACTGGATGCAGTACTTCTGCCAGGCTGTCTCCAAAGGGGTGAGCCGGGGATTGGCCGCAGGCGTGGGCAGATCGACCCCTCCTTCACCCGGAGCCCCTTTGGGCCCAGCCTCCATGGCTCTTCCCATCATAGGGAATCCAGATCCCCAGGATGGCAAAGCTCAGCCTGAGCACAGCCAGGGTGGAGATGCAAAAGGGACCAGGGAGTGATGTTTTGGGGTCCACAGGAGGCAGTTTTCTCCTGAGCCAGGAGGGCTTTCCCTCACCAGAGGCACAGGGCCCCTTCCTGCCAGGTTTTAACTCCCCTTCCCCACCCTGTGCAGGTGATCCCCCAGGGTGTTGCCCCTACACCCTGTGTCCCCTGCTGCCTTGTGCTGACGGACCAGAAGGCCTTCACATGCCACGAGGACTGCCAGACAAGCTTCTTCCGCTCACTGGGCACCATGGAGCTGACAGACATCACTGCCATCTCCACAGAGGCCGGCAAGGAGTACTGTATCCTGGTGAGTGTGGTGCTCAGGGCTGGCCCTGTGCTGGGCTAGGACTGTGGTAGTAACACCTGGTTTCTCTCTCGGTGTTCAGGAGTTTGCTCAGGACCGCAAGCAGTTCCTGCCCCCCTGGGTGCTCTATTTTAGTTGCACTACAGAACTGGAGAGGTTCCTCTCGGCGCTGAACGCTGCGTGGAGGAACATCTACCAGGTGAGTGCGTGAGGCTGTCACACCCTTCCTACAGCAGCAGGGCAAGTGGAGCCCGTGTGCTCTGAGGAAGGTGTGGGTGAATTTTTCCCTGCCTATAGGCAGAGCAAACCCAGCCTTCCTGCAAGAGACAGGAGAGCCACAAAGCTGTGTCTGTGTAACCACGGGATGTGGGATTTAGAGCAGGGGAAATGTTGGAGGCCCCCAACAAGCCAGGCCATAAGCATCCAGCACTGACAAAGGAAGTGGAAAAGAAGATGGGTTGGCCCTGTCCCCCTCTGTCACCAGTATTCATGACACAGAGGACTTTTTATGCCTGTTTTTGAGGCGGCTTTGTAATGAGGGGGGAAGAGCTTTGGTTTATCCATGCCTGACTGCTCCGCACATTTCAGGTCGACCTCCTGCACAAGGCCATTCTGGATGCCACTGTCAAGAAGAAGTGCGAGGACGCTCAGAGCCTCATCAACAGCGCCTGGCAGCGCAGCGACAGCCTGTGCCGCGGACGAGCGGAGCGGGACCCCTGGTGTTAGCCCTGGCAGGGGCAGGACAGCTGGTGGGACGCCCTGAGGCGCTTTCAGAGAGCGGGCACAGCACGGAGCCTGTAACCATCTGCCCTGTGGCCAACTGGCACCCCAAACCCTCCCGCCATCGCTCAGTCCCCACCAGCAACGTGCCTGCAGGTGAGGATCCTGCACCCCATCCCCGCCACACTCTGCCTGGAGCTGGGGACGTGCAGCACGTTGGCGGTGCCGCCGCAGGGAGAGGCACGTGGTGACCAGACACTTCGCCATGCTGGAGCCGAGGCCAAGCTTGGCCTCTTTCCCTGTACACCCTGCACCCTGCTCGTCATCCGTCTGCCACGGGGCAAAATAATTTGCCTTTCAAGGAATACCGTACTGGTAGGGAGGGCAGGGTGGGAGCGGGGTGGGCTGGGGTTGGGCACCCACCTGTCGCAGCAGGAGTGGCAGTCAGCGAGGCTTTGTTCATTTTAGAACAGGGTAGGTGGCGGACGTGACGAGACAGGAACACTAAATCACTACCGTGCATGTTTTCTCCTTGCTAATACAATCACCACGTACGGCACCGCTTCGTCTCCTCCTTCCCAGCCCACCTCCGGGCATGGGAACATCTCACCTGGAGCTGGTGCATCCAGACATCACTGTGCTGAGGCTGAGATCTGAGGTGGCGGGCAGGGAACGATGGGAAAGGAAGAGGGAATGGGGCCAAAAGTTTGGCTTTGAATATCGTGGCTGTTTACAAGCGGTACGGTTTTAGGAGATGGCAGAGGCTGGCTCAAGGCTTGGACATGTACTTGGACAAAACCCAGCCGGCCCCACGTGCTGAGGGAGAGAAGGGATCGAGTCCCGTGTTCTTCAAATGTCCTAAGGGCTGTTGTTGTCCTGCCTGGGGCTCTTGGCTCGCTTCATCCACCACCGAGGGAGCAGAGGCAGCAGCCCTGTGCTGGACCCATCCCCCTGCCCTCTGCAGTGAGCCCCTTGGGGCACCGTTTGAGCTTTTAAACAATAATACAGAGATCTCATGTAATATATGTTCACAAAGCCTTTTTCTGGGAGGAAACGTATGTGACTGAATGTATCTGTATATACATCTGCTTCCTGTCCCCCTCCCCAAATAAATGTTCATTGGTAACTCGGACCTGGCCCTGCGCCCTGTGGCTGCCTGGGGTCCCCTCGTGTTCCTCCTCGGGGCGATTTTTGAGCCGGGCTTTGGCTTGATGGAGGGGGGGCGCTGCGGCAGGGGAGGAGGAAGAGGAGGATGGCGAGGAAGGGGCCGAGCCCCCAGCGGCTTTAACCGTGCGCCGAGGCACCCCCCCAATAACCCCCTCGTTGGCCGCAAGGTGAAACCCAGCCCCGGCTGTAAAATCAGGGAGCGGGTGGTGGCGGGGCGCAGTGTCCCCTGCAGCCTTTTAGCCCCAAAAGCTCCGATTTCAGGTCCCAGCAGCAGGAGGGGGGCGAAGCCCCCGAGCCCCCGCCGCGGTCCCCAGCGGGGCCGTCCTGGTGCCCCCCCCCCGTGCCTGTCCGGGGGGAAGGCGAGGGGCCGCCCCCGGACTCCCCCTCCCGGCCCTTAATTTTAATTCCCCGGCGTTTTGGGCTGATTTTTTTTTTTTTTCCCTCCCATTCGCGCCGCGTCACGCGGGGGGAGGGCACCCAGCGGGGATCTGGCTGCGGGGGGGGGGGCGCAGCGCCCGGCTGACCTCTGCCCTATATCCCGGCCCCAAACCGGGGGGCGGCGGCGGGGTGGGTGCGGACCCGAGGCGGGGGGGGGGGGCTCGCCCAGGGGCGGTGCTCGGAGCCCCCCCGGTGCCCGCAGGGCGAGGAAGGTGGAGCCTGGCGCCGTCCCCGCGGCGGGCAGGTGCTGCATGGCGGCGGGCACCGGCACCCTCGCCCCCTTCCCCGCCGCCCTGCCCGAATTCCCCTGTCCCCCCCAAAGCAGAGCCCCCGGCCCCCAGGGCTCCCCGGCCGGGGGGGTTCCTCCGGCGGCCGACCTGGTGCTGGGGGCCGCGGCCGGCTGCATGGCCTGCGTGCTCACCAACCCGCTGGAGGTGGTCAAGACGCGGCTGCAGCTGCAGGGCGAGCTGCGCGCCCCCGGCACCTACCCCCGGCCCTACCGGGGCGTGCTGCGGGCGGCGGGGGCCGTCTGCAGGGCCGACGGGCTGCGGGGGCTGCAGAAGGGCCTGGCCGCCGGCCTCCTCTACCAGGGGCTGATGAACGGAGTCCGCTTCTACTGCTACTCCTGCGCCCTGGCCGCCGGCTGGACGGGGTGGCCCGGTGGCACCGTGGTCGCCGGGGCGGTGGCCGGGGCCGTGGGGGCCTTCGTGGGCAGCCCCGCGTACCTGGTGAGTGCTGCGGGGGGGGCGGCAGAGCTGCCCGGGGGGGATTGGGGGGCTGGGGAGCCCCCCCCCGGATCCTCGAGCATCCCAGCTCTGCATGTCCCCTGTCCTTGTCCCGGCTCGGCTTTGTCCCCGAAATGGAGGGGCTGCATTGTGTGTGCTCGGCATCCCCGCTGTCCCCATCCAAGGGTTGCCCCCAGCCCCTTGGTTTGTCACCCCCCCCCTCCTCCTGGAAACCCTCACACAGAGCACCCACTGTAAGGAAATGTGGGTGCTTTCCCCCGTTTTGGGGGGTTTCTCCCTCTCTTGGGGCACAGAGCGGTCGCAGCTCAAAGGTGAGGGCACTGCAGGTGCCGACGGGGCCCTTTGCCCTGGGGCGGGAGGGGAAAGCGGGGTTCGAAGTCTGGGGAGGGGGGCACAGCTCTGCGCCCCCCAATACATCTGGGCACACAACATCTGCTGGAGGGGCTCAGATTGACCCCAAAAGCTGCTTTTTTGGCACTAAAGCGAGATGCTGAAGTCCCGGGAGGGATACCAAGCCCTTCCTGGTGCTTTAGCATAGGGGCAGGGGGGGAGGAGGGGAAATTTGTCACTTGCCGTCACCCGGTGTCACCGTCCCCGCAGGTCAAGACCCACCTCCAAGCCCAGACGCTGGCGGCCGTGGCCGTGGGCCACCAGCACAACCACGAGGTGAGCGGGGTCGGGGTCAGGAGACACGAACCGGCAGCACTCCTGCCGTGCGCACACCGGCAGCAGGGAGGTGGGGGGGTGACATGGATTATTTTGGCCAGCGGCTATTTAAAGCTGCTGTTTGGCAGCTCGACCCACACGAGTGCTATAAATAAACAGCGCGGGCTGCAAGGTGGCGCTTGGAAATAATTCACGTGACGTTTGTGGGGTGCAGCGACACCAGGCCCAGTGCCACCCGCGTGGTCCGCGCGGTGGCTTTGTGGGTGAAAACCAAGAGGGTTTGGGTCCATCACCTTTCCCGTTCACCCCAAATTTTGCCTCTTCCCAGAGCATCTCAGGTGCCTTCGAGAGCATCTACAGGCAGCACGGCGTGGCGGGGCTGTGGCGGGGGGTGACGGGCGCCGTGCCTCGCGTGGCCGTGGGCTCGGCCGCGCAGCTCGCCACCTTCGCCTCTGCCAAGGACTGGGTCTGCGAGCACCAGGTGAGTATCCAGCGATACTGCACCAGTATCCACCAGGATCCTGCACCAGTATCCAGCACCGGTGAGCATCTGGCATGCACCGGATCCGGCCCCCGAAATACCTGGCTCAGCTGACGGCCGCCACTTCCCGCAGTGGTTCGGGGAGGGCAGCTGGGCCGCGGTGCTGGCGGGGGGCATGGTGAGCGGCGTGGCCGTGGCGGTGACGATGACGCCTTTCGACGTGGTCAGCACTCGTCTCTACAACCAGCCTGTGGACGCCGACGGCGCGGTAAGGCCCTGTGGGGAATTCGGCTTTTTTTCACCCCAGGATGCGTCCAGCGAGGAGCTGCAGCCGCCTCCTCTCTCCGCAGGGCAAGCTGTACCGGGGGTTTTGGGACTGCTTTGTGCAGATCTCCAGCAAGGAGGGGCTGCTGGGCTTGTACAAGGGCATCGGCGCTGTCTACCTCCGCCTCGGCCCCCACACCGTGCTCAGCCTCTTCTTTTGGGACGAGCTCAGGAAGATGGTGCAGCAGCAGCCGCCCCCTGGGCCATAGGAGCTGGCGGCGGTTAATAAAGGGATTTTTTTTTTTTTCTGTTTCGGTGGAGCTTCAGGGTCTTTGGGGGGCTGGGGCTGGGGGCTGGGATCCTGTGCGAGGCCTTCTCAGCACATCGGGCTGCAGGATTAGGCTGAGGGTTTGGCCAAATGCACCGAGCGGGGCCGGGAAGGATAGCAGCAATGCCGGGGGGGCGAGGAAGGATGTGCGTGCTGCATTTCAAACCTTGCCGCTGCCCAAATTTCCCCTCCACGGGGGCTGGAGGTGCTGCCCGAGCCTGGCTGCGCCCAGCGTGGCGGCTCCGTCGGCAATGATTTACCAGCCCCGGGGAGCCTCCGCCCGCAGACCTTTGAGCCAGGGCCTGGCTGCGCCGCGGCTGCTCCGCGCTGAGAAATGTTCTCCCTGGGGTCCTGGCTGCCGGCGTGGCCTGGGCTGGCGTGGGGCTGGGCTCTGCTGGATGCGCTGCTGCAAGGTGAGAGCCCGCGGGGCGGCACGGGGCCACGGGGGTGGGGGGCCACGGTGACCCCCTGCTGCTTGTCCCCACAGGGCTGGTTGGTGCCTGTGCTGTCTCGGTGCTCTGCAGCCTCCTGAAGGTTTATCTCTACATCCAGTGTCTGAAGTAAGCTCCCATCCCTCCCCCTGGGATTTGGTTTGGGGCTTCTCCTCTTGGGGCTTCTCCTCTTGGGGCTTCTCCTCTTGGGGCTTCTCCTCTTGGGGCTTCTCTTGGGGCACCTGCTTTTGGGATCCATTTTTAGGAGCTGTTTTAAGCACCCATGGGTGGTGAAAGGGGACCCAGGGATGCTGGGGGCTGCGCCTTCCTCTCCCTCTCCCTGCTGTGGGCAACCCCATCCTGGTGTCCCCCTGCTGTCACCAGTGACCCGGCAAGGCAGGAGCTGAAGGCAGCAATCGGGGCACAGCGGCGGGCGCTGGAGCTGCTGCAGGTGCTGGTGCTGACGGGTGTCTTGGCGCTGGTGGGCTCCCGTGTGGCCGCGCTGGTGGTGCTTGAGTTCTCCCTGCGTGCCGTGTCCGCCCTCCTCTCCCTCAGTAAGGTGAGTGGGGCCGGGGAAACTGAGGCATGGCAGGGTGGGAGCCGCACAGCCCCTCACTGCTCACAGTGCCCTGTGGCATTGAGGAAGCTGTGCAACAACCTGATGCTTTGCAGCCTCCATGGGGAGGATGGGGTTGAGTTTGGGAGGAAACCATGCGTGGCTTTGCAATGGTGCAGCCCCTTGCTGCTCTGCAATTCCCACGGGGGCTGCAGGGGCTGGGCATGGCCCCTCACTGCTTTGCAACACCCGTGGGGAGGGCAGGGGATGTGGCCTGGAGGAGAACACACGTGGCTTTGCAGTGGCAAACCCTCTTGCTGCTTTAACACCCATGGGGAGGATGAGGGCTGCAGGCATGGGGAACGTGGGGGCTGCAGCATGGAGGAACCCACCCAGGGCTCCGCACCCGCATCTTCTCTCGCGGCTTTGCAACCTCGGCAGCTCCTGACGGCGCCGTCCCGCTCTTGCAGGGCACCCACAGCAGCCAGCTCCTCCTGCTGTGCCAGTACTCGCTGGGCTGCGGCGTGTCCTGCGGCCTCAGCTTCCTGCTGGAAGGGGCTCCCCACGGGACGAGCAACCTGGCGCTGGCGGCAGGCTTGGCGGGGCTGCTGGCCGTGCACGCCCGGCGCTTGGCGCTCCACACCTGCAGCCTCTACGAGCTGCACAGCCGGCAGCGCTACTGCGGCGTCTGCATGCTGCTCCTCACCGCCGGCCACCGCATCCCCCGGCTGCTGCGCAAAGCCCTGGTCATCACCTTCACCGTGGCCGACCTGGCCGCCATCTCCCTCATCAACCGCGATTTCCTCTCCACGGCGGAGGCCGTCCGCTTCTGGACGCCGCTCACCATCTGCTACACGCTGCTGGTCATCTACATGCAAGGTGAGGGGTGGGCGGCGTATCGTAGAGTCTTGGGGGAACCCAAATTTTGGGGACAACCCGGTGTTCAGGCCAGCCCCCATGGGGTTGTTTTGCAATACAGACCCCAAATTGTGGGGATCAACCAGTCAGGTTGTCCCCCCTCGGGGTGGCTCTGCCACATAGAGCCCAAGTTTTGGGGACAACACAACCAGGAGATCATTTGGGTTCCCAACAGTTTGGGGATGACCCAGCCAAGGAGGACGTTTCCCCGTGGGGTGGCTTTGCAGGAGAGACCCTAAGTTCTGGGGACAAGCCAACTGGGAGGTCATTTGGGTCCCCCAAATTTTGGAGATGACCCAAGTAGGAGGTCATTTGGGTCCCCCATTTTTTTGGGATGACCCAACTAGGAGGATGATTCCCCATGGAGTGGTTTTGCAATAGTGACCCCAAGGAATCTGGGGACAATCCAACTGGGAGGTCATTTGGGTTCCCCAAATTTTGGGGATGACCCAATTGACACATCATTTTCCCATGGGGTGTCTTTGCAATATGAATCCCAAATTTTGTGGATGGTGCTACCTGGAGGTCATACGGTTCCCTCTAAGGTTTTGGGAACAGACCAACCAGAAGGTCATTTGAGTCTCCCCATATTTTGGGGACAACCCAATCAGGAAGTCATTTGTTCCCCCAAATTTTGCAGATGACTCAACCAGGAGGACATTTCCCCATGGGGTGGTTTTGCAATAGGAACCTCAAAGATTTTGAGGACAACCCAATTGGAATGTCATGTGGGTCCCTCAAATTTTGGAAATGACCCAACCAGGAGGTCACTTGGGTCCCCCCCAAATTTTGGAAACAAGCCAACTGGGAGGTCATTTCCACATAGGATGCCTTTGCAATAAGGACCCCGTATTTGGGGGGTGACTCAACCAGGAGGTCACTTGAGTCCTCCAAGTTTTGGGGACAACCCAAAGTTGGATGAACTTTCCTGCTGTGAACGAGGCCACCCTGACTCCGTGTCCCCGCAGAGGAGCAGCGGCCGAGCGCAGGCGGGCAGGCGGTCTACCAGACGGTGCTGGTGCGCATGGGCGGCCTCTTCATCCTCCTCCTCACCGTGGGCCGCTGGACAGACATCCTGCACGTCCTCCTCTCGCTGCTGGGCGAGCTCTGGTGCCTGCTCCGTGCCGGCGTCCTGCTGGAGGCGTGCCGGCGGCAGGTGAGTGCCCCCGACACAGCCCCGAGGCCACGGTGAGGGGCTGGCGCCCGCCTTTCCACTTCTCTCCCCTTCGTCTCCCGTAGGATTGCACCCAGCAGGGATCGTCCTGAGAAGAAGGCGTAAGTGGGGATGAGAAATGTGAGGTGGCTTCACCCAGCTCCCCAAATTCTCCCCGCTGCGCTGGAGAGCCCCTGGTGGGGACCAAGGGAAGAGGGCTCCTGGAAGGCGCTCGACCCCATCCCGTTGGACACGTGGGGCTGGGGGGACGCTCACACGGCCCCTGTTTTTGGGGGTGACCCCACAAGGCTGTGATGGTGCTGGGGGTTGGCTCCCACCTCCTGCTCGGAACATGGGATTCTGATAGATATCCCTGTCCTCAGGGGGTGCTTGGCCACGCCACCATGGTGTGGGGACCTTCAGGGCTTTATAAGGCATGGAAAATAAAGTGTTTGTTTTTTTCTTTCTTTCTTTTTTTTTTTTTTTCTTTTTTTTTTTTTTTTCCAGCAAATGCCTGGGCAGAGCAAGCTGGGGGCCCATCATGCTGGGAACAGGCTTGGGGACAGCCCCAGTGGAGGGAAACTGAGGCACAGAGGGGGTGTCCCCACCTCCCTGAGCCACCTGAGCCATGCCAGGGGGCACCTGACCTTGCGAAGATGGGGTGTGGGGTTTGGGGTGGGAAGCCCCTGCCCCGGGAGCTGGCACTGGGGGCACAGCAGCAGAGAGGCTGGGGCTGCACGGGGCTGTATGGGGCATCTGGGAGGTGCATTGGGGGTGCATGGGGCATTCTGGGGGGTGTATGGGGGCATCCTGGGGTACTTGGGGTGGAATGGGACATCCTGGGGTCTCTGTGGGGGCACAGGAGGCGTTCTGGAGCTGTGCAGGGGCACACAGAGCAACCTGGGGGTGCATGGGGACAACCTGGAGATGTGTGGGGGCATGCGAGGCATCCGAGGGTTGGGGTTGGGGGGCGACCTGGGGGCCTTGTGGGGCACACGAAGCACCCTGGGGCTGTATGGGGGGTGCATGGAGCTCCGTGGGGTGCTGTGGGGCGTCCCGGGGCTCTATGGGGGCACCCTGGGGCCGCATGGGACAATCGGGGAGGGGGGGCAATGCATGGGGTGACCTGGGGGTGGGGGTCATCCCCCAGCACCCAGGGGCCCACCTGGAGACCTGAGGGGCCCCCTTGGGGTCAGGAAGCTCCCTGGGGTCTCACGGGGGGGGCACACCCTATGGGGCCACCCCAGGGCGTAGGGGGCCTCCTGCCGGGGAGGGGGGGGGCGGGCCGTGGGGCAGGGAGGGAGGAGGAGGAGGAGGAGGAGGGAGGAAGGGGCGGCGATGCCGGGCGGCTCAGCCTCCCCTCTGCCCCCCCGCCGGGCAGGGCGCGCCCGCGGAGCGCACGGAGGGACCCGCACCGGCTGCACAGGTAGGGGACGGGGACGGGGACGGGGACAGCGGCCACCCCCGGGGGCGCACGGGGCTGCGGGGAAGCCCCCGGGCAAACGACGCCCCAAACTAATAGGGGAACTCCCCCCCCCGACACCTTTTCCCCAGCCAGGGAACACCCCCGGGTATATGGGGCTGGGGGCACCCCGGGGTGGGACGTGGGACCCCCACCCCACAAGGGAGGGGATGGGGACCGCAGGGCTGCCCTGGGATGGGACGGGGGCAAGAGACACCCCCAGGAGGGGAGGGGATGGGATGGGGGGAGCACACATAGGGGGTCGGCACCCCCCGGGAGGGGACAGGGGATTGCAGGGCCACCCTCTGCAGGGACAGGGGGGACACCCAGGTGGGGGGCAGGGGGCTGCAGAGCCACCCCCTGGGTCAGTGGTGAGGGGACAGCGGGGCCGTGGGGGGACAGTGAGGTCGCCCCCCACCCTGTCCTGTCTCCCTCGGGTGTCCTCACAGGGCCCGGGGGGGTCCCTGGGGCTGGGGGGCAGCTGGGGGGCCGCATCCTGCCCCAGTTTGGGAGGGGATGCCCCATAAGCAGCCCCAGCCCCATCGATCCCACCCGGGCTCTGGCACCCCAGCTTTTGGGGCAGCTGTTGCAGGGCCCCTTCCCCATGCAGCCACCCCAAAACAGCTCGGCAGAGGGAAAGCGCGACCTGGGGGGGAGGAGGGACCCCAAAAAAAGCAGGGTGCAAGCCCCACTAATGCTGCCCCCCCCCCTCCAGCTTCAGCCACCCTGGCCGGTGGGGCGGCAGTGGGGCTGCCGGGAGCTCGGCCGCCCCAGCACAAAGAGGAATGCACCGAGCACATGGTTCACATTAGCCCTGGAGATTTTTTTTTATTTTTTTTTTTTTATGATCATTACTTTTTTTTCCCCCCTTATTTTCTGCCGCCCGGCCAGGCAGCACGGAAGCGGCGGCTGCCCGGGGCGAGGATTTGAGCGCCGGGCGAGGGCTGGCAGCGCCGGGGCCCGTTTGGGTTTCGCCGGCGGGGAGGGAGGGAGCACGCGAAGCCACTCTGGGTTTTCCTTTTCCTCCCTTTCATTTGAGTCAGAGGCTGAAGTCACCGGCGTGCTTGTCCCCGAGCTTTTTCCCCGCCGCAGAGGATGCGGGGATGCCCGTGAAGGGGATTTGGGGGAGCGGAGCCACCCCGTGCCGCCGCCAGGGCGCTGCATGAGACCGGGCAACTCATTGCACGGGTAGGTTTGGGGAGGAAGCGCATTTCCCCCCCTCCCTGTGCAGCTGGGCTGCTTTTCCCCTGGTGGAGCTGAGCCAGCAGCCCTTTTCCTTCCCCGCCGGGGTCGCTCGGGGTCGGGCGCATCCTGCCTGCGCGGCGGGCGCTGCGCGGGGGCCGCCTCGGCACCTTCGTGCCTCAGTTTCCCCAAGCTGCAGAAAGAAAACGGGGGGTGCCTCATGCCGGGGGTGGTAAGGGGGAGATAGGGGTGCTCGGGGAGCTGGAAAACGCGCCAAAAAGGGTGTGCAAAAGCAGCTGCTCTCACAACCCTGTTTCCAATAGGCAAGATGGGTTTCTCCAGCGGTTTCATTCCTGTTTGGGCAATAAGAGGGAAAAACAAGCTGACAAAGCTTGCAGAAGGCTGGGGTTGGCCAAGGAGGCTTGGAAAGGGGAGACCTCGGGGGCTTCACCTGCCGGGCACTTTGCCGGGTCCCTTTACACCACATCCCGGCGGGCATGAGGCCGTTTATGGCCGTGACGTGGGACGGGTGCGGGGCCGCTCGTTCCTTCTCCCTTTCCGGGAAGGTGAGGAGGAGGCGGGCTGAGGCCGAAGGGCAGCGCAGCTGCAGGCACACCAGGCTGCCAGCACACCGGCAGATTTCGCTCTGGTGTTTATATTATTTCCTTTGTCTTATTTTTGAAAAAAAAAAAAATAATAATCCAGCGCAGCTCCGGCCCACCTGCCGTTTCCACGATGCTCCCCGGGAAAGCGGAGAAGAGGATGGCTTCGTCCGTGTTCATCACCCTGGTGCCCCCGCGGAGGGAGGCGGCCACCAAGGACCGGCCCCAAACGGGGCTGTCACCCCCCGTCCCCGAGGGCACCCATCGCCCCCGGGCATCCCCGCCGCAGCCCCCGGCTTTGCCCAACGGAGGTGAGGGGCGTCCGTGGGGTCCCGCGCGCGAGGACGATGCCGGTGCCGAGGATCCTGCGGCGATGCTTTGCAAAAGGATGCGGGTGCAGGTGGAGGGGGGGGGACGGGACGTGCTTTTGGGGAGGGGTGTTTCTGGGGGGTCGTTCCCCAAACCCCCAAACCAGCCCTGGATTGGATCCGGCTGCTGGGGACGGGCTGTGTTTGCTCTCCATCGCCGGGCCCTTATCAGCTCTGTTTGTCTCCTCCTGCCCGGCTGGCGTTTGCTTTTGGGGCTGGTCGGGGAGCGCTGCGGCAGAGCGTCGGGGAGTTATTGCAGGGGGAGAAGGGTGGGATGGGAGCTGGCATCGCCCTCCCAACGCGCCGTGCCTGGCTTTTCCTGCAGAAAGCTGCCCTCGGTCCCCGCCAGCGCCCGTGCCTTCGTCCTCACCGGTCCTCATCCTCTCCGAAGTGCCCCAGCCCTTGTCCGCGGAGGCGCTGGCTCCGGCGCTGCAGCAGCTGGACCTCGCAGCGCCTGCCACCCTGCAGGTCAGCCCCACGGGGTGCCATCACCCCCCCGCCTCAGTTTCCCCACCCTTGAGGGCTTCCACGTAACGCACATTTGCCTCCTGCTCACCAGGCTCCTTCTGCCTTCCCTGCTGAGCTGAGGCCGCCCAAATTTCGCCAGGAGCAAGCAGACAAACCGCCGTGGCAGGATGCCAACGGGCACCTGGAGAGGGACGGCTCCAGAGGTGAGCAGGGGGATGGCGCAGGCTCGTCCCCAGCTGGGGACACCGAGGCCAACCCCTCCTCGTCCCTTCCCGCAGACATCTGCGCCTTCTGCCACAAAGCCGTGGGCCCGCGGGAGCCGACGGTGGAGGCGATGGGCAAGCAGTACCACGCCGACTGCTTCACCTGCCGGACCTGCCAGCAGCGCCTGGCCGGGCAGCGCTACTACCAAAGGGACGGGCGCCCCACGTGCGACGCCTGCTACCAGGTACCCGGCCCCACGGGACGCTCGGTGCCCCCAGGGACGTCAGGGGGGCGCCGGCATCTCCAGCGTCTTCCCCCCATCGCCTCCAGGCCACGCTGGAGAAATGCGCCAAGTGCCAGGGGCTGATCACGGAGCGCATCGTGCGGGCCATGGGCAAGGGCTTCCACCCCAGCTGCTTCGTCTGCACCGCCTGCGGCCGGGCCATCGGCGCCGAGAGCTTTGCGGTGGATGAGCGGGACGAGGTGTACTGCGTGGCTGACTTCTACAGGTAGGAGAGCAGCCCTGGGTGGGGGCTTTCGGCTGGTCCCTGCTGCCCCCCGAGGCTCATCTCACCCCTCCTTTGTCCCACCAAGGAAATACGCCCCGGTGTGCGGTGCCTGCCAGCTCCCCATCATCCCCAGTGAGGACCAGGACACCTACAAGATCGAGTGCCTGGGACGCAGCTTCCATGAGAGCTGCTACCGCTGCGAGGTACGGCCCCGGGGGACGGAGGGGGGGCAAAACACAAGTGGGGCTGTCCTGGTGCCTCCGCAAAGCACCCGCGGTGGGTGTTGGACACGAGGTGGGTTTGGGGAGAAAGCAGGGTGCGATGGCGCGGCGTCCTGCATGCGATGCAGCGCGGGGCTCAGCTGTGGCCTCTGCACCCCCCCTGCTCCTCCGCAGAGCTGTGGGACACCCCTGTCGCCGGAGCCGACGGAGGATGGGTGCTACCCCCTGGGCCAGCACCTCCTCTGCAAGTCCTGCCACGTCCGCCGGCGGAACGAGTCGTCCTGCTGAAAAAACCCCGCTTGTCCCACGGTGGACGCGCAGGGAGCGGCGGGACCAGCGTTTAATAACCACAACGTGCCGGGACCCTGTCCCTCAGCCCTCTTCCCAACCGCTCGTTGCGAACAGAAAAAGCCCTGGAAGAGCAGCAGTGGTGGGCGAGCTGAGGTTTCCTTTGCTTTTTTTTTTTTTAAAAAAAAAAAAAAACTTCTGAGGCCGGTTTGGTTTCCTTGGTGTTTTTATTTCTTCTTGAGCTTCCTTGGGGTTTCATTTAAACGTTTCTCTCTGGGGTGATGCAGAGAGCAGCACTGATTTAGCTCCTTGTAGTTAAATAAAACCCCAACCTAAAAATGCACGTTCTTTCATCCACCCGTTTCCTGTGTCCCAGACCTTACAAAACACAAGTTTGCAAATAGGGAAAAAGCCACTTCTTGACTTATGGGCTGCTGTGGGTGGCAGGAGGCTGGACATGAGCTTGCTTGGGTTGCTCGCTGGTAACGCAGCTGATTTTGGCGTGGGACGCGGTGATTCAGCAGGCTGGGGGAAAACAGAGGGTTATTTGGGGGGCTGGACTTGGGATTTTGCAATGCAGCACTGATAAAAGGATGTTAGGAGGTTTGTTCTTGCTGATTGTCCGTGCGCCGTCTCAAACAAGTCTCAGAGCCAGCAGAGGGCAGCCGGAGCACAAATTCCCCCATCAGGCAGAAAAAAGCTGTCTGAAGTCTGTCTTCTGGATAGGACAGCACTGGTACCAATGCCTCGTGTTTGCATCTTATCCGAGATAATACTGCGCCGCTGGCAGGAGCTTTTTGACTTTCCTTTGGTCCAATGTGGAAAAAAAAGGCTGAAATTAACCCTTTTCCCTGTGCTTCTGACATCTGTGCAAGCAGTGCCACCAGCACTCATCGTGTTTGGGAGTGTTTTACAAACCAGCCGGACAAAGAAAAAAAAAACAACAGGCCAAACAACCAGAAAAACAGCAGATAAATGCTTCTAGGTGATGTTGAATAACAGCACGTGCTGTATTTCTGAACGAAAGGGTTAACGTATGGGTAATGTATGCACTGGAGCCCTGGCTGGCTGATTAATCACAGCAACCCCGCAAATGTTTCCTGCCGTCTCTCCCCATCTACAAAGCCTCTTACTCACGTTGGTAATGTGCGTCTATGGCCATCAATCAGGTCACAACTCGCTGTAAACTATTTATAAATAGGATGCTCATGTGAAGTTGTCATTCCCAGAGCCAGGACGGTCACGTATGGAGGTGGCTTTGGGTCTGGCTGGCCAGGGACGTCTCCCATGCCAGGGAAATCCAGTGCTCAGAATCAGCTCATTCCCAAAGCCTCTGCTCTGTGGGGAAAGCCAGGCACCGAAAGGATGCCAGAAAAGTAAAAGGACACGGGCAGGACTGTGGGAGTGGGGAAGGGAAGTGCCAGAGAGCAAAGGGCTTCCCACTTTTTGCAGTATAGGTGTTTCCCAGACCAGGTTTTCAGGGAGGATGGAAGCGCTGATGCTGAGCAGTGTTCTGGATGTGTTATTGCACCGCACACTTGTTAATCCCTCCGTGCAGCACCTTTGGGTGCTTCACAGCCACGCTACTCCTCCACAGAGCTAAAGCAAGGAGTCCAGTACTTCCCCACAGAGCGAGCCAGAACAGTGTATTAGCACCGGGCCTGGGGCGATTTTTAGCCAGAGGCAGGAAGGGAAAAGTTTTTATCAATACAAAGTGTTGGAGGGGAGAGGAGCAGGGCAAGGTACAGCTGGAGAGTTCAGTGGCGTGGCAAAGAGATGCAGAAATGGTCAGATTTGGTGCTTTTTTTTTCCAGGGGCAGAGGATGACAGGAGTAGGCAGATAGGGAGGTAAGCAGATAAAGGCTGATTTAAGCTGCTTTCTTGGTGGATAAGGGGAGAAGCATTATGAGCTGGGGCCTGGAGAGTGTTGTTAAGCCTGAAAAGCACAGCCCTGGGTTTTCCCCTGGGAGGATCTCAAGGAATTGTGCTGTATTTCCAGCCCTGGCTGAGCTGTGCAGAGGAGACGTTCTGGGGGTCCCATCCAGCCGACGAGCAGGCAAATGCAGTCTGCAACAGCTCAGCCTGTCCTTGGGCTCCTCACCCCCTTACAAGCGATTTTGCAAGGGGAAAAGTTTAAAGTCTGCCTCCTTACTCAGCACCAATGCACCTGGATTTGCCAACAAAAATACAAAGCACGCCTGGAGCAACGCAAAGCTCCCGTTCTGCCCAGGGAGCCCCCCAAAGCCCTGCAGAGCCCCACCGAGACCACCCAGAGGTGTAAAATCCGCTTAAGGTCTCACTTGTTGCCTTCCAGCAGAGGTGCAAAAGGGCACGGAGGAGAGCCTGCGAAATGCGCCGGCCGGGCCCTGCCCGCCCCTTGGCTGCTGCAATCAGCCCGTCTTTTCTTGCAATCCCTCTTGGCAGGCCAAGACGAGCAGGGAGGGACCTGCAAGGCAGGCTGGCTGCCCTCCAAGGAGAAGCAAATGCAAATATTTCTTCACTTCAGCCTGGGTGCGGCCCGGGGATAAAATTTCTCTGGTCTTTCCCAGAGAAGGCATCCGATACCATACCCTGGTGCGGGCCCAATTTGCTCCCAGGAATATGAGAGTGTATGACAAAACCTGCAAAGGTTTTTTTTCTTGCAACTCAAGGGACAGCCATGTTTGTTAAAATGAGCTTTTAAATTGAAGGATGAGCTGACAGGCATGGCCATACTGTTTTTAAATCGATGATCAAGGTTTTGGTTTGTAACCAACTGTGCCTCTTACAGGTTTTGTTTGTAAACTGAAGATTTTGGTGCAGCATAAGCAAGCCTGTAAAGGGAAACGGGTTGGAAACTGCCCCATCAGCCGTGAGAAATGCAAAAAGCAGGCAGAGAACAGAGGGGGAGAGACGAGCCGGATTCCTCACATGCTTTCGCTCTGCCATCACCGCCTCCAAGGTGCTGTTGGCCGTGGAAAGCCGCCGGGGAGCAGCGAACGAGAGCCAGCCACCAGCAAACGCTGTAGCAAAATGGGTCAGTTCTCAGGAGGGAAAACTGAGGCTAGAGCAGTTGAGGGGGCATTGCTGGCTGGAAAGCTGTTCATAGTGATGCTTTGTTTTCCTTTTAAACAGGACAGAGAGCCAAAGAACTGGGTTTTTCCTTTGGTTGACCTGAGTTAATTACAACCATATCCCAGCCAGATTGCTGCAGCGTTGTCCTTTCCAGCAGACCATTCGGACGCATTTCCTTCATCTTCCTGTATGCAAATTCCTTCATCTTCCTGTACTCAGTGCAACCTAAAAAGCTAACAGCTCTTTCATGAAATGTGGTCTGGTTGAGGTAGAAGGATGAAAAGCAGACGGAATCATTCTGGGTTAAAAATAAGTGGAGCAGTGCAAGCCCTGAATGTCTCCAGCTTCATAATTTGGAGCATGGCCAGGATGTAAAAAAAAAAAAAAAAAAAAGA
Organism: Aythya marila; assembly: GCF_965140915.1. Taxonomy (NCBI): domain Eukaryota; kingdom Metazoa; phylum Chordata; class Aves; order Anseriformes; family Anatidae; genus Aythya; species Aythya marila. The sequence continues at coordinate 7,526,031 of NC_139062.1, read as the reverse complement.
AACACCAAACCACCGTGCACTATTCTCCTTTTTTTCCAGTCTCCCTGCAAAAGCAAGCTATCCAGGCTGTGATATGTTTATGGGAGGATCCCAAAGCAGGATCAGGCTAGGATTGTCACCTAAATACCCAGTGCTGGGATTTATTTTTAACACGTACTGTGTTTTTGATACGCGAGGCGAAATCGATGCAGCCTGTTATGCAAGCGTTACCAGCCTGCAAATTATACGCTGTGTTAAAAAAAAAAAAAAAAAAAAATCAAGGAAAAAAAAAAAAAAAAAGAGAGGAAAAAAGAAAACACAACCCACCCTATTTCTGAAAATAGATGCATGGCACATGTCTGCAAGCAGGGCTTTGACATTTTATATCCCAGCTTTATTTCATCGCGTCAGTGGCGATTACAGCATCCTGCAGCCCCATTTCCTGGCTGTGAATTAATGATTTTCACTTGGACCTGACTTCAAGCAGCTTATGTTTCTTTATTTTGCGGGGGTGTTGATTAGAGTCCATAGGTGTGGGGTTTTGTTGAAAAAAATATATATATGTAAAGGCTGGGATAGATTTCTCTCGGGGGTAATGCTGCATTTTGCAGCAGCGGGGCGTTTGTCAGGGCAGCTCATTGACCTCGGTGATTTATCACTGGAGGCAGGAGGCGGGGGGAATATCTCCTAGAAATAAATATATCCCTTAATTCTCCGTGCGGCTAAACTTTCCCTCACAGCCTAGCCGGGGGAATAGACTTTAATCTCCTTTATGCGCCCCTGCGGATGGCTTCGTCCGAGGCAGGATTGCGCTGAGGCGATCGGCATCGCCCCTCCGCCGCCGGCCGCCTCCCTTTCTCGCCGACCCTGGCGTTTTAAGGGCACCACGTAGCCTCCCCATTTTGCGGAGGGAAGGAAAAAAAAAAAAAAAAAAAAAAAAAAAGCAAAAGGAGGATATTTGCCTCACAAAAGAGGGAGGAGGAGGGGGCCGGGGGCTGCCCGCCTCAGGCAGCACAGCGCCGCCTCGCCCGCGCGTGGCGGCCGCTCGCGGTACTGCAGGAGCCGCCCCGCCCGCCGCTCGCTTCACAAAATGGCCGCCCGGCCAGGCCACGGCGAGCGGCGCCCAGGCGACAAAATGGCGCCGGGCGGGCAGCGGGGGGAAGGACGGGCGGCGCGGGGCCGGGGCGGCGAGCGTGGGCAAAGCCGTGCCAGGAGCACGGCCGAGAGGCCCCCCCGGCGTGCGGAGCCCCTCCAGGCGGGCTGTGAGAGCGCTGCGGGTGAAACCCGAGCTCCCCCCGCGCCTTCCTCACGCACCCCCCTTCTCCCCTCCGCCTTTGCAGAAGGACGCGAAAATGCCCGGAGACGCGCGTTTCCACTCGGCCTCGGGGGCGGCCTCAGCCTCCCCCCGCCGCCATCGCCCCTGTGGTCCCCCCACGCCACAGCCCGCCAGCACCGACCCATTTGGGGTGTTTTTTTCCCTCAGAGCGTGAAGATTTTGGGGCCAGAATTGCTCTTTCCACCACCCCCTCCACACACGCACGCACCCCAAGGTGGGTAGTTCTATGCCTAATTCTCCTCCACCGCTTTTTCTCCTTCGTAGGGGTTGAAGCCACCGCCTCTGGCTCTCCTCACAGCGTGGAAAATGCCCAAACGTGATTAAAAAAAAAAAAAAAAGGCACCGAAAACCCAAAACACCCAAGGAGTGATTTATCTGCAGAGCTGGAGGGGCGCGGGGAAGAAGCTGCTGCTTGCCTGGCTCCGCACGACAGCCTGCCCGCCATTCGGGTAATTAAAAGCATATACTTGGTGTGATCAGACGTGGTAATACCGTAAAAAAACACCCCGTCACATCCAAATGCTCGCTGGAGGCTGCAGCCAAGGTACCACGTACGCTTTTTCTTTTCCTTTTTTTTTTGTTTTTTTTTGTTTTTTTTGTTAATGCTGTCTTACCTTTCTCTGCACCACAGTATTGTTACATTATAACATTGCCCCTGCTTTGTTAAAAACCACACACCTAAAATACTATTACTTTTTTTTTTTTTTTCCCCCTAGAATTATAGATTTAGGCCCATGCAGATGTTATTTTATTTCTACATATATGTATATTTATATATCTCTTTCTTCCAAGGACTGATTACAGAATATAAAACAAAAGCCACACACCTAAAACACTATGATTTAATTACATATAATTACTCAATTTTGGCCCATATATATGTTTGATTTTATATTTATATATATATATTACCTGTGTTTTCCTCCATTGGCTTTCTACTACAATATATCCTAAAAGCAGAAGAAAAAAATGCCATAATAAAAAAAAAAAAAAAAGGAAAAAAAGAAAAAAGCAACCCATTTCTTTTTAACAGTCCATGATGGAAGTTTGTGCCTGAATGTTTTATTTGTTCCACAGAGATGTAGATTTTTCCATGGGATATTTGGGGAGGATTTTTTGAATTAAAAGATAAAAATAAAAAATGAAAACAATGAAACAGAACCAAAAATGAAAAAAAAAAATACAAAAACAAACCCCAGTAACTGAAGCTGCAAAGGCAATCAAATAGTCCAGATCAGACAATTCATTGTACCAAAAAGAGAGGACAAATTAGTTCAACTTAAGTGGCAGGGCTTTGCTGTAGCTCCGGGAGGAGGGATCAGCTCCTTTATTCCACCATCTAGCGCTCCAAACACCACCATTTTTTGTGCTTTTGTGTTGGTGCGTTTTGTTTCCAGCCTCGCAGGCTGCAAAACCCCGCCGCGCCGGGCACGCATATGTTGTATACAGAGATTTGCTGCAGGCAGGCAGAGCCGTGCCCCGCTCCTTGTGCATTCCTTTCCCTTTTATTATCTGCTCTATGGCTCGCTCGCTTTTTTTTTTTTTTTTTTTTTTTTTCTCTCCCTCTGTGGGTAGGAAGGTTTCTCTCCTCTCCCCAGCTTGGCTGCTTATTCCAGAAGTTTCTACAGCAGAGGAAATTGCACGGGGGAGGGGAGCACCCACTGCGGAGCCTTTGCCGCAGCGCCGGGCAGGCGTGGTCCTGCCGCCGGGGGAGGAGGAGGAGGAGGAGGAGGAGGAGGATGCACCACCTCCCTCCCTCCCTCCCTCCCTGGTTCGGAGGGGCTCTGGCTGCTCGCAGCCTCTTTCCGAGCCTCTCCCCCCTGCTACATTTCCCCATCCTTGAAGGGGGTGCTGGGAGGTGTTTGCAAGGCTTTTTTTTTTTCTTCTTTTTTTTTTTTCTCCTCTTCCCCCCTCCCCCTTTGCTAAATAAATTAAAAGCAGAGATGTCTCCTGATGGAGATGGATGAGGCTGGGCTTACAGCAATGGGGTCGCTCGCTTGCATGCACTGCCGCAGCCTTGATCTGCGGAGCAAGGCTTTGCTGCTGATGGCAGAAGTGACCTTTCCCAGGCGGTGGGAGAAAGGCTTCCCCTCGCCCCGACGTGCTTCTGCTTGGAATTCATTTTAAATAGCAGCGTTATTATTTTTTATCCACCCCCACCCCCCCCCAACAGCTTGCTGTTTCAATGATTTTTTTTTTTTTTCGGTAGCCTGTGGGTTGAAGCTTCCTCATGATCGTTTTTTGTGTGTGTGTGTGCGCTTTGAATTGCATTTTAAAATTGCCCAGCTGGAGACAAGTCTTGATTAGAGCTGGAACAATAGCTCCATTTTATTAATAATGGGAAGGATTTACAATTCTACAGCACCTTCCTTGGAAGGCTTTCAAAATCATTTGCAAACACACACATATTTAAGCTTTCACAGCTCTGCCTGTGAGGTGGGTAAGTATTTTAATAGTGCCACCAAAAATCACGTAGACCTGGAATTGGTGGCAAATCTCCGTTTCTGAGTGCTGGAATAATGACAGATCTGGTGGGGTTTAGGGCTGCAAAGCTGGGAGGGGGTAGGTTGGTATGCGGGATGGCTAAAAGCTGTAACCTAAATCTGTTTAGTGTTCTCTGTAGATGTATTTTGCTGTGTCCTGGGAACTGGGCTGTTATTTCTCACCCTGCTCCACGCAAGTGACCCTTCCTTCTTGCTCTTTGCCGGAGTGAAGATGTGGACTTACCTGCTTGTCAGTAAACATCTGCTTATAGATTTTTTTTTTTTTTTCTTTAATTCATTACCTTCTTGTAGTCCCCAGGTGACCTCCTGTAGTGCTGGCTCCACTGTGGTTTGACCACAGCTTTGCATTAAAGCAGGCTGTGAGCACTAATGTGTCTCTGTGCAAGCCAGAATGACCTTGCCGGGGGGACTGGGCCCACCAAGCTAATGCAGATGCTCCGCTTCGATTACACAACCCTGCGTGCAGCTTTTTTTCTGCACATCCCTTCCCTGACCCAGGTAGCGCAGGGGACTGTTGCAATGCTATGGGTGAAAGCTGTCTTCTGCCGTAATTTTTTTTCCTCCTAGGGAAATGCAAGCTTATTTGTGTAATTCCCACTCCATGGCAGATACCTTCTCTGTAAGTACTGTAAACATGCAGCGATCCAAGAGCCATCGGGGCAGTTGGATCTGGCCTTGCCAAGGACTGTAAGGCACAGTGGTCTGGTTGTGTGTGTGCTGTACACTGGCCACAGAAAGCCACAATGCTTCTGTGGTTACTTCTGTCTGGATAGCATGAGTAGGTCCCAGGGCTTCCCCTTCCCACCACTTGCTGTTTCACAAAAGAAAAGGCCGGTGCTTCTGGAAAAAGCTCTGCCTTGTGGGCTTTAAAAACAAACAAACAAAAAAGGAATAAAGAAAAACTGCTGTGGATTAGTCATCTTTATTGTTAAAGGAGGCTGTGTTTGCTGGTCCTATCTATGTAACGCAAGTGCATGTGAGATATTAGCTATTAGCTCTATTTGTGAAGGCTGGTAATGTGCTCTGGTCACTGCTCTTTGGAGTTGTGCCACCAAGGCTCCATCAGGCTGCTGCTGGCAGGTGGAAAAACTGACAGGCTGGCTTTTCATACCCTTCCATCCATTTTCCCTTTTCACTGCCAATATCTCCGCATTGGCAGGTGTGGAAACACAGAGGCTGTAACAACAGCAAGTGAGGATAGATGAGCTGTCTTCTAGGGTCCAATGCCAGAGAAGAAACCCCAGTGTATTTTTTTTTTCTTGCCTATGGTGGCTTTTACTCTAAGCCCAATTGACTGTATGTCGGGAGAAGACTGAGTTTGATCCTTTTGGATGCTAAAATCGGTGCTGTTTTTAATCCTTTGTTGTTTTTTTTTCCCCTTCCCCATAGTCACACAGAAGACCGAGCCATGCAATTAAAATGGGATAGCAAAGGACAGCTCCCTCCCCCTTTCCCCTTTCAAAAAACCTTCCAGAGTTGTGTGCTCTTGAACTGCTGCATAGGCAGAAAACATACAATGCAGTTGTCAGCATTGTGCTGATGTGTGGCACATTAAAAAAAAAACACACACACACAAAAGGGGTGGGGAGAGCGGGCGCCTCCAGGGAGTAAAACTGTGGGGCCCCTTTCCCTACAAGTGAACAGACCTACGTGCAATAGTATATTACTCCTAATTTTGCTCAGGCAAATGCAATGCGCAGACGTCAGAGGGAGGGTTGCAACATGCTAAATTGTGTTGCTGAAGATCAGGGTCCCCTTGAACTATTTTTTCTGTGAACTTGCTCCCATGAGATGCTGCGGCTTCATTACTTGATTCCTCAAGGTTGTGCTTGCTCACCAGGAAGAAGGGAAATAGTTCCTTACTGGGTGCAATTTCTTTTGTTGTGTTGCAAAATGTAATAAAAAGCACCTGGTTCTGGTCTCTCCTAGGTCGTGCATGACTTCAGCAGGCAGAGCCCTAGCGGTTACTAGCGAGCAAGGAGAGCGGGTATTGGCACCTTGTCGTTAGCCTTCCTTAACGAGAATATTGGGATTGGTGTTGTGTGAGTGCAGCGTTCCTTAATGAGAGCATTGGCATTGGTCTTGTGCGAGTGCCTCTGGCTGACCAGCGGAGGGGCCCTGCCCTGCTAAGCTGGAGCAACACCTAATGAGAAACGCAGTGATTTCACTGCCAGCGAGGCAGCCTGGTTGCTGCAGTGATTTGTAGCGTGGCTGTGACTTTATGCTCTTCTGGCAAAAATTTAGCTGAGGATTAGTGTGAGGTGTCCAGGCCAGATTTCATACCGTGCTCCCTGTGCTGGAGAGCTGGGGGAAGCTGGTGTGTGGTGGACGTGAAAATTGCCAATAGCTCGTGTGCCTGAAGTCTCTCATATATTTGGATTAAATGAGCATGGGCAGGAAAATAATTTTATTCTCTTGCTAGGATGTGTTTGGAGATAAGCCTTGTGTTTCTCAGAGGTCTCCGCTGGCCTGCAGGTACAGTGGACCAACAAACTGACCGTTTGGGATGATTTCATGTTTTCCAGGCTGGCACACCCTGTGGGACTCAGAATTACTTTTCCTTGGCAGTTTGGGACAACTAAGTGAGTTACCTCTTGAGCACTGAACTTTTACCGCCCCATGCTTTGGACTGAAGAGTTACTAGAACTACATCCGCGAGGTTTCCAAGCTAAACAAAACCTGAATTTCTGGTGCCAAAAAGCAAGCGAGTGATAGAAACCTCCACTCCTCCTCCGTAAAGGGGGAAACCACAGCCTTTCCAGCTTTCCTATTATAGCGAAGAGTTAAAAAGGCAGAAAGATGCGTCGTGAGGTCCGCAGAGCTAGTGGTAGGGTAAAATGAAAGCCAAAGCTAGACAATAAACTGTTCTGTGCTGTATTGCTGGAGAGGATTTAAGATGGGATTGCTCTCGATGTGCAAGCACTTTTCTTCTGTGCCTTTTCCTTGAAGTGAGAGTGATCATGGCATGAACGTGCCCAGCCTGCTTCGTTTAAAACACAGTTACGTCGCTTCGGTATCAAAACGTTGTTTGGTGAAACAAAAGCGTTGATGTTGGCTGGCTTGCGATTTATTTTCTGCTGGGTGTGCCGATCAATCAGATGGGGAATGTGGGCAAGAGCAGCCTTCAACTCACAGGGCTGGACTGTGTTCTTTGTGTTAAACTCTTGTCCCGCAGCATCTTCAGCATAATTTCTGTGATTCCTCCTGGGCATTGCATGTGGGGCCTTTTATGTAGAGTTAATGCACATCAACGGGGTGTTAAAAATGGCAACGTACAGCATACAGTGATCTCTTCTGTCTGAATGGTTTGGTTTGCTTTTAAATCCTTTGCAGTGTGGGGCTGGCCTCCCCCCTCAAACCCCCTCCCACTTTCTTTTCCCCTGAAGCGTCCTATTTTGCAGCCTGGAAGACTGAAGTCCTCTGTTTGGTTGTTTAAATACCCTGTGTTTGGGAAAAACGAGCAGGTACAGCTCCTCATGTGGTTGCAGAGATCTTTGGGGCCAAGGCAGAAGCTGGCACCTTGATGTTTCTATTTTTTTCCCTATGTTTCATGAAAAATTAGGTATTAATTCTAATATATTTGCTACACAGTAAGCAAGAGTGAGCTCTTTTGCAGTCCTGTGAGTGCACATGGTGTTTTGGTTGCGTGGCTTAGCAATTGCTCTGTGCGGTGCTGAAACGTCTGTTTTTGTGTAGCAACGTATTTTGAAAACAGAAGTGTGCTTTTATATATATACAAACGGGTTCACTGTACACCAAATTCCAGGGGCTCCTGAGCTGTGTTTACTGTGCTGCAGAAGGTAGCTGATGCTAACCCACTGGCTACAGTGGCAGTATTTTGTGGCAGCTCCCATCCCCAGTGCTGTGTGGATAAGAACACCACCACCGGCTTTAGCTGGGAGCAGTGCTTGAAAAGGAATTGCTAAATTCTGGGTGCAACCATTTCAGTGACTCAAAGGGAGTCTTCTGGACAGAGTTATCACGTTTTGAAGGCTTGGAGCACTAACCCTCAAGGAGGCAAGAACCCAAATCAATAGCTTTATTGATACAAATCCTATGCTTTGTGTTGCTTAGGATCCAGAACCAGGCTTCATGTTCCAAGCGTTACCGTATAAACCAATCTCCTCCATCTTGGCAACACATGAGCCCAAATATCAAACAGCACCAATCCCTTCTTGGAGAAAATTATCCGTTGCATAAAATGTAATGGGTAAGCAATAAAATTAGCCCAGTAATTCAGGCTGGCTTAAAAATGAGATAAAAGCCTGGCTGGCAATTTGATATTCAGCTGCCATACTGTCACGTTAATAAATATAGTCAATGAGCAGGAAGGGCACGTAAATAAATTTTCCAATGGCAAGATGGAGGCTGGAGCTGGCCAGCTCGAACAAAGCAGAGCTCCGAGCGTTCTTGGTGCTGTCTGAGAGCCCTGGGCTGTAACACGCCGTTTTCCTGTAAAAAGCAAAGCAAGCTGGGTGCCTACTGGACACTGGGGATAATTGCTGCGTGCCGTGACTGCGGCCGCTGCAATCCTTGCAGGTCTCTGGTTGATGCAGCTGGCCGATGTCCCCGGCTGCGGGGAGCAGCGTGATGCCTCCCTGCCCCAGCTGCACTGCTGCGAGCTCCAGAGGCAGAGCCCTCGCTAAGCCAGACCCAAGCGTAGGAAGTCCCGGTCTTAGCAAATATAGCTCTGGTTGCTGTCCTTGTTCGGTATCTAATCTTTTTTAAATGTTTGGCAAGCCGTCCCTGCAACACGTGGCAGTGTGCTCCACCACTTGTGTAAGATACAGTGTTAAAAATGTTACGAACATTATGTTACATGTTAAAAATGTATGAACTTGCCTTTTCAAGTGTTGTCTGCTCGCTCTGTGACGTGCCCTTCAATTTATTCACATTTCCTCCTAGATGCGAGGCTGTCTCTGGCTGTTCCCTTCGCTTTTTGTATGGACCCCAAGGATGTTTTCTGATTCTCCTGCCCTTTTTTTTCTCCAAACTGGAGAGCTGCTAACTTTATTAGCTCCTTATATGGCAGCACCATTTTCTCACGCCTTTAATGGCTCTCTTTTGATCTGTCCTGCTCTTGCTTTGCTTTTCTTGATGTGAACACAGTGTTCAAGCTGAGATGGGTTTATAACCTGCTCCCTCATTAATATCTGGCCTGGTATTTTAATCCTCTCCAAGTGGTGATAAGAAACATGCAGATGTTTTAACTGAGTGTTTGACCGAGATACCCAGAGATAGCTGGGTTCTCACTACACCTACCGCGTGTATGAGTAATTAAATTGTGCCTTGCCGTGTGCCGGACACTGCCCTGGTGTGTGCCGAAGGCCGAGAGGCATCAGGTGGAGGAGAGCAGCTGGACTCTCCTCTTCTTGGCTCTTTGCCCCCCGCGTGGCAGTAGCACACCGGGGTCCAGGGTTATCTCAGCCCTTGGTGCTTGCCACCGGGCTCGTGTCGCCAGCAGTGCCGGGACCGTGGGCTGGCACGGGCGGCGTGAGCACGTGTCCCTCCTGCGGTGACAAGGACAGCAGCGGCTGCTGCCACATAAGGCTGGTCCTTTATCGAGGTCCCTTTGGCCTCCTGAGGTGGAGGTTGTGCTCGCTCCCGTCTTGAGCATCAGCCTGTGTTCTTTAAAATCTTAGAGTGAGCTGGAGGAATCCCGTCACGGCGGCATTGCCCAAGTTGCGTGTTGCAACTGGGAACAGTTTCCCCCCAAAGCATATGGAAAGGATCAGAATGGTCCAGGGCTTTGCTTTGCGTCAGGAGCCGGGGTTTGTGCTCTTCTTCCAGCTGGCTTTCATGTAAATGGAGCCTTTTAAGCACTGTTTTCAACCATTTCTTCTGTCAACAGAGTCCATGCCTTTGTTTGCGACAGCTCCTGGTCGGCCTGCAGACGTCCCTGCTGGCCAGCCTGCTCTCAGGATTGTGGTGTGACAGCAGTGACCCCGCGAGAGGTTTCTTTGAAGGACCTGGGAGTCCGTGTGGTTTTCTCTTGTCCCTTGGATGTGTTTCCCTGGCAGGGAGGGAGGGAAAATGGTTGGAAGTGTTGCCTCAGCAAGCATGCCCAGCTGGGGAGGGGAAAATATGGCATCGAAAAGCTACTTGATGCATGGTTTGAGGGAAGGGGGGGGTTCTTTCCTCCCCAAAGTGGATGCCTGTGGAGTGCTTAAAAAAGGTATAGACAAGTAGTTCCTGCTCGTTGGGCTTTTGACCAGTTAAAACAAAGAGCTAAGCCCATTTCCATAGAGAAATGTGTGGTGGAAAACTCTGGTGGAGTACATTAGCAATGCCTTTTCGTGTGTGTGTGTGTGTGTGGCTTGGTCACATGCTTTAAATAATAAATGGTTTGCATTCAAAAGATGTATTTATTTATTTTTAATCAGTAGATCTCAGTTTGGCAGAGCAGTTTAACACCCGTCATCACTGGGGAAACTGAGGCACGGGGCCATGAAGGGATCAGCCTGCAGCCGCACGGCAGAGCTGGGGATAAGACCCAGGTTTGCAGAGGCTCAGGTTGATGTGCGTCAGAGGTCTGATTAAATCAAGAGATTTGCAAGTTTAAGTGACCTATAGCTCAACGACTTTGACCAGTTGCTGCTAGAAGGTTTCAGCCGCCCTGGGCAGGGTCCTGCCAGACCGGGCGGCATCTTGCAAGGTGCCCACCAGAGATTAATGAGTGTGGACTAAGGGCAGAGGTGGCACAGTTGAGCTCCGCTCATCCCAACAAATAAGAACATGGTTTTAATCAATAGAAAAGCGCCGGCAGCAAGCAGGAGGCTTTGGCCAAGGAAAATACTGAAATATTAGTCTGCTCTCTGTGGTGAAAGCAGCTAACTGGCTTATGTGGCTTCAAAAAAAAATAAAAAAGTACTAATGGCCCTGGGTGCGTGTTCAGTTTTATCCTGACCTCAGACTGCTCACTCGCTGCTGCTCTGAGTGTTGTGGCAGTAATCAGCTGGGCATTTTTGGGCACATAAATGAGTGGTATTATCAGCAGCGCAGAGTCTCACTTTTTTTTCCTGAAGGTGCAAAAAGCTACCCTCCAGGTTAAGGACGTGCAGCTCCGGGTTCAAGAGCTGCCCTTCAAGCAGGGATGGGTCAGACCGCGGCCTTGTCAGCAGTGTTAAGTACCAAAATCCCTGCAACTGTAATTTCACATCCTGGCACGCTCTTTTCGGCACTTCGTCCGTTCACTGCGGATGCCGGGGTGCAAAGCGCTGCCTGCCCCGTGCCGCTTGTCGTGGGCGGCTCACCCTGCCCGCGCTCCAGCACCGGGGCAGGCAACTTCTGCCAGCAGCGTGCGCAGAGCTGGAGCTCCCAGTGGGTGCTTTTTTCCGAAAATCCCCACAGAAAACCCACGCTGGGGCGCGGGAGCAGGGGATGCCTTGCTCTCCGAACCTCTGCACGGTGGGAGTTTGTTTTCCGCGGTTCTCAGGGCGACGCGGCCTCCCCGTTTCGGTCGGGGAAAGGATTTGGCAGCGAGGCGCCCGTGGCCGTTTGCATAAGAGCGAGGATGATTCAGTGACCTCCCTCCCACCGCCGGAGCGCTTGGCGGGCGGCCAGCGCTGCCAGCCCCGCGTGAGGTTGCATATAGCTCTGAACTTTGGAGTCATTAGAGATAAACAGCGCTATAGGCTCCTGAAAGGCCGCGCAACGCCGGGCCCTTGTCTGCCTTAACCCAAATTAATTTTTTACTCGCTCTTGCTGATTGCATCGAGGCAGCGCGCTGGGTTTTCCTTTGGTTTGCGTGTCACGGAGAGGGGGAGCCTCGAGGCCCCGGCTTCTGAGTGTGTCGGGGTGTCCGTGTGTCCGGCCCTGGCCCTGTGGGAGCACCGCGCTGGGAGGGCTCCTGGGAGCATCCTGCAGGGCTCGTCCTGGCCCCCCCCGCCTTGTGTCCTCCCCCCTGGGTGCTCGGCACACTGCAGCCCCTTCCTTGCCGCGTACCCCACGCTGTGTAACGCAGCTCCTTGCTCTGAGCCCCGCTCCTGGCAGCGCAGCCCCCTCGGTTCTCATCGCCTCCCGTCCGTGTCTCACGGTGCCCCCCTCCCTCAGGGCAGCCCCGCTTTGTGTCCCCCCCCTCACCTCACGCCGCGCCCCCTCTTCCTCCTCGCCCCCTTTTTTGCAAGCCAGCCCCCCCTTATCGCTGCGTACCCCTTATCGGCTATGCAGAGGGGTCACACCCCAATTTCCCATTTCCCACCCTTTTTGTGCCCCCCCCCCTTCCCCCCTCATCGCTGTCCCCCCCATTCCCCCCCCGCCCCTCTCTGCCCCCGCGCGCCCCCGCGCATGCGCGGTGCCGCCGCCCGGCCGCGGGGCGTTCCGCGCTCGCGCTCCTCCTCCCCCCCCCCTCCCCACCCCCCCCTCCGCCTTCCACCCCCCGCCCCCCCCCGCCCAATGCCGGCGGCGGGGCCGCGGCGCGCGCCCGTGCGCGCAGTGCGCCTGCGCGGGGGCCCCCGTGTGGCGCTGCGAGAGGCGCGGGGGGGGGCGAGCGAGCGGAGCCGGCGGAGCCGCGAGGGGCAGGAGGAGGAGGAGGAGGAGGAGGAGGAGGAAGGGGGGGGCGGCGGGGGGGGGGGCGCCGCGCTGCCGCTGCCGGAGGAGGAGGAGGAGGAGGAGGAGGAGGAGGAAGCGCGAGCGAGCGCGCCGGGGCCGAGGCGGGGGGCGGCCGGCAGCGAGCGGAGCCGCGGCGGGGGGGGGGGAGCCCGCCGCCCGGCAGCCAGGGGGCCCCCCCGCAGCCCATGGTGCCGCCCGCCGCCGCCACCACCGCCGCCGCCGCCGCCGCGGGGGGAGGCAGCTGAGGGCGGCGGGGCCCCGCGGCGGAAGAGGCGGAGGGCGGCCGGCAGGAGGCGGGGGCGGCGGCGGGCGAGCGGCGGCGGCGGCGGGCGGCAGCGCTGCGCGGGGGGAGGCGGCCGCGAGGCCGGGCAGGGGCCGGGGCCGGGACCGGGGCCGGGGCCGGGGCAGGGGCGGCGGGCTCGCCCCGCGCCGCGCAGCATGGTGCGGGAAACCAGGCACCTCTGGGTGGGCAACCTGCCGGAGAACGTGCGCGAGGAGAAGATCATCGAGCACTTCAAGCGGTGAGTGGCGCCGCGGGGCAGCGGGGGGGGGTGTCGGGGGGGTTGCACGGGGCGCGGAGCACCGGGGCCGTGCCGTGTTACCGCCCGGTGCTCCGGAGCGGGCCGCGGCCGTGCCCCCGCTGCCAGGCGGAGCTGCCGGGGGCACTCAGCAGAGCCCCGGAGGAAGCAGCGCCCAGCCCCGCAGCCCTGCACGAGGGCAGCGCTCCGCGGGCCGGGCCGCTTATTGTTGGCTGTTGGTGGCTTTTTTTTTTTTTGTGTGTGTGTTTTTTTCTTTTTTTTTTTTTTTTTTTTCCTCCCTCTCGGTGTGTCGTCGTTGCATAGATGAACCCAGCTCCCACGGCGCAGCTCACGAGGAAGTAGTGGCTGTTTGCACGGTTGTATTTTCCTCCTCCCCGCTGCACGGTTCCGTGCGAGAGGAGGCTTCTCGTGAGTCGCGGCAGCACCGCGGCTGTGGGAAACGTGCGCGCACAAAGTTGGTGCCCGGCGCTGCACGCTGGAAGCTTCTCCTAGGAAAAAAGAAGAAGGTGACGAGCCCCGGGTGCAGCCGCTGACCTCCCACCAAGTGATTTTTGTTTTTTATTTTTTATTTTTTTTAATTCCGAAAGGATTTGGAAGCTTCCTCCAGTCTGCCTCGCTCTGCTGCCTTAGCGCTGGAAAAATGACGGCGCGTCCTTAATAATGAGTCACCATGGGAAAAATAGATGTGGTTACCAACACGCGAGGAGGCTGGGCCGGGGAGCCCGCTGACAGATGGCGGGCCTCGGCTGCCTCCCTGCCCGCAGCCTCAGCCCAAAAAGGGGCCGTGGGTGCTGCCCCCCCGCCTCGCTCACAGCCCCATGGGTGGCACCGTGCCCCCCGTGGCTCTGGGGCCACGGCTCGTGGTCCCCTCTCTGCCTGTGCACAGCCCTGGGCCAAGCCAAGCGGCCCTGGGGGGCTTCTCCCCACACCCGGCTGCTGCCAGGCGGCCTCTAAAATGGCGGCGGGGCCCCGGCGGCGTGGGCAGGCGGCGCGGGGGCTCGGGCACCCCCGGGCTGCGGGCAGGGGGCCCCGCCGCAGGGCGATCCTGCGGGGCTGGGAGCCAGACGTGGCGAGGCTGGAGCTGAAATGAAAAAAACAGGAATCGTAAAAAAAAAAATACAAAGAAAAACAAGGTTCAGCTGCGTATCCGCGCTCGGAGCGGGGGCTGCGCCGACCTATTTACTCGTCGCTTCTCTTCACGTTTGCCCCCCCCTCCCAAGCCTTGCATTCCGCCAACGCCACCGTCGGCTGCTCTCCCGGTGGCTCCCACGGAGGGGATGGCACTCGGGCATTTGCTGCGGTTTGTGGTGTCCCCGAGCCCAGGTCGCGGGATCGGGCGTTATACAAAGGCAGGGTTCGGGGAAGAAAATGCGCTGCGGGGCTGTTTGTGTAATTCCAGGCATAGCTAGCTGAGGAAATACGAGGCACTCGAATGGAAGTGGAAATTTGACATTCCTGGGTCTTATTTTGTCCATGCCTCCTCTTTTGTAAGATGTATTAAAGCAGGAAAAAGTTGCTATGGTACTGTTGCTTAGAGATGGATGTGGAAAAAATGGTAGGCTCTGAATTAATTACCTTTTTTTTTTTTGTTGTTTCTACCTTTGCGAGTTTCGATTGGTGGCTTTGGAGGGAGGTTTGCTGCCAGGCAAAACCCTTCATTCCTATATTTTCTCGCTTTGTTTTGAAAAGAGATTTGTTTCAACGTTAGTGCATTTCGAGGAGGCCGGTCTCGCACGAGTAAACACACGGGTAAAAATACGCTCCAGCCGCTCTGTGCCTCTGCTCTGCGCATCTGGCTCCGCTCGAAGCATCTGGCTCGGGGTGCGGGTACCAGAGGGGAGGGCGAGGGACCCCCGCGGGGGTCCGGCTGCCCGGGTCTCTGCCGCAGGTACCCGTAGCCGCGGGCGCCGGCGAGGTGCAGGTACTGCCCGCGGACAATGGAGCCGCGCTCTTTGTGCGCCGGGGCCCGGTGTCACGGCTGCGAGGCGGAGGGCTGCCTCCTTGGAAAGAAGAGCTGTCGCCTTTGGAGCGCGAGCCTGAGGAGACGGAGCTGATCCTGCGAAATGGAGTTCCCACCCATCCCCCTGCCTGAGAGCGGCCGCTGGCGGCACCGCGCTGCCAGCGGGAGGGAGTTGGGGAGCAGCCCGCCTGGAATCCCCCGGCCTGGGCAGCACACTGCCTGCGGGGGCTTTGTGTGTCCCCTTGGCTGACGAGGTGCTGCGGCTCCTGTCTCACAGCCTGCGTGCCCGCTGTCCTGCTGCTGCCCGGCCTCTGCTAGGAGCCCGTTTGGGAAACGCGACCATCCTGCTTCCAAAGAAGCAAAATTCAAGGACGGCTCTGAAACTTCAGGCCTGGCAGGCGTGTTCAGTAGGAGGGGTGTGCTGGTTTTATCTTCTTTTCTTTCCTTGTCCAGTTACTGGGGGCACCTTGCTGGCATTTGCAGTCTTTCAAGTCATTTTTTAAGAGAAGGAATTAAGACGAAGGTGTTTTGCAGAAGCTATCTTTTTGGTTGTAAAACACTCTTGATTGGTTACAACACTGTTTATGAATTCTCCTCTCAGATGAGCAAATACTGGAGTTGGTCTTGAATCCTTGGCTTATCACATAGTGTTATTTTTTTTCTTGGAAACTCCTTTTTATAGATTGTCTTCATACTAAAAGGGGTAGCAAGAGAGTGATTTTGTGTGTATTGGGAAAAAAAAAAATCACTCAGGGCTTTTGTTTTGTTCTCCTAGGCAGCTACTCCCTTTTGAAAAACTTCTTTCTAACGTGCTGTGTTTTCTTTCGGTGAGCTGCTCAGGCATTCCTGAATATGAAAGCAATCGGGGCCAGGAGCTGGGGT
This sequence comes from Aythya marila, assembly GCF_965140915.1. Classification (NCBI taxonomy): domain Eukaryota; kingdom Metazoa; phylum Chordata; class Aves; order Anseriformes; family Anatidae; genus Aythya; species Aythya marila. The sequence goes on along the minus strand of NC_139062.1, from coordinate 7,510,281 downwards.
CCGCAGTTAAGATGGAGCAAACGCCGAGCCCCTGGCAGGGTGTCGGGGCTGAGCTGGGCGCGCGGGGAAGCAGTGGGAGCAATCATTCCGGGCTCATCTAATTAACGCTGTCTTGACTAGCAGGAAAAAAGTCATTCACCATCACTGGAACAGATGCTCGGCAGCTTGCGGAACAAGGCAACTAAATATAGTAACAGTTGTCCCCAGCACAAGTGTTGGCCTTCCATATTTTTTTTTCCCTGTGTTTTCTCCCAGTTAATCTGAAAGAACACGGCTTTGTCCCTTTATTGGTGTTTTAAAGGGCAAGAGGAGTAAAAGCTGCTTAATTGCGTGCCATGTGACTTTGGTATGCCATCTCGTATTCTGTGGGAGAATTAAGATGTTCAGAGGGGCAACCAAGCCCAGGAAAAACCCTGGGTTTCGGGGAACAAACGCCTTCCTTTAAAGTCACTGCGAATGCGTTGCAGATCAGAGCAGCCCTGGAGGAGACGAGTATCGTAACGCTTCTTCAGGCCTGTTGGAAAACCGGCGAGCTTTGTCCGGCACCACGCTGCTCCCTGGTCCGAGGGGTGTAGGATACCCTCTGGAGAAGCAGTTTGTGTTTCTAACACCGCCGCTCTTCGGAGTTGCTCTGCAGTACATGGGCGTAATCGAGAGCACGTGTTTGTTTTCAGTAACTTCCAAATAACATTCGGTCAGCGTACAAAATGTTGTGTCTGATGGTTGGGAGCCTGGGAACACGAAGCCTCCCTGCTCTCTGCTCCATGCATTGCTGCTGAGGGTGAAGGTGGCGCAGCGGGATGCTGGTCAACTGCTCCCCAGCCCTCGTGGGGCAGAGCAGTAGGACTGCCACTGGGGGACTGCCACTTGGGACCCTTGGAAGAACCCCCCCGTGGCTGTTCAGTGTTGGAGCTGTTTATTTAGGACTGCACCATTTCTCCAGCCTTCCCCGCTTATGCCAGCAGCAGGTCTTTTGGTGCCTTTCCACAGGAACAGTCTTGAGTCGGATGTAGGAGCGCTGCAGTCCTTCTAGTAAAATTCTCGAATACATTCCCGGGCTTTTATTGCTTACAATCTAGTGATGGTTCTTGGATATCATTTAAGATGCAAACACATGGGTAGTTACACTAAATCAGCTTTGCATATAGAGGTCCCTAACCAGATGTTAGGTTTATCTGAGGAAGAGGCAGGAATATGGATGCAGAATGAACTACTTCTGCTTTTTTTTCCCCTCTGTTCTTACCACTTGTAGGTGATGGTGTTTCCACAGCGCAGGCGCTAGCCTTTTTAGCTCAGCGCCTTTGAAAGGAAGGGGAAGGTAAAATTTATGCCTGTGCTTTGTTGAGGCAGTGTCTGGAATATCAGGCAGTGTCGGTGCTGGGTTATGCTGCGTTTTACAAACGTCTCCAGTAAGGTGATTGTAGTTTTACAGAACAGAAAACGCAGGAAGATCGTGGGAAGGCATTCGGTTGGGGGATTAAGGCATGGGGATTAAGCTAATTGCCCAGAATCGGATGGGAAAGACAGACATGGAAGGCACAAGGCGTGTCCTGCCTCCCTGAGCCTTGGTCCGGCTCCGTAGCGAAAGCCTGCCTCGCACCGCACGAAGGCTTTTCAGTCGAGGGGCTAAAGGAGCACGGGTGCTGGCGGCGCCCCCATTTTCCACAACACCTCTGGTGGTGCTGCCGGCCCTGGCCCCAATGGAGAAGCTCCCTGAGCAGCCACCTGCTTCTTCCCCATGGCCGAGCTGCGCGGAGGGCGGCTCCTTGGCACTTCGGGGTCCGCTGGCTGCTCCGCGTTCTGCTCTTCGCGTGCACTTGAGGTGGCAGCTTGGTGACGCCACGCTTGGCAGGGAGATGCCTATATAATGACTTCAAAGAAACTTAATGAAGAGCCGCACCGAGCACAGATTTGGACTAAGCTTCTATTAAGTGTTTTTAAACGCTGAGCCGTGTTAGAAAGATAAGTGGATGTACTTTGTTACAAAATTCTGTCCTCTGGTGAGTCCTGCCAGCATTGCTTGTTGCCTGAACTTTCTTCAGAGCGTCCTGGTTGCATGTCCTGGTCCTGTTCTGGCTGAAAGGCTGCTCTGAAGTTACACTGGCTTTTGGTATTTCTTGGGCTTACTTTAAATTCCATTGGTACCATAATAAATAATCCTGATGCCCTTTCTGGTGGATTGCTGAATGCCTAACTCAGTCATGTAAAAGCTCTGTGAGGTTGCTCAACGTGCACGGGAGATGCTTGTTGGAGCTTGAGGGTTGCTGTGGCCGAATCTGGGTCGCTGGAAGCATTTGGCTCCCTGTGGAACCCCTTCTGTGAAGAGAGAAAGCAGGCTGGTGCACGGAGAACGTAACAGCCCTTGTGAGGCATACGCGGATATTAAACCCATTCATCAACTTAAAACAGGGGACTAGGAAAGGCCTAAAGCTGTTTTTGATAGTCTTGTTGACTGTTTTTTTTTTTTTTTTTTTTCCCCCAATGCTTTTCATAGGACAGAAAGTCATGCCAAGTTCTCTGGCAGATGACCTTATTGCAGTCTTAAGGTGTGTCCAAAATTAGGTCCTTGTCTTCGCTGAGGGCCAAGAAGCGCCAGCTAGCATTTCATAAGAAAGGAAGCAAATATCCAAATGAGTGGAGGGCAGGCTGCAGTCCTTGGGCACGTTGGTGAGTCAGGATGAACCCAGAGCTTTGTTTTCCTGAGCCGATGTGCTGCGACTGCAGACTGACTGGCTGCTCTGGTGGCTTCATGCTGTCGTCAGCTTGTGAGCAGGAGGACGTGTTCTGCACGTGAAGATGCATCTGAGGAGCAATGACAGCCAAAGCGAGGTGTTCTGGTGGTGTTTGGGGATGGTGGGGAGGGGGTGAAGGTGAGGGTCGCCCCTCCTGGCTGCTGTCAGGTTGCTTCAGCCAGTGCTCTGGGAGGTGCTGGTGACGGGGGTGTAAGCAGTTAAGTTGCCTGTGGGGTGGGTAAGGTCTGGTTTTGGTGGATACCAAAAATAAGCACTTGTGAGATACAGCATATGTGTTTTTTATTAAGCTCCGTGAACTCGCTGAGGTCTGCGAACGCCCTGAAACCAAAGACTGGAAAGGCAAACATTCTTAAACAATGAACTAAGGAATAAACTAGAAAATATGATTACTCTCCATAATAAGATTTTGAGTTTAGCTGCGTCTTCGGCATGCCAATTTAGAAATCTCGTGGGAGGAATATGAGCCTGAAGATGGAAATTCACAGTGTACAACCAGTCTCGTGGCTTACCTTCACATGAGTCTCTGTAGTGTTCTGAAGATGATTTGAACAGTTAATGAACATCAGACAAAAGCTGCTTTTTTGCTGCCGAGCTTGCAAGGCACTGGCTCGGACCCGATGAGGGTACGTGCGGGGGCAATGCCAGAGCCTTTGCCTTTCTGCCTGCCTGGAGAGCTCCCGTTGTGGCTGGGTCATGTCAGCTCTGGTCTCCTCGGGTCCAAAAACCCGTCTCTAATGCCCGTCTGCAGTAATGTTTTAAGATGTGATGATGACTTCTGTGTAATGAATAAAACACAGCGACTGCTTTGGTTTCTGCATTTCCATAGTTATTGTTTAACCTACTAACACTGTGTAATCGTCGCATGCAATCTGTAAAATCCTGTAGTGTGAAGATAACATCCCTTAATAAAAGAATAAACAGTTACAGACTTTTCATAAATATACCACAGTATATTCCAGGGCCTGCTGCAATCTGATCTGTTAACGGGGTAGATTGACTATGAAGGCAGTGTCTCTGAATTCATTTGAAACAACATACTTCTCAAGACGGATTTTTTGGAAGTGTACCCTGTAGCACTGCGTGCGGCTGGCTCCGTACGCTATTTTGTATATTCATGCGTTGTATGAGGTCCAAATATTCATGGTGACTTGGGTGAGAATGCAGCAGAATTGGGATGCAAAAGGAACATCAATTTTCCGCTCAGAGAAACTAATCATGGGAGGCGAGCAGCAGCCTATCTCGGTGACCAGTGTCTGTTTAAAAAACCCAGACACTTTTTAAGAACAAAAGGGAGCTTTTTTTTGCTTCCTTTCTCTTCCCCTTTTTAATTAAGCTCAACAATTTTAAATTGAAAGCACTTTCTTTTAGTACACTTAGATCTGTGGCGTGCGTGGCCAAATCTAACGAAAGCGTGCTGAACGTGGTCTGGTCTCACACCGAAAAGCGAGATAAATCCCAACATCCCTGGGAGCAGCGTGGATAGGTGATCTGCGCCAGCGCTCTCTGCAGATGGAGGCAATGGTGACTTGTTTGTGTCTTCCTCTTGGATGCCCTCCTATCCAAACACAAGACCTTACGTGTCTTCTGTTACCCTCTGATGTGGTAGGAAACTAGAGCTGGGTTCACACCAAGCTTTTGTCACAGTCGTGACCGGGCACACAATCACGGCTGGTTTTTGAAGTAATCTTTTAGCTCAATGAAAAGAGCACTGCCAGGCTGTAACTTTAACGAGTGGTGAATCAGCTTTCCTCCAGGTAGAAACCTGAGCTGCTGATGTCCTCTGTCCGCGGGACTCGTTATGAATAACTTGATGTCCCTGTCGCATGGAGCGAGCTGGGGTCCGTCCCATCGTGCTGCTGGCGTGAGTGCCTCCTGTCCCCGCCGGTGGGGGCGGCTGCCAAAAAGCTCACAGAGGCTTATTTCAGCGTTCCCTCTTCAGGCGCTCTGTGGCAGCTGTGGGTGACCCGGAACAGTCAGTAGGGCAAAATAAGAAAGATAAATTGCCAAGTTGGATGTTTAAAGTAGTCATCGCTGGAGGAAAAAGTCTTCCGGCCTCATTCACATCCTGACTGTGAGGAGAATAAAAGCTCAGAATGGATAACTGTCTTCCTTGTATACAGAATCAAATCTGATTTAATTTTGGGAATTCATGCTCATATGTGTGAGATGCAGCCCTCGGAAAGCCATCTCAGTGTGTGCCTAGGTGGCTAACGATGTGCACAGTGACCTCCTTGTAGTCAAAGCTGAAATGAACCCTTGGTCTTCTCCTGAATTCTCAAACAACTGGTTTGATGTATTAGTAGCAGGGAAGCTTTGCTATGTTTAAAAAGTAAGCGTGGTTTCAGTGCTGACATAGTATATGTGGCTGAGGGAACCCTGAGATGTGCGGGATCTGACAGAGCTCAGGAAGCGTCTCTTCCTCCCCATTGCTTGGAGACTTTGGTCCCACTGCTGGGGTGCCCGTTCCTGCTCTCGCCTAGCTCACCTCAGAGTGATTTCTGACAGCGGGCATCTGGGGGTGAAGCAGATCAGCAGAACAGCGTCAGGAAGGCGCTCTCGTGGTGGTTACGCTGCTGTAGCTGGCTGCGTTAGGGCAGGGAGGGCAGGAGGAGCACCGTCAGTGTGGGTTCTGGCACAATTCCTCCTCTGGTTTCAAGAGAGTGACCTGCCTGGAGCGGGGCAGCTGCTGGGGTTGGGGACTTGGAGGTGTCTCTGGGGCTGTGGATCCATGGCTGCTTTCCGGGAGGAGTGAATTTCAAGTTGTTGAGGCTGGTTGCTCATTCAGACGGTGGTGGTTCATGGGGAGGAGTGATTCCAGTGCTTGGGATGGTCTTGGTGAGGGCAGACAAATCCACTTTATTTTTATGTTCTTCTGGAATACAGTTTCTTGGAAAACCTATAAAACCTTGTAGGAAGACAGGTTATAAAGTTTGTTTCACTAGAGAAGTATGAACTGGTGATCACCGAGACTCGTAAAGCCTTAAGATGGTACGTATTTAAAGTACTTTACAGCATGGCAGGGAGACCATAATGTTATGACTCTGCATTTTCCTCCATCTGCTGCTGAATACATGCAAAGCAGGGCTTGGAGAAGCAAAACTGAGATGGGGATTTACCCTTTCATGTAAGAACAAAAAACCTGATTAAGCAGGAGATGCCCCTACAGTTGCAGTGCAAGTATGTTCTTAAAATCGAATCCGACCAAATCCTAAAAGCATTCACTCAAATGAAAAGGCTTGGGCAATTCCTGTTCAGAGAGCATTTAGTGTAGCCTATCACCACCAGTATTGTTGAAGAAAATCTGCCGGTTGTGCTTTAAGCTGGAAGGAGAGATGCCCTGGAGATGGAATTTGGTGGCAGTGCATCTAGTGCGCAGTAACGCGGTGCTGTGCGTCTGTGTAGGTTGGAGGAGGAAGAATCACGGTGCGTTGGCCTGGATAGAGTGTGGTTGAGTGTGTTCTCTGCCTTGCAGGGCTCCTGCAAATTTCTGTAACCTCTTTGAGCTTCTGGGATTAGTTTTACTGTTCAAGAACAGTCTAATTCTTATATATTCTGATCTGCAATGAGAGCAAGACTGATGTGATCTTGCCCTGCATGCATATCTCCCCTAATCACTGTAGAACCGTTAGCCGGTTTCAGCTAAACTCGAGGGCAGAAGAGATGCTCGCAGTCTCAGAGATGCAATGTTCCTGCGTGTTTCATGAAAACAAGCGGTTTTAATAGAGGAGGGAGACCTGATTAGCGGCCCCATGGAGAGAAAAGCTGCAGCGTGCGTACAACCCTTATTAGACATTAAAGAATCCACATGGGAGAGAGGTGTTCCTAACCGTGGGAAAAGCTGCAGTGGGAACTGGCATTTATTGGACGCCAGGGAATTCGACCTCAAGACATGCATCCATAAGAAATGAGTCTTCATTATTACTGCACACAAAGCTGCTTTGATTTTTTTTTTTTTAATAATACGAAAATGTGTATTACCGGTAAGCCCTGCCATGGCTGCTTGTGTACTTCTCCTCCATTGTGCAGAAGTGGCTGCTGGCACAAGTTCCTTACCAATGGAGCTTCTGTCACTTTGCTGCGTGGCCATGGCAGCTGTACTGATGGAGCTTTAGCCCACACTGTTCAGCACGCAGCCCCTCGCTGCAGGACGGTCAGGGTTTGCCTTCTGACTGCAAGGCTGGCGTTGCAGGAGCTGCAGCGAGGTGCTGCGTGAAACCGGGCAAGGCTGAGGGCTTTTCCCAGCTTGCTTCATGTGATCCCGGTGCCCAGAACACAGCGTATTAACACCTCGGCGGTATCCAGACGGTGACTCTGCCATGAAGATGTAAATAAAATATTGTAATTAGGATTGACTTCTACTTTGGATCCTAAAATGGAGCATTCAGCTGAGCTGTAAGCAAGAGGCGAGCGCTTATTTCAGCATGGATTTATCTACCAGACTATCTGATATGCCGAGCGTGTTGCTCTTAAATAACAGGTATCAGAAGTATCAGTGAATGTGCCTATGCTAGCTTTTTAATTTCCTACTTTGTCATCTCTTACTGAGGGATTACGAGCATAGACAAAGCCCTTGCTGTTCTCAGTGCGTGGCAGAAACACGTGCTGTATCTCATTAACAAAACCCCTGTTTGTAGTCAGAGCTGGGAGATTTCCCATAAAATGCTGTTAGGCTAAAGCGAGCAGGGAAATGCAGGATAGGCCTGGGCTCGGCTCGTATTTCGGGCTGAGGGGAGTTGGGGTCGGCGCGTTAAGGGTTCAGCCCCGTCACGTCAGCAGTTTGCCTTAGCGCCGTAACCTGGTCGATGGTTTGTGCTCCTGAACTTTGAGAATTGTTTAAAAATCTTTATTGCTAGAGAGCTAGCAAGAATGCCCTGCAGAACTTTATTCCCCACCCCTCCCCCTCTGAAAGGTCTCAGAGCCAATAAAGATCACTCTGAACAAGTTTTAAAGCATCTAAGATTGCAATCTAGAAAAGCATGGGAGCTTGGTAATTAGGGCGTGTTTCTGAATCACTGCTGCCACAAGGTCTGTTCGCCGTACGGTTTGAAAACCGGCACTCCTTGTGATACGGAGAGCTTTTATTTTGCGTGGTTTTGTGAAGGTAAAGGTTTTCAAAGCCTTACATTGTGTGGATTCACCACTCACCGACAAGCTCTCCTACTCTTGATCATCCAGAACGCTACCCCAGCCGCTTGTGATGGCTTATCATTGTAGAAACAGTCATTTTGTGCAAAGAAAGGTAGAAGTAAAGGCATGGAATTTGCTTTATTTTTAGCCATCTTTAACGTGACATAGCAGCTGGAGATAGGGAGCGTCCGTGCCATACGTTGGATCTCTGGAGGCTGCTGGAAGTGCTCCATACGTCGCTGGCAGCTTTGTGCCACTACCCTCGTCCTGCTTGGTTTCGTCCCTGCGTGCTTCCCCTGAGAACCCTGTTCTTGGAAAACGGGGGAAGATGGGGCGCTTGGAGGAGGGTTCCACGCTGGTGCTGTCGGGTTCTGTGAAGGGGTGTGTGTGTAGGTGCATTAGATAAATACTCTGGAACGTCACAGTATTTTCACCGCGAGCCTGAAGAGCCAGTTGTTCGGTTTCAAAGACAGGTGAGGGATTTCTGAGGTGCTCCGTGCGGAGCGTGGTCAGGCGCCCTCGGTGCTGGGCAGTGGCGTCCAGCTGGTCGCAGCGAGTCCTGCAGCGAGGTCTGCCTGCACAGCAGCTGCCAGCGGAGGCCGGTGGCCGTGCGTACGTTTCCATGGTCGTCATTAAGCGTTCGTGATCCTGTTTGACAAATTCTCCAGGTTTGAGTGACAGGCTTACAAAGACGAGCAATTGTGGCTTGTCAGGTGACGGTCCCGCGCATGCTGTTCATTTTAAGTAGTTTTCCAGGACTGCGGGATTCAGCCCGTTCTCTGCTGAGATTACGTTTCCATTAGCGTGCATTATTTTTGTCCCAGCCCTGCGCACGCACTTATTTATGGCCTGCCTCTGGGTTTGCTTTCTGCTATCGATTGGTTGCTGTTCTCGTGAAAGGACCCAAACCCAATAATGCAGTCTGTGTGTGGTCTGAGTACCTTTTGTTTAGACTCCTCTGTTCTGTATCTGTAAGCTCTCAAGTCTTCCTTCCGTGCTAGACATGTGATGATATTTGACCAAAGATATCCTGGTCCTCTGCTGAAGGCATGACTGGAAGCCAAATGTAATTCCAAAGGCTTGTGCCACGTAAAAGCACCTAAATATTTTCCATGGCAAGAAAAGTACGTGGTTATAATGAACATGAAGCACAGAATATGGTGGCACATGGTTTCTTAGGCCTGTTGTCTTCCCTCTCCATGGTCTGCGCCGTCAGCGAGGGCCACGGCCAAGCTGGTGGCCCTGGGGCTTGGCTCTGAGCAGTGTTCCGTAAAAAGAGCTAGTGGTGGGCTGGGGAACGGTGGTCCATGCCAGCAGGAGAGCCCAGAAGGGACACCCACGGAGGTGGCCTGGTGGCAGGATCCCTCCGGAGCTGGTAACGGCAGCCTCGGTGCCAGCGCTGCCCCGCCACGGGAGTAAGCGCAGCTCCGGGAGCACGCGGGCTGGCCTGGCGTTACAAATAAGGAGAAGCGAGGCAGACATCTGGCTAAGTATTACTTCAGGTCACATCGTTTTGTTATGAAATAACAGCAGAGGCAGAGGAACGCGATTGGCGGGGGGAAGCTTCACGCTGTGTGCGCCTTTTACTGAATACTGCAGGCCGTGACTTGCCTGCGCCGTAGCATAACCCGGCGCACAAAACGCCGCCCGTGCACTCCCGATGGCTAAAGATAGCTGGCTGTAGTCGAAGTGAGCCCAAGTGGATCCAGAATACCCAGTCGTCCCCTCGCAGCGGTGTGTCTTCTCAAATCGTGCCCCTAATGAGCGGTGCAGAAACGAGCACAGGAAGCCTGTGTTATTTTTGATCTTGCGATGTGTCTCGCGTGCAGGAGTACTGGGCGTAGCATCGTGCCGACTTCTCACCAGCAGTCGGGTGATGTTTTTGTAGGCTGACCTGCAGAATTCTGCAGTGCTGGAAATGGGTGGGTATGAAGGGTTTTTGCAGGCTTGGGGGAGTCAGCATGAGAAATGAGGAGGTGATCCGAATTAAAGTGGGAACCAAGGAAAGCAGTTTAAATTAAAGAAGCGATCGCCCCTCTGATTCCAAGCTACCTTTTCCTACCATGCGTATGCCATCCTTAAGGAGCTTAACCGCTTTATAAAACCACTCAGCTAAATGGTAATATTGGCTTACTGAATATTTGGCTTTCTCGTCATCTGCCCTTTGTTCAAAACGCCTTTGCTCGAGGAGGGCAGAGGCCGCTCATGCCCAGGAAGACGCCCGCTGCACGCGGCGAGGAGAGCAGGGCTGCGGCCGGTGGCGATGTGGTGCCCGGGGAGCCGGCACAGCTCGGGCCAGCACCGCTGGCGTGCGGCGTTCCCCAGCCGCCGCGTTGTCTGCCGGTACGGGAGGAGGCTGGGGCGCCAGGAGCGTGCCGAGAGGCCGTGCCAAGAGCCCAGAGACATTTCGGCTGCTTGATTATAGAGGTGCTTTGATCTACAGTGAATAAACCGATAATGGTTAAATGACGAATTCCTTTTCTTTGTCTGAAAAGCTGGATTAGCGTAGCTTTGTTCAGGCAGTGATTAGCTAGCAACTTTTTTTTTCTGAAAGGGCCACCAGATTTCTGTTTATCGCGCGGTGTTACAATCGTGCGCTGGTGGAGGGGCTCGCTGACATAACAGCCCTGGTGTGTCGGCTGTGGGTCTGGTTGAACTATAAACCCCTCTGAAAACACGGCCCCAGCCTGCTTTGCTACGATACGGGACGGGCTTGGAGCTAATGATTAATCGTCATGAGTTCCCCGGGCGGAGAGGCATTAAAAGCCTTGCTTTCATTAGGGTCCGTGGATTCAGAGCTCAGCGAACGCCTCTTTGTTTTCTGCCGGGTCTGCCAGCGATTGTGAAATGCAGCTCGGACGGGGCTGACGCATAGGTGCAGGGATGGGCGGCGCGGCTTTAGAGGAGCCGCTCTGCGAACGTTACCAAAGGTCGCGGCGATGCCTCCGGTCCTCCTTTGTCCCCTCTTCCCAGCCCTTGGGACCCGGACAAAGGTTGCGTTGCGCAGTCGGCTGCTCCTCGCAGCGCCTTTGCCTCCATCTTGCCTCTGCTCGCCGTCTGCTGCCGCCTCGCCTCCCCCAGCCCTCCCGAGAGCATCGTTCTCTTGCCATGTGTTGTTCTGCTGCAGTAACCCGTCTCGTGATGCGGCACTGCAGATCTCCCCTCCTCTCCCCCGGGGATTGGATGCGGAGCGATGCGGTCCTCGTCCCAGTGGCGCGGCACCGAAGGATGCGTGTGGTCCCCGGGCACCGACCTCGCCGGGCAAGGAGGACGCGGACCTTCCCTGTCGGCGGCCGGCCTCGCCTGCTTAGGGCTCGCTGCATCTCGGTTTTCTCTTGTCCCCCCATCTGCTTCTGCTCCCTTTCTCCTCCCCCCTCCCAGCTCCCTGGCTTGCAGCAAAGACGATTGTTACAGATTATCCCCGGGGCTCGGCAAGGGCACGGTGCAGGACACCAGAGCACGGCGTGTATTTGTGGGGCTGGATTAATGCGCCCGCCCCGAGCAGGGTGATTTAGGGCTGTGGCTGCAGGGGAATACAGGAGGAGCCTCCCCCACCCGTTTCTGGTTTAGGGAAAAAAAATACATTGTCCCACATTTCACAGCAGTTTATTTTTATTTTTATTTTTTTTGTTTAATCCTTGAAATAGCTGGCAACCAAAGTATGCTTCTCCCAATATAAAATTTGAGCTCTGCCTGCAAGAGGTGTGTGTTTGCTGGGTGATTTTGCTGGTAGATGAGGAGCATACTACATTGACGTTCTGTATTTTCTACACTTCCTGGACAGCATTAGTTTGAATATTTGAATGTTTTAGCACATTTCTGGATCTTCTGCAGCCAAAGAAAATAGGTGAGGTCTGTCTGTGTGTATGTTATAATAACAGGTACGTGCTGTTATTTCAAAATTAGGGAATAAAAGAATTATCAGGATAGTGAGTGGGAACAGTCAGAGAGCTCATTTCTGATGTAACTGGCAGGCAGCACTTCATATTAAGTAGGCTCTGGTGATTGCAGTCAGAGAGGTCAATTAGGATTTCAGTTTTTTTGAGGAGTGTTAAGACATTTACGTTTTTTTTTTTTTTTTTTTTAAAGAAAGACTGTAGACAAAGTGTGGACTCACATTGCCAGAAACAAAATGTGTAAACAGTGAGCAAAAGGAAGGTACATGTTCGAACCAGTCAGCTCTGTAACTGCAGCATTTAGAAAAAAAACCTCAAAGGAAAGCAAAGTTAAAGCACTGTCCTATTGCAACAGCTTTTCTTTTGTTTGTAGAGAACTGGCACTGAAATGCACGATAAAGGGGCTTAGGTGATGGTAACTAACATACCTCGTTATTTTTTGTATTTTTGTCTCATTTGTTCATGGCAATCAGTCTAATTTTTTTTCAAAAGGGCTCTTCCTGTTTTCCTTCCCCCTTCTTCCTTTCCTGTTGCTTCTCTTGTTACACGTGCTACATCCAGTCAGGCCCTTTTTTTTTTTTTTCCTTGCAAAAATTTTAGGAAACACGTGCTCTACCTTCCGGGTCTTTCTAAATCTTGCCTTCAAGGTAAGATTTGGTAACCTCACCCAGCCTCAAAAGGGTGCAGACTTGGAGAAGAACCTTTCCTGCAGGACCATCATTTGTTCCTTGCTGTTTTTCGTTATAATAAAAAATGACCAGTGCATCACTTTGGTATCAGAGGTTAGAAAGCTCCTCTGAGAATGAACATTACTGTGCTGGACCCGTGAGTACAAGGGCTGCAAGCTCTGCTCTGGGCAGTGCACAGCCACGAGCGCATCCCATGCGTGCCCCTGCCTTTTTGCATCTAACAAGGAGCTTTTAGGCTGGCTTGAACGATGCTCTTGTTTGCGCATATATCCCTTAAGGAGCAGCGTGCCGTATTTGGTGGAGTAGAAAATAGAGAAGAATGAAACCTAAATCCAATCCAGATCACATACGAAGTAGAGTAGGTCGGATTGGAATGAGGAGGCAGGTTTTCAAATCGTGTTTAAGAATTAGTCATCCAATAACAATGACGAAGTATGAAGGTATATTGAAAGCCGTGCATAAACTGGAGTCAGATGCGGGTTCTGACAGCATTTGCTCATCAGACGGGCAATTGTATTAGTTTTTTTCATGCATCTGTAGCTGAAAACAGCTTTTCTTGTTTAAGATCTGTTTACATTTGTTCGGCATTGTGCTGCCTTTGGGAATAGAAAAAATTTTGCAATAGTTCTTTACACAGTTCACAAATATTTCTTCATTATTTTTTCATTTGTGTATCCCTTTCCAGTTCGCCAGTACATTCCAAAATACGTCTTCTGCCTCTTGTTGTCATGGATTAACATCTGAGGTCACAAGCCCTTACCTGCTTGGCTAAACCTGGCTGAGAGAACGACCAAAACGTGATGTGTGGTTCCAAGCTCTTTTAAAATACTGCCCTGTTTCCCTTTCCATTAATCCTCTCTGCTATGAGTCGATGCCAGTATTTAGAGACATTTGACATCATGTTTTCTCACGTGCACAAAGGTGGTGCCTTTTTTCTCCTGGGCAGCTGCTGGCCGGGCAGTGCCCACGTTGCAGAAACCCCGCGGCTTGCGCTCAGGGTTGGAGGTGCCCTGCCACCTCCTGCAGTGTCCTGTGTGGGGCTGGGCTGGTGGCATGGGTTATATGCAGAGCAGGGCAGTGGAGTTGCTGTGTCAAGGTCACTTTTTTCTCAAGAAGATTCTCGGGATGTCTTTATTTTTACTTATTGTGACACGGTTTTGTGTTAATTATGTCTTGCTCGTCAGATTAAAAATCAGAAGGGCTGCTCTAATTGCGAACGCCTTTCTATTTCTTCAGCTGCTGTTGCTTTGTTGTTATAAAAAGGGAGATGGCATGATAGGCTAGCCAAAAGTGAGGGGGTTTGAAATTATTCTGGAAAGGGCATTTGTCTTTTTCCCCCCGTTTTGGAAATGCTTCCTCCAGCCTCTGCCGTGTTTTGAGATTGGTTTTCCTGCCATGCGTGAAGGGCAAATGGTTTGAAACTGATGTTGTTTTTTCTCTAGGCAATGTTATTAAATACGGTCTTTTTCTGCTTGCATTAATAGTTTTTCTTTTCCTTTCTTTTCTTGCAGATATGGACGTGTTGAAAGTGTCAAAATTCTCCCTAAGAGGGGGTCGGAAGGCGGAGTGGCAGCGTTTGTGGATTTTGTGGACATCAAAAGTGCGCAGAAGGCACACAACTCTGTCAACAAAATGGGAGATAGAGACCTACGGACGGATTATAATGAACCAGGAACCATTCCCAGTGCTGCTCGGGGATTGGATGATACAGTTTCCATAGCATCTCGTAGTAGAGAGGTTTCTGGGTTCAGAGGAGGTGGCGGGGGGCCCACTTACGGCCCCCCACCATCACTTCATGCACGGGAAGGACGTTATGAGCGGAGACTTGATGGGTAAGTTCCAAGGTTTCTCTAGGCAGGTATTTTGTATTTGATATGGTGAGAAACACAAACTCGTATATAAGGGGCCCCAGATGGATTTAAAATTTTGGGAATTATCTATGTTTCCTATTTTGGGTTGGAAACGGAAGTGATTTCTATCCCAGTGGCTGGTACCTTGTGGATCCATAGAGGATGTTTTCTGCAGCTGGTTGGATATCTACACTTGAAATAAGGTGGTTTTAAGATGGAAGATTTCCTTTGGCCAGCATCGATATTGGAGTTACTCTTTTCTAGAAGTAATGATTCCATTTCTTGGATAATATTAAGGCCTTATTCGGATGTATCCCTACTGCCAGATGGAGTTATCTTACTACAACATGTGGTGAAGTTCTGTATGGAGTATCTTCGGAATACTAGAACCTAAAATTCTGTGAAAGCTTGATGCCTAGTTCTCAGTTCTCACTATACGCAGTTTATATGTTAATTGGATTGTCACCAAAAATTTCCTAGTAGAATTTAATGATACAGTCCCTTGGATTCTACAAACAACACTTAGCCATGGAAATAACGCTCGGATGGAGAAGACCGAAGGCAGCTTGTGATGTTTCCATTTTGGATCTACATCATTTCCAAGTTATTGGGATTATTCTTTCTGATGGTATTGACAAAAAGAGCTGATGGACATTACTAAATTTTGGAAATTATATATATTTTTTAATGCTGGGATAAGAACTACTGCCTTGAATTTATTGGATGGTGTACAATCAAGACGTCAGTAGCCATGGGGAGTGGATTACTATCTAGTCTCTTAAAAAGCTCTTTGCTGCTCCACATTAAACGTACTTTAGTTTTTAAGGACGTGGCGCTAATAATCAGTTTGTGGATACACCAATCAAAAATGACTGGGCTGGATGGTTACAAAGGCGGATAGAGGATGCCTGCTGGCCAACAGCGATGAGTGCCCTCGTGCGTTGGGTGAACTACCAGCTGCTTGATTCAGTCATAGGGCTGGAAATTAAAATAATGGATCTATTTAAGTGCCTTCTGTCTCAAGAAAGAAGTCTGGGGGTTTCAGAGTTATGGTTTCAGTCTGGGACTACTTGCTTCCAGTGGATTTTTTTTTTGTCTTGTCACTAAGATTTTTTTTTTCTTGTTGGTTCATCTAAAATATCATTTGACACCCTTGCCCATTAAGAAGGTGGATTACCCCTATAAGAGGGGCCAAAATTGGGGAAGTTATGTTCACAATTCTCTCCCTAGATTTAATTGGGAATATAGGTCGTGTTTCCACACTTGGAAAAGGTTGGTATGTCCTGCCCTGTGTATATTAGCCCCTCTCCTAACCCAAGTCAAACCCTCTCTTTCCACTAACTCCAGTAGCACTTAGTACTAATAGATAAATCAAAAAAGCACTGTAGCCATTAGATTTTCAGCTCTGCTAGCTCCTCTGTCTGTCTTCTGTGTCCTTCTCATGGATAAGGACTTTGTTCTTTTATGTCAGCTATAGCAGTAACCCTTTAGAAAATACTGCTTTTTCTCTTACCTGATTAAATCAGCTTTCACTGATTAACACTTTGTAGGATGCTAAATGCAATCATTTATAAAAATGTTGATCCTGGTCCTTCAAAAGGGGGAGAAAAGAGACATGTTTCTGTTCTAGACCCTGAAATATCTTTAAAAACATCGTTGTTGTGAGCAGGAGATGAGGCAACAATGAATTTTAAGCACGTATATACGTTAATGAAATTTTCTATTGCACTGGTTAGGTAGTTTGTTACATATAATTTCTGAGAAAAAAAAAATGCAGGCGAGACATGAGTTCTGCAGAAAGCCTGAAAATGAGTTATAATTGAACAGCAGAGGGTGAATATATTTAGAGGATTAAGGATCTAGTGATTCATTGGGGAAGGAATTGAACTTCCCGAGATGCTAATCAAAAAAGATTCAAATCTGATTTCGAGTTTATAAAAGATATCTGAAATATTTCTGCCATTTTAAATGGAAGGCAGACCCGTGATGCAGGAGAGGCGGAGGAAGTACAAGGAGGAATTGGGTTATTAGGATTCAGGGGACCGAAGTGACTAATAATTGATTCTGAAGGAAGAATCTGAGAAGGCTGAGGAAAAGGTTGAAATGTCCTTCATGAGATGGATAATTAAATTTTTAAATTAACTTTGGTTACCCTGACATATTTAGAATTTTGCAAGTATTTCTTAAACGCTCAACGTAATCATTCTTGATCTTTCATTTTGTGGAGGTAACTTAGACATACCGTCCTGGTATTTGTCTAAATTAGACTACTAAACCATACGTAATGTTCCTTTAACTTTATCTGTCAGTTTTGCTATATCTTTATTTGAGAGATCACACTAACATTCTTAGAACATAGAGCTTTCCTTAATTGACATACAAAATGTTTGAAATACTAAAACAAAATGGGTCATAGCTACTTCAAACTAGCGTGCCTATAAAGATAACAAATTCTGTGATTGCAGTAACAATAGCAGTCTCAGCAAACACCTAGTGAAAAACTTAATTTATACTCTTTTTATATAGGGTTTTAGTATATTTTCCAGGCCTGCATCTTTTTTAGGAGTTACGAATACTTGCAATTTAAGTATTCTGACATCAGTAACCAGGATGTTTATTTAGGGTATGCAGCTTTAACAAGAGTTGAGCGTAGTTCTCTGATAAAAAGCAAAATCCCCCCTGAGAGGATGAAATATTTTAGAACAGCAACAAGAAAACCCCTAATTTTCTGGGCTTCTGTGTGGGTAATACTACCCCTTTTGAAAGCAGCTTCTTACCTCTAGGTTATGCTTTGCACTGAGGCTTTCATGGCTACAGCCCAATTTATGATGCCGTTTTTGCAGAAGGATAATTACAATAGCTCCAGTAATTATGAAATTGAAGAAAAATTTCTGAAGCAAAAATAGAAAACAATTGCTTATTGTGATGTTAAAACATTAAGTTTTCCTTGTTTACTGCATTTAAAAGAAAACAAGCAAACAAAAAACCTCACTGCAATTTAAAGGAGGAGTCTGCACTAGAAGGCAGTATTTTGTTCTGTGCAGGCAAGGTGCTGGTCATGAAAGCCTAATACGTGTTTAAAACAAAATGATTGCTCAGCTTTATTGTATATGAATATAACTTTAGAGTCAAGTAAAATGTTTTAAGTTTGTCAGTGTTTGCTTGATAGGTTATCGCTGTTTAGTGGAGAAGCAGTTGCAAAAATAAATTCAGTGCTGAAGTGAATGTTTGCATGATTTGCTTTTAGTTGTGCTTGCCCCTTTCTGATTGATTAAATATTTTTCCCCCCTCCTAAATGCAGGGCTTCAGATAACAGGGAGCGTGCTTATGAACATAGTGCCTATGGACACCATGAACGGGGGACGGGAGGATTTGATCGGACAAGACATTACGATCAGGATTACTATAGAGATCCTCGAGAGCGGACTTTACAACATGGGCTCTATTATACTTCTCGGAGTCGAAGTCCAAACCGTTTTGATGCTCACGACCCCCGTTACGAACCTAGGGCCCGGGAGCAGTTTACATTGCCCAGTGTGGTACACAGGGATATCTACAGGGATGATATTACACGGGAGGTACGAGGCAGAAGGCCAGAACGGAATTACCAGCACAGCAGGAGTCGGTCACCGCATTCGTCCCAGTCCCGGACCCAGTCCCCGCAGCGGCTGGCCAGCCAAGCGTCCAGGCCCGCGCGCTCCCCCAGTGGCAGCGGGTCGAGGAGTCGGTCCTCGAGCAGTGACTCCATCAGCAGCAGCAGCAGTACCAGCAGCGACAGGTAGGTCACTCACGGCTGCGACTGATGTGGCGTTGCCCGACCCAACGTGACTGGTGCGTGAGGTTTGTGCTCTTGGCCGATGTTGTTTCCTGAGGCACACGGCGAGGAACTGGGAGCCCAGGCTGTGGAAACAGAAGGTGTTTTGCAGCAGTACACTGTTCACTGGTGTAGAAGTAAGCTGGCGTGAAAAGTAAAAAGACCAAGTTGGCACGAAACAAATCCGAGGGGAGTGCTGTTGCCGTTGTTGATTATTTTCTGCGGTGGATTCGTGTAGTGTCCGTAAGGTGCTAGCTAGGCGAAATGGGGATGTGCAAACACAAGGCCCTGCTGAATCCCTGGCTGCTGTCTCCGTGCTTGGAGAATGGAGTAATTATTTTATTTGCTTATGTTCGGGCATAAGTGAATCTTAAGGTCAAGCTACTTTTTACAGGGCACATTGTGAAATATTTTTGGAAATGATCAGTATTATTGGCCAGTTTCCTGTTAATTCCGTATTACCACTAACATTTAAAAGAGTGATACGTTGGTTTTTCTTTCCTTCTCCTCCCATTTCCTCACAGCAAAAATTGTGGACTTGGAAGATTTTTTAAAAACCCAAGCATGCGTTTCCTAGTGATAAATGCATGTCCTTAGTTCTGTAATTCTGTCATTTGTGTGGCTTTATAAACTATATACGGGAGAAAAAAAGACTTGTAGAGGTAGCCACTGCATTTCTTTTCGTAATTTGAAAATTCATCTTGAAATGCCTCTCAGATACTTGGCTTTTTGAGGGTAGATCCACTCTAAGAGTGGAAACAGAGAAGTTGCCATTGTACCTGTGAGTGTTTTATGCTGTTTGGTGAGGAGCTCTGCTTTTCAGAAGGGTTTCCAGAGTTGGAAGCATTTCCAAACTGAAACGTTCTTTTACAAAACTGAAAATATTTATTAAGTAACTACATGTATCAGTATAATAAATACTTGGTGTTGGGTTATCACTTTGAATGGAATTTTACCGCTGGTAACACTAACCAAGGTAATCATTCTCATAAAATCTTGAACGTGTGCTTGAAACGTGCTTGAACATGAACCAGAAGGGTTCGATGGGTTGACACTGGGGAAGGTGTGCAGAGGTGATCCTTGTAGCTACTGTTTTCTCCTGTGTTCAGAAATCCAGGTTCTATCTTGGCTGGAAAGGTGGTGAAAAGAGAGGCACCTGCAGAGCACTGGAGAGGACTTTTGGGCTGCTTTAATGTGTTTATTTCCGACACCTCGCTTTCCATGAGGTCTTAACACTTAGATAAAGACAACCTTTTGTCAGAGATTGTCACACTTAGTACGGCTTAAAAGTTGGTGAGACTTCAGAGATCTCAAAAACCAAGAGAAGATGTGAAAAAGAATGCCTGGTTACATTAAAGATTACATTAGGGGAAAAAAAAAAAAACAAAAAAAAACCAACAACAACAACAAAAAAAAAAACACAGGAAAATTTCACTGTTCTGGTGCTTCTGTGCTTGCAAAGTGGATAGAAGGAAGTCCAAGAAACTCTTGATGTTTATATATTTTTTTCACTGTTGGGATGTTGAGACTGGGTGAAATACTGTTCTGAATTTTAGAGGTCTAAATATTATCCCACTGGAACAAAGTTTTAAGATTAATCAGACGATAAGCATTGTCTGCTGTGTTCTAGCATTTCATTTTCTTGGCAATTTGTATTTCTAGTAATGGAAAACTGGATGATACTCTGGGAGGAAAGGGAAACAAACATTTTTTGTCATATTAATAAAACAAATTCAGTAGAGCAGGTAATAGAATCTGCCAGATACCGTTCATTTTGAAGGATCACAAAGCAGTGTTACATGTTTCACAGCAAAAAGATGGATGACAGTAGACACTTAACCATATCTTTACCTTGTAAAACAAAGTCCCACCTGGCCTTGAAGTCTTACAAAACACCAGTGGGCTTTTTTTTCTCTTCTTAGCGCACTTTGAGTTTGGCGATGTGAATATGTGAACCCCTCGTGGAGGTGGAAATGGTCGATTTTGTGACCCTTAGAAATGAATGAGGTCTTTATCAGTCAGAAGTCTCATCAGGAAAATTTTCTTTGCCATGAGGGTGGTCAAGGGCTGGAACCAGCCATCCCGCGAGGTGCTTGATGCCCCAAGCCTGTCAGTGCTCAAGAAATGCTTGGACAGTGCCCTCGATAATGTGCTTTAACTTCTGGTTAGCCCTGAAGTGGTCAGGCAGGTGGGCTCGATGGTCTTCAGAGGTCCCTTCCAACTGTATTCCACTCTACTCCATTCCATTCAGCCCCATTTCATTCCCACACTGAATTGCTCTGTAATTGTTTGCGTGCAAGAACTTTGTTGCTAGAGTCTCTTCTCTTGGTGGAAAAGGCGAGAGGCGTTGTGTTTGCCTAGAGAGGTGGGTCACCCACCCATGGCCACAAAGTCTTTGGGGACAAGTGTTGGGGCCTGTGAAAACTTCAGGGCGTTAAATACTCCTGGGAATTTTGTTTGTGTGGCGCCATCCCTTAGGTCCTGTGAAAAAGGAGCAGTTTCGTAGGAAAGGAGAAGTCTGGGCTTCATTCCTTGTGTTGTGGTTTTCTAAGAGCTGTGTAAAGTAAATACGATTTCCATTAAATGGTGAAGATTTTCCTGGCTAATAGCGTCAGAAAAGACGCTCCAGCAGATTATTTAAAAAAAATGAACAAAGCCTTTATTTCATAAAAGTTTGGAGTTTGTTGCATTTGATCTCATCTAAGCTTCATTTTAAATGTATATTCAGAGGCATTTATAGGGGATTTGTAATGGGAACTGCAAAGGAGTAATTTAGAAGATAAGACCAGAAAGAACACAGTCAAAATAAACCGTGCTCTCTGAAGCAGGGCTTTCCATCTTTTTTGATGTGTGAACCACTAAAAACAAAACAAAAACAAAATCAACGTAGGTGTAGGCCTTTCCAGAAATGCCAATTGTTCAGGATGCCTGGTAGCGTTATTCTTGTTTGTCGCATTTTGTGGCCTCTTGGAAGCCGTCCACTGGGCTGGGATGGGAGAAGTGCCCGACGGGAACCCTGTGCCTGGCACCCGCATGGGGCCGAGCGACACAGCCTGCGCCGTGAAGTTTTCTCACGTGAGGTTTCTCATTCCCCACGTTACCAGAAAGGGGGGCTTGGGTTTTCTCGATCTCCTTGAAAGAGGAAAAAAAAACAAACTAGAAAATTGTATTTGCATTTACTGCTACTAGAAGCATTGCTTTCTCCATTTTGTTGATTTGAACGTGCAGCACAAATGATATATTAGCAAACATACTTTTTGTACTGTGTCATGGAAAAAGCTGAATATGCATGAAAAGTATGAAATCCCATAGGAAGTAAACCAGATTTTGCTCGTGCCCTGCCCAACCTCCTGAAAGAATCCCCCCTCCCCCTGTATTCTGTAGAAAATGCTCTTTTTCGGCTGCTCGTCGAGGTGTTCTAATGAGCTAAAAAAAGTTCTGTGCATTTTTTTTCAGTTTTGTAATGTCAAATGGCTTTGCACATTTCTTACTGTTCCATGTGTTAGTGATTATTTTTAAAGCTTTGCTGCAGCAATGTATTGAATCACATGGCACGGAGAGCAGTGGAACGTTTTGCTCTTAAAAGCTGAGCACACGGTGAAGTGCTGTGCTGAAATGGAATTTATACTTATTTACAAAATCCTGGCAGAACTATTTGATTTCCTATAGGTGGTTTCCAGAATATGAAACTGCGAATACTGCATGTGCTTGTGGGTGTAAGTTACATTTCAGTGACCTGAGATTTCCTTCTGCCCTCTTTTTTTAAGGTGCTTACTCGGTTGTCTGATGTTGAGGATGTTATGTTGGAGGATACTGATTTACTAGATGAAGAATTGGCTACAGCGTATAGCATAAAATGGAGCTTTCTGTGGAGTTATAAAAGCAAATGCAACATAGATGTAAAGTTTCATCAAGATTTAGGAGAGCGTAGTCATTCTTGAAGTGCTGAATTAAAACTGTTGTAAGAAGTTGCAGACAGATGTCTGAAAATGGATTTTTTCCATGGTTGTGACATCTATACTTAAAGTTCTAATGACGAATGGGCAAGGCTTTCATAAAGTAATTAGATGTGTTTTTTTAATCAGATTAATCTGTGATGAAGTATTTTCTGGAGCGATGAGTTACAGTTCAGAATACGTATGTGTTATTTTGCGTGTCTTAATATTGAAATAAACTGATGAAAAATGCTGCCAAGAGAATTTTAATGATGGGAAAAACAAGCTCTGTGAACCCTCCCGTGGAAGCTCCCATGTACTTTATTTGTTGGGGGGTTCTCAGTGCATTTAAGCAACTGAAGTGAAAGCAGAAAGTGAATTTGGTTTCATTACATAATGTGGACCTTTCCCTCCCATTGTCTTCACCTCCTCTTTTCCGCTCAGTTTGTCTGCCAGCAGGCGATGAATCATGGCCTTGGAGGGGGGATTTCGGGTTTTTGAGTGGGTTGGGAGATGCCTCTGGTGGGGACAGCTGAAAAATAAGGAGAAGTAGGTTAAAGGCAGCTGTTCAGTCTTGGTTTAATAATCTGTGAGGTGGCCTTTGCTGCCGTTAAATAATGGCACATAAATTTTGTACGGAAAAGGCGCTGCAGAGATAGCCTGAGTACTTTGGAGCTCTCTTCCAGTAGGGTGAAAAGCTTCAGGGGTTGAGCACATTCCTGTTTGTATGGGAAACAGAACTGGGTTAAGATTCAAAACAAAAAAAATTCCATGGAGTAGAAAGCCTGCTTTTATGATACCACAAAGGCAACCGTAAACCCCAGTAAGAGCCAGGCGAAAACACCTCATCTTTTCCTTTTGTTCGCACGCAGCCGTGCGCTGCTTTGATCCCTCTGCAGAGGGAAGCGCCGATCACGGAAAATTAAAAAATCTGCCTGAAAGCGTCTCGGGGTTTTGTCACCAGCTACCTGGCGGTTTCACTTCGTCCTTCGGCGTTGCCGCTCGCCTCAGTATCACCGGCAGCGGCCTCTCGGGCGCCCCCGGGAGCGTCTCGGGTTTCTGGAGCCGAGCTCAGCCCGCTTTGTGCCGCGCTGCGGGGCTCCCCCGCGGCCTCGGACCGAGCACCGGGCGCTGGCAGGGCCGCGGGGCTGCCGTGAGGGGCCGGAGGGGCTGGGGGGGGGGGCTGAGCCGTGCCTCAGAACCGGTCTGAGCCGGTGGCGGCCGGCCGGGCCCCGCACCGAGCCGCGCCGCCCCCGGGGCGGGCTTCCCGCCCGGCCATGGAAATGGCGCCTGTGGGGCTGAGGGAGCGAGGGCCGCCTCGCCTCGCCTCGCCTGACGGGGCCGCGCGCCCGGCCCTGCCGCTGCGGGTGGCTTCTGGCCCCAAAATTCGGCCACCCGAGGCTCTTGCCCCGCTCTGTGACAGGACCCCTGTGCAGTGGGGTGGGTGGGTGGGACGCAGTGGCAAAAAAAACAAAAAACACAACAAACATCTTGAAACACCCGCTGGAATTCTTCCTGTGTAATAAAATCCTTAAACGTGTTCACATCGTTGTGTTCAAATGTGGTTTTGCATGCTGCCAGAGAACTGTGGACGTTTTGCTGCAATTAATACCCCCCCCTCCCCCTCCCCCAGCGGTCCCAATAATAACTGTTAATTGCTGGCTCAAAATAACAGAGCAATTAAGCCCCTTCCTAAATTTGCAGAAGTAGGAGTTGATCTAAATCTGGTCTGTCAGTGTGTGTGTGTGTGTGTAAGTTTCGTTTCTTCAGCAGGGCCCAGAAGTTTATCTGCTGCTGCTGCCTTTTTCCAAGTGAATTGCATTTCTCTAAAGGCAGAGAAGGGTTACCCTCTTTCGTTAAATTAATTTCACGTTGGGAGTCTTAAAAGTGCATTGTGTGGGGCTGGAAGCAAAGGAAGAGGGTCCTGCAAAAGTACCTCTGTGTTATAACAATGACAACTATTTTGAGTGTCTCAAATGACTTCACTATGTTGCATCCCATTAAAGAGATTTTATTTTTAATGCTGTAAGGCTGCTTGCAATCAGATCAGTCTTTGCTTAGCACATTTGAGGTTGAGTACAGGGATGGTGGCAGCAGAATCCAGAACCTTGTGTGAACTTTCCTTATCCTCAGCTTCCTCTGCTGGGGAGGAAAACTTGCCGTGTTACAAAAAATGACATTTCCAAATCACTGGTAGGCAGTAGCAGGTCTGCAGGAGCTGGAGTCTGGTGTGATGGTTGATGGTATCAGGTCTTCTACCCTGGTTTTCAGGAATGGTGGGCAAAACCTGGGCCGTACTGAAAGCTTTGTTCCCACAGGCATTGCGGGAGACCTCGTCCTCATGAGTTTCGTGCTGCACGTTTCCTGGAGCCTGTGCACACCGTGGGAGCCTGGATTTCCTTCTCAGGGGTGTGCTGAGGCCCGAGGAAGGGCTGGTTTTGTTGGTAGATGGGGTTTGACTTTGGGGTGGCGTGTGCGTATTAACAAAATGGTCACTTCTAATTGCATTTTTAAGGCTTTGATTTCCTTCCAAGTATTTTGCTTAATCATCTTGAGTAGGCTGAGGGAAATAAAGAATTAGCTGAGGTCAGGGAAGTTGAAGCTGCCTGTGTTACTTCTCAGAAGCAAGGCTTAGTCTGAGGGATGCTAAAGGCAGGAAGGAATCAGCCTCCACTTCTTTTCCTGCAGTACTCTGTAGGAGCAAGGGAAATCAAAACCCCCCCAAAAGCCAAACATAACAGGGAAACCACCAAGAGCGATAGGCTCTGCAGTGCTGGGTACCTCCCTCTGCGTCACTGGTCCAGATTCCTCTTTCTTGGAGAGAAGTGAGTCTAGGATGTGAATCATGGCTAGAATAGATGAGAGGCATCGTAGTCTAGAAGTGCCTGCTCGTCTACACTGATGATGAAGAGCGTCTAGACAGCTCAGATGGAGGCACAGGCATTACAGGCACCAAAAGGTAGGGGAGAGGATTCCCATCGTAAAGACCTTTGGAATAATAAGCAGTTTTATAATTTCTAATGAATATTCACATGGGGGAATGAATAGAAAAAGAGGAAGGCTGTATTGAATGCTTCCTGAAGAAATACCAGTCATTATGATGATCAAAGGAAAAATCCAGCCGGCGTCTATGTTCAGTCATACTTATTTCCATTAAAGCATAGACGCAGTGTCCCTTCGCATCTTAAAGGTCGGAGATGCAAATGCAGCGATTTGTTTTTTCCTAAGGCGAATTTTTTTGGCTCTGCCAGAGGTGTGGATGCAGGCACTGTAGTACCTTCCTGGCCTTAAAAAATAAAGGGCCTGAAAACAGCTTTCTTTGAAGCATATTGAGAGACCTTGGCATTAACCTTAAAAACAACTTCAGGCAGAACATGCTGTGTGCAAACTAAGGTGACCTGGATGTGGATTAATGGCAAATAAACCTTAAAGGGAAAAAAGCAGTATATCCCCCCTCGATCGTTACCCATTGAATTAACTGTGTAACTGATGCACTTAGATGTGCCCTCAACTTCCAAGCATCGAGTCTGTGACTCTGCTAATGCCCAAACCACTAATGGTGGCATCAGGGTTTTAAGCATGAAAGCTTCGCAGCAAGCGATTAGATAGCCCTCTCCAGATCCTCATGGTCTGCTGGGAATGCTGCCTTTATGAGTGGAAAGTCCTGGTCTGGGAGAAGTGAGGGCTTCAAAATTGTATGAAGGGGGAAATAATTTATGTGTGCCAGGGCATAGTCCTATTTTTTAAAATGTCATTTTTAATATGACTGCCTGTTTTGTTTAAGGGAAGCAAAAGATGGGTTTCCAAAAGGAAGAAGTGGGAAATGTACTGCGTAGATGGTGTAATAATAAAAATTTGAGAACCGTGCATTATTTATTAAATGCTTAACTGATATGAGAACAAAAGTAGCCCTTTGAGTGTTCCTGGCATTAATGAGACTTCTCTGTGAGTCCTTTCTTGACAAGATTCTGGTGATAAAAGTAGGGAGACCTGATTTTTCTTTACTGAGACCTGCTGGATTTAGAAACGAACACCCTGTCTGAAAACGCAAGTGAAATGTGGAGCCTTTCAAATACTTCTCTTTGAAAAATGTCTGGAGTTCAGTGTGCAGTTCCTCTATGTAGCTCAAGGCAATGATTTCTGCTAGAAGACACTTAAAAATCGAGGATGGCATCAAGTGCGCCTTTTGGAGAATCCTTTTTGTGAGAGGGAAGCGGTTTTCAGGGCAGTTTCATCATTTCTCCCACAGGTGCTTTGTATTTTCCAGATGCCCAGAAACCTGGGCAAAAAAATAAAAAAATGTCATCAAACTTCAGGAGTCAGGAGCATAGTTAAGGTACACGTCAAGCTGATCCTGGCAATAAGGACGTTAACATAATTTATTATCTCTCGTCCATTTGAGAGTATAAAATGTCAAAGGCATTTCTAGTCCGCCGTGTGATAACGTGTGAAAGAGCAGCATTGTTCTCCTCCTGCAGGTTAATTCCCAAGCCTGAACAGCACCGAGTCCCCACGGACAAATGGTGCGGCTTGGCTGACTGAGAGGTGCAAAGTGCCCTACTTACACCGGCTGCTACAGGTTTGACCTCCTTGTATCATCTGACACCTCGTTTGGTAAGAGGTTGCTGCAAGATCTCAAACCCTCAAATTATGTCAGCCTTGCACAGTTGCTTTGAAGTTAGTCCCTCCCTAAAATGTTTGTTTACTGCCTGGCATGTCCTGTTGTCTGGATTGTGAAGGATGAATAGTCAAAGAAAGGAAGCTATCAGGTTAGTGCAAATTTTCTGTTCCTCTTCACTTTCTAAATGTGTGCAGAGCTGTGTCTGGGAACACGCTGGGGATGTCCGATGCTCGTCAGTGCTTTGCTGAGCTGATGCTGGCTTGTAAGTTTTGTTTGTTTGGAGGCAGAGGGAAGCGAAGGATGGCTTGTCATACAGTTACAGGAGAAACAAATAGATGCTATCTAAGAGTTTATTCAGAAGCAGTTTTTGTTGGTTTTGCTTTTAAATGTTCAGTTCCCCTGTAGCTTTAAAAAAAACACGTGGGGGAAAAAAAATGAAGCAGTTTAATTAAACACTCTCTGTGAGGCTTGCAGACCATTCCTGGCTGTCCTACAGTTTGGAGGTTTTGAAGCCTGGTCTCCATAAGCCCTGTACTGACAGCAGGCAGGTGGGGCACCTCGACTTTACCCGTGGGAATCCCCTGGGGGACCAAAGGACTTCCCTGCCGGTCCCGGCGGAGCCGCCACACCGCCTTGCACCGCTCCTGCCTGCGGAGCCCACACGGTGTGCAGGGCACAGGTGGAATGGCATGGGGCGGGTGCCTGGGAGGACTAAGGGTAAGGTGTCTCCCTTTTGCGTTTTTCCTTACTTTGGCATTTTTTCCCACAAATATTGAAGTCCTCACCCTTGCTTTACAGTCCCAGTTAACGCGATAGGACTGCCCTAGGCTTTTAGGGGAGGGGGCAGGATGTACCTCTGCATGTGACAGTCAGCAAAAAAGTGCCTTGCACGATGCCTGGTCTCCCAACCATGCAGAGGTTCAATCACTAACAAATATCGCTGAATTAAGTTACAAAAGGGGCTCTTTCAGGAGTTGCTTGTGTGAGAGAAACTGTAGGACTGCGCCGCCACGTGACTCTGGCTTAGGTTTGTGAGTGTTTGGGGCTGGCATTACTGTGTGGTTGCTTGACAGATGCAAAGACACATTTTCCCCACCAACATGGTACTAGGCTATAGCACTTCACCTGTTCCAGACAAAGACTGTGATTTCTTTAATTTTGTGGCTCGTGTTTTCTACCCATGAGAAATTTCGCTGAAAGTTCTACTTCTAGTTTTATTTTTATTTGCATGTGGGCAGAAAATGAAGTAATTCCCAAATATAGTCCAAGCCAAGAGATCCATCTGTTCTTGCATTTTTAAATGGCAAATTAATCCTTAACATACAACTCATCAAATGTCTTCTCTTTTATATTGTATGCTGCCTGAGATCACAGAAGCGACATCATTTTCCCAGGCCTTCCATTTTAAGTCATCCTTTACGTGGGAATCACAGTTACCATTCTGGATTTACAAAGTGCTCACAACAGCACCCTGTGCCCTGTCCAGTTGCTGCATTTGGTCTAAAAAAAAGATTAAAAAAAAATAATAATAAAATAAAGCCTCCAAGATTATTCTTCCTTTCATCTGGTTGGCATTTCTTTGTAAGCCCAGATGAGATATAAGGCAACAGAAACTGTTTCAAAACCACCCTTAGTGTACGTATGTATTTCTGATGGAGAAGCAGTGCCGCGTTGTCCGTTTCTTTTCCATTTTCACTCTTTGGACAATGGTGACCGTTTTTAGAAGTACTAAACTTCCACGGCGTTGCTGTTGGAAATGGAACTTCTATATTAAGCTTTGCGTGTTCCCAATTTTACTTAAGAGGCATTGTTTATCAGCTGTGTATCTTGGCATGGCTTTCATTGCAACTCCCATCTGAAGAACAATTACATCTGTTTATACCAGAGGACGCTCGATTTCCAAACTGCTCCGGACCCCAGCAAACGGGAGTTTCGGTGGGCGGTGATGGGTGTTTGGCGGCGTGGGGTGAGCGTGGGGCAGCTGGCGGTGCCAGGGCTCGCTGAAGGCACGACAATGCTTTCCAGCCCCCCCGGATGGGCTGCTGGAGACGGGGGTCCCTGTGTCTGCCTGCCGTGCCCCCATGAGGCTCCGCTGGCCCCGTGGCACGGGGAGAGCCGTGCTTTGTGATTTTCTGCTGATGTAGGGATAGGCTTTGCTGCCGAGGATGCCAGCCGGTGCTCCGTGTGCTGCTCGCCGGTGTTGGGGTGGCTGAGGCTGTTCATTCCCAGGAAATCAGTTGCCAGTGCTTGTCGAGCTGCTCTGTACTCCTGGAGTAAGCAAGTAGTAACATACTAGCACGGGGTAGAGAGGTAGAGTAGATTTTTCTTTTTAAGGTGTTTACCAGATGTCTTCATGAAAGCAGTGCAGTTGTTGTTTAGGAAACCGCCTTCCAATGTTGCTTTCTCAGTGTTTTGAAAAGATTTGGCCTCCTCTGAGCCAGGAGATCGAGTTCCTCAAGCTGCTCTCCCGGTGACTCACCCAACGACCTTGGGCAAAGCCCTGGGCCTCTGCTTACCTTATTTTTCCATCTGCAATGCAGGGGTGTTAAGACATACCTACCTCACATCTGCCTCGAACTCGAATGTTTTTTGAAAGCTTTAATACGCTCTGGTGGTTGCAAAATATTAATTTAGATGTCTACAGATAGCTGGCAAAAGTTGTTGACTTGAACAGCGTTACGGTAACTTGGCCCGAAGGGCTGAGGGCAATTTTTCTTCCAGCCCATGCAAGCTGTTCCTCGGCCGTGGTGGTGAGCTCTGCCCCTCCGGTGTCCTCCAAAGCCGCTGCGATGGCAGGTTCGCAGTGCTGGCGGGGCCGTTCCCGTCTGCTCCGACCAGATTTGGGAAAGTTGCATTAAAAAACCCGTCAGGGCAGCCGTGGTGTAAGCACACGTCTGCGCGATGCACGAGCGGGTGCTGGGCCTTGGCCCAAGGCTTCCCTCGTGAAGGTGATGGTAGCAAACAGAGGCTCCTCGGGCTCGCGCGTTCTCACACCCACTCTTGGGTTTGCACTGGTGGAGATTTAATTGTGGGAACGCTTCGGCGGAGAGCGGCTTTGTACTGTGCCCTCCAGGCCCCGATGGCTTCCCAGCAGCGAGCTCTGTGGCTGTGGCCGTTCGCTGAGAAAGCATTTCCTCTGGCTTTCGGGGGTTTCATTTTTGCTCGAGAGCTCTCCTGCCGCTCCCAGGAGACCTGCGTGTCCCGAGGTGGTGGCTAGAGCTGAAAGCCAGCACGGGGAGCTTGTCCAGTGGTGCCGAGCTGCCGTGGTGCCCGAGCCGAGGCAGATAGGCCGATAGGTTCGTCCTGCGCGTTTTTTCCAGGTTAGCCTTTTTATTGTTGGCCGTACAAAGTTCATCGTACCCGGGGCCAGAGGGAGGTAGGTGAAGGAGCAACACCAGCGGTGAGCTGGGCACAACTATCAGCCTGACATGGATTAATACCAGCATATGTATTTCAGTGATTGTAATCAGCAGACTATTTAGCTGCAGTGAGGAACCAAAAGGACCCTGTGGCTGTCTCCAGGCTCTCAAAGCACGTGGTTGCAGGGGAAGGACGGTTCTGGGGCCGGAGGGCTTCCCGAAGTCCTCTCCAGCTTTCTGAGCGACATCCGTGCCTTTTCCACGGTTGATTTCAGCACGCTGTTCCTCGCCGAAGTTCAGGTGTCTGTTAGACATGAAGATAAAATGGCTGAAGTAAATATTCCTACGGCCTGTCCTGGAAATTGTAATGGGCTCTTAAAAAGCCAATCGCTTGATTTGGATTAAAAATACGGTAAATATTACCTGGAGACTCTACCTTAAAAGCTTACTGGTCAAAGACTGAAAAACCACTGTCAACAGCCTGCGTTATTTGGCTGGCTCAACCATCCAGAGTTGTCATGGCTGTGCTACTTTCCCATGGCCTTTAAACATCGTTTCGTTTCTGTCGATTCAGGATTCCAGCCCAGCAGGAGATTTCTCAAGTCTCCTTTCTGGGTGTGGTAAGGCAGAAAAAGTTAAGGGAAAGAGGACGTCCTAATTGCATTCGTCTGCAGTATTTAATGATCTTTCCCCAGAGCAGTAAATATTTTTTTATCTGCTGAGCACTAATTTTTCATGACTGTTTTCTGCTTATGCGGAGTAGGGCTTTTTTTTTTTTTTTTTTTTTCTTCTCCCCTCGGTAGGTTGTTTTATCACAGTTGTGTGTTGTTAAATACTTCTGAGGATGCATGCATGACGTGTACAAACCAAAGTTCCTTGGGTGGAAAGCTTTCAGTGGCTTGAAACGATGCCAAGAATGTCAGGCCACCGCGTCCCGGTGAGCTGCAGCACCCAGGCTGAAGGTACTGGAGGCTGGGGCGAGGGGCGCGGGGCAGCTGGCGGGGAGGACGTCAGTGTGGCTCTGTTCCCAGCTCACCTTCTCTGCCCTTGCATGCCAGGCAGCCGGAGTCTGCTCTGACGCTTACGTGAAGAGGTAAATCTTTGTTATGAGATGGAAAAGCAGGGTTCAAGCTCATTGTGGTATGCACACGTGGGTGAGCCCGCTGAGCTGCCAGCCTGCAGCGTGGTAACGACTCCTTACCCCCTGATCGCTCAGTACAAACAACCCGGGGATGTTGGGCTCCCTTTTCTGATGACTTTCACCCAGGTTCAGCAGCTCCTTTTAGCTCGGACAAAAGCACACCTGCATTCATTGCCGCAGATTTGAGAAGTGCTTTTTTCTCACAAACCCGCTGATGCAGACTGGGGGTGGTGGTGGTGTGGCCGCACAGAACCACTGCCTGCTGCTCACAGGTGGCTTCGGGGCGGTGCTGGAGCGCAGTGCATGGGCTCTGGCAGAGGGATGCCCACCCAGGGTCCCCCCGAGGCCATTTGTCCCCGAACATGGCCAAGCAGCCACCCGGATCCTCAGTAAGCTGGGCTCTGAGCTCCCCTGGGTTACAGGGGATGTGCTCGCTGGAAGGATGCTCAAAGAGAACCCTTAATGTTTTGAGGGTCTTCAGGCAAAATTCAGCATCAGCAGAAGTGGTCTGAAGCGACCAGCCAGAAGACGACAAATTCAGAATAGCTGAATGACCTGCTTCTTCTGATTTCTTTTTAGGGGTGGGGAGTAGTTTGATTTTTGTGGGTATGGGTTACTTGGTATTTGGCTTTTTTTTTTTTTTTTGCACACGTGTGCAGAGAATGTGGGAAATTCTCATCGAATGTATTTTTAGATTGGTGCAGTGTTAGGTAGTGTGGCAGCAATAGCAGCCTGTAATGGACCTGTACATCTATTATTTCAATATACCCTTTTTCATCCAGAAGAGAATCCAGTTTCATGGGCAGGGGTCCTTTAATCTACAGCTAGAATGCTGTATGACACTCTAATGTTTTCTAATGGTTTTCTTTCAGTTAGCATTGATAACTTTTGCTGGATGTTGGCTGCCAATAAACAGATTTTTCAAATTCTTTTTCCAAACTTTCAAATTATGCAGTCAGGATTCTTTTACCATTTCTCTGGCACAGTTTTCCCAGAGCTGACCGTGTTGTGTCCAAGAAATCTTATCTGGCAGCTTGTTTCTGAAGCCCGTTGACAATGTGAAAAAACACCCCAAGGATTTGTGTCTCCTGGATAGAGCCGATCAGCGTACAGCACCTCGCAGCTGATGGCTTTTGCATGCGGATCATCTCCCGTGGCTTCGCTGGGATCTGAGAAGGGAGGGTCGAGAAGAAGGGTTCCTGTTATTTCTGTTCCGAGATTACTGTACGTTAACTTTGGATTTCCTGACTAGACTTGGGAATCTGCTGCTGACATCAGCCGTGTGAATAACTCGCGCCGGGGAAGGTTGGCCTGTGCTGTTGTCCTTAATAGATCTTTCTAGGAGATAATCTGTACTTGGAGATTATTTTGACAGGGTATTGAATCATAGCTGATCTAGGCAGTGTTCCTGATTCCAGTTAGTTCTGGCAGAAAAAAAATAATCGCTCTGAATATTTTCTGTAAAAGAATTCTGGATCCTTCACCAGTTCTGGTTACGCATTTTTTGAGGGGAGCTATTAAAAAAAAAAAACACAAGCATTTCATTTTTACTTTTTTCCTCCTGAAATTTGGCACATGTTCTCCCTGAAAAAAGAAAAGGCTTCCCAGCGATTTTAGGTGGCTTGGTTTTTAACTTGCTCTGACAATGGCAGCTGGTTTTTGTTGTTTTTTGTTTTTTCCTTAAAACCTGGAGTTTGGCAGCGTGTTGCCTGCTTCTTCCTGCGTCGTTTTCCACCAAGGCCGCGGTGTTTCCTGCTTGCCGTAACGAGGGTCGTCACCGGGGCTACCGCTGACTCACAGCTCTCGAATCAATCCCCAGAAATGACAATTGTCCCACATTTTAAAATTGCAAAAGGGTCTGGCAGGTTGTGGGATCCCTTGATTGAGTGCAGCCTGCCATTGACGAAAAGCAGCAGGTATCCTGTTACATCGACTGGTTTGGAGCCGCTCTTTTATCTCCTTTTTGCTGGGGAACAAAGGGAGCGGCTCGCTTTGTATGCTTTGCTCGAGCGCTTTCATTTTTCATACATAAATAGAGCATAACTTCGTCGTCAGTTAGAACTGCAAAATGCAATTACTTGAAAATGAGATATTTCTGTGGAAACGAGACCTGCTTCTATAGGGTGCGTGCACCAGGGTCTGAAATGTCATCTCTGCAGTTATGAGAGAGAGAAGGAGAGGTTTGTGTGCTCGATGGGCTGCGGTGTGCCAGGGGCTGAAATCGGGGGAATTTGGGGCTCATTTGTGTGATGTGAACCCAGTGCTGGATTCTCGCCCTTGGAGTCTCTGGGGTGCTACCCATAGGGATAAAACCGGAGCAGTGGATAATTAATCGACTTTATGTGATTAGAAAATAGATGTGTAGATAAATGTGGTGAGTAAGATCACAGGCATCCTAAATACTTGTAAAACACAATTATGGAAGGCAGATTAATGTTTTAAAAGGGCTCGTAAACTACGCTGGTAGTAGGGTGCGTGTGTAAGGGAAGGGCTCCACGTCTGCCTCCTCGCTGCAGTAAGAGTCATCTCCTTTTAGCTCCGCTTTCCATCTGATTTTGCTGACGGTGAAATCAAAACCCTCTATTTTGCATCGCTGTGATGCCACGATAAAAGCCGGAGCGAGACTCATTTTTGAAGCTTTGCGCATATCTGAGCTCGACGAGAGAGCGTCTGAAATCCTTCTGCTTAAACTTCCAGTTCTTCACAAATTAGCATACGTCACAAGAAAACCCTGAAACCTCCTAAAAGGCAAATGAGGCTGTAAGCCTAAGATGTTTAAAAAAGCAAATTCCCAGCACAGACTCCCTCTCTGTGAAATGTGTGTGTTGTGACAGCTCAGGAGATTAGTTTTGCTGCGTGCTGGCATTCTGCTCCGCTGAGTTTACATGGATGTTGAAGAGCAGGTTTTCCCGTGTTGGGAAAAGGCTGGGTGCCAGAGCGCGAGCAATTGCCGCGCGGCTCCGGCGCTTGTGCCGGTGGCGAACGCGCTCGGGGCAGACCCAAAGCCCTGCTCCCTGGGATGCTCCCGGCCTGCCCCGAGAGCTGCCGATGGCTTGAAATGGAAGCAGGTGTCAGAGCTGTTGTTTTAACACGTCTCTTAACGTTCCCGCGGTAGGATTTCCTTAGCTGGTTTTTCAGAAGATAGTCTCGCTAGAGGCATTTTTAATAAGTTATCTTCCACGGGTTGGCAAAGGACAGAGGTTTTCAAAGTGACTTACGGGGAAAGGAGAAGCCATACCCTGATTTTAATACTCTGGGAACATCCCCTCGTGCAGCTTACATATTTTAGTTCTGTGTATTTTTAAAGCTGGTCTGGTTACAAGGGGTTCTGTTTTTCTCTTCGAGACCCTGTATAACTCCCTGTCAGAGGCTTTATTTTCATTCTGCTGTGTGCTATAACTGTATGACACAGCGGCTGCAATTAACTCTTCCATCAATCTCCTATTCACACAGCAGAAAACCTCTGACTTCCTCTTGAATGATTATATCCATGTTTCTTCAATTGGAAAAGTGACGAGCCTTTCCTGAAAGAAAGGGGAATTGTTCTTGCTGCCATTTTCTCCTCCCTGAAAACTGAATAAAGCAAGCATGATTTTTTTTTTTCTTCTCTGGAATGTCTCAGAAAGTCTCGATTGCGTATCCCTGAAGCTCCCTGCACGCAGTGGAAGTTAGCGGCATGGTCCCCGCTTCCCAAAATAAAATTGAAGTTGTTGTAGAATTCCTCACCCTCCTCGGCTGTCGTCTCGGGGAGGCACGGGGCTCTCTGCTCGGACGTCTGACGGTGCTACCCGCAGCCGATCTTCTCCCCAAGTGGAGTGCTGTGCTTTTAACAGCTTGTTCCATATTTTAAACGTCGTCATAAAAAGGCTAAAAATAGCCCATTCCCATCTTAAAGCTCTGCTCAAACAGAAATTCAATGCCGCCACTTACTTAAAAGATACAATCTTAGCAAAGCCGAATATTTGAAATGTTTGGAGAAGTGCGTAGCTGGTGGCAGTGCCGGGCAAAAATGTGAAAGGGGCAGAGGCTCGAGGAAGCCCTAAAATCTGTTTTAGCTGCCCCAGGGGAATGGTGCAGCACGTGGTGCTGCTCTCAGTTTGGAAATTATTTTCAGATTCTCTCCATACACATCCTCTGACTGTGTTTGTGTTTTAAAAGAAGTTTCCCCACTGTTTGCCAGTTTGTTCCATAGTGGCAGGGGGCGGTGGTGTCACCCCTGGAGACTACCAACGGCTGGTGAACGTGGGGCCAGTTTTGTCCTTTTTTTTTCCCAAAACGCTGTAGAGAAAAGCTTGACTTTTCATGAGGACCCGGGGTGGTAAAGAAGTACCAGAGGCATAGGGTGGGGAGCAGAGGGAAGGGGATAAATGGGTGAAAGATGAATGTTGAACTGCAGCATGCCTTGCTGAGGAGCAAATTAACTTGTTCACGGCCTCAAAAAGCCACAGAATGCAATCACAAAAAGGATTCAAAACATGAAATGGTTTCCCTGAGAAAAGAAGAGAAAGAGTTAGTTGGGTTAAGGGAAAGAGGGAATGTAACAAGTCTGTGAAATAATGTAAGATGGAAAAAAGATGAACTTGTTTATCATTTCTGACACAATACAGACAGACTTAAAAATTCAAGCAAATGAAGCAAATTTAAAAGCAAGCCTGTTGTTTTTGTACGTGGCAGATCCTCCCCCCCCAGCATCCAGGCTCGGAGTTGAAATTCCAGTGGAATTTTTTAGAAAGTTGCTCGTGTAATGGAGAATCTCCAGGGTTATGTCAGACAAAATTATTTTTAGCAGTGATACAAGCCCTCGTGCCTCAGGGAAGAAATCAGCCGCTGAAGAAGATGACGTGTCCCCACTGGGCAAGCTCTAATAACATTATTCTCTGTATTTGTGACTCCTCCGCGAAGCATCTAACGATCGGCACCGTCAACAGGCGGCGGGTTCGATTGGCTCTCCATGCAGTGTGAGCCACAAACCCCGCTCTGTAATTACAACTTGTCGGAGATGTTCCTGGGCCCGAACTCCCCGCACCCCGCTGCTGCAGCCGGCCGGGTTTGCTGCTTCCCGTGCATCTGCCCCGGCTCTTCTCCTCGCTGTGCTGCTCCTTCGCGGGCAGGCGAGGGGCTTCGCGTGCCCTGTGCCTCCCTGCAGCCTTCCCACGCAGGCCTGGCCGTAATTCCACCCTGCCTCGTGTCACGGAGCGTAACAGGAGCCGCTGACATCGTACCCATATTCCATTTCCTTGACTGCTGGGACAGCGCGGTGCGGCCGCAGCCGTTCCCCTGCTGCCGTCTGAGCAGAAAACCCAGCGGCAGCTCGGGCGTTTTGCTTTTTAATTAAAACCCCTTTGTGTCTCCGTGCACTGACCTGCCGTTTCCCTTGTGCCTTCCGCAGCAGTGACTCCAGCAGCAGCTCGAGTGACGAGTCCCCGGCACGGTCCGTGCAGTCGACGGCAGTCCCCGCGCCCGCGTCCCAGCTGCTTCCATCTCTGGAGAAAGATGAACCCCGGAAAAGTTTTGGGATCAAGGTTCAAAAT
Organism: Aythya marila; assembly: GCF_965140915.1. NCBI lineage: Eukaryota > Metazoa > Chordata > Aves > Anseriformes > Anatidae > Aythya > Aythya marila. Next base: position 7,473,565 of record NC_139062.1, on the reverse strand, counting down.
CTTCCAGTGCGCTCAACAGGTAAATTCACATGCGACAGTGTCTGTACAAGGTGCCAGGAAAAGGGGAAAAAAAAGTAGGGGCAGGTTATTGACTGATTAAATAATCTTTTTTTTTTTCTGTGTTCTTGGTGTCAAATGTGTCTTTTTAAACTCTTCGCTGTTGAACAGGAAAACCAGAATATGGTCTGATGAGCCATCTTTTATGAAACTTGGTTCAGGGTTATTGCTGCCATAGTAATGTGCAATTAGGTGAGGTACAAAAAGCAGCAAGTTATGAATGATGCTTCATTTAAGAGATGTCATTGTTACTCTGCTAGAGATGGAAATGCCGGGGATTTATGTGTGTTTCAGGACTCTTCACTGAGTTTAAATTCTGAGCCTCTTGGACAGAGGAGCATACCTGCTGGCTTTTACAGCTTTTGCCAGAAATTTAACTTCTTGCATCCGTGAAAGGAAACATCGAGGCATTGGTTAGGGATAAATCTACCTAGTGCATTCCCCTTTGTTTCTCCCAGTGTCACCAAGCTTAAGCTACTGAGGCAGAAATTTTCCACATTTTTTTCTATTGCTCTTGTACCACCATAGCTTTGTGCTGATACAGGTAAAGAAAAATACTTTGTTTTTTGCTGAATGGTTTCTTTAGGCATTCTGTTGAGAGACGAGCAGCGTCCATACTTGGAACGTTGGATCCGATGTTGGGTTAGAAGGTTGTGCTGTTTGGCTACAGGTCTTAAAAACGTTCTGATATCCATTGCTAGGTGATGTGGAGGAGGGAGGACGGAAGGAAATTATGCAAATGGAGATGCAACAAAGGCTGGACAGGAATGGGCAGAAAGGTTAGCCTGCGAGGAAAGAGCCCAGGAGAAAGTTCAGGGCAGCTTTGATCAGGCTCCTAACGCGCAGATGTCACAAGGTGATAGCACACAGGTTCATCCCCCAGAGCCCTGCCTCACTTAGAGCAGAAGATGGGTGCTGCCCTGGGAAGGAGTGGCAAGCAACGAGAGAAGGTCTCCTGCATCCCAAAGCCCTTGTGGAGGAGCGGGGAGGCGTGTGCAACATGGGGCAGGGGTGCAAGGTAGCAGGGTCATACCTTTGACCAGGCAGCTGTGTGCTGCCTCCGAGGCCGGGCTTCTCTCGGCTTCTGCCTCGGTTCTCGTGCAGTAGTGGGAAAGTTGCTTAATTAGTGACCATCTGTGAGAAATCCCACACGTCCCCAGCACTACAGCTACTGGAGCTGGTGCCACAAAACAGTGCTGTGGATTTCCCGGGGGAAAACCTGAAGCATCTCGAATGTGTCACTTGGAACTGGTGGGAGGTTCTGACCATCGCTTCTCGCCATGCCTCAGTTTCTTTTTTGCATCATGTGAGAACTTCAGGGTTTTCTATTGCAGTGTTGAGCATTGAACAGTGCATGGTAAATAATGTAGGAGACCGCTCACTGAGGAGTGTGGATGGTCGCTTTCCGCTCCCTGCACTGAACAAGGGAGAGATTCCGTGGAAAAAAAGAACATGGGGTCATTTGGAAAAGAGCTGGAGCGTAATGCATGTATACACAGGCTCTGGCTGAATCAAACTAGCATGTCTTAGCTTTGTGAGCAGCATACCTTGCAGCGTTAATATTCTTTCTGTAGATTTTTTTTTTGCTGTAGTTCCTTGAAGTGACATGAGGTCCATGCCCCATGGATATTAGGCAGATTGTGTGAACACTGTCAGGTGTTGCAGAATCACACGAATCTGCCTAGTTAACTTTCTGAATTGACTGAACTGAATGCTGTATAACTTGGGTCTCCATTCCAGATGTCTCATCTTGCCTCTGAGAACTGTTCTACGCAGTATCTGTGTGTTTCGTGGTGGGCTCATTGAGGAAGTAACACTGTTTACTTTTTCGTTTTGAAGTGGATTTCTTCTAGAAGTGATAACTGTATGCCTGTCGGCTTCAGTGATGTAAAATCCTGCGTGGGTGGTTTTCTGGATTTTAAAATCAAGGCAAAGAGAAGGATCAGCTTTTGACACAGGCAAAATAACGCTGAAAAATGAAAAGGCATTTCTGTGGACACTGAAAAACTCGAAATCACATTTCATAAAGAATAGCAGATTTCTTCATGTCTTTTCTGGTGCTATTAAGTTGTTAAAAAAAAAAACAACGTGTTTTTATAGTACTAATGTTTGCTTGTTGGTTTAGATACAAGCCTTAAAGATGGACTTTTCCATGAATTTAAGAAGTATGGAAAGGTGACGTCAGTGCAGATTCATGGGGCCTCTGAGGAGCGGTATGGACTGGTGTTCTTCCGACAGCAGGAGGACCAGGAAAAAGCACTAAATGCCTCAAAAGGAAAACTCTTCTTTGGCATGCAGATTGAAGTAACAGCCTGGATAGGACCAGGTAAGGCCCCGTGCCCTTCTTGCACTTCCACTGGATGCATGACCGCTCTGGGCATAGTCACTGCTGTTGCAAAGAGGCAGCATAGATGTAAGCGATGTTAAAATTGCCTTCCTGCAGAAACGTAATTTCAAGAAACTGGGAAATATGCCAGAATAAATTCCAGAGCAAGGAGAGTGGATGCTCTTAGGTTAAATGGGGAGAGAATTCCAGTGTTAAACCTCAGAGAAGGAAGCCTGCCATCCTTTTAAACAGTGGGATCTGCTGGCTGCTGGAAGAAACAATCAAATCTTCCATATCTCAGTGGAGTGGAAACCAGTAGGTGATGTAAGCATAGCACTGAGTCCCCACAGCCTTCTTTTTTCTGCTTTTGATTAAAACAGCTAATGATGACTGAATTTATGAGGCTTAGGCAGTGTGTGTATGTAGGCAGTGCGAATGACCAACCAGTGTAAGCTGTAGCATTGAGCACACGGTTTTCACTCTGTACTTCAATTGTTTGTTTAAAAATCAATTTGTGAAAATAACCTTTTTCCATTTTCTGTTCCCCAAGTACAGTGCAGCCTTATTTGAATTCTTGACAGGCAATAAAAGAATAACTTTCTAAAGAAGCAGATGCAGAAGGCAGCTACTTTTCATCTAAAGGTGCTCAGTGCTCACCCAGTGGTGTGATGTAGGCCTTTCAAACTCCACATAAATAACACAGTTCACAAGTATAGTACTACATTATTTTTGTCAAAGACATCGGTTAGTCTCGTTCAGATCGTATCTGCTTGTCAGGAAGTAGACTTGAACAAACAAATCAATGTGAAACAAACCCACATGAAAAACACCCCAGTGCATTAAAAATTTCTCACTCTCTTTTGCTTCTAGAAACAGAAAGCGAGAATGAATTTCGTCCTTTGGATGAAAGGATAGATGAGTTTCACCCAAAAGCAACAAGAACTCTCTTCATTGGCAACCTGGAGAAAACAACAACCTATCATGACCTTCGCAACATTTTTCAGCGCTTTGGTGGCATAGTGGTATGTGAATTCTCTCTCTCTCTTTCTTTCTTTCCTTCTTTCCTTCTTTCTTTCTCTCTTTCTCTCTTTCTCTCTTTTTCTCTTTCTCTCTTTCTCTCTTTCTTTTTACTATGTAGGGTATTACTGCACATTCTTTCTGTACAGACCTGTAAAATGCTACGAGTGGTGGTAAATCATGATGTTGATGACAGATAATTCAGTCCTTTTACAATAATCTGAGTCATTCATCTTGCTAGAATGTACCTGAAAGCTTTTCTTTGCATTTTGAGTGAAATCTTAGTACAAGTGTATTGAGGAAATAACAATAGAAACAGTCTTGGGAGCATTTGTAAGAGACAAATCTTTCTGCTAGCTCAGAGGGTTTGCAAAAAAGCATAGCTAGGTGGTTTGGATATAAATATGCCCAGCGTTACTTTCACATTTAATCAGTAGAGCTCTGCGAAGCCTGCATTTCCTGTTGATTTCTGAAACAAAGGGTTTAGTTGCTGCATGTGGCAGTAGCCATCAGCTCTGACAGTCTGTTCGCTGACAATAGGGCAGAGGAGGCACTGAGCAGATGGATCAGTGATGACACATGCGGGATTTGGGTTTTCAGCTGAGCAGGCTGATCTGCATGAGATAGAGCAGCAATCTTTCCCCTCTCTTCTCCTCACGCCACTTTCTATCAAGTCATATCAATATTGCATTTGAGAGAGATTTTCCAGAAAAGTAATTATCTTCAGTGAGTATAATTAATTGAACCTGAGCTTCTGCACTAATAGTTTATTCTGTATACTCACTGTACCCTTCTGGTGGCTGTGGCTGCCTTATTTGTTCTGCACTTAAATATTGTTGTCACTGTTGAGGTATCTGTAAAAAGAGGGGAGGCATGCTTCCATGTATGATGTGAGCAAACAAAGAATTTACATTTTGTTATGTCTGGCAGCAATTGTGCTGCCTTTGCTGTAATCTTGCCATCAGCACTGATTTATGAATTCACAGTGTCTGTGGCTTAAACCCTTTTCTAATGTTATACCAGCTGAGCTGTCCTGATAAAGATGCTTATCAGTAGTAGTGCACTGTCTCCTAAATTGGTTTTTCTGTGAAATAGTGCTGTATTGTCAACATTATTAATCGGCCAGAATTCAGCAGCAGTGCTGCCCTGCAGAATTTCCACGAAAACTTACAAGCTCAGGTGCAAAAGGGACTAGCTTTATAACCTTTCCAGCGGATAGTGAGCGGAGTAATGGTGCTTTATTTGCCTGTCAGAAGAAATTGCTTGCCTAGGGTGAGTGGTCAGGTATAATTTGCCACAGTTGCAGTAGTGCTACTTCAGACACTTGGAAATGTAGTCCTCCATTAGTATTCCACTTAAATCATTAGGCCAGGGCTATCGAATTCTAACAGTTGTGTAAATCTCCCTGTTTACTTCTGTTTTCCCAGCTAAAGAGTTCTTGAGAAAGACCTTATCAAACTGCTGCCTTGTCCCTAAATTTATTAACCGTAAAATTAGTCTGTCCTGAATGTTGGAATGTTTGTGCTTAAATTCGTGTGGTAGCATTGGCATGTAGCTCACAAAGGAAGCTTGTGCTATTTAAAAAAAATAAAATGAAACACTTTACCTTCTATTTTCAGCTCAGAATGAATCATAACATCATGAGCTTGTTCAGAGGCTTTCGGTACATTTGCCAGTACTAGTGCTGAGCTTGAATGTTAACCAAATGTCAATTCCAGGCTTGCTATTTTCCAAAAATCACTTAAAAGGAGCCTTTATAAGGCTTCCACAGCTTTCTTGTGACTGCACCTACTTTTGAATGGGCCCGTGGTGCCTTAGGATCCTTCAGTGATTTCACAGTGATCAGAATTTGGGCTCTATTCTGCCTTTGCCACATCAGGGCCAGGTCAGTTCAAGAGATGCGTCCAGCATCACTTTCTGCTTCTAGGAACAGGATGCATCGAGTTTATTTGGAAAAAAGGCCCTGCTTGGCTCTTGGATCAGAGATGAGGATTGGAGCAGGTTGTTTGTTTGTTTGTTTGTTTGTTTTTTCCTCTTGAGCCTTTACAAGCAAAAATTAATATGTGTTTCTTTGATTCTGTGTTGTCTCTTCTTGACATATTAGCAAACCAAAGCTACTGTTTGTTGATCAGGTCAGGCTTACTTCTGTGGGGTTGAATTTTAAGTCTGCATTATGAAGAGATTTCCCTGCATCAGTAAGGATTTGGTTTTACCATTGAATAAGATACAACAGAGCAGCAAAGTTTTTAAACAATCTACTAACGTTTAAATCCTCTCTGTGAAAGAAACATTAATTAAACAGAGAGCGTTGTGCCATGTGAGTCTCAGAAAAAAAAAATCATTTAGATTCATTTTACATTGTTGAATCTTCTTTTTTGCCTGTTGCTGACTGTCGATTGCTTTTTTTCCCCCAGGATATTGACATTAAGAAAGTGAATGGTGTTCCTCAGTATGCATTCCTGCAGTACTGTGATATTGCAAGTGTGTGTAAAGCAATTAAGAAAATGGATGGGGAATATCTTGGAAATAACCGACTCAAGGTAAAGAAACCCTCCCATGGACTGTATCCTTCTCCCTGTTACTTTTGTTTGTGGCATCAGAAGATATTTTGCATCAGCTTAGGCTATGGAAGTGAGATTTTTTTTTTAAAAGGTCAGATTACAGCATGATGTTTTCAACCACCACCAGATTTGGGATTAATCAGCACTTTTCTTGGCTGTCTCAGCAAGGAGGCCCAGATTGAGCAGATTTGGAGACTGACATTCTCTGGCTTGCAGAGGTACTCGTACTCCTTGAAGGCAGTGCTGGGAAGCTGTACCACTACTGACGATGAACAGAGGCTGTCAATCCCCAGAGCTGTCAACCTGTCACCTTCCAGAAGCATTCAAATTGTACAAGAAACAAATGTTGTCAAACATTGTATTTGTTTAAGCATGCAGAATTATTTTCATTAATTGCTATTTGATTTTTGTCTTGCTTGCACCTGCGCGAGACGCTAATTTTAGAAAACCCATACAGATGACTAGCTTTCTTCAAATAACTCTTAATTAGGCGTGCTCTGTACAGTTAGTTTAACACTTGTGAATTGTACTGATGGAAGTTCTGCCCTTTTGTGTTCAGCTGGGTTTTGGAAAGAGCATGCCTACAAACTGCGTGTGGTTAGATGGGCTTTCTACAAACGTTACGGATCAGTATTTAACTCGACATTTCTGCCGATACGGGCCTGTGGTAAAGGTAGGTGGGAGGCTTTGGTGTCTGGTTTGAAGTTGTTACTGTCTTCCTTTCTTCACATCCTGTCCTTTCAACCCCGCCTGTCCAGGGCTTTATGGCTCAGATAGAGAAATTCTCTCTGGGGTGTAATTTGGCCTACAGGGATCTCTAGCTTTGCATCCTGTCGATCCGATACGTAGAGCAGTCTCTGCTGGTGTTTGGAGTGAGCCGAGATAACGAGTAGTGGAACCCACTTGTTGCTCTTGTGCAGTACAGTCTCTCCCCAACCAAATTTATCTAGAATGCTAACCACTGTAGGAACAGCAACCTAATTAACTAGTTATACTCATGCATGCTAATTATATAATTAGACGTGACTATATTTTTTCATTAAACCAAAAAAGTGACTTCTTAAAAGCAGTTAGGGTACTCACACTAACACAGGTATGTGAAAGAAAAGAGAAGGTCAATGGCCGTGCAACATGCCCGTATGACACAGCGGGGGCACGTTCCCTGCGTGCGGCCAAGCCCCGCCGCGAGCAGGCATCAGAGATTTGTGCGCATGCTTCGACTTTAGCATGTGAGTTGTCCCGTGTGTTTCTGTTGGACAGTGATGTGCTTAAAGTGGGGCGATGTGTGCAAATCTTCGCAGGATCAGGGTCTTGCCTCCTTAAGAATTTGTGTGGGTTTGTGTTGCAGCTTTGACATTCTTTATTGTAGCTGTTGTTGCTTGAATACTAAGTCTGTGTTGCTAAAGGAAGCTAATATTTGGAAATTGGGCGTTTAGCAACTGAGTGGTACTGCAGACTGTGATAACAAAAACTGTTTCCATTTTGTGATTAAATGTTCCCTTTACCTTTTTTCCCCCCTAAAACATATTGGAAAATTTTTCAAAAAATAAAAGTAAACAAAGCAAAACTACAAAACTCAGTCACCAGAGAAAAAAAATAAAAGTAAAATACAGAAAAACAAAATAAAGGCATAATATACCTCAAGCCACAATATCCACAATTCAAAGCAGTCCCGTGTCCTTTATTGTCTCTTCATAACAATATGCCTCATCAGAAAAGAATGGAAATTTACCTTGCTAAAAATTATTTTCTTACTGGTATCCTCATGACTTAGGATTTTGTTGGGACTGACATTAAGTCCTGTGGATGAGGCTCTTATTTGGTTTTTGTTTTGTTTTTTTGTTTTTTACAGGTGGTGTTTGACCGCTTAAAAGGCATGGCCCTGGTTCTCTACAATGAGATTGAATATGCACAAGCAGCTGTAAAAGAGACCAAGGGGAGGAAAATCGGTGGGAATAAAATTAAGGTGTGCAGAATGACCTCCAAAAAAAAAGAAACAAATTGTATTTAGGCATTACCCCTTAAACACTGGCATTTGCAGACTGCCAGTCAAAAGGAATGCTTAGTGGGACAAGTATGTCCCAGATATCTAAGGCTTAAACGATTTTTATACTCGGCTTATCAAGATGTTAGGGTATCTTGAACTGTTACCTACAAAGCCTCTTCCAGTATTCTGCCGTTTGTTTTGCTGAACTTGTCTCTCTAAGCTCCTGAGTGTTGGTGTCCGTGTTACTGCTTCATTCACCCGAATCCAAGGCAAGCTCTGTCCATTTTTATGTTAAAGGGTGAAACCCAAGGGCTCGAGCTGGCCACAGCCATGAGGCGACAGCCTGCTGCCTGTCAGCTGCTGGTGCCTGTGGTGGCCTCATCCTCGTGGTGGCCTCATCCTCACAGTGGCCTCGTCCTCGCAGTGGCATGGGCAGGGCTGCCCAAACATGCGGCCTGCTCTAGTGGTGGCAGCTCCTGGCTCGTCACACAGGGGAAAAGCATCAAAAGCACTGCTCTAAAAAATGGATGAAAAGTAGTGTTTCCTGGAGCAACACTTAGCATTGACAGGGTTCTCTTGGATTTGGGTGAATGTGGTAAAATCTGTTACAAGTGTCCCATCGGTTCCGCTAAGTGGGGACGTGAGGTGTCAGCCAGCCCTCTGAATCATCTTCCTCTCCTCCTTTCTTCTCTCCTGAAGAGTTGGTAATGATTTCAAGCGTAATCTCTCATCTGGTGCATTAACCTAGCAACTTCACACCCCTCGGGGTTAGCAATTGGATATACTATAGTTTCTAAGTGTGGTGGTTGAATGTAAGTAGCCTTCATATGGGATAAAATATGTGGCCATTAAAAAAATTCATATCCTGTGTTTGTGGGTCTTGCTACTTAGCAACTTGGGAATAAGCAACACCCTTAATGTGTGTATGTCTGTTCTCCATTGCTATGGTTTGATGAACGTCTAGGCTGATTGAAAAAACAAAAACAACAAAAAGCCCCTAGAACGTTCAAAAAAAAAATTGCATTATGTGAAATACACTACGTTAAATCCATTCTAATCCTTCATTTTTGGCACCAGCTATGCCATTAGCTTCTTAATGTTGTCACACTTGGCTAGAAAACAGCCAATCTTCGAGCAGCTAGAATAGGGAGCTGCAATTCAGGATGCTTGGTTCCTTTCCCATCCCTGCTGTTGCCTTGGTATATAACCCCAGGCAAATAATGTGCAGTCTGAAATGGATTAATAATACTGACCTGCCTATAGCACCGTGCTGAGATATAAGGGACTTTGGAACTTTAAATGGAGTTGTGGCATTAAAAGCATCAATGCCATGATAATAGTGTGTATTTTTCCTGCTGGCTTACTGAACAGAAGCTTTTCATGTGCTTCTGGTCTCGCAGCTAAAACAACATACCCCGGCAAGGAGGTAATTATATAGATCCACATGGCTACACTGAGTTAAGAGGGAAAGGTCTTTTTTTTTTTTTCTGGGGATGCATAGGGCCAGCCCTGAGAAGTGTTTGGCCTTTTTTCGTTGAATAGCATCATCCCCATTTTCAGTTCTGCTCCCATGTTCAGATTCTGCAGCAGATACTGAAATTATGTTAAAATGGGTTGTTTCTCTCACTGAACGTAATTTACCTTTTATTTTTCAGGTGGATTTTGCAAATCGAGAAAGTCAGTTGGCATTTTATCATTCCATGGAGAAAACGGGTCAAGATATCAGAGACTTCTATGAAATGCTGGCAGAAAGAAGGCATGTGTCTAATACTTTTACTGCAGTCTCTTGCTTTACTAGCATTGCACAATTAAACTTCTTTTCAGGCTATAATCATTAAAAAAACATTTGGTTTTATTCCTATCAACTTCACCCTTCTTTTTAAAATTTTATTAAAAATATTCTATTTGTGTGTTTTACCTTCTCAACTTTTTTTTTTTTTTTTTTTTTTTTAACTTGGTTGGCCAGGCTTGAGTTGCACATGATAAAGGCAAGCAGGAAATCACACATCTGAAGTGCAGTTGGTAACTAAATTTGTATTTAGGTGGAGGTTTTAGCCATCTGCATGATGTACGTTTAGTATTTAGGTTAAGGTGATGGGTCATCAGGACACAGCTGTGAGTCATTCATCATTTGCTAAGAATGCAAAGAACAGTTTATCTGTAATGCCTTAACCCATACCCTCAGGAGTAATGTATATGTTAACAGGTTATGTATATAGTCTGATAAGCTACTGCTGCTCATCTCTTAAGCAGAGTAAAATTTAGTCTTCCACTTACTCCCTTCAAGAAGTTAGTTTGCTAACTTGATAAACAATAAAATACGATGGAGGATGCTTTTTTTTTTTTTTTTTTGACATGAGAAATGTATTCTGTGTTGATGTCCTTCTGAAGCATCTGTCATGTTGGTCTCTGGCCATTTTGTGTAGGCTGCAAAGGCTTGTGTTCCCCCTGAATGGTCACTTATGCCTGCAGACCCTGGCTGAAGGCAGCCAGCACAGAAGCACTCCGCATTTTCTTCTTTTTTTTTCCCTCCGGTGACTGAATAGAACATCAGTGTTTTTATTACTAGTGATGGTGGTGAAGGCTGAAAAGCAAAACATTTTCTTTTTGTGGGGCTGCATTTTTATTACCTTCAGAGGCTGGCTTAATTGTTAGGGTTCTGTTTCACCTATGAATAAGCCCGGTGTGACACTGATTGTACCTGTATACTAGGTAAATTTAATGTTGTTGGTTTTTTTTATAGCAAAATAGATTGAGCTAACATACATGCAAAATTGCCAGATTTAAAAGTGAAAAGGGTTTAGAAATTGGCAATCAGGATTTGCATAATGGAAATAAATGTGTGCATTCCCTAGTCTTTGCCAGATGTTGTGATGTGCCAGCAAACAGTCAGCAGTCAATTTTTTCTGAACAACACCAAATTGAGAAAAGAGTAGTGCATTTTCAGATGTCTTTTAATGCACAGAAGTCAGCTGGGCATGTCTTTGCTGTGAAATAATTCTTAGTTGTACACTTTCTGGAACAACTTGATACTTGGGTACATGTTAGTCTTGTTTTTCCTTTTCTGTCATTATGTTCACATAGTTGTTACTAGACACTTAGGAGTAATGAATCATGGAGTGATTGAGTGAGCTCTGCAGTGTGTCTCGTCATTCTGCATCTTCCAGTCTTCCAAGCTCCTCCTGGCAGTTCATGGTCCATAGCAATGATGCTAAGAACTGCACTAACCAGGTTCTCTTAAGTTGTGGTTGCACCCAGTCTAAGTAGGACCCAAAGAAAAACAATTGTTGCTTTAACTTCAGAGAATGCATTGATGATTACATTATAGAATAATATCCCCAGGTTAATACAGCACTAATCTCAGATCTTCCCAAAACCAGAGTACTGTGCGTGCCTTCAGAAAATCTGGAAGTGTTCTTTTCCCCAGCCACTACAAAACCCAGATCATGTAGTGTTTCACCCTGAATAGACTGATGTGGACTCGAGGATATCCATTTCTCCACAGCCGGTGGGCTGTGAGAATGTAAATGGGATTTCTTGAGTGGGAGGCTGGAGGCTGGAATGTCTTTGGAATATCTTTGTGTGAGGTTGAGTTTTGTAGTATCACAACTGTTCAAAGCTGCCTGGGGTTTCTTGCTGTTACTCAACAGCCCTGAAGGAGCGATGACTTCAGGGGCAGAGTGCAGGTGGAGCGATGTGAGGTGCAGAAGGGCCATTTGTCGCATGAGCCTCTTAATAGTTCATAAATTATTCAGATGTGGAGGAGACTGCTTGGATGTGTGGAGTGGCCAGGCTCTCCTTTGTTCCTGTCAGCAAATTGTTACTAAATACAAAAGGTGCATTTTGAATCTGTTTTTGTATTTGTTGATTAAAATGAAAAGTTAACAAACATGGCAACTCCCTTTTTCATATCCATCTACCCATACCTGCCTTTCACAACATCTTACTTTGCTTGCAGAATGTGTTTTTTTTTTTTTTTTTTTTTTCCCTTTGGTGGGTGTTAAGCCCTGTATTTGTGTATTATTGTTTGGTTGTACATTTCTTACAATGCAGAAGCTACCAACTTTCAGCATAAAACCTAAACTATGAAGCTAAATTAGTGTATGTGAAATAGAGCACGTAAAATGCTCTGTAATGGTGGAGAATGGGAATGCCAGCTCTGTGCCCTCTGTATACTGCCCCTTATACCAAAGAGTCATGTTCTGTGTTAGAAATGGTTGATTTTTGCATTTTGGGGGTATTGAGATAATAATGCTAGTTGCTTGATAAATTTTGCTAAGTGCTTCCTAAGAATTCACCTGCTCTCCCGGACAGGCTGATTTTTTTTGTTGACTTGGTCTGTAAATAGGCAATGTCAGCATATCACATGCAGTAAAGGAGTTTATTTTGGAATTAAAAGATCACTTAAAGAGTTTAGGATTTTTAAAGAAATCTTATTACCACTTCACTGCTTAGCCATGGAGAGGTTCCAACTCTGAATTTTGACTTGACTTGTGTTTTCAGAGGTAGGTAGAGACTGTCTCTGTTTCTTGAGATAGGGTGTTCTCTACCATGACAGGCTGTGTGTTTGCACAGGTGCTGTGCAGGTTTTACCTTAATTTAATGCAGCATTTGAATTTGGCAAAAATGAAGCAGTAAGGCTGATGAAAAGATACTTGGCAAAGCTGTCATTAAATGACCAATTAAGGGCATACAGTGTTTGAAGCTAACAAAGCATTTAATCCACTGTGCGCTGATTCATTGTTGTTAAATCTCTCTATGCAGCTATGTACAGTTGCCTTGATAAACATACAAAGAAATTATTGTACAATTATCCCCCTGCATGGCATAGAAGGCAGTACTGCAGTATGCTGGTTGAGAGGGAAAACTAATCACCCTGTTGTGTTTATTTTTGGCAGAGATGAAAGAAGAGGATCTTACGAATATGCCCCTGATCGTACTTACTATGAGACTGTTAGGACTCCTGGGACATATCCTGAAGATCCTCGACGAGAATACCCAGCTCGAGGCAGAGAATTTTATGCAGAATGGGATCCCTACCAAGGAGACTACTACGACCCACGATACTACGATGACCCACGCGAGTACAGGGATTACAGAGGTGATCCATATGAGCAGGACATAAGGGAGTACAGTTACAGGCAACGGGAGAGGGAAAGGGAGAGAGAACGGTTTGAATCCGATCGCGACAGAGATCACGAGAGGAGACCGATTGAACGTAGCCAGAGTCCAACGCACTCCAGGCGTCCACAGAGTCCTGGAGCATCTCCCTCACAATCAGAAAGGCTGCAGAGTGATTCAGAGAGGAGGATCTACAGCAGATCATCAGATCGCAGTGGAAGCTGCAGCTCTCTGTCTCCTCCACGATACGACAAGCTTGACAAAGCCCGCGTAGAACGCTATGCAAAAAACGAAAAACCAGAGAAGGAGCGAGCTTTCGACCAGGAAAGAGTTGACAAAGACAAACGCTTGGTGAGAAAGGAAAAGCCAGAAAAAGTAGAGAAAGAGAAAACTGATAAGCAAAAACGAAAAGCAAAACTCCATTCTCCCAGCTCTCAGTCTTCTGAAACAGATCAAGAGAACGAGAGAGAGCCCAGCCCTGAAAAATTAAAGGGTAATAGTAAACAAAGTAAAGAAAGAGGTGACAAAGAAGGGACAGCTAAAAACCGCCTAGAACTAATGCCCTGTGTTGTGCTGACCCGAGTAAAAGAAAAGGAAGGGAAAGTTATTGATCAGCCTGCTTTGGAGAAACTGAGAGCAAAGCTTGACAATGATACTATGAAGTCCCCGCTTCTTGAGCAAAAAACACAGACATCTCAAGCTGAGCAAACGAAGTCTGATCAGTCTAAACTGGAACCAGTTAGAACCAAGGTACAAAAAGAGAAAGCCCTTGCCAGTCATGTAGAAGTGGTTGATAAGGAGGGAAAACTGAAACCCAAAAAGCACTTGAAGACAGAACAACCTTCCGAGGGGGCAAATGCAGTGGATTTAGACAAGCTGGAGGCTCGTAAAAGGCGTTTTGCCGATGCAAATCTGAAGCCTGACAGGCAAAAACTGGAAGCGAAAAGAAGTAGCCAAGATGAGGAGGATACACGCATGGCTTTGAAAAAGCAACTTGATACAACAGCTTCATCGAGGGAAGCGACAATGCTAAGGGAAGGAGAATTAGAGAGAAAACCCCCAAGGAAGGAGATGCTTAAAAGGGAATCTAAAAAAATGAAACTGGAAAGACTTATTCCTGTTACTAGTCCCAAAGAAATTCAGGAGACTCTTAATGTTGGTGGGATTGGCATGCGTCCCACTCTAGATCTGCAGGCAAGGCTGATTGAGGCAGCTGATGAGCCAGTAGAAGTTCAAGAACTCCCTTCTAAAAAACTGAATCCAGTAAAACCCCAGCATAAACAAGCACAGCTACTAGATGAACAAGGAACAGAGAGAGAGGACACAAGGAAGAACTATGCTGGTCTTCCTGAAGACACACCTGACCATAAGCTTGGCCAAGAGAAACCTCAGTCAACTGATACAGAGGAGAAAATTGGCATTGACATTGACCACACACAAAGTTACAGGAAACAAATGGAGCAAAGTCGCAGGTTAAAACAGCAGCTGGAAATGGAGATAGCAAAATCTGAGAAGTTCGGCAGTCCAAAGAAAGATGTAGATGAGTATGAAAGACGGAGCTTGGTCCATGAGGTGGGAAAACCTCCGCAAGATGTCACCGATGACTCTCCACCAAGTAAAAGGAAAAAGACTGACCAATTTGACTTTGAGATTAGCACTAAAAGAGAAAGAAACTACAGAAGTTCTCGTCAGGTGAGTGAAGACTCTGAGAGGACATCTTGTTCACCTAGCATCAGACAATTCCCTTTCCACGAAGATGACGACACACTAGATTCTCCGAGGCTAATGCCATTAAAGGAAACCAAAGAATCACCTAAAATAGAAGAAAAGGGTCTTTCATACTCCAATATGACTGTGAGGGAGGATTCTCTGAAATTTAATCCTTATGATTCCAGCAGGAGGGAGCAGATGGCAGAAATGGCTAAAATAAAACTTTCTGTCCTGAGTTCTGAAGATGACTCAAGTAGATGGGAAACACAAGTGAAACAGGAGCCTGGTAGAGTTGATATTAGCTTTCCAAGCAGCATTGTCAAAAGAGATAGCATACGCAAGCGGTCTGTACGAGACCTGGAGCCAGGGGAGGTGCCTTCAGATTCAGATGATGACGGTGAAAACAAGCCCCATTCTCCAAAAGCCTCGTCTTTGTTAGAGAGTTCCAGATTATCTTTTTTATTAAGGGACAGAGAAGAGAAGTTTCGTGAAAGAGAGGAAAGACTGTCAAGTTCTCTAGAAAGAAACAAATTTTACTCTTTTGCATTGGACAAGACAATCACACCGGACACAAAGGCCTTGCTTGAAAGAGCTAAATCACTCTCTTCCTCCAGAGAAGAAAACTGGTCCTTTCTAGATTGGGATTCAAGATTTGCTAGTTTTAGAAATAATAAAGACAAAGAGAAAGTTGACTCTGCTCCAAGACCTATTCCATCTTGGTATATGAAAAAGAAAAAAATCAGGACTGATTCAGAAGGTGGAAAACTGGATGATAAGAAAGAAGATCATAAAGAAGAGGAACAAGAGAGACAGGAACTGTTTGCTTCTCGTTTTTTGCATAGTTCAATCTTTGAACAGGACTCTAAGCGCCTGCAGCATTTAGAGAGAAAAGATGATGATCTTGACTTCATTTCTGGTAGATTGTATGGGAGACAATCTTCCTCTGATGGGACTAACAGTGCAGCTGACTTGGTGCAAGAACCAGTTGTTCTTTTCCATAGCAGATTTATTGAACTAACGCGAATGCAGCAAAAAGAAAAGGAGAAAGACCAGAAACCCAAAGAAGTGGAAAAACAGGAAGATAAAGATAATCGGCCCAAAACACCAGAAACAGTTCCTGATAGTAAAGAACCAGAACATAAAACTTCCTCAGTGGTTGGTCCTGCCTCAGTCGCTGCCTTGCCGCAGGATCCAGCACCAGCTGCTTCTGAGAAGGTAGCGAATGAAAAAATAGTAGTGGAAACAGCTTCTGTAAAAGAAGAAAAACCATCTGAGCCTGCTTCTACAGCAGAAGAACAAAAACCTTTTCCTGAGCTTGCTGTTCCTGTCAAAATTGAACCACCTGAGCAAACTGAACCTCCGCCAGTCATCGAAGCTAGTAAAGAAGTTGTTCCTACAACTCTGGCACCGGAGGAAGATGCTGTAGCAATAGAGCATCCTTCATACTTGGATACCAAGCCTCCTACTCCTGGAGCTTCGTTCTCTCCAGGAGACATCAGTGTAGATCCAGAACCTGAAGTTGCCCAGTCGGTTCCACCTCCACCTAAGCTAGTTCAGAAGTCTGATGAGGCTTCTGAACCTAAGGAAGAAAATCCTCTGCCTTCTGCCAATGCTGATGCTAGCGTGAGTCAAAAGGTGGAGGCAGTTATTGAGGTGCTGCCTCCCGTTTCTGACAATGATATGGAAGTTGAACCTCCGGTTGTTGTAAAAGATAAAAAGTCTTACAAGAGTAAACGCTCCAAGACTCCTGTGCAGGCAGCCACAGCTAGCGTCACAGAAAAGCCCGTCACGAGGAAGAGCGAAAGAATTGACCGTGAAAAACTCAAAAGGTCAAGCTCTCCTCGTGGGGAAACGCAGAAGCTTTCTGAATTGAAAGTGGAAGCAGAGAAAGTTTCACGGAATGCTGCTAAATCCCCTAGTTCTGCTGCAGAGCCAGAAAACGTGGAGCCAAGCTTGCCCATCGGCCGAACAAGGCGCAGAAACGTACGGTCAGTCTATGCCACCACAGGAGACAATGAAGGCCCATCTCCTGTGAAGGACTCTGTGGAGGTCACCAGATCCACCAGGAAGAGAGGGGAAAAGGAACCGCAGGAAACGGTGACAACTGTTCCTACAACCCCAAGAAGGGGAAGACCTCCAAAAACCCGCCGTAAGCCGGAGGAGGACATCTCTCCGATAAAGACAGAACCAGTGCAACAAGAGGTGGAGGAGACTGAAACTAAAGAAGCTGTGGAAGCTCCAAAGCCTGTGGAGGGCTGGAGGTCTCCTAGATCCCAGAAGCTGACACACAGTCACTCATCGGCTGCCACCAGCCAGCAGGGGAAGAAAGGGAAGAACGAACCAAAAGCCGATATCTCGGCTGAATCTGAAGATGCTGCTGAAAGGAGCGGTCAGGAATCGAGTGTTAGTGACAACAGCAATAAAGCAAAAGTAACTGAGAAAGAACTGACAGCAGGCGAACAGAAACGTGATAGGAAAGAACTGGATGCAGAGAAAAACCAGCTAGAAATCCCCACAGTTGAGATCATCGAGAAGAAGCCAGTGCCAGAAAAGGTTACAAAATCCAAAAGGGGAAGGTACAAAAATACCAAAACTGTTGTAGATAAAGCATCTGTGTGTCTCAAAAATGTAGAAATACGCCTCAACGTTGATGAAGTCAAGGGCGCCTTGCGGCCAGCTGAGGAAGAGGCAGAGCCCGTGGCGGTGTCACCGGCAAAAATCAAAAGCCCCCCAAAAGAGGATATCTTGCCACCCCATTTTGCTAAGAGTGAGGTAGAAGATTCATTCCAAGAAACAGAAAAAGAGGTGATGCGGGAGCCAAAGCAATCCCCTGAAGCTGCCCAATTAGCAAAACAGATTGAGCTCGAGCAGGCTGTGGAGAATATTGCAAAACTCACCGAAACTCCTCC
Organism: Aythya marila; assembly: GCF_965140915.1. Lineage (NCBI taxonomy): Eukaryota > Metazoa > Chordata > Aves > Anseriformes > Anatidae > Aythya > Aythya marila. The sequence goes on along the minus strand of NC_139062.1, from coordinate 7,455,877 downwards.
GTCAATTACTGCCTACAAAGAGCCGACGGCAGACGTGTCTGAAGTTCGTCAGGAGGAGGAAGGAGATAAACCCGCCCATCAGGCTAGTGAGACGGAGCTGGCAGCAGCTATTGGCTCCATCATCAATGATATTTCTGGGGAGACGGAAAGCTTTCCTGCACCCCCCACCTATCCCGCTGAATCAGAAGCGGAAATCCCGGCTGAGCCACTGGTATTGCCGTCACCTCGGGAGGAAATGGAGCCCGAGACCGATCAGGCAGTGAACAACATCCTAGAAACAGAAGCTGCTGTTGAGCCCCCAGTGCAGCCAGTTCCCAGCTCTGCCCCGCTGGTGGTGGAGACAGAGAGCAAGGACACAGAAGTCAGCTTCAGCGAATCGTCAAACTCGGCGCAGGAGGCCGAGACCCTGCAGGAGGCTGAAGTCGCTCGGAAGGAAAAGGGCCGTCAGAAAACCACGCGGCAGAGACGCAAAAGGAGCACGGGCAGAAAGGGCGATGCCACTGAAGTCAACGTGTACGAGCCAGACAGGGCGCAGAGCAAGTCTCCCCCCGCCAACGAAGTAAAGGCAAAACCTGAAGAAGCCTTGAAGGAGGAAAAGCAACCTAAAGCTGCTGCTCAGGCATCCGTGGAGCCAAACGCTTCAGACGCCAGCAAGGCTGCAGCCGTGGACGTTGCCATCACCGTGCCCGAGGCTGTCCCTGAGAGCAGCGCCTCTCCCAAAGCGCCCGTGCCGCCTCCTCTGGAGCTGGCTGCCCCGCCGGTCCCTGTTGACGAGGGGAGTCAGAGCGCGTTCAAGATACGGTCGCCCATCGAGAACGCGCCCATCACGCCGCCGAGCGCCCCGAATGCAGCCGTACCCAGCATTCCTGCAGCAGCCGTGGCCAAGCTGCCCACCCCGGTGCCCACCGCTATCGTCCCCCTCCACTCCAGCGCTGCCAAGGTGCCGGAGTGGATTGTAAGGCACGAGGAGCCCCGTGCCCGTTCCACACCACCGCCCGCTCTTCCACCTGACACGAAGGCCTCGGATATCGACACAAATTCGAGCACTTTGAGGAAGATCCTCATGGAGCCCAAATATGTCTCGGCGACGAGCATAACCTCCACGCACGTGACGACGACGCACGCTGAGCCGGTGAGCGCACCCCGCTTGGAGGAGGCACCTCTCCACCCTGCTGTAGAGGCCATAAAACCAGTTTCAGAGGAGAAGCCAGCAGTTCCTGTCACTAACGCTTTGGACCCACCGGTGGCCGAAGCACCAGTGTTCAGTGAAAAGGAAAAGATAAGTACTGTGATTGCTCCCAAAGCCACTTCGGTTATAAGCAGGATGCCCCACAGCGTTGACCTAGAGGAGGCTCCGAGGATCACCTTGGTGAAGCAAGCTCCCCAGACCCAGACGTGTCTCGTGAATGCTCCATCACCTAAATTTAAACAGAGGTCAAGCACAAATGACAACAGTAGGTTTCATCCGGGATCGATGTCTATCATTGAGGATCGGCCTGTAGAGACTGGGTCCAGCCCAGGGCTGCGGGTAAACACGTCAGAAGGTGTTGTGCTTCTGAGCTACTCGGGACAGAAGACGGAAGGCCCTCAGCGGATTAGCGCAAAGATCAGTCAGATTCCCCCAGCCAGCGCTGTCGACATAGAGTTTCAGCAGTCTGTATCCAAGTCTCAGATTAAACAGGAGCCTATTACTCCATCTCAGCCGACGCCGAAAGGCTCTCAGACCTCCACAGGTTATGGGACTGTTTCCACCCATTCTTCTTTGGTACTAGGAACGCAGCCTTACAATACGTCACCCGTCATCTCCTCTGTCAAACAAGAGCGCGCTACCTTGGAGAAGTCCGACTCGGCCCACCTTTCTGTCCAGCCTCCGGCCTCTCAGCCTGGCAAGGTCCTCACGCAGACTGTAAACACTCCACCTGTGCTGGTTCACAACCAGATGGTTGTCAACAAAAAACTGCCCGATCCGGCTGCTCTCAAAGTGGAGACCAAGACCCTGCAGCCCTCCAACCTGAGTCCCGGAGTCAGTCCTCATCACCCTTCCCTCTCCGGGAAGATGCATTCGGAAGCGAACCACGTCAGCTCGGGACCCAGCACCCCAACCGAGCGGGCTATTTCTCACTTGGGGGTCACCAAACAGGAGCCACACTCGCCACGTACGAGCGGGCACTCGCCGTCGCCGTTCCCACGGGCTTGTCATCCTGGCAGCACGTCGTCTCCGGCTTTGTCGAGCAGCACGCCGGTCATGCTGGCGCCGGGAATCCCTGTGCCTCAGTACATATCCAGCATGCACCCAGAGCAATCCGTCATCATGCCCCCACACAGCGTCACGCAGACTGTATCCCTGGGCCACCTGTCCCAAGGAGAGGTGAGAATGAACACCCCTCCTCTCTCCGGCATTCCTTACGGCATACGCCCAGAAGCGCTCCACTCCCCCAGAGCCGCTCTGCAACCTCAGATAGAAATTAAACCTCAGCGATCCAGCACGCCCCAGCCAGCGCCGATAAGAGACATCGTCATGCCCCCTCTGTCTTCTCAGCATCCCCCCGAGGAGGAGATGCACTACCACCACACCACAGTGTGCAGGGGGCCAGCCCCCGTCCAGCCCGACGTGCTGGTGATGCAGCCGGATTACCGCATGCACCCCACGAGCATCAGGCTGGACCAGTACAACGTCCCCCGGGATGTGAGGATGATCATGCACCCCCACATGGCCGCGGTGGGCGAGCACCACTCGGAAACCAGACAATCCCGAACGCCCGAAGGGGCTGTGAAAACGCCCCCCGTCAGCAAGACCCCGCAGCCCGGGAAAGAGACGCCCAAGTCCTCCGAAGGCAAGCTGGCCCACTCTCCTCACAGCGAGCCCCGGCTGCTCAGCGTCCCTTCCAGCAGCCAGCTCCCTGGGCTGCCGCTGACGCAGCCGGTGGTGGTACCTCACGGCGTACAGATCATGCACCCCGCGGGCAGCTCCTTCCACGACTACCGGTCTGTGTACGGCGACATGAGGAATTACCACACGGCAGCGCAGCTCGGGCATCCGCAGTTCCCGGGCGCATCGCCCATCGGGCTGCCTTCCCGGAGCATGACCCCGTCTCAGGTGAGAAACGCGGCTGTTCCTTCTCCTCTTGCTGAAATCACAAACGTTGTGAGCTCATGGCAGCCCCGGTGCGTTTCTGCATGATCATATTTGCTGAGCTGAGCTCTCTGTGTGGGTACAGTCTCCCAGCCCAATTTAAGTTTGTCCTCAAAAGCACTAGAGGAGGCATTTTTGTTTTGGAAATAGGGGTTGAAGTAAAGAAACGTGTTTTGTTAGCCATTCTAGGACTCAAAAAAACAGGAAGTGTGATGCCTGCCTGGGGGGTTCTAGAGGAAGAGGTGCTGGGGGGAGCACCTCTGTCAGCACCAAGGTAGCACGTGGGTCCGACAAGCTTCCTGGGATGGATGGCATGGTCGGGGACAGCCCTGTGGGTCGGGGCTGCAGAGCAGGGCCGGGGGGATGTGGCTCCAGCTCTCAGGTGTAAGCAAGGGCTGCTGGCCTGGGGAGGGGAGGCTGGCCCAGGCACTGCAGCAGCAGGGCAGGTGTGTGCAGTGGCGTGGAGATGCGCTCACACGGTGTCCTGGCAGCCTTATCGGTGAACCAACAAGCTCTGATACGCCTGCAGCCTAAAATGCTTCCTTTGTCCCCCACCGCCTGCTTCCCAGGGTCTCCCGGAGGGCGAGCACTCGCACCCCAGCCAGCCCGGACGCAGCAAGACTCCGCAGATCTCCCAGGACCCCAAGGGCCCGGCGGCAGCGGGGCCTGAACAGAGTCACCACCCCACTGTAAATAGGCATGCAGCACAGATAGACCCTCACGTCCACCTTCAGAGGGCACAAGCGGACACAGGCCAGACCTCCTACCCCTCGCCTGTTGCCATTTCGATGAAACAGGAGCTTCCGTCACCACACCAACCTCAGGCAGTTCTCAAGCAATCGCTGTTCATCCCAACAACGTCGGGCCCCGGGGCCCCACCAGGGCTGTCCCTCAATCGCCCTGAGCCCCAGTCCTCCCTGAAACAGGATCCGTCTCCTCACCCTGTTTCGCAGAGACCTGTGGATATGGTTCAGCTTCTAACGGTAAGCATCGCTCCATCATCTTCTCCTGGCCAAGGAGCCTTGTGCTCTTTGCTCGATGTTGGGAGAGAAATAATCAGTGAGGTTCTGCCAGGCTCCCCTCATGTGTGGCATCAAAATTTGACATCTCTTGCATCAGATGCTTCAGATGTGGAGAATGCACTTATCTGTCTGCTTCCTGGGCTGTTCCTGTCCCCGGTGAATTCTTAGCCGTGTTCACATTTCCGTGGCATTTACTGGAGCCTGTGTGCCATTAACGCTGCGGTGAATGGAGTGAGAGCAGCTTGTGCTTCTCTCGCTCTTGTTTCAAACAGCCTGCAGGCTCAGGCAGGCAGTGCTGCATCATTTTTACAGTCAGCTGCTCCAGGGAAGGTGATGAAAAGAAAGAGTGATGGTGTATTTTATTTAAAGAAAAAGAAAAAGAAAAAGACACGCTCCCAAAGGCTAGAAACGGAAGACAAAGAGGAGGGAGATGGCTTAGGAACAGGCATGTCCGAGAGTGCTGACCAGGAGCCGAGAGTCGTGTTCAGCACCACATAATTCCCGTGTAACCTTGAGCAACTCTCCTGGTAATGCTGTTTCTAAATTCTCCATTTGCAAAAGAGAAAATAACATTTGGTAAGAGCCCTGCTCTGACTCGCGCTGTGTGGGAGGCTGACATCGCTTGTGAAAGATTGGGAAGTGCTCTGATGTTACGATGAAGGGAGCCACCCAGGCATCGCGGCCAGCTGGAAGTAAAAGGACTGAGTTACTGATTTAGCAGGACCTAACCCAGGCCTGGACTGGCGCGTACAAAGGGCGATAAGATGTTACATCAGTGCCAAGTGCTTAGAACAAAGCAGTGGTGTCTTAATTGCCTGTGAAAGTATTAGAGGCAAACGAGCAGCTCGGATGGGGTTTCCGTCACAATTAAGATCCCTCTTGAACAGAGGAAAGTGCTTCTTGTGAGTTCCTTTTGTTCGTTCGTGCTAAGATTTCTTCTCCCTCTCTCTGCAGAAATACCCGATTGTGTGGCAGGGCCTTCTGGCGCTAAAAAACGACACGGCTGCTGTCCAGCTCCACTTCGTCTCTGGGAACAACGTCCTGGCGCACCGCTCCCTGCCCGCCCCGGAGGGAGGCCCTCCGCTGAGGATCGCGCAGCGCATGCGCCTGGAGGCTTCGCAGCTGGAGGGCGTCGCGCGCAGGATGATGGTACGGAGCAGGCAGCAGGGCTGGGGGCGGGTGAGGCTGTCTGCTCGGGAAGAGAAACCTAGCAAAACCCACCGCTTCTCCCTTTTTGACTCGGTTCGTGCTGCTTTGGGATCAGTCATAGCTGTGTACTTCCTTTGGCCCTGTGTAATGCAGATTGTGGGTAGGTCACTCTGCATTCAGGTGAGAGAAGAGGTGGGAAACTGTACCTTGGAAAAGGCACCCGTCCTTCAGCCACGGAACAAACTCTGCTGGCTCTGACCTGGCCGAGTGGCGTGGAAGGTGGGAGCCATGGAAGCGAGTCGGTTTGGTCCCGTTTGCCGTCTCCCAGCTGGCCGAGCTGTCAGCACGCCTTTCGCAACACCCGCACCAACTTCGAAGGAGTTCAAAGAGGGGATTTTCCACCAAGGGCTTAGAGATAATGAATGTATGTCAGGAATGGGCCTGTTCCAAGCAAACATTTGACTTAATTGCTGTATTTTCTTTCCAGGTGGAGAGCGATTACTGTCTGTTACTGGCCTTGCCTTGCGGACGAGACCAGGAAGATGTAGTGAATCAGACTGAGTCACTTAAGGCTGCGTTCATCAGCTACCTGCAGGCTAAACAAGCTGCAGGAATCATCAACGTTCCCAACCCTGGCTCTAATCAGGTATTGGCAAGGAAAGTGGTGAAACTGTGGGTAAACTAAATTGAAGTCATGCATAGATAGTGGGACCTGCAGCCTTCCCCCCCAGGTCTTTATGTGAGATTGTAGTTAGGGTTTGTTGTTTTATCACTGAAACAAACCCTGCACATTTACCATTCTTGTTACATCACTAGTCAAAATGCAGTGCAGCACACCAATATAATTACTGAATGCAAGCCAAAAAAAAAAAACAAAACACAACTGTTTTCATTCTTCACAGCCCTACATCTTTGGCTGAAAAGAAAACAAAACCTTTCTCCATCTTCTTTTCTGTGTTGAAAGTAGAGCCCTTGCTTCTTCCTTGCATAAATACCAGAACACCTGGTGTTTTCTTGCTTGTCACTGCATAACGACAAAATGTTTGGGTTTGCTAATTCAGAGCATTTATTCCAGATGCGTTGCTTAATGAATCAAATTTAATCTGTTCTGGATAAACAGCCCCTCAGACTAAGTGGTCAGTGCTCAGAGCTACTACTGAAACACGAGCTTGAAATGATAAAAAATGGGAATTTTCTGTGCTTCATGGTGAAATCAGCCAGCTATGATGGCCCTGTTGTGGAGAAATTCCCTGCCTTGGGAACCACACCTGCCTCACTCAACAGCTTCTCCTTTTTAATACACGTGCACTGTTTTATGGTGCTTTCAGAGCACCAGAAGTCATCTGAGTGTTCAATTTAAAGCATTTTAGGCCAGCACGGCTGGTATTTGTGTGCTTACGTAAGCTGTAACTTCCCTCTTTTCAAAACATGAAGGGGCGTGGAATCTCAGGCCTCGCTCTGTCACTTGCTCGCTTTGATAGAATCACGTGCAACCTTTAAGATCCAGGCGAAGATGTCCAGCAAGAGTGGGAGAGCGGAGGCTGCCATTTTGCAAACCTTTAGCTGAATTTCTGCCATGCTCCACTCTCACCTGCTACCCTTTGGGTCATACCACACCACAGTCAGATGGGAGGGCCCCCTGCTTTGTTTCTCACCCGTGTCTCCTCTCTCCCCTTGCAGCCTGCCTACGTTCTGCAGATCTTCCCACCCTGCGAGTTCTCGGAAAGCCACCTGTCCCGCCTAGCCCCCGACCTCCTCGCCAGCATCTCGAACATCTCTCCTCACCTTATGATTGTCATCGCGTCGGTATGAGCTGTTTACTGGTTACTGACTTTTCCAAGGCCCTGCAGCAAAAAAAAAAAAAAAAAAAAAAAAAATCACAAAAAAATACACAAAAAAACGCCACAAAAAAAAACACAAAAAAATCACAAAAACACAAAAAAAAATAAATAAAAATTAATAAAAAGAGAGCGAAAGTAATGAAACGAGAAAATGCTGCCAGACTACCAGCCTCCTGCCCTAACAGGCCTCGATCAAACTGTTGCTGGGTAGTAGTTCTGCTACCTTGTATGTTTACATATTGCTTTAGCTTATGGACAACTGATGCACTCAACAGGCGGACTGGTATTGGGTTTCTGTGCCTCCTTTTGGGGAAAATAAAGGATGGCTATTTTTTTTAACAAAAAGAAAATAAATAAAAAAGAACCTGAACTGCCTTTGCACTAAATTAGTGACTTGGACCTTTGCACAGTTGGAGACATGCTGTGACGTTCTGGATGTCTTGACACACATTAACACGCGCCGTGGACTAAACGCAGGACCTGGGAACTTCTGCTGAAATTTGTGGGTCAAGGATCATTTCACACATTATCTTTTTTTTTTTTGATGGTTGTTTTTTTTTGTTTGTTTTGTTTTGTTTCTTTTTTTTTTTTTCTGGATGTGAACCTTCCTCTCCTCCACTTGCCCCTGCTGCAGCCGTCTTCTCTTCATCTGGGATGTACAGTTTACACTGAAAAAAAAAAAAAACAAAAAACAAAAAGCAAAACAAAAGGGAGAGCTATTTTCCTTCCTGGTGGGATATGCAGAACTCAGTGGGTGTGTGTATATATAAATATATATATAATATATATAAATATATATAATACTGACTTTAAAAAAAAAATCAAATCCCCACAACATACATTTTTTTTTAATCTGTGCCAAAAATGTGTTTTCAGAGAAAATCTTATTTTCATACTCAGACTTTGTATTGTCACTCATTTGTAAGTGCGCTTCATTTAAACATGACCTCCCCTCCCTCGTCTCATGAGCTGTGGAAGTGTTATACACTTGTACAAAGACTTTCTACCCTCTCCCTCACCTCCCCTAACACTTATTAATTTATGGAACTGTTTTCTCAGCGCAGTTTTGTTTTGTGTGTCCATTGGATTACAAACTTTATTAAAAAATACAAAACACCTCGCGCCTGGATGTGATCCCTCGGCTGTGCCATGGGGAGGGGAAATTGGCGGCGGCTGGGGACCCGTCGGTGCTGCAGAGCTGCAGCCCTGCCCGGGGACGGCGCTGCGGCGGCTGGACCGAGGTGCTGTGGAGACGGCCCAGCCACGTTGGCAAGCGCTTGGTTTAAAAAAGAAAAAAAGAGTAAATGCTAATCCTTGTTTATGTTCGTTTTTATGTTGTAAATAGTTGTTAAACACTGAAGTTACATGCTTGTTTTTCTCAGGATGATGTCAAAGATGTTTTAAATTTAATTTTGATAAGTGCCAACTACATCAGAAAAAAAAACAAACAAAAAAACAAACCAAAGAGTTGGTAGAGGAAAAAACACACACCAAAAACAACAAACCAAAAAAAAAGGGTAGTTGCTTTCCCAAAGCAGCTGCAGCCCACGAGGGCTGCAGATGCTCATGGCAGTGAAAGGGCCGGCAGGGGCTGTGCTGGCCTCTAGCGTGTGTGGAGGCTTCACTTGCGGCGGCGAGGCCAGGGAGGCCGCTGTCACAAAAATGGCCACTTGGCTTTGAAGACTGACTGCTCAGCGCTGTTAGCCTCAGGGCTCAGCAGCCCTTGCTGTTAATCATCCCAAAGCTATTCTGCATTGCAGTTGCCCTGGTGGCTTCTGTGCTGAATCCTTTTAGAAACCAGAGCCTGCTGTAACTTTTTTCCTTCTCACTGCTTTTCCTCCCAAAAGCACACGGGTGCAGCCGCTCAGCTCCAGCACAGGCCGGCAGCAGCACGCGCTGCATTTGCTCCCCGATGCTGGTGCTGCTGGGTGGCACTGAGGTAGCAGCAGTGCTGGTGACCCAGCACGCCCAGCCACCTCGCCAAGTTGTATCCTGCAGCAGCAGCAAATGGGGGCCTTACAGTACAGCCGGGTACTCTGCTCCCTTCCCCGCTAGAGGCAGGGGCTAACCCCCTTTTGGGAGTTAAAAAAAAAATAAAAATCATAATAAATGCAGTGCAGAGTCCCCATCATAGTAGGGGAGTTGTGTCTCCATCAGTGCTGCTCTGTCCTCTGGGGCTGGGTTGGGGCAGGATGTGTCCTGGAGCGCTGCCCCCGGGCCTTGGGGATGAGAAGCACTGGCCCCAACTTGGTCCCAGGCTGGTGCCTGCAACTGGACACACAGCTGGTGGCAGCCCAACAGGGCATTTGACCCACAGCCCAGCATAAACCCTGTAAAAATTGATTTGTAGCCCCAAAAGGCTCCACTTTGAAACCTAGCACTGCCTCCTGTGTGTGTCCCCCATGCTCCTGCCCCCCCCAGCTGGGGAGGTGACACCATGGGGCTGGGCGCTGACAGGGCCCTGCACCCATCCCCACCCCCAGCACAGCCCTGATGCTGGGGTCCACTGGTCCCCCCCCATCCCCCCAGACTCAACTGCAGCAGCTGAGGGACAGCTTGGAGAGGGGCTTCAAGGGGCTCCTGGCCCCAGCTGCAGCGCCCCCAGCCCCAGGAGCACCCATCAGCACCACCCTTAGCCATTGAAGCGATCCTTTGGTTTCCTCTGCGCCGGCTGCTGGGGCTGTGGAGCGGAGCTGCTGGGCTCCAGCCCTGGGGGTCTCCCTCCTGCCCCCACAGCAGGAACACGCCCAGAACTGCAGGTACAGGGGGCACAAAGGACCAAGGAGGGCGCCCCTCTGCCCCCTGAGAGATGCTGGGGGCCCATGGGGTGCAAAACAGGCGTTAGAAAATATTGCAATTTATTCCTTCTGTCTCTCCTTCCAGAAATACACTTTTTACACCATTTCCAAGCAGCTGTCTTTAAATAAAGGCGAGGGAGGGCAGGCAGGTCACTCGGTGGGCGCCTGGCCCTCCCCGGCCAGCGGCACAGGGGCCAGGGGGGTGGCGGGGGGCTCAGGGGGGGCATCGCGGGCACGAAAGAGCAGCTCCCCCGTGGGGAGGACCTGCTCTGTTTGCCAGGTGGCGGTGGCGGCCCCGTATTGCTGGTAAAAGTCCGTGTCGGCCTGGAACATGACGAGGGCCTGGGCCGTGTGGATGCGGACGTGCTGCGCCAGGCTGGTGGCGTCCAGGAATTTCTCCCCGCAGGAGTCGCAGGCGTAGAGGATCTGGGTGTTGGGGTCTGCAAGGGCAGAGGGGAGGCCCGGGCTGGGGCGGCGGCAGGGCAGGAGCCGGTCGAACACGCCACCGGCCCCCTGCCCTCCTCACCTGCTTCCTGCACTTGTTTCACCGCTTTGGTGATCTCTGCTTTAAGTGCTTCAGTCTCGTCTGCTGTCACAGCAGCTGCCACAGGAACCACTGTGGGGAGACAGGAGGGAGAGACAATGCTGAGGGGGCTGTGAAGAGACGGGGCTGGAGAGGGGAGCAGGACACGGGGCTGGTGGGTTCTGTGCCGACTGTGGTGCTGCGGAACTGTCCCCAACCCCTGGCTCTAACAGTGCCAGAGGCTGTGGCCTCCTCCACCCTCCCTTTTGGGACAGCTCCCAGCCCCTCCCACTCACCCGTGAGCTGTGTGACAGCGGTGGCAGCCAGTGCCTCAGTGGCGAGTGTCACCATGTCATCTGAGGCCACTGTGACAATGTTGACCTCGCCGCCATCCTCTGGCTCGAGGATCTTCATGCCCGCCTTGCCCTGGTGCACCGTCTTCACGTGGGAGCGCAGGTTGTCCACCCGGTTGAAGCCACGGCCACACTTGTCACACAGGAACGGCTTCTCCCCTGGGGGTGAGATGGGAAGTGAGGGGTGAACGGCGGGGGTGAAAAGCTCGGGGCAGCCCGGGAACTGCAGCGGCACGCACCGGTGTGGATGATGATGTGCTTGGAGAGGTCGCCCACGTTGACGAAGGCCTTGTTGCAGACAGTGCACTTGTGGGGTCGGATGTTGTCGTGGTGGCGGATGTGGTTTGCCAGCTGGCTCGACTGCACGAACCTGTCGGGGACAGGGAGGCCGTGGAGCGGGCATGGGGGCGAGGACCCTGTGATAGCAGCACCCCAGCACTGCCACGGGGGGCGGCCGCAGCCCTGGGTGAGGCCCCTTGGCACAAGGAGGGGACTGGCAGGGGCCGCTCACCTCTTGCCGCAGCGCTCGCAGACGTAGGGCTTCTCCCCCGTGTGCTGGCGCACGTGGGCGATGAGGGAGCTGGCCTGGGTGAAAGCCTTCCCGCAGATCAGGCACTGGCACGGCTTCTCTCCTGGGGAGGCAGCAGGAGGGCTCAGCCACGTGGGGATCGAAACTCAACCCCCCTCTCCCCAAGAAAGCCCCGAGCCCCTGGGGAAGCACCCCAGGGCAGCAGAGCCGTGTTCCTACCTGTGTGGATGCGGACGTGCCGCTGCAGCGCCCCGGGGTCAGCGAACTGCCGCTGGCAGTGAACGCAGACGTAGGGCTTCTCCCCGCTGTGGATCCGGAGGTGCCGCTTCAGGTTGCCTGCAAGCAGACGCATCTCAGGGGGCAGTGGTGCCCCCTCATCCCTCTGCACACCCTGCACAGCAGCTCTTGAGGTCAGGGGTTAAGTGGTAACGCGAGCACCGCGGCGCTGGGCAAAGCCAGAACAAGCACCCCGTGTTTGGGACGATGGACAGACGGCGCTGCTGCAGTTGTACCTACAGCACTGCTCACGTTGGTCTCCTCCCAACCACCCCTCTGGCTCTGCAAGAGCTTGGGGAGACAGGAGGAAATGCCTCCATACTCCCCCACCTGCTCCTCTCAGGACCATCCCCATTTGGGACACCGGCCTGGTCCTGCAGATGTTTTTAACCCAGCTGGAAACAAGTGGGAAATGTTTGGGCAGGGCCGTGGTGCTGCGTAGGCTTAAACCCTCCTCTGTCCCCCCAGCAAATCTCCGGCGCTGGGACCTCACCACCTACCAACCCGGTGCTACCTGAAGTGGTGAACTGCTTGCCACACTCCCGACACTTGAGGGGCCCGTCTGCAATGTGAATCTTCAAGTGAGCTTTCAAGTTCCCCACCTGGGGACAAACACAGGGATGCAGAGAGCTCCCCACCATCCCCACCGCCCTCCGGTGAGTACCGAAACCCCGGCCCTTTCCCCCTGCTCACCTGGTTGAATTTCTTGTCGCAGTGGGGACACTTGTGCTCCTTGTCGGTGTCGTGGGTCTCCAGGTGCCGCATTTTGGAGGTGGGGTCGGAGAAGGAGCGCCCGCAGTAGTCGCACTGGTACGGCTTCTCCCCGCTGTGCACCAGCTGGTGCCGCTTCAGGTTGCCGGAGGTGGTGAAGAGCTTGCCGCAGTCGTCGCAGCGGTACTTGGCCTCCCCCGTGTGCCGCTTCTTGTGCAGGTTCAGCAGGCTGATCAGGCGGTAGCTCTTCCCGCACTCCTCGCAGCCGTAGGGCTTCAGGGGGCTGCAGAGGAGAAGGGATAGATGTGTGCCGAGCTCCTCTCCCTGCCGTGTCTCCAGCTCTGCCCCCCAGCTGTGCCCCGCTGCGTCCCCCAGGGCGTCCTCAAGCCCCATGAGGTAAAAGGGTGTGGGACAGCAAGGGCAGACAGGCAAATCTCCTGTCAGACTCTCTCTGCCCCCAGCATGCTGACTGATTTTGTGAGAGTCTGAGCTTCTGCAGCAAAAGCCAAATTTTGTAGTGAAAATGCTGGAGCCTTCCTGTAGCTGGGACTATCCAGACCCTGCTGACCCTACAGCTGCCGACCCATCCAGATCAATCCGAGAGGCACGGAGCTGCTCACCGACCTCTGGCTCACACCCGTAAGCCCTCAGGCTCCACTGTCATTGCCACGAGCTCCATCTGGCTCAGCCTGGTGGCACCCGCTGGTCCCCAGCGTGCCTTACCTGTGCGTCTTCTCGTGGGCTTTGCAGGCGGCCGGGTCGGAGAAGGCTTTGTTGCATTCCCTGCAGGAGAAGGGCTTCTCACCGGTGTGGATGCGGATGTGCCGCTTGAAGTTCCCGGTGTGGGTGAACTCCTTCCCGCAGTCCTAGAGGCAGAGAGAGATGCACAGGTGTCCAGGAACACCGGTGACACCGAGGGACAGGAGCCCCGCTGGGGCTGCGGCCGCGCTCACCTCGCACTTGTGCGTGACGGAGCCGTAGGCTTTCGACTCGGTCCGGTCGCTGTAAGTGCCTGAGCGCAGCAGCCGGGTTTCCCCCGAGTTCTCCTGCCCGGAGTCGGTGCTCCCCGATTCGTTATCCTCAGCATTTTCTCCATTTTCTAACTTGGGCTGCACTTCCTTGGGGATTTTAGCCTCCTCCTCCTCCTCTGCCACCATCTCCCCCTCTTCTTCCTTCCCTTCCAGCTCCACCTCTGCAGCTGTTTAGAGAACGGGGACACTACGGGTCAGGAGCAGCACCAGAGACACCAAGCCCACCCACACTTCCGAACTCAAAGCCTGAGGTTAATGCGATGGGGCTCGCCCTGTGTACTTGGGGACGTCCTGGTAGCTGTGCTGTGCACACACCGGGACCTCTGCCTGGAGTCAATTTGGATTTGCAGCCCCAAAATCCTAAAGCTCCTGAGCGAACAGAGCAGCATTTCCCACTCCACCCCAGCTCTGCTCCCTGGCTCTGTGACTCGGAGCAGTGTCTTTGCGGTGAAGGCCACATCAGCAAAACCAGCAAGGCTTCAACCTGGCTTTGCCCTCAGCCCCGTCCTCCTCCCAGGAAGGGAAAGGGAAAACAGCAAAGTCACCAGCACCGCGGTCACCGCAAACGCACCTCCCGTGGCGCTGTGCTGGGGGTCGCTGCCCTTGGCCGCGGGGCTGCTGCCGCCCTCCGCGGGCTGCGTGGGGCTGGGGAAGCCGTCGGCAGGGCCCCCCTGGGTGGCACCGTCTGCACCTAGGAACAGCAGAGTGTCTCGGGGAGAAAACAGGCGCTCAGCTCCACGCAGCAGAGCCTGGCGGCAGGACAGGCTGCCCAAGGGGATTTTTGACGTCACCTCCTGGTTGCTGCCCTTCTGCGGGGACCTCTTTGACATCCAGCTGCTCCACCTGCTCCTCGGGCTGTGCTTCTGCAGCCACGGGTGCCTCTTCCTTCCCCTCCTGGGTGGGAGGAACTTGTTTTGGTTTGTCCGAATCACCCCGCGTCACTGCTGCCACCGCTTTGTCCTCAACGGCTGCCTTTTCAGCCCCTGCAAGGGAAGAGGCATAGCAGCACACCGCGCCACCTCCCGCTGCTCGGGCAGGGGCCAGAGGCCAGGCAGCTTTCCTGAACTCCGCAGGGAGACAAGGAAGGCATCAAGTCTCCAAAAAAAAACAGCAAGTGGTGCTGCACAGGGGCTCAGAGCCACAAACACCACCCGGACACCCTCTGACTGAGGCTCTGTGCATCAGGTGCATCTGGTCACCCAGCTGGGGTGCAGGTCAGGGCTGCAGCCAGTGACTGCGTGGCTCAGCGGGGGGATTTCGAGCCTCTGCAGCTTGCTGGATGAGGAAAAGCGGATCCCCAGGGAGCTGGGGCTGCAGGAAAGCTACGTACCCGTCTCGGCGGGGACCTCCTGGCTCTCCACAGGGCTTTCTGCCAGCACCGTGAGGGACTTGAGCGCGTTGCAGGCACTGACGATCTCCTGCATCTGGAGGAACCCCGCCACGGCCAAAACATCTTCCACGTTGTCGGGGTTCAGGCTCAGCTTGGCTGTGTACATGAAGTCCAAAACCTGCCCCAGGCCTGCGAGGGACACAGCACGCGCTGGTACCCAGAGATCAGCTCCCACCCACGGCACTGACTCGGCTGGATGACCTCCAGGAGCCGTGACAGGCTGAAAAGCCTCCCACCGAGCAGCCCAGCCCCTACCTGCCGTGTTGTTGATGTCGAGGTGCACCACATCCTTCTGGTCCACGAAGAGCATCCTGAAATACTCGCTGCACGCCGCCAGCACGGCTTTGTGGGCCTTGAAGTTGATGCCATTCACCACGAAGGTGCAGTCGCACAGCAAGCCCAGCTGCCGCTGCTGGTTCAGCTGCTCCAGGACTTGCTTGCTGTGCTGGGGGAAATCCATGGCTGCGGGGAGAAGGCAAAGCCAGGGGTGAGACGGGACGAGAGGCAGCGCAAAACCCAAAAGGGCTGGGAACGACAGATCGGAAAGCCACAGAGCAACCTGGGATGCCCAGGGGATCGCAGCCCCCTGCTGCCTCCCACCTGGGCCTCGAGCACCCACCCAGACCGAAGCACGGCAGGTCAGACGGACCGAGGGGGGGCCCGGCTTGGCCCGGCCACTGCTGTTTTGTCTCATTCCCTCTCCCACACAGTCCCTGCTGTGCCCTCCACATGCGCCATTTCTCCACTGCCTCAAAGTTTCAGCTCTTTGAGTCTCCTCTCGAGACCCTCCCAGGCCCCCAGCGCTCGGTGGGGCTCCTCTAAGGCTCCCCCAGCCTCGTGCCCAGCTCTGCCTCCACCCGGCAGCGCTCTGGGTGAGCGCAGGATCCCCACGCAGCTCATCCCGTGGGGAGCTGAGACCATTACAGCTCATTACAGTGTCCAAAAACAAAGGCTGAAGGGCTGGACGGCCTCATCGCTCGTCGGGCCAGCCCTGAGTGAGCAAGGAGAGGAGAAAACACAGGGACGAGGCACAGCTGCACGGCCGGGGCAAGGCTTGGGCTCGGCCCTACACGGCCACGGGGTGGTTCTCTGGGGGTGTGCAGCCCACCTTGCCCCGAGCACCCGAATCCACGTCGGGGAAGGGCAGGTCTGGAGCCAGGAAGGCAGCCCGGATGCTAACAAAAAACCAAGGAGCCACCCAACCTGCGGGCTGGTGACAGCCCGGTGCTGGTGACGAGCCCCAGCACAGCAGGGGGGTCACACAGGGGCCTCCTGCAGCCCTGCAGGCGGTGGCTTCAGCCCCAGGCGTTTTCCTTCAGCGCTGCCGGAGCACAGGCACGCAGCGAGGCAAGGGAGCCTCCTCCTGTCTGCGACGGGTCGTAGCACGGCGCTCCTGAGACCTCGTGCCGAAGGATCAGCTGCACCCAGGGGACCTCCAGGACCTCTGAGTCGCCTCACGGGCAGCAAGGGCCGGGCTGCTGGAGCAGCAGCGCCTCGCTTTGAGGCCTTTGGTCTCCCCCGATGGCATTCACCACGGGAAAACACAGCAGCTAAAAGAAACCCCCAAGACACGAAGCTCCCGTTCCACAAAGCTCCTTCGGGACACGCCAACAGGTACAGGAGCAGAGGCACCGAGTGCCTGTGGTCCCCAGGAGCCAGACTGCATCCGTGCCCACCTCTGTGCATCTCCCCGCGCCCTCTGTTCCGGCTGCAGCTCCTTAAACTCTTCCCTAAAATCCTTGCACTCCTTCTCGCGTGAGGTTGAGCGCACGGGTCCCGAACGGGCAGAGCTCTGCTTGTGGCTCCTTCGGCAGCCGCGCTCGTTTCTGCCCGGGGTGGTGAGCAACGAGCACACCTCGGCCTCCAGGTACCACAGAGCCAAAACTCCTGCCAGCCCCCGGCCGGCGCTCTCATTTCAGAGCTGGAACTTTCCAGAGCAGCGCTGCCATCGCAGGGCCGAGGCTGGAAAACCCGATGTTCCCCCGAGTGCCCTGAGGAACCCCCCGGTCACTGCTGTGGGCTCCCCCCTGCTCCACAGGACCCCGCAGATGATCTTTTAGGTCCCTTCCAAGCCTTCATTTCCGCACGGGTTTCCAGCCAGCAGGCCCTCCAGCTCCAGTGCCCCTCGAGGCTCGCAGCGCGGTGGTGCACACGCAGACAGCTCCTCCCAAAGGCTGCCCGCTGCCCTTAGGGCTAAAACCTTCCCCCACCTCTCCCCAAACACCGGGTGCTCTTCAACCAAGCACCCCCAGACTGCCCAAAATACATCCCTCGAGAGCCAGAGGAGCCAGCAGCTGCAGCGAGCTCTGCGCAAACCCCCACGTGTACGCGACGACCCCGTAAGGCTCGCAGGGGAGTCTCGATGCCCCTGGAAAGGGAGGATTTTCTCAGCAGGACCAACGGCGCTGCAGCATCGCAGGGCTGGGGAAACGACGTGGGTTTGATGCAGCAGAAGGCTATTTTTGGTAAGCTGGAGGAGGCACTTGGCATCCGAACGATGACTTTTACCACTCTGACCCTTCCCGCCCTGGGGTTTTGCTCGGTGCTTCCCGGTGCTGAGGTCAGGCTCCACGCAGCTCCCCTGGGAGGAGCGGGGTGAAAAGCTCCACTTCAGACCACAAAACTCACGGCCCCGGAGCGGTCGCGGCAGTTTCGTGCTGCTTTTTGTCCCACCTCACGTTCCAGCACCCATCGAGGTGCTAAATAACAAGATTCCTCCCATGAGGCACCAAGGAGCCAGAACCAGGTGCCCTCTGCTCCCACCTCAGCAGCACACGAGCTCTGTTTTCCCCTCCCAACCCTGCTGCCCAGCCTTTCATTACCTGATCAGTCATGGCAAGGGAAAGCTTTGGCACTACAGCACCCACACTCGTGGCACGCTCACGGAGACAAACAGAGCAGGGGCCCTGGGCACATCCCCCACGAGCTGTCACTGCCCCGGCGCTGCTTTTGTGGGGAGAAAAGCGCAACCCAACAGGGAAAGGCCAGGGAGCAAACGGTGCTCTGACAGCCAGAGCACAAGGGCGCTCAGGGGCAGGTGTGAAGCAAAGGTTTCGTGTCTTTTCTCTGCACCAACACCCGCCACCCAGGCGCCTTCTGTTAAAAAAAGAAGATCCTTGAGCGCAGAGGAATGGTGTAAACCGTTCAGTGAGCACCGCTCGCTGCTCCCTCACCGTCCCGGTGCCGCAGAGCCCTGTGCTGGCACCCGAGCTGCTCGCTGAGCGAGGCAGAGGTCAGACCCAGCTCTCCAGGAGCCGTCCCAGGACTTCAAACAACTCCCGGCCGAGTTTTTGTTGCTGTGACAGGCGCAGGAGCGAGGCCCGGGGAGCACCAGGAGGGGACAGGCCGGGGGGGGCCCAGCAGCCAGCGCCCAGCCGCAGCCCCGGGGCCTTTTGGCTCCGTGCACGCAGCCGGGGCTGCGCAGGGCCCGGGGCCACTTCTTGTTTGTTTTTTTTTCCTCATTTTTTCCTCATTTTTACCCCACCCCCCCCACCGGCCTGCCCGGGGCGCTGACACCACGGGGACCCCCCTGAGGCGTTCTGGGGACCCCGGACCCGGCCCCCTCCCGCAGCTCGGGCCCGGAGCGCCCCCCACGGCCCCCCCCGGCCCCGCTGAGCCCCCCGAGCCCCACCGAGCCCTCCGTGTCCCCCCCCCGCCGCCCCCTCCCCACCTGCCATGCCGGGGCCGGCCGCGGCCTCACAGCGCCGCCCGTGACACGGCCCAGACAAAGGGCGCCGCCATCTTGGCGCCGGGCGGAAGCGGCGTCGCCCCCTCACCGCCGGCGGGGCCCGCGCATGCGCGGCAGGGAGGAGGCGGGAGGGGCGGGAGGGGGCAGGGTCACGTGGCGCGTTCGGCGCCCTCGGGCCCGCCGCCATCTTGCGGCCGTGAGGGGCCGCGAGGCCGGGAGGGGGTCGGGGCTGTGCGGCCCCTCCTGAGGGGGGGTCGGGGCCGTTTGTGCCCCCCCAGGGGCTCCTCAGGGTTGTCAACCCCTTAGGGGGGCTCGGGGCTCCCCAGGGCGTCCTCCCGGCCGGGTGCACGGTGGCTGGGGTGTTGTGCCCCGCGGTGCTGGCGGCAGCTGTCCCCAGAGGGGGGCTGCGGGGGGTGGGCTCGGTGTCTGTCTGTGGTGCCAATAAAGGCTGTTCCCATCCGAGTGCTCCTGTGATTTATTAAAATCGCCTCAGGGAGCGCAGAGGGGTGGGGGTGGCCGCCTGAGGAGCTCCCCGTGGGTGTTGGGATGCGCCGGTGGGTGCGGGGGCACCCGTCTGCCACGCGTGTGTGTCAGTGGCAGACTGGAGGCCACAGAATCCCAAAAGCACAAATAAAATAAATAATGTTCCTATTCCTGCCTCACCTGCTTCCCCACGAGGTAGGCATTTCATAGCCAGCCTGCCAAAAACGAGCCCGTTACGGGGCCAAACTGGAGGGGAGGGTGCTGGGGGCGTGCTGCTGCTGCGGCTCTGAGCTGCCCCCTCACCCTCCCACCCCTCTCTGAAATCTACAAACCCAGTCAGTTTGGGGCGAAAAAGCCTTTTTTCCTTCCCGTAGGACGTGCTGGGTAAGGACCGCCTGCCACAGCCTCACCGCTAGATGGCAATGTGTGACCGCGGCGGGTGCTGCCGCGGCACCCAGGGGTGCGATCTGGGGGCACAGCGGGTGGGTGCCGCTGCCCGGCCCCTGTACCCCCGGCCCTGCAGTCCTGAGCCGAACTGCGTCTTCTGCAGACACTACAAGCTGTTGTGATGGTGTTTAAACGTTGTTTCTCACAGCAGGCGGTGCGTGGATGAACCCCGCATCAGCTCCTGCCTCGCCCGAGTTGCTGCTGAGCCAGAAATAAATCAGAGCTCAAAGGACTGCAGGCAGAGAGCCTCGTGCCCGTCCTTCGCGGCGCTGCTCAGCAGCCATCAGGGGACAAACCGACCTCGCGGCTCGCCCCGCGTGCCCCGGCAATCCGAGCTGGGCGGCGGCGTGTGGTCGCTATAAACAGCCGCTGGCCCCGGGCGCTGTGTTTGTACACACGGCCTGGCCTCCTTCCACCCCTGACGCGGTGCCCGGCCTCCCCTCCCGCCCTCGGGGTGGCTCCGGGGCCGCGTTTGGTCCCGCCAAGGAAGGAGCCCCTGGGCTTGGCGGCCGCTCTGCGGCTTGGCGGCCGGGCTGCGAGACCTGCTGGCCGTGCCGCAGCCTGCCGCCGGTGGGCTTGCCGGTGGGCGAGCGGAGGAGAAGGGGGTTTGGTGACCTTCCAGGTGGGCTGGCGGCCCGGCGGCTGAACAGCTGAGGGAAGGGCTCAGAAATAGAGCGGCCGGGAAGAAATGAGTCACCCCGGCTGGAAATAAACAGGGCAGCGGGCACGGAGGGAGCCGGGCTGCTCGGGACAGCTCTGTCTGCATCCAGGTTTTTGTCCAGGAGGAGGAACTGCTGTGCCTGCTACCGACATCCCCGTCAGGGATGAACCCGCAGCCGCCCCGGCACTGTAACTCAGCCTCTTTGGGGAAAAATAAAATAAAATAAATATGGCAGAGACAGTAGTTGTCAATAATTTATCACAACCCAGTACAAGCTGTATATACAAAGAGAAGCTCTGGCGAAGGGTCGGGGAAGGGCTCGCTCCCCGGCCTCACTCCTCACGTCCGTCCCAGGGCGAAACCTCCCCTGGAGGCTCCTTGGTGACTGCTGCAGGACGTCCAGCTCTTCCCGATCCACCCACGCCAGCCAAAACTTAACGGTGTCCAGAGCCTGCAGCCTCCCGGGGGGGTGGCAAGCGAAGGATGTGTGCCCCCATGCGGGTTTCACCCCTCGTGCCTCTAAGGGAGCCCGCGGGGAGCGTTCCCGTCCCCTCCTTGCCAACCCAGCGGGGTCACGGCCAGCTCGGTGGGCTCCCCCGCGCCCACGCAGCTAAATGAACACCGGTGTCACCCAAACGCTACCCACACGTCGCCTACGGGGTTGGGGGGGGGAAAGCCCGTCCCCGGCGCTGTGCCCGGCCGCTCAGATTTTGATCTCAGTCCGGAAGGTCTGCTGGACGTGCTCGGTGTGCTTGGCGGGCTGCCGCCGTGCCCGGATGGTCAGCGTGCCGTCGTCCCCCAGAGAGGAGGACACCGACGTGGGGTCCACGTCCTCGGGCAGCTGGCACTTGTGGGTGAAGGTGTTCATGACGGTGCCGTCCCCGGCCAGCTGCAAGGGGAGAAGGGGAGGATGGAGGCTGCGAGCGGGACTGGGGACGCTCTGTCCCCTGCCCTTGGGCGAGGCCTGCGGTCACGCCTTGTGTGCGATGTTAATATTTATCTCCCCGCAGGTGTGGTGGCGAGGTGTGAGTCACCCGGAGGGACAATGGTGCCTTTTTTGGAGCTGCTGCGTGCTCCCGGGGGGGTTGAAATTCGGGGTGTGGGGAGGAACCACCTGGAAAAGGTGCGATCGTGGGGATGGGCGGCCGCCAGCTTGTCCGGCCTCGTGCACTGACACCTCACGGGTGTGATGCGTGGGGACAAAACGATGAGGAAATGGTGAATTTAATCCCACCACTGCTACATTACGGCCAGGACCAGCAGGAGGTTGGGGGAGGGCGTCCCTATGTCCCCAGGCCAGCGTTAGGGATGGGATTTGGGGTCCGTGGGTGGGTGGGGTGGCGGTGGGGGCGCGCTCACCTTCTCGGCGTGCACCTCGATCTGGTTGTTGGAGGTGGTGACGATGATGTCCTCGGGGGCGAAGTCACTGACATCCACCGTGAACTGGTAGGTGTTGCCCAGGGTCTTAATGTTGCCGGTGCTGCCGGGCCGAGCTGGAGGGGAGCACGGGGTCAGTGCCTCCCTGTCCCCCTCCCCAAAACAGTGTCCAGGGCCCCCTCACCTTCCCCCAGTGCTGCCTTAGCCCCCCACAACCCTCCCGCTCCCCCGAGATAACTCAGACACGTTTCCCACAGCTCCAGCTTTGATCCCCCAGCCCAAGCCCCCTGACCACCCTCGGGGTGGCCCTCGCCCAGCGCCACTTGCCTGGGAAGCCCAGCGGCTCGCCACGGGGCCGGACGAAGCTCCCAAAAAGCTCCATGGGGCGAGCGGGCGACGACGACCGGCTGTGGTGGTGGAAGCTGTGCTCCGACCGGAAAGCAGACGAGGATTTCACGTTCATCCACCTCCCCGAGCGTCCGCAGTGCGGGAGGGGAGCGAAAGCAGCCGGCGAAGCCCCCTCCTCGGCCTCGCGGCGAAGACGAACGGGGCCGGCTATTTCGGGGGCGGCCGCCGAGCTTATAAAGCCCCGTTAGGCTCTCGGCCACCTTCCAGACCTCTTGTAAAACCGGCTAAATTTAGGTCCTGCTACATCACTCTGGACACCGTGGAAATTTTTTCCTCTCTCCCCCCCCTCTCCCCGTCGCTGGCTCCGCTCCTCCCCGTCCCAAATCCGATGCCATTGCTGGCGTTCCTGCAGGCCCGGATAACGCGGGCTCCCGAAAACAGGAGGATGGGGAGGTGGCACCGGGGTATGTGGGGGGGAACGATGCCCCAAAAGGATGGGGGGGGCTTGGGGGAAAAATCCCCAGGGCGCCTTCCAGCGCGGCCGCGCCAGCCACGTGGAGTTTGTAGTAATAATAATAATAAAAAGTTATTAAAAGTGTCCTTGCGGGGACACGGGACTGGAGTGCGGCCAAGCTGGCGGCTGTGGCAGCACCCTGAGGGTGTTGGGGGGGGGAATTCCCTGGGAGGGGGTCTCTGCCTCCCCCCCAAAACGTAGCCACATCCCGGGAAGCTTCCCCCCACCCTAGGATGGGTGAGGCCGTATTTTGGGGCAGAAAAACAGGAGCTGGTGAGCAGCTCTGCGAGCAGACCATGTAAGGCTTTATTCCCCATGCTGACCCGCCGGGCAGCGCTGCCAAGAAATGCGGGGGGGGGGGGGGGGGCTGTAACGTGAGTACCCCCCCGTGCTGAGTAATTTCGGCGGGCGCCTGAGTCACCCTTGGCTCTTCCCTTGCACGGAGATGCTTCGAGGCCAAAGCATCGCCGAGGGCTGGGGGCCGCAGCCTCCACCAAAGCCCCCCCGGGCTGGGTTGCATTTGCCCCCCCCGGGGCGTATTCGGAGGCTGAAACCCTCCCCGCTCTGCTCCGGCTGGCTCCAGCCCGCGCGGGTCCATCCACCTCGTCAAGGTCGTTTTTAATGAGCTTGTTTGCAAACTCATTTCCACCACGGCGCAGGCAGAGCCCGCAGCACCGGCCGGGGCAGCCCCCGGTCCCCAAAACGTCCCCAGGATGGAGCCCCCCAGCCCCGAGGTGCCCCCGGGGGGGCTGCAGGAGGAGCAGAGGGTGCTGGTGTCGGCGCACAGCTGGCGGCCCTGCCCCAAAGCCCGCAGGAGGCTCCGAGGTGAGACCCTCACCCCTCTTTTTGGCCACCTTGGGGCAGTTTTATTTGGGGGGGGGGGGCAGCTGTAGCACCCCTTTGGACCCCCAATTCACCCCGCAGGGTGCTTGGAGCTGGTGAAGCGTCAGCTCTTCCGCGTGGGCGAGGACTGGTATTTCCTCTTCGTGCTGGGGGTCCTCATGGCCCTCATCAGCTTCATGATGGACCTCATCGTCTTCAGGCTCTACGAGGGTAACGAGGGGCTCCAGCCCCAAAACCGGGCAGTGGGACGGGGAGGGAGGCGTGGGGGGGTGTCTCCGGGGGCAGCCCCCCTCCCGGCACTTCTTCTGCAGCCCACCGGTGGCTCTACCAAGAGGTTGGGGATTATTTGGTGCTCAAGTACCTCTCGTGGACCATCTACCCCGTGGCCATGGCCGCCTTCTCCACTGGCTTCTCCCAGAGCATCACGCCGCATTCGGGAGGTGAGCGGGCACCCCCCGGCCTCCCCACACCGCCCCCACTGTGGGGAACCCCCAAAACTTGGAGCCCCCCCCCAAACTTGGAGTTCCCCAACTTTGGGACCCCCAAAATTTGGAGGGCCTCACCAACAAATTTGGAGCTCCCCAACCTTGAAGGTACCCCCCCCAATAAATTTGGAGCTCCCCAATCTTAAATCTTCCTAAACTTGGACCTCCCCAAAACTTGGAGCCCCCCACGTGGAGCCCCCACAGCCCGAGCTGAGCTGGTGCCACTTTCTCCCCCACCAAGGCTCCGGCATCCCCGAGCTCAAGACCATCCTGACCGGCGTGGTGCTGGAGGAGTACCTGGCCATCAAAAATTTCGGGGCCAAGGTGGTGGGGCTGACCTGCACCCTGGCTTGCGGCAGCACCATTTTCCTCGGCAAAGTGGTGAGCAGGGAATTCCGCTGGGAATTTCGCCGGGGGCTCAGCCCCGCGGCCGCTCAGCACCACGGCCCCTCCACGTCCCCAGGGTCCCTTCGTGCACCTCTCCGCCATGGCCGCGGCGTACCTGGGGAAGATGCGGACATCAGTCACGAGGGAATATGAGGTGGGGGAGCTGCTGGGATGTTTTTTTTTTTTTTTTACCCATTTCCCTTCAAAAAACAGGGTTAACCCCCCCTCCTCCGCAGGACAAATTCAAGCAGAACGAGATGCTGGTGGCAGCGCAAGCCGTCGGCGTGGCCACAGTTTTCGGGGCACCCATCAGTGGTGAGGGACCCTCCCCAGTCCTTCCCGAAGCTGAGGACCCCCGGAGCCCCCCTGAGCGGGTCCCCCCGTTTTTCCAGGGGTGCTGTTCAGCATCGAGGTGATGTCGTCGCACTTCGCCGTGCGGGATTACTGGCGTGGCTTTTTCGCCGCTACCTGCGGCGCCTTCATGTTCCGCCTCCTCGCCGTCTTCAACAGCGAGCAAGGCAAGGCCGGGTGGGATGCGGCCCCGCAGCGCCTCCTGGCCTCCCCTCAAAACCCCTCCCGCCTCCCCAGAGACCATCGCGGCAATTTTTAAGAGTGACCTCAAGATTGATTTCCCCTTTGACCTGCCGGAGACCTTCTTCTTCATGATTTTGGGGTAAGGAAGGACCTGCTGGGGACGGGGTCCTGCGCACACCCTGCTCATACCTGCCTGTGTTCTGCCTCTGCCCTGCCCGTACCCTGCCTGTGTTCTACCTGTATCTTTTCCATATCCTGCCTGTACCCTGCCCGTACCCTGCCTGTCCTACTCGTACCCTGCTCATATCATGCCCATACCCTGCCTGCACCTTGCTTGCACTTGATCTGTGCCCTGCCTGCACCCTGCCTGCACGCTGCCCCTTCCCCTGCCCGTGCCCTGCCCGTGCCCTGCCTGCACGCTGCCCTCTCCTCCCCAGGGCCATCTGTGGAGCCATCGCCTGCGCCTACCTCTTCTGCCAGCGCTGGCTGCTGGCGGCCGTCAGGGAGAACTGGCTCACGGGCAGGCTGCTGGCTACCGAGTCCGTCCTGGGCATCCGTGTGTCTGTCCCACGTGTCCCCAAACACCCCGCGTGTCTGCGTGTCCCACCCCACCCCCCACACACGCCCACCCCGCGCATCCCCGTGTCCACCCCGTGCACCTCACGTGCCCCCGCGGTGTCCGTGTGTCCCACCCCACGCACACCGCGGCCGTGTGTCCAACCTGTGCAGCCACACGTCCACTCTGCGTGTCCGTGCGTCCACCCTGCGTGTCCGTGTGTCCCCCCAGTGCCCACTCCACGCGCCCCACACCCCCACATGTCACCGTGCTGCGTCCTCGCCTCCTACCCCCTGTGCCCAAACACCCCCCACCTGTCCAAGCGTCCCCCTAGCGTGTCCGTGTGTCCCACCCCGACGTCCACACACCTCCCGCATCCCGTGTCCGTGTGTCCGTCTGTCCCAGCCGCCCCCTCTCCCCCCAGCAAGCCCCTGTACTCGGCGCTGGTGGTGCTGCTGCTGGCCTCCATCACCTTCCCTCCGGGCCTGGGGCAGCTGATGGCCTCCAGGGTGAGCAGGGGCTGGGGGGCTCCCCCCGCCACCCCCCACCCGACCCTGTGCTCATGCCGTCTGTCTGTCCGTCCGTCCGTCCGCCCAGCTGTCCATGAAGGAGCACCTCATCTCGCTCTTCGACAACCGCACCTGGGGGGTGCTGGCCCAAAACGCCTCGGTGCCCCCCGCGGTGCCCGGGGACCCGCGGCGCCTGTGGCAGGAGTGGAGCCACCCCTCCGCCACCATCTTCGGCACCTTGGCCTTCTTCCTGCTGATGAAGGTAGCCCCGGCCCCTCTCGTGCCCCCCCCAGCACCACCAGATGCTGTCCCCATGGGGACAAGCCCCCCGCCCCTGTGCTGTGCCCCCCCCCCCCTAGTTCTGGATGCTGACCCTGGCCACCACCCTGCCCCTGCCCGCCGGGTACTTCATGCCCATCTTCATCTACGGTGAGCCTGGGGGGGGCACCCAGCCCCGGGGTGCATGTGGTTTTGGGGGGGTGCAGGGGGTGCATGGAGCCCTGGGGAGAGGTACGGGGGGTGCACCCAGCCCTGGGGTGCATCTGGTTTTGGGGGGGGTGGTGGTGGTGGTGCAGGGGGTGCATCCAGTCCCTTTGGGGGGGGGTAAGGGGGGTGTATCTGGCCCTGGGGAGGGGGGTGCAGGGGTTGTGTGCAGCCCTGGGGGTGGGATTTACATCCTGGGGGGACATGGGGGAGGGGAGGCTGTGTCATTTTGGGGTGGGGGCATGGGGGAGGGGGTGTCCATGCTGGGAAGGGTGGGTACCTGCAGCCCCTTTGGGGGGGGTGATACCCAGCCTTGGGGGGGTGCATCTGGCCCTGCTGGGGGCACAGCCTGGAGGGGGGGGGGGGTCCATCCCTCCATCCATCCCCTGGGGGTCCTCGGGGGCTTCTTGCCCCCCCTCCCACCCCCCCAACCCCGCAGGAGCCGCCATCGGGCGCCTGATGGGGGAGGTCGTGGCCTTGCTCTTCCCCCACGGCCTCCGCCTGGAGGCCACCACGCACCCCATCGTCCCTGGGGGCTACGCGCTGGCCGGTAAGTCGGTGACACTGGGGAGGGGGGGGGACGGTGACAGTGACGTCCCCAACCCTGCACCAATGCCACCCCCCTGTCCCCCCCGGGGGGGCTGTGCCGTAGGAGCCGCCGCCTTTTCGGGGGCCGTCACCCACTCCATCTCCACCGCCCTGCTGGTGTGCGAGGCCACCGGCCACCTGGCCCACGTCCTGCCCGTGGTCCTGGCCGTGCTGGTGGCCAACGCCATCGCCCAGAAGTGCCAGCCCTCCTTCTACGACGGCACCATCATCGTCAAGAAGCTGCCCTACCTGCCCCGCATCCGCAGCCGGCACATGGCGTGAGGCCCGGCCCCGGCTCCCCGCGGGGGCTGTTTTGGGGGGAAATCCCCGCAGAGTGGGGAAAATCGGGTTTTTGTCCCCGTTCTCCAGCTCCTACCGGGTGGTGGTGGAGGAGTTCATGGATCGGCGGGTCGTGGCCGTGGCCAAGGGCGATGGCTTTGAGGAGGTGCTGGCAGCCCTCAGCGCCACCACCGATGGGGAATACCCCGTGGTGGAGAGCGCAGGTAGGGTGCGGGCACCCCGGGGGCATGGTGGCCGTGGGGACATGGGGACACCTCACCTGGCTCGTGTCCCCCCCCTAGAGTCACCCATGCTGGTGGGCACCGTCAGCCGAGCCCGGCTGGTCGCCTTCCTGCAGAGCCACGAGCACCCACGGGCGCCCCCAGGGCCGCTGCAGGAGAAGGTGAACCCGAGGCACCCGCCGCACCCAAAGGAGAGGTTTTTCCACCCCAAAAAATTAACGCGTCACCTTCTGCCCACCCCTGCAGCCAGCCTCCATGGGGACAGTTGGGGACGACTGCGCCATCGAGCCCGTCATGCTGCAGCTCTCACCCTGGACCTCGCTGCACCAGGTTTGGGATGGGGGCAGGCGGCACCAAGCCCCCCCCTTCCCCAAATTTCGGCTTTGTCCCCATGTGCCCCCCCCCCGCAGGCACACCACCTCTTTGAGCTGCTGAAGCTGCAGCACATCTTCGTCACCCGCTACGGGCAGCTGGTGGGGGCTGTCACACGCGCTGAGGTGGGACACGGGGGGGGGACACGGGTGGGGAGGACACCTTTGGGTGGGGGGACACAGGGGGACAACCCCCATCCCACTGCCTCCTTCCCCCTGCAGCTGCGGAGAGCGATCGAGGAGCTCGCCAACCCCAAGTGACCGCCGTTCCCGCTGCTCCACTTTAGCCATTAAATGTTTTTTTTGGGGCCATTTGGTTAATTTTGGCACGGCGACAGAGGGGGCCACCCCAAAACACCCCCCCCCCCCCCTTTCCCCCCAGCATGGAGGGAGCAGCTCGGTCCTGGGGGTGAGGGCGCAGTGCATCCGACCCCTTTGATGCCAAACCTTTGGTTTTGGGGTCACTGGAGCCCTGTGGGATTTGGGGACAGCGGGGTGGGCTGTCCCAGCCTTGTGCCCATCCTGCCCCCTGTCCCTGCCTGCCTCAGTTTCCCCTTTGCTGGGAGCGGGGGATGTGTGGGGCCGGCTCTCCAGCAGAGTGTGCTCGTGCGTTACGGACACGGGCACAAACCCCATAAACCCAAACCCATAAACCCGAACCCAGAGGTGCACAAACACCCGTGACACCTCCTCCTCCTCCTCCTCCTCCTCCTCCTCCTCCTCCTCCTCCTCCTCCTCCCCACCTGCGGCTGCCGGGCTTTCGGGGGTGCACGCGCCATTTGGGGGGTGCAATTAGCATCGCCTCATTAAGCTGCTGCAGTGCTAATTAGAGCCTGGGCTTTCCACATCACTGCAGCTGTTTGTAGGGCTCGGGTGGGGGCTGCAGACCAGCCAGCGGGGTTTGTGTGTGTGTGGGGGGGTGTCTCCCCACAGCCAGCGTCCCACAACAGGGTTGGCCAAGTACCCAAAAACCCCCAAATCAGCCCAAAATCATGCTCCTATCTCAGCAATGGGGTAATTCCCCCCCCCTCCCCGGGGCCATCCCCCCGTAACGGGGCCACCAGCTTGGCTGTCCCCCCCCCCCCCCCCCAACAAATCTCTGCAGAGCCCCATAATTATCAGCACCCTTATTTGTATAATTTGCTTTAATTATTGCAATTAAACGTGGCGGGTGTTGTGCAACCCCCAGCTGCTGTCCTGGGCCCTGGGGGCTCCCCCGAGCCCCCCCCCCCCAAGCCCTTTGCCCCAGTGCAGGCGGTGCCGTGGGCTCCCCAAAGCGGGGCGCAGCGTTTCGGGGAGGGGAAGGCGCAGCAAGACGCTAACGAAGGCGGCACAATTAATCCTGGGCAAGCCTGGACCCAGCCGGAGGAGAGGTGAAATGGGGTCAGCGCCAGGGGAACACCCAAAAAGCGGGGCGGGAGCTGGGTGCTGGCAGCCCCGAGGGGGTGCGGGGGCCGGAGGTGCTGGGTGGGGTGGGGGAGAGGCAGCACCCGAGGAGGGTGCTCGGGGGGTTGAGGACACCCAGGGGTGACGGCACCGCAGCACCCACAGCGCTTGGGAAAGGTGCTGAGCGGGTATGGGGGCCGCAGCACCCATATGGTGCACCCATGGGTGGTGCTCAGCAGGGTGAGGGCACCCTAGGGTGATGGGACCGTGGCACCCATGGAGGGTGCTGAGCAGGCTGAGGGCACCCTAGGGTGATGGGATCACAGCACAGGGTGACGGGAACACAGCACCCAGAGCCCTGGGGAAAGGTGCTGAGCAGGGCAGGGGGACCCCGACACCCTCAGCACCCATGGGTGGTGCTTGCGGGGGGGGCAAGGAGACCACGTAGAGGGAACCACAGCACCCAAGGGTGGTGCTCAGGGGGTCCCCGTGCCCCCAGCCCCCGGGGATGGGTCTCGGGGGGGTGAGGGGACCGCAGGGTGCTGGGCACACAGCACCCCCAGCACGGGGAAGGATGCTCCATGGGGCAGGGGGCCCCCAGCACCCGTATCACCCACAGGAGGGGCGCAGGGGGGCGAGGACACCGTGGGGAGATGGAGCCCAGCGCCTGAGGGGGGGCTCAGTGGGGTGGGGACCCGCAGCACCCCCGGGGAAGCCCCCGCCCAGCTCCCCATGCGTCACCCCCGCGGGGATGGGGAGTTTCACCGAAACTTCGTGCAGGGAGGGGAAACCGAGGCACGGCGGCACCCGGGCACCCGCCGGGCGGGGCGGCTCGCTGCAGGGCACAGCGCCAAGCAGAAAGTAAAAAGGGGTAAAAAAAAAAAAAAAAAGCACCCGACCGATGCTTTTGCAACCATCCCGCAACCACACGTCCTCGTCCCCCCACCCCCCCCCCTTCCCCTTGTGGTTTTGGGGAAAAAAAAATAAAATTGCTTTTTCCGGCTTTTTTTCCCTACCCGGTTATTTGCAGGCACCGGGCAGCCGGCCCCGCTCGTGCTTAGCAAAATAAAAATCCCAAATTCCTCAAGGGTTTGGGAGAAAGGAGGCCCCAGCTGGGAAGTGCATGCAAACGCTTGCAAAATACTTAAAAATCTTAAAACCGCCTTAAAAAACAAAAATAAAAAAGCTTCCCCCCGCCCCAGCTCTGCATCCCAAACCCAAATCGCTGCTGGCAGCTGCCCCATGACACAGTTGTAGAAAAAGAGCACAAAAGTTTTATTCAAATCAAACTCAGTTTCATGAAAATCCCATAAAATCCATTAAAAAGGGGGGGGAAAAAAACCCCAAACCTGCCCCCCTTTTTCTTCTCTCCCCTATTATCTTCCCCAAATCTGAAACCTCTTTGATTTTTCTCAATAAATATACAAAAATATAATAAATTACGTTAAAAAACAAAAAAAATACAAGAGGTAACACTGCTCATCAGCGTTAAGGTGGAAAAAAACCCAACCCAGCGTCGGGAGAGGAATAAATAGGTGAAAAAAAAAAAAAAAAAAAAAAGCAAAAATGGAGAGTTTAGGGCCAAGCCATCCACAAAACATCCAGGAGCACCTGGCTCAGCCCTATTTTTTTTTTTTCCTTGAAATGCAGAAAAAAAGAGGAAACTCCCCCATAATAAGGCCGCCCCCCCCCCAACCAAGTGCAGGCTTGAAATTTAATTTTTGTGGGGTTTCGCACCCGTTTTGTCCCGGGGATGGCGATGCCCAAGTGGCAAGATCCCCCACCATGGGAAATAATAATAATATTATTATTAACAATAATAAAAACCTTAAAAATAATAAAAATAATAAATAAAGCGGTGGGGGGAGGGGGGTAGGCTGGGGGTCTTCATTTTGCACGCTGGGGTCCGTGGGGGTCAGATGGGGATGCCCGTGGTGCAGAGCTGCTCCTGCAGCCCCAGCAGGCTGTAGGCGATGCGCTTCTGGTGGCCGGGCAGGCGCACGCCGATCTTCTTGATGTCGCTGCGGGGAGGGAAGGGGGGTGTTATGGACCGAGGAAGGGGTTCTGGGGTGAAAACAGCCCCAAAAAGGTCTGGCCAGGAAGGGTGCTTGGGGGTGGTCCGATCCTGAGCGTGGTGGGGATTGTGGGGGGGGTGGATCCTGCCCTAAACAGCCCCAGGCTGGATCCAGCCCTGAGCATCCCCCGGGGGCAGAGCCAGACCCAGACTTTACCCAGGATCAGATCCAGCCCCGAGCATCCTCCGGGGGCAGATCCACCCCTGAGCATCCCCTGGGGGCAGATCCAGCCCCGAGCATCCCCCCTGCCTGACCCCAGAACAGAGCCAGCCCCGAGCATCCCACAGGGCCAAATCCAGCCCCGAGCATCCCCCATTTTTGGGGCCCCAGGACTCACTCGCTGGTCATCTGCAGCACCTTCTCGATGGTGCTGTAGCCCGCGGCCATGAAGTGCTCGGCGTACTGGTGCATCTTGATGGACTCGAGCCACTCGGGCACCGAGCGGAACGGGACGCCCTCGGAGCCGCTGGTGCTGGGCAGGCGGATGGAGACCCTGCGGGGACGGGGCCGAGGAGATGGTGTGACGTGCAGGGAAGGGCAGGGGGCAAACCCACGGTGCAGAAATGCAAGGATGAAAAGTCGTGCAAAGATAAGGAAAAGTATATAAAAAAATGAAAAAGGCTGGAAAAAAAAAAAAAAAAAAAGGATGCGGGAACGGAAGGATGCAAAAACAATGCAGGAGGGCACAGATTGGAAAGAAGTCATGCAGAGAAATGGAAGGATGTGGAAAAAAAGTAATGCAAAAAACAGTGGAGAGGTGCAAAGTTACAGAAAGCAATGCAAAAATGGTAAGCAGAAAACACAAACAAAAAACAAAAACACAAAAAACAACCCACGCATGCGAACACAACGGCAAAAGGTAAAGATGCTGAGATGCAAAATTTAGAAGTGACAGCGCAAAGATGCCAACGGTAAGGCAAAAGCCCAACTATAAAAAAAGAGGTAGTGCTACAATGCAGAAGTATAATGCAAATAATGGGAAAATTTATATATAAAAGAAAAGCGAAATGCAATACAAAGTTCCCCAGGTACCAAGATGTGAAAAAGAACACAAATGCGAGGATGTGGAGAGTAATAGAAAAAGTAGAAATGCAAAATAATAAGGCAAGAATGTTAAAAGGCAAGAAACAATGCAAAAATTGCAAATGTAAAAAACAAAAAAAAACAACAAAAAAAAAAGGAAGCTAAAAATGCAGATATACAGGAGGCAAGGCTGCAAAAAAAATGCAAAAGGTGAATATAAAAGCAATGCAAGAGTGAAAAGATGCAAAAAAAAAAAAAAAAAAAGAATGCAGGAACAGAAAACTACAAAAATCAACACAAAAGGCAAGGATGCAAAGAAAAGGCAGAAAAATGCAAAGATTCAAAAAGCAATGCAAGAATGCAAAGATGCAAAATCCAATTTAAAAGTGCAAAGATGCCAAAAAGGCAAAAATGCAAAGCTGCAAAAGCAGTGCAAGAATGCAGAACTGCAAAAAAACAACTCTTAAACTGCACAGATGCAAAGTAGTGTTCAAGAATACAAAACCAGTGCAAAAAATGCAGACTCAGAAGCATGCAAGAACACAAAATTGCAATAAGCAAGGCGCAAATGCAAAGATGCAAAAGAGCATGCAGGAGTGTAACACTACAAAAACAACACAAAGATGCAAAAGAAGCATGCAAGAATGCAAACCTGCAAAAAAAAAAAAAACAAAGCACAGATGCAAAAGAGTATGCAAGAGTGCAAAGCTACAAAAAAACAGCATAAAAATGCAAATGTGCAGAAGAAGCGTGCAAGGACGCAAACCTGCAAAAAGCAAGGTGCGGATGCAGAACAGCACAAAGAGTGCAACGCTGCAAGAACATTGCAAAGATGCAAAAGAAGCCTGCGAGAACACAAAAGAGCAAAGAGGCAGAAACGTGGGGATGCAAAAGCTCATGCAAGCCTGCACCACCTGCAAAACGCCCTCCCGTCCCTATTTTTCTCCCTTCCCTTCCCCTCCCTGCAGCTCACCGCGGGTCGAAGTCTGCCAGTGTCTTGAGTGACTCGGGGGCGCGGATGAGCTTGTCGAGGATGCTGACAACGTCGGCAAACTTGGGGCGCCGGCTGCGCTCCTGCTGCCAGCACTGCATCATCAGCTGGTAGACGGCGGAGGGGCAGTCCAGCGGCGCGGGCAGGCGGAAGCCCTCGTTGATGGCCTTCATCACCTGCAAGGGCGCACGGCTCGAGGGGCACGCTCCAAAAAAGCAAGGTCGCCACCAAGAACAGGGGCCGGAGGGATATCTGTGCTTACCTCGTGGTTGGAGAGCTCCCAGTACGGGCGCTCGCCGTAGGACATCACCTCCCACATGACGATGCCGTAGCTCCAGACGTCGCTGGCGGAGGTGAACTTGCGGTAGGAGATGGCCTCGGGCGCCGTCCAGCGGATCGGGATCTTCCCCCCCTGTGCAGCCACCACCAAAATTGCCCAGGTGCCAAGATGCGAGGAGGAACAAGGAGAGGAAAAAAAAAAAAAAAAGTGAGGATGTCAAAAAGCAAGAAACAATGCAAAAATTGTGATGGGAAGAAAAGGACGCTAAAATGCAGTGACACCAAGATGCAGAAGGGAAGGCAAGAATGCAAAACAGCTCCAAAAATAAACAGACGGCCATTCAGCCCCCCCAAAATCCCTCGCTGGCACTCACGCTGGTGGTGTAGGTGGCTTCAGGGTCATCCTCCAGCACCCTGGAGAGCCCGAAGTCAGACACCTTGCAGACCAGGTTGCTGTTGACCAGGATGTTGCGCGCGGCCAGGTCCCGGTGCACGTAGTTCATGTTGGCCAGGTACTTCATGCCGGCCGCGATGCCCCGCAGCATGCCCACCAGCTGGATCACGCAGAACTCCCCGTCTTTGTCCTGAAAGAGGAGAAACCATCCCCAAATCCTCCTCTTGCCCCTACAGAGCTGTGGCTGGGGCTGGGACCCGTTTCCCGTGGTGGATTTTGGGGCTGAAGCCCTGCTAATCCCACCCCGGGGCGATGGGATTCCCGCACGCATCGCCTACCCGCAGGAATTTGTCCAGCGCGCCGTTTTCCATGTACTCTGTGATGATCATGAAGGGTTTGTCTGTGGAAAAAGAGCCAAAAACTGGTCAGAAAACCTCAAAACCCCATGACTCCAAGCACGTGGGGGTGCATGTGAGATCAGCGCTTTTTGGCAGGTCTAGCAAGCTTTTTTTGCAGGGAAATGGTGGGATTTATTTGGAGGGGGGAGGGACTCACACTTGGAGACGACCCCCTCGAGGCGGATGATGTTGTGGTGGCAGAACTGGCCCATGATGCTGGCTTCGCTCAGGAAGTCCACCCGCTGCTTCTCCGTGTAGCCCACCTTCAGGGTCTTGATGGCCACCGGCACCTCCTTCTTGCCACGTTTCAGGGTGCCCTTGTAGACCTCCCCGAATTCGCCTGCCCAGAGGAAGGGGGAGGTTCAAAACCTGACCCCTTCCTCCCCTCCCTGGCTCGGGGACAGAGCCCCGTGGGGACCTACCGGCGCCGATGACCTTCTGGCGGGTGATGGAGGACGGGGGGATCTCGGTGGTGAACTTGAGCATGGCTTGGTTGGGGTCTTCATAGGTGTGCGGGTCCACGTAGGTCTTGAGTGGCTTCAGCTGGTCTGCTGGGGGTGGGCAGGAGCCGTGTCACCCCCAACCTGTCCCCACCGTCCCACCTGTGCCACCACCGAGCCCCCGCCCCGAGCCCACCACCCCGGTGCTCACCGGACTTGGAGAAGTAGACGTCCTCGGGGGACTGGCGTGACCGCGAGCTCCTCCTCCTGCAGAAAAGCAGTGTTTTGTCCCAAAACTCACCTCAGCGGTGGAAAAAAAATGGGATATATATTTTTTTTTTTTTTAAAAAATCTCTCCCTACCTCCGGAGGACGTAGATGAGAGCAGCCAGGAGGAGGACAACAAAGAGGACGCCGGTGACGGAGCCGCTGATGACTGCAGCAGATGCCATGGACTCGGCTCCTGCAGGGACAGTTGGAGCCATGTGCACCCCATAGCACCCCCCAAAACTAACAAACCACCGACAACCCCCCCCCAAAAAAACAAACAAACAAAAAAAACCCAAAACATTCCTCACCCTCGGGCAGCGTCTCAAACTCGTGCTCGGGGCTGAAGGCGCCGTGGCCGTCCTGGGTGAGCGCCTGGACCCTCACCACGTAGGCGGTGGCGGGGGACAGCTTGGGGATGGTGACGGAGGCGCCCTCGCAGCGCAGCACCGAGTAGCTGTTCTCATCCACCTGGGGAAATGGGGACACGGTGAGGGCGAGGGGTTTTGGGGAAGGACACGAGGTGGGACGAGGCTGGGACAGCGCTGGTGGCACCTTCTTGCTGTAGGTGACTTCGTACTTCCAGACCCGGCTCTGCTGCCGCAGCGGCACCGTCCAGGAGAGGACCAGGCTGGTGGCCGTCCGCCCGTCCAGGCTCACTGATGTCACCCGCGGTGGCTCTGCCGTGGGGACAGGAGTGTCAGAGAGGTGGTGGCACCTCCATGGCGGTGGCAGTGGGGACCCCGGGGGCCCTCCTTACCGGTCTGGTTGACGCTGATGCTGGCGGCGGCCACGCTGCGGTGGGTGCTGAAGGCCGAGACGCCGTTGCGGGCTTCGACGGTGAAGGTGTAGTTGACGTGGGGCTCCAGGTCGGTGACCGTCACCCCCGTCCCCACCAGCCCCCGGGGGGGCTGCGAGTAGCGGATGCCCCCGTCGCAGGGCCGGCACTCGCCGCTCTCGGGCCAGCACTGCTCGCAGGTGACGCTGTAGGTGACGTCCTGCCGGCCGCCCGTGTCGGCGGGGGGCGACCAGCGCAGCTGCACGGCAGCCCCCAGCCCCACGGCCGTGACACTGCTCGGGGGCGAAGGAGGACCTGGGGACACGGAGCAAGGCGGTGTTAGGGAGGGCTCAGGGCATGGAGGTGCCCCCCGCACCTCATGATCCAACCCCGTGTCCCCAAAATGCCACTCACGGGTGCATGGTGCGGCGGCGGGGTCGGAGGGGGCGCGGAAGTGCCCGTCCTCGCAGGGGCAGGCGGCGGCGGCGGCCGGGGCGGGCAGCGTGTGTGCAGGGCAGGGCTGGCAGCCGCTCAGGGACACCTCGGCCTTGAAGGTGCCGGGGGGACAAGCTGGGGGGGGCAAACACACACACACAACAGGAAGGTCAGTGGCCGGGTCCCTGTCCCCAACCCAAGCATCCTCACCAGCTCCTGGGCACGCGTCACCCTCAGAGCATGTCAATTTGGGAGTTTTGGGGTGTTTTGCCTTATTGTTATCCACCGTGGGGGGGGGTGGACCCCCAATATCAACCCGTGCTTCCACTTGGGGGAATGCCCCCCCCAGCCCACCCCTCTCCACCTGACGCGCTCAGTGCACCAGTGATGCTCCAAGGGCCTTGAGGATGCTCCAAGGGTGCCCCCAGGGGTGTTGGGGATGCCCCAGGGTGCCCCAAGTGTACCCCAAGAGAGATGAAGACACCCAAAGGTGCCCCCAGGAGGGAGGGATGGCTCGCAGGTCATGCACCAAGACGGGGCACCCCCAGCCCCACGCCACCCTTCCATCCCCAGCGTCCCCACCACTACCACAGATGCCCCCAGCTCCTCACCTTGGCACTGGTCACCCACGGCCTCGTAGCCGGCCCGGCACTGGCACTGCCCGATGGGCACCAGCCACTCCCCGTCCGCGTTGCAGTGCAGCGTCGGCGCCTCGTCGGCCACCGCGTCCTCCACGCAGGAGCCCCGCACCTCCGCCAGGGTCTGCGAGTCGGCGCCCGCCACCGTCTCGGGGAAGTGTGCCATGCCCCGCAGCACGGCCGGGCACGTCTTGTAGTAGATGCGGACCGAGAGCAGAGCCACGCAGGCGCCCAGGTCCTGGAAAGCCAGGTAGAAGCCTTTCCTCCGCAGCGGTCCCACCGAGCGCACCTCCACGTTGAGCTTGACGTTGCGGTTGGTGAAGTCGTCCTGCACCGTGATCTCGTCCGGGGCGATGGTGTCGATCTTCTTGAACTGCCGCTTCTGGAAGTTGGTGCCGTAGTCGACGTCGGACTCGGCGTAGTAGAGGTTGAAGGTCTCCTTGCAGGAGCCGCCGCCGCTGGGGAAGCTGTTGCAGTCGCGGACGGTGAACTTGAGCTCGATGAAGACGCGCTGGGCCTCGCTGCGGTAGATCCAGTTGGTGCGCAGCCAGTTCTCCTGCTCGCCCTCCAGCACGTTGCACACCAGGTACATGTAGATCTGCGAGTCGTTCATCATGTTCTGCAGCAGGTCCCACTGCGCCGCAGAGAGAAACGGGGTTCTTGGTGCTGCCACCACCACGGCCCCTCGGGGGGAAACTGAGGCAGGGGGTACAGTGCCCCCGGTCCTCAGGTATGCCCTTGTCCTCATCCCCACGGATGCCTCCATCCCCATCCCCATGGCTGATCTGTCCCTGCGGATGCTCCCCATCCCCATGGACAGTCCCATCTCCATCCCTGTCCCCACAGATAGCCCCCCTGGTCCCCATGGATGCTCCCCGTCCCCATGGATGCCCACTCGCTCGCATCCCAGTGGAGGTCCCCGTCCCCAAGGCTGCCCCCGTTCCTATCTGCAGCGTCGCCCCCCAGGGAGCAGCTCGCCGGGTGCTCACCCCTTTTCCATAGGGCTGGGTGAGCCAACCCAGCTCCCCCTGGGCCTTGGCGAAGTCCAGCAGGACGACTGTGGGGAGAGGAGAGAGATGTTAGTGGGGTGAGCAGGACGCCAGGGAGATGCCACCAGGACACACAGATGGCCCCAGCAACCCACAGAGGCCACCACTGCTCTCAGATGCCCCTGAGAAATGCAGACCCGGGACTCACGGATGCCCCCCAGGAACCAGATGGACCCTCTTGGATCCATGGGTGTCCCCAGACCCATACCATATATCCTTGGGCCCCATGGAAGTCCTCTGGTTCCACAGATGTCCCTTGGACCCATGGGTGCCCACCAGGACCCACAGACGCCCCTACCAAACCCAGATGCCCCCCAGGGCCCACAGATGTCACCAGAACCTGCAGATGCCACCAGCACACCCAGAAGCCCCTGGCACCCACAGGTGTCCCCAGAACCCACGTGGATATACCCCTGGGATACACGGGTGCCACCAACAAACCCACATGTGTCCGGGACCCATGGATGTCTCAGGGACCTGGGGGTGCTCCAGAGACCCACAGATGCTCCCAGGACCCACAGAAGCCCACCAAGACCTGTGCACATACCCCAAGGAAGCCTCCAGGACCCACAGATGCCACCAAGCCACCCAGATGCCCCTTGACCCACGGATGCCCCCTAAAGCCCCTGGGACCCTGGGTGAGCTTGGGGCGCCCCAGCTATCCATGGGACCCCCACCACGCCACCCCCCCCGTGTCCCCCGGTGTCGGGCAGGACGTGGGGCTGGGGGAAGCGGCGAGCCCCGGCACGCTGAGGGCGGTGGCCGGATCCAGCACCGGGGCCGGGGGAGGAAGAGGAGGCCACGGCCGGGGCGGAAGCGCCATGAATCAGCCCCAAGGAATGCGCCCGGCTTCGTGCCTGACACGGCCCTGGGGGAGGCGGGGGGCTTTGGGGATGTGTCCCCCGGTGCCCCCCCACCCCTCACCCCAGCTTTATGGGGCAGGTGCTGAGAATGGGAAACTCGTGACACCTCCAGCCCTGTCCCCCCCCCGCCGCCAGCCAGGAAGGATGCCGGGCACCTCCCGGCTTTCCTGCGGCTGGAATTCCCCCCAGAAAGCGGAAACGCAGCAGGGGGGGAGTTTGTGGGGTCCCCCCCTGCGCCCCCTCCCCCCAGCAGTGACTCAGGGCAGGGACCTGCGGCTGAGTCAAGGGGCGCAGCCGGGGTGCGCCCGCTGCCAGTGCCCGCGGCCGCCCCGTCCCAGCCCTGCACCGCCGCTGTCACTGCGGCCCCCAGGCACCTGCATGGCCACGGCCACCTTCATCACCATCATCATCATCACCGCAACCCCCATGTGCAGCCCCGTCCCCATTCCCATTCCCCCCTCGCCCCCACTCCGTGCCCTGAACCCCCCAACCCACAGGCACTGACCCCAACCGCGGCGCAGGATCCGGCCCCAGCCTCCCCTCCGTGGCCAAAATTTCATTGAGGGGGGGGAACGGGGAGGGGGTCTCGACCCCCTTCCTGCCCCCCAACCCCAACACTTCGCAACCAATCTCCCCCGGCTCCCAACCACCTCAAAACTTTGCTGTCTTTTACCTGGTTTTGCCCCAAATCTTATCCCTCCGAGCCCCCAGGAACCTGCCTGGGGACTCCCCGAATCCCCTCCGCGGCCCCAGCTGGGGGGGTTTGAGGCTTTTTTGCCCATTTTCCCCTTTTCCCGTCGATTTCCCTTCCCCAGACACCCACAACCTCCCGGTTATTTGCATTCGCTGCGGTTGGGGCCGGATTCTTTCGCTCTTCACTCTCTGGGAGTTTGCGGCTCCCCCAGGAAAAGAAACCCAGCCTTTGCTTCCCCCCACCCCGATTTGCCCAAAACCCCCCGAACTGATCCCAAACCACCCCGGGGAGCTCGGCAGGAGGGGGGGAGCAAGGTGGGGGCCAGGGCGCAGCTTGTTTTTCCCAGCACTTTTCGGGTTTTCCTGACATTGTTCTCCAGCTCCGCGGCCGGATCCTGCCCGGGGAACCTTCCTTTAATTTTTTTGGTTGCTTTTTTTTGTTTGTTTGTTTGAATTTGAGGATTTTGGGGGTTGGATTTTTCAATTTTTGGCCAACTTCTGCCTCCCCTCCGCCCCCTTATTTAAGGGGTTCGCAAGGGGGGGGGGGGGGAAGGGGTCCCCACTTTTCGCCCACCAGCTCCAGCTTCGCTTTTTTTTTTTTTTTTTTTTTTTTTTTTTGGGGGGGTGAGGGGGGGGGCAAGGAGCGGCCCCAAGCCCCCCGGTGGGGCCGCGGCACCGTTTTGCCCTGTTCGGCCTTTTTTCCCCCTAAAAAGAAGCGCTCCCCACCTTCTCCCCCAGGTCCCTCCCAGCCCGCGGGTGCTCCCCTAGGGCTCACCCCCCAACAAAAACCCCACCAACCCCCCCTTTTTTGATCATTTTCTCCCCCCTCAGCCTCCCAACACCCCCCCCACCTCCCTGCGCCGAACTCAAAAGTTGCCGAACTTCCCCCAAAAGCCGCGATGTCCCCGATCCCCGACCCCCAGCACCCTGCGAGCACCCAGGGGTGCGGTGCGGGAGGGTGCGGAGCCTCTCCGCAGCCCCCCCCCAGCCCCAAGACCCCCCCCAAAAAATAAAATAAAATAAAATAAAATAAAAAAATAAACTCGGGGCCGCGCTCACCTTCCTTGGGGGCGGCGGGGGCGAGGAGGAGGATGGCGAGGAGGAGCGGGATGAAGGCTGCCGGGGGAGCCGCGGCCATGGCGGGGGTCGGGGGGTGCCCGGGGCGCCCCAGCTCCGCGCCAGCCCCGCGGGAGCGCCCCGCTCCTGTTCATTCATGCCCCGCTGACGTCACCCGGCCCCGCCCGCGGGAACGCGCGAGGCTGTCCTCTTAAAGGGACAGCGCCCCTCCAGCGCGGCCCGGCAGGGAAAGGGGGGGGGGTACTCGATCTGGGGGGGGGAGCTCCCAGCACCCCGGTTGGCCCTCCCAGTCTCTCCCAGTTCCTCCCAGTTCCCCCCACAGCTTTGGTTCCGGATCAATGGTTTTGCGCCTCGTTTGGCGTGGGTCATGTGTTGGGGTGCAAGGGGGGGGTCCCCGCTTTGAGGGCGCATCCGGCCCCTCCTGTCCACCCCCCTCCCCAGTCCTTCCCCCCAAATTGCTGCCCGGGCCCCAGCCCCGTGGTCCCCACGTTTGGCTCCGGGAGCTGCGCCCCCCCCCCCCCATTCCAGCTCGGGCCCCGGCACCCAAGGGGTTAAAGCGCCCCCCCGGGCCCCCTCCCCCCCTTTCATTCATGAAGCGGCGTGGGAAGAGAGGGGGGCGGCAGCCAATGGCGGCACGGGGGCGTGGCCTCGCGGCTGGCCCCGCCCCCAGCAGTGGCGGCGGGGGGGGTCCGGAGCCGGACGGGCGGGGGGGTGGGGGGGGGTCGGGGGCGCTGCGCCCCCTTTCCTGCACCCACTGGGGCGAGGCCGGGCCGGGAATGGGCAGTTCTGGGGTAAAATAAGGGCGGATTTCTGTAGGGCTTGGTGGGGGGGGGGGCTGGCAGGGAGGTGAAGTGGCGGGGGGGTCCCACAGCCCCCCCACTTTGGGGTCCTGGAACTGTGCCAGGGTTTGCCCCCCCCCGGATTTGGGGTGCTGGGAAGCGGCCCGGCCATAGGGAGCGGTGGGGAAATGTGGGGTGCTGGGGGGGATGCTAGGGGGGTCCTGCCCTGCAGGGGGGCTGTGCCCCCCCCGCAACCCCCAGCACCCCGAATCCCCAGCACCCCCAGCCCCGTGGTCCTGCAGCCCCCCAACACCCCAAAATCCAGCACCCCAACCCCCAGCACCCCACCCCCCATCTGCAGCATCCCCCAGAACCCCACCCCCTCGGCATCCCGGGGCACCCCAAATCCCACCACCCCCATCCCCACCCCTCACCCCCCCGGGGACAGCACCCACCACACCAGCGACCACCCTGCTGGAGCTCCCCAGAACCCCCCAACCCCCCACCCCAGAGACCCCAAAACCCAGGGACCCCTCCCCTTCCCCCCAAAACAACACCAGGGGACCCTGCGGGTTGGAAAAGCATCGCCATTTAA
Organism: Aythya marila; assembly: GCF_965140915.1. Lineage (NCBI taxonomy): Eukaryota > Metazoa > Chordata > Aves > Anseriformes > Anatidae > Aythya > Aythya marila. Next base: position 7,414,167 of record NC_139062.1, on the reverse strand, counting down.
TGCTGGGGGGGGGCAAACACCGCCGTGAGGGGCTCCCCCCCCCCAGCACAGCGGGGTTCAGGTGGGGGGGGGCTCCTGCCCCTCGGGGGCGACGCCGGCAGCGACCTGGTCGCGTTCCCAGAGCCACCCCACCAGGGCGTCCAGCAGGGGGGCCACCCTTGCCAGCCCCCCCCGGCCCACCCCGCTGCCCCCCGCCCGCAGCACCGGCAGCCCCCAGGTGCCCTCGAAGGCCGCCAGGTCGTCCTCCGTCACGTCGGCGTGGGCGGCCAGGTCGAACCTGGGCGCGGGGTCAAGGTCGATGACCCGAAACCGGCAAAACCCCAAAAATCCCACGGGTGTGACAAAGCACCCGATCTCCCCCCCGCCTCCACCCCAAAGGATACTTGGTGCCCACCACCACCCGCAGCAGGTCCTCGCCGGGGGCCACCACCCGCGCCAGCCGTGCCGGCAGCTCCTCGAAGGACGCGCGGTCGGTGAAGGAGAAGAGGAAGAGGACGGCGTCCGCCTCCTCCTTGCAGGCCTGGGGGGGACACGGGACACCACGGAGACATCACGGAGACATCACGGAGACACCACGCAGCGGTGTCTGCGCCCCCGCGGGGTCTCATCCCGCGCCCCCCCCGTGCCCCCGTTGTGCGCTCACGGGCAGGATGTGCTCGAACTTCCTCAGGGCGCTCTCGCCGCAGTCCCAGAGCTGCAGCTGGAACATGACCGCGCGCTCGGCACTGCGTGGCTTGGCCGGCCAGAACACGCTGCTGGCCTCGATGCCTGCGGGGCGAGGCCGGTGTAAGTCCCCAGGGGCACTGGGGGAGCCCCGAGAGCCCCCCCTGTGTGACCCCCTGACCCCGCCGGTACCCAAGGTCTCGCGGTGGGCGGTGGGCGCGGGGGTCCCGGCCAGGGCGGCCACCAGCGCGGTCTTGCCCACGCCGCTCTTGCCGGTGACGAAGATCTTGTAGCGCGCCGTGGGCACGGCCAGCGCGGGCGGCAGCGTGGGGTGCTCCAGCAGGCCTGGGGGGGGGGCACCATGGGGGGGTCAGCACGGGGTGGGGGGGTCCCGGGGGGGTGTTGTGGGGTTTGGGGGGGGGCTCACCGAACACCCTGCGCTGGTTCTTGTGCAGCACCGAGGCCAGGTAGGGGCGGCCCGCGGGGCTCAGCAGCCAGCCCGGCTCCACCATGGCGGGCAGGGGGCTGGGGGGCACAGGGGGGGCCGAGCCGTGTTGCCCCCCCCTCCCCGTGTGCCCCCCCCTCCAGTCCCTACCCCCCACCCCCCCCTCGTGGGATCCTTTTCCGCCCCCCCATGGGGTCCACGCCCCCCCCCGGCTCTGTTCCCTCCCCCATGGGCCCTGCCCCCCCCCCCCCGTATCCCTCGTGCCCCCCCCAGGTCCCTGTGCCCCCCCCCTCCCCCCGTTGCCCCCCCCCCCTCTGTCCCCGAGCACCCCCCGGCCCCGCCGCGGCCCCTTTAAGGCGCGGGGTCCCCGCCCTCACCTGCGGCCGCTGTAGACTCGCGGTGACGTCACTCAGGGGGAGGGGTCACGGATAGGCCACGCCCCTATCGGCAGCCGCGCGTGCGCGGGGGGCGCGGGGATTTGGGGGGGAGGGGGGGGAACCCAGGGATGGGGGAGGGGCGGGGCGAGGGGGGTGGGGTAATGGGGGCACTGCCTGGGGGTATGGGAACCCCAGGGCTAGGGGTTATAGGGACAAAGCCCTGTGGGATATAGGATGCCGGGAGCTATCGGTTATAGGGGCACTGCCCTATAGGCTATAGGAACCCCAGAGCTATGGGTTATAGGGGCCCAGCCCTATGGGATATAGGAAGCACAGAGCTATGGGTTATAGGGACACTGCCCTGTGGGACATAGGAACCCCAGAACTATGGGTTATGAGGGCACAGCCTTATAGGATATAAGAACCCCAGAGCTATGGGTTATAGGGGCACAGCCCTATAGGCTATAGGAAGCACAGAGCTATGGGATATAGGGACAAAGCCCTATGGCATATAGGATGCCCAGAGCTACGGGTTATAGGGGCACTGCCCTATAGGCTATAGGAACCCCAGAGCTATGGGTTATAGGGACACAGCCCTTAGGTTTGTTGGCTTTCGGGTCCCCACCCCACAGCCTGCGGGACACCCCAAAGCTGCAGGAAATGGGTGAAGCACCCCCCCCATGGGAGCGGTGTGCCCCCAGCCCTGCCTTGCTGCCAACCAGGAGCCCCAAAAGCTGCCCTTTTCACCCCAAACTGTCAGGGCACACAGCAGGAGCATCCCTCCGCGGCGCGGCCACCCGCACACCCCAAGCACAGGCGGCAGCCCGTCCGTTTCTTCAGTTTTTATTTGTTAAACTGCTAAAAATTCATCCAGGAAGGGGGAAAAACATAAAAAAAAAAATAAATGTACACAGATTTAAATATCACTGAAATCACTTCGCGTTCCTACGCGCGGCCGAGCCTCCAGCGCCGGGGGGACCTGAGTGGCGGGGGGACCTCACAGCACCAGCGCCGCCGGGGAAAACGGGGCCGTTTCTGAGGAATTTATCATTTCCGAGGAATTTATCGCAAGAACATGCCTTCCTGCGACGCGCAGGGAGGGGAGGGCGGTTTTGGGGCCGGTTGAGGGGGATTTGGGGCTGGTGGAGGACGCAGGGCGCAGGCGGCATGAGGACTGATAGCCCCTCATGGGGACACCCTGAGCTCGCAGCCGGCGGCCCCAAATTCCTGCTGGGTTTCGCTCCGGGGCGATGCCAGGACATGCAGGCGGGGGGGAACGCGCCGGACACCGCGGTGGGCGCTCCCGAGGCGCGGGGATTTCAGCAGGGGTCTGTCTACAAACGGAGCACCCAGGGCACCGTCCTGCCCCGGGCCCTGCCCCAGCCCCAAGTGGCTCACGGATAAATCCCCTTTTATCGGGGCGGGGGGATTTTGGTAGAAAACATCCAGCCCTGAGCCCTCCCGGGGACGCGGCTCCGACGAGCCAAAGCCAGCAAAGCTCGGTGGGGACGGAGAAGGACGGGGACCACGTCATGGCACTGCCAGCGGGCCGGGCGGCGGTTTGGGGCGAGTTTCCTACTTTTCAGCTATTTCAGGCGCTGGGTGAGAGATGCCGGCGGTTGCCAGCCCTGGGCCGGAGCTGGGCACGCGCTGTTGACCAAAACTGAGCAGAATCTGCCCATTTCCACCCCCCACATCTCAAGCTGGAAAGGAAGGAAGGAAGGAAGGAAGTTTGTCCCAGACGGACACACAGGTTCAATCCATTTGGATTTTTCTTTGTTTTAATCTTTGCGGAAGGAGGCACATGCAAAGATGATTTTGTTACTGCTATCAAGGCTAATGCCGGCCCACCCTGCCGCTCACATGCTCCAGTTTACCAATATTCATCGTTTTGGCTGGAAAAAAAGCGTTCCCAGGCTATGAGGTGCTGCTTCAGCGGGCGCAGAAAAGCTGTGTACGTGTTTGGGCCGTTCACGGACATGGAATCCCCGAGCCTAAAGGGGAACAGGCAGCCCAATCTCTGTTTTGGTGGCGCAACGTGATTTTGGGAGTAAACCATTTTCTGCTGTGGGATCCAGAACGATGCTGAACCCCCCACACAGCAGTCGGAGATGTCAGACGGTGAAATCGGGTCGGGATCTCGCAGGAACCACCCCCACCCCAAAAATTTCTGAGATTCGGACCCGGTTTCAGCACGTCCTCAGAGCGCGGCACAGAGCCGGGGCAGAGCAGGGAGGCTCCATCTCCGCCGAGGCGCACGGGGGGACAGCAGCAACCTCGTGGCCAGCGCCGTGCCCCTGCTGCGAGCGTTCCCAAACACGTACCCACTGCGCCGGCCGGGATCACACAGCGCCACAGATCCAGCACCGAGGCTGCCAGGCAAGGAGGAGAGGGCTGCGAAAGCGAGTCCTGCCCAGCCGATTCTCAACTTTTTTTTTTTGGCATTTCAACGCAAAACTGTCCTTTCTTCCTTCTTATGGTCCTGCATGGAGGACAGGAATGAGACTGTCAGGCCAAAGGGGTGAGAGGCAAAAAAGGCATCGTGTTTGTTTGGAGCAAAGGTCACAACTTGCAGTGCTGGAAGGTTCCTGTTCAGGTATTGCTGTTATGTTCCTTACAGAGCCATACTCGAAGCATGGGAGCAATCAGTGCACACGAGCTAACAGCCTCCTGTCTGCAGGTATTGAGCTGGTTCTTACTGAAACCGCTGCTACTCGTGTTCCACAAAGAGTTTCAGAGATACGAGGCCTCTTAAACCCCTGGAAGAGGAAAAAACAAAACAAAACAAAACACAAAAAAAACTCAAGAGGCTACGGGATGGCAGGCTTCCCGCCTGCTCACCCTAAATCCTTGGCCTAGGTCACAGCAGAGAGCTCCTGCGTGAGCACAGCAACGTGGATCCTATGGGCAGGGAGCTCCCTCCCTGCTTGTAAACACGATTCGCTTAACTGGGGTCTTACTGGGAACGGGCGGGCAGCACTGGAGGTTTGCTTGGACTTTATTGGTTTGTTGTGCCCTAATTCACAGTTTGAGTGCCTGCGCGACAGACTTAGAAGGGAGAGGGAGAGCCCCGGGGAGGGAGGGGAGGTGGTGGTGGTGCACAGCTCGGGCCACATTATCTCTTTGCTCGCACAAAGTACAAGGCATTTGTTTTGGGATAGTACTTCACGTTCTGTTTCTTGTCCATGAGGCCGCCGAATATGATCAGCTCCCCTCGGCCCTGCACCACCGTGTGCAGGCTGGTCTCAGGCGGCCCCACCACGGAGCTGCTATTGAACACTTTCCATTTGACTCGTCCCTTCTCCTTGGTATCTTTAATGTCCAGCACGTACATCTGCATGGGCTTGCAGTTCATGCTCTGGTACAACGGCTTCCCCACGTTGAGGGACTGCGGAGGGTGGTGGCCCAGGCGGCGGGCGATGGGCGGCAGGGAATGGCCCTCGCCTTGGGCAGAGCCCGGCCGCGCCTCGGCACCCGCGCCCTGGCTGCCCGGGGACCCCGGCGAGGCCACGAGGGGAGGGCTGAGGGCGGCAGAAGCCGAGGCGCCCTTGGAGGACAGGGCTTTGACGGCCTCCAAGCTCCTGCGGAGCGCGCCGGGCGAGACAGCCCCCGGCAGGGAGCCGGTGACGTGGGGCGGCGTGTGGATGCCGTTGGTCTGCTCGGGGGGGTTCCTGGCGCCGGCGCCGAGCGTCCTGCTGTCCGCACCGTCCGTCTGGCAGACGACGGGAGCCGGTTTCTGCTCCCAGCTCAGGTCGAGGGACCCCAAGCGCAGGTCTCTCTGCTCCGGCAGCGACCCCCGCCTCGGCGCCAGGGCGAGCCCGACTTTCAGCTCGCAGCCTTCAGCGGCTCCGGGCGTGCCGGGCGACACCACCTGCACGGGGCTGTCCAAGGAGGCGCCGCCGGCCGCAGCGGCTCCGGGCGATAAGCTGCCCCCGTTGAGCACGGGCGAGCTGTCGCCTCTGGCCGGGGAGAGGCTGCCCTCCCGCGATCCCGAGGGCGTCTGCCGCTGCGCTCTGGGCCGCAGGGTGCCCCAGCGGCCGTTGACGCAGGGAGCCTCGTCCGTGTTCCTGACGGGAGACTGGGAGCGGTACTCCCGCGTTTCGGGCACCAGGGCGGGCGGCGTGGCGCTGATGGGAGAGGGGCGAGAGTTCAAGCTGGGGCTGAGCGGGGCTCTCCCGCTGGGAGCCTGGCTGAAGACCACGACGCACTGTCCCACCTGGAGGAGGGGAGAGGAGGGGACGCGTTACAGCTGCAGGGCGGCCCTTCGAGCTCTGGGGAAGGAACTGGGGCAAAAAGGCAGGGGTTTGGGGCATCCTGGGCAAAGGCCTGCAGGGGGTAAGACGGACCAGAGACCCCGCTGCCTCCGTCCCAAGCCACTCACCCGGCAGGCAGGATGGCACCACAGCTCCGGGGCTCCGTGGTCTTCGTTCTCCACCTTGAGCGGCTGCCACGTCCAGGGGTTCGCGTGCATGTGCAGCAGCCAGGCGTCTTTGAACAGCTGTGAAGAGAAGTGTGACAGATGCAGGAGAGCAGCTTGCTGCCAGGGTCATCCCATCAGGGGCAGAAACAGAGCTGTGCTGCTGCCTCGCTGCTGCAGACAGAGGGACAGTGAGCTGACTGGGATCTGAGCACCCAGGGGTGCCTGCACCCTACTGTGGCCATGGACAAGTCCCTCCATCCACGCCTGCTGTCCCAGCACAAAACCAGGGACAATTCCTCCAGTTAACCTCAATGAGCTGCTCAGATTGCTCCCGGGGTGGTTTTTGTTAACGAAAGGCAGCTCCAGCAGAAGTAACAACTTCTTTGGGACGTCTACACCGTGAGCTCTAGTTTGCAGGACAAAAAAATGCCCCCCAGGTCACGCGCAGAGCCCCCCGCTGCCCAAGCCAGCACCCAGGGCTCACAGGTACAGCAGGATGCCTGTGGCTTGTGCCCCTGCTCCCCGCAGGATACTTACTGCGTTGGGACCACCACAGCCACCAAGGATTAAAATGGTTTCATCATCGATTACAATCTGTGGGGGCAAAGAAGAGCGTTTCAGAGCAGGAAGGACGCGAAGCCATCCCTTGTGCTCTCAGCAAGGCCTCTGAGTGCAGAGCCGGGTTACGGCTTCTCAGCAGCACAGACGCTGCTGAATTTTGTCTGCCTGGGGATGAGGAGTGGAGCCAGGATGGAAAGCCGGTTTTGCTGGGCCCAGGGCAAAGCGGGATGCAGAGTTCGCCCCGCTGCCTTGTCCCAAACGGCTCATAAGCCGGTCCCTTTTACAGAGGAGAGCAGTTACCGTCCCTGAGGCTGAGCAAACATCAGAGGATGCAATGCTCCTCTTCCCAAAAAGGGTGAAAGGACCACCTGGGAGGCTGCAGGCTTACAGCAACGCGTGTTAGATGCTCACGGTGGGCAACCAGTCCCCCCCCTCCCTTTCTTTGGATGGAGGGAAAGCCACTCCCATGCACGACGTGATCTCTTTGGGGTGCTTCCATCCAGCTGAGGCCAGTCAGGCACTAGGCACCCCTGAGTGTCCTCCTGCCAGCTGCAACAGACGCCTGTGTTGAGCCCGGTGACTCCCACAAGCTCCCTGCCCCAGGCAGGCACTAAAACAGGCACCACCGGAGCCATGCACTCAGCGGGTGCAATCTATAGTCACCTGAACCAAGGATCAGGAGACCGGAGCAATTAAAGGGGCCCCAAGCAAAACCAACATGTGATAACACCTAATTGATCCTAAACGCCACGGGGCTTGATAGCTGTTTCTCCTCTGATGGGTAAAACAGCAATTTGTTTTCTAGAAATGCTCATTACGGTTCTGAGTCATGTGCAAGACACAGCGCAGTATCTACCGGAGCGCTGGGGAGATTAAAAGTGCAATCTCACAGAACAGCTGGCTAGAGAAAACAAGGGCCTGGCGGGCAAAAGACTGCAAAGGTAACTCAGAAATTGGGCACTAGTTTTCAGACGACCCACAGAGAGCTGCCTGGAAGCTGGAAATTCAGCTGTGCCTGGTTTCTCTCTGGTTTATCTTTGGCAGTGCATGCTGCCGTGGAGCTGAGTCAGTGAAGGAGAGCATCACCTGAGACTGGCCACCTCGCGGGTGAGGGCTGGGCCCAGAAATGTTTGGCTTGGACCAAGCCCACTGCTCGAGATCCAGCACCCAGACGTCGTTGCTCCTGTGGGGAAGAAACCAGAGAAGAAACACTGAGCCACAGGTACAGCTGCTGAGCTCAAGTCCCAAACAAGCACCCGGCTGCAGCGTGCCTGGTTCCTGACGGCACAACCAGGCCCTCAGGGGCTTCAAAATGCTGATTCAGGGTGGAGGTTTTATCACAGAATCGTTTTTCTGCAGGCTGGTGCCTCGAGGGAATTTGCCCTGGGCAGTGAAAGGTGCAGCAAGCCAGCAGGCAGACCCCGCAGCGGGCCGGCAGCGAGCACCAGCCCAGCAGTGCGCGAGGGCAGGCAGGGTGAGCAGCCGGGATGATCTCAGACTCCTCCGATCAACACACGGATCTGCACCCGCATGTGACCTTCCCACACGCCTCACCTCCTCTCGGCTGCCCCAGTTCAGGGCACTGCTCTGAGCGGCGCTGAGTCACGCTGCGCTGCGCGGACAGCCCTGGCGGCACGCTTATCTGCGGCCCGGGCAGCACCGAGCTGCTGGTGCCGACTGCTGCAGAGGGGTCCTGCTGAAAAGGGTCTCACAGCCCAGCCCCTCGGAGGTTTCTTTCTGAACTGCTACCCCACGACCACCACAACACACCCCTTGCTCGCAGGAGAACTCCTCAGACGCCTTCTCTCCACACTTACATTTGCCGAGATCCCAGCGAGCCTCCGAAGACGATCATTTTGTCTTCGATGACACAGGAGGAGTGTCCTGCCATGGGAGGGGGGCCGTGGGTGGTCACGATGCAGTTCCACCTGGGGGAACAGGGAGAAAAGACATTCAGCACCGGGGCAGAAAGGATGGTCCTGGATGAATGGCAAAATGAAAAATCCCACGGGCCAGCAGAGTCCTCGAGAAAGCATTACAGAGGAAAACCTCAGGGAAAACCGACAAAGATCCAAATAATAACGAAACTAATTAGAAATACTAATGTGCTCAACATTTTTAAAACATGACAAAGTCACAAGGCCAAGTTGGAAATATCGCCCCTTTCAATTAAGTTTGCCCTGAATTATTTCCAACGCAGTTTAATTACAGTGTTCTAACGACACTGCCCAAAGTGCATCGGGTAATTGACACTTTTGATGATTAAAAGTTCTCAATGAAAGAGGAGCAAGAACCTTCGCTGCTTTGATACAGCATTTGCTCCTTTCTCACACAAGCATCAGTGAGAAAGTGTGGTCTAAAATCAGCTGGATGCTGTTTAAAGGGAAAATTCCTGCCACCTCCTCGCTCGCTGCTGGAGCTGCAGAGGCAGAAAGCTTTCTGCAGCAGCACAGACCCCTGCTTCAACGCCTTTCCCCTGAATTTCGGATCACCACCACCAAAAAGTGAAACCTCCAGGAGCTAAGGCTTTCTCCCTTACTTTCCCCAGGACGACCTCGAGCTCGCAGCCAGATGAGTTACGCGCTGGGAATATTCGCACCCAGATTTCTGCCCGCCCCGAAGATGTTCCAAAGAGCACTGGGGTGGTGCTGGCAGCCTTTTGGTAAAACAGCAACACGGAAGCGAGCACCACCCAGGAGGTGTCAGACAGCAGTGCGTGCGAGTCTCTGGGCCAGAGCAGCGATGCCTTGCCTGCTCTTTGTTTGAAAGGCAGCCTCGCAGACACGCCGGGATCAGCCACACCTTGGCACCCCCTGTCCCTGCCAGCCAGTCCCGGCGGGCCTGCGGAGACACCTCGGGCAGCGCTCGGGCACTGCAGACACTTGTTCCAGGGATCAAAGCCCGTGCTTCGAATCCAGAGGTTCTCTTACCAGTTTTTGGAGGGCGAGTACGTGTGGATTTCGTCGAAGAACCTCTCTGGCTGGTGCAGAGGGTAGGGGCTCGGTCGCGTCCACCCGCCGAACAGCACGAGCAGGTCCTTGTAGACCACCAGCGTGGCGCCAGCCTTGGGAGAGGGGTACGAACCTGGGCAGGGACAGGAAGGGGGACGGTTAGGAAACCAGGCTCCAACACAGGCATCAAACCCTACAGGAATTTTACCAAAGCGAGGTGACGCGGAGGCTCCACCTTTGAAAAAAAAAAAAAAAAAGCAGCAAAGAAGGCAAAATTAGAGCTGGGAGCCTGGGAAGAAAACTACTGCCAATTTGTGTCACTGTAATTAGTAGGAGCCTGAAAGCACATTTCATGTATGGCAAAACATCTGTCAGTCACTGGCAGGAAATTACTAGCTTTCTAACATATCCCTTTAAATTATTGCTTTAGCACTGAATAAAAGCAATAATTACCTCCAAATACCTACTAACTTCTCCCCAAGGACGGAGTGAGAATGAATACTAATTCTAACACATCCGGTGTTGCTCGTGGCGGATCGCTGGGGAGCTCAGAGGCGGCGGCAGGAACCCAATCCCGTTTTCTCAAAGCGGCACAATCAAACCCCGAGCGCTTTGCTGCGGGAGCTGACAGCCCCTCCCCGAGTTCACACAAGGCAGCGCTCCTCCAAAAAATCACCGAGGGACTTTCACCCAGCCGGCTGGAGGCTTGAAGGCTTTGCTCAAGCCAGGCACCTCCCGAGCAGGACTGCTACGTGCAAAAGCAAGACGCGGCCTCTCGCTGCTGCGATGCTCTGTGCTCAGAACACAGATCCCGAGGGTTTTCCCAGTATGCAGCAAGGCACTGATCTCACCTTCTGCCCACACATTTTCAGCTGACCCCGAATGTGTCACCCAAAGCAGGGCCGTGCGGGACCAGGGGCAACCCAAGGGCAAGGCTGCACACGTGGCTGTAGGAGCACCGGCACCCTCTCCAAAAGGCTGAGATAACAAAGCGACTGCTCTTCTCTGATGTCCTAATAGGACCAGGAGAAGCATTTTTAGCAGGTAATGACATGCAGCACCAAGCCTATTTTTAAAAGAAACCAGAGCAGCTATTTTAAGGTGTTGCAGCTGAGAAAAGCAATTCGATTGTGATGGGTTCCAGGTGGTGGGTGGTAAGAGCCAAGCCAAAAAGCAACCCCCAGCCAAGCACAAAGAGGCTGAGGGGCTTTGCTGCCACCTTTCTCTAGGGACAAAGCAGGTTTTGGTGCTGCTCTCAGGTGCTGCAGCTACGGGGGAAGAGGGGAATAAAGCTGTTCAGGAAACAATTGTTTAGCTAGGACAGGTACACGGCATGGCCAGGACTGTACCCAACATCTCCTTAAAGTCTGAGGGGCCACGAGAGGGTCATGTTTGGTTACTTTTTGTTCCCAGTCAAATTCCAGACTTCCAGTTTTCCAGGCTGTGTACAATTCGTTAATCCACACCAGCAGGTTTCCAACCCAAGTATTTCCTTGGCAGAGCCTGAAAGTCGCTCTCCCAGGCTTGGCATGGCAAGCCGATTGCCAGCAAAGTTTCTACCTGACTTGTAGAGAACAAGCCGGCTGTCTGCGTGTTCCCTTACCCACCACTCTGCTTATCCGCCCAGGACATCACAAGACAGCACGGGGCACGCAGCAGGTCGCTGCACGTGTCTGTCTGCAGCAGGGACACCAGTGAGATGCAAAAAGTGCTGGTTTTAAACTGGGACAGGAGTTGGTGTTAAACAGACGGCTTGGCTAGAATTGTTCCCGTGCAGGTTGGGCTGGGGTTGGAGGGACAGCCCGGCACCCTGCTCAGGAAGGTCAGGGCTGCCGGGCAGTGGGAAATGCCCCCTGCCTCCTGCTGCAACCTGAAGGCCAGCCCCTGCCCCAGACACCGAGACGGTTCCCAAAGGAGCCAACAACAGCCATGTAAACAGCCCAAGGCAGAGGCCAGCCCCGGTTTTTCAGGAAGCTTTGCCTATTATCGGACGCTGCGCGGGTGTAAACGAAGGCAGAGTTTCGTTCTGCTAGGCAGGAAAAAATCTGAATTTCACAAGCCAGAGGAAGAGCTGGCCTCTCGGAGCCTCTTCCCGTGCGGTGAGCAGGCGGCCGCGGCGTGCTCGGGGCTTCAAAGGGTCGGGCACTGCGGGGCGGCGTCCGCCCGGCTCGGGAGCGATGTCCTGGGGCCAGCCGTGAACTCTGCTCCGTGGGTGGAGTGTGCTGAAATGGGGGAAATGTCGCAGCACGAGGTGGCTCTCTGCGAGGTTGCTGTGCTCAGTGCCTGTCCTATAAAGGCGGCTCAACTGCATTGATCTGCACTCGGCCAGAAACGTGCACGAGGGTGGCTGCAGCCTGGAGAGGGAATATTGGAGCATTAACACCGCTTCCTTATTGCTAAGGCAGGGCACAAAAGCCATGGCAGGATAAAAATGTTTGCAACATGACCACGCACGGGCACGGACTGCAAACCCGACTGCCCCAGCAGCTGTCAGAGGTCTCCAAGTAAACCCCGCTGGGCTTTGTAGCAACAGCGGACGCTGCTCAAAGCCGAGGCTTGTAGTTTGGGGTTTAAAATGGTACAAAAGCAGCTTTGGTAGAAGTTGGTGTCTGAGCACAGCTCCGTTCCAGCTCGCTGCCACCTTCCCACCAAGCCCAGGAAGGGCAGGAGCACCTCGAGGGGTGCAGCAGCACCGGGAAAGGCGGCGAGGAGGAGGAGGGGGAGGAAGAAAAAGAGGAGGAGGAGGAGGGGGAGGAGGTGGTGGTGGCGGCAGAGGCGCCGCAGCCTTTGTGACTTCAGGTCTCAAGTATGCGGAGCGCGGAGCCAGGTACGGCACCAGCAACATCAAAGGGACACGGCTCCGCTTCCCGGGGCCCCGCAGCTCAAAGTCCGAGCTTCAGAGGCCGGCCGGGCGGCGGCTCAAAGGCTGCCCGCAAGGATCCGACAGGAGGGCTTCCTCCTCTCGGGGCTGTCACGACCTGCTCGGAGCGCTCTGCTATTACACTTGCAAATGAAACGGCCTCTGTGCCTTGCCGCGGACCGAAGTACAGCAGCGCCTGCAGAAGGGCATCGTTTGCTAATTGCACCCGACGCAATTTTTTAGCAATTGCTAATTGCGCTCCGACAGCCTCCTTTCCTTGGTGGGCGCAGAGGGCCCTTCCTCGCCGAGCACGGAACGTGTTTCCAAGCTCCGCACCCCGGTAACACCACCGAGCCCTCTATCAGATTATCTTTCCTTGGGGATAAAAACCCAAGCACGCAGAGGGTGCAGCGCAATTAACTGCTTCTGAACACAGAGGGGAACATCTCTCTACAGCTGACGCTGTTTATTCCGTGGAGATGAGGAGTTAAAAGCCAGTCGAGCTATTTTTTTCCAGCTGATGGATTTTCCTGGCTCACAAAGCAGATACATACTTTTCAAAAACAAACAAACAAAAAAGATCTCTGGCTTCCGTGGACGTGTGGAAGAGAAACGCCAGCCTCTGATCGCTTCTGACACGAGCTCTGAACGCCACCTATTTATGATATGTCCTTATAAGCATTTTTTAAAGCCCATTTATTCAGCCCTCTAATGCCACTGGAGCAGCACGCGCAGAGATCAGCAGCCACAAAAGAAAAACCTCACTCCAGGGGCACGCTAACACGAATTTCCAGACCAGCCGAAGTCAGGCACAGCCCCGAGCAACTCCAGAAACAGGGCACATAACAAACATCAAGCGGAGCTTAAAAGACAAAAATAAAAACGCAGGGAAAAGCTGCTGGGTGCCTGCTGGGACGGGATCGCAGAGATGAAAGAATTGGTTCAGAGCAGCATCAGATGGGGAAATACTGCAGGAGAGGGGATGGAGTGCAGCCAGGCGTTCGCACCGTCTCCGGGGTGAGGGGAAGACATGGAAGGAGCTCTCGGGTGCTATGAGGGAGAGAAATTTTGTGGGAATTTTCTTTGGGCAGGCTCAGCTTTCTGGAGTGATGGGAGAAGTGCTCCTAGCGATGGCTGGGGGCCGTTGCTGCCGGGCCCGATGGATTTCTCAAGCAGCCCTGGCTCCAGCAAGAGGATGCTCTGCTCCATGGGCTCCAGCGAGCCGATCGCAGTCATCCCGAGCTGATTCACTTTCCAAGCAGTGACGGGATAAACAAACACAGGCCCAGAGCCGAGTTTCCAATTTCAAAGGGCGAGCTGAGAAATTAAAGCAGGCTCGTACAGCAGCCAGGGCACTCACCGCGAAGGAAGCCAAGCCCCAGGTTCAGAAGCCGCCCACGGCCCGCGCAGAAAGCCGGGGAGCAGGGAGCAGGCCCAGGGCAGGCTCGGGGGCTCGCAGCTGCAGCAGCACCACGGGCAGCACGGCCACAGCCACAGAACGGGGAAAAACCCTTCTCTGGAAGCTGGCCTCGCCTCGCCAGCAAGCTGCATTTGTTCAACAAATTACATCCCATTACACGGATGCACTTAATCTCGCAGGGACGTTATCAGTGGAATGTATTACTCCCAGGGAAAGAGCCAGAGAGATGCTGGGCTCCAGCAGCCAGATACGGAAGGCGACCTCTGCCAGCAACCTGGCGTTTCCCGAGCTTTTTGCAGCTCTGCAAAGTCACGGTGTTTCAGCAGAACGAAACGCTGCGCGGGCTTTTGCTCCGAGGAGTTTGTGCTGTGCTTACAGAGAACTGCAAAGAATCGGTCAAAAGCAAATTGCTTGTTAGAAGGGGAGAAGGAGAGGCCACCCGGCTGCCAGGCTCCTGGCAGGAACGAGGGCAGGGGGCTCACACTCACTGTGCTCACACCACCTGGGCAGCTCCTGCTCTCCCCGACAGCTTTTTGGGGTTGCAGCCTCCCGGCGGGCAGCAGCTGCCCCGATGCTCAGCCTGGGTTCCCTGGCCCGGCTTTCAGGCCAGCAGACTTAAAGGAACCAAATGGTGAGCCCCAATCTGGAAACCTCATCCGCCCCGGCGCGTTATCTACCACGGCCCAGGCACAACCCCGACCACGCTCGTGCGGAGCGGCTTCGTCCTGCCGCCGGGAAGGTCGCGTTTTGCCTTGCTCAGCGTATCCTGAAACTTGTCTGACAGCATGAAATCCCCAAATCTTTCTCCCTCTATGGGAAGGGAAACCAGAGAAGGAAAAAATCCCTTGGCTTCACGGTCCAGCCCGGATTTTTCCGTAGTAGTCTGCAGATCTGCCCGAAAGCTTTTCCCCAGCGGTGTGCTGAGCGAGACAACGAGGAGCCTACGGGCAGAGGAGCAGCACCCCAGGCAATCCCAGCCTCAGCACCACGACTGGGAGATGCCAACGGAGCCCCCCGACGAGAAAAGCGGGCACCTCGGTGGCACACCTCACACTGGCTCTCTCCAGAAGTCGAACCACAGCACTCAGGACTCGCTGTAACGCAGCGCTCAGCTGCCCCGCATCCAGCATCTGACTTTCACCTGTTTTTGTCCCATTTAAAACAAGGCACCGGGATTAGGGACGTTTTCAAGACCAGCTTTGACTGGGGCTGCTAAACCTTAAAGCTTTTAAGAGCCAGGAAAGTATCATTTTCCCTTACCAAAGCCACATGTGACTTAGTGTTCCCTACAATCTGGGTTCAAAAAAATTCCTTTCTTTTGCCAGGAAGCATTAAATGAGAACAGAGATCTGTGCCACAGAGAGGACTTCAGCTTCGCAGAGCTTTGTAGAGTTCAAGAAAAATTGAACAGGATCTGAGTCGCCTTCCCAACAGGCACAGCCTGCCTCAATCAAAGCCTCTGCAGGCACCCGTGTCTGCTGCCTGCTCAGTTCGCGTGGGGGGGAGAAATCCGTGCACCTCTGCAGAACGAGCGGAGGTTTTCTGCAAGAATATAAAATTTACGGTACAGAACTGACTCGCCGTTGACGCTTAGGGCAGCTGTCACACAGCAAAGACTCGGCTGAGCTCTCAGTGTTGAATTTCCACCCGACACCAGCAAAGGCTCGGGGCGTTGAATTGAAGATCCAGCGTCCCGCAGCCTTTCCCGGGCAGGCAGAAGTCAGAAAGCCCCATCAGTCACCTCCAGGCTTTTGCAATGTCACAGTCATCTTTTTGCCCCGGAAATTCTCACGCAGCCCAACTTTAGTGTCCACAACGCTGTTTAAAAGGAGAGGCAGTGCCCTGTGAACCCTGTGCAACAGGATTACTGAGTCACCCTTTGCTAGCATTAGTCAGAAACGTCCTTACACAGCAACGGCAGTGTTGGGCAAACGGCAACAAGATAAGGGTGCCAGAACACCCCGGGGCTTTGCCCCTTATCTCTTAATAGCTGAAAACAAGGATGCAATTTCTGCACCGTGCAATTTCTGCTGCAATTTCTGCACCCTGCCCAGCACACAGCGGTGCAGGAGGGGTTTTTGTTGGTGCCTATCCTGGCTGGGAACATTTCTCACGGCGCTGTCACCGGCAGCGTCACTCCCAGGTGCCGAGTGCTGCTCACGGTGAGGTCACCCCCATCCTCTTTGCAACCTCACCGGGTTTTGGGAAATGCAAAGCTGGCCGTGCCGTAAATGGTAGCGCTGTTGCAAGCTCCCTTTCCCTCCAGGTGGGTGGGATCAGAATGACAACGAGCCATCCACCTTTCTCTGTTTTATTACGTGTTTTTCCCCCGCCTCAGTGATACTGCACCCTGCAGACTTTCAAGTGATTTGAGTAACAGTCCGACGTCCTACACAAAACTGCTCTGATGCTAATTAAAGAGCTCAGCCGTCAGAGGGAGAAAGGGCTGATCAGCTCCTGCTACTCGTCTTCCCTCAAGGAGGCAAACGGAGGAATGGAAATTGCTGTATCAGACTACGATGTGGTAATAACAGTAATTGTAGGGAAGGGACTGAAGTATGTGTGGGTTTGCAGAGGAGCGTGTGCTGAGCTCCACACTTTTCACTCAAGTCACGCTCCCAGTTAGCTCCCGTTTCATTGCCACAACAGGAGGGACATGGCAGGGCAATTTCAGAGGTCTGAGAACCCCTTCCAGCCCCACACAAAATTACTGGTGTTTCAGGAAATGGCTGCTGTGCAATTTGGTGAGGTTACAGCTACCAAGAGGCTAAAAAACCTCAACCATCCCTCTCCTTTAAGGAGCATCCTGTGTGCGCAGTCAGAGAAGCCTCCCCAAAACAAGCACAAACAGCTCAGCATCAGGAGGAGCCGGGCTATGCTCACTTCAGAACTGTGGCTGCAAAGAAAATTCAAGTATTTACTGAAAACCTGGCCCTGGGATCCTGACTTGCCTCTTCTCCTGTGTGCCGCACCCGAGCGTGACCGCAGTGGGTAGGGAGAGAAGGCACCTGCACAGGCCAGGGGTGCCTACTGCAGGTCCCCAGACACCACACTCAGCGCTCAGTGCAGCTCTTTGCATCTGCCTTTTCACCTGCTCCTCCCGTGCTCGCTGTCTCCCCGGTTTTTGTTTTCAGGCTGATCTCCAAAAGCCATCAGTGTCTGCACCGTGCTTTGTTCACACGAGGAGCGCACTTTTCTCCCTTGTTCCAGTAATTCCAGCGCTTAATGCCAAACTTGCTAAATATTTCATGCAAGGAATAAATATTAATCCTTGGACTGCAGACAAGCATGATCTAGTGCTTTGTCATTCCACGTGCCCACCGGATTTAAGAAGAGATTTTTTAAAGCACGCATTTTTGTGAAAGATGTAGAATCGGGTTATGAGGCGTGAGCATTTTGAGATCTGTCTGAAAGCACCTCGTACCAGCGCCTGTACACACCAGGAAGTCACTACTGCGTGTTCAATCTTGAGTATTACCTATGTGACCTCATGGATGGGGCCATCAAGGCACAGGCACAGCAGCACGCCCTGCGAGGAGCTCTTGCCGATAGGTGTCAGCACAGCCTGCCCGAAGCCTCGCAAGCAGGACCTTCCCCAAGTCTCCTCCGAGCTCCTTCCCAGCCGACAGGATTTATTTCCCTTGTCATAAATCCATCCAGGTAGCAGGGTTTTGAAATAAAAGCCCCAAACGGAGCTGTGCCTGTTACCTGCACCACTTGCAAGGGCAGCGCCCCCAATTTCGGCACCAACCTTCAGAAGGAGCAGGTTCAGGCTCTCAGCTTTCTGCCTGTGCAATGCTTTGATTCTATCAGAGGCAGCACCGCGCTGAGCACTGCTACACGCGGCCGCTGCACCTGCTGGCATTTTTAAACCTTCTTTCCAGATGAGAGAAGAAAATGAGATTTCACAAATGCCTTGGCTGCTCTCACAGCCTCCCGCCAGCTTGCAAATACCTTGGCTCAAGTCAACCACATTCGGGTGAGCAAACGTCCCGCAGAAATTAAATTCTCTGCAGTTCTGTGAAATCAAGAATCAGGAAGAAGTCCCCTGCACAGAGGCTGTCACAGCTTTTACCCAGTGTGTTAACACCCCGAATACCTGTGTAGCAAAAAAAACTCTTCCAAAATCAGCCTTAACTTCTGCTTATGGAAACACCAGTTTGAAAAATGACAGGCCTGTGCTTTCGAGGCCATTAAAAAGCAAAGCACTCTCCAAGCACTTGCTTTCACAAGTGGTGGAATGAGTATTTCTAAATGGAGATTTATCTGCAAAATTTCAAGAGGATGTGCTCAAAATTTCACCCAAATCTCAGACATACGAGGCACTCAGAAGCTCCCAAACTTGTTGGGAACTACCGGGTGCCCAGCACCATTAACACGGCCGGGCTATGGATCCGTCTATATAAGGCCTCCTGACATCGGGAACCTATTTTTGCAGATCGTGGTCATCTTATTTACCAACAGGGCCACAAATAGTTTTCCCCAGTTTGGCACAACAGGCTCGTCAGCAATATTTTCAGATGGCCCCGAGTCACACGTAAAATGAGAGCGTGTAACCTGCGGCGCTGAAAAGCAGCACGCACCCCTCGATAGCCCCCGTCCCTGCGCGGGGCTCCCTCTGTGCGCTGCTCGGGGAAAACGGGGACCAGAGAGGCTAAAAATGCCCTGCACAGGCCCTGGAGGCTGATGAAGGAAGTAGTGGGAAAAATTCCTCCGCTAATGTCTGGAGGGATCTGCGCCCGGGGACCTCCTCTCTCAGAGTCTAAATCCGACGGGGTTAAAGCAACAAACTATTTGTCAAGCCTTTACGCCAGACCCGCGCCGACAATGCCCTCGGAGGGGTCTGTTTTCTGGCCCGTGCTTCTGGGGAAAAAAATGAGCGAGTGCTCCCAGAGATAAAAGATAAGAAACTGAATACAAGGAAGGACCGAGGGAGGGAACGAGCAGACCTGCAGGTTCGGCTGTCCTCGCGGCACCGCGCGGCTCCCAGGGCATTGGGATTGGCCTCGCTGCCCCATGGGAGGTGTGTTGGAGGGGTCTGGGGGCTCCTTTCTCGTCTGCATCCACATTTCGGTTAGCCAGGGGCGTGCAGATCAGCCAAGGACCAAAACAAAAGGGCTCCTCCCTGCAAAATGCTTCTAGAGAGACAAATGCTGTCCAGGTGGGTTTTAAGCCCTGATTTTTAAACTGCTCTCCCTCTCGTCAGCATTTACCCAGGAGACAGTGTTAAAAAATAATAATTTCTTATCATGTCTATCGCTCTGTTCTGCACACAGGCTTGCTGCTGTTACTGTGACAGCATTGCCAGCTCCAATTCGGGCAAACACTCCTGGGAAACTCAATTCCAGCACGCTTGAGCACAGCACTGGGCACAGAGCGGCAGCTCCTGGCCTGCCGGGTATCTTATCCCGGACACGAGCAAGAAGGGGAGGCAGCCAGCGAGCCGTGGAGCACAGCAGGGACGGACAAGGAAAACCATCTCCTGGAGGGCTCCCTGCTGCGGCACACCCAGGTGCTGCCAGGACTGCCTTGGCTGCAGCCTGCAGGGAGCCCCAGGCCCTCCACGTCTGAGATCTCCATGAAAGACCTGGCATGTGATGGACTGAAGCCTAGCCCTGTGCTCGACGGGGGTGAGCAGATGCTTGGGAGCTCCTCTGCCTGCCTCCGCTTCTGCACCAGCACGCAGCTGGCACTTCCCTGGCAGTTCAGGGCCTGCAGGAGAACCTCAAGTCCCTGGGCCAGTCCTAAGGCGAGAGGAGAACCAGACCTGCTTACAACACCCATCTCCCTTTGAACCACTTCTGTGCCGTGCTCCTCCATCCCGTTTTCCCCCTGTGAAAGCCCCCAAGCTCCAGCCCACCATTTATTCCTACCACGTCAGGCCCAGCTGTCAGACACAGGACAGGAGGGCAAAGCAGCTGTCCCCGCAGAGCTGACACCGCAGGAGACGCGCTGACGGATGCAGGCTAGCTGTCACAGTGAGGAGCATGCTTCCCACAGCAGGGACTGCTTTCCCGAGCTGTGCACACAGACAGCAACGTGCTGAACTCCCAGGACAGCAGGATGGATGCAGTGCACTGAGAGCAGGAATCAGAAGGCAGATATTGCCCGGCGTTCTGGCCTGCTGACACAAAGCCAGCTTTACGCTGCGTGGTGAGGGTCTGACACCGGGGCAGGATCTGCCATGAGCAAGCTCAGCACCCCCTCAGGCAGAGGCAGCGCCTGCATGGGCAACAAGAGCCAGCCCCGAGCCCTGGGCCCGTTCCCAGCTCCTACACTGCGCCTGCCACCTGCCTCTGGCACCGCATTCCTGCACCCCTGCACGCAACAATGATGGAGAAGCAACGGCAGCAGTGGCCCTGAGAACAAGGCGAGGACGGGATCCTGATTGTACCTTCCTAACAGGCTCTGCCCCCCATCCTCAAGCCATAAGGAGGATGTAGGAACGAGGTTATGGGGTGATTTCATGAACTCTGTGGCAATTACGGTGTTGTTCCCGTAACTGCAGTGCACGGAAGCGCTGTGGGCACCCAGCCTGTGCACACTGATGGGATCCCAGAGGTGCAGGTGGGTCGGGGGCCGCCCGCAGCCAGGCACCAGCGGGGACGGAGGGAGCAGGGCGCCCAGTGAGCCGCTGCTGGACACGGAGCAGCACCAGCACCGAATGAAATCCCATCCCCTTCCCCGCGAGGGAGGTGGGGACAAGAAGCACAGCTGCTCGCAGACAGGCGCACATTTTAGAGCTGCAGGTTAAAGCTCTGTTCTGAAACACGATGCGTGAGCAGGTTTCCAGCTGCTCCCCTGTCTGTGCTGCAGCTGTGTGGAGGCACAGGTATTTTCCTTTCTTAACCCTGGTACAGGCAGACCACAGCCATTTCCCATTCTGCCGACCAGCTACAGAACCCAAGGCTTTGCCTCTGAAGCTTTCATTTAACGACTGCTGTCTCAAAGCAGGCACACAGGCAGAACACATCCAAGAGCCCTTGAAAATCCAGGGAAGGAGGCAGCAGACTTCGGGCTCTTCCTGCCTGGTTCGGTGAATGCATGTGCAGGACAGATCCCTGCAGATTTTTTCAGGGGGAAATGGATCAAAAATCCACTTTCAGATGCTGAACACAGCAGAAGAGGCCGCAGGAATGGAGGACGGGGCCTGGCAAATCAAAGTGAGGACAGGTGTGTGTCGTAAACCAAAACCCGCGCAGATTAAGCACCTAATCGGCAGCGCAGAGCGATCCTATTGAACCTGAGCAGTGATGGATTAACGTCCTGGAACCAGCCCTCCACGCACACGCAATACTTTCCCAATAAGGCGGCAGCAGATGGATTCGTCACAGCTTTGGGAAAAAAAAATAAAAAAAAAAAAGCCCTTCACCTGCCAGTTTTTCTCTTGGCCTTGAAACATTTCATATTTAATAACACAAGTTTCATTAGAGACATTTTTCAAAACCGCCCAAGTGAAGACAGAAACAAATTAGCATCCTGTCTGCCTCGCACAGACCAACCCAGGGACCAAGAGGCACCAAGAAATACCTGAGCTTGATGAAGCTGCAGCTCGGAGCTGGCCAAACAAGCTCTGGGCTTGCTCTCTGGAGGGGCAGCAATGAAGTTAAACTCCACGTGCAAGGACGTTGCTTCCTTTGCAGAGAAGGGCGCAGTTTGCTGTTCTCAAACGCAGCAAACCCGTCTGCCTGCGCGCTCCCTGCAAGGATGCATTTTGCAACAGAAATTGGTGTAGATGTTGCCCAAGTGCAGTTTTCACTCCCAAAGCCCCTGGGAGCAGCAGATGGCTGCATAACTACAGCGTGCTGCTCTTTGAAGCATTTCTGTGTACTGTCAGCCAGGTTTCTCTTCAGAAGATGCTCTTTGCCTCCTATTTCCAGGCTGCAGTGGAGCATTCTCACAAGGCTGCCTGCCCCGGTGCTCCTCGGCACTCCCAGCCTGACAGACAAGCGCCAGCGCTCCCCCTTGCTGGTAAATCTGTGAGCCCGAAGAGGGAACAAGCTCCATACATTTAATTGGAAAAAGCAATTCCAAGCAACCTGTGCTGTGACAGCGCCTGTCCTGAAGGATGGCACGAACGTGATGAGTGCTGCAAGTGGCAGCAGCGCCAGTGGCTGCACCTTACAGACACAGGCATCAACACGGGTACAAAGCTGAGAAGCTCGTGGCTCCGTTTCAGAAGGGCAGTAATTAGCTATGAGATGAGCACGCTCTGATCCCACAGTTGGCAGCACTGCAGAGCCACCAGAATTAAAGCAGAATTTCCGCAGGGGTCAAGGCTTTCCAGGCTGGAGGGCTCACACAGCATTCGGCTGTGGCAAAGTCAGGAAGGACAGAGGCTTGGGATAACGTGGAAAGTTTTAGTCTGCAAAGGCAGGAACAGGACCTATAACTACTACACCCAAAGGGGAATAAGGAAGAAACAAACCAGATCAGGAAAAGTCACCTGGAGGAAGCGTCCTCCTCTTTTCCAGGCTGGGTTCAGCGCTACAACAGCGCTCTTTATTCAGGTCCATCCCCTGCCATTTTCATCCAGAAAGACACTGCACATATGGCGAGGAATTTCCACGGGTTTCATTAACCTGCTCTACTTTGAAGTATTAGACACCTGAAGCTGCAGTCATAATTAGCGACACCGTTCTGTGCCAGGTATCAGATTTTCACTTCTTCTGATTCCCAGGAGGCCCGGAGCTATGACATGGCTTTAGAGAGCTCAAGGTGATCCCAAGTTTTTATTAAAAAGTTAGGGGTGCCTTCAATTAAAAGGGGCTGCTCAGCGCTGCACTAAGCTTAGAAACGCACACGTACACAGAGATCATTTCGCAGCCTTCCCCTTAAGGGTATCTGGCTGTAAATGGAAACAAATTGGGCTAAATTTTGAAAGTTTATTTTCAAAATTGCCTCTCCTCGTTTCCTTCCTTGCACACAGGGGAAGGTGTTTGTTTTGCTCAGGAGCACCTTGCAGGCTACCTGCTGGTGTCTCGGGACCAGCAGCAGTGCACAGACTGGGAGGCACTGCTTTAGAGACTGCTGCACTGGGCAGGTCAGGATGTTGCCCTCTTTTTTTTTTTTTCCCTTTTTTTTTTTCTTTTTTCCAAAGCAAGGACATGCCTTAGATTGTTCACTGCGTTGATCCACGGAAAGTCGCTCTGCAATGGGAACGGGAACATCGCAGTACAGGGTCAGAGCAGAGTATTTCAGTAACAAGCCTCAGCAGGGACCGCTACAGAAAAAAAGATGGAGCGCAGTCAAGGACAGCGACTGAACGATCCGCACGATCTCAGGAGATCCTCAGACACAGCGGCTTCTAAACCCATCCAGACGTGAGACCGTTCCCATTGTTCAAACAATTGGTTGTTCTTCAGAAATGCCACTGCTCCCTCAGACCACCCCGCAGCCCTGGGGGCTCAGCTCCATGAAGCCCCCTGGAGGCCCCGAAAAAGGAAGCTCGCCCCGTATCAGCACCGGGGTTATGAAACTTCACCGACTGTTTTGAAAACTTGCCGCTGTTTTTCCAAAAGGAGATTACAAAAACAGGGCTTTCTGCTCGGGGCAAGGTTTTTGGACAGCCTCGGCAAGGGCAAGGCGCTCTGTTTGCGCTGAACGCAGCGGGCGGGCTCCTGGGGCTCTCATGCTGCAGCCAAGAGAGCCTCCCACCGCACCGGGACCACATCTGATACAGCCTCCTTGGACAGGTGACAGCAGTCTCTCCTACCTCCTTTCGTCTGCTCCTTCTGTTGACACAACACCATCAAAGGCACCTTTCCCTCGGCTCACGAGGGGAAACCCGAGCTCCAAACTCTGCCTCGAAACACGGGCCAGAAGCCGGCAGTGCTGAAGCGGTACGGAGCGGGGCCTGGGGATACAGCAGGGCTGGAGCAACAGAGGTGGGAGAGGTTTTTGCACGCTTGCTGTGTCACATGAAGGCTACCCCAAATGCTTTCAGTACAGACTTGGTGCTGAAGCTGCCTGCTCGCTCGGGCTGGAGCAGTAAGAGGCAGGGAGGACGGACCGGCCGCTGCGCCCTGGCACTGCCAATGTCCTAAAATGAACGGAGAGGATCAGAGCATCCACCACCGAGCATCGCCTTCCAGCCTGTTTTAATCTGAAATCTTGGGAGAGATGAGAAGTGCTCCCATCTCCCCAGCCAAAGCTAAGGCGGCCTCGTTGCACGGAGACAAAAGCACCAGGAAACGAGCGCTGGGAAGCTCTGCCCTCCTGCAGGAAGGGCGGCCGGGCTGCTGCATGGCAAGGCTGCGCGCAGCAAACAGGAAGAGCCGAGCCGCGGGGCTGCGGGGCTGCTGCGACAGCAGAGCAGTGGGAAAACACATTGCTGGAGGGTGGCACTGTGACTCCTGGGGCTCTCGCCTTCTCCTGTGGCTGGAGGGACAATGGCAGTGAAGGAGGGGACGGTGCTCGGCCCAGGGTGGTAAGGGAGACCCAGCAGGGAGGATGGGTCTTCATGATTTTGGCTAGCGCTCCTCTCCCTGCAAAGACCTGCTCTGTGTGTTGTCATTCCTTATTTTATAAGCACAGTACAAGACCCTGATTAAAAATAATAATAATAAAAAAAAGCTTTCTACCTCTGCCCAGTTAGCCTCTGGGAGCACAGGCAAAGCTATTGGCATTTTTCTCTCCGATTTGCAAAAGGTCCAAAGGTGCTTCCCAGCTCAGCGCATGGCTCTGGCACACAGAGGCCAAGTGCAGGGCTCCTGAGGAACAGAACCCAACAAACACAGGAAGGAGAAAGGCTGCAGAAACACACGGATGCTTCAGGAGTTTGAAACAGCATGGGCAAGCCAGAAAGACAGCTGCCTGGGGGTACGCTCTCCATCCTGCCTATAAATTACCCGCAGCAGCCCAAGGATGACATGAACACCAAACACCGAGGGGACGATGACGTTGAAGGGCCTGGGTCAGTGCTGATGGCTGGGGCAGCCTCTCCCAGGAGCTGCCACACGGATCTCACAGCACAGAGGCAGAAGGGATCCCAAGGAAGAGCATTTCACAGACCTGCAGGGAACAGGGAAAGTCTTCCCTGCCGCCAGTGTGGGGCTGAGCCCTGGGTTGGCCACCTCCACGTGCCAGCAGCCCTGTGACAAAGGCCTCACATCTCCTGCACTGCCCCATTGTGCCAGGGCTGTGAAGTCTCCATTTTTAAGCAATTTTTGGTTCCTTCCACAGCCATTTCAGCTGCACGAGAAATTGTTTTCAGGGAGCACCAGAGGACTATCGATACCAACGTCATCCTGCCTGGGTCCTTGCTGCAAGAGCAGCGTGCTGTGGCTTGAGCTGCAGAGGAGTTGAGACTAACCCTTGCCTCCAGCTGGATAAACAAACTCCAGCTTAAGCCACCTCCAGCCCTCGATCAGGTTCGCCTCTGCAAATAGAGGGGCCAAAAATCAAAGAAGAGCCTGGATTAACGATGCAAATGAAGGCAAAGAAAGCATCCCTGATGCTGGAGGAAAGCACTCATGGAGAAAAGCACCTGCCTGGGGGGTCCCCGGCCCAAGGAGGACGCTGTGGCTGCAGTTGTGCACTCACACGTCAGCACGAGCCGGTGCTGCTGCCCTGCGTAGGAAACGCTGTGAGCTCCTGTGCACGCTTCAACTCCTCTGCAGCTGGGAATGACGAATTTTACATCCCAGCAGCAGGCGCTGAGAGCACACGAGGACCTCTCCTCCGTGGCCAGGCAGCCCCTGCTGCACGTTTCTTGGCCTGGAGAGGCACACACAGCACACACAGCACACACACAGCCCTCGGGCTGCGGCCGGCCTCGCCCCACATCCACGCACACCACACGAGGGCTGAGCTGCCTCTGCACACCCTTGCGTGCCTGTCTCCATCGGTAACTCCCCCACAGGGCTCCCACACACAAGGGCTATCCATAATCCCTCCCTACGCTCCCTCCTGCTCCAGCAGGATTTGCGTGTGGGAGTGCAGGAGGTGCAGAGTAACTCCGAGTGGCCAGGAGAGCTTGAGGGAGAGGAGTTTAGAGGCATTCCTGCTCACGTTCCTAAAATAGAGATGCTGCTGCCCACCCGCCTTTGGGAAGCCTCACACCCCACCAGCAAGAAGCGCTACATAAAAGCTGGGCATTAACTCCCTTGTTCTGCTCCGGTCTAATAAGTAAAAAGTCAATGCCATTGTTTTAGATCTAAGCAAAAAGCACTTTGAAACCTCAAAAATTAGGGTTTTTTGAAGCAATTACCTACCTCCTCCGTCTCCGAGACTAAAGAAACATGGGCCAATTATTTCTTTGAAGGCTAAATATTTACTCCTAGGTTCAGTGCAGCAGCTCACGGTGGGGATGAATTACCCAGCTCTGATGTCATTTCATCTGATGCCCGCAAGTAAGAAAACCCAAATGAAAACAGCAGGTATGGAGAACAACAACAACAACAAAAAAAACTTTCTCCTGGCAAAGCCCCATGAGGGGCAGGGATGAAGCTGCTCCAGCTCACTGCAGCCACGGCCCTGGGCAGGGTGCAAGGCCTTTAGCGCAGCCCCAGTGCCACGCTCCTGCTCCAGGACCCCCTGGTTAAGGGCACGGGTCACCGTGCACGATGACACCTCTCCGAGCCAGAAGTGGCCTGGTGGAGAAGCCACTGTCACACCCCGGGGACGGACAAACCCCACGGAGCATAGAGCAGAGGGGTGGGAATTCCTCCTCAACCTCCAGGAGCAATTAGCTCGCACACACCCCGTGCTGGAGCAGGCGTTAATCAATCAACGTCAGCTCTCCTTTTAAGATCCCTCCTGCGTTATTTACATCTGACTCCAAGTTTCAAAGCTCTCTGCTTTTGCCCCCTCCAGCCACTATTCTTTCCCAGGCAGCGGGTGCCAACACCCTGGTTAGGGCACCAAAAAGGAGCTATGTGCAAGAAACCACCACCGGCACAAGCGCGGGTGACTCATCTTCTCTGAAGACCGACGAACAAGAGCGCTCTCTGTTCGGTGAGACTGCCTGAAGTTTCAGTTGCGATCTGATCTTGCTCCATGCGCTCATGACAGCATGCAGAAATATTTCCTCGGGGGATCTTCCCATGGGACTTAACTCTGACACATATTCCCACAGGACTTGTTCTTTTAACGGCGCTATTTGTTAGTAAGGCAGTGGGAATTCTACTTTGTGAAATACCAACAGAGTGACTGAGACGCGGAGCTGGGTGCCGGCGGCTGGGTTCATTAACGCGGTGCAAGCGCTAACTGCGAGTCATGCCCCACATTCAATCCGACGGAAGAACTCGCTGGGCTGCAAGAATAGTCGTCCCGGGTCACACCAGAGGTCTGCACAGCCCAGTATCCTGTTTATGCTACCCATGGCCTCTCCTCCACCCTGAGCAGAGGGAGACGAGCAGGCGAGCGCTACGGCACGGAAGGAGGAAGAGCAAGAGCCAGTTTCCACAAGCATTCACTGGGCTTTATTTTCTTCCTCCATTTTAAGTCCGAGCCTGCTGAGTTCTCACCTGCAGACGTAATGCACTGGACGGGCAGACTCAAAGATCAAACTGAAATGTTTAAAGCCTGTGTAGACGTATAGCCCACCAACACCAAGCACCAAGCCGCGCATTAACACTTCGAGTTACATCTGACCAGTTCTCAAGTAACACCAGCACGCAGGACATCTTGATTTCACAGAACTTCGTAACAAAAAAAAATGTTAGACAGGAAAACACATCTTGAAACAACGATTAAGTAATCTTCAATACTGGAGGCACAATACTTACAGCGCGTGAAGCAGGGGCAGAGGGAGTCTGCACCCAAGCAGATAACTCAGCAAGGAACGCCTGATGGGTGCTGAGCTCCTTTTCCTTTTGTTCTTCCCTCTCTTCGTTAAATGTAAAGCTTTTGCCAAAATGGCTAGTTTTATACTGCCCCCTCCCCCCCGAGCTTCCCCCAATTCTGCTTTTGTCAAAGTTATGTTAGTCAAATTCAGCAATATATGAAAAACACACATCTCGTGTGTGACATTTGGAGTTCAAAGCCAGTGTGGGAAATCATTTGTGGCATTTTCCTGCTCCGCTCAGAGCAGGACTGCAGGAACGTACCTGTTTTCCCACGCTTTCCTGGTTGCTGTGGGTAGCCAGCACGGGCATGTCTCATCCACTCCTCAAAATACCTAAGTGGCAACTACCGAAGACACTCAAAAAATCTCAGCTTTGGGACACCACCACTTACTGGCACAGCCTCTCGTGACTGCAGTTAAGTGGCACTCATCCCACGTGGCACGAACCAGCACTGAACACCTTCTCCAGACAAAGAGGAAAACCAGAAACAACTCAGCCTGCCTCACAGCGCACTGCTGCGGGCAAGAGGACACACAGGCTGGCAAAAAAGGATGTGACCTGAAAACCATTCAATGATAAAACATGTGGGAAAACACAGACTGGGACCACGCAGTCCTACAGGTGAGATCTGACGAGGGTTTTAGCAGCAGGGCAGCGGGAGAAGGGCTAGGGAAGGCGGCCGGGCGCTGCCCCTCACCTGATGCCAGGGGCCGGATCCACTCCTTGCTGTTGAGGTCGAGTCTCCAGAGGTCGTTGAAGGCAGCGTTGCAGCTGCTCTGCGTGCAGCCCCCGAACACGTACATTGACTGGTTGGCGTCATAGTAACACGCACCTAGGGAAAAGAAACCCACCATTAGTTCGTCCTTCTCCTGTCTTTATGGGTTGGGTGAAGAAGATTTCCTCCCCCCAGTCCGGGGATTCAGGCAGGAGAAAAGCAAAGAGGCTACAGCAACCCCAAAACCACGGGCCAGCTCAGGAGTATCCCTGACCAGTGCAAACCTCCAGCAAGAACCTTCTAAGACGATTATCCCCTCAAGCAGACCTGCTCCTGAAAGTGCAAAGAAAGCTGCCTTAGAAGCTTACAGTTAATTAGATTAGCTATGATTAGCGCTTTCAGCACGCTTACCTTTTCTAAGCTAGTTCACACTGCTTACAGGGCTGCCAAATTTTCCTAAGTGACAGTCCTGTACACCTACGCCTGGTGGCTTGTTCTTTTTTCCAAAGCTGACAGCATTTCTCCTTATCTCATCACAACCCAGTGCCACTGAAACACAGGCATCTCACACGAGCATCCCCTTTGCTTCTCAGGGGCCAGGATCAGGCAGCAAGAAGGGGAACGGGGAGGAAACACAACACTTGACAACCCCTCTGAGATACCCAGGGAAGAGAGAGCTTTTGGCCCAAAGCCGAACTCAGCAGCGAAAAAATTCAGTGTGCTGAGCCAGCTTGTGTCCCGTGGCACCCAGGCACCTCTGACATGCACTGAATTACACACACACACGGAGCAGACGGGGATGGTGCAGCTCCTCTGCCTCGGAGGATGCGTGTGAGCACTGCAGCACGATGCAGATGCGTTCAGGAAGTCAAACCACTGTGATTAACACAACAGGCGCTGAGGATACGAGTGGCGCTCCCCGGTTCCTGGTCTCCCTCCTCTCACAACCAGCCCCAGCCCCGCTGACTTCACACAGCACCCCCCTGTCAGGGCTGAGCCCCGCACCGTGGGATGCTCACAGCAATTTGGGGCTCCCCCACCAGGGCCCAGGGACCAGGGCACAGCACACGGGGCCTGACAGTGGCGCAGGGAGAAGGAGCTCGTCCTTTGGTGGTGGCTCTGATGGACACACGCACACTGACTCTAAGTCTGCAAGGATTAAATTTCCACGGGCAATTTTGGCACAGGCATTGTCACCTGCCAATCCTCTGACCTGAAAAGAGGAGCCATAGCAGCAGGTACAATGCCTCGGCCGCGTTCTGCTTTTAGCAATTCAATCCTCCCTTGACCTGACATAGCCTGAAAATCTCAATTCTTGGGTTTTCTCAAAGAGTCTTCCCTTTCTTCCTGCAGAGCTCTGGAAAGGAAAGCACACGGCTTTGGCAGGAAGGACAAGTTTGCTGCTGAAGCCTGACCTACCTTGCAGGGAGCTGCTCTGCTGGTCACAGCATCTCCAGGGGCATATTTAACAGCCCCCAGTCACCACAAACTCAACACAGATAGTCCCAAAAACACTAAATCCTTCCTGTGGTCCCACAGCACAAGCCCTGCTATGCCAGGGAAGCAGCGTGCTCCGACCTGGGCACCCACCTGCTTGGATGTGTTCAGATGAGGGAATCACCTGGGGCTTGGAGGGAGCAGGAACCATCGCCCTCACCATGACAAGCGTAATATATCGCACAGCAGCAAAGAGCAAAAGGAAAAGGCAAAGTTGAGGCAGGCAGCCCCTGGTGCAGGGCAGTGTACGACCCCGGGTACGATGTGGAGAAGCACACGGGGGCACGCAGAAGCCCCTCCAGGGCGGGTGTCTGCGCACAGGACCACGCGACTCCGTAACTAACCAGCACAAGGCAGGCTGCAAAATCAGCAGCATGGGGAGGGCAGGGCTCTAGCTAGGAAGGGAATTTGAAAAAAAAAAAGAAATGTAAAAGAGAAATTCAAGCTCGCTGTGTCTGTAAGCTCAGCACAGGAGCGCAGCAGCTCCAGCAGCCAGCATTACTCCGTGCTGAAACCAAAGCTGAGGTGCGGGCAGGGCAGGGTGCGAGCTGTGCTGTTCCTGCTCTGTCTCCACAACACTTGCTGTACGTGGCTGTTCACCAGCTCCACGAGCCATAAAATTAAAATAGATTTGGGTTAGCTGAGCTGACAGGACACAGCACTGCTCCGGGGGAGCTCGTACCGCCACGGAACCGCTACGAGAGCACCTGGGCTGGAGGGAACCAAGGGGCTGACGGCCTCCCTTGGGCAGGGAGAGGAAAAGAGCCGAGGAGCCGGCCACCCTCACGCCCTTGGCTCTTGCTGGGAAAGCTGGGGCACAGAGCTGGCCACAGAGCGGGGCCGGGGGATGTGCGAGGGCAGCGCGGGACCACCCAGCAACCCCACGTGTGCATCCACACGGGGTCCTTACCTGCAGCTGAAGGCTTCATCTCAAACCACATCTCGCCCAGCTGTATAATACACACCTACGCCACGCGAAATACCTGCGGAGCTGCCTTTCGGGTGGGGGATACGTTGAGCAATGTAAATAGTGGCGCAGGAACTGCGCGGGCTGCAGGAGGTACCTGGACTGGGATGCAAGCTGGCCTGCCTTGGCACCGACACGGGCGGAGGAGGTTTGCACGACCCCCCAGCACGTCTCCCGGGAGCAGAACCGGGAATAACAAGGAAGGAATAAGGAGCGGGACCAGGAGTAATGAGCAAAAGCATTTCTGTAGCTTCACCCACTCCCCAAGCCTAGCCCCGGCACCATTTGTGCACGGTACGAGCCCTCGCAGGCTGCTACGGCTCAGCAAGGTGAGGGTACCAGGCAGTGCCGCCCCCGAAGCACGTGCAATTGGTGCAACTGGTGCAAAGCAACACGTGCTTCTGGAGGGGTTCTGCTCAATGTTTCTTGAAAGCTTACTGTTGTCTTAGAAATCCGATCGCTACCTCATCGTGACAGGTCGAGAGCCCCTCACCTCCTCCCCACGCCAAAGCCTTGGCGACTCCTGCTTTCACACAGAGCGCAGCTCATTTATTATTTCGAGGGGAGGTGGCAACATTCCTCTCCTCTATTTGGATTTAAAAAACCGGCCAGCCAGACAGGCACCATGACGTCCGCACGGCGTGTATTTTAATCCTAGACCAAAATAATTTAAACTTTGCCTTCCTGCTTCTTCTTAGCAAGCCATTCAAAGCTTCTGAAGCCAAGGCAGGCAGATCAGTTTGAGAAAAAGTAATTAACGCAAGCACAACTGAAAACTCCGGTTTGATACCAGCCTTTCAGGGTGCAGAACAAACCCTGGGAGGAAGATGTGCATCCGTGGTGCTTTCAGCTCTTTGTTGGGTGGAAAGCAAGGAGAAGCTGAAACCCTGGGATGGATTTTTATTTCTTTTTAAAGGACTTAAATTCCAGTAAAATTCAGCGCGTCCCAGAGTTTCAGTATTGCAGAGATGGCGTGCTTTTGTAACTGGAAATTAAAAGAATAAATATTTCTGATGTTTGAAGACACCGATACGCAAACAGACTGCAAAGGCAGCTTATTTTGAACACATTCCTGTTTTCCCTCTGTGCTGCACAACAGCCACGAACAAAGCATCAGAGCTTTTTCACCCAGAGTGTGAGACAACCAAAATAAAGATCAATGGACTATAACTGGGAAGGGAAAGCTGAATGCAAAACACATGCCCTTTGTGATAATTAGAGGGCATTGACTTTTTAAACGTCAACTACATCAAATAAAGTAACCTATACATATGGGAGTCAAGTTCAGAGGTCAGATTCCCCATCAGAGAGAGGGGGGAGAAGTCAGCTGGCTGTTGAACTCCCATTGCTACATGGCTCCCAGCTGAAAATAGCACCCCAGCTTTGCTGCTAACTGTTGTCAGGCCATCTTGGCTCCGAGACTGCCCCACAACACGGCCCCACCAGCTACTGATGGCGCCAGCCCGAAGGAGCTCCCGTGCTTCCTTAGCTCAGGGCAGGAGATGCAGTGCCATGAGATGGTGCAGAAGAGCTCCCTGCCTCCTTCAAACGCGACCCCAGCCTTACAGCCCCTGTACTTGCGTTCAGCGGTGCTCCCAGGAGCGCCCTGCCGAGCTGCCAGCATCCTTCCAGGCACGCTGGGCTGCGCAGGGAGAAGCTGGCTGTGCCCAGCCCGCTTGGCACGGGAGGCAGCGCGAGCGCAGCGCCGGGAGGCAGGGCTGAGGATGAAAGGGCCCGGGCCCGCTGGCTGGCACCCGTGTTTACGCCGACTGCGCCGCAAGTTGCGGCACGATGAGAATGCTCCGGACCTCGGGAAGTTCAGCTCTGCAACTGCCTTCCACCTCTGCGTGGGGTGTGTGTGTGTGTGTGTGTAGAAATCCTGCACCTACCCCCTCTTCTCTACAATTTCCCCGCTGCAGTCAGACCAGGGCCTCGGTACAGTCAGAAGGCAGCGATATATTTAGCAAAGCTGGGAGATAACAGAAGCTGCTCGGTCCCCTTGCTCTGGTTGGGAAGTGGCCTGTCCTGTAAAACAAACATCTTTCCAGTTTTTCCCCTCGTCTTTCAGGGTAAATTTGCTTTAATTAGTCATCACCTTGGTACCATGCGCCCCAGACCGTGCAGAAACATTTCAGTTACAATTAGTCACTGCACAGCCACCTCCTCCATCAAAGGATCAATATTTCTGGCTCAACGGTCGACATTCCTTTGCTGCCTTTCCTTTTCTGCATTCCTCCACCTTTTGACATCACTTTCCGAGGGCAGCCAGTCATTTAACTGCATGAGTCACTGCTCTGGTATGATCTCTGTAGGCTTATACATTAGGGCTACAGACAACAATTAGATGACTACTGCAAACCTTCCACCTTCAGACACCTCGCTGGTCTTCATCTCAGAGACCTATGCACGAAGCACATCTTCCACTAAGCCTGTGTTTAAATCCCAAAGAACAGCATTGCCGATAATTGCATAGTGTTGTGCAGCTCTGGTTAAATCCTTTAGAAAAGCTACAGCCCATCCATAAAGTCTGTTATCAGCCACACTCGTGGTATGATCAAAGGCCTTGACAAATGCTTCCTCCCCATAAAACAACGGTAACCCCATTAGTTATTCCTTATCGAACACTTTTTCAATTACGTTGTTCAGAATTTATAGCAGACGATGACCTCTAACTATTTAAAATTCTCACTTGTCATGTTAAATATTGGCTCCAAATTAGCACTTCTGAGATATTTCTAATAAATCTTGGAAAAAAAAAGAGACAGCCCTGGCCAATCCTTCGATGCTACCGCTGCCCGTTGACTTCAAAGCACTCATACCCGGCAGATGACGTCTTCCCATGAAACCTGGCGACTCACCCCTAAAAAATGGTTTGCGAACCCTCCCTCACTCCCCCTTCCCAGACCTCCCCTTCTTAGCTCGCCTCGCTGCATATTAGTACTTGAGATCACAGGTTTTTCAGATCCTCTTTGCATTGTGATTAATGATTTGTTGCCTCAGTTCTAGCCTCTCGCTCAGAAAGGAATATCAGCCCAGCCCGGCTTTGATCAGACCTTCCTCCAGGCTCTGATATTGGAATCCACCCACAAACACGCGCGGCTTTGCTGTAGGGAAAGCAGATACCGCAGATCTGGAGAACTGTTCAAAAATAATTCGTTTTAAACCAGCAAACAAGTTAATCCAGATTAGCTTTCTGCACACCAAGTGCATTAATAACGCTTCTGTAGTGACCAAGGGCTGAGCGGAGCCAGGACGGTGTCACTGAGGCTGATGGAGATCAGAGGCTCTGAGAGCTGTGGCATTGGTGAAACAACTCAGGCTGCAGCAAGTGGCAAGAGGAAGCCCCTGTTGGGCAGCAGAAAAAACAAAAGCACATGCAGCGAGTCCTTGGCATAATATTTGGGCCTTCTTTGGGTGATTCTTTGCTAGCCTTACAGCTCGCCAGGCACGAGGAAGCTGTTCCAAGGCACTGGGGTGGAAACGGTGCGGGTGAGATACCCCCTCAGAAACAGGCCGGTTAGGACGGACGCCACCACCAGCTAACTGAGGGAAAACCCCCGTGAATCTGCACGTCATCGGGAAGCACTTTGTTAACATCGCTACTTCAAAACGGGTGATGAAACATGGTGCCTTTTTGAAGTTTGAGGAGGACACTGAAATCCTTGAGCAGAATGCTGCCACCAGAACATCCCCTAGGCTTTTTTTGGGCTGCACATTCTGTGCGTTGGTTGTTCCATAAATTATTACTCGGGAATATGAAAATTTTATGACTGCTTGCTCTTGGAATCACACCGCTTACATCATGTTTATTTACCTTTGTGAACACAAAGTTCGCTCCCCGGAAGAGCCGTCTCCCAAAGAGGTCTGACCCAGCGACAAAGCCACAAGGACTGAATTTTTGTCATATTTCAACATGGTGCCTGGCACAGCCACTGCACCACAAATAAGTTTTATTTAAGTAGCTTTCCCTCAACGGGAACCCGTTCTCTGTTCCAGAAACTTGGAAGCAGGGCAAAAATTCAGCCATAAATTAGGCAACGTTGTCAACTGAACTGCTGACTTCTATCAGCAAATCACACCCACGACAAGCGTGCTTGCCTCAGTCCCTCTCATCTGCAGCCCTTTGTGTTTTGTTTTGAAGCACACCACGCTCAGCCTCCTCCAGGCTGTTGCTCACAGGCGTAAGAGACGATGTGCTGCGTAAAACGGCCAGCGTACGTCCCTACGTGCAGCGGGTCGGCAAACTCACCGGCTACAACAGCCACTGGACTGGAGGTTTCTCTTGAAGGGGACAGGGCTCAGACTTGAAGGGGAGCTGTGTAAAGTCTGCATGTAAGATTTGCAAAAAACAGGGTGGGATTTTTTTTCCTAACTCCATTAACATTTCCTCTTTCTAGCCCAGGACAACAAACAGCTACTGAATCCCTATTCTTGTGTAAAGTGCTTGTGTTGGCAGAGCTGCCGCGTTACACCGGGCAGATAAGGCTCTGCTGCAGCAACAGGCACGTGCGCCACCACTCCGCCCCGAATGACACAATGCAAACACCTCCTTACAGCTTCCCACGGTAACTCCGAGCTGACGAGGGGCAAGCGGAGCCCTTCTGGGCAGCTACTTACTGTGCGAGAAGCGTTGAGTGATGGGGGTTCCTGGGTAGGGGTAAGTGCGACTCTCCCACTGAATATTTCCTTCTTGCACCGCTTTGATAAAGCCGTGATAACACTGATGGGCCACACCTAGAGAAAAGACGAGACGTCAGCAGAATTTGAGGCATGTTAAGAACAGACAGTGTCTGCACAGTTGCACAAGTGCATCCAAAGCCAGCACATAACACACCTATATAAAGCAGCGTGTGTATATGCTGCCTGACAGCCTTTGTAGGAAGCAGCGAGCTTGGAGAAGCCAAAGCAAATGACAAATTATCACTTGGTGGTGTGCGGTGAGTAGCAGCACGATAGCAATTACAGAACAACCCCTGTATTTGGGCTATAAATACGCTGGTGGATATTCAGGGGAGTCAAAAGAATAAAGAACACGGACTCTGCAAACGCAGAAATCAGCATTCACTCCACATATTCACCACACCTTTGCTATTTGTCAGCTGTGCTTGGTAAAGCCAAGCCTTTGGGATAGGTGTGTGTGAGGCTGCGGTTCTGCCCCGCTGCCAGGAGGCAGCTGCTAACACACAACTCTCCTGGACCGAGGTGCTCTGCCACGAGCAGCAACAACCAGCGCAGGCTCAGCTGGAGGCAGGGAGCCCGCAGTCAGCACAGCAGAAACATCACCTGCTGCCAAGGAAGCTCTCTAGAGAGAAGAGGCCGAACCTGGCATCCCAACAGCCCAGCACCTGGCCGCAGCCAGGCAGTGGGAAGCCAAGGTGCCAGCACGACTGTTTCAGCATGGAACTACACACAGCACTCTTCAGGTCACTATAAACATGTATTTAAGCACAAATCCCATGTATTAGGGACATGTCTTCGCAGAGGGGGGGTTTTGGCCCACTCTGCTGCAACACAAGGCTAATCACACCCCAATTAATGCTGCATGTAAGCACGCCTTTCTGCCAGAGGAGCACACAGGCCTTAACGGAGCACTGAGGACAAACAGCACATAATAATGAACTTTTAAGAGAATGCCTGCAGCTACTGGACAGTAATCTACAGTAACTATGAGAGGGGAAGCCAGTGACACAAGGCAGCACGTGTCAGGTGAAAATATTCCTTCTTAGCCTGCCAGGGCATTGACCTGTCCTACGGGAGGTGGCTCCAGCCCCTGTGGTGCAGGCCAGCAGCAGAGCCACGGTTAATCCTGTGCACGGAGCGCGTGTGTCTGCTTGTGCAGAGAAGGGCCAGAGCCTGCTTGCCGTGGGAAGAAAAGGGGCTGGTGAAGCCTTGTGACTGCAGCAGCTCAGCAGATGCTCTGTGGCCCCAGCACCTGCTCCGCCTTGCGCCCACAAGCCCTGCTGCCTCAAAGCACAGAGCCGTGGGGAGAGGATGCAGCCCGTCACGCTTCTGCAGCAAAACATCAGTTTTGAGAAAGCGTGCAGAGCAGATCCTGGGTTAGCTGAACACCGTTTACCTCTAGCACTTGGGTGCTAACAGAACTTCCAACACCAGCGTGTAAGCCTCGCCATGCCCTGACACCGAAGGGGCTGGATCCATCCTCACTGGCAGCCCGGGCTATGGCAGCAATTGCACTCAAGGTGCCAGAACCTGCTGGGATTTTTCCCCGAGAGTTTGCTGACCGTAAGCCCTGTGCCAGGAACACCCCCGGCAAGAAATCACACTCAGGGATACACAGCAGGAAGCTTTAAAAAATGAAACCCTGGGTCTTCAAGCAGCTGGTCCCCAAGAGACACACGGGAAACGTAACCTGAACTATAGGATTTGGGAGCAGATGTATCCTGACAAACAGGAAAAATTGACCGGTAGCAAAGAAATCAAGCATTTACCTTGAGTAACCTCTGCTCCGCAGAGCACACGTTGGTGATTACGCTCCCTTTGCACTGTAACCACCACAAAGATGATGTGGCTGCCCAGCACCTCTCGCCGCCCAGACTCACGCCGATGTCACGGGGCGCCTTGGGCTGCTCTTCCCTCCCCTACACTCCAGGACGTTTCCCACAGTCTCTGTTGGGGTGAATCACCGGCTGCTTGCTCACTCCAGCTGCATCCTTTGCATCTCTTAAGGCTGCTTCAGGAACAAGCACGTGTGAGAAAGCAGCAACTCAAGGCCATGGGCACTTGAAAACCTTTCAGCAGAGGTGCAGACCGCTGGGCCGGCAGGACCGGAGCACTGCGTTATTATGCCAAATAGTAATTGTGCAATGCTTACTTCTGAAGGAGCTGCATTTTGGTTCAACCTCCAGCCTGTTAAACTCCGGGCAAGGCAGAGAATCCCTGGAATCTCAGCAATGCCTCACATGTGCAAGGAAGTCCACAAGTGAGACATCACCCCACACACCTGCCCAGCCCTACGCAGCGCCAAGGGCAGAAAGCGCGGCCCTTCTCACCTGACACCTGCTCTGCGTTTCCCAGAAGAAACAAGTCACCCAAGCGCAGCAGCCTGCCTCATTTCCTACAGATTTAACCGGGGCTGTCTCTCCCAGCGCCTGTTTTTATGAAGCCTGCAAACAGACCTCATGTGTCCAACAGCCTGATGTACCAGAAGTCGCCGCTGTCTGCAGGAGCACTGGAAGCCAAGAGGCAGGCAGGGTTTGCGCAAGGCTACAAGCAGAGCTCTGTCGTATCACATATATCTAGCATTAAAATATCCCCATAAGGCTTCAGAATTAATGCTGCGCAGAGGCAAAGCGAAGTATCTGTATCTCAGGGCTACTCTTTCAGGAAATCTGCATATGCAGATCTCTACTAATGTAGATGCAGTTTACGC
The DNA here is from genome assembly GCF_965140915.1 of Aythya marila. NCBI lineage: Eukaryota > Metazoa > Chordata > Aves > Anseriformes > Anatidae > Aythya > Aythya marila. Next base: position 7,376,111 of record NC_139062.1, on the reverse strand, counting down.
TTTGCCACTTATCTTCGGCAGAGCTGTAAGAACCGGGCACGGTTTTGTTCCCAACCAAAAGCACAGGCTTTGGGAATGTAATTATTGAGCAAGATGCAAACAAAGCACAATTACAGCCCCATTAGACATGGGATGCCGGGAGCGGGGCACTGCTGTGCGTGTTGGAGAGGAAGCCTGAACGCAAGGTCAGGAGCGCCACTCGTTAGCAGCGTACGGGCAGCGTTCAGAAGCAGTACTAAGCGAGCAGCCCGGTCGTGGGGGTTTTGCTCGTTCCTATTTCAAAAGAGAACACCCAGCCTAACGGCAGGAAGCTGCCTCGGCTGAGGGGCTCCGTTCTGCAGCACTGGAGTTACCGGCAACACAGCAGCAAGGCGAGGCTTCAGCTGCTTTTCAGGCATTTTGCAGAAGTCAGATTTCTGAGTTAAAAGGGAGAAACTAAAGACAAGGCTAAAGCAAAGCAAAGAGCAGCTGGAACATGAAGCCACATCCCCACAATTAAAAAAAACGCATTCTCACTACAGCCATCTGTACCTTTGATTAGTCGATACCACTGTTTGCAGACAAGGGCAGCAGTTTTGTGCTCCTGGTACGGTGAGAGGAAGGACAGGATATATTCCAAAACCTCTTCGGGGAGCTCCAACATCGATCTGTTATGCCTGGTCTCCTCCACCTCCAGCTCAGCGTGGGGCTCGTCATCTTGCTCCATCGTCCCTTCGACCACAGCTTCTTCGGGATCCACGGCCATGAAACTGTCATCTTCACTGTCTGAGGAGCTGGCCATGGCATTCCACTTCACAGCTTGGGGAGAGAGACAACACCGAGGTAAGAGCGAAACCCACCAGCACCAGGAAGGCAGCTGCAAGCCGCGCACGTTACACGAGAGGTCTGCACGGAGCCCTGCACCAGCGAGCTCCGGGTCAGGGCCGTGGTTTTTGCAGGGCTTTGAAGCGGGCGGCGCGCAGTTTAGGAATGAGCTCGAGACCAAGCTGCCGGTGCGTGCAGACAGAAGGTTCGGCACCTTTCCTCCCCCAAACAAACACTAACCACCACCACCACCATCGGCGGGGCAAGGCTCGCCTCTGCTGGGAAAGCAAACACGTCACGCTGCTCTCTGGCCGCAGAGCGTTTTCCCAGGCCACTTCTTCATCTCTCACCGCTCTCAGCCTGCGGACAGCACCGGGGAGAGCAAAAAGGAAGAAAGAAAACCCACCACAGGAATGAGAGCCTGCGACAGTCCCGCTCCCCACGACCTCCCCCTGCCACCACCGTGCTGCAGGCCCCGGCAGGACGCAGTGGTGGCAGTGTCCCCGCAGCTGCCCGTGGTTTGGCAGCGCCGAGCTGTGGGGTGAGGAGGTGCCGGGCCCTGGCACGGGGCTGGGGGCAGGACCGGGATCCCCGGGGAGCCAGGCGGGACAGGAGGGACAGCTCGCAGCCGCTCCTCCCCTGAGGAACCAGTTTGGGCAGCGAGTCTGCTCCGTGTGGTGCTGGGGCTCCCAGGGAGCACACGCTGCTGCGGGAAGAGGGGGAACGGCCCCGTCCCGCTCTCGTTTAGCGCCCCTCGTTTGCCTCTTTGTTTTATAGGACTTACAAGTGGCTGCTTGGGGTAGGTGAGGAAAAAAACAACACAGGATTTACTGCCGATGACAGGCTGGGATATCATTGCCTCGCGTGCTCTGGATGACTGGAGCATTCGGCACCGATGACAGAAATCCATCCCGAAGTAAATCCACCTTAACGAGCAGCCACGTCCAGCCTGGCTACGGGCATGGCTCACGGGCTGTCAGCAAACCCATGGCGGCCGCTGCAAAGCAGAGCCCAGCCCCTGTCTGCCAGCAGCCAGCGCCAGCACCCACCAGTGCAGGACCAAAAGGTCCCAAATCCCCGTCCCATTGCAGCCCGTGGCCCCCAGGCTACGGGACACATTCCACCTACAGAGAACCCAGAGAGCAGACCGGCTCCTCACGAGGGGAAATGAGGCAAAATTGCCCAAATTCAGCTCAGACAACGTGCAGGAGGCTGGCTGTGAGCTGTGCCACCTCGCCTTTACCCAGCTCTTAGTGCCACGGCAGGTACAGGCAGGAGGAGGTTGAGTTACCTGGCTGCCTCCTGACACCTCAGCTGCTGTAGAGGACTTCCAGTGATGCAAACTGTCCCCCCCCAACCTGTCCCCTCCCCAGCCTGCCCCTTCCCCAGGTAAACCCAGGCCACAGCTCCGGCAGCAGAGCCGTGTGGCAGCAGCCCGGAGGCGCCGAGCACAGAGCTGGCCGTGACAACCGATTCTCAGGCAGAGAAATCCCGCGAGGCAGCGTCACCGCCGCTCCTGTCAGCTTCCCTGATGAAGCAGCTTCAGAAAATCCTGGGGGCTGTCAATCTTCAGCAGAAACCAAGTCAAAATTAAACTTCCAGTTATCACGCTACCAGATGCTCTGCAAATTCTCCAGTGTCAGAAATCCTTCCTGGAGTCAATGTTATGACAAAGAAAGCCTGAAACCAAAACGCGCTGACATAAGTGCTGCTGCGTCAGCAGGCTGCGTTACACAGCAGATAATGCACAAACTCCCAAAGATTAAGAAATTGAAAACTAAAAAAAAAAAAAAGAATCACACTAAAAAAAATAATTAAAAAGCAGCGGGTTGGATCTTTTCCAAGCAAAAACATCTCCAGTCAGGAAGCATATGTGCCTCCTTCCACCTCGGGCAGTGCTGCAGGAAGCCGGAGGCTCCCCAGCCCGCAGCCCCGGCCGCTCGGGTCGTGCCCAAGCCGGGGAGCTCGGGGGAAACAAGGTCAGCACCGGCCTCACAGCTTGGGGGAATGGAGCAGCACATCGGGAGAGGTGGCACGGAGGTGTTTCACACCCCAGAAGTGTGCGGCGTGCTAGGAAAGCCGAGTGAAGCGCACCCGGGGCCGGTGCAATGGGACACCTGGAGGTGACAGCGCTGAGCATAAGCCTCGGCTCGACAGGTTGGCACAAACCTGCTGTTACGGCTGGGATGTAAAGGTCACGTCTGTGTGCTTCCCAACAGCTTTTATTTACCACTCACATAACGTCCAGAACCTGCTGGAGGACGACAGCTGAGCAGCGCAAGAACGAACGCCCTCCTAACGAGGACTTTTCCCAGCTATGAAGAGCACAATTATTACATCCCAATTTCGATCCTCGGGAGCAGGCTCAGGAGCTACAGCACACCGGTTAATCACAGCGCACGGACCCATCTACGTGACCTGGGAGAAGACACAAGCTAAGGGTGCCATCACGTGCAAGGAGCTGGTGCAGGACAGCACCTCCGAGGCCACTTTTGGAAAGGCAGGGGCAGCAGGAACAGCTCCTGGGGCTCTCTCGGGTCCTGCAGGCGCTCGCGTGCAGCTCTGGGGCTGGAGAAGCCGCGCTGAGCTCTGCCTGGTCCTCTGCCCTCAGGGAGGACAAGGTCTAACGGTGGTGCCTGGCTGTGGAAGGCTTCCTTAAGGGAGACGGTAAGGAAACAGACCTGGATCGAAACCCTCTTCCAGAAGCCTCCTGCAGAGATGGCTTTTATCCCTCCCGGGATAACAAACGTGCATCGATGCCAATGGTCGTATGGGGCTGAGCCAACTGAAAGCAGCACCTCGCTCCCGCAGGCAGGGTGCATGATACCGCACAGATTAAAATCAGTCCCTAAGTTTGCTTCCCAAGACAGCTTCCTGCTGTGCACATCTCTCCCAGACATCTTACTCGTAACGCTCATTAAACACACACATGCAGTCCTGAAGCTCTCGCTGGAAAATCGCAGGAAGCGGGCTGAATAGGGAGCTGGCAGGGCAGCTGTATGGCAGCCTGTGCTCAGGAGAGCGAGGAAATTCCTCTGCGTTCCCCCAAAAGAAATAAAAATGACCACAGACCATCCAGGATTTAATTACAGCTTGCTCTACCAGACCACTTTATAGTATTATGAATACACAAACGCATCTGCTCTGCTAGATCCTCATTCCTCAAGTGCCTGCACAACACATAACTGCCCTCCAAGCTTTCACACCCACACCGTGTTATTTTTCTCAAGGAAAAGATCATCAATAAGCTCGGCTCCCAAAAGGCAGCTGGCTCCAAAACCCTTCAAGCATGATGTGCCACGGCCGTGGGTCTTGCTCACGTGGCAGGGGATCAGGGGGCTGGGAATAACGACCCCTGAAGGGCGAGGTCTGCTTTGCACACTGAGGGCAGAAGCCCTGTGCTCCAGCCCTTCCCAGCATCCCAAACAAAAAGGGCTGTAACACCCCAGGCAGGCAGGAGCCAGCTCCTACAGCCATCAGTCAGCAGGAGGAAATCCCAGGGCAGCGTTTCTAGCAGCTAGCTGAAGAGCAGTGTGGAGCTCTCTGTGCTCCCCTCGCGGCTCGCATCCCGTCCTGCACTTGGTGTTCGGACCGAGCGCGATGTTTGCGCTGAGCTGCAGCTGGTATCCAGCTACAATTCCTACCCGAGCAACACCAGCACTTGGAGAGCTGCAGGGAAGGGGTTTACACAGCTGGGGCTTCATCAAGAAGCGTGTGCAATGTGATCGACTTGCCAGGACAGATCCTGCAGCCCCGTCCTGCTCGGACCGATCACTGCGAGGGCTAACACGAGCGCCCCGAAAGCATCATCTGTTTCGTACCTCACAGCCCCCAGGCCAGGGGAACAGCCTCTAGATCCCAGCAGCAGCAATGTTTTAGTGTTTGACAGTTAGCCTAAAGCCTCACCAACGGAGAATCGCGACAGCCTAAAATACCACCTACAGGAACACTGAAGGACAATGGGAACAGAGCTCTGCCAGCGCCGATCGCGTCTGCCTGGCTGATCCTAAAAGCTGCTGCTCTGCCAGTTGGCAAAACATTTTATAACTCTTTTCCTCCTCTCTGAGCCCTTCAATATTCCTTCCCTCCCCTCCTGAATATATTTAAGAACCTGCTATTTATTCTGCTGAAGTAATTAGCCACTGCAGAGGAACAAACAGATGAGGAGCATTAAATGCAGACCAAAAACCTGCCAGGCTCAAGCACCTCTCGGAGGCTGGTTGCAGTGTAAGGACCCTGCTCGCGCAAACCCCTCGGCACAGGAAGGTTTCCCTACCTGCAGGCACCTTTCCGGGTCCCAAGGACCCCAGCTCACAGGCGTGGGTGGCATCGGTGGTTCCCATCCCGAGCTACCTCCTCTTCCCTGCAGAACTGGCTCAGCTGTCGAAGAAGCGCCCGAACCCGCAGAGTTTTTGACTTTCTTTTTTTTTTTTTTTCTGTCTTATGAAGTCAACAGATTTTAGGAAAGAAACCCTCTAAGGGAAAGTTCTTGAATGAAAACAAGCAGCCGTGCAATAGTACTGAGTCACAGCGCATTACTCATACGGGAATGCTCATTTTCACATGCCACAAAAAGCTCGCTGTCCAAACAGAACCGTGGAAGCTGTGCTCTCACCTGGGAAAAAAATGAAGGTGTGTTAAAGGACCCAGCCCTGCTGGTGGCTGCTCCGGCTGGAAGGAGAAGGGGACTGCGGAACGTTTAATTGCTCTTGGCAATCCGCAGTTACAGAGTTAATTTAGGGGTGGGAGACAGCAACTGCCTCCAACCTGCTCCAGACTCTTCCTCATACTTTGCAACTGCTTCTCCTGCCTGGCAGCAGCCCCGCGGCACGGCAGGGCAGCAAAACCACCTGGGCTTCTTCGCCTACCCAGGTCAAAAAAGGCTCCGAGGGTTCTGGAGCAGCCGTGGCAGCTTCCCCACCAGCTTGCCTTTTGCTGCCCTCGGTCACCAGCCCCAAGGCAGTCAGACCGAGCACACGGCACTCCCAGGGCAGCAGCACAGGGAGCGAAGCGAAGGGTGTGCACGCAAGCAAGGAAGACTAAGAAGGAGTGGAAACTTTTCCAGCACTGCTTCAGCTGATAAACGGTATCAGCACAGTTACTTGCTTGTGATTTGGGGCAGGGATACGGTGAGCAGAAGCACGTTTCCTGGGAAACCCAGCTAAACGCACCTTAATAGCGCGGCGCTTCAGGCCCTCGGACACTCGCAGCAGTCAGAGCCAGCTCACATGAAAAGCATTTGCCAGACACGTTCAGCAAGGGAAAAAAATAAACAAAAACCAAACAAATTTTAGTCAAAAAAAAGCCTCAGGGAAACAAAACGATGAGCAATATCCTGCCTGTGCTGCTGTGTGGGCACCGGCCCTGAAATGGCTGCAGTGGAAGGATGAAGGAGTGAGGCCGCGGGGACACCTGCACCCAGCCTTCCTGCCACCCCCCAGAGCAGGCACTTACAGGTTCTTTGAAGCACAGCCTTTCCCCCGAGCTGCTTTTCAACAGGAAATTGTCTTTTCCTCCATATGGGACTTAGCTCCAACCCTGAAGATAAAGGGTTCCTAAATCCCACCCGCAGGTTTCCAACCTCCTGCTGCACGCCTCACCCGCGAGGCCAGGTTTTCCTACAGAACTGAAGCACTGACAATGACAAAGATGGGGTTTGCTCTGGGTTTTAGCCCGGGCAGCCCGTGTGTCGCACGCTTCTCACTTAGCCCACGGCTCCCGAGAACAAAAGGAAGCTGCAGGGTTTGACAGCACCGCCCTGCGAGGGTATGTAGGAAAATGGTCCTTGGGATTTGCTGAAGGAACAAACAGGAGGAAGCCAGAAGCATCAGAACTGGCCTAAGAGCTTCATAAAATATTAACAAACCACGAACCAGACCGGGCAGTGTGAGCACCGAGACCAGCTGCCACTGCAGAAAGCCGCTAAGTAAGTGATGTTGGGAACCGCGTCCTAAAAACCAGGCGCATCCACAACGAGGGGGATCTGACGGCTTTCTCCTGGGGGCGTGAGTGCCCTGGAAACAGCTCCGGGTGTGCAAAACCCGCTGAGACCTCCATGAGGGCACAGAGCTGGCGTGAGAAGCACCGAGAGCACAGCAGCTGTCATGTACCTGCCAGGTACTGCTCGAGCTCACCCGCGGGCTGCCAGCCGACAGCCCCCAAACCCAACCACGTCCACCCGGAAGTGACAGAGGTGACCCAGCCACCTACAGACGTGGTTTCCATCCACTCCCCCACATCCAACGCCACCCCAGCCAGATGGCTGCAGGCCTGGGCGCCAGCAGGGGCTCTGCACACAGACGGGGCCGCCCCAGGAAGCTGACCCCAGAGCTGGCCGGTTTGGGAAGCTGCTGCAGCCATCAGGCGGGCGGGCTGCGTCTGCTCCTGCACCCATGCACCCGCCCCACACCACCCCACATGCCGGGGGCTCGGGAAGCGGCGGCGTTTTGTGCCCACGCACTCCCTCTGCTGGATCCCTGCGAGCCCTTCGTTAAATTTATCCTCACCTGAAATTTTTCTAGCACAAAAAAACAAACACACAATGAAATCCGAAATGAAGGTAAATCCGGACGCGAGCCAGAAAAGAAAAACGATCTCAAAGCGAGCAAATAAAAGGCTCTGAGACTTGACAACCCAGCAGATTTTAGAGGGAGGCGTGCTGGAGCACACGCTGCCCGAGGGCAAAACCACGGCTGCCCCGATCAATGTCCCCAGCCCGGACACGACTTTCAGCACCGACCCAAAGCTGCTCGCAGGGATTCATCAGCGAAGCCGCCTGCTCGATGACACCGACCAGCAGCTACTGGGAACGGCCACCTCCTCCTGCCATAAGACGGTTTACAAGTACTGCCTGCGAGCTTCTGCCCTGTCCTTAAATTAATCATTTGGGGGACAGCCCGTACAAATGACACAGCACTCCTTCCCTTCCACTGGCATCTCGCAGCCCTACCAAGGCCACGGGAATCAGACAGAGCCTGTACAGATTTCAGGCAAATTGACAGCCATCAGGAAAAGGCACCTAAAAACCAGTCAAGCTTTGAATGTATGAGAAGTCAGCCTGAAAACACAACCTGGGAGCACTGCTTCTGGATTTACACTCCCACACACCCCAAAGCCTGCTTGTGTCCAAGAAATCCTGCTCAGGTAACACCATGCCACGTACAAAGCACCTGGGAGAAGGGACTGCTCACGCAGCTACGAGCTGAGCGCAGCCACCCAACGGTGCCGGGTGACTCCGTTCCCGATCTCCTGACAGCCTCCATCAGCTGCTTGCTCCCCGCGGTCAGGATTTTGTTCTTTTTCTAAAATAAAACCACACCTGGCTGAGAAACGAAGTGATGAGCAGCCCTGACACGGCTCATCCAAGCCGGGGACGAACTCGGAGGTACTGCCTCTCAGGCCAAAAAAAGGATGTGCTGGAAAAAGCCATGTGCTAGTGTAGGCTCAGCAGCCAAGGTTTGATTTCCATTGATGCCCACAGCTCTCAGACACGCTGCTGGCTGCACGGGAGCTCGCTGATGCCGTGGTTTTGTCAGCACACAGGGTACCGGGCACAGATGCCTTCAGGAGATGCTCCCGTGGTGCCTGCCTGCTGAACCTCAGCACGTTCCTTCACCCGCTGCAAACAATCTCATTCGGTTCCTCACGCAAAGCCTGTGGTGAAAGCTGCCGACCACCGAGTCAGGCACCCAGCGAGCTCTCTGCTCCATCCTTACCCAGCCCTGGCTGTGCGCTGCCTGTGAAACAGTGACCACGACACCACAGGGAGCACCTGGTTCCTCTCAGAGCTGGAGAAAAGGACTTGACACAGAGACGAGACCCAAAACCTGCTGGGGTTGCCGGCCCTGACCCGTGCTGAAGGAGCCGTGCTGTGGGCACCAAGAGCTGCTCGTTTGTGACAGCCAGCTGGGACACAAAGGTGCGCTGATCGAAGCAGGTGATGGGAACAGCGAGATGTCAGAGAAGCCAGCACACAGCTCAAGGGCTTGTCTTGAGGCTCATAAGAAGGGCTCTTGTGCACAAACCCAGAATGTGGCTGCGTTCATGACTGCTGGGTTAGGATGCTAACCAGGAGGGCAGCCAGCACGCCGCGCTCTGCCAACACCAAACTCCGAGCCCCCATTGCAGCATCGCGGGCGGAGAAAGGCCCGGTGCTGACGGGGCCCTGAGCACGAGGTGCTGGTGCCAGCGAAGGGCACGGCCAGCACCCTGCCGAGAGGTGACGGCAGAAGGGGACCGAAGGCAGGGCAGCTCCAGGGCCCGTGGAACCGTCCTGAGCCTGCGAGCTGGCACCGGGCAGCGCCTCCGTCGCTCACCGTCACCGCAATCCGTCAGCGGCGGGCAGGGGCCAAGCCTCCCCCATAAAACCACCTCTTGTAGGGAGCAGGCGGGCTCACAGCACACAGCGGAGGTGTTTAAAGCCAGACGGATCCTTCATGTGCTGCGGGAGGAGAAGTCAATGGCGAGGGAAGGACAAACGCAAGCACGGGGAGCAGACAGCAGGGTGGCAACTGCAGCCCCATCAGCCCGGGCTGCCATGGGGCAGGAGGGTGTGCCCCACATCCCCTCACCACTGCAGCTTCCAGCAGGGCCGTAAAGCACCAAGAGCTGGGGGCAGGGCCCCAGGGCACATATAAGCCCAGCTCAGGGCAGCGAGCAGCCCAGCAGCAATGCTGAATGCACGCGGCGAGCAACCGAGCCACCTGCAGGAAGGCGCAGCCCCGCGATGCCGGCAGCAGGCTCCCCGAGGGCCGGTTTCCCCACAGACCTCCAGAAGATCCAGCCAGCAAGGTCAGGGAGCATTTGCTGCTGTTTCCACGCTTCTTTGAGAACCCACTGCCCTTTCTGGTAGGAATTTATTTTGAGAAACCAAACGGGCAGCGCACCACGAAGCGAAGCCGCTGCCAGGTAGAGCTGCAGCACCCAGCAGGGGTTACCTGTCCGTCCCGTGAGACAAACCTCTTGGCAAACGCTTGCTGAGGGGATTAAACACTACGAAAAATGAGGAAAGAAAGAAATCTAACCCACGTCACGGCAGCAGTGACCCTGGATTTGGGGATGTTGCACCAAGCCCGCAGCACACCCGGCGGGCAGAGGGGTGAGGGCTGCTCCCAGCAGCTGCGGCGGGGAACAAACAGGCAGCCCGAACACAAACGCAGGAAGGGAGCGCATTGAGCGGGACAGATTAAAGGTGGCTGCCCGACGGACACACGAGGAACGGAACGAAATAATTTTAGCTCCTTCTGCTCGGCCACAGAATGGCCGTGACAACAATGGCACAGACGGAGCCGCCGCTGCTCGGCTCTGCCCTTTGGGGGGGCTCAGCGGGCACGGCCGTGTGCCGGCGCAGGGATTTGGTGCCCCGCGGTCTGCAGGCATCAAAGACCCACGGTGATGCCACAGAACCACTGGGACGAGACCGGTACAACAGCAGGGCAAGGAGGACACAGCTTCTCTGCAGGCGTTTTGCAGAGTTGTTCCTTCCACATGGGTCCAGAGCCCAGCCCCGGAGCTCGCTGTGAGCGACCGCACGTTGGGAGCCCTCGCACGCTCCTCACAGCCCTGAGCTGGGGTGAGGTCGGGGTGGAGGGAGAGCAGCCTCGGTACCAAAGCAACAAGCCCCAAACAAATCCAGCAGCTCAAACAACCTACCTCAAACCCTCGACATCCCAAACTATCGTGAACCTGGCCCAGACCTAAATAAGACAGGCACTTCGAACTGGGTCTGAAACACACAAAGAGACTGGGCTCGTCAGAGGCACAAATCACCGTCGCACGGACTGCATTAAGTAGGGGCAAGATGAACGTTTTCACTGTCATTCACAGATGTTTTCTAGGTGTTTAGCAAGCAGAGAAATATTTTAAAAACCGCCACAGAAATGGGAAGTGAACGCAGTTCGGTGTGAACTAACCCAGGCTCCCGGAGCACATGTGCAGCTCCCAAAATAGCAAGCTCCCGGAGGCAAGAGCCGCCTTTTCTGCATCTTGCACAATACCAAAGTTTCCAGCCGCAGTTTTCGACACAGATGTGTCACCCCGCTCTTCTTTAAGCTACGACATAAGCAGGTTCAAAAGGGATTTTGATTTGGATTCCTGCTCTACCTCGGGAAGCTGCTAACAGCAGCGCAGCCCGGCCGAGCCGCAGGTACCTCGGTGGATCTTGCAGGGATGCCACCAGCCGTGCAGGGCACCCGCGTGTCCGAAACCACCCCGACAGGGGCTCTTCTCTGGAGCAACACCCACTTATCAGCCCATTATCAGAGCCACCAAAGCCTTTCCTTGGGATTTGGACCAAGGCGCAGTGCCCAGCGCTGGCTCCTGGCCCCAACACCCCCTGCGTGCCCCCGCAGCTTTCCCCACACCGAGGGCTTTCGGCTTACCCACGCTCAGTCTTAAAAATCGGTGAGGGCAAAGCCTGGAGCAGTGCTGTACAATAAACCATGCCATGGCTAAATGCACAGGGAAAATAACTTCCCTCAGACGCGCAGCTCTGTTTACACAGAAAGTGGGAGCCCTGTTCGAGCCGCGCTCAGTCACATCCTGTGGAAATGGCTTCAGTTGGCAGGAGCAGAGCAGGCTGCGCTACAGCCCGCGGCTCTCCGAAGCCCCGAGAACATACATTTAAAAATCAATCGCCTTCTGGGAAGGTCTGGGTACAGAGCATCCCCATCTCTGCCCAAATCGTGCCCTCCTGCTCCAGGAGCAGCCTCGGTGCCGCTCCTGGCGCTGAGCATGGCGGTGACACTGGCTGCATTTTCTGGGACCATGGAAACGGTCAAGCACATCCCCACTGCTCCTTAAAGTCCCAGGGTAAAAGACAACCCACCTTCAGCACCAGCAGCTAACCACAGGCATGCAGGTGAGGCTCATCTTTGGGCCTCCCCAACAGCCAGAGAGAAAGCTCCATCCTGCAGGCTGGACACACTCTGTTTACAAGTGACTCGTGCAGCCACTACGAGCCAGGGAGAATAAACCAGCACAGCTCTGCGAAGCAGCACAAGCACCAAGCTGCTGCGCTGTGCCTTTCGCACCCGAGGGCTTTGCAGACAATTGCACCTGCCACCATGGAAAAAATGCTGCTTGGGTGGAGCCGGGCGGCAGACAAACCACCAGGTAGCACCGGAAGGAAAACAGGCGCAGACACCTTCGCTGGGTGAAGCCACCAGCAGCTGTGATTCTGCTCCTGCTAGAAGTGTGCACGCAGACACCAAAGCGGTGACAAAGGCACGGCACCGACCCCACAGCAGCACCTGCAGCTCCTCCTGCACCACCGCCCAGCCTCGGCAGACCTCGGTGCCCGTCCTGCCCGTGCCCAGGTCTCGCTCTCAGCCCTGTGCCAGGACAAGGAGAGCGTGGCCAGGTGGGGACCTGCCCTGTTAGACTCTGACCCAGGAGAGCTTCAATAATTAACGCGGTTTCCATCCTCACACTTGATGGACACCTTTATGAAGTCTCCCAAGCTCAGGGATGGCCAGCCCTGCCTGGCTCCTCTTCTCTGTGGCAGAGAAGACTGTATTCTGACTGCCCAGTGGCACCCAGCTGTGTGCTCAGGCCCTGCTGCAATGAGGTCTTTACGAGGCACAAAAACATCAAGAAGATGAGGAGGAGGGAAAAAAACCAACAGCAGCCTCCTTGCTGTGACTGTGGGCAAGGTCTAAGCACCGGCTCTGCAGGAGGGCAGGTGCCGCTCCTTCCTCTTCCATCCCCAGCTCGCTGGGCGTGCTTTGCGAGCACAACTGCCCCAGATTCCCCCTGCGCGGTGTCACCACCACAGCCACAGCGGGGCGGGCTCCCTCTGATGCCATTTATTCGGGCAGGGAGAAAGGAGCTGCAGCAGGGCAGCCTGACAGGGATCCCCCAGGGGCACGGCCTGAGGGGCAGCACCGCTGCAGGGCCCCGGGCGTGAGGAAAAGGAAGGCGGGATGGTGGCTGAGGGCACGGGGAACACCCCCAGCCCCCCGCCGCCCTTCAGCCGAGCTCCAACCCGGGGCGGTGCCGTGACACCGGGGGGGGGGGGGGGGGCAGCGCCTCAGGCCTGAGGGGTTTGGGGGCGCCCCCAGCACCGGGCAGGCCCCGCGCTGCCCCCCCACAACCTCCCCGCTCCCCTCCGTCCCTCCCGGCCCCGATCTCGCTCCCTGTGGCCCCGGGACGCCGGGGCCGGGCCTCACCTGCGGCCTCAGGGCAGCCGGGGCCGTGCCGGCCGCGTCGCCCCGGTGACGGCTCCCGCCGCCGCCGCCGCCATTTTCCCTCCCCGCCGCGGCCGCCGCCGCCGCCGCCGCCGCCGCTCCGGCCGCGGCCGAGCGCGCACTGCGCGTGCGCCGCCCCCCAGCACCGCGTCATGTGATTGGGGAGGGGAAAAGGGGCGGGAGGGGGACGTAGGGAGCGCCATGATGGGGAGGTCGCCGCGCCGCTGCAGTTGTAGGCGCGCAGGGCTCGGCGTGGCGCGGGGGCGCCGCCATGTTGGGGAGGTCGCGGTGTGGGGCGGCTCCCTGACCGCCTTCCTGTACCCCGCAGGGAGCCGCGGCCCGGCCGCCGCCCGCTGCACCGGCACGGGGCTGTGCGGTGCCCGGAGCGTTTGTCTGCCGTGAGGGGCTGCAGAGGGCTGCAGGCATCGGGGGGACACGGCTCCATGGCACCACAGTCCCACAGCATCATGGCACCACAGCACCCTGACACCACAGCCCTATAGTACCACAGTCCCACAGTTCCACAACACTACAACTCCACAGCCCTACAGCCCCACAGTCCCGCAGCCCTACAGCACCAAAGCCCTATAGCACCACAGTCCCACAGCTCTACAACTCCACAGCCCCACAACCTTACAGCCCCATGGCCCCACAGCTCCACCACACTACAACTCCACAGCCTTACAGAGCTCTACAACTCCACAGCCCTACAGCCCCACAGCCTCACAGCCCTACAGCTCCACAGTTCCACAGTCCCATGGCCCCACAACACCACAGCCCCACAGCCTTACAGCCCCACAGTTCCACAGCGCCACAGCCCTACAGCACCACAGTCCCACAGCCCTACAGCTCTACAGCCCCACAGCACCACAGCTCCACAGCCCTACAGCACCGCAGCCCTATAGCACCACAGTCCCACAGCTCTACAACTCTACAGCTCCACAACCCCACAGCCTTACAGCCCCACGGCCCCACAGCTCCACAACACTGCAACTCCACAGCCCCACAGCCTTACAGAGCTCTACAACTCCACAGCCCTACAGCCCCACAGCCTCACAGCCCTACAGCTCCACAGTCCCATGGCCCCACAGCTCTATGGCCCCACAACACCACAGCCCTACAGCACCACAATCCCACAGCTTTACAACTCTACAGCCCCACAGTCCCATGGCCCCACAGCCCTACAGCCTCACAGCTCTACAACTCTACAGCTCCACAGCCCCACAGCCCTACAGCACCACGGCCCCACAGCTCCACAACACTGCAACTCCACAGCCCCACAGCCTTACAGAGCTCTACAACTCTACAGCCCTACAGCATCACAGCCTCACAGCCCTACAGCTCCACAGTTCCACAGTCCCATGGCCCCACAGCTCTACAGCCCCACGGCCCCACAACACCACAGCCCCACAGTCTTATAGCCCCACAGTTCCACAGCACCACAGCCCTACAGCACCACAGTCCCACAGCTCTACAACTCTACAGCCCCACAGTCCCACGGCCCCACAGCTTTACAGCCCCACAGCACCACAGCTCCACAGCCCTACAGCACCACTGTCCCACAGCTCCACAGCCCTACAGCCCCACAGTCCTACAGCTCTACAACTCTACAGCCCCACAGTCCCATGGCCCCACAGCTCTACAGCCCCACAGCACCACAGCCCCACAGCACCACGGGGTGGCTGAGGCTGGAGGGGCACCTCTGAAGATGGCCCAGCCCAGCCCCCTGCCGAGCAGGATACGTGTAGGCACAGACCAGAAACCCAGGCAGCACGGGTGTGGGATGACATTGCCAAAAGTCCCTTAGTGCCTGCGCAAGGCCTTGGTTCGGGGCTGCTCTCGGTTCCCATGGGGGTGGCTCGAGGATGGCCGCTCCGTGGCCTCGGTGCTCCCACACAGCCCAGGTTTTGTGAGGCTGAGCCCAGGCAGGGCTCGAGAGCAGCTCTGCAAACCCTTTGGCTGCTCGAGCCGAACGTGGCAAGGGGCAAAGTGCTGCAATCCTCGCTTGGGGTTGAAGTGCTGCATGATGTTTTTAAGAGAAAATGAGCTCAGGCTTTTAACTGAGAGGCAGCAGTGCCTGAAGTGCCTCAATCGCTCTTGGAAATGGTACTTCAGTTGTTTAGGATAGTGCTGCTCGTCACTGGGTCGGGGATAATGAGCACTTTGGGGGCTGCAAACAGGCAGGGGGCTGAAGAGGTGGCATTTCTTACCATGAGGGCAAAGCCAGCAGGACGGGGGCATGTTCGAGAGCAACACTGCTGGAGCTGCGAACGTGCTGCCTGCAAGCCAGCGCTGAGCCAACAATGCTGGGCACCGGCTGCTCGAGAGCACAGTTCCTGTTTCCTTCTGGAAAAAGCCAGAGGATGGGTAGGAACAGCCCGAGGTTGCACCCTTTCCTCCCGTCCTCACACAGCCTCCTTGTCGCCTGCGTGGACCCTGGGCCTGTCCCCATCCTGTCCCCACCCAGTGACGAGCGCTGCTGCGGCGCCGAACACCCCACAAACCCCACCACAGCTCGTGTGTGGGTGCACAGCATCCCATGACCCAAAACACCGCCCGGAGGACGCCCTTGCTGCCTCTTGGGCTAAACCAGGGCAGGGGAAGGCCAGCGAGGGGCTCGCAGGGCTGCTGGCAGGAGGCAGGGCTCACCGCAAGGGTTTCGTGAGTATTTCTCTGCTTTTAGCTGGAGTTTTTTAAGAAGCCGCTCGCCATCTGCTGGCAAAATGCTGCTCGAGAAAGGGGTGTCCTTCTGCCTGGAGTTCAGGGGAAGAGTTCCAGATTTGGGGTAGAAAGGAAAGTTTCCGTAACTCCCTGTCTGAACGTTTGTTTTTTAGGGTGCTGGAGGCGGCGTTCACCTCTGCAGCAGGTGGATCTGCCCTCAGCAGGCCCGTCCCCAGCCCCCTTTGTGTCATCCCAGGCCCAGAGCAGTACCTCGGTGTGCCGAACAGCCCGGCTACAGGAGCAAGGAGCTCAACCAGCCAGTTCTACTTTTGGGAAACCCCAAAGGGTTTGAGCTGAAGTTACCCCACCTGCCACGTCTAAGAGTAGCAAGCACCCAGGACGTGGATGTAAAGCGATATGAATAAGTACGACTGGAAGATGCCACAGGCCCTCAGGTGGGTTTCTGTCCATGCAGATTAACTCTTAATGATTAAGGCTCCTGCAGGCAGGCTGGCTCCCCCACAGAGCTGCCGGCAGGACTCATGGCCTTGTGGTCCTTTGGGTGTAGGGCGAGTGCTGGGGGATCACCCCATGCTGTGCCTCCCGCAGCCCCCTCCTTCCCTCCTGGCTTTGTGGGACAGATCTGCTAAACACCGGCTTGGTGTTTGATCGGGGGGCGCAGCTGTGGGGGCGATATATGTGCTGAGTCAGTGACAGCCGTTTAGCGGTGGGTGCCCCTGTCCCATCCCATCCCATCCTGATCCCAATCCCCAACCCATCCCCATCCCAATCCCCGTCCCGTCCCATCCCATCCCATCCCATCCCATCCCATCCCATCCCATCCCATCCCATCCCAATCCCAATTCTGATCCCAATACCAGTCCCCATCCCAACCCTATCCCAATACCAATCCCATCCCAACCCCATCCCCATCCCAACCCCATCCCATCACAATTCCAAGCCTGATCCCAATACCCAACCCGTCCTCATCCCCACCCCCATCCCAAGACCAAGACAGATCCCCTTCACAATCCCAAAACAGATCCCAATCCCCATCCCAACCCCATCCCAATCCCCATCCTAATCCCAGTCCCAATTCCAATCCCGATCCCCATCCCTTCTCCATTTCGATTCCAATCCCAATCCCCAACCCATCCCCATCCCTTCACAATCCCAAACCAGATCCCAATCCCCATTTTGATCCCAATCCCAATTCCCATCCCATCCATGCCAATCCTAATCCCAATCCCCATCCCCCTCCCAACCCCATCCCATCCCCATCCCAATACCCAACCCATCCCCATTCCAAGCCCATTCCTTCACAATCTCAAAACAAATTCCAGTCCCCATCCCATCCCATTCCTGATCCCAGTCCCCATCCCAATACCAGTCCCCATTCCCATCCTCATCCCAATCCCATTCCACAGAATCACAGAATATCCCGAGTTGGAAGGGACCCACAAGGATCATCTGATCATCTGGAGCCCAACTCCTGGCACCACACAGGTCCCAATCCCAATCCCGATCCCGATCCCGATCCCAATACCCAACCCATCCCCATCCCAAGACCATCCCTTCACAATCCCAAAACAGATCCCCATCCCCATCCCCATCCCAACCCCACCCCATGCCAATCCCAATCCCAATCCCAATCCCCATCCCATGCCAATCCCAATCCCAATCCCAATCCCAATCCCAATCCCCATCCTCATCCCATCCCCATCCCAATCCCCTTCCCATCCCATCCCATTCCAATCTTTATCTCCATCCCCATCACCATCCCAATCCTGATCTAATCCCCATTCCCATCCCCACCCCAGTCCCGATCGCAATCCCCATCCCATCCCCATCCCAATCTGAATCCGGATCCGGATCCGAATCCGGATCCCAATCCCATCCCCATCCCCATTCCCATCCCAATCCCAATCCCAATCCCAATCCCATCCCCACCCCATCCCAATCCCAACCCCAACCCCAACCCCAATCCCATCCCCATTCCCATCCCAACCCCAATCCCAATCCCAATCCCAACCCCAACCCCAATCCCATCCCCATTCCCATCCCAACCCCAATCCCAATCCCAATCCCATCCCCATCCCGCTCCTCCCGCCCGCCAGGGGGCGCTCCCTCCCCTCCCTCCCCGCACGTGGCCTCCCGCCCCCTCCCACCGCGCACGCGCCGCTCCCCCCTCCCCTCTCCCCAGCAGCAGCAGCGCGCGCGGGCGTTGCGCATGCGCGCTGCCGCCTGCGTGTGGGGAGGAGGAGGAGGAGGGAGGGAGGCGGCGCGCGCATGCGCCCTGCTCGCTGTGGCGGCGGTGAGGGGGGGGCGCTAAAATGGAGGACGAGGAGGTGGCCGAGAGCTGGGAGGAGGCGGCCGACAGCGGGGTGAGAGCGCGGGGGAGGCTCGGGAACAACCGGGGGGCGGCGGCGGGGCTGGGGGGACCGGCGGGGAGCGGCGGAGGGCACGGGAGCGGCCCCCGGCCCCGCGCGGCCGCCCCCACAGGGAGCCGGGGGGGGCCCTGGGGGCCGCTCCCGGCCCGGAGCCGCTCCCCGGCCGCGCTCTGTGCGGGCTCTCGGCCCTCAGGGGGACCCCCCCGCGGTTCATCCTCCTCAGGGTCCCTTCACGGCGCTCGCCAGGCTCCTGGGGGAGCCGCCGCCACGCCTGCTGCAGTTGTCCGGGGGCTGGGTGTCTGTGAAAGCCGAGCTGCCCCCGGCTGGAGTTATTATTATGCAAGAGGGGAGATGGATGCTGCCTGCTGGCAGCCGGGGTATTTTAGAAAGGTCACGCTTCGGAGCTGCGGCTGGCAGGAAGGGGACCCTCTGCTGCTGCTTGTGGCCGCAGGAAGTTAACAGGCGGCCCCATGGACCCGCGCGGGGCTCAGCCCCGTCCCGCCTGGCGCTTTGCTTCGAGCAGGTGGGTGCTCGTGCAGCACGGGCTCTGTGGGCTCGCCGAGCTGCTGCAGCAGTCAGAGGGACCAGAGATTCAGCAGAGAGACCCAGGGAAGAGAAAGGGGAAGGGAGCACAGGAAGAGGCTCGGCTGTAGGGCAGACAGCGTGACTGATGGTGCTCGTTAGGAGGCACAGCTGCCTTTCTTTGTGGAAAACCTGCTGCAGTTAGCAGGCAGGGAGGCTTGGACAGCCTCAACGAGGTGAATCTTCTGTTGAAAGGGTGAGGAAAAATTGTGTGCAAGAGCTGGCCTGATCCTGTAATCACGGTATCTTTCTTGTTGTTTTAAGGAGCTTCCATTGCTTTTTTTCACCCATGTCTTACTTGACGTAGATCTGAGGTGGATCCCAACTCAGAGGCACAATGCAGAGGAAGGTGCAAGAAAACACTGAAGATGAAAGCTGGCGTGTCAAGGAGCAGCTCTGACACATCCCCTTGTCCTAACGCTATATGTATGCAGTTGAGATCTGGGTAGTCAGTTCTCAGACCCTTCAGCACACATGTAAGCGGGAGAAAGGTAGTGAAAGGGATCCATGGTGGGCTTCTGAGACAAGCTGCCTCCTTCTGGGTACATCATTTGGCAGTAAGCCACCAAGAGGGCTCTGTGTGGAACAGAAAGGCTGCTGAGATCTTCAGCACTCATCCTTCCCCGTGTGCGTTTGTGGTTTTTGGTGCTGGGCTGCTGGCAGCACCTCTAGGTGCTGAGGAAGGTGGCTCAGCAAGAGGCAGGCTGGGGCTGCTGTGCACGCTGTGGTCTCCCCAGTCATTATGTCACCTCATGTAGCTTTTGTGGATTTGCCTTTCAAAACAAGCAGCACGATGATCTTAATTGGCAGACGGGCGCCCTCTGAATGGGGAAAGCCCAGGGAGCCTGGCACACCTCCTCCTTCGGACGTGGTCAGGCAAGCAGCTGTAAAAACAATCCGTGATCTTGTTCTTTAACGTGGCTTCTTTGTCTTCCATTTTTGTATCAGCAGAATTGCCCGGTGTTTGCCATAAAGACGGAGCTTCTTGTCTGGCGTGTGCCCCCCCCGAGTGACCGCACGCTAAGGAGCTGCCCCCAGCTCCAGCGGCTTTGCCCACCCAGGAGCTGTGCAGGCACAGCAGGGCGAACGTGGGGTTCTTCATCCCAGGCTGTGGCAGCAGAGCTCCGTGGGGCTGGTAGATCTGGCTAAAAGGGCTCTGTGCTAGGTAACTGCTGGGTTTACAGGTGTTTGAAATGTCTGGGAGACGGAGAGATTTTGCTTGTCAGTGAGTTACAGACAGAAAACTGGTGTGTGAGTAACGAGTGAGCTGTCCAGGAGACTCGTGGCAGGGTCAGGAGCGAAGTGTGAGGCTTCAAAGACCCGGTCTGGGTTAGTAAGCACTAATGTGCCTTAATGCATGGCTCACTTCTCTTTTGTGTGGCTTACCTGGCTTCAGGGAAGAGGGAAATCACAAATGGGAGGTGTATTTGTTGCACCTCAGCCTGTTTACCAGGTTAAACTAATAATTAAGCTTCAGGTGGGAAGCTGTGCCCCAGTGGCCGGGGATCCCAGAGGTACTGCACGGCCCCACCTCGGTGCTCCTCGGCTGCGTTTGTCGCCGGTTCCTGTCACAAAAGCACAGCTAGCTAGAGTCAGAGCCTGTCGGTGTTGTCTTAGTAACTTAGTAACTTCAAAAGAAGTCATTTTGTGTGATTTTCTGTGCCCAGCCTGCTGTCGGGCCCCGTGCAGAGCAGCTGGCTCCCACCTGCAGCCTGCCAGCACCCCGCTGTGGGCCAGAGCTGGGATCCTGCACCGTGCTCCTGCAAACCCTGTGCCCGCTGCTCGGGGAGGATGTGGGCTTTGTCCCTTGTGTGCGTGGGGATTGTCATCTGCTCGTGCTGCTGCGCTGCTGGAGGACCTGAGGCTTGCAGAAAAGCCCGTTGCTACTGCCTCTGATCAGGCTGATGCACAAACAGCTGGCAGAAGCTGGGCTTCCTGCTCTGGATTTCAGTCTTCAGCGAGGTGAATCGGGGGGTTGGAAAGGGCTGAATCTGGGTTTTGGCTGCTGTTGCTTCAAGTTGCTAAATGCGATCAAAGTACACAAGTCAGGAGGGAAACATTTCAGAGCACGAAGCTGTGACCTCCGGTCTGTGAAGTTTGTGAGCTTCTTGTGTGATCGGGGAGAAGTCAGCGGGGTTTCAGCACCCTTCCAGGACTGTGCCCTGGAGGAAAGCCCTGAGGCTGACTGCCGACTCCTGCTGTGGGGAGAAGCACCAGGAGGATGGCTTCTGACACTGGACTACGGTGATATTTGTAAAATATTTACTAAATATTTGCTTTACATGTTTGTAATTGGCCCTGAAATCGCTACACTAGGAAACAAAAACTTGTTTCTGCTGGCTCTGCCTTGCCCAGGCGGAGGCAGCCTGATGAGAGGTGATGCCGGTAGGCGGGGAAGGAGCAGGCACCAAATGCCACGAGGTGAGTGTCTGCCGTGGGACGTGGGCTGCCTGAGTCACCAGGGAGCAGCCTCTGCTCGCTGCCACTTGCAGCACCGTGACCTTGGCGAGCTCCTGGCCTTGCTGCCTGACCCCGTTTGTGGGTGCAGGAGGCTCGGGTGACCTGGATGAGGAGGTGCGGTGTGATGAGCTGGTGTTAAAATGCTGTTGCGTGTAGCGGGAGGACAAGCCTGCAGCTGGGAGAGCTGAGGAAGGCTTCTGCTAGCTTTTGGCCTCTGTTTTTTCAAGATTGACTTCAATAAATTCCACGTCTGGGTCTGGGGAGGGGGCCTGCAAGGTGTCTGTGTGGCCAGGAGCTGTGGAGGGAGAAGCTGCAGCCCTGTGAAATGCTTCCCCCCTCCCTCCATCACGTGTTCGCACCGGGAATACCGTGTGGTGCCTGGCAGAAGAGGGGAGCCTTGCCAGGTCTGCTCCTAAAAATACCCCGGTGTCTGGTTCGTAGCTGCTGAGGAGCGTTATCTGCCAGGGGGAGATGGAAACGCCGGCGCAGCTGAAAGCATCTGCGGCTCTCCTGGCATTGCCTGGGCCACGGTCTGCTGCCAGGGCTTAATGTAAGCAGAGTGACTGGAGAATTAATTAACGGAGCAGGCCGATTCCCAATAGCCTCAGGAATCGGAATGTTCCAGTAATTAATAGATTAATTTATCTTCGGAGGAAAGAAAGAGGTAGCTAATGAGGAGTCCGTTCGGAGCTATCTTAGGATTATCCACTTCTGCTCTGGCTTGGTGGTATTTTCGGCATACCTTGTGAAGCAGTGAGTCAGCTGCAGCTGCTGGGTACCCGTCAGCGGCGTTGGTAACCTCCGATGTTAAACCCTGGTTTTTTATAAAGAGAGCGTTGGCAGGCCTTGGAGCTTGTCCCTGGGTCTTCATGAAGTGCCAGGGTACCCGCTGGTGTGCGTAGGGAGTGCATGAGGTCGGTGTTGGTGTGGGGGGAGCAGCCCCAGACCCGGTTCCCCCTTTCAGGGTCTGATCTCCGGTTTGGTGGTTCGGGTGGGCAGGGCAGAGTTGCTCAGAAGTAACGTGCAGCAGAGCGTGGCTGATGTTTGCCTGGAGCCGTGTATCTGAAATGTCATCGGGTCTGAGATCACAGCTTCTTTTAGCAGTGTTCCTGTGAAGGTTTGGGGCATTCCCTCCTGATTTCTGCCTGGTAACTGAAGTACAGAGTTAGAGGGGGGGAAACACCTGGTGTGAGAGCCCTGTGGGGAGCCCAAGGCTTTGCCTTCCTTAAAACATTGTCAGAGCTGCTCAGAAAACCTGGGGGGAGGAGGATGCTGGCAGTTACCTTGCCATTCCTTCTGCATTCGCAGAGCTCGGAGCTGCTGCTTTTGAGTCTCTTTGGAGAGCCTGTGCTGGGAGCTGTGTGGAGGGTCAGGAGTGTTTTGGGCAGCAGGGGGCTAACGGGGGGCTCTGCTTGTGCCTCCCCACGGGCTGGGGGAGCCAGGTTGGCCGGGGGGTGCCTGACCCCGTCTGGATCCCGACCCCCAGCATCCCGTCCGTGTTGCTGTTTTTGTCGGGGCGGCTGCGACGGGGCTGGAGCTCGGCTTCCATGACGTCCTCATCCACAAATGCAGCTTAAATGTCAAAGAACAGCGTCTTCTTCGCGCTGCGTGCTGGGTCCCTTTTAGCATCCAGACATAATAGCACTAAAAATAGGCTGCTGAGATTCTCCACTAATCTTCGGGGAGGGTGTTTTTGTGGAGAATGGGGGCGTAAAGGGCGCGTGGTGTCTGGATATAAACCTGCTCATTTGGGAAATGAAGGCTGGGAGAGCCTCCTCACCAGGCTCACGCCATCAGCAGATTAATAACTGGGGGTTGTGCAGTGTGACCTGTGCAGCTCCGTGGCCTCAGATGCCAAGCCTGCTCGCCTCTCCTCTGCGCTCGTGCCTCCCGGTTGTTGGAGTGCTTCTGGCACTGGCTCTGTAAGTCAGCTCCTAATTTTATCTTGTTACCCGCAGCCCGGTGGCAGGGTGACACAGGAGACAGCGGTGGGAACGGCATGGCATCGGCATCAGCAGACAAACAGATCTGCACACAGCACCAGCAGGGATTTTTTTAACCATAAGCTGTGTCAAGGTGTTGGTGCTCCTCAGACCCGTAGCTGTGTGAGCCCATCATGAGCTGTGTGAAGTTGATCCACTTGAATTGACAAGGCTCTTCAAACGTGAACTCCTTCACACCTGTAATTCAAAATATAGCTGTAGCAAGTTGGCAGGGGTGTGGCTCTTGCTGAGAAAACACAGTCAATCTCTGCGTTTAAAAAAAATAATCCCCCAAACCAAATTTCTAATGAATCAAGGGGTAAGCAGGGTGCTACTTTGTTTTTCTGCTGGCCATTGATTTAAACACAACATTGGAGACTCCACTGAAGCCTTCTGGAGGAAGGCAGAGTTCTCCCGGCAGTGCCAGGATTATTAGGGCCGTGTAGGGCTAACAGTTCTTTGGGGTGGGAGAGAAATTTGGGGTGTGTATTTGGTGGGAGTGGTGGCTCAGTGGTGTTCTGCCGGGAGCCCTGTGTGTAAAGGAAACCTCAATACAGAGTGCCTGGGGGGAAAGAGTGGAGCTGTGGGACTGTGAAGGGCTCTGCTGGGGTATAACGATGGCAGGGTTTGAAGGATTCCTTGGAATATGCTTGTGTGTGCTGAGCAAATAAAAGAGCTGTTTCTTTCTGGCAGGGGAAGCTGCAGGTTCTGGCAGCGGAGGATGGAGGTGGAGGAGGTCCCGGGCGTAGGAGGGGTGTGGAGAGCTGTCCAGCAGCGCTCGGTCACGGGCAGTCGCGTTAATCAGGGCGTTTGTCAGATGACGAGGTTGAAGTGACGCTTTGCAATTACAGGACCTGGCAGGCTGAGGTAAAGAACACGATGTTAGCCCCCGGACTGCCCTGCAAAGCCTGCAGGAACATAGAAATGTGGACGTGGCTTGTGTCAAAGCCACTGCTCCCCTGCCAGGAGGGGAAGGGGGGAGAGCAGACCCCTCGGGGCTCATGGGGCTCAGCACCGTGCTCCCTGGTCAGGAGCTGTGCCCGAGGCCCCACGCGCTGGTGGAGATCCTCCCGGGGGGAGATGCCCACTGTGAGACAGGACTGAAGGTGCTCCTGGGGTGCTCCCTGTCGGCCCTCTCCCCGGCACGGCGAGGTGTTTCACAGGGGCTATTTGGGGAAGCTTCCTTCCAGGCAGCCCTGGGGAGGCGCAGGCATCTACTTGAGCTTGAAGACGTGTTTTAGACTCCTCTATAGCAGGCTGTAACCTCGTGGTGCAGGGCAGACGGGTGAGCTCACCCCTTGCCTTAACTGGGCTGTCCCTGGTTGTTGCCAGCCGCCCCGAAGCGCTTCCATCCTTGGCCGGGATTTCCATTTCCCTGCTGCCTTTCCTGGCCGTGTGGGCAGGAGGCTCCGTGCTCCAGAGCAGCACAGGGATGGGATTTTTCTCTGAAATGTGTCCTCTCAGAGAGGAAGGAAGTTGCAGGTGTGTTTGCCCTCAGCGGGAGGCTTCAGTGGAGATTTGGCCTGTGGCTTGGTGCTTTGTTAAACCCCTGGCTGGTTTCATCCCTAGGGAGCGACGTGGCCTTGCTGTATGGAGCTGGGTGGAAAATTTGACCTCCCACCCAGCTGTATCTTTTTGGAGTGGCTCCAAACTGCCTCTTCTAGGTAGAGGGAGGCTACTGTGGGCTGCGTGGCCGGGAGAAAGCCCCGTAATTTGGCATTTGGTTGGGACTTGCACTTATTCCCTGCCTGCTGGGGCGTCGGGGAGCTGCTGTGCAAACAGATGCCACGGTGAGGGCGCGGGGCAGCGTGGCTCGGACCCGGGCTGTGCCTGCTGGGGAAGGCTCCGCTGGCAGCTGTGCTGTAGTTAAACTGACCTGAAAAGCAGAGCGACTGTGGCCTGCCAGGAGCTCGAAATTTCCTGCAGCATTGCCAGTTACTGGCTAGTGAAGCTGGGACACTCCCAGGTACTTTTTTTTCCCTTCATTGATAATTGACAGAACCTCGCTGCTGTTTGGGAGGCTCAGCAGGGGAACCTAAAGATACCGGTGAGGCGCAGCTCGCTGCGGAAGGTTACCAAAAGAGACTGGAGGAGCTGAAAGCCGGCGTTGTTTTTCTCTTCAGCAGGGTTTCTCTGTGTAATTGCTCCGATTGCATAACGTAAACACCTTTGGTAAGATAGGTGCAAGCCTTCGACAGAGGTTGACATGCTTAAAGCCACATTATTGGCGCTCGGTAATTACCGCGTCTTTCCGCGTGTTGACTGACTCGGCAGCTATGTTGCAAAGCCAAGAAGCTGAGGAGGAAAAAGCAGAGTTGGCTAACGAGGCTCGGCGAGTCCCTGCCCTGCCTGACGTGCACCCAGGGACTTGCTGTGAGGGAGGGCTGTTGCAGCAGGCAGCAGGAATGCAGACCTGCAGGCTCCGGGGCCGAGCTGCGCCGCTGAGATCAGGCGTGTGGTCTGCTGCGGGTCCCCAGCCGCCTCCTGCTGCTGCTTCACCAGGGTTCTGCCAGGGAGGTTTGGTGCCAGTGCCTGCTGTGCCCGGGAGCACCTTGCTGAATGCGCCTCTGGTGCTGCTCCTTGCTGCCTGTAACGGGGCCTTCTTGCCAGCTCAAGTCCCTAAAATGAGAGCTGCTCTCCGGGGGAGATGAGTGCCTCGAAGCTGCCCTGTCACCGTGCCACACGGCATCTTCCACCGGCTGTAGGTGTGCCAAAGGACCTGGTGAACGTCCATAGTGCCTCTGCTCGAGATGTGCTCTGCCTGCCCTTTGTAGCAGGACGTTGCTATGGGCCAGAGGGAAACTCAGGGTGGTTGTGGACAGACTCAACCTCTGACCTCAGAGATGAGCCTTCATGTGTTTTTTTTTCCTTCTTCCTTTGTAGGAAATAGACAGACGGTTGGAAAAGAAGCTGAAGATCACACAGAAGGAAAGGTAATGATGCTGCGCAGTTTGGGAAAGCCTTATTTTCCCGATGGGCTACTGGATGGCTGAAAACCTGGGGAGAGGAAACGGAGCCACTGTGAACTGATCGGGAATCAGGTCGGAGATAAGCACTAGGGCGGCTCTATGATCATGCCACTAGGTGGCTCCTCCGATCCGTAGCAGAGGAGCAGAGAAGTTCTTGAGAGTGATTTTATTTCAGAAATGGGTCTTCCAGATGATGTAGCTACAGCTGTGGGGAAGCAGTTTAAGAAAAAGACACTCAGAGGAAGAGATGGGTGAGTCAGGTGATCCCAACTCCTAGCCCTAAAGTGGCTTGCGGGGTCTTGCATCAGTAAGACTTTCTTTTCCTGCTTACTTTAGGTTCAGGTGGGGGTGTGTGTTACTGTGTCCTAGCACAAATGTTTCCGGTCACTTGTGACAAGTCTCTTGTTTTGTTGGTTCTTTTCCCCATCTGACTTTTAGTCGGCTGCTTATGGTCATGGTGTGACTCCTCTGGGACTCCCACGCAGGAAGGGGACTGTGGGAATTCAAATGCTGAGGCTGGGGCTGGGGCAGGCTCCAAGGAGTGAAATGGCAGGGTTTGGAAGCAGGAGGCATCACCAGGTATCCTGGTGAGAGGAGCTCGAATAGGCCGGGCAAGGAGTGGAATCGAGGTGCTTGCACCAGCATCCCTGAAGATATGTAAAAGCTTTTCTTTGAACAACTTTGTGTAAGGTGCCTTGCACAGCATCCGCTTCCTGCATCAGAGGAGACTCGATTGGCTGTCCAGGTGTTTGAATCTGAATTCGGTTCTTAATGCAGGTGCCTGCAGCAAGCTTCAGATTCTCTCCACCTGTTCAAAAGTGAAATTATCTTTGGTCTGTGTCTGATTTCCTTGCCTTTGGTCAAATTTAAGATGTAGAGCACAGCAAAAGCTGATGTTTTCCATCCCTTACTGAGCTAATCTCCTACAAACCTGCCTGACCCTGTAGTTTAGGGTCACAAATATAACAAGGTCTTTAATTATTGCAGGCTGCTTAGTCATGGGAATGACATCTGACTGTGAGGAATTCACACACAGAGCTAAAGTCATGCTCGCAGTAGAAAACAAGTACTGAGCAAATGTGCATTGTGTTTTGTTGTTTTTTTTTTTTTTTTTTTTTTTTTTTTAAACAGTAGAAAATCAAAATCTCCTCCTAAAGTGCCGATCGTGATTCAGGACGACAGCCTTCCTTCGGGTCCTCCCCCACAGATCCGGATCTTGAAGCGGCCGGCGACGAACGGCGTGCTCAGCAACCCCAACTCGGCCACCAGGCCCGCGTTCCCCGTGAAGTCCTTGGCACAAAGGGAGGCAGAGTACGCCGAAGCCAGGAAACGAATACTGGGCAGCGCGAGCCCCGAGGAAGAGCAGGAGAAACCCATTCTAGATAGGTGAGAGTGGCCTTGGCATCGTGGTGGCGTCTCTGTGCTGGCTCCTTGCAAACCCCTTCCTGGCAGGAGGGGGGGACGTGCACCTTCCAGCATAAAGTGTGAGAGGCGAGGAGGAAGGAGTGTCTTGTTAATAAGCGTGGCAGCGTGAAACTCAAATATGCAGCAGCTAAAGGGATTGCTTCTGCCTGGTTAGGCAATAAAGGTTACCTTGTGCCCTTGAAAGAGCACTCTGGGGATGCAGAGAGGAGTGCAGGCAGCCAGAACTATTTTGGCATGACAAAGCCTCATCTCTGAGGTTTTGACTTGAGGTGCTTTCACCTGCAGGTGGGAGACTGGGGTGTAAGCGCTCCTAAATGAACGCAGGTGGCTTGGAGGCACCGTGCTGTCCCTTGTGGTTGTGGTGTGGGTCTTGGAGAGTAAGACTTCCAAGATTTTAGGACAGAAATGAAGTGCTAGTTCACTTCTGGTTGTGTTCCCCATCCCAGGGAACAGTGCAGCAGGCCTGTGATGGTTGTCCCATGGCAGTGGCTTTCCACCAAAGCAGGTGCAGGAGCGTCTGTTGGAGGCGTGCATGTTGCATTACACAGACGCTGCATGTTGTGTCCGTCTCTGATGTCCTTTCTCCTTGCAGGCCGACGAGGATCTCCCAGCCGGAAGACACCAGACAGCCCAATAATGTGATCAGGCAGCCGCTGGGTCCTGACGGTTCACAAGGCTTCAAACAGCGCAGATAAACGTGGGCACGAGAGGATGCTGCAGGAAGCAGGGTCAGCTGCCGCGGGTCGCACTGCCGTGGCGGACAAATGGACTTGAGCAAAGGGAACTCCCCGGTTTACTTGCACTGTGATCCCCTTTGCTCTGCCCACTGTGACCTCCAACCCCACGCACTGTGACCTCCCCGCTCCACCCACTGTGATCGGCAAACCGCCAAGGGCTGTCCCCAGTCACTGCAAATGGAAAGGGGAGGGGGGGTGTAAAGGACTCGGACGGGTGCAGAGAGCCGTGTGTGCCACTTTGGCTGAAGCTAGCGCCAGCAATAATGTTTGTTGTACTCGTAACCTGGGATTTAAGGAAAAAAATGGGAAGCCTCCCCAGATGCGCATGTTGTCTTTATCACTTTAAGAGCAAGTTTGGTTTCAAAGGATCTCTTCTTTTTTTGTTTTGTTTGTATATCAGATCGACTTTTGAGGGAGTGCATGGGAAGGGTTTTAACTGTTTAGTTTGTTTTAATTGAGAGAGGTAGTTAAGTGTTTGAAAAGGAGTTTCACTGAATTTCTGCAACTTTAATGGCTAGGGTTTGGCAAGCTTAGCTTCTTGTTCTGTATTTCTACTGCTGCCAAGCAAATGGAAGCAGACTCCCGGCTACCCAGCCTTTCTGGTCGCCTTGGCCTGGGAGCCAGCGCAGTCCGATGACCTGGTTTACGTATTGCACCTGTTAAGCTTGGCTAGTGTTTTCTGCTGGCTTGAGGAAAAACTTAA
This sequence comes from Aythya marila, assembly GCF_965140915.1. NCBI lineage: Eukaryota > Metazoa > Chordata > Aves > Anseriformes > Anatidae > Aythya > Aythya marila. The sequence goes on along the minus strand of NC_139062.1, from coordinate 7,347,213 downwards.
AGTACATCTTTTTGTGTTTGGGGAGAAGGGAACGTAGATGGATCCCTTGGCAATGCCTGCTGCATGGTTACTGCTTGCAGCGGAGTGGGGTGGTGAGGAACTAGGGCTCTGCTGCATCTGGACGTGCAGGCTAGGAGGGGAATAGCGAGTGCTGTGCAGCTCTGCTCTGCTCCACGAGGTAAACCCACGCGAGGAGCCCCGCTCAGTCCAGCCCACGCTCACCCGGCGGCTAGGGTCACGGCAGGGAGCGAGACGGCTGCTGCTCCAAAGGTTCGAACCCAAGTGGCTTATGATGGACCCGAAGGCTCTGATCTGTTACGGTACGAGCTGTACCTGGCGCATTTCCTTCCAGAAATCAGAGACATCGGGAGCAAAACGTGTTCGGTGAAGTCTGGAACCCTCCTGACATTGTGCGCTGCGGGCGGTGACAGCTGGCTTCAGGGAACGGATGGCTCCTACTGCTCCAGCTCCTGCAGAGAGGACGGGGCCGCGGGCAGCTCGCGGGCTGAAAACTTCCCCGGACGGCAGTGGTGGAGGAGAGCCGCGCGGCACCGACAGCCATGTGTCACAGGACACTGCTGACCCTGGGTGCTGCCTCGTGCCCGGCGCTGTCCGTCCTGTTGTGCTGTCCGGCTCTGCACACTAGCCAAGCTGACCTATCTCCACGTCGCTGTCTCCGGGGATCAGATGAACACTACAGCTCTTGTTGGGATGGATGCTGACAGCGGCCGCCCGCGTGCGAGCGGCTCCAGGCTCGGGGCCACTTCTGCCTGTCGCTGGGACCCCGACAGCTCCTTCAGCTGGAAGGCTGCGGGCCGGCGGCTTGCTGCGTGCTCAGTACCTGGGAAACGATTTCTGGCCATCGAGCACTGCTCTGTACGGGTGCTGCCGGCTGCTTTGTGCTCGGTAGGTTTGGAAACGAGCACACGGAGCGCCTTCTGCCCATACAGGAGCGACCGCACGAAATGCCTGCCACGCCGTGCTGTATGGGAGGCTCCCGTACGGAAATACGGCTTAAACATACCGGTAAAATAAAACTACCTGTATACAAACAGACGGAATCTGCTAGAATGTTAATCGGCTGAGGACTCTGCTGCCCTCCCCGTGGGTCCCCCGAGCGGGCGAGCCCGAGCGGCTGGTGGAGGAGGATGGCGAGGTGGGGAAGGGCAGGAGGCTGTCCCCCCAGGAGCCTGGCCCCAGATCTCCACGGCGTCGGAGGCTGTAGTCTTGCTGTTTACCAAGCTCCCTCTCAGGCTGGAGGCATCCACAGCTGCTTGGCCGGCAGCGTTTTTTGGGTCTTTCTGTTTTTTGTTTTTAAATTTCCTCCTCCCTGCAGGCTGGTGGCAAGGAAGAGTCCCTGGAAGAGCGGCTCTGCAGAGGGAAGGCGGTGGGGAGCGGGAGGGCAGAAGGACATTAGCAATAACCGTAGTCACCGCGCCTTTCCTTAACTACTGCTCAAATAGCTTTGATTCCAGAGGGCCAGCGGCTGGCGGAAAGCCACAGAGCCCAGCTCCCGGCGTAGCTTCAGCTGCCCCGCCAACCTTAGACGTCTTCTCCTGTACGTCAGGTGCCTACAACCCCTTCTCGTTGCACACGCGACCTTGTTCTCCAGCACCGACTGCGCGTTAAGCCGCTTGCCGGTGGCCTCGGTGGCTGCTCCGTGCCCGTGGCACGGCCGGGACGCCTCCGACCTGCGGGCAGGGCGAGGTGGTGATCCCGGCAGCAGCACCGCGGCCTTGCCCGGGGCTCGCCCCGAAGACGCGTCGCTCTCGGGGGCACCGAGCGCTTCTCCCGCCGCGGCACCTGGGACGCAGCCGGTGCCGCCCCGTCAGAGTGCGCCTAAGTATGCAGATAAACATTTTATAAATTGTATTTTAAATAAATGTGTTTAAACTTTTCACGGTGCGCTTCGGCCTCGTGACTTCGCCACCTTCCCTCGTGCCATGTTCTGTCCCGTTTGGAGCCTTCGGGCTCCCCAGGGGGGTGGCTTGGGTCACAGCGTGGCCGACCCCAGGAGGAGGCTCCTGGAGCCCCTGTCCCCGGGGGGGCAGCACCCAAGGGGGGCAGCGCCCATGCAGGTGGCCCCCTGGGGGCACAGCGGGGCTTGGGGGTGCCCACAGCCTGCTGCCAGGGGTGGGTTTTGGGCTGGGGTCCCCTGTTTGGAGGCAGGGGCTGCTGGGCTGCCTGCTGGGGAGAAGACACGGGGGCACAACGCTTTTTATTTTTTTTTAATTTCATTTTTATTAATTTCTTTAATTTTTTTATTATGTCTTCAATCCTTTCCTTTTATTTTTCCTTTCCTTTTATTTTTCCTTTCCTTTTATTTTTCCTTTCCTTTTATTTTTCCTTTCCTTTTATTTTTCCTTTCCTTTTATTTTTCCTTTCCTTTTATTTTTCCTTTCCTTTTATTTTTCCTTTCCTTTTATTTTTCCTTTCCTTTTATTTTTCCTTTCCTTTTATTTTTCCTTAACACCTTCCTTTCACTGCTGTTCGCCGGTGCCCGCGGCCTCCCCCCGCCAGGTGCCGCTGCCGGTGGCGGTCCCGGGGCGGTTCCCCGAGGCAGCCCCGCGCCCTCCCGCCGCGATGGCGGCGTCGGAGGAGCCCTACGAGGCGGTGCTGTGCGTGAAGCCGGCCGTGCACGTCTACCGCCTGCCCCCGCGGGCCTCCAACCGCGGCTACAGGTGCGGGGGGGCCCCGGGTCCCCTCCCCGGCCCCGCTGTGGGACCTCGCCGCCTCCTCAGCCTCCTCCTGTCTCCTCAGGGCCGCCGAGTGGCAGCTGGAGCGCCCGGCATGGAGCGGCCGCCTGCGCCTCACCGCCCGCGGCAGCACCGCATTCATCCGCCTGGAGGACAGGGCCTCGGGTCAGGGGGGGCTCCGAGCTGGGGGTGGGGGGGCTGAGGGGTCGAGCTCGCGGCTCCCCGGGCTCCAAAATCCCTCGTTTTTTCCTCAGGAGTGGGGTGGTGCCCACCCGTGTCCTCCCCGCGGGTGGGTGGTGCTGAGGGGCCGGTGCCGCGCCTCGACCCTGGCCCTTCTCTGCTTGCAGGAGAGCTGTTCGCCCAGGCGCCCGTGGAGCAGTTCCCCGGCATCGCGGTGGAGAGCGTGACGGACTCCAGCCGATATTTCGTCATCCGCATCGAGGACGAGAACGGTGCGGGGCTGCGGGAGCACTACCGGACAGGGGGGAGTCGTCCCTGAACGCGTTCAGAGCCCTTCCTCCACGTGAAGGGTTCCTCTGAGGGCTGCGTACAGGGACACATCACCTCAGTCCTCCTTGCGCTGTCCTTCTTAACAAAACCCAGTTTAATCAGTCAGTGCGAGGATGCACCTGCATGCGCAGTTGTCGCTGTGACCCCAGCCTCGGCCTTGACTCGTTCACGTTGATTTTAAAGCTGGATTTACTAGGGCCAGCTTGCTGAAGTAATGATGTAAATGCAGCTTGGCTATCTGGAAGCACAGTCACAATTTTCTTCCTGCCTTATGTTACAAGCCCTGCTGACAGCATAAAATTGCTTCCCCTCCTGGGAAGCTGGTGGCAGTTCCCTTTCTGTGGAGAAGGAAGGAAGACATCTGGCTCCTGTCCTGCTGGCATCACGGTTCCCTTCTTAGCTCCTGCTGGAGGAGATGATGGTTGTGGGGGGTGTGAAGCGGGCTGGCTCCTGGCTCCTGCCATGTTTTGTGATTCCAGCCTTTGCTCTTGTTCCCCAGGCCGCCGTGCTTTTATTGGAGTTGGATTTGTCGACCGAGGGGACGCTTTTGACTTCAACGTAGCTCTGCAGGACCATTTCAAGTGAGTTTGGGCCTTTCCCTTTGTCCTCTCGGTGGTTTCACGTGGTGGCTGCAGGTGTTCACCAGAAGTGCTGGGGGCAAGGAAGCTGTTTGCTTCAGATTCACTCGAGCAAGGAAGCACGGCACCAAGAGGTTTACAGGTGGAAACTTCTCTCTCTGCTCAGCCTTTATGCAGGCTGCTTTCTGTCTCTGATATTCCCCAGTCTGTATTAGTGGACTCCCAAATAGTTCCCCAGACCAAGACTGGGTAAATTCCCCCATTCCTTTCTTTCCCTTCATTTCACCAGTACGCAGCCACTCGAGGGACTGGGACGCAGCTCAGCTCGCTCGCTGTGTGGCTGGAGCGTGCTGACACACCGTGTGGGCTGCACTGACGGGTGGCAATCGCTGCCTCCGTGCTGCCTTGTGGCGTGCTGCTGATCACACCCCAAAAAGAGTTAAAAAGAGCTGTTAAAAAGAGCTGCTGCCAGTCCCTCAGAGCAGGGGAAGATTTGTCTGGCAGGATTTGGGCAGGGTTTGCCTGGCAGAGCAGCAGGCAGGTTGTTGACCCGTCCTTTTCTGTTTTCTTTCCTTCCTGCAGGTGGGTGAAGCAGCAGAGCGAGCTGGCCAAGCAGGCTGAGAACCCTGACCAGGGACCCAAACTGGACCTGAGCTTCAAGGAGGGGCAGACCATCAAACTGAACATTGCGGTGAGGGCTTTTGCTGGTTAAATCTGCTCCAAACATTGTCCTTCGCACGCTCCTCAGGGGGAATCTCACCTTTCTGGCCTGTAGCTGAGGTGTTTTAGGGAGCCTGTTGCTTCAGATGGGTGTCTGCAGTCCTGCGTGGCTCTGCTGGTTTGCCTCACCAGCCCTCAGCTCTCTTTGGGCAGTTTGATTGGATCCAAGCATGTTCCAAAGACAGATAAATATGAAGTACAACATACAAAAATAACACCCAGTGGTTTTGATGATCGTCCTAGAAACGTGGAGGAGAAACATCACCAAACCCCTTCCTTTCTTCCTAGCATAACGGGAAGAGGAAGCGTGAAGGACATTCCCTTGCTCTCTCTTGCTAGCCCCGTTTCTTGTCAGGTGTGAAATATTACTTCTTGGGGCTGCAGGCTTGAGCCGAGCTGTCTGCTGCCATGCTCAGCCCTCACAGCCTGCTTCTCCCTGCTGCTGTGGTTGGGCGGCACAAGAGGAAGCAGCAACTTGGTGCTGAAATCCCCTGGTGGGAGGAAGCCTGCTCAGAGCTGGCGGTGGCACGCTGTGCGCAGCGGTGCACAGAGGGGTGTGTTACAGCTCCCAGGCACAGAACCATCTGTGGGGATTCACAGATTCAAAAAAAAACATCCTTGGTTTCACCCCAGTTGCTGCACTAGCAGTGGGACAAAGAAGCACAGCAGTCTTTTCCCCCTTGCTTGTAAGCCTTGGCTGGGAGGGAGAAGAGGAATCACCCTCTAGTTCTGGATTTAAATATGGTACCACCTAAGTTCCCCTCTCGTGTCCCCTTTCAGAATATGAAGAAAAAGGAAGGAGCAACGGGGAACACCAGGCCACGTCCCGCAGGTCCTGGGGGCCTGAGCTTGCTCCCGCCACCTCCTGGAGGAAAGTCTTCCTCTGCAGCTTTTCCTTCTGGAGAGCAGCCATCGTCCTCGCTCTCTGCGCCTGTCCAGCTTCCAGGCACGCCCATCACAGGTCTGTGTCACCTGGAAATGGTTGCAAAGCTCTTCGAGTTGAGTTTCATCCATCGAGGTCTGTTTGGAAAGACTTTAATAGCACGCCTTGATGCTGCTGTAGAGCTCCTCCTGCAGGAGGAGGTGGTGTCAGTGCCCTGTTTGATGGGGCAGCTGAGGCACAGCGAGAAGTGATCACAAAGCTGTTCAGCCTGCCAGGCCAGAGCCAAGGCAGCATCCAGCTCTCTGACGTCCCCTAGCTGCTCACAGCTGCTCTTTGAGAGTTTTGGGAAGCAGACGCTTTGCAGAGGCCTCGCACAGTTTGAAAGCTGAAAAGCCGGTGGGGTCTGAACCCCACTGCACGAACCCTGACCCCTCCTGCCTGGTCTTTGACCATCTGTGCGCAGCACAGAGCTGCGTGCTCGTTGGTGCTGGGAAGGTGAAGGTGCTGCCTCGAGCTGAGAAACAAGGGTCAGCAACAACAGCTTTTTCTTTTTCTCCCTTCTTTCTGCCCCTCTGACCTCCCTGGCTGCTGGCAGACTCCCTCCTGTCCTGGCCGCAGCCCGCTGCTGCTCCCACTGCCCCTGCCACCGACGCCTGGGGCGACTTCACCAAAGCTTCAGGGTGAGTCGTGTGGGGTTTGTGGGTTGTGTGGGGCCGTACCTGCAGCACTAGGACATGCCTGGCCGGGCCAAATCCTGCTGGTTTTACTGCTGCTGGAATAACGTAACGGGGCGGGGGCACTGCTCCACCCCTGCAGGGTTTGGATGATCACAGGCTGGGGGCGTGCTGCGCTGTGCTGGGGGGGGCTGTGGGGTGCTGAGCAGTTACGGGGTGGCACCAGAGGACCCGTTCCTCACTGTGCTGCGTGCCTGGCCCTTCAAGCAGCAGGCTGCAGCCCCGTGAGGTATCTGACAGCTTTTCTTCCCTCTCCTTCTCCCTCCAGGTCAGCGTCTAACCAGACACAGGCGAATGCCGGCTGGGTGCAGTTCTGAGCCAGCCCCCTCGTCCGCTGTGCCCCGTGCGGGTGCTGGGGGAGGATCACGCGGATTCCACGGGACCAAAGCAGGGGAGGGAGGTGCTCCCTTCCCCTCAGAGCTAGCATGCTGCTTCAGGACACCCCGCACCTCGTTTCTGGTGGCATTGTACTCCCCTAGTCTTCCCCAGGCAAGAAGTGAGACCCCCCAAGCCCGGCGCTGGGGTTAAAATGCAGAAGTAGGAGCTGGAGAGCAAACGAGCACGTGCCTTAAAACACTCCGTGCCAGCGCCCTCAAACGTGGGGGCCCTTTATTTTCTGCCTGGCTCGCAGCAAACCTGTGAGGCTTCAGTGATCTTTTCTGTGCCTTCCTTCCCCTCTTACTGCACTAACACGGCTGCAGGATGCCAGCAGCTTCATGGCCCTGCATCTCCTTAACGGCCTGAGGGCGGGAGAGTGCTCAGAGCTCTGCTGGAGGGCTCCCCTTTGTTTGCAGTGCCTTTGCTGGCCGATTTGGGCAATTTTTTACTAGAAGCCTATGCAATAGAGGCGGGTTGTGGTGTGCAGCATAGGGCTGCCTCCGTCACAGCCCCCTCAGAGACTTCCCCGCTTTCTCCTCGTGTATTTGTGAAATCTTTCCTCTCCGCCAAGCAGCAGGGCACATCCTCCTGGAGGCTTCCTGCGTGCAGAGTCCTGCTTTATCTCCTGCTCCTGGAGGTGCCTTTGCATTGTGCCAAGTGTCCTGCTCTGGGCGTCCTGCGGGGTGCTGAGCATCACCTGATGGTTTCTGAGCACTTCCCTGGTGAGCGTCCCTGCTGTGGGAGGGGGGAGCAGGGCTGCTGCCTGCAGAGAAAGGCGAGCGCAGTGCTGAAATTCTTTCTTGCTCCAATCAGGGTTTTCCCCTCTATTTTGAAGATATATTTTTACTTTTTGCAGGCATTTTATTAATCAAATATATGCAATGAAGGACAGACTTGGTTTCTTTAACAGAGCTGGGCTTGAGATTCCTCTTTAAAAAATAAATATTTTCTTACCTATTTATATTAAGGTGAAGGCCTTCCACAGCACGAAGTTCTATTTTTTCAGTGTTTCAGACTTTTTATTATTTCCTTTTTCAACTGGAGGGTAAGCATTTGCATTTCAGAGCTTAACTTTGCCTGGCAGCACGCGGGACCAGGTGAGAGATGTGACACTTCAAAGCGAACAATAAAATCATCTGGATGCCAAATGTGACGTTTTTACACCCAGGGAGCTGCCCGTGCGGGTCGGAGCGGCCGTGAGGCTTCCCGAGGTGGGGAGGAGATGCTTGGGAATGGTTTTGTGCTGTCCCCTCCTTCCTGGTGTCGAGGAAACGGCGCGGGGCACTCGCCAGCGAGGCACAACAGACGGGTGTTGCTTAGCAGTGGCTTTGCAGGGCGTGAGGGACTGCGGGCAAAGCAGGTAAGGGGAGAAGCAGGGAGATGAGGCCTCGTGTGTCCCCGGAGCCCATCGGGGAGCCTCGGGGCAGCTCCTGCACGGATGTTTTAAGAATCAGGACCTGAGATGAAAGCTGTCTGCAGCAGCAGGACGTGTAAATCCTCAGTCCCATCTGCTTGCCCTGGCGTGCTCTCTCCTTTGCCGTTAATCCATGGCTCGAAGGGGCGGCGGGGAGGTGAAAGGGCACTTTCCCTCCTCGAGGGGGGGCAAACAGAGGCTGGGAAATGCCAGGAGGGTGAACCCCTGTGGGACCCGAGGCTGGAGTGATGGTTTCAGAGCGGGGACGCCTCCAGCCACAGTCCTGCAGCCCCCAGCAGGGGTGGTGCCGCAGGGGATTTTGAGCTCTGATGGACTGACCGGAGCGTTTCCTTGCTGGGCACACACCCTGCGGGCACTTTGCTCGCCAGGGGGCAGAAAGTGGCTCCCTGTGGTTCCCCCAGGGTGACAGCAGCTCCCCGGGGGCAGTCACGGTGGGGGAGCTGCGTTGGGGGCTCTGTCCCCGAGGAGGTGAGATGGCAGTGCCGAGCAAAAGGCTTCCCGCAGCAACCTGGCACACTCGACCCGGAGCTTTTTCCTGCCAGAGCAAACTCCTGGGCTTTAATGAGCTTAACGAGGCCGGGCTTCATTAGGGCTTAACGAAAGGGCTCCTCTCCCCAAGGCTACCAGGAGATCCCAAGCTTGGGGAGCTGCACAGGGGGCGCATCGGGGGATGGCAGAGCAAAGTAAGCGCGTTTCCACCACTTCGGGGCATGGGGGGTGCTTGGCGCTGCTGTTTGGTATTGTTTGTTTTTTTTTTTTTTTGCCTCCTCCCTTCCTGCTCTGCAAGCAAAAAGCCTCGCTTGCTTGTTTTGATTTGCAAAACTTTGGCTTTGCAAATATCCCGTGGTTTCTCAGCAAAGGCTGCAGCAGCGCTCGGCGGAGGCGTTAGGACCCCCGAGGCATGCGGACACGGCCAGGAAGAGGAGGGCCCCAGCCTGGGAGGGGAAGGCGAGGATTTCGGGCTAATCCTGGCCATGCATCCGCTTTCCGCTTGCAGAGCGGAAGCAAAGCCCCAAAAACCAGGCTGGGATGGGGGCACGGGGCTGCTGAGAGCAGAGGAAAGGGGGGGAGCCCATGAGCACGCCGAAGTCGGAGGCTGCGATCGAGGTGGGAACTCGCTGCGCCTCTCGCGGGAGCAGCCGCCGAGCAGTTTTGGTGCTGCAATCGGCAGATTTGCAGCGGGTTTTGCAAAAATCTGCAGTTGCAAAACCTGCGGTCGTGAAGGCTGCCATGGCAGGAAATACAATGGCCCAAAACTGCTGCAAATCTGCCATCACAAAACTGCAACGGCGAAACCCGCTGCAAATCTGCCACTGCCCAAAAGCCCCCGCGGTTTTTGCAGTTGCAGGGTTCGGGTTCTGTGGTTGCAAAAAGCGAGGCTGAGCTGCGCTGGGGGACCCAGCCTGGGGGGGGGGAAGAATTTGCAGCTGGGGGGAGAAGAGGGTGAGGGAACAAAGCAGCTCGTGGTGGCCAGGCGCAGGGACCCCTCCTGCGGCCGGATCCGTCCCCTGAGCCCTGTCCCCTCCCGCAGCGGCCGTCCCCGGGGCCATGTCCTCGCTGCTGTCCCTCCAGGAGGAGAACCGCATCCTGCAGCAGGAGCTGTCGCGCCTCGAGGACCTGCTGGCTCAGAGCCGCGCCGAGCGCGATGAGCTGGCCATCAAGTACAACGCCATCAGCGAGCGGGTAGGTCGGCTGCCCGCCCGGCCCTACAGATCCACCCGTTTTGGCCCCAAAACGCATCTCCGGGAGGTGCTGCTGGCGCCGGGCGGTGCCGGGGTGCCCACAACGTGCCGGTGATGGAGATGTCGGCGCCCGGCGTGCTGGGGCTTGTCCTGTGGGACGCACAAAGCATCCCCGTGCCACCCCCGTGGTGTTCGCCCCGCTGCCTTCTTTTCTGCACCGTGGTGACAGGGGCAGAACGAGGCTTTTGGCCGGGCAGCCGTTGCCTGGGGAGATGCAAAACTTGGCCGGTGCACGCTGAGCTCGGCCGGGGCAGCCCAAGCTGGGGGGCTGCCTGGCCTTCTGGGGTGCAAACCCCTCCCTGCATGCCTGGTTATTAAAATCCCAAGCAAACAGCCCCAAAATACCCAAAGGGAAAATTGCTGCCTCCCTCCCCTTGTGGCCAGAGTGCTGAAAGATGCTTTACTCACCAGCAAAACTGGTGCCAAGCTGCTGGGCCCCAAGTCCTTGAGGCTGGGCTATTTCTCAAAGGCAAATTCTTGCTGCAAAATGGTGTGTGGGGTGTGGGGTGTGTGGGGGGTGTGTGTCTCTGCTCGCTTTGTCCGTGCGGGGTTTGCAGCTGCAGGACAACCCCAAAGCAAGGCCGAATTTGCCGGGTCGGGGTGCTGGCACACAGAGGGGGGCCGGGGGTGGTGCTTTGTGTTTTAACGTCCCCAAACGAGCGGCGCTGGGGGTGCTGCACCCCGCGGCAGCTGGAGCAGTCCCTGCGGCTGGAAGCGGGCGAGCGGGACGCGGCGGAGAGCCGGAGCCTGGCGCAGCACAACATCGAGCTGCGGCGGCTGCTGGACGAGGAGCAGGCTGCCTACAAGCGCAAGCTGCAGGCGTACCAGGAGGGCCAGCAGCGGCAGGCCCAGCTGGTGCAGAAGCTGCAGGCCAAGGTGGGTCCCCGCCGGGGGAACGGGGGCGTTTTGAGGTGGGGGGACGCGCACCAAGGGTGGTTGTCCCCTTCGCCGTCCCCTCCACCCAGGTGCTGCAGTACAAGAAGAAATGCGGCGAGGTGGAGCAGCAGCTGCTGGAGAAGGCGACGGAGCTGGAGCAGGAGAGGCTGACGGTGAGCAGCAGAATGGGGGGGTCCTGCCCCGGGTGTCCCGGTGTCCCCCCCTTTGCCCGCCAGCACCTCAAAGGGGCTGATGTCCCCGCAGAGCCAGCTGGACATCAGCAGCTCGCAGCTGGAGGAGGAGAGCAGCAACGAGCTGGAGAACGCGCTGATCCGGCTGGAGGAGGAGCAGCAGAGGTGCAGGAGGGGGTCCCCGGGGTGCCGGGTGCTGCGGGACCCCCCCGGGATCACCCCCTGGCCCTGCGCCCCCCCAGGAGCAGCAGCCTGGTGCAGGTGAACTCGATGCTGCGGGAGCAGCTGGAGCAAGCCAACGTGGCCAACGCGGCGCTGAGCGAGGACATCCGCAAGCTGACGGCCGACTGGACGCGGGCACGGGACGAGCTGGAGCAGCGCGAGGCCGAGTGGAGGCGCGAGGAGGAGGTCGGGGCCGTGGGGCTGCGGGGGGAGAATTTGGGGGCCTGGGGAATGCGGCACAGAGGGATGCAAAGCAGAGGGGGGCTGCACGGGGAGGGCTGGGGGCTGAGAGTGATGTGGGGCAGAGAGGTGCAGCGTGGGGAGGGCTGTGGGACCGTGAGTGATGCTGCGTGGAGAAGAATTTGGGGCTGCAGGGCGTGTGGCACGGGGAGGGGATGCGGGGCAGGAGCGATGCCACATGCAGAGGGGCTGTGGGGTGCGGGATGCAAAGCAGGGGGAGGCTGCACGGAGCGGGGCACGGTGCTGGGAGCGGGTCTGGGGGCTTCAGGGCACGGCGCAGGGAGGGGGCCGAGGGGCTGAGGGATGTGGGGGTGCCGCCCGGCTGCCTTCAGAGGGACGGGGGCTGTGGGGCAGAGGGGTGCAGCACAGAGGACACCCTGGTGCTTTTCTCCTGCCCCGATCTGACCCCGCCACCTCTCCATCCCCGCGCAGTCCTTCAACACCTACTTCAGCAACGAGCACGGCCGCCTGCTGACCCTCTGGCGGCAGGCGGTGGCTTTCCGCCGGCACTTCGGCCAGCTGCGAGCCGCCACCGAGAGGTCCGGGGGCTGCAGGAGCTGGGGATACGGAGGCGAGACGGGGACATCGTGGTGGGGCACCCCTCTCATCCCCATCCACCCCCTGGCGCAGGGACCTGGCGGAGCTGAGCCAGGAGGTGTCCCGTGCCGGCCGTGCCGCCCACACCGCCTGCGTGCAGCTGGGAGCCCACCTGCGGCTGGCCGAGGGCCGGGCGGGCGCCGCGCGGGAGCAGCAGGCGCAGCAGCTGGCGCAGCTGGAGGAGCAGCTGGCGGCCAGGGCGCGCGACGCCGAGCTGGAGAAAACCGCGCTCGGGGACAGGTGGGGGTCCCGCGGGGGGGGGCGCCGGGTGTGGGGCTGCCCGGGAGGAGCTGAGCGCCCACCGACGGGTGCTGGGCATCGCCTCGGCCAGGCTGGCGGAGCTGACGGCGGCCCTGGAGCGGCTGCGGGAGGAAGGTGGGGACAAGGAGCGGGCGGTGGCGGCGCTGACGCTGCAGCTGCAGAAGATGGTGAGTGCGGGGGGAGGCGTTTATGGTGCGCGGGGAAGGGTTGTGCGCCCGGCTGCGGTGCGTGCTGGGGTGCAGTGCGTGCTCACATGTGACCCCCAGCACACGCTGGGGATGGGTGGCGCACCGGGGCACGGTGGAAGCTTTGTGCTGCACACAGTGCACACCAGCACCCCGTGCACACTGGGGCAGGACGTGTAGGAAATGATGATGTGCATGGGGGTGCGGGGTGCTGCACCTAGCCAGGACCCAGTGTGCAACACCGGGGTGTGAGGTGTGATGTGTGCTGGGGGTGCAAGGCACGATGCACGCTGGGCACTTTGCACGCCCAGGGCGTGGTGCACGTTGCACACCAGCTGTGCGTGACGCCGCACCGCGGTGTTTCGCAGGAGGCCTCGCGTGCTCAGGAGCCATCAGCAGAAGAGGTGCAGGCGCTGCGCGCGGAGGTGGAGCTGCTCCACCAGACGCTGCAGGACGTCACCCAGGTGCCCCCAGCCCCTCCCCTTCACCCCCACTGCTGCCACCCTCTCCGTGCCTCAGTTTCCCCTCCTGTGGTGGAGCCACAGCAGAGCGCTGTCCCCGTCCCTCGCAGGCGGTGCTGGCCGATGACCCCGGGTCCCCGACGGAGCCTCCGAGGCTCCCCTGCCGCAGCCTCTCGCCTGCTGCAGCTGCAGCCACGCTGGGGGCTGTGCACGGAGCCCTGCGGCGCCGGCACTTCCAGCTGCAGGTGAGCGAGGAGGAGGAGGAGGAGGAGGAAGGTGGATGTGGGGGAAGACGGATGGGTGGGTGGATGCGCGGAGGATGGGTGGAGGAGAATTGGGGATGGACGGATGGAGGGACATGAGGACGGACGGACGGACGGACGGACGGACGGATGGATGGATGGATGGATGGATGGGGGGCAGTGGATAGGGGTCTGGATGGATGGACGAGGGCTGGATGGATGCCTGGAGGATGGATGGAGGAGAATGGATGGATGGACAGACAGATGGGAGGACAGAAAGATGGATGGACACGGGGTCAGGTGGGTGGGAGGGCGGGTGGCTGGATGCACGGAGGAAGGATGGAGGAGAAGGGACAGAAGGGTGGGAGGACGGAGGACAACCGCTGACCCCGTTGCTCCCCCAGGAGGCCCGGGAGGCGTCGGGGAGCCTGCGGCGGGAGCTGGGGGACAGCGAGAGCCGGCGGGCGGCCCTGGAGCAGCGGCTGGAGCAGCTCAGCGCCGAGGCTGGGGGCTGCCGGCGGGCGCAGGACGAGGCCCTGCGCGAGGCCGCCCGCCTGCGCGCCGACATCGAGCTCCTGCGCAGGTACCCCCTGCCTGTCCGTCCGTCTGCCCAGCTCTCTGTCTGTCCGTCCGTCCCTCTGTGGCCTCTGTCCCTGCACGCCCTCCACCTGCCTGTCCCCACGGCGTGTCCGTCTGTCCGGCAGCGAGCGGGGCCGCGTGGAGCAGGCGCTGGTGGCGGAGCAGGCGCGGGCGGGGGTCCTGCAGCGCAGCGAGGCCGAGCTGCAGCGCCGGGGCCGGGGGCTGGAGGAGCAGCGGGACGAGGCCGCCCGTGCCGCCGAGGCTGCGCGGCAGCAGCTGGAGCACAGGTGGGGACCCCCCCGGTGCTGCGACCCCCCCGTTGGTGGGAGCTCCGACTGCTCCCCCTCCCTGGGTGGGTGCAGCAAAGCAACGCTCCTGCCCCTGCTCTGCCCCCCTCCCCAAAAAGGGGCTGCTGCCCCCATCAAAGGGTGCTGAAACACCCCCCGTGGGGCTGCAGAATAGTGCCTCACCCCTCCCGTGGGTGCTGCCCCCCCCCCGTGGGTGATACCCCCGTGGGTCCTCCCCACCCAATGGGTGCTGCCCCCCCCCCAGTTGGTGCTCTGCCCCCAGTGGGTGCCCCCCAGTGGGTGCTGCACCCCTGTTGGGTGCTCCCCATGTGTTCTCCCCCCTTGTCAGGGTACCCCCCTGTGGGTGCTCTCCCACCATGGGTCCCCCCTCCCAGTGGGTGCCCCCCCCCAATTTGTGCCCCCCCCATGGGTGCCCGCAGCCAGCAGCAGCTGGAGCAGCTGGAGGGGCAGCGGGCGGCGGTGCAGCAGGAGCTGCTGCAGGCACGGGAGGCGCTGAGCCGGGCGCAGCTGGAGGCCGAGGTGGCGCGGGGCGAGCGGGCGGCGCTGGACGAGGCGCTGGCACAGGTGGGTGGCAGAGCCCCTGCGTCCTCCCCGGGGATGTCTGTGTCCCCAGACCCTGTGTGCATCGCCCCCAGAGACAGCCGCATCCCCAAATGGCACATGTGTGTCCCTGGGGGCAGCCGTGACCCCGAGCTCCCCTGCGTCCTCCCTTGGGACATCCAGGTCCCCAAACGCCATGCGCATCCTCCCTGGGGACCATCTGCACCCTCGATCCCCCTGCATGCCCTGTGGGGTTAGCCACAGCCCCACATCCCCCTGCATCCTTGGGACATCTGCGTCCCCATCCCCCCTACATGCTCCTGGGGCCACCTACGTCCCCAAAACCTCATGTGCACCCTCCCTGGGGACCCCCAGCCCCTCTGCATGCCCCCCAGGACCATGCACTTACCCCCAGCCCCTCTATGCATCCCCAAACCTCACGTGCATCCTCCCTGGTGCTATGCACATCCCCAGATCCTTGCGTGTCCTCCCTGGGGACGTCCAGGTCCCCAAACCCTTCTGTGAATCCACAAACCCCGTGGGTGCTGTCCCTTGGGCCACATCCCCAGCCCCCCAGCATGCTCCCAGGGGACACCCCCATCCCCAAACCCTGCTGTGCATCCTCCTTGGGGCCACCCCTGTTCTTGGCCCCGACAGGCGCAGGGCAGCAGCGCGGAGCTGGAGGCAGAGCTGCAGGAGGCGCGGGCGGAGGCAGCCCAGCTGCGGGAAGCCCTGGCACGGGGCAGCGAGCTGTCGGCCAGCCTGGCCCGGGATAAACGAGAGCTGAGCCGGACCCTGGCGGGGCTGGAGGAAGAGCGGGAGGCGGCCGGGGAGGCGACGCGGGCGCTGGAGGGGCTGCGGGCACGGCTGGGGCAGCTGGAGCGAGGCCGGAGGGACGTGGAGGCCGAGAGGCTGGGCCTGGAGCGGGCGCGCAGGGCGGCGGAGAGGGGCTGCGAGGGGCTGCGGGCAGAGCTGCGGGCACTGCGCGGGCAGCAGCAGCAGCTGCGGGAGCGGCTGGGGCAGGTGCGGGGCTGGGAGGGGTTGGGGAGGTGCTGGGGGCAATTGGGGGAGGTGGGGAGGGAGCTGGGGGTAATTGGGAGGGGTGGGGAGGGTGCAATCGGGGGAGGTAGGGAGGTACAGGGGGCAATTGGGAGGGTGCTGGGGGAACTGGGAGGGTGCAGGGTGCAATTGGGAGGGATGGAGAGTGTGTGGGGGGCAATTTGGGGAGGTGGGGAGGATGCAGAAAGCAACTGGGAGGGTGCTGGGGGGAACTGGGAGAGCATGGGAGGAAACTGGGAGAGTGCAAAGGGCAATTGGGAGTGATGGAGAGGATGCAGGGGGTCACTGGGATGGGTGGGGAGGGTGCTCAGGGCAATTGGGAGGGTGCTGGGGGAGCTGGGAGGGTGCACGGGGTAATTGGGAGGAACGGGGAAGGTGCGTGGGGCAATTGTAAGAGTGCTGGGGGAACTGGGGGGATGCAGGGGGTAACTGGGAGGGAGCGGTTGGATGCTGGAGGCAACTGGGAGGATGCTCAGCTCAGCCAGGAGGGTGCATGGGGCAACGGGGCGGGCGCAGCGGGTAACTCGGAGGACGGGGGAAGGCTCCTGGGGAGCAAGGGGGACTGGGAGGGCGCGCGGTGGCCATGGGCGGAGGCGAGGGGTGCCCGTGGTGCTGCGGCCGCAGGCACTGGAGGAGCAGAGCGCGGCGGGCGAGGCGCTGGCGCAGGCGCGGGGCGAGCAGGAGCGGCTGAGCACGGCGCTGGAGCGCGCCACGCAGGAGCGCGAGGGGCTGGCCAAGGAGGCGGCCAGCGTGGCCGTGCAGCTCGCCGCCGCACAGCGCGACGCCCGCGCCCGCGGCCAGGAGGCAGATGGCCTCAGGTGGGTGCCCCCTGCCCCGACCCGCTGCCCGCTGCCCACCGCCCGGCCGCGTTTCGGCAGCGTGTGTCGTCCCGGGGTGGCAGGGCGGAGAAGGCGGCGCTGGAGACCGGCCTCTTCGAGGCGCAGGAGGAGCTCGGCCAGCTCCGCGCGCGCGGCCAGCAGCTGGAGGCCGAGGGCCGGGCCCTGCGCGTGGCCAAGGAGGGGCTGCAGGGTGAGTGGGGAGTGGGGATGCATCGTGCCGTCGCATCCAGCCTTGGTCACGGCGCTTCCCGGCTTGGTTTTGGGGCGGCAGCCTTGGTTGCATCCTGTACCATCTCGGTTTTGGGGTAGCATCCTTGGGCATTTCACTTAGCTCGATTTTGGGGACCAACATCCTTGGTCACGTCATTTATTGGCTCAGTTTTGGGGCGGGATCATCAATCACATAACTTTTCTGCCCAGTTTTGGGGCGGCATCCTCAGTTGCACCACTTAGATCAGTTCTGTGGGTTTGGAGCCCTCGTTCCCACCACCCACCCTCCCAATTTTGGCCCCGGCAGAGGAGCTGGGCGCTGTGCGGCAGCGGCTGGCGGCGGCGGAGCAGGAGGCGGTGACCCTGCGTGGGACACAGGTGGCACGCGAGGACGAGCTCGAGCGGCTTCGGGGCGAGAAGGTGGGCACCGGTGGGCTCCGGGGAGATGCTGATTTGGGGTAGGGCAATACTGAATTTGGAGAGCGGTGCTGATTTTGGAGAGCGATACAGAATTTGGAGCAATATTTCCGAGGCGATGCCGTTTTGGGGGGAGGAGCGGGAGTTTGCCAAATTTCGGGCTGATGCCGATTTTGGCTCGGTGCTGATTTTGGGGGACCGGTGCCGCTTTTGGGGCGCAGCGGGAGCTGGATGCGGAGCGGGGCCGGTTGGTGCGGGAGCAGGAGGAGCTGGCGGCCGAGCTGGCGGCGGCGCGGACGCAGTGTGATGAGGGGCTGCTGCGTGCCGAGAGCGAGAAGCAGCAGGTGGGTGTCGGTGCCTCTCCCCAAACCGTGTCCCCGGTGTCCCCCAGCCCTGTCTGAGCGTGTCCCCGTGCAGGCGCTGGCGCTGCAGGAGGAGGAGAAGGCGGCGCTGGCGGGGACGCTGGCGGGGCTGCAGCAGAGCCTGGCCGAGGCCACAGCTGAGCTGGAGCGGCAGCGGCACGAGGCCAGCGGGCGCCACGAGCAGCAGCAGGTGGGTGAGGGGGGGCTGGGACCCCCCCGGGCATGGCACAGGCTCCCCTACTGCAAACCCTGTGCTCGGGTGTCCCCCTCGTTGCAATGCCCCACGGCTGGGCGTCCCCCCATTGCCCAGCCCTCACCTCCTGCCCTGCTGTGAGCTCCCCAAGCCCCCATGATTTGCAATCCTCCCCCCATCTCCCCATCCTTGCAACCCCCCCGAGACCCTTCTCGATTACAACCCCCCCCCAGCCACCCACCCCAGTCCCATCTCGAGCCCCCCAGTTTCCAGCTGCCCCCTCCCCATTGCAAGCTCCCCGGTGCCCAGCCGGGGCAGGGGGGCTCGGGGGGGGGGGGCTCAGATATTTGTGCCCCCTCCCTCAGAGCTTGGCTGCGGAGCTGCACACCCTGCGGGCACAGGCGGAGGCCGCGGCGGAGGCCCACGAGCGAGAGGCCAAGGCTCTCCGCGAGCAGGTGATGGCGGTGGCCAAGCAGCGCGACGGCGCCCTGCGGGAGGTGAGACCCCTCTGCCCCTGCTCCCACCCCTTCCATCCTGCCCCCAAAAAGCCTCCTCCACCCCTTCAACCCCCGGCTGCAGGCGGAGGAGGTGCGGGCGCAGCTGCAGCTGGTGGTGGAGGCGCGGGCAGCGGGGCAGCAGGCGCTGCTGGAGGCGCAGCGGGCGGCACAGGAGAGCCGCGAGGGCCGCGAGGCGCAGCGCAGGCAGGCGCAGGAGGCGCGCAGGGCGCTGGGCGACGAGGCCAGGGAGAAGGAGGCCCTGAGGCGCTCCAACGAGGAGCTGCGGGCGGCCCTGCGGCGCACCGAGGGCGAGCGCATCAGGTGTGAGGGGTGCTCGGGGTCATGGGGGCGATGCTGGGGGTCCCCCCGGAGTGGGATGCTGGGGTTGGGAGAGGCGCGGGAGAGGGAGGTGTCCTGCAGGGTGATGCTTGGGGTCGGGGGATGCTCGGTTTGGGGAGTGCAAGGGGTGGTGCAAGGCATCGGAGGTGATGCTCGGGACTGGGGGGGTGCTCGGGGTGGGGGGGTTAAGCTGAGCAGGATGCCTGGGACAAGGGGGTGGCTGAGCTGGGAGATGGTGGAGATGGTGCAGTGCCTTGGAGGGCAATGCTCAGGCTGGGGAGGGTTCTTGGGACAGGAGAATTCCCCATTTGGGAGGTGCTTGGGGTGGTGAGACGCTTTGGAGGGTGACACTTGGGGTCGGAGTGATGATGAGGATGGGAGGACCCCCCAGGGCAGGATGCCTGGGACAGGGGGCGGCTCAAACGGGGAAATGTGCGGGATGGAGCAGCGCCTTGGCGGGTCAGCACGAACATTTGTGGCCGAGGCGATGCCTTGGCGGGGGGACGGGGAGGACGGACACCAGCCCCCCTCCTCCGCCAGCCCCTCTCCCCCTTTTTGGCAGCCTGAAGCGGGCCAGCGAGGAGAAGGAGCAGCGGCTGGCGCTGCTGGCGGGCGGGCAGGCGGCGGCGGCCAGGGAGACGGAGAGGCTGCGGGGGGCCCTGCGGCAGCTGGAGCACGACCGCCTCGAGGCGCGCCGCGAGCTGCAGGAGCTGCGCCGGCAGGTGAGGAGGGGGCGGCGGGGGGACCCCCGCCCCGGCTGGGCCAGTGCTGGGTGTGGGTGGGTGTCTGTGTGTCCGTGTGTCTGTGTCTGTGTCTGTCTGTCTGGAGCCGCCTCCCCCAGCCCCGTGTCGTTTCCTTGGGCAGGTGAAGGCACTGGACAGTGAGAACAGCAAGAAGAGCAGGGAGCTGGAGGAGCTGCAGGCGCGCGTGGCCCTGGAGGAGCAGCGGGAGGAGGAGAGCCGCCGGGAAGCCTTCGGCCTCAGGAGGAAGGTGGTGGAGAGCGAGGCTGGCATGGAGGCCACCAGGAAGGAGGTGGGGGCTGCTCGGCCCCGCAGGGTCCCCAAGTGTCCCCATCACACCCACGCCCACCCTGTGTCCCCGTGGGTGCCCCTGCTGCTCCGTCGCTTGGTGCCGTGCGTGTCCCCGTCATCCCCTCTCAGTCCCTGATGTCCCCATTGCCCTGCTGCTCTGTCCCTGGGGGTCCCCACCCCTCCTTGCCCCATCCCCTGCATCCCAGTCACCCCGCATCACCTGCCACCTGCATCCCTGGGCGTCTCCCATGCCCCATCGCTCCATCCCTTGCATCTCCATCACCCTTTTGCTCTGTCCCCTGCACCCTGGGCATTCCCCGTTCCCTCCCCATGCCCCCAGCACCCCGTCTCTCCCTGCCCTGCACCCCAGCTCTCCCCCTCGCCTCCTTCCCCCAGCTCCAGCACCTGCAGCAGAGGCTGTCGGAGGCGGAGGGCGAGTTCCAGCAGCGAGAGAAGGATCTGTCCCGCAGCCTGGAGGAGGCCCGCGGCCACGAGAAGAAGCTGCTGGCCGATGCCCGCAACCTGCAGCTGAAGATGGAGGCGGCGCGGAGCGAAGCGGCTGAGCTGAGCCTGCGCCTGAGCGCGGCCGAGGGCCGGGCGCAGGGGCTGGAGGCTGAGCTGGCCCGCGGCGAGGAGCAGCGCCGGGCTGCCGAGACGCGCCTGGGCAGCCTCCAGTCCGCCCTGCGCCGCACCATGGGCATCGGCCGGGCCCGTGCTGCTTCCCCGGGCAAGGGTGAGAGCACCCCGGGGCTGCCCTTGCACCCTAAACCTTGCTGTAAGGCCCCATCTGGTGGCGTGTCGCCCCCCGTGCCACCCCGTCCCTCTCCTTCCAGGCGGTGCCACGGAGGGGACGGGGACCCCTGGCTCGTCCCCGGACCCCGATGCGGCCACCGAGCCCGAGGTGGTGCGGGCAGCGCTGCGGGATTTCCTGCGTGAGCTGCAGGATGTCCAGCGGGAGCGGGTACGGCCTTCCTCCTGCCCCTGCCCTGCATGTCCCCAAAAAGCTCCTTTCTCGCCCTGTTTTCTCACCCCAGGAGGAGCTGCGGGTGCAGGTCTGCAGCCTGGGACAGCGGCTGGCAGAGGCGGAGGCAGAGCGGGACGGTGCCGGTGCCCGGGCACTGCAGCTGCAGAAGCTGGTGGCTGAGAGTGAGGAAGGTGATGGGGGTGGTTTTGGGGTGGATTCCCCCAGATTACTCGGTTTTGGGTGCTGCAAGCAGGTTTCATCTCCCTGCGACGCGTGGCTGCTTGGGATTTGGGCACGCGGCGGAGCATCGTGGCCAGTGGGTGCTTTGGGGGAAAATGGGGTGGGGGTGGTGATGCTGCACTCAAATGCTGCATGCTTTGTGGGTTTTCCCATACACATCTCAAAATACTAGCAGAACTACTAAAAAAACATAACAAAATAAAGTATAGAGTCCCCGTAAAGCCCAGTAAAATTGGAACCCCCCCCATGCACCCCGGTAGAACCGGTGAAACCCCCACGCATCCCGCACAAACCCCGGTAAACCTGTCTGACCCCACTCGTGTGCACCCCACAAGCCCCAACAGATCCCCGTGCGCGCCCCACAAGCCCCAGCTGAGGTTTGCAACCCTCGGTGTGGCTGCGGCAGGGCGGCGGGGCGCCGACGGCAAGCTGGGCAGCGCGCAGGCCGCTCTGCTGCTGCAGGAGGAGACGCTGCGGCGGGGCGAGCGCGAGCGCCGGGCCCTGCTTGAGAAGGTGTCGGCGCTGGAGCGCAGCTTGCACGCCGCCGAGGGCGAGCGCCGCTCCGCCCAGGTGGGCACCTGGGTCAAAACCCCCACCTCTCCCACCCCCCCCAGCTGCACGCAGCCTGGCATGCAAGATGCACACAACCTTCAGGCACGCTGCTTGCCAGCTTGCGCACCAGCTTCCATGCAAGGTGCTGGCAAACAAACTGAGTGTGAGCTGCCTGCAAGCTGCTTGGAAGCTCACACACAAGCTTGTATGCAAGCTGTATGCAAACTGCTTGCAAGTTTGCATGCAAATTGCATGTAAGATGGACATAAGCTGCTTGCAAACTGCATGCACACTGCTTTCAAGCTCGCACACAGACTGCACACATGCTGCTTGCAAGCGTGCACACAAAGTGCACTCAAGACTCTTGCAAGCGTGCACACAAACGGCATGAATGCTGCTTGCACTTGCATGCAGGCTTGCATGCTCACTGCTCGCAGGTTTGTGTACAAAATGCTTGCAAGCTTGCAC
The DNA here is from genome assembly GCF_965140915.1 of Aythya marila. Lineage (NCBI taxonomy): Eukaryota > Metazoa > Chordata > Aves > Anseriformes > Anatidae > Aythya > Aythya marila. The sequence goes on along the minus strand of NC_139062.1, from coordinate 7,325,664 downwards.
ACACACTGCTCCGTCCCTTCCAGGAGAAGATGAGCATGGTGAAAGCCAGCGAGGCCAAGCTGGAGGAGGACAAGCGGCGGCTCAAGGAGGGGCTGGAGGCTGCGGAGAGCCGTGGAGCCCGGCTGGAGCAGCAGCGGCAGGCGCTGGAGGACGAGCTGCAGCGGGCACGGCTGGCCCTGGGCGAGCAGCAGGCAGAGGCACGGGTGCTGCAGGACCGCGCTGAGCTGCTCCAGAGGCAGGTACGGCCGGCTTGCAATCCCTGTGCCCATTAATTGCCTCCTGCACTGAGCTGCGTCGGTTTTTATTGGTTTCTCACCCCTCTGGGTGCAGCTCAGGGAGAGCGAGCAGCGCGCCAGCACCTTGCAGCTCTCGGTGGAGCGTCTGAGCACGGTGCTGGTGGCCGAGGCCGAGAGCAGCTCGAAGGACCGTGCCCAGGGCTCGCCGCTGACCGACAGCAGCTCGGCCCCGCAGCGCCTGCAGCAGCTCCAAAGCGCCCTGACCGCTGGCGAGCTCGACCGGCGGATGCTGCAGGTGGGCACGGGCACCCCGGGGTGCGCGGGGACCCCCTGGGCTCCGTGTCACCATGTGTGTCCCCGCGGCAGGAGATGCTGGATGCAGCCCGGCGGGCGCTTTCGGAGGCACGGGAGGAGAAGAGCGCGCTGCGGGAGCAGCTGCGGGTGCTGCGGGGAGAGCGGGCGGCGCTGGAGCTGCGCAAGGAGGAGCTGGAGGCGCAGGTCCGGCGGCTGCAGGAGGTGGGAGCGCCCAGACTGCTGGCCTTACCCCCGGGGTGCGCTCTGTGCCCTTCTGCCCGCCCCATACAGCAACCTACTGCCCCTGCACAGTACCCTATTGCCCCCATGCAGCTTCTTTTACCTCTTTCCAGCCCTCTTTGCCCCTTTGACAGCACCCTGCACCCTTTTGCCTGCCCCATTTCCCCCCCGCCTTATGGCACCCTTCCTCTCTGTGCAGCCCGTAGCACACCCTTGCAACCCTTCCTGTCCCTACACCCTTCTGCCTCCCTGCAGCACACTTTGCCCCCATGCAGCACCCTATTGCCTCTCCATGCAGCCCCCAACACCCTTTTATCCATTCCCTCCTTTGAAGCACCCTTTCCCCCCAGTGCAGACCCCATTGCCCCACCCCCTGCAGCCCCTTTTTCCCCCGTGCATCCCTTTACACCCCCCCTGCAGCTCCCTGAACCCTTTTACCCCACCTTACAGCCCCCTATTGCCCCACGCAGCCCCTTCTCTCCCCCCGGGGAGCTGCGGGGTGTCCGATCCTGCCCCCCCGTTGCAGATGCTGTTGCAGCAGGAGGAGAAGGAGGCGGCGGCGCTGCGGGGGCTGCGGGCGGAGAAGCGGGGGCTGCAGGAGCGCGTGGGCAGCCTGCAGAGCTCCCTGAGCCAGCTGGAGGCCGAGCGGCGCGAGGCTGAGCGCTCCTCCCTGCGCCTCGAGAAGGACAACAGCGCCCTGAAGAAGACCCTGGAGAAGGTGAGCGCCCACCGCCCCTCTTGGCACCCTTGGGTGCTCTCAGGGTGGCCCCCACACCCGTGCACCTCTGGGGACACAAACGTGCCCCCTCAATGGCTGGGTATCCAGGATTGGTTCGCCCAGAAGCAGATTGGGCATGGCTATAAAAAATGTCCTAATAGCACAAAATCATTTCCCGAGCGCAAAATGCGCTTTGTGCAACGGGGGCACGGCTGCGCAGCGGGTGTGTGCGCCTGCACGCGTGCGTTTAGTGCACCGGAGCGAGGCGTGTGACAAAGCAACGCGTTGTGCCCGCTCCTTGTGCACGCAGCTGGCGCGGGAGAAGCTGAAGACGCAGGAGGAGTCGCTGCGGCTGGCGGTGCAGAAGGGCCGCCTGCACCGCTCGCTGGGCACGGCCGAGCAGGAGCTGGCGGAGGCGCAGAAACACATCCAGGTGCTGCGGGTGGGTGCCCCTGGGCAGGGGACGTGGCCTCGTGCAAAGCCTTCAGCTTCGCTTTGGGGGCAGGCAGTGGCACCCTGGGGTGCTGCTTGCCTGCTTGGTGCACCCTCGTTTTGCAGGGGGATGGTGCTGGGCTGCTTTTGGGGCTTGCTTCAGCTCGGGGAGATGCTGGTGCTCACTGTGGGGTGCTGCCGGGCTCTTTCGGGCTCCTCCCCACCTTAGGGCCACCCAGCGCCTGGATTTGGGGTGACCCCCCTGCAACTCACCCAGGCACGAGTGTCGGTGCTGGAGCAGAGCCCCGGGGCGGCGCAGCAGCAGCAGCAGCAGCGGGCGCTGGATGCCCGTGACCGTGGCCACCACCCCCTGGAGCAGCAGGTGAGGGGGGTGCCGGGGCTGTGTCCCCCCCCTGCAGCCCACCCAGGCACCCCCAAACTCACCCCCCTGTGCAGGTCGCACTGCGGCAGGAGCAGGCGGCACAGGAGCCCCGCCGCCACCCCAGCAGCATTTAGGGCCGTCGGGGTGAGCAGAGACCGGCGCAACTCAGCTCACGGGTGAGGGGCTGAGCTCAGCAAACACCTGTGGATTTTTTTTTTCTCGACGTTCCCAAATCCCACTCTTCTACAAAAAAAAAAAAAAAAGCATCGTGTTACCACTGAGACAACACTAGCGTATTTTTGATACAGGTAGGGTTTTCCCTGTTTTTTCTACTGCAGATTTTTTAACCAGGGATTGGAAATAGGACTTTTTGTAGTCCTGGGTGCCACGTGCACACAACGGGAGCAGCAGGAGCGCCGTGGTACCCGAGCGATCAGCTTCCAGTGCTGACCCCGTGGTGGGATGCTCAACGGCTCCTAACTTTTCCTAACACACTCCTCTTTTTTTAACAAAAACTAGTTTGTGCCAGTTTTTTTGCACAAGTCATGCAGGACGGGGATTGTTATTTTTTTTCTACCACTATTTTTGGAGACTTTTTTTTTATTGGTGCTATTGGGGTCTGAATTTGGAGCTTGAGCCAGCAGCAGGCATGAGCACGGCCCCAACCCTTGTCCATCCCCTCTAACCCTCTATTAAATGTGCAGAAACCCAAACGGGCAGCCTGTGGTGAATTATTTTGGAATGGCAGCCTTTTGGTGGAGGTTCAGGATGCATAACAAATTATTATTATTATTTATACCTCCTTGGGGGTGAGTTGCAGCGCTTTGCACAAGGGCTAAAGGGGAGAGTCTCAGCACCCTATTTTGGGGCGCTGCTGCCTTCCTGCTCCTTGTTTGGAGCATTGGGAATTGTATCGGGGATAAAACCTGGGGCTCCTGCCCATGCGGGCACTTACAAAATGGTGGAAGTGAAGCAGGGGCTGGCTGCCTGGCTCAGAGGGAGCAGGGTGGCACGCACCCTAACGGGGAACACGATGCTGGTTTTCATTGACCTGCTTCCTGCACACAAATTGCCCCAGATTAAACCCCGGCTGTACCAGAGCCCCAGGGAAACCCCCCAGACACCCCCCTGAACCCTGCAGAGCTGCACGCCAGCTACACGAGAGCTGCACAAAAAGCTCCACGCGAGGGGAGCAGAGCTGTGCCGTAAGGGATGCGCTGCGTGAGCCGCGCACAACGGGGCGCACACACACTGCAGGAGCTGCACAGGGCAAGGAAAGGACCCAGGATGGAAGGACAAACTCCATACAGGCTGCAACCTAGGTGAGAACTACACTATAACATGAGCCGCACGCTGTAGGATAGCTGCGTGCTATGCAGTACCAGATGGCACGGGGGTTACGGGCTGGATCCGGACCTGCTACAGCGCTGCACGCCGTGTTGGAGCCCCACAACCTGTATGGGGGCTGGATGAGCCCTACACGCTGTGTAAGAGCCCCACACCCCACGTGAGGGCTCCATGAGCCATACATGCTGTGTAAGGCTGACACAACACTGTAAGAGCTACAGGTTGTACGGGCACTGCACACTATGAGAGCTGCACCCCGCTGTTTTTCTATAGGAGAACTGGAGCAAGCCCCTATACAGCACCCTTAAAGTTCAAGCTGCTCCCTATAAGCGAACCAGAAAGTAACCCCAGCCTTTTCTAGCAGATTGCCCTAAAATTGCCCTAAACTCCACTGTAACACTGTGGTGTAAGGGATGAACACGTGCTATTTCCTATAAGGGAACTGGAGGCTGTCCCAGCACGCAGCACCCAACCCCACCCCATTTCCTACAAGAGACCCGGGAGCTGCCTGGAACCCCGCTGCCATGCCATTTGCTATAGGAGCACCCCAAACCGCTCCAGCCCAGCCCCAAGTGCTGCTGTATTTCCTCCAGCAGAACCTGAGAACTGCCCCAAACAGCCTAAAATACCCCCAAACCTCACAGCCCAGCTAATACCAGCGCTGCCTCCCCTGTGCAGGGCTTGAGGACTGATTTCGGGATGGGGGCTGGGGGGGAGGAAGAGGATGGGGAAGCTCATGGAGGGAGCAGGTGCTGGCGTCCCTGTCCCCATCCCATCCCCGATGATCCCAAAAGATCAGGGACACAAAAAAAAAAAAGAGACGGGAGCCGCAGTGACCCTTACGCTTTTTCTCTTGGATACTCTACGCAGAAAAATGGGGCGGCGGGGGCTGGCGCCGCCCCCCCCGTACAATATAATAACAAAAGTAATAAAAATAATCACCCCCCCTTTATTCTTATGTGCACCAAAAAAAAAAAAAAAAAAAAAAAAAAGGACTTTTTTTTTTTTGTTATGCTCTTTCATGCACGGTTTGTTTCTTTAGCACCACGGTGAGGAGCCGGAGCCCGGCGGGCAGGGGAAGGGGCTCGGAGGGTCCCGGCGAGGGGGGGGGCGGCTTCAGCACCCGCCGCAGCTGCGGGCGCAGGACGCGACCACGGTCTGGCAGAGCCCGCTGGTGGCCATCACCCCGCACTTGGAGAACTTGTCACGGCACAGGTCGGCTGCGGGGAGGCGAAAATCAGTGAGCACTTAGTGGGGGGGACACCGTGATGCTGCCTCCCCCCCGCCCCCAAACTGGTCTGTACTGGTGGCGGAGCGATGCACGGAGCTACCCGAAATATCAGCATCCTCCTCGCCATCGAGGCGCAGCCACCCGGGGGGGGCATTCGAAAAGTGTGTGGGGGACGCGTCCCCTCCTGTCCCTTACCCCGCAGCAGCTCTTCGTGGGCACACACGGTGCGGACGCAGATCTCCTTGTTGATCACGTAGACCCGGCGGAGGCTGCGGGGGGCAGAAAGCAGAGGGTTTAGCACCAAAAAAAAGCAGCGGGACTCCCCCAGGGGAGGCTGGGGTGGGGTGACAGCCCCCTGCACTCGCCTGTAGAAGCAGATCTCGTTCAGGCACTGCTTGCAGGGCTTGTGGACAGAGTAGAGCCTGGTGCAGGGGTACTGCTCCTCCCGGCAGTCTGCAAGGAGAGCCGGCATCATTTTGGGGTGTTTCACCTCAGATTGCAGCCAGATTCAGATCCAGGGAAAATCCCTGAGCTGCTGGCATGGCCTCAGCAGCGCGTTCTTCCCCATCCCTACTCAAAAGGAGGACAAAACCCCCCTGGGGATAAGGGATGCTCAGCTTGTCCCCGGCACTCTGCCAGCCCAGCTGCTTGACAGAATTCTTATATGGGGAAAATGACTCAATTTGCCCCATTTTTTTTTTTCAATGGGACCAGCAGCAGCATCACGCCCTGAGCAAGGAGAGGAGTGAGACGAGCACTCACCCAGGGGTCCTGGCTCCGTGGGCTCAGTCTCGGGGGCAGCAGCTGGGGAAGGAGAGCAGAATTTGGGGGGGGAACAAGGTTAAAGAGGGAAGGAGAGCATCCCGCTGCCCCCTGCCCAGGCTTTAGGGATGAAGCATCCTCAGGCTGGTGCCTGGGGTGCTGCTCGGCTCAGGAGCAGCACCGTGGTGGGGATGTGGCCATGGTATCACACCCACCTGGGGTCGGAGCTGGCACGATCTCCTGCTGGGACTGCTGCTGGGACTGGTACCGAAACTGCTCCTCAGGGGTGCGGGGGGTCACATCTGCAGGGACAGAGCCGTGAGGGTGCGCACCCTCACCCCCAAACCTACCTGGCATCCCGTGGCAAAGCACTCACCGTGGTAGTCGTAGTAATCCTGAATCTCTAAGGAAACAAGGGAGAAAAGCAGGATGAGTATTTTTTATTTTATTTTATGGCACAGGGAGAAACAGCGCATCAGGGTGAGGCACTGCACGTGGGCAAGGTGTTGCAAGGAGCTCCCCAAAGTTTTGCAACCGGTTGGAAAATGTCCCGCGGAGTCACGTCCATCAGCCACACAGGGTTTGTAAAGCCTTAATGAAGGCCTTAGGAGATAATTGGCACCTTGAAGTGCTGACATCGAGGAGGGGAATGGAGAAATGGGGAGGCACTTGCACACGGGATCAAGGAGAGGGAGAAATGGGAAATGTTAGGGGCAGGGATGGAGCAGAGAGCATTGAGATTGATGCAGAAAGAAGCATTGGAGCATGGTACAGGGAAAGCAAAGCTGGAAGGAGGAGGAGGAGAGAGGCGAAGGCTCCCCCAGTCACAGGTGCTCTCACCTGCCTGCTGGTCGTACTGGGAATATTGCACCGGCTCAGGGTAGGTGATGCCTTCAAACCTGCTGTACTGGCCCTGGACCAGGAGCGCTGCTGGGAGCACACAGGGGGGCACAGACATCAGTGGAGTGGCCAACACAGCTCTAAACCCCTCTTCCCCATCCTACTTTTGGGGGAAACCAAGCATTTGCCCCATAGCCATGAGCCCCACACCTTCCCCCAAACCATTATGTGGGAGCAAAAGGGGGCTGCTCCCTATTTTCTTCCTTTTTTTTTTTTTTTTTTCTTTTTCCAGTTTTAATCCCGAGCAGCTCTCCCTTTGCTCCAGAAAGGACCAGGATCCCATGGAGCATCCACTGGGTGGACAACGGCTCCTTTTCGATTTCCATCTGGATTCCCACCAAACGCCATACCCTCTGCTGTATTTCCCAGCAGGTGATGGTCCGATGGCCATCCTCCTCCTCCTCCTCCTCCTCCTCCGCCAAGAGAGGAGTGCTCACCGCCGGGTCCCAGCACCCCTGCCACCTCTGGGGACCACGGTGCCTCACCCAGCTTCCTCACCCAGTGTCTTGCAGCCCTGGGGGGGCTGGCATCACCCGGGTCCCCCCCCACCCGCCGCTGTCCCCCTCATCCCTCGGCCTCGCCTGGTAATGTTTTCCAGCTGTTTTCAGACTTTGTGCTGAGCTGCTTTCGCCTGAAGTTTTCCTGGCTCCGGGCTGCCGGCTTCGCTGACTCGCTCCTAATTTTCAGCAGGGCCTTTGCCAGCCCCAGGGGTTGCAAATAGAATCGGGCTGGGAGCCACCTCCTGGCCCCCTCCCTGGTCACAGTGCTGGGGGGGGGAATTCCCAATGCATGCCCCCCCACCCCCTGGCAGCTTTGCTCCCTGCATGGTGCCGGATCCCTTTACAACCCCCACCCTAGCCAGAGGCAGTCTCTGGGGTTTGGAGACACCCGGCACAGTTTTGGGGTGGTTTTGGGGCTCAGCACTCACCTGGCAGGCCCAGCAGGACGAGGCACAGCGCTCTCATGGTGACGGGGCCGGGAGGTAGATGCAGGAGTGCGGTGCAGTCTGGATTGGGCAGGGGGAAAGGTGTGGGGTTAGCAACAACCCCGGGCCCCCCATGTCCTGCATCAGCCCCCCTCGACCCTCATGCACCCCTTCAATACCCCCCCATACCCCCAAAAAGCCTTGCAGGAGCAGGGCGCTGAGCAGCAATGCAGCTTGTGACACGGGTGTCAGCATCCCTGAGGGCTGCGGCTGTACCCAGGGGTGAGGGCTGGCTGCTCGAAAAATAAAAGCAAAGGGAAAAAAGAAGAAAAGGAAAAAAAAAAAAAAAGAAATTTCCCAATGGTGGGAAGCCAATGCACAGGCTGGGCTATCCGCCCCGAGTGCGTGCGAGAGCCCTGCTCCCATGGGAATTGTGAGGAACAAGCACATGGAATATCCGCGGGCAGGATGGCGAGACCTCCCGGGGAGCCTGGGCTTGGAGCTGGCGACCTCCCATCCCATGCGACCCGTCATCTGGACCCCCCCAGCTAACAGAGCCATGAGTGGGGCTGGGGAAACACGAGCTCAGCCCCCCCGGGATTGCAGACGGAGCCCAGGAAGGCGCCGCAGGGTTTTGAACCCTTGGTACAACCAGTGCAGCCGTCAAACATCGTGCACGGGGACGGGGAGGGAGGATTCGGGCACGAAGTGCTGCTGCTCTTCAAACACTCCCCAGTTTTTGTGGTGCTCCCCTCTGCGGGTGGCACTGTGGAAGTGATGCTCGCTTTGCTCCAGTGCAGGGCTGCACTGGGGCTTTGGTCTTGGGGGGCAAAAATAAAGAGAACTAAAAAGGATGATGAAAGACTCCATTTCTCTCCCTGCTCCTCACCCTCAGGCTTTTTCCCCACTTCCCATTAAAACCCAGCTGTTTGCAGGGAGCCCAGCTTCCAGCCTGGCTCTTTGCAAAGGGCCCTCGCTGCAGGGAGAGCATGGATTGCCTAAAATCACAGGGAAAATAAAAAAAAAACCCTGCTTTCGAGCAAAAGGTGGGTGGGAGGTATGGGGAGGAGCTGGCGGCGGCTGCCCCGCGTCTGCCTTGCTCTCCAAGGGCTGAGTGCTTTCCAAGCAGCGATTCCCCACGCCAGCTTGAGAGGGAAAACTGGGAAAAAAAAAAAAAAAAAGAAAAAAAAAGAAACAGAAACAGAAAAAGAAAAAGAAAAAGCCTGCCAAAAAACTTTCATGGCTGCCCTCCTTGGAAATGCAACCAAATGTGTCTGTCTGTCCAGGACGAAGCATGCCGTCTTCCCTGGTGCGGGATGGGGACCCCTTCCAGCTCTGCTGATGGGGATGGGAAACTGAGGCAGGGGTGGAGGGGAGCCCAAGTCACCGTGTCTTGTTCTGGCTGCAAAATTTGGGCTGAACTAGCCCGTCCGTGGCAGGATGGTCCCACACATGCACCCACGCTGCCTGTCTCCCTGTGGTCCCCGCTGGAGAAGGTTGGGTCCGTGGGACCAGCAGAGCCTGCACCTTCTGGGGCCCGTGTCCTAGACCTGCTGCACCATCCAGGGACCACATCCTGCGCCATCAGCAGAGCTCAGCACCTCCTAGGACCTCATCCCTGGGCTCACCCAAGCACTGCATCATCCAGCAGTTGTGCCCTGCACCACCAGCAGGGTTGCAGCCCCTATGGTTCCTGTCCTCCCCCATCCCCAGGCTTGTAGGTACTGCAGTCGTTGCCTTCCAGACCTGACCGGGCTCTGGGAGATCCATGGAGCCGGGCCCTGCCTGAGCTGAGCTTGGAGAACCACGCTTGGCCGAATGGGCCCCAAATGAAGCCTGGTCCCCTGGGGTGTCCCCGGGGCCCTGCCACCCGCAGCCCTGCCCCATCTCGCGTCCCACAGAGTGCCGGAGCCGGGATTAACCCAGGCAAAACATGGGCTGAAAGGGATCGCGTGGGGATGAGCCCTGGGCTTCTGTGAGGCCTTATCCAGACTGGGTGGGCAAGGTCTGGGTTTGGTCCCCAAACCACCCTGACCTGCCTGGGACAGCTCAGGCAAGGCCCGGGGCCCACCTCTGGAGGCACCACAGCCGTCCTCCCACACGGCCCCATCTCTTGGAGCACCCAATTTCTGAATTTCCCCCAAAACCGGGGATCTTCTGCTCCCCTAGGCCCTGCTGAGAACATCCCCAGCTTGTGGGGCTCAGCTGGGAAATGGGGCCAGCTGCTGCATCCTCGCTGGGGACACGGTGCCACCACCACCGCCTCCAGACCCCGGCTCCCATTTTGGGAGATGTGTGGAGCGAAGCTGACGGCGGCCTTGATGTCTTCGCCCACCCGACACCGAGACTTTCCAAAACGTGTCCACAAAAAGGCACGGGGCTGGGGGCACAGCCGCCCCCCTCCTGCCCCTCGCCCACCCAGGGCTTCTCCAAACATCAGCCCCCGGAGGTGCCCCGGCGGGGGGGACCTCTGTGTCCCCTCGGCGCAGGCAGAGAGCGGGGGTCCGGCGGCTGCCCTGAGCCAGATGTTTTTGCAATGCACATCTGGGAACAATCAGTCCCGCAGAAAGAACACCACAGCCTCTGCCTTTCATTCTGCTAAACCCCACCTTCCCCAGCCTTTTTTCCCCTCCCCCAGCTTTTTTTTTTTCTTTTTCCTTTTTTTTTTTTTTTTTTAAAGCTCTCCAGTTGCCAGAGAGTGCGAGAACAAAGGGAATATGAAAGGATTCAAATTTTCTGGCCCCTGACCAAAGGTTAAAAAAAAAAAAAAAAACAAAAAAAACTTTGCTGCGCTCTCCCCCCTGCACGCCTCCCCGTTTTCACACAGCGCAATTCCAGCAGGGTCCCCCTCCTCGCCTGTCCCCCCTGGATATAAATAAAATAAAACATGACTGAAGTGTTCAAAATCCCGTCTGTACGCGCTGGTTCCAGGAGGGGGGGGGGAGGAAAAAAAAAAAAAAAAAAAAAAGTAAAATAATCTAGTTTCCTTCAGACGTTGGGGTATTTTTAGACTGATTGAAGCGGTTACAAATGGGCCACAGCAGCTGTCAGGCTGCGAAGTTTCCGAAGTTGGGGTCCCCCAAACTGTCGCTGCCTCTCCAGAACCCCAAAATCCGTGGGAGTTTTCTTCCCAGGAGCTCAAAGGGCTGGGAGCGGCTTTGGGGCGCTCGCCTTGCCCCAAGGATGAAGTCAGGAAGTTTTCAAAGCAAGCTGGCAAAGCCAGCAGTGGACCCCCAGCCTCCGCTCCCCAAAACAGGCCTTGGACCCCCAAGCGGGCTTTGGCCTCGAAACAAGGCTTTAGCCCCCAAAACGGACTTTGGCCCCCAAAAACATGGTTCAGCCCGAAATTGGGGCCACCAACGCGCGGACGCAGAGGATGCGCGGGGCCAGGGGACATTGCCCCCAGTGCCGGGGACTCCGCTCACGCCTTACCGCTTCGGATGCTATGAGCTGCCTTCGCCCTTGCCCAACGCCTTGGTCTCTTCTCTCTGGGCTCAAAAACTCCGAAATGAGAGAAAAAGCTCCTACCTCCAACATGGGGGCTCCACTGGGTCCTAATGCGACACCTGATCCGGCCCCTTCCTCCTCCTCGCCCAGACAGATGCTGCCTGCCGGGAGAGATTAAGAATAAGAATAACAACAAAAAAAAAATAAATCAATGAGCACACATTGATGCAATGGGCTGTGCGAAACTTTGGTATTTTTTATTTTTTTTTTTTAAATCCGGCTGGATTTTGACCTAATTGCAGGAGAGAGGCGGGAGGAGGACTTTGTGCAGTTTTGGGCCGTGGGAGGGGGTCCGTGGTGTGGGTGCTGGTCTGCAGCAGCTGCTCCTTGAAAAATTGGGGCAACCCCAAGAAATTGGGGTGCTGCCCCCTGATTTGGGGTTTTGCTGCGCTTGCCCCTGGTTGTAAAAAAAAAAAAAAAAAAAAAAAAAAAGAGGTGAGGGGGGGCAGGCTTTTAATGGAGGGGGTGAGCCCCCCGCTTTGTCCCTGGGGATGGGAGGCAGAAGGGGGGGACGTGGGTGCCACAGCACCCATTGCACGTGGATGCTGCAGCTGCAAAGGCACAGCAGATTTATAGGTTTATCCTGGAGAAGGGGGGTGGGTGGAAATACTGCCCCCCCTCCCCTTTTCCCACCCGGGCCATGGGCGCTGGCTGCAGCGTTTGCTGCTGGCCATGGGGCCCCTTTCCCCCGAGCCGGCGGGTTTCCGGCAGCCAGTGGGGGCACAGGGCAGTGCGAGACCCCACGAGGATGGGGGCTGCTCGGCTTGCAGTGGGGGTGATGGAAAGCCCAAAGCCCCCCCAGTCCTCCCCCAGTCCCCCTGTAACCCTGCCATGGTGCTCGCCCCGCTGCAACATCGATCCCGGTGCTTTGGGCTAAAACCCTGCAAGTTTGAGGTGTGTTCCAAACCAGCTGCCGAGCAAATTCATGCCTGAGGGCTTGGGTGGAGGCAGAGCGCAGAGCAGCACGGCCCCCCGGGACAAACAGGATTCCCCCCCGGGGAAGCAGGCAGTTTTGGGTGGGGAGGAAGGGGAGCCCCACGGCAGCTGTGGCACCCCAAATGCCTACGGATGATTCCTTCGCTGTGTTTTGCAGGAAGGAGGGGGGCCGACCGCTCTAAAAACAATGAGAAAATCCAAGGTTTCAGATGAGAAAGAGAAAAAGGAGGAGGGGTGAGGGTGGGTGAGGGGCTTAGGGTGCTCCTATCTCACATCAGGCCTTTTATCCAGTCCTAACACAGGGCTCTGCAGGATGGATAAATCCATGGCTCCCACCACATCTCGCAGCTGCTGCCACTGCCTCCCCCAAGGCCTGGGCCCCAGCTCTGCCCCGTGTTAAACTCTCCCAGTGACTCCATGCACTTTATGCCCGGGGGCTGCTAACCTGGGAACACCCCGCAGAACCAAACGAGGAGCGGGGGGAGGCAAAAAGCAGCGTGGCTGGGCACCTGCTCCAGGCCAGACAGCACAGGGACTGAAACTGCTGGCACTGATCCTGCCCTGGGCTTGCTGGGGCCAAATCAGTGGGAATTTGGGAGCTGCCGCTGCCCCCAACAGCTTCGGCTTGGGCTGGGCGCCTTGGTGCGGGTGGCAGGCAGGGTGATGGGTGATGCTCGTGCTTTCGACTCCTGCATCCAGTGCATGCTGCCAGAGCCCTGCCCAGGCAAAATCTCTGTGGGTTTCTTTCTTTTTTTTTCTTTTTTTTTGGTCTTCTTCTTTTTTTTTTTTTTTTTTTTTCTTTTGCTCAGGAAGCCTGGTTTAATAGCTCAAACCCTGGCTAGGATTTCAGGAAACCTCTTACCTCTGCTTGTGCCTCATTTCCTGATCTAATCCCTAGCTCCGGGAGGGCAGAGAGGCACCGCTAGTGCTTGCGGGGGCTCAGACTTCACAGCTTTCCCTGCCTGGAGCCGGGCTGAGGGGCAACCCAGAGACCCCCACCCCTCGGCACTGGCGGCACCGAGCTGCCCCTTCCCTCTCCCCACCTGCAGAGCTCGGCGATTCCCTCTCCAGACGCGGCACCTCCATCTGCCGGCTCCTCTCGACTTCCACGCGCCTCCGCTGCAGGAAGACACGCTGCCCGATGAGCGCTTTTGCACGGAGAGCCGTCTTGGCAAGGACATCTGCTTTTTTCCAGCAATTATGTTTTTCTTTTTCTCTCTCTCTTTTTTTTTTTTTTTTCTTTTTTCTAGGAAATTCCAGCTGGAAACAGGCTGGGGGTTATTCACAGCTGCTGCGCCACTGCTTGGTTTGGGTTGCTGCCTGTTCCAAAATCCCAGCGGTGCTGTCCCCGGGCTCTCTGCTTTCAGGCATGAGGGACAAAGTGCCCACAGCATCTTCCTGCCCTGGTGGACAACCAAGTGACCCCAAATCCCTCTCATCTGCTCCGCTCGATGCTCTCCACACCACCACCCCGTCCCAGCAGCCCACTCACACCAGCCAGCCTAGGCAAAGTGGTCAAGAAAATAGTGTTAATTTATTAGACACACTCACAACAGCACCATATGAAAACCAGAAGTGGCACGCCATTCTCCCAACTGCACTTACACCTCTATGCACTGGAATGGAGTTAAAAAATAGATATTCGGGGTTTTTAATGCTACAAAGCTCCTGCCTGACAGAGCCGACGGCGGGAGCGCTCTGCAGAAGCATCGCCACTGTGTTCATGTGAAGAGGGCTCGGAGGGACTTTGTGGGATCCCATGCTGAAACCTCCTGCAGCTCGGGGCAGGGGATGCTGCCCTTCCAGCTGCTCTGGTGAACCGAAGGGCAAAACCTGCTTCGGCTCTGTGTGAAACACTCCGAGCCCCCCAGTGGGACACAGCGGCTGATGGCTGGCTCAAGACGCATCCTTCGCAAAGCTGGGGCGGTTTGTAAACAGTTCCTACACATCCAGGGCAGCCCAGGGGGAGGAGGAAGCGGGTTCTTCACAGTGAGCAGAGCCCTGAGGCCAGCGTGGGTGCCACCACCGCCAGCAGGAGAGGGGACCCCTGACTTCGTGGCTTTGACCAGCCAGGAGGGCGTGGGGCTCGGGGGGAGAAGGGAGGCAGCATCCCTGTGCAAAACTCCCCGCTGTGCTCCTCCAGCATCTCCCACCGCCCCATCTCAGCCAGGGCTCAGTTGGACGTGGCTGCAAGACCGGCCACAACCTTTCTGCAGCGTGTGGCTTCACAGCTGAGATGCCGAGGGTCTCCTTGTGAGGAAGAGGAGCCGTGCTGCCCATCTTCAGCCGCCTGCTGCATCCCTTGCCTGGGACGGACGCCTCCGGGTCACGCTGGAGCCAGGCACGGATGCTTGTGGCTGGCCTTGCTACCAGGCCAAATAAATACACGGTGGCAGCCGAGCACTGGCGGGCAGCACCTGCCCACAGAGCAGGGAGGAGGGAGGCTCGGTGCCTGCTATCTGACGGCGATGGACAGCCTGGGAGTAGCGAAGAGCGGTTCGTTAAGGGGTGGCCAAGATGGCTGCTGCTGGCTCAGCTCCTTCTCCAGCCTCTTGAAAAGTTTTTTGGACGCTTTCTTCCTGCGCAGCTTGCGCAAGCAGCTGAGCAAGCCGTGGTCCAGGGCGGTCTGCAGCAAAGAGAGGGGAAGGAGAGGATTTGAAGGGGTTGCTCAGACAGGCACGTGGGATGGGATGGGCTTTGCAAAACCCCCGTGAGCCCCAATGCCCTCGTGCCCACCTCCAGCACGAAGGCGGCGAAGAAGTTGAGTGTGGCGATTCCCAGCAGCAGCAGCTTGAAATTCAAGTCGTCGATGCCCTGCAGCTTCAGCAGGGTTTTGGGGAAGCCCAGCGGATACAGGGTCAGCCATATCATGAGGCCAAAGAGGATGACGAGGACCACCAGGAAGAGCACTGAGGGCGAGAAGGGGGAGGGCTGTGGAAGAGGCTGAAGGCTTGATTTCTCCCCTTGCCCACGCAGCCAGCCTCATCCTCACCATTGGTGTAGAGCGGCTCCCGAAACGGGTACCCCTTGGACATGGCGACTGCCAGGATGAGGTACTGGAAGCCGGTGACGCAGAAGATGACCGTGTTCTCATAGTTGGGCAGGTTCTGGGGAGCCGTCACCGTGCTGTTCAGTGGCACGTACCTAAGGCAGGCAGGGGAGAAAACGGGATCAGAGGGGGGCTTGAAAGGACAGGTGAAAAGAGAGTCCGGATGCTGTGCCACCCCCTGCTCCATCAGCACACAGCAGCCAGGTGGCCTGATGCTTCCTTGGGGTTGGCCAAAGTCAACGCTGTCCCCATTGCTAAACCCACACAGAGGTGGGCAGCCGGGTCCCGTACCAGCTCTGCGAGACGGTGATGAAGTAGCTGAGGACTTGCACGGTGATGAGCAGAGCCGTCTGGAGGAGCAGGCTGCCCAGCACGAGGACGCTGATCAGCGCCCCTTGGGGACGCTCCGCTCCCAGCTCCTTGGCGGGCCCCGTGCGACCCATCAGCACCGCCACGGTGGTGGTGATGATCAGGTCGAAGAAGAGGAACTGGAAGTCGCTCAGGTTGGTGTTAATCTGGGAGGGAGAAACCAGCGGCTCTCAGCCAGGCGGGTTAAAATCCAGCTGTGACACGGTGAGTGGGAAGCACCCAAAGGCAGCCCCGAGCACCGTGCGGTGCGTCCTGCTGGCTGCCCAGAGCTGTCTTCCCACATCCCCCCATGCCCACCTCCTGCCCAGACAGACGGACTCACCGTGTAGAGCAGCAGCACAGACACGAACTGCACCAGGCTGTACAGGGCCATGTACTTAAACACCCCGAAGGAGGTGACCAGAGAGCATCTGCCCTCCCTGCAGAGAGAAACAGACCCACTGTGCTGCAAGCCACACTCCAGAGAGGGGACAGAGGCACTGAGACCCCTCCGCCTGGTTTTATCCCCACCACGAAGCTGCTGGCTGCTCACCGGATGACCGTGGGCACACACTCGATGTTGGCAAGGCGGGAGGTGAACGGCGATGCCACGGATGCCTCTGCCTCCGAGAGCGAGATGCCCACATCAGCCGCCTTCAGCGCCCCGCAGTCGTTGGCCCCATCCCCGCACATCCCCACGCAGTAGCTGCAGAGAGAAGGGGTCGGTTAGTGACACCAGGACACGGGGAGAGCTGGGGGCTTTGGTGTCCTCAAGCTTGCACCCAGGTATTTGGGATAGTCCCTGTGTTTGGGAGGGGCTGGGATGCACAATCGAGCTGGGAAAGCCTCCGGCACACAAGAAATTCCTCGTGTCCACTTGCCCCCTTTTATCCCCCCTACATCTCGGGCCTGGGGGTCTTACTTGAGCTCCTGCAGGCTGCACACCAGCTGAGTCTTCTGGTCGGGCGACATGCGGGCAAAAACAGTTGCTCGGACGAGGATCTGCAAGGAGGGGACAGCTCAGTGCTGGTGCCACATCCCAGGGGGCAGCACCCAGCCCGTGGCTCCCTGCAGGTGGGATGGGGACGGGCAAACCTTGGGCAGCAGCTCAGGGAAGTGCTCGCGAACCACGGCGAAGGACTTGCCGTTCAGCGCCAGGTGGCAGGGCTGCGGGAGGCACCCATCCTGCTGGTACAGACCCTGCCAAGGAAAAACGCTCCCTCAGTGCACACTGAGCGGCAGGGAAAGCAGCTCGTTGCCTTGATTTTGGATAAAAAGCTTGTTTTGGTGATTGCCGTGCCGACTGCCCAGCCCCACAAGCATTGTGTGAGCACTGTCTGAGGAGCACCGTGCAGGCTGCATGCAGCGAGGGCGTTTGGAGCAGCTCTGAGCCACCGTTTCTGGGACATGCTCCCAGAGAAAGGAGCAGGTAACCTTCTCCTAAAGCAGGTATTTAATAAGGCAGCATCGCACTCCCGTTCACCTCTGAAGACAGCAGCACTGGAAAGAAGCCCGGTGCTCTGGGCTGGGCACAGCCCCCCGAGACCTTGCCTCCAGGCTCACCTCCGCGGGCTGCTCCTCGCCCTGTGAGAGCTCAGCAGGGATGAATTTCAGGGCCGCAGGTTTGTCGTGGCTGGGCGGGCAGGCGCTCACGAAGAGGACCTGCTCCTTGGGCTCCACCATGCGGCAGCTCCTGGCGACGTTCACGGCTGTCAGCATGTTGTCTCCTGCAGGCAGGGGCAGCGGCGTGGAGCTATCAAGAGTGGTGTTTGCAAGCCAACAACGGTCCTCGAAGCCCGGCAGGTGCTGCTCGCCTTGCTGCAGCGCCCTGCTAGCTGTGCAAATCGGGATGCTCGTGGGACATCCGCATTTGTGCTGTCAGGGGTCTGACAGCGAGCAGTTTTGCTGCTTAAGCAAACACCAGGTCTGAGGGTTGATGCTGCGCTGGTGAAAGAGGAGCCTGCACATCCCCACCTCTCTACAGCTGCAGATCCATCAACAAGGGTGGCCAAAAGGGACACAATGCAAACAAGTATCGGGGATGCACATAAAAAAGGTCCCGGGAGCCCTCGCTGTGCTTCCTGCCACATTCAGGCCGCTGATTTCTGGTGGAGAAACCCTTCATCCCTTGCAGATTACGGCCCCTCTGTGCCCAATCTCACCCCCAAGCCCAGTGTCCCTGTTCCCCCAGCATTGTCACCTGTCACCATGACGGGGCGGATGTTGGCGTTCCTCAGGAGGCGGATCACGGGCTCCGACTCTGGCTTGAGGACGTTTTTCATGACGAGGAACCCAAGGAAGGTCAGGCTGCTCTCTGCAGAGTCCCTGTGGGGATACAGCGAGCTGTTTGGCTTCACCAACAGGAGTGGATCGACACGTGTAAACCGGCCAATCCATCCGGGAGGCAGCCAGCAATTACTCCAGCATGGGGTAGGGTTTAATTGCTTGCAGGCTGCCAGGATGGGGCAGCTTGCAGGGCAGCAGAGCACAAAACATCCCCTGAAACACTCCAGGAGAGCAGGCGATCCCACTACTGAGATTTGCAGGAGTTGCTGCTGCAAGGCCCCAGCCCACCACCACATTATTGGTGTTTATGGGTATTTTGCAAGCACCAGAGCTGCCTGTAGCAGGAAGGAGGATTTGGGTTTGACACTGCCACTTGGCCTCTCTCGCCCTGGACCTTTCCCTTGCTCCCTGGCAGCATGTTACAGTCAGAGCTGGAAGCGGCAGCCAGCACTAATGGAAACAGCTCACGAGCCTGTGCCCTAAATTGGACCTCTGGCAAACACATGCCTGAAAACAAAGTGAATGGGATCTAAATGGAGAGAAACATTATTCACGCCAACCTCGTCAGCTGCAGGGCCTCCTCGAAGGTCGTCACCGTGCTCAGAGGTTTGTAAGCCAGAGCCAGGACGCGGAAACCGTCCGTGGTGTAGAGCCGCAGCATCTGGGAGAAATCTGCGGGCACTGCCAACCACAAGGGAGGAGCAAGGTCACAACGGCTCCCAAATCAAGCTGGGATGTGGAGGCCAAGCGCGGGGAGCCGTGGCTCAGGCACGTACCTGTTTCCTTCCTGCACAGGCTGGCCACCATCTCCGGTGCCCCCTTGACATAGGCTTGGGCTGCATCCTCACCAGGCAGCTTTGCCAGGACGCTTGTCCTCTGCAGGGAGGAGGAGAAGGGGAAGCGCCGGAGGATCCCCACGGGTGACTGGTGCTTCTGGGGGGAAAAGGGAGAGTCAGGGCTGGGCACGAGCTCCTGCCATGGGAGGTGCAACCGCTCTGGGGCTGCGAAGCACAGCGCAGCCTCCTCTGGGCTCACCCTGCCTGGCGGCTGTTCTGCCTCGGGTGGAGGCTTCATCACGGCCAGGACCTTCGTCCCAAACTGCTGGAAGCTGGGCAGCTCGCCGTCATCCTCCTCCATCATCTCCAGGCGCTGAAATCACGGCAAAGCCTTGCAAACCCCAGCTCTGCCCCGCAGATGGTTTTAACACCCCCTTTCTCCTCTCCCGGCAGAGCAGCCCTCCATCTCCCTGCGGACAGATGCCCCACTGCTTTTCTTACCCAGCCGGTGGACTCCATCATCTTGAGGTCCACGGGGTCCCCGATGGGCTGCGCCCGCAGCAGCGACACGGTGTGGCAGGCGGCCAGGGCATAGAGCAGGGGGCCGGCGGGCAGGTGGCGCGGCTCGTAGGCGATAGGCATGAAGCGGTGGTTCTCCAGCGGGACCACTCCCCAGACATCCAGCCCTTCCTCCGTGAGCGTCCCGGTCTGTGGGGACGGAGCAATGGGTCTGGACCAGCCTCCGAGCTGGAAACCGCGGCGCGGCGCTGCCCCAAACTCACCTTGTCGAAGCAAACCAGGCGGATCTTGCCGCACAGGTTGATGCGGGGAGGGCTGATGCAGAAGATGCCCTGTTTCTTCAGCCTGTTCTGGGCGTAGATGGTGCCCACGGTCATAGCGGCCGGGAGAGCCGGCGGCACGATGACGGTGACGAGGTCGAGGGCACGGATGATGATTTGTCCCACAGGAACCTGGTGCACAAGGGGTGTGTAAGCGGGGTGGGCACCTTGCAGCCCACGCATCGGCGCTGGGTCCATCAGACACGTGCGTGCGGGAATTGAGCAGCTCCTGCAGCCCTACCTGGTTTTTAACCAAGATGAGGATGCTGTACAGCGTGCCGATAAAAGCTGTGCGGGAGAAAGAACGGGCTCCGTTACAAAGCCAAGCAGGGAGCCTGGGTTCAACCCCTCGAGAGGAATTTGGCAATGCCTCCCTACCCAGGACGGCGAGGAACAGCACAAACTTCACAGAGTCCTTGTAGAACTTGAAGCTGACGGGCTTGGGGTAGAGGATGGAGGTGATGAGATCCCCTTTGGCCGTGCAGAACCCTGCGGGAGAGGGGCAGAAGGTCCGCACGCCCAAAGCCACTGCCCTGAAGGAGATGGCTTGTCCCCCGTGTGCCGCTACCTGTGCGGGTGACCACGGCCAGCACCTCCTTGCCCACGTAGGACTTGGCTTGGATGACCTGCGTCCCGCAGAACAGCGTGTGCCGCCGGTGCTCCTCGGGAGAGTAGACAGCGCTGGAGGCCTCGCCGCAGGCCGGGAGAGGCGTTTTCATCACTGGCACGCTCTCCCCTGCAGGAGAAACCCGCGGCGGTGAGGAACGTCGCAGAGGGAGCTTTATAACCCCAGGGTGTTAGGATCCAGCCAGCCTCTCCGGCAGCCTTTGTGCACAGGAACAGGTGAACACGAGGATGGGAAAAGGGGCTGCTGAGACGTGAGGTGTCCCTCCGGGTCCCAGTGCTCTCACCTGTCAGCATGCTCTCGTTGACCATGCACTCGCCCGTCAGCAGCGCGGCGTCGCAGGGGACCAGCATCCCATCCGAGGGGAGGCTGATGCAATCGCCTGGCACCAGGTCCGCGGAGCTCACCACTGCCTCCTCTGGAATAAAAGCCCGGCGTGTCAGGCATCACCCCCGCACCTGCCTGCCCACCACAGGGCGCCCACCGCCCCCCGGCTGCTCGCGGGCCCCGCGCTCACCTCCGTCAGGGCGGCGGACTCGGACGCCGACTGACATCTTGGCCATGTTCTGCAGCGTGGTGCTTTGCTGCAAGGGAGGGAGCCATCAGCAGCCCCTCGAGGGAACGGAAAGCTCAACGAGCACAGGAAAGTGCCCGTAAGACAATCGGGTCTTGAGTGCACCCGGCTGTGAACCACGTGCAAGGGATGAGGAAAGCTGCCCCGCTGCTGGGGCACGGGTTGTGCTCAGCCAGCTGCATTCAGCGCCGGCAGAGATGCCAAGCAGCTTCAGAGCACGGGTTATTCCACTAACACCCCACATAACCCACGTCCCAGGGTGGGAAGGGGGTTGCTAAGCTTTTCTCTCTGTTTTTCCCAACCGCTGCCCACCACCGACCTTCCTCGTCTCGTAGAGGGACAGCCCCAGGGAGATGGTGGAGATGAGGAAGATGCAGGCAGCGTAGTAGTAGTAGGCGTCGCAGACCCACAGCACGATGCTGAACACTTGGAAGATGTAGAAGGGGTTGAGTACCTGGAGAGAGAGCAGGTTTTGGGGAGGAGAGCTTCCTCCAGACCGCTGTGAGACCCCTGGGCTCCTCGGGAACCCACTGCTGATGCGAAGGAGAAGCTGGCCCTTCCCTGGGGCTGGGCACGGACTGGCTGAATTCTCCCAAGCCCCCCATCCTCCCCAGCTTTGCTTATGCTCAGGACTCTGAGGATGCTCTGCAACTACCTGGGGATGCTCCTGTCTGAGCTAAGGGGCAGGATGGGTCCCTCCTCTGCCTGCTGCGATCTCTGCCCAAGCTGCCTCTCCTAAAGTCCTCTCCTCCCTGCCAGCAGGGCCAGGCTCTGGGAGCGCTCGCAGGGCTCTCACAGCCGGGGACACGTCGCTCTCTGGAAGCACAGCTCTGGCCATGGGTGCGCACCTCCTCCACCAAGAGCCTCGCGTAGGACTTGACTGGCACCTCGATGAGGTTTGGTCCGTAGATCTTCCTCCTGCAGAGGGCAAAAAGAGCAGACGGGGAGCAAACAGGGGAAGAGCTGCAGTGCCAACCTGATGTGCCTCACCCCGTGCAATGCAGGAGTCAAACAAGGGCAGTCCAGCACACCTCGGTACCACTAAACCACCTCGCTGCTATTAAAACCCTTTTTCTTCCTCTCTCCATCCCTCCACAGGCCAGGGGAGCAAGTGGGTGGCACAGTAGCCCCGTGACCTCTGTGTATCACCTGGGAATGGCCCAGATTAATTCTGTGGTCTCATATCCAGGGAATTTGGTTAACGGTGGTAAAAGCTGCTATTTTAACTCCATTTCATTTCAAGCATGGTAAAGATTTGAGGTATTTAAATGATGATGCAGTGGTCTATTACCACTTGTAACTGAGCCCTCAAGGCTGTCCTTGGTTTTGAGGGCTGGCTGTGAGAAAAATCCCACGCTTCAGGATTTGCTTGACCCTTGAAAAATCTCAACCGGGTGTCCCAGGAAGCTGCTGAATCCCTACCTGGTGTTGTGGTCTTGCTGGTCGAGCCCTGCCTGGGAGAGGTGGAGATCTGCACAGGTCCAGCCTTCATCCAGGACGCTGGCAAGCCCGGGGGGGTAAGAGAAACAAGAAGAAATGGATTCAAAAATCAGCAGGAGCCTGGCCCGGCGGAACAAACAGCACGTCCAGGTCCTCAGCGACAAAAAACCCTTTAGGAAAGAGAGAGCATCTTGTTCCTTGGGCTCGGCCATGGCTTGTGGGTGCCAAGGCTGGGAACAGGAACAAAAGGGGCATAGTCTGGAGATCTGTGAGCAGTGCAGCGCTCATCCAGTGCCCGAGTGAGCTGCTCGGGGCAGCTGCCAAAGAGCTTTGCTCGGGCTCCTCTCCCCACTGTGACAGCCCTGCTCGCTGCCCCATGGACGGTGCCCAAAGGCTTTGCAACACAGAGAAAAGTTCCAGTGCGGACGTACATGGGCTAGGATGGGCTAGGACCATGCAGGGGGGGGCTCAGGGGCCAAGAGGAGCAGAGCAGGGATGCGGGGAGTGTTGCTGCTACGGGGCGGGGAGGGCAAGAGAAATACCTGACTTTGCAGTACGCCTGCCACCTTTCGATCCAGACGTAACGCAAGCCCTCGAAGAGGTAGTAGCGCAAGACGTTCTTCTGAGCAGAGCAGGATGGAGAAAGGAAGTGTGTTAATGGCACAGGAGGGCAGCCCATGCCCAGGGAGAGGATTTACGGGGTGGAGGTGGGGTCGCTGGTGCTACCTCTTCCTTCTGATGGAGCCGGATGGTGTCCCGGCTCTCCTCCTCGTCCGCCACGCCGATGGCAATGCTGGTTCTCCGGTCCTCCGGCCTGGCTCCTGGGTGATGCTCCAGGCTGCTGGGGTTGGGAAAATAAGCATCAATCCCTCCCCATCTGCTGCAAGCACAACCCTTTGTAGTCAGGGCTACGGATCTGAAGTGCTTCCCTCACGTAACATAACACAGGGGACAGGCCAGGAGCTTGGAAAAGCTGCTCAGGAGCACACCCAGCTGTCTCAGGAAGGGTAAATTCAGGTTAAAGGGGCTGTGAGGGATCAGCCCTGCTCTCACCTGCCTTCGCCCAGCACCTCCGTCCGCACACGCGTGGTGAAGCACTGCCCGAAGCGATCCTGCAACACACCCGGGGCTGGCGGCAGGGTCCGAGCGGGGGCAATCGGCAGCCGCCGGCTCCCTGCGCCCGTGCCCTGGCCCCATGAGGACTTACCCTGATGATGACCCAGTCTGCCTGGCCCAGGGCGCAGGGCTCGCACTTCACCCGCACCTCCAGGCTGGGTTTCCAGTGGAAGAGCAGCAGCAGCAGCCCCGCCGTCAGCACGGAGCACGCGTGGCACAGGGCCACCCGCCACGGCTTGGTCTGGTAGCCGGTGACCTCCTGGAAGGACACGGTGCCACGCGGGCTGGCTCACAGCTCGTCCACGGCCCCTTCACGTGCCCCCATCGCAGCCAGGCCCCGCTGCGATATCTGCCCCACAACAGGCTGCTGGCTTATTTACCAATCAACCCCAATAATGTTATCAATCTTAAATCGATCAAAGCCTCCTGGCGTGACGCGGCACCAGACAAGCTGCTCTGGGGCACCGAGGGCAGCGTCACGGCAAGGAAAACACCACAGGAAACAGCTCTCTCGTTCAACTGCTTGCAACCAGCCGTCTTTTGCTGATAATAAATGGTTTCCTGCCAGCCCGTCCCCAGCTCACCTCCCTCCCCGCACCGAAGCGCTTGGACGTACCATGCAGGATTTGTTGGCGTCTTGCTGCAGCGTCCCGTAGCCCGGCCGTGGGCTGCCCAGCAGCCTGCTGCTGTCTGAAAAGTAAAAGAGGAGGAAAAAACATTACCGACGGGCATCGAGAGCCTCACCAGATGAGTGGCAGTGGCTCAAAAGGAGGCAGAGAGGCAGGTCCTCGTGCTGAACCGCTATGAGACATCCTTGGGAGTGCCAGCACCAGGACCTGCAGCCTCACCTGCCTCCAGATCCCCGCTGGATGGAGGGAGGGGAGGAACCCGGAGCTGCTCAGGGTCGCAGCTGCCGTGTGGGCAGGGGACACCCCAGAGGTCCCCGGCCACCCCGGTGCCAGCTCCCGCCGCACATGACCGTCACGCGGGCGATGCCAAGGGAGCCCGGGGAGAAAAGCTGGCACAAACAGCGGCTTAGAGCCAGGGGGAAGGGAGCAGAGCTGGTGCAGAGCCAGGTCAAGCACTCAGCAAGCCTTCCCGAGCCGCTTTTCACGCTTATTTGCTCCCCGCGTTTCCTCCCGCCTGCCGGACGTGGGCCGGGCGCTGGGAAACGGCCACAAAAGCCGCTTTCTGTCACTTCATCCGCAGCTTCAGCAACCCGCCGTGCGACGCCCTCACAGCCCTAAAACAGCCTCAAAATCCACCCTGGACCGAAACGGGCGGCGTGCCAGGGCAGCGGGGCCGGGTTGATGCCCCAGCCACACGCCGCGGCCGCGCTGTTTGCAGAGGCAGGCGTCGCCCCGCGGGGCGCAGCGGCCGCGGTCTCTTCGAGCAGCAGCGGGGGAAGTACCACGTGGCACAAACGCAGCCCTGCAGCAAGCGGACGGTTTCCTGGCTGGCCGCAGGTTTCCAGGAGGGCACCGTTAAGGATTTGTTCGCTGCACGCGGGTGTTGCGAGGAGCTTCTGGAAAAGCCACCCCATCCGGATTGCTGGCGCGGCCGGCAGCCCTGCGCAGGGCTCTGTCCGGCCCCAAAAGCTCGTCTGCTGGGGACAAGAAACCCAAGGGAGGGTTCAGCTCAAATAAAAGCCCTCACAGGAAGGGCTGTGCATCCTGTGAGGAGCGGAAAAGTCGGACTGTTCCCCGGCAGGCTGCAGGAGGGGAGATGGCTGAAATGCCGCGCAGGCGACCCGTTTGCTCCCCGCAGCACCGCTGCCTTCCCACCTCGCCTCCCTGCTCTCTGCGGCAACGCTTCACTTTTCCTCACCCTTCCCTGCAAACCACAGACCTTTGGCAGGAGTGCACGAGCGCTGCCACAGCTGGTCGCAGCCCAACGCTTGCACGACCCCGTCCCCATCCCCGTGGGTTTTCTCACCTCCTGCGCCCATCCTGGCTGCTTCCCAAAGACCGTGAGCGAGCGAGCGAGGCTCTCGCCTGACTCACCCAGCCTCACCCCGCTGGCTGCAGGGCTGGGACGGGGTCGGGATGCCCCTCGTCACCTGGCCTGCTGCTGGATGTATCCGGGACGCATCCGGCACGGGGAGAAGGGAGGGCAGAGCGCGGCGAAGCTGCGCGACCAGTTTGCATCACAGCGGCCACACCTCGTCTGCAAACACAGCGCGGGGGCAGCCGCATCCCTCCTCCTCCTGCCCCCGCAGCAGTGTTTTGCCCCCGTGGTGAAGGCTGGAAGTGCTTGCTTCTCCCTCTGGAGCGGTCGTAAACTCAGCCAGGTGAGGAGGGAGCAGCGGGAGCACCTGAGCACCACTGTGAGGGGCTGAGGGTGCAAAGGGAACGGGAGCAAAATACCCCTGCCGACCCCAAAGCGCTGCTCTAAGGTGCCACCTGGCACCTTTCCGAGAAGCCACACAATTCCTGCTGCTGAGGATTGGGGGAAAACAGGGGAGAAATGTGCTCAGGGCACCCTGAGAGCCAGCGCAAGTCCTGCACCAGACCAGAGCTGGACACCTCGAGCCTACACGTCTCGTGGCTCTGAGCACCCCCCTGAAAAGCAACCCCAGCTGGGGACATTTTGCACATGCCAGTGCTGGTCCTGCCCCGAAATTTCACCCTGAGAGAAAGCAATTCTGCCCAGCAGCAACACGCACACTGACACCAGATGCATGCCGGTCCCAGAGACCTCTGCAAGCTCCCTTTGCAGCCGCAGCCTTTTTGTGGGCACATTTCTCAAAGCAAACCCCAAGGGGACTTAGAGATCTCCCTCTGCTCTCACGGTCCCCACCAGATGCTCCCTGCTCCACGCAGGGGTTCCTGAGCATCCTCCTCCTTCCCTCCATCCCCACAAGCGGGCTGGAAGTTGCACACAAGATGAGGAAGGTCCAGCCTACAAGGTCTGGCACCCACTGGTTGGTGCGAGGGGGCTGGCAAGGTCCATCCAGGCCCTTGGAGATGGGGAAACAGAAAAAATCAGGATGAGGTGAAAGCCAGGAAGGAGGGATGAGGGTTGGAAAACCGAATGTGTCAGCGTGTGGGTCACACGCAGCAATATTTAACGGCTCCAAAGCCAGACCCAGCAAGGGGTTAAACGCTGATGAGATCTCATCAAGTCTCTCTCCGGCACTTTTTCCAACATAAACTCCCTGTGCAGGCTACCGGAGGGAAACACGACACCCTGCCTGCCGCGCATCCGGAGCCAAACGTGTATTTCCAGGCGGTCGGGTCCGACCCAGATGTGGCATCATCAGCTGCGGGAGCACAGACAGAAAAAAGCCCCAAGGCTGGCAGAAACAACAGGGTGAGACGGGCTCAGCAGCAAGAGCTACAGGGTCAGTGCATGGAAGACGGGGTTCACGCTCTGCCGTTGCGGGTAATCCTGGACAAATCGCTCTCATCCACCTGCAAGCGCTCGAGATGGGTGGAAAAATAAATCCTAGTAGGCGAGGAGCCCCCGCAGCAGCCCCAAATCCACCCCAGGTGGATTTTGGTGGTTTATTTCCCCCCGGCTGGGCTCGCACCTTGCAACGAGGGATTGCGCAGGAGTGGGAAGGCGGCGGCGGCACGGGCATAGTTCGCTTGGCCACGTGCTGACGATGCCGGTGGTGATAAAACCCTTCCAGGAAGCCTGTCTGCACAGCGCTGGTGTTTTCCCCCATTGGGGACTGGGGGGATCTCTCCTCACGGCCCCGTGCTTCATGCTGGCCCAGAGCCACGGCTGCCTGCCGAGCCTAGAGCAGGCACCCAGGGGCTCTGGTGGAGGAGCACCCACTCGGGCAAGCCCAGCCAGGGGAATAAAATCAATATATCCGCACCAACCCGCTGCATTTCCCCAAATATCGGGTGGGTGAAGGGCTCCTGCCTTCCCCAGCGCCCACCTGCCCCTGGGCTCTCCTCTCAGGGAGCTGAGCCAGGAGCAGCGCATCTCCTGGCAGCCGCTTCTCCCCTCCCAGATTGGGTAAAAAAAAAATAAATTAAAAAAAAGCCGAGGTTTGACCCTGAAGGCTGCAGGACGAGACGGGCACAAGCCAAGGGGCTGCCCCCGTGGGACCCGGCACCTGCCCCCGACACGGAGCCGGGGCTGAGCCCACATGTGGGGGTTTCTGCCTCCCCTCCTGCTCCCTGGCTCCACGCTCAGCATCCCTGAAGCTGTTCCCGTCCCTGTGTCCCAGTGTCCGGCACAACCCCGGGCCCCACTCGGGGCGCCGCGGCCCCCACGCGCGACGCGGCCCCACCTCACAGCCCCCCCCCCGCTGACCTGAGCTCATGGCGGGCCCCGGCTGAGGCGGCCGCCCTGGGGCCGCGGCCCCACGCACACCGGGAGGCGGTGGCGGCGCAATGGCGGCGGCGCGCGGGGGCTGCCGGGAGTTGTAGTCCTCTCCCTCAGCGAGGAGATGGCCCCGGGGCTGTCCCCCAAAGGGGTTCGAGAGCCCGGCGTGGCTCCAGGAGGGGTTGGGGGAGCGGTGTGACCCCACAGCATAATGCCTGGGGTCTGTCCCCGAAAGGGCTCTGCGCCCTTGGGGTTTGTGAGGAAACGCACCAGGCTGTGTCCCCAAAAGGCTTTGTGTCCCCTCACCCACACCAGGCTCTGCATCCCCCCCTCCCGAATTGCTCGCACCCCCCCTGCAGCAAGCATCCCTCAGGGAAGGCTCCAGGGATGGGGGTGCTGAAGCCAGTAACCCCAAAATTTCCTCAGGTGGGGGAAGCAGCCCTACATCTGCCCCCCCAGCAGGCTGCATCGGCTGAAGTCTGGGCTCTTAGGTCCCCACCCACTGCAAAACTGTGTAACTTCTAACCAAAACAAAGCAAAACCCGGTTTATTTGTATTCCAAACCCATGTAACTGAAGAGAAGGACACACTGGGAGAGGAGCCCTTTGGCCTCCCAGTGGAAGCTGGTTGCAAAGCTTTTTTTTTTTTTTTTTTATTCAAGTTGTTCCAGGCAATGCCCTGGCTTCAAGTTGACATTTTGAAGCACCGAGATGCAAAGCAGACAAACATCTGTGTCGTGGAAGTGATAACAACACAGCCCTGCAGCAGGGACTTGCGTACAGCACCGGTTCTTACCCAACCTTAACCACAGCTCACCCAAGGCGCAGAAGGGAGGGGAAACAGGGACAAGGAAAGGCAGCCTGTCAGACATAACTAGTAGGTGTTAAAAGTGTGACCTATGGGACTTTGTGTCACATCAGATCTCAGGAACACTGATGTGTAGCTCCAAGAGAAAAGTTCTGTAATTGTGCAAGTGAGTATTGAAAGATCAGCCTGGCTTCTTAAGAAACCCACAGGGCTTTTTTACATGTACTGCAGGCAGAAACATAAGGAAAAGAAAATCATTTTGTGGGTAGGCCTTTCCAGAGCTGTACAGAGCAGCATTTTTACACCACCCCAGTACCTGTTGCTGCTCACTAGCTGTCACCAGACCACACCTCAGCAGCAGTGCACCATCATGACACTTCTAGAGAACTTTACTCATCTAGGCAAAGATCTGTTAAGCAGTGAAACAGAAAGCCCTTCCCATCTCACCACCCCTCCCAGTCTCTATCATTCTTATCAGGATGTCAGGACTACCCACAGTTGGTATTTAGAGAACATTTCTCTGAAAGTCAACGGCCGGGCTTTTCATCAAAGCTAGGGCTCTGGACTGGGCTCTCCACATCAGGGTAAATCCAACTCAAAAATTCTTTTTCCCCCTAACATGCACAGCACTAAGACTGCAAAAGGCTGCATGAAGTAACACCCTACCCTGGGTATCTCAAGCTTGAGAAATCTGGAGCTTAAAACCACTTGTGCTAAAGCAGAGGAAGGAGAAAGCATCAACACCATTTCATGCTCTGATAAATCTTAGCTATTTTAGGACTTAGAAAAAAATAAGCTTCTCAGCAGGGCCATGTCAAGACAGCTCATTTCCACTGACTTCACTGGGATTCCCCCCTGCAACAGCAGTGCTGTAAGGAACCTCAGGAAGGACACAAAGACCTTCCCAGTGGCAGTTGCCACTGCCACCAGTATTTTGCCACATATTTGCACGCTCTGAGCACCAGGGCCTTGCTTTGCTTCATATCAAGGAGCCCCAGTACACTTCAGAACAGTGAGATTCTTCCAACACCTCCCCTCTTTCCCAGCCACTGCCATTGTTTTCTCCTTGCTCATCACCACAACACTCACTGCTTATGGGCCTCCCTGAACACTGTGTTCCCTCTGAAGTTCAACACTTCATATTGGATGAAGCCCATTACAGAAATGTCTCCGTTCATCTCTGCTGTGGGGCCACTTTCTAAATTCCATCCCACAGCAGAACCTGAGGTGACCCCATCCTCTGATACACTCAGAACTGCAAACCAGAAAGGTCTGGGACTCTCAACTACAGGCTTACCCACTTGTCCAAGAGGCAGAGGCACTGGTTCAGCATTGTTAGTAAAGCAGCAACTCGTATTTTTTCTTTACAGTATTTATTGTACATGCAAGCCTATGGAAAAAACATCAAAAATTCCCACTGGAGACTTCTCTTGCTCAACCAGGTATAAATTACTTTCAGGTAAAGCATGTCCGTGTTACACTTCCAGTTAGGAAACAGCATTACGCAGCGGCTGCCTTCTCTTTGTAAGTTGCCATCATCTTCTTGATCTCAGCAATTGCTTTGCCAGGGTTCAAACCCTAAAAAGAGAAAGTTCTGGTGAGTTTAGAAATCAGCAAGTTAGAGTATCCTCCCTCACCTTGCTTCAACCCAAGTCACCATAAACTCTCAGCTACACTGCTACTCATAAAAACAGCTGACAGAGGAGTGCTCAGCAACCATTTTTTAAAGCTGGAGCCCAGCCCAGCATTGCACTTCAAGTGCTGGCAGCGTACAGGATACTGAGGGCAGGCTGGGCACTGCAGCACGCAGAGCCCCCTGGGATAAGGCGTGCTGATGCAGGTTTGCTGCAATCCAGCCTCGATGCACAAGGGAAGAGCATCCAGCCCGGGGTCAGACTGGCACTGCTCCAGCTGGGAGCGGGCACAGCTTGGAGCACACCTCCTCCACCTGGAGGCTGAGCCAGAAGCGCTTGAAGAAAAATGCTCTTTTGACTACAGAGGACTGGTTTTAGTCAGCACTGCAAGGATCAGAGAGAAGAGTAAGTGGCTGAGTGATAGGAACTCTGAAGTTCAAGCAGGACTGAATTCAGGACTTCTAAGGGTATTTATTATGAGATGACTTCTGGTGGCAGGAAACTGCTTGACAGTGATAGCACAAGAAGTGCGTTTGTTTTTTTTTCCTAACCTGAAACAAAAAAAAAAAAACACTGTATTTGAGGACACTAGGGGAAGTGGGCAAGAATACCAAGTCACAAGATGAAAATGTTCCTTGTGCAAAAGGCAACCATGTCTTCCAAAAAAAAGTTTTTCTGTGAAACATGTCACAGAGGCCCCTAATCCTGCGGCAGTGCTAGCAAACCAAGCATGCCTAATCTCAAAATGAGAGCGGGGGATCACAACTACCCTGCCATATCATTGCAGGGACAGCAGCAGCACTACGAGACAAAGCATGAACAGGAAATTACCCTGGTGCATAGCTCACCACGCAGTCGTACGGAGCTGATCAAGACAACAGCCAGGATTACAGCTTGTGAGGGGAAACGTGTTATTAACCATAGACGTATCTCTTAATTGACAGACCAAGCCCCACTGTGCTATTTCCCTACACTAGGTACAGCCAGATCTTCAGATTGAACCTTCACCTTTATCTGAACTACGTCTGACACCAGATCACAATAAGCCACCCTAGACAAAAGGGGGATTATCGGTAGTCAGTGAATCATGTTAAATACACAGAAGCAGCAGGCAGTGCTCCTGACAAACACTCATCAGTCCAGATCTCAAGCACCTTATTTTTCCACATCCGTGATCCACTCAAGCATTTGTCTTCATATTACTTCACAGCTTGAGAAGAATTTTGCTTTACCACTAGGTGCAAGCAACATCTGACTAGAATATAACATGGCTAGCAGGAAAATGAAACTTGATTGTCTGCCTAACCACAGGCCCAAAGTCATTGCAAGATGAGGAAGAAGCACACTCTGATTTGGGAAAGGCTGCTCAGTTCTCAACTGAAATACTAGACAGAACAGACTTTCTGGGAAAAGCCCTTACAGCAGGATGTCAGCATAAAACACATCCCCCAAAGGCGCTGAAAACTTGCCATAATCTTCTGTGTTACGCAAGTTGCACAATACATCAGGGAAGTGCTGCTGCTGTTGAAGTGTAAGCTAGCACCGTGTTGGGGTTAAGCATATTCCTCACAAGGCTAACAGCACTGATCAGACTCCACAGAGGACAATCTTCCCTATACCATTCCTGGCAGCGTCCCTTGCATAATCACGTTACGGTCACAATCTTACAATCTTGGAAACAGAGATGTTCCTGTGAAGTCCAACAAAAACTTTGCCACATCCTCTTGTACAGTCACTGTCACAAGCACAACGGCTGAGAACTCACTGTTTCAAAAGGTGAAAGAAACACACAAGCCAAGGAGAGCTCAAGGAAAACAAAAAGGGGGCATTTTCCTACCAGTTTGAAACAGGGTGCTTGGAAATAAGCCAGCAATCCCCGAATGGACATATGCTAGAAGAACACATACCTTTGGGCAAGTTCTTGTGCAATTCATGATAGTGTGACAACGGTAGAGAGAAAACGGGTCTTGAAGTTGTGCCAGGCGTTCCTCTGTGTAGTCATCCCTGGAGTCAATCATCCAGCGATAGGCCTGAAAGTCAGTGTCGTTTGACACACCAAATGATTCTTCAAGGTGAAGTAATCAGTGTGATATTTTAAAAGCCACACCTAACCCAGGAATTTTGGTCCAAGATGTGGACTACGTCATGCTGTCCCACTTGTGCTTGCAGATATTTGTAGGGCTTTTAGCTGAGGAGTCCCTCAGCAGTCCCACAGGACGTGTGGGCTCTGTCCTTACCTGCATCAGTACCGCAGGACCCAAGTACTTGTCCCCGTTCCACCAGTAACTGGGACAGCTGGTGCTGCAGCAGGCACACAGGATGCACTCGTAGAGTCCGTCCTGCACACAGATGAAAGACCACAGTCAAACCACTCCAGAAAAAACATGATGAAGCCTTTTTTTGTTTTTAAAGAGGGGATTTACACAAGCACGTGCTTCCTTCACCACTTTCCTCTCTAGCGGCCCAATGCTATCCTGTGACTCTGAAAGCCTTACGCTGAAGAACTGCTGCTGGCAGAAAGCAAAACCTACACACGGGTCCTTTGAAACAAAAGGCACACAATCCTCCCCCTTGGCCCCTACAATATGTATTTTTTTGTGATAATCAGAGAAAAAAGTAAAAACTGAGGAAAGAAGTGGAAATCGACCGATTTGCCTTGCTTCCAGCCTGTCCCAATGAGTGGCAAAGAACAGAACACACACACAACCAATTAGCAATTCCAGGCCATGTTACACAAGCAAAATCCACCCAGGAGCCCAGGGGAGAAGTGACGAGCTCATCACTTAGCATGTATGTTGAGGGGATCCCCAATCACTTACAGAAGGGGAATGGAGTGAGCCTTTGGCCATCGTGTGCTTTCTACAGGGCTGAAGGCCTTTTTATTTTGGGTACTGACGAAATGAAAGGTAGATGTACATGGAGGTACCACGGGGCAGAAAAGTCTCCCAAATCTTATCTCAACCAATTCCCCAACCTAGAAGAGTCCAATCTGGCTTAAACTATGTATCTGAAAGTTGTTTTTTAGGACAAGTCTCACTAAGTTTAGTTTAAAAAAAACACACAATGCCAGAAGCTCCTGGGAATTTGTAGCAAATCTACTGCATTGTAAGGACTGCTCCAGTATACTTAGGGACTTGCCCAAACTAGTTAAGTCACAGTTACCTTTTGCTCTAAATTTGTCTCATTTTTAATTGTAACATCACAAACTGTTGATGATTTGAAGAACAACGTGAGAGTTTTTTGGTTGCCTTTGTGTCCAACAGCTTCTTGAGCACACAAGCTATTCCCAAAGCAAGAGGAAGTTAAATGATGAGAAACATCAACTTTACTAGTGGTCAGAAAGATTCACAGACAGCTCTTGCAGCTACTCGTAGGTTTGCTTATTTCTCCTTCAATGAGAAGGTGACTTCAAAGATGCTGCTTTATAAAAAGCGTGGGAGAATCCCTTTAGTCCTTACATATGCCATCAGATAACATTAGGAAGCAGTGCAGAAAAACTAAGTGCTGCCCTTGGATAGAAGCTATTTGAAACTAAAATCCTGTGGTTGTTAAGACTTCACAGCAGTAGTTGCATGGTGCTACTGATGTTCTGGGCACATGACAAGTCTATTCATCGGATGCTAACTTCACAGCAAACACACAGAATGGGAAATTTTAAAACATCACTGCAGAGAATTAGGCTGCAGCTCATGTGTTTCCATTAAATCCCCTTCAATCAGCCTTCCTCTCTGTTGCTTATATTCACCCCTTTTACCGCTTGCCAAAATCTACACTGCCTGCCCACTCTGAGCCTCCTCAGTGGCAGCGCTGCAGCAATGATCACAGCAGAGCACTGACAGGCCGAGCTTCAAATTGCCGAGCGAAGGATCCATCAAGACAGGCCAGAGACAGAAGAGAAATCGCTGATTTAACAATACTTCCTGCAGCAGCCAAGGTAATCCAGACAATAACTTACCTGCACTATAAGCTCTTTTTAAAATACTATCCCCTCCCACCTCTTCAGATGGTTCCTTAGAGCCCCCTCAGCTTTGTGCAGAAGCTTTGAACCAAGAACACCGAGTTCCCAGAAAACCCCTGAAAATAACGCAGCGCTCAGGACAGACATCCAAAGACTCTCACCAATATCATGCATGTCTCTACATCTGAGCAGGTTTAGCTTTTGCCATTAGTTTCAGGGCTGTAAAACCCAGCAAGTAATGACAAGACAGCACTGCTTAGCATGCTGCAGCTAGGTAACGCAGACAGTGCTGAGCTTGACAGCCTACATCCTGGCATCAGCTGCAGCGTCTGATCTCTGCTGGAATATTACAAGTCTCTACCCATCACAATGTTTTTACAAACACACAAGTTTCACGGCACAGACAGTGGAAATGAGGTCAGAGTCCTCAGCACAACTGTGTTCTGCATTTCATTAGCAAATGTTACCCCTAGCAATGCAGACATGCCATGACACTGCATTTCAGGGACCACATTCCACCCACATCAGGCTTTGTACCAGACAGCTTTGTCATTAAAGGAACTAGAAACTACTGTACTACATTTAACCCTGCTCTTATCTGGAAGGGATTTCAATGGTAGACAAGAAGGGTAACCAGTTTCTGACGGTCTTCTATGGACTGCAGGTACTGCTCCTTGCCCTGTTTCGACTCATCCTTCTTCTTCAGGTAAGGCTCAATGGATTTATACTGTGCGTAGAAGTTACTCAAGTCCTAGAAGCCAAAAGGCAAAAAGATCACATTTATTAAGTGGGACTGATGTCTGAGAGACCAAACTTCTGCTATCATTCAAACAGAAGGTGTTTTGTACCTCAACCTGCCGCATTCCTCCTAACGAGGCAAGATTTAGTCACCACTGGTAAGCAGACCCACCCAAGCCAGAGAGCATCAGCAGGAGTTAAGACGTGAGTTGTGGGATGTGATCTTGCTGCCATCTCCCAACATTATCCCTCCTAATCCAACCCAAACCCCACGCCGCCTGGGATGGTGTCACTCTTGGTCACAAGCTGAAGAGGGCAGATACTCACCGGAACAAGATCCTTCACCACATACATGTGGGGGAGGGGGTAGATTTTAGTGATCTTGCCCAGATCAGGGTCAATCCTTTTGGTGCAGGCCAGGGTGTTTCCGCCAGCGATGTTCATAGCACAAGAGCCACAGATGCCTGAGTGGGAGAAAAGAACAAAGCATTAGATGTTTATTTACTCTTTTATCCCGATTGAGAAAGATCCTCTTGGCCCCAAACCTGCCCCTGGCTTGTCTTCCATTCTGTTGTCGTTAAGGAACTCTCTACGTGACAAGGAAAACGCCAGAAGTTGCCACTGAGCCAAACACGTTGCTATTCAAACACAGAACAAATGCTGGAGTCGCTTTCATTAATGCCTAAACACATTCTCAGTGTTGAGCTTCCTTCCACAGCAAAACAAGTGGTTCAGACAGTTCACCACTTCACATCACGCATTAGCTGTACGTGCTACTTGGGGTGGGGAAAACATTCAGCTTTGCTCCCAAGTTCCAAACGGGGGCCTGACGCGGGGCAGCTAACGCTGGGACTGTAACACAGGAGGCAGATGTGTCCCCCACCAGCCCCACAGTTATGGTCAAAAGCATCCCTAAAGGTCAGGAGCACAAAAATAAGTTCCCAAGGCAGAAGATTCTTTCTGTAGCAGGCTGTAGTCGTGCCATACACTGCTTTCATTAACTCCTAAAGGTGAGAGGACACTCACACAACAAACAGCATATAAATAGCTCAACAAATGGATTAAGTGACACTGCTCGTGATCGCCCGGTAATACAAGGAACAGATGTAGCCCAGGAAAGGGCAAGGTTCACAAGAAAAAACATTGCAGAACTGCCACAGATCCTGCTCAGGTCAGGAGCTAGCTCTGGCATCCAAATCAGACCGATGCCTAAGACATTGCAATCGAAAGACAACAAGTGCTGAAGGGCGTAACTAATTTCAGAGGATTTGACACGCATCAATTGACGTGAGTCAGGGAAACGCCACCGCTCCTCGCGCTGAGCGAGCCAGTCCTCCGTGGCACCTGGGGCACTGGCAACCTTGCCCTCACTGCCAGGCAAAGACTGGCAATCGAACAAGGCTGTTCCCACCATGAGAGAAACGGTTACGAGCATTTCTCAGTCACCCTGAGACAGAACCAAGACAACTGGAGACTGCAGACATGGGCCCATGAGCAAGCAACACAAACACGTGATCAGATTTTTTTTTTCCCCTGTATGGCAGAAAAAGAGAAGACCAAACCAGCCCAGCTTGAAAAATCTGTCTTCAGATTCTCAAAGAAAACTATTCAGTGCAATTATGTCCAGCTGCTCAGGAACCGTGTCTGCTATCTAAACATCAGACACTGAGAACAACCACACTGGATAAAATTCCTCTGCCTGCTATGCAGATTCTACAGGAAACGGCTGCACTGAGGGATGCTTTTCACTTAGATCTGTGTCAAGATATCTGTAGGCATCAGAGAATTAGACCTAAGTTTCCAGTACTTGCAAACCCACCCCATTAAATCAAAAGTCGTTCCATAAAGGCATCCTCCCTTCCTGCGTTTCCACAATCATCTTAAGCTCAGCATACCGACCTTACCCATGAATTAGGATTTTTTCTCCCCAGGGTAGAACGTCACCCGGACTGGTGAGTTTGAGTGCAGTTAAACAAATACACTGATTTGTACCTGCCTGAGAACCAGCCAGGAACTCTGCTGTGGAAAACCACCAGATGGCCTTTTCCTCAATCGTTCAGCTTAGTCAAAGGGCCAAAAAAGATTCCTGAAGCTATTCCTAGAAGTCATTCACACTCCTCCAGTTCCACCCCTGCTTATTTCCTCAGCAGCACCACGCGAAGCAGCCCCTTACATTTCACTCCCGTTTGCCACGTTTTTCCCCCCCAGTTCTGCTGTTGTAACCTCTCTTGCTAAACTTCCCTACGCAGTCTGTCACTGGAGGGCAGCAAGATGAACAAGATTAGGACAGAAACAGGAATGACTGGGGCTGTCTGAGCACACTGCTTGCAGCTCGGCGTTGTGTGATTACACCCTGCGAACACGAGCTCTACCTTCCCTGCTTGATTCACTGAGGGATTTCATGGACAACATCTGGAAGAGAAGAGTGGTACGCTGCGGTCTGCCCTGAAGTTTTCCACCAGTCACACACACACCGTCAGCATTAGCTTTTATTTGGACAAAACAGTCAGTTTAGCAGTCTTAAACATCTTCCTTACCTTCCCTGCATGACCTGCGGAAGGTCAGAGTGGAGTCCAACTCGTTTTTAATCTTGATCAGAGCATCGAGTACCATGGGCCCACATCTATAGCAGAAAACAAACTCAGTGAAGCTGTATAATTTCCCCCAGCCTCACTGCTTTATCTCTAGCACCAACTCAGAGCCACCTAAAAGGACTTTCATCTCGGATACAATTAAATACACACTTTGTTTTGCCAATCCCAGGCAACAAGATAGAGATCGCTTGATCAGCAGCACAACCCACCCGCCTCGGCACAGCGGCTCACCCCAGGGTCAGAGTGGGACAGGAGCCATTTATTTCGCTGATGCCCAGAAGATTTGGCTCAGCTGGAGAGGGTTCAGACAGCACAACTGGAAACAACGTGCAGCTCTACCCCTTCTCGCCTCTTAAGTCAGGTTTTGACAAGTCTGCCTGTCCTCATTAGTCACAGGAGGCAATGCTGCACGCAAAAGCAAACAAAACTTCAGTAATGTTATAGACGGCAGGCAACACCCAGAAATTATTAACTGGTGCAAGTCAAAGCAGCAAAGTTCGATTTCGCTGTCACGTGGTGCTTCAGCAGCGCTGCGTGGCTCTGAATCTGAACGCTTCAGGAAGGGCCCGAGGTGAATTCCTCCGGCAGGAGCACGGCAGCAGCTGAAGGAAGTCAAGGCATGTGTGCCCCTGCCAAGGTTTCTACACCACAGGGCAGCCCGTACCCTCCTGCGGGATCACGGAGAAACGCGAGCTTCCTTGGTGTAGCTACCCCAGTGTGCAAGCTGGAAGCTCAATACGAGCAGCTGACTAGAAGCAATAAGTGAGACAATAAAACTTCCACCTTATCTCCAAGGTCTGGGACTATGAGCCGTGCTTAAAACTGCTTCCTTTTGGAACATGCCCCCAAATTTGCCGTATAAATATAGCTCATTACAGCCACGAATTCACTGAGGTCTTCAACATCAATCAGGGACCCAGGTGAAACCTCACAGAGTCACAAAATGAAGTGACCATTGTATTGCTGACAGCTGCTGAGACGCTGGCATTCAGGGGACACTTGTATTTGTCACAGCTGTCACCACGGGGTGAGGGAGTGGCAGCAATCCCACCTGCTCACAGCAAGATTTATCAAGAAATAACACCGGGCCTCTCCCATGTTGATGTGCTGCGTAACACGGCTGAGGCGCTGCCTCCCTGACTGCTCTAACGTGGTTTTAACGATCCCTGAGGCCTAATGAGACTTCTGACACCTTCAGCTGTCAACTCGGAACCCTCTCCAGCACCCTGCGTTATCGCCTGTCAGATAACGCGCGTGCACACGCGGCCCCGGTGCACCTCCCTGCCGGGGAAGCTGAGCAGCCCTCTCCCTAATCAGGTGCACTCACTTATTCAAATCCACCTCGTACGTCTGCATGCGGGGCTTGTCCCCAGGCTTATCGGGATCCCATCTGTAGATGGAAAACTTCTTGATGCGTGGCGCTGCTGCAGCAGCTGTCTGTGCTCCCCGACAGATCTGCATGTGAACAGCAGCAGAAGGGCCCTTAGGTCCCTCTGGGCGGCTTTTAGCCGGCAACAAAACGTCTCCAGGCTGTGCGCTTCGGGGCCAGAGCTGCAGGATCCATCGCTGGCTTTGCATTCGGGCACGCGTGCAGAAAACCCTTCCAAGGATCTGCCAGGGCGGCGCACCTTGGCACTCCTCTGTCCTGGGGCTCTCTCCTCTCACAAGAACCAGGGGGCACAGTCCCAAAACTCAAGGACAACACTGAAAGCTGTGCCAGCCCCACAGCTGCCCTGAGAGCCGTGGCCCTACCCTGCCCTGGACTGAGGGCCCCCTTCTCCCAGTGCTCCCCTGGGAGCCCCTCTCCCCTGCAGGCCCCCTGCCCCAGCTCACCCCACAGGCTGTGTCTTTAGTGCTCCTATCCCCGTGCCCAGCCCTTTACTATCCCCTCCTGGACCCCCTGCATCCCTCAGCCCCCGCCTCCCCCTCAGAACCCGCCCCAGCCCCCCTGCCAGCCCTCTTTATCCCAGCCCCTCCCCACCACCCAGATCCCCTCCCCCTGCTCCTACCTGCCCCGAGCCCCGTTCCCATCCTTTGCTGCACCTGCACCCCCCTCCAGCCCCCCAGCTTTCCCCCAGACCCCTCTGCCCCACTCCTGCTGCCCCCCAGACCCTTCCAGCCCCCCTCCAACCCCCCCGCGCACCCTCCTGCCCCCCAGACCCCTCTGCCCTCCTCCTACCCCCTCAGACCCCTCCTCGCCCCTTTCTTCCCCCCCCAGACCCTCCCTGCCCCCTCCACACGCCCCCCAGACCCCTCCGCCCCCCGCCTGCCCTCCAGCTCCCCCCGGCCCCCATCAACGCCCTCCCGCTCCCTCCCCACCTCCCTCGGCCCCCCCCCCGCTTCCAGGCCCCGCCGCCCGTCTCCCCGCAGCC
Source organism: Aythya marila (assembly GCF_965140915.1). Taxonomy (NCBI): domain Eukaryota; kingdom Metazoa; phylum Chordata; class Aves; order Anseriformes; family Anatidae; genus Aythya; species Aythya marila. Next base: position 7,286,317 of record NC_139062.1, on the reverse strand, counting down.
CCGGGGCGGCTCCGGGCCCTCACCGGCCTGGGCCCGGCCCGCAGGAGCCGCGCGGGGACGCCGCGCCTCAAGGAGACTCCCACCACGGCCGCCGCCATCTTGGCGCTGCGCACTTCCGCCCCCCAGCCCGGAAGCGGAAGGAGCCGCCCAGGCCGACAAAGAGGAGAAGGGAGGCGGGAGGGGTCGTGCTGGCCGCCATCTTGGGTGTGGCGGCGGGCGCGGCGAGGCGCCATGTTGAGTGTGGCATTGCGCTGTGGCACAGGGGGATAGCGCTGCCCGTCCCTCCCCCTTTTTGGGGATTGGCAGAGCAGGACGGCCCTCCTCGTGCTGAATCCCACCCTTATTCTTTTTTTTTTCTTTCTTTTTTTTTTTTCCAAAGCCTCAGCACTGGGCCAGGCAAAATGGTGGGTGCCAAGATGGCGCCCCCGCCCCAGCGTCCCCCTGAGCGCCCTCCTCTGCTTCTCTCGCCCTTATCCCCGCCGTTTTGTCACGCTCCACCTCGTTTCCCACAGCAAATTTATTAGTTAACTGAAGTGCAAACAACACACGCCAAAAAAGGCGGCCACGGGCCAGGGAGGTGGCGGCGCGGCTATGGTGTGGCGTGCCACCAGCAGAAGGCAAAGGGCCGGCGCTGGACGTTGGTGCCGCAGCGCACCTCCCCGAGCTTCCCGTGGTACGAGGCGACGTCCTCGAGGAAGTGGCACCGCAGCCCCAGTGGCTCCAGGAGGCTGCGGACATGGTGCTCCAGGCAGCATTCACCACCCAGCACTGGGCCGAAGGGCTTGGGGATGCCCAGGTCCTTGGCCAGGATGATCATGGGGACCTGTGGGGTGACACGGGGCGCTTTAGGGGTACCCAGCAGCATCCCCAGCTGAGAAGCCAAAGGAAAGCAGTTGGTGATCCTCCCAAAATTGAGTTACGGCTGTTACTTTCTGTAGCCTCCCTTCAGGAGATCCAGCACTGTTTCCCTTATTTTTTTATATATTTAAACCTTGCCATTTCACCACTTTGAAAGGTTTTCACCTCAAAGCTGTTCAGGTTAACCCAACCATGAGCAACATGCATCAGAGACACAAGGTTACAGCTAACGGTAGTCAACCTGCAGAGCCTGTATGGAGGTATTTTCCCTTTCTGGGCAGGAAAGCACTATGCTTTTTTGGACATCCTTAAGGACGGGAGGATCATGGTCATGGGCTTAGCTATTTTTCCTCTCCACAGCTCAAAACACACAGCCACTGACTGGAGAGAACGCGAGGAGCAGGGACACCTCTCACCATGTTGGGGAAGTACGGCATGGCCTTGCCTTGCTTGTCAAGCTTGAAGAGCGCTGGCAGGTCGATGATGTCCTCCTCTGTCAAACCCAGCTCCTTCTTGAGGATGTCCCTGTTCCAGTCAATGCAGCGCTAGAAGGAGAGGAGAAGAAGGGACTGGGGGGACAGGCAGGCAAACAAGGTTCCCCCAAGTGGCCCTGTGGACACTCTCATGCAGGAGGAGAACATGCCAAAATGCAATACCTCCTTTGAAAGTTCATGCCACCCTGGGGCTGTTATCACAAGAAATATTGGTTATCATCAGAAATATCAGCTGTTACCTGAACGTACTGATTCTGCTGCACCATAATGTTGTTGGAAAGGACCTTGTTAATTGTCACTCGTTTTGTGTCCGTCCCCGAATATCCTACAAATGCAAACCCCGATGGGTGAAATGGATGCCTGCAGGAGCCTGGCTTAAGATGTGGCACAGATATGGAAAAGTTCCCCAAAATCCCAATTTGCCGAGCTTGGATTAAGGTTTTGGCTTGAGGTTGAGGCTGCTGGGAATCCCATTTCTTAGCTTACTGGGAAACCAAGCAAGAGGGAAAGCTTTGCCTTTTTCACAGTATCTTCACCTGACCTGGAGAGCATTGGAAAGTTTGTATCATCCATCCTCCTGATGATAGAGCTAATAGGATAACAGTTTCTATGCTGTCGCAATTCCCAGCTCCATAAGATCAGAGGTATTTCCTCCACAGAAGCCACCTCTTGTTTTGGGAGGTTCGGCTCCTAGGCAGATAGCATAGTCCCAGAGGGCCCTGTGGTGGCATGGGTGTCCTTTCCCGACTTCATTGAAGACAGATGAGTATTATCCCAAACAAAACCTCAGTCAGAGGCTGCCCAAACTGGCTACCAGTCCAGAGTGACTGAAATGTCTTTGGGGTGACGTGAGACCCCCAGTTGTGTCACTCTCCACTGGAGCTGGTATTTACAGAGATGCTCCATCCCACCCCACCAGCATCTCCTCTGGGCAGAGGGCTTTATCCCTCACATCCCACTCACTTTCCCAAAATAGGGCTCGAGGGTGGGCAGGCATCCTGCCCAAGGACAAGCATGCCAGTCCCTCTTGCCAGCCTTGAAGGGCAACGGTTTGGGAAAATGTCCCCTTCCCTGTGCCCCCAACACCCGCATGTCACTCCAGGCATGTCGGGTGCTGCCGCCCTCAGGCTGCCTCACCCTACATCAAAGCTCAGCCTTTATTTTAGGGACAGGGATCAGCACGCTTCCACCCACCCCAGTGGGATTTGCACAATTCCCCCTGGGTTGCCTGCTGCCCCCTTGCCTTTGAACATGGTGGCTTCGCCCTGGCCCTCCTTCTGCTTCTCCCGAAAGAGCTTGTAGCACGCCGTGGGGCTGGCCATCAGCATCCGAAATCTCTGGGACAGGTGGGAGGGAGAACAGTCACTGAAAGGGGCTTATCCAAAACCATTGCATTCATACCCCTCCCTGGGGAAGCTGCCCTTGGCTTGTTTCTGGCCTTTTGCGAACAAGTTGAGGTTATATTCTTAAACATAGAGGTATTTAATGCAGTGCTAATAAAATACACCTGAAGGAGGGTGATTTACTACTGGTGTTGAAGGGAAATACCTAACCCAAGGGGTCAAATGCTGCTGGGGCTGCCCCAGGCGGGAGGGATGGGGCAGGGGGGCAACTGCAGCCTGGATGCAGTGGGGTCCAATCCTGCCCACCCCCCTGGTGGGGTGCATGAGCCCTGGGGAGGGCAGGGGGAGTGCTGCTGCTGGCTGTGTTGGTATTTCAACCTCTGTGTGGATTTTTTTTTGTCTCCAGGCGGGTGTCACAAGGCAGGGGAAAGCCAGGGAGGATGGAGCAAGTGCTCTGATGCCTCACGAGCAGGCAGAAAAAGCAGCATTTTCTGCTTTTTCGAGCAGCAAAAAGTGGCATGTTCCCGTGCCACTGGGGGAATCATGAATGCATAGTCTGAGCCCTATGGGTGTCCCAGCTTGCTCTGGTCTTGGTGATCTCTTCTACAGGGGCTTAGCACAACCTAGATGAAGGCAAAAGGAGGGTTCCTGGTGTGTGTGTGTGCATAATGACTCCTTTTCTGAACCATCCTGCCAAGGGTTTTCCCCAGAGGGAACAGTCTGTTTCTCAGAGGCTAGCTCTTTCCTACATCTTTTTTCCCCCTGTTTCCAGCCCATCGGAGAGATGCTGAGCAGCAGCGAGCCCTGGGCAGCTCATATGAGTCTCCCTTTGCAGGCACCTTTTCCCTGATCTCTTGGGGTTGACAACAGCTAAGAAAATCCCTTCCTGCATTCAGAGCACTTCTTCTAGGGGCATGGGAGAGAAGCCAAGCAAGCACCAGCTGGGGCTGTCAAGGAAATGAGCTTTGGGATTTTCCCTAGAGCTGACCCAAAGGGATTAGCTTCCCCGAAGAGAAACCACAGAGCAGCAGAAGGTTTCAGGGTACCTTTGTATCGGGGCTGGGCACAAAAGTGACAAACTCGTTGACGTGGCCCATGGCCAGCCAGTCAGAGTAGAGCTCCACGGGAGCCTGCACTTGCTGGGCGAAGAGGAAATCCCGCACTACTCTGGTCATCCTCCTCCCTGCGGGTCTGGGGGCAAAACAACCCCCGAGAGGGGTGTAAGAGGAGTAAATATTTATCTGTCCTCATGTGCATGCACATAGATTGCAGCCAGGGTGGAGGAAAGGAGGGAGGGAGGAAATGTGAAGGCAGGAATGGAGCAATGGGGTTGGGTGCACCCCCTCCATAGAAAGGACAAAATTTGGCAAATGAAGGTGCTTAATGTGAGTTTTGGTGGTATTTAGGGGCACCCGTGGTTCCTTTGCATCCCCAGTGTGTGCTTTTCCCGTCTCTTACGTGGGGAAGCTGCTGCCGATGAGGATCCTCCCCAGGGGGAACTCCTTCCCCGCCACGGTGACAGGAGGGCTGACCTCCAGGTTGCCAAAGGAGTCGAGGCTGGAGATGGCCTCAAAGAGAGGCTCTCTGCTCACGTAGCCGAAATCAGGGCCCTGCAAAAAGAGAAACTGCCGTGAGCGTTGCCGTGAGTCCATCCGTGCCCTTATTCCTCCCGCTGGGCCTGGACCTGCTCTGGTGGGTAAAAATAGCAAGGATGGGGGAAGAGGAAGAGGCAGCCCTAAAGGCAAAGCAGGAAGATGAAAGTCTCCGGGGCATCTGGGCTCAGCAATAAATGGCGAGTGCCAGAAGCAGAGTTGGAGTATGGAGTCCAGGAGTGATCTCTGCTATCTCGCAGCTGCTTTTTAAGTGTCCACGTTAAGCTAATTAGTTTCTGGGGCAGCCCCGAAGCAGAGTTTCTGGATGGCTGGAGTGGAGCAGGATGAGCTGTGGCCCTCGAGGGTAAATCCTCCCCAGGCATAAGAACCACCTGAAGGGCTGGGCTTCGCTTAAATCCCATCTAAGCCTGATTTTCAGGACTGAATATATCTGGGATTTGAGGTGTTGGGAGATTAACCCTTGGTGCCATGTCTGGGATGTGCCGAGCGAGAGATTGTAATGCTAAAAACAAGGTGAAAAAGGCACCAGGGACACAAATCCTGCTTGTCCTCGCTCTCTGTTTCAAGTCGCTGTGGGTTTGGAGCTCAGTTCCTGCGCAGCCCCTCAGCCACAATCCGATACCTGTTGTTTTTCATTAAACCTCAATCACTTATTAGTGTCGGGTTTCCTCGGGGGTAAACCACGGGGGTGCTTCAATTGAGACAGGTTTCCTGCAGGCTGTCTCCCAATTCACTCGGGCGGGCACGGCGGTGTTTGCAGTGAGTGGATTTGTCCTCGACGTGCTGCCCTGTCCGCACCCAACCTGCACTGATCCTCCTGCCTCGGCTGCACGCGGGTGCAAAGCCCTCGGTGTTGCCCCAGGGGGACAGAAACGCAGCAGGGAGGTGGGACGCGGTTACAGGCAAAAATGTACGGTTTGGGAAAAACAAGCGAGAAGACCCAAAAGCGTGAAAAAAGTGGGAAAAAGCGATCTAGGAGGCGCTTAGAAAAATCAAATTAAAAAAATCAAGGGTGTTCGGAGAAGCCGGGAGCTGCAGCAGGGATTGAGCACGAAGCACCTGCCCCTACCCATTTCAATTTAATAAACAGCAGGGCCAGCGGAGGCTCAGCTGTCTGAGCACTGGTTCATCCCGGGTTTGTGGGCAGCATCCGAGCCCTATCAGTTCCAGATGGGTTTTGAGGGGCTAATTCCCTGTGGTTTCCTTTTTCCCTGGTGCAGGGTCCCGGGGGCTTAGGGCTTGGCTGGGCGGGAGGAGGACCTGCGCTGCCTTTGGCTGCGTGGTCCTAGCTGGAAAATGAGACTGGAAAGATAGGGCTGGGGATTAGGGGAGGCTTGAAAGCAGAAATTGGTGTATAGCATGTTAGCAGCTCCAGAGGCCGAAACTGCTCCTCTGAATACGAAGCAAAGCAATTCCTAAGGAGGGCTGGTAGGAGCTCAGCTTATTCACAAAGGAGTGGATCAGCACAGCACTCCCGTCCTGCCCGATAAATCCGGGACTGCATGCACTGTTGGCATGAGGAATGGTGTGTTTCAATGCTTTTTTAAAGTGAGGAACCTTCCCCAAACTGGCATGCAGCAAAAAAAAAAAAAAAAAATAAAAAAATAAGTGAGCTGCCAAAATACTGCTGGGGAGCAGAGCAGGGCTGGGCGTACGGGGCAGGGTTTGGTGGCTCCCCAGGGCTGTCCTGCCCTTCCTGCACGGTCAGATCTCAAAGGGATCATTCAAAACGTCATTTTTTCCACACTTGTCTTTGCGGGACTCTCCTGAAATGCCCTGGTCGGGGTCACTGCTCTCCCAGCAGCTTGCTTCGCGTGCCCTGCCCTTCGCCTTGGCAGCCAAGCCCTGTGGGGAGGATTTTGGCAGCCGCCTGTGTCTTGCAGTCTTTCGAGCAAGTAAATCGACTCCTCTCACACCTTTCTTTCCTCTTCTGCTCGAGCGCTGAGGCATAGCTACATGTGCAGAGGAGGAACGGAGAAACCAGCCCGCTGAGACTCCTCGTTTCGCAATTGGAAAACTTAAGAGCTGGGATGTGGTTTCGTGGTGGGGCTCGCTAGGACAGGTCGGTGGCTGGACGTGATGGTCCTGAAGGTCTTTTCCAGCCTGAATGGTTCTGTGGCTGCTCAGCTATTTGGGGTGAAGGAATGCACCCCGTGCCCGGAGCCTGCTGCTCCCGGGGTCCGAGCTCCCCCTTGCCTCCAGGGTGGGGGCTTCCCTGGCAGCGGGGCACGGACCTGTCCCTGATCCATGCTCAGGGGTGAGGCTGTTGGTGTCGGGGTGGTTTCTCCATGCAGAGGGACGAAGCAGTGCTGTACTCCTGTCTTTCAGCCAATTCGTTATAATGCATTTGGGGTAAGAGTTCAAGCACAAACCCTGCTCCTAGGGCAACGCCAGTGACTGCCCTGCTCTTACCAGCAGCTCCTTGATGGGGGCTCGCTCCATCCCTCTGACCTGCGGGGAGTCCAGCACCACTGGGAAACTTTTCTGGGGTGCCTGGGTGTAGCCGAACTCAATCTCATCCTAAAGCAGGGAGAAAAACCCATCAGGGAGGGCAGGCTGTGCCCCCCAGCCCGGTGCCCACCTACCTGCATCCAGCGGTCCCCGCGGTTGATGTAGCCGAAGCAAACCTTCAGGTCACAGCCGGCCTTGTTGACGAGGTTCTTCACCTCCTTGATGAAGAGGTAGTTGTCCTTCATGCTGGGAGAGCGGGTGGTGGGAGGGAAGGGATGGAGAGGTGCTGGAGGACGGGTGGCTGGCCCTGGCACTCTGTCCATCTGCCCCCCGGCTCGGTGACCCCATGGGGCCAGTGCCAATTTGGCCGTGGAGGTCTTGTCCCTCGGCCCTTACCTGCAGACGAAGACGTTCACCGGTGCCAGCGTGTTGGGGGTCACGATCCACGGTGCCACCCTGAACACCACCGTGTCGGTGAAAATCGGCGTGTGGGGGATGCCCTGGGGGAGGCGAGCAGAAATCAGGGCTCTCCCACTCCCCATTTACCCCTATCGCCCCCAATACCCTACCCTGAAATCATTTTTGGGGTAAGCTAATGGTCTATTCCCCATCCCTGTAACCTGGGGCTGTTGCAGCCTTCCCTCTGCCCCCTTCCCCAGAGCCCCCGACCTCAGCCAGGGTCTCCAGGAGGCTGACGTGGATGGAGACCAGCCCGGGGAAGGAGTCGTCGGGAAAGCGCAGCCCCTCCACGAAGAAGTTGAGCTCGGCGGCCCCGCCAGCGTGCTGCACGGTGTGGCACAGCTTCCTCCGACCCAGCACGTGGACATAGCGCTGCCCGAAGAAAGGGTCTGCAGAGACCGAAAGGAGAAGGTGGGTGATTTCCGAAAAGCTGTGGTGGTTTCTAACCCGTTCTGCTTGTGCACGAGGTGTTTCCAGCACCCCCTGTGCCAAAGCTTCTCCTCTGCTGGCGGAGGAAACTTCATCTGGCAGAATGACCCTAACGCAGCTCAGGTGCTTGCAATGTTGCATTTGTGCACAAGACGGGTGGGCAAAACGTCTGAGAGCCTTTTCTGGGCTGGAGCCAGCATTGCAAAGACGTTTCCATGAGGTTTCTGCCCTGGAAGCCCCCCAGACCTCCCATGGGGTAGCAATGCCACAAATCCCTCTGCTGATGGATTTAATCCCATGTTTAAATGTGCTTAATGGCACGTTTCTGGGCTGGATGAGTCCCAGGGAATAAACCACCGTGTCCACAGCTGGGAACAAGGAAGGGAAAACGTGTCTTAGAGCATGTTGCCTGGTGCAGGAAGCATCAGGGTGTCAGGACACCTGTGTTTGTTTTTATTTTTTGCTGCTGCTTTGCTGGATGACCTTGGGTAAATGGCTTCACCACGCTGCGCCTCTGCTTGCGCATCTCGAGTTTACCATCTGATAAAAGACTTAAGGCTGGAAAAATTTGGGGAAGGGATGGTGAGGGCACAATGTGCTTCAGAAGCACAGTTTGAGGAGCATGGAGAGGATGAGGTCGGGATGGGAAGACAAGAGCTTGAGATGACAAAAGCCTCATGAAGTGGGAGAAGGGGCGGAGGAGGCAGCGATGGAGAAGAACTTACTCTGCACGTGAAAGACCCCAACTTTGTCGGCATCAGAGACGGGAACGTAGAGCACGATTTCATACCCCCGTGGCAGGTGCTGTGGCCCTTCAGTCCTCAACACCATCCGAGTCATATCCAGCAAATCTGGGGTGCGAGCGAGAACAAACCTGGGTGCAAGCTCCGCCAGCCTGTGCTCTCCTGCCCTGCGCCAAGCAGCGTGCCCTTTCCCTGTAACCAGCCTTGGCATGCATGCTGGAAAAACAGCCTGCGGTCCTGCTAGCAAGGCTTGTGGCTTGTGCTTTGAAACTTTTTTTTTTTTTTTTTTTTTCCCCTGGCACAGCCGGTCCCTGGCCTCAAAAAGCCGATGGGCACTGGCTTGGCGTGGTTTGGTTTTCCAGGAACAGGCGGGTATTCCTGGCTGCCGGCCGTGCGCCTGGCCCCAAGCATCCCTCGGCCAAGCCCTGCCGTCAGCGGCACCTCCGCTGTTTTTTTGGCTGTGCTTTGTGCCCCTGCTTGACCTTGGGGCGATAATTAAAACAAAATACGAGGACGGGAGCGTGATCCCGCATGGGGAGCTTACTCAGCAGCTCAGCTGAGTCAGAGCAGAGAGCAGCCAATTCCCAAGCAAGCCTTCATGCCTGAAAAGATTAAAGAGGGGGGAATAACAGCGTTTTTGCGTATTTTTTGAAGCGGAGCTGGGCTTGGGACTGCATTACCTTCTTTGCTGAACACCCTTTCGTCATCGCAGTCTGGCGCAGGACTCAAGGGGATCTCCCTGTCGCAGCTGACCAGCAGGATGGCCCCGTGTCCCTCGGGTCCCCATGTCCAGCTGGCCTGAAACGCCACGCTGGGGCTCAGCGCGGCGATGGGGACGCAGCAGCTGGGATGAGCTGGCCTCCTGCAAGCCCAAGGACTACCCATGCAGGGAAGGGGCAGGGTTACCTTATTGGGGTTGTTCTTTTCCACCACGCCATCCCGATCCGCATCCACATCCAGGGAGAGTCCTGGAGGGCAAACCCCACTGTCAGCCCGGGATAGGGTGGGTTGGGTGTGCGCACGTGTCCCCCCCGACCTGGCAAAGCTGTCCCCTGCTCAGAGGGATGCTGCATCACGGGAGCCTCCCTACTCACCGATGCCGGTGAGGAAAACCCCAGCTTGATCGATGGGCTGCCCTCCCTCTGCGTAAAAGCTGACGATTACCTGGAAATACCCAAATTTGTCTGCTTGGGGAAGGATGCCCTCCATCCCCAGCCAGGAGGGGGCCTGGCACGGTGCCCAGCACCCCGATTTTTACCTTGTTATCGTTGACCTCGGTGCTGGCCCGGCTCATGCTGAACCTCAGGACCGTCCCCTCGTCCAGCGGCCACCGCGTCCCGCTGGGTGCTGGCCCCACCTCGGCTCGGCCCCGTGCCAACACCTCCACGCTCACCCCCTCCGTGTGCTTCACCCCAAAGGCGACTGCCCCGGCTGGGGCCGCCCTGCAAGCAACGCGCTCTATTTTCCAAGGTCTGAACATCCGGCACCCAAAAACCACCAATTCCCATTACGATTCGGCTCTCCACCCAAAACATAGGCTGGCGTCTCCGTGCTCACCGCTGCCTCTTTTCTACCTTTCCTCACGGCCTGGGAATGTTTGAGGTGCCTTTTTTTTTTTTTTTTCTTCTCTTTTTTCTTTTTCTCTTTTTAGGACAGAACATGCTCTTGTAGAAAAATGAGTGTATTTAGTAGCAATCAGTGCAGATTGCCGTTAACTCTAATTACAGCCAAAGCATTCAGCGCCACTGGAACCAAACTTGGTTTGCACTTCAGCTGAGAAATCTGCGTTATTTGCCAACTGAGGCAAACCCAGCATTTCCCAGCTCAGTGTAGCAGCATTCCAGCTGAGCTGGAGGATTTTACCATGGGAAACTCTCATTTTTTATTTCATTCAATCCCAACCATTCAATCATTCAATCCCAAAGCATCGCTCCCAGTCCAAAGTGCTTTTTTCTGAGCTGCTCTGTGCATCCCCTTTGCCTCTCCTGTCCCTAATTTCCCCATCTATCCAGGGTTATTATTTTTGGGTTGCTTACAGCACCCAAAATCCAGGCTCCCTTTGAGCACTGACACCCGAGCGCCCATGCTGGATCACCATTACAGCACCATTTATTGGGTTTCTGAGTGAGGGCAGCACTGCTGAGCATCGGGGGAAGAGGAAATCTGAGAGTCTGCCTGATGCTGCCTGGGCATTTCTTAAATTGCTCAATTCTGTTTAATTATGCATGCAAAACTGGTTTGGTTTCTGGGCTTCGGGAATCCCACTGGGAAGAGATTTGACCCGGAGAGAAGCCAGATGAACTGTTTGGCTGGAGTATAGAGGGCAAGATTTGCAAAAGCAGCTGGGTGAGCACTGGCACGAACCATGAAAAGAGCACATAACCTTTTTTTTTTTTACTTTCAATTATCTCGAAGGGTAGCGTTAGGCTTGTTTTAGAGGTACTGTGGGGCTTGCAGGCTTTCTGAGGACACAGATCATCACCAGATCTTGCTTTCCTCCCCTCTCCCAGCCGCATCACCTCCTTTGCTGTCTGTCCCCATGGCTCCTGCTCAAAATGCCCCATCCCTGCTCATCCCTCTGTTCTCCAGCAATTTTCTGAAATAGCACTGCATCTGTTGACCGCAGGTGGACCAGACTCATCCCGTTTACAGACCTGGGGTACGTATGTCATGCAGCAACTGATGCTTCAAACTTGCCCGGGACTTGTGCAGATTTGCAAAGCCCGGGGAGGATTTGTGCCGATGAATTGCATCAAATCCTAGAGCTGGGGCTTTTTGGGGGAGCAGAAGGAAAAACGGGGACGGGAAACGTGCGTGGGGAGAAATAGGTTGAGGAGCAGGTAGGGTTTCACATCCCACTCACCCGTGGACATCGACGGCAAGGTGGGTGCCCAGCACGCACAGCGCCTGGATGCGGCTCCCGTGCTGCAGCCGCAGCGTGCGCTCCCCCAGCATCTCGCTGCCTGGAGGCGCACACCCCGCTGCCTGCTGCAGGAGCTTCTTCCTCCCCTCGTCTTCCTCTTCCTCAGCCAGCCCCGCAGCAAATCAGCCCACCTTCAGAGCTCGCAAAGTCTGTGATGATGACTGTGTGCCCCCACCCCGGTTCGGAGGGAGGGGGCGGTTGGATTGGACCCTCCAAAGCCCCAGGAAAATGATCTCGGGAGGGAGGGAAGGGATGGAGAGGGAGGGCAGCTGGCCCGGTGCCCACCCTGTGCCAGCCCCATGCATGCAGCTCCCCCAGCTGTCCCCGTCCCCACTCCCTCCAGCATCTCCCCAGACTGTGATGAGCAGCTCGGTGGGGAGGAGGATGCAAGAGAACCTCGGAGGTGTTTTTTGCTGTGCTTTTGGATTCCCCTGGTGTTTGCAACCCTCTCCTCCTCCTGTGCCCCTTTTCTGCTCTCTAGGGAAAACCTCTGCCTGCCTGGAGAGGAACAAATTGAATTTCCCAACCCTCGGGCTAGAGCAGGATGCTCTTTGCTTCCCTGCTTGCTTTCAGCTCGCTTCCCTTTGCCTCCGCGCACGCCAGCATGGGGAAAGCCGTGGTGGTTGTGCACAGCCGGCGCCCCACTTGGCGCCACGGCAAGGCGCACCGGGAGCCAGCGCTGCCCACGCGGGCGTTTGCATTATTTATTAGCGCCGAGCTGAATATTCATGTTGGAAACCAAACTTCTGCCCCAGATTTTGGAATAACCTGCTGCAAGCAATTAAAGAGCGAGGAGCAGAAATGTTCAGTTTGATCTTCCCTGTTTGTATCCCTTTTGGGCTTTTCTTTTGAGCTTTCTCCTCTCTCCGTGACCAGGGCAGAGGAAATGAGCTCAAATCCAGTTTCCCATCTGAAGCGGATCCCTTTTTTTTTTTTTTTTTTTTTTCCCTGTGACCTGAGCAAACAGGAGTGAAGACTTTGTATTGCTGAGCAGATTGGGAACATACACACAAAAAAAGGCAGAAAAAAGGGCAGTTAGGAGGCATTTTGCACATGCAAAAATGAGGTTTGTGGCAAGAGGGAGATTTTATTAAAGGCTGTAGATGTTCTCTCCCAAGAGTATAAGAAGTTATAAACACTTTGCTGTCAGGCTGTGCTATCATGGTCAGAGCAGCACTGCTGCTGTGCATAGCCAGCCCGGGGGGGTGCATTGAGGGACCCCTGGTTTGGGTGTCTCAACCTGAGCTGAGCTGCCAGCAGCTGGAAGAGGCTCCCTCTTCTGAAAAGCGTCGTGGTTTTACCCTCATCCGTTCGACTCCAGTCTATTCAAACCACCAACAGTAAGAAAAACCAGTGAAAGAGGAACCAGAAAGAGAAATAATTGGGAAAAAGAAACCAAGGCCACACGGTATTTGCACAAGCAGGCTCCATTCGCCAGCTTTGCGCCATGTGAGACTTCCTTTTTTTTTCCCCCAGAGCATCCCTTCCCTGCAGGCAACAAGTGGGATGGGATGGCCTCGGCTCCTCGTGCTCTCCTGGGACCCTGTGCTGGAGACACAGGTGTAAAATCCCTGTTTCAGAAGAAAACAAGCAAAGCAGCTTTTCTAATACCATTTTCACTTCCCAATTCCTTTACTTGGGGATTTAGTATTTCATTTGTCAGCAAGGAAAAGAAATGCTGCTTAAATCCTTATGAAGAAAACAACCCCAACCACCTCCCATCTTGCAGAAGGTTCCCAAGGTCACGCCATCGATTGAGGTTTTTCAAGTCAGCAGGAGTATTCCTTGCTGCTCGTGGTTTTTCTTGGGTGGCTCTGGCTTGGGCTTGGTACACCACCGTGGGACCTTGCAGCAACATCAAAGCGGGGAAAATCCTGGACTGGGGCAAAAAGAGAGGAGGGTGGCTGGGTTGCAGGCAGGGGCTGATTTCCCAGTGGGATTTGGATGCTGCCACACTGGTTCTTGTCTTTGAGGGATCAGTTGGAAGGAGGCTGGGGTCTTTCCAAGCTTTCTGGAGTCTTTGGAACTCAAGGAGGGTCTTTACTAGGCTTTGGGGGTCTTTGCAATCCTGCTGGTGTCTTTGAAAACAGGGCAGTGTCTTTGCAAGGCTTTGGGATTCTTTGAAAGCCTTCTGGGGTCTTTTCAACGTTCCCACAGTCTTTTCAAGACTTTGGGGGTCTTTGCAAGCCGTGTGGGATCTTTCAAAGCCTCCTGTGGTCTTTACGAGCTGTGTGGAGTCTTTGGAAAATATGCGGAGTCTTTGCAAGTTTTCTGGGTTCTTTGCAAGGCTTTGGGGATCCTCAAAATATTCTGGGGGTCTTTGCAAGTCTCTGGGGGGTCCTTGAAAACCTTAGGGGTTTTTTGCAGTTTTCTTGGGATCTTTGGAAACCATGCAGAGTCTTTGGAAGTCTCCATGGGTCTTTGGAAGGCTTTAGGGTTCTTTGCAAGCTGTGCAGCTTCATTGCAAGCCTGCCGTGGTCTTTGCAACCTTACTGCAGCCTTTGGAAGACTCACGGAGTCCCGCATCCTGTGTGGGGACAAGCGCGAGGACCTGCCTGTCCCCATTGCACAAGAGGCACTGGAAGCTCAAACTCACTCAGCCAGTTGCCAAACAAACCTCGGTCCATAGCACGAGGATGGGATTTTGCATGAGGCAGAAGCGCTATTCCCAACGCAGGCTTTGCTCTGTGCTATCAGGCGGGAGATCGGCCCCGGTGAACCATCACGAGACGTGTGTGCAAATACAAGCACACGCACACGCTCATGTCTGGAGGCTCGTGGTTTCGCAGCTATAGTTAATCTGGTCAAAGGAGTTCTCTGGTTTTTAAAAATCAGATTAGGAACTGCTCTGCGTAATCCTCCCCGCCGCTGATGGATCTGTGCCTGCCCTAATTTGGGGGGACGGGAGCAGATAGCCAAGCCGAAGCTCGTGAACAACCCCAGGAGCTGCTCCGTGAGGGTTCTCATGTGCGCTTCGCCCTGGCTGGGTGCTTTGCAGTCCCTTCCTGCAGGCACGTGTATGACTGCAAGGAGTAGGAGGGAAGCATGAAATATCCCCCCGTGGCGTCCTTTCGAGCTGACCTTTTGCAGTGAGGAGGTGCAAACAGGTGCCCGGCCGAGCGGAGGCACGAGGCGCTGCTGTCGCTGCTGCTGGGGCATGTCGCTGCCTTTATTTTGGAAGAAGCAGCCAGCTTCGAGGAGGCAAAACCAACCCAGTGAGGAGGATGAAGGAGCTCGGGCGAAGCCGCGCCGACCCACGGCCGCGTTGCTCTCCCCGGGGGGGACACGCGGGCGTGGATTTATAGGGCAGTGCGTTTAATGCAAAACTGGGGGAGAGCGTGGGCAGGGTGAGCCCAGGGCGCGTGCACGGCTCCAGCCTGGGGGCAGAAGCAGTTTTATGGGGTGCTCTGCTTTGGGATTGCCAGGGATGAAGCCTCCATGTTTTACGAGGCGGCAGGCACTTTTGGGGGAGAAGAAAGGGCGGCGGGGGCTTTTTGCTGCTTTCTCACCCAGGCGAAGGTGTTTGCAGAGCCAGCATCATCGAGTACTGCTGGGTTTTACCAGCTTTCAAACCATTTTTTCTGGTCCAAACCATTCTCCTGCCCTTCACCAGCCGGGACAGGGGATGCAGAGCCTCAGCAGCCTCATGAGCACAACCTCACAGGATGCTTCCACCGTGCGGCATTACGGCTCCGCACCAGAAGGAAGCAAAAAACCCTCATGCAAACAGGAGCGGGACTTGATAACTGGTTCGATGCCTTCCCCTGTTGCAAGTAATTAGGCTGACAAGGCTCTTAAAAGTTCCTGCCTGCAATTACGCATGCAGAGTAATAAATAAGGTGTAATTACCGGCTTAGGGAGATTATCAAACTTTCCTTGACAGAGTGGCGGTGCAGGATGGGTGAGAAGGGAAGCCCCGTGGGGTCGGGGCTGTTGTGGTGTTCTGGGGGTCGGGTCTTGCCCCATCATGGCTGGAAACGGCCTGAAAGGACCCATCGGGGGGAGAGGGGAATGAAGCAAGGCCACCCAAAAACAAGCTCGCCAATGTGCAATTCGATCTGACGGAGAGGTGCAGGGGGTTCGTGTGCCCTCAGAGGGGTCTGAATTTGCCCACCCCTCTCTGAGCCACTGTGCACAGGGAGCCTTAATGACAACCTCTCGGGACAAGGTGTTATTAGGGAGAAACACTCAGCTCTGAATGGGCCAGATGGCTTAAAACTGAAATTCTTCTTATGCATGGGCATGTCAGCGCTAATAGCAGGTGGAGGAGGAAGAAGAGGTGAATGTAGCTGCCACCCAGCAAAGATGGGGTGCTTGGGGCTGGAGCGAGCATTGCTGTGCCTGGTCAAAAATGCGCTGTGACTAAACCCGAGTCTGTCTGTGGAAAAATAAAAACACCGCACCAAACCCAACACAAGCATGAAGTTTCAGCTTCGTGGCTTCTTCCTTGATGGATGCGATCTGGGGCGGGTTTGGGGGGAGAAGCGTGGCCGCGGCGTGGGGAGGAGGGCACGCTCGGGAGCCCTGTGCCGAAGCCCTGGTGCTCGCTGGGAGCCAGAAACCACCATCCTCCGCCTGCTTCCAGATTACAGACCATAACAGCATGACCCCGTGGGGATGTAGGTGTGTTCCCTGTCCAGCACAGGGCTCAAACCAGCTGAGCAGGATGCGGTGCCAAAATCACAGCAGGAGGCAAGCTCAGCACCGTGCCCAGTCTAAACCAGCGCGACCAGCGGCCGCAAGTGGGAAATCCAACTTGCAGCCTTACATAATGATCTTCTTTGGTAGACTTACAGGCAAATTCTTCCATGGGGGATGCAAGGAGCTCGCAGTGATTCTGCTTGGCAGCAGCTTTATGAGTTTTAGGGGCATGTGAGCCCCTAAAACCCTCCTCTAGGATGTCTCAAGAGCCAACACGATTCACAAATCTATTAACATCATGAGTTTGGCTCCTGATGGGTTTCAGGACATGGAATTTTGCTTAAAATCCCAAGCCAAGGTCTTGGAGAGGCTGGAAACACCTCTAGTGTTCCCCTCTCTTGAGCATCCTGCCCGCCCCAGCAAACTCTCATGATCTTATTAAAGCTGTGCTCGCGTACGAGACACGGTGCTGCTTTGCTGCTGCAATTAAGGTTGGAGCCCTTTAATGTAGACTTGCTCGGAGACGTTTAAAGCAGCTGCCGTGGTGTTGGTTTGATCTCACAGGGGAAGGTGCGTGCAGGTGGTGGCTCCCAGCTTGCCTCTCCCCCAGCAGAGGACGTGCAGCTCGGTGCAATGGTGGGGACCAGTCCTCCTTGCTCTGCTGAGCCTGTTCCAGCTCTTTTGGCTTGCAAGGGGTCCTGCTGCAATGAGGACCGTGCCATCCCTGTATCGCCCTGCCCCTGTTGCAACGAGATTCGGGATGAACCACAGCGGGGTTGTCAGCGTGTCGGGTCAGCGGTGATGGAGTTTCCCCATCTCCCTTTTTGTCTCCATCCGTGGGACATGCAGGGCTGCTGCCGCCTCCATCCCGGGTTGGCCCCGAAGCTCCTTCCCAGAGGAGCAGCAAGATCCATCTCACCCAGTTTTCCTCTTTGCCGTCTAGCGAAGTCTCCTGGGATCGCCTGGAGAGAGATGACTATCTCCTGAAAGCCATTTCTTCCAGCGACCGGGGCATTTCCCGTGGGAGCTTCACGCGCATTAAAAAAAAAAAACAATTCCCCAAATGCCGCATCCAAACAAAACACCTGAGAATCCCTAATTTCCACGGAAAGCCTCTTGCCTTGTTTTGCTTTCTTTTTTCTTCCCATCCCTGCTTGCCAAATAACCAGTTTTCCCTGCACCCATTTCTGTCCGTCGCGTTCATCAGGAGTTGTTATGAAGGGAAGGACCAGCCTGAGCAAACATTTCCTTTTGCTGCTGCAGCGGTGAGTGCCTTGTGCAGGCATTGCCCTAATGGGGTAGCCGAGGCCGTGAGTCACCTGTAGAGAGCCTGCGTGGAAAATTTGGGTTGTTTTAAAGAAAATGCTTCATTTTAATGATACCGTGTATTATAATAAGCCTAAACTACCATCCTGCATAACAGGAGGGGTAGAAATGTTTAATGCATAAAGCTTTGGAGTCCTTATATGGAGCTGTAAGGGAGGTGAGGGAAAAAGGGGAGAAGGAGCCCCGAAAGGGCTGGCTGCTGAGCATCCAGGGCAGGGCTGTGCATCCCCACCCCGTCCTGCCCCTGTGCCCCCTCCCTGGCCCCGCAATTGCTGCCTGGCCCTGGGGGCTGCCTTATCGCCCGCATCTCGCGAGCGGGGCGGCAGCTTCGCGGGTGGTGGAGGTGGAGACGGCAGGGTCCCTGGTCCACCCCGTCATCGAGGGAAGGGAGGAAGGAGGAGTTAAATTCCCCTGCCTTTTAATCCAGTCATGCTGGTTCACCTACAAAGCCGGGCAGCCAGGCAGCAGCTTCCTTCACATGCGGCCGCCGTCCACGGCACACCATGCCCCAACGCCAGGTCGTGAAGATGTCCACCAGCCGCGCCAGCTACGGCGTCTGCGTGCTGGGCACCGAGGTCTTCCTTGACACCCACCGGTAAGGCTAGGGGGGGGTCAGGGCACCGGCGAGCATCCCTAGGGATGAAGGATTTTAGGGGGAGCCTAAAGGTGTTGGGTGGTTTTACTCTCTGCTTGGAAGCGATGGGTGTTAAGGGGGAAGATCTCAGCACGCGTGGAGTTTTCATCCAAGCTTGGTGCACGGGGGACGTGTGCCCCCAGGTCTGCTTCAGGCGATGCCTCCCATGGGGAGGTGCGCCCGAAGGAGGGATGTCGGCCCCAGCAAAAGCAAGGCGTCGAAGCGTAGCCGAGCAATGACGATGTGCAGGCAAAGCCCATGCACACCCCGGCTAAGTGGGATCTATTTCTGGCTGCGAGAGCATTAGGCAACAGCAATTCAAGATGAGCAACTTGTCCGGAGCTAAACTGGGTTAAAGAACAAATGTGTGGCTCAGGCAGAAAAAATCCACGAGCGGGTTTGCACAGGCGACGTAACAAGAAGAGATTTTTCTGACGTTAAACATAGGGGTTGCTTTATTGGCCAGATATGAGGCTGTATTTACTCTCCTGTGACATTGTCATTATTTAATAAATCACGTTTATAATGATAGCGGCTACAGGCTGAGCCAGTCGGTGCAATTATTTGGGTTGTGCATTGGAGCCGGGCCAGGAGGTGCTGACGTCCCCCCGATGGGGCTTGGACCCAGCCTCAGCTGCCCTCAAAAGCATTTCATTGTTACCTTCAGCCAGGTGGGAATACAAAAACCCTGTTATTTGCATTGTTTTTCTCAATCTGAAGTCACAGCAAGCATTTAAGCATGGGGCCCAAGACCCAACACGGGCTGATTTGGCTCCTTGGTAGCAAATCTGAGCTTTGGTCCAAAAAGACATATGGCAGATGCTTTTTCAACATCAGGGCTAAAAAAAATAGGAGTCCCTTCATGCCCGCAGGGCACTGGTGGGAGCGACAGCCCTCTCCATGCTGGGGGAAATTCAGTCATGGATGTTTCAAGCTTTGACCATGGCTTGGTTTGGTTTTGTTCAGAAAACCAAGCTTGGTGGGGATCTCGCAGAAGCTTGTGTCTCCGTGGGGTGACGCAGAGGAGCAAGGGCTGTGAAATCAGGGTGAATAGACCCAAATTTGAGATGTCATAGCATGCAACAGCGTGCAGGTAGACTGCGGGTAGTCTTGCAGTGTTGCACCCTGGTAAATGCGTGGGGTGACAAACGAGATGATACTTTAATCTCCCCATACAAGCTACTGCAGGAACTGGGGCTGCCATGCCAAGAGCAACGCCGGGAATAAATCCCTTCTGTGCTTTTTTTCTCCCTGCTAAAATTTACTACCGTGTCCCTTTCCACGTGCGGCTGGGGAGGCTGGCTCCCGATGGCAGACAGGTTGGAGCACTCGCGCACCCCGGACGGAGGTGCCGGGGCTGTAATGAGCAGGTAGGCAGCACTTCAAAGGCGAGGGATGTCATACAGGTGGGGTGCAGGCTCTCCACGCTCGGCTTGGGGTTCTGCTCCACTTTGGGCATCTCTCAGGTCAGGGTATGCAACAGCAAAGAACCAGCTCCCCGATGGGTGACAGCCCAATGTGGTCCCGCTCTTGGTCTGGGTGTTGTGCTGGGATGCTGACGTTTTGGGGTTTTTCTCCCCGTCAATGAAGGAGGTTGGGTGCCCCAGCTTCAGAGATGTGCAATCTGGGCTTAACCACGGACGGACGTGCCAGAGCTCCAGTGGGAGCCCTGCTTGCTCAACAACGCCACAGAGATAATACTCGTAAAAATCAGACGACACATTTCATCACCTGGAGATGGTTTCTTAGTCCCTGAAACCCAGCTAAGGCTGGATTTTAATTCCAGGAAACCAAGTTTAACTATTTGGGTCCACTGAGGATAACAGGAAAGACAACTCATGCTCTGTTTCAGATCTACCCCCAAAGGTGCCACGTCATTTGATGTCCATGCCACCTCTGCAGTTACGGTCCACATCATCCACAACCCCATGACAAAACCCATGTTTAACTCCAGATGGCCACTGGATCCTGATATAGAGGTTGTAGTGACCATCGATGTCACGAGCAAGACCGTCAACGACAATAAGGTTAGTTCCTTTTTTATGAAAAATTGAGTCAAAATTTACAGGAAAGCAAGGCAGATTCGAGCACTTCCAAGCAGTGCTAACATCAGCCATGTTTCCTTAGAATAAGCTCAGAAACCTAAACAGAACCGTGTAATCATTGTGTACGAAAAGTGAAACTAAGAAGGAGAAGGAGATGACATTTTGTGCCCTAAAAAAGAGATAACAGTGATTGCAAAAGCCAGTGTCAGAAACTCCATGCCTGAACAAAAAAAAAAAATAGTCTTGCCTTGGCTTTTTCTATACCAGTTTTTGCGTTGAAGCATGCAGAAATTGTTTGGTTGAGCTATGATTAAAGGAGCAGAGCTTTGATGAACCTTCCAACACCTTGTTGTATGGCATTGCCGGGTCAACCCAATGAGTGGAAAGACCTACTCAGCATGACAGGACATGGGTCATGACGTGGTGATGTCTTCGCAGGTTAAGATTTCATACTACGGACAGGAAGAGAATGAGCTTTCGGTGGCTTGGTTGTATCTCACCTGCGTAGGTGCGTATTATGGCAACACTTGTCCGAACGCGGCCAGCCCATCCTGACGCCGCAATCTAGTTGGGTTCAAGGGATGGGAGGTAACTGGGGGATGCAGACTGCCCATCTGCAATGTGCAGTGATGGTTTGGGTGTTCACGGCTTATGCTGACAAGCAGGAGGGAAACAATTAAAATGTTATTGTGCTGCCTTATATGGTGCAAAAAAGACGCAGGCTGGGCACTGTCCCCACCCAACGCACGCAATAAGCAGCCTCCTCTGACCGCTGAGACGATTTTGCTGATGGAGGAGAATCCAAAGATGACCATGTCACCCACCCTTCACTGCCGAGCCCCTCCTCGACCTCCAGTGCAGCTGGTGGAGAGGAATAGGCACCAAAGTGTAGTTGTCTGACCTATTTCAAGAGTTTAGGATGAGATGAATCATTCCCTTGAAATGCCTATTTTCCTCTGCTGACTACAAAGGGAGTCTAGACAACTAGTCTGGATGCAGTCTTCCACTTGGATGGATTAATTACCCTAAATTTGGGATTTTCTGAAGCACTCACATGATACTCAGACCTGTGTCCTCAAGTCATGCGCTTGCCTGCCAAAATTGCCCCTGAACAGGCTGATGGTTTCCCACGTCCCATGGACTCCACTGGAGCCATCCAGGGCCACCGCTGTCCACAGAGCTTTGACCTTACAAAAGCTCTTTGCTTGCTTAGATTTAGGACTTCATTTCCAAAATTACAGGCCCAGCTTCTCCATGTGCGCCTCTCTGCATCAAGGAGAAGGCCAATGTCTGCTCCAGCGCCCACATTTTACACGTGCTGTATATATCTCCTTCTCTCCAACTCAGTGGATATGTGTCTTAAGATAGGCTTTGCACAGATTTATGTAGGATATAGATGAGATCTCTGGCAGACCTCCAGTTTGGGCCCAGAAGAGCTCTCTAAGGGAAGTCCTTCTCAAACTTCACATCACCCCTAGCAATTATATAGTGTCCACTCACCCATGGTGAAGGCACTTTCGTGCCTTTGTCATGTTTAGGCTTCATGAAAAAGTGCTATGGTCAACATGCAATTGGTGAAACCACAAAAAAATGCCGTGCAGTGGGTATGTCCCTGCTGGGGGATCCGTGACGGGAGAAGACGGGTGGAGACCAAGTGGGGAAAGCCTTAAAAAAGCTGTTGGGTTGCTCTTCTATTGGTGTTTTGTTGGCAGCGTTGGGTCTGGAGCCACGCTGGGACATGAAGGTGGGGTTGGCTTTGGGTGACTCAATGCTAGCACCGGGGATGAGCCCAAAATGTCCCCGAGAGCTTGTTCCCATGCTGACGGCTTCCTTCTCACTCTGATGTTTCAGACATATCCCTGGATGTGGATGTGAGCCGTAATGGCAGAGTGAGGAGCAAAGGGAAGGACAAGGTAATGAGAAACGCTGCGTGGCTTTGGGCGAAGTGTGGTGGGTAAATGCGGGGAGCTTCTCTTTGCAGCCTCTTCCCTGCAAATCTCCAGGAGGGAGAGGGATTTGGGTGGTGTCTGAAACAGGGAAAATAATGTGGCAAGTTCTCAGCCTTCTAATTGAGGAGGAAAACACTTTATTTTTTTTTATTCTGTGCCAAAATCTCCTTCCTCTCCAGTCCAGCCCCAGGGATAGTACAGAAGAAAACACTTTTTTTTTTTTTTTTTTTTTTTGATTTGAAACGTGCCACTAAATGACTCATCTGCAAGTTTTGCAAGCAGCAAGAGATTTACCCCCTTGGCAAGAAATCTGCATATGCCCAAGCACTTACGCCCGGGTAATTGTCTGCAGCCAGATCAGCAGCACAAATTGTACATCAAGATGAGATGCGTTTCTAGAAATGGGATATTCTCTTTCAAATGAGGGCTGGCAGATATACTCTGGCTTGTTAGAAGATAAGATCTGTTTGAAATAGTCCTTGCTGACCTGGCTGGAAGCTGAGGTTAGGAAATTTAGTGGCTTGAAAACATTGCTGCCCTCTCCTCACTAGCCCTGAGTGCACTTTGTGGGATCTCCTCCGAGCATGGATGTGGCTGTAGGGTTTTCCCAGTCCACCCACTACTGGGAGGAGGCTGGGAGGGAGAAATCTTGCTGGCTCTGCTCCCATCCCCGTTGGGTGCTTCTCCTCCAGGCCAAGTGGACATGGGGTCCGGATGGGCAAGGTGCTGTGCTGCTGGTCAACTGCGACAGGGACAGCCCCAGCGCGGTGGGGACAGACAGTGGCCAGGTGGACATACGGACCAATGCAGGTAGGACATATGGACCAGTGCAGGTAGGGCGTCATCCGCAGCACCAGGGGACCTGTAAGGTCACACCAGGGAGCTTTGCCTCTTGCAGCACCTCCATCCTTCTCTCTCCTGTCTAAGGCGCCATTCACGTGTCTGGCGATGGCGAAATGGGTGGCAAAAATAATATCTAGTGTAAGCAGAGCAATTAGAGATAGCAACAGCATTACCTGTTTCCCCATTGCAACAGAAATTGGCTCTTTTCCACATCTCCTTCCCCATTTTATTTTCCTGGACATCTCTATAAAATCTATAAGCGTCATCCCATCAGGTTTGCCCTATAAATCCATGCACAACCAGAGACTGCGTGGAGAATAATTAGCAAAGCCCACAGGCAGTGCTGGAGGCTGGAAACCTCCCCACATCCCCTCTCCTTGTTGCCTTCCCCCCGTAGACCTCCAGGACATGTCTGTGATGCTGCTGCGGACTCAGGGTCCCAGCAATATCTTTGCTGAGTACCAGCTGGTCCTGCACGTCCCCGAGTCGGACGCAGACAAAGTGCGTGTTTTCCATGCCATACGTGAGTATTTCCTCCTCCCTTCCTAGATATCCAGGCCAGCCCATCGTGACCCTGGGGTGGGCAAACCCTTTATTTTATTGCTCGCTCTGGATAAGGGCTGCATGCTAGCACTTGCTAGAAACACTTGTTTATCCCCGAAGTTCCTCTGCAGTTTTAGAAGATGAGGCTATATGGGGAGCTTAAAAATTGTGCAGGGAAAAAATAATTAAAAAAAGAAAAAAAAAGCTCTGTTGAGTGAGATTGCTGAAGTTTTGAGAGCTTCACAGGCAGATAACCCCCCAGTGGCTGCTGGCACCTCTGCGGTGCAGGCAGAGTCCCAGGCGCCAAAGCAGCCCATCTCGTCGGGCTGCACACTTTGCCTTTGAACACCCCGGTTGGTGGATCCCAGCAGTTCCCTGCTGAAAATCAGGTCAGAGGAGCCAAGTATATCATTAGATGCTTAACTTGAGACACGCACCTTGAAAGGGTTTGACCTGAGGGCATAGAGTCCTCTTTGTACAAGCAGATCAAGTGTGTTCCCCAGAGAAGAGCAGGCACACCCGCTCCTCTGCAAACCACGCTGGCATCAGCCACCTCCTCGCTGGTGCCTCTTTCCAGCCCTCTGGATGGGGTGGCCGCCCCGTGCCGGGCTGGCTATTTCGGTGTTTCTGCAGGGAGTGACTCACACCCCCAGTACAAACCCGTGCTGGGGCCGGGTAAGCTCTCCTATGTGCTAGACCGTGTCGGCAGTGGAGAAAACACCTTCTACGTGGAAGGGTTGGCTTTCCCTGATGCGGGCTTCTCCGGGTTGGTTTCCTTCAGCGTCAGCTTACTGGAGGTCCCCCATAAGGTACGTGGGGCCTGCCCTGTCCCTGTCCCATGCAAAACACCTACAGGGGTTTTCGACTGCTGCTCTCCAGCATTTTGCCTCTTGCAGTATTCACCGGGCACCCCGATTTTCACGGATACAGTGGTTTTCCGCATGGCACCCTGGATAATGACGCCCAACACCCAACAGCCTCTGGAGGTTTTTGTCTGCAGGTAGGAGGGATGTCACCCCATCGCTCCCCAGGCTTGGGGACTCTCCAAGGAGAAACTTTTGACCCTTCCTTGTTTTACGCATGCCGTACTGGAGCCTAATGTTGCTGTTGGTACCCCTCTGGCACCGCCGCGCTCCTTGCATCCCCAAGGAGAAGGTTGAAGGACGTTCTCCAAGAGCTAACCTCGTGCACAGCTATTGCCCAGTGCACTAGGGATGAGAAATGCGCTGCATGGTTGGGATGAGAGGTCTTCTGTGCTCCCTCCTTACAGCCTTTGCTCCTTCCTCTCCCTCCAGCGTCAAGAGGGGCATAAACTCCAACGATGTCTTTCTGGAGCAGCTCCAGGCCCTGTTGAGGAAAGCCAACTGCAAGCTGACCATCTGCTCAGAGGTCGAAAGCCGGAGTGACCGCTGGATCCAGGTCATCCCTCGATGCTTGTAATACGCGTCTCTTCTGGTGCTTCTTACGGGCTCACGGGGCACGCAGGGTGTTGTCCCCACTGCTGACACCCCGGGAGGGATGAGTTGCGTTGCTCGGGGGAAGCACATGGATGCTAAGAGATGAACTGGACAACCATGAGCTAAAAGATGGGGAAAAGCTGCTGGTGGTGGCAACAAGAGTGTTGCCTGGGCCCTGGGGACATTGCAAGAGGGACCCCATTACAAGAGGGACCCCACTGCAAGACAAACCTTGTGGGGCATTGCAAGGGGGACTCCACGGGGCATTGCAGGAGGGACCCCTTGCAAGAGGGAACCCACAGGGTGTTGCAAGGGTGACCATGTGGTGCCTCGCCAGCGGGACGCCGGGTACGCAGGTGGATGGCCACATGTTCCCCCAGCAAGCCCCAGCCCTGCTCTGCTGGTCCTCGTGGCTGTGAATTGCTCACGTGGAGGGGACCTGTCCCCGGCGCTGTGGTGGCGGGCAGGGCGTCACCCGCGGTCCCCCCGGCACAACCAGGGAGCTCTGGGGTTTGGGCAACAGCCGAGTTGTGCCAGGATCTCCCCGTTTCCTGCTCCACCCTCACCTCATGCTTCGCCCAGATGGCTATCACCCCCAGGAGCCTTCCTCCTCCTCCTCCTTCTCCTCTCTTTCCCCAACAGGATGAGCTGGAGTTCGGCTACGTGGAAGCACCACACAAGACCTTCCCCGTGGTCTTCGACTCACCCAGGAACAGAGGCTTGAAGGACTTTGCTTTTAAAAAGATCCTGGTGCGGCAGGGCATTGCTAACTCCTTTCTCCCCAAAAATCCTCTCTTGGGGCCGGCAGCAGCTCCCATCACTGCTCCCCTCTTTTCCCAGGGCCCCGATTTTGGCTATGTGACCCGCGAGCCCCCTGGACATGAGGCCTCCAGCCTTGACTCCTTCGGCAACCTGGATGTGAGCCCACCGGTGACGGTGCGGGGCAAGGAGTACCCCCTGGGCCGCATCCTGATCGGCAGCCCCCTGCCCTGGTGAGACAGGAAAGCGTCAAAAACTGTGGGGAGTGGCTGCAGCAAGTGGAAAATTCCAGGCTAACTCCCACGAAAGCGCAAATTTCACATGCAAACCGCGTTGCTGTTCCTTCTCCCTGTGCAAAATCCTTCGTGCACTGCTATGATTATTTCCCCCTCCCAAAATGTTGGTGCTTTCACTCTGATCCTACAGCACCCTAAGCACCATGCCTATTTTTCTTGAAAGGAAAAGCAAAGGAGTTCAGAAAAGGGTAAAACCTTGAATAACTGGAAATTGTTTTTGCTCTGCCCTCGGCAGCAGCTGTGGGCAGGGAACAACAGCACCCTGCAAAGCCCGCACAAAGGCGGCTCTTCATCCAGATAAACAACAACAGGGCTGAGCCCGGACAGGATTTGAGCCAGGACAGCAAACGGAGCAAGCTGTGCTGCTGCAGCACTCAGTGCCTCGCTTACCCGGACGGGAAAATGGGATTTTCCCAGCCTCGCTGGGGCCATAATTATCCCTTATTACAAGAGGTTTTAATTAATGTTTTCTCAGCCTGCTGCTGGCTGTCTAAGAAAATGTAGGGAGGGATTTAAGGCTCGCAAGGATGGGGTGAATTAAGCCTTGTGCCCATTTCAGGGGGGAATGTGCCGAAGCAGAATGGAGGAATGTAATGCACATATAGATATACACGGATAGGTGTGCGTATATTTATATTTATATTTATTACATTTATATGCAAACGTGTATGTGTATACACCTATATGCATATATCTATGTAGCAGTACAGTTATATGCATTTATCTTTGTAAAGGTACATCTGTATGTATACGTCTGTACACCCCATGCGTTGTGTTAGCAGATTAGCGGGAGTTTGGGATTCGATGATTCGCTTTGGCCATCAGATCTGCTCGATTTCCCACCTCTTCCCCCCTGAAAGGGCTACAAGTGGGCAGAAATGCTGGCATTTCCCATCAAAATGGGATGTGCTGGTGTGACTTCTCTCCTCTGTGTTGGGCATTTTGGGGACAGATCTTACCAAGATCTCCTCTGTCTCCTCCTCCTCCTCCTCTCTCTGCCCCCAGGGCCTCCGGCCGGCGGATGTCGAAGGTGGTCAGGGATTTCCTTTACGCCCAGAAGGTGCAAGCACCAGTGGAGATCTACTCGGAGTGGCTGAGTGTGGGCCACGTGGACGAGTTCCTCACCTTTGTCCCCGCATACGACAGGAAGGTAGTGTCCCTGCATCCCCAGTGTCACATGTGGCATCTGCTGCTGATTCAGAAAGCCCTTTATTTTGGCAAATCAGCAGAGAAAAAAACAAAAACAAAACACAACAAAACAACTTGGCTTCTGAGCAAAAGGCAAGGCCAGCCCTGTGCATGAATCTCCTTCCTTTTGGGTTGGCTTCCTGGAAAACGATGGGTGCCCTGTGCAACCCCTGGGGCTGGGTTTGGGCACGAATGGGCCAGAACATGAAAATCTCCTCTTTTCATGAAAAAACAAAACAAAAACACCAATCTTCTGGGCTCATCCCCACAGGGTTTCCGGCTCCTGTTGGCCAGCCCCACCGCCTGCTACAAGCTCTTCCAGGAGAAGCAGAGGCAGGGCCATGGCGAAGCCACACAGCTCGTGGGTAAGGCGGCGGGCGAGGGCGTCCCGGCGGCAGCGGGTGCCGGCGGCGTCCCTCACCGCGGCGCTGCCGTCCCTGTGCAGGGATGTCGGGCACCGAGCGGAGGAGCATCGATGACATCCTGGCAGATGAGGGGCTGAGGAACGACAACAGGCACGTGCAGGTGCGTGGGGGTTTAGTAGCCAGGGGTGGATTTGGGGAGCGCCCCTCTGCTCGCATGTGGCTGCCGGGTGGTTGATGCACGCAAGGGGAGCAGCTGCAAAGGGGCTGAGCACCCTTGGGTGCTGGCTGGGCCTCGGCTTTTGTCCCAGTGGGAGGTGTGAAACTCAAGGCAGGAGGATGCCTGGGTTGGGGGGGGTTCAGGAGGTCTCTCAAAAAGGATGCAATGGAGAACATGGGGCATGGGCCGCAATAGGGTCCTCACAAACCCCACAGGGTGTGTGGGGTTTGGGGAAGCAAGTCAGGGTCCCTGCTCTCTGCAGCGCTGCATCGACTGGAACCGCGACCTCCTGAAGCAGGAGCTGGGGCTGAGCGAGCAGGACATCATCGACATCCCCCAGCTCTTCATCCTGAACGGCTCCCGCGCGGACGCCTACTTCCCAGACATGGTGATACCCCCCCAGTGCCCCTTCTCCTCCCTCCCCACCACCTCCTCCTTTCCACACCCTCCTTTTTCACCTTTTGGGTGAAAAAAAACCCCTGCTTTTTTGGTCCATCCGCAGGTGAACATGCTGGTGCTGGGCAGGCACCTGGGCATCCCCAAGCCCTTTGGGCCACTGGTGGCCGGGCAGTGCTGCCTGGAGGAGCGCGTGCGGGCGCTGCTCGAGCCCCTGGGGCTCTCCTGCACCTTCATCGACGACTACTTCTCCTACCATGTCCTCTCCGGTGACGTCCACTGCGGCACCAACGTCCGCCGCAAGCCCCTCGCCGCCAAGTGGTGGCACGTGGTGCCCTGAAGTGCCCGGGCAGGGGCTCCGGTCCGTCCCGATGGTGGATGAGGGTGGATTTGGAGCATCTCAAAATAAAGTGTTTTGCCAATATGAGCACCGAGGTGCAGCATTTCCTCGCGGCCCGTCCTGTCTCAGCTTGGTTGAAAAAGCTGGGAAGCTGTTTTTGTTATCAGAAGGGTCTTTGTGAGCGTGCTGCATGCGAGGCAGCAAACATCATGCTGCCTTGGGGTCTGGGACCCCATCTCACCTATCCTACTGTCCCTTGTCCCAGCTTCACAGTGAATCACCCCCCAGAGTCCCCAGATCAACCCCAAAATCCCCTCCCATTTGTTGGGACACCTCTTACCCCGTGCAGCACACAAGTGAAGCCCGATGTTTGTGCAAAGCATTTCCCAGATGCTCATGAGCGCATTTCTGTTTCCCCTTTACGTTTACCCATTGCAACAGCTCCTTAAACATCCTCCTGCTGGTGCACCAACTCTTCCATGCACCTGATCCTGTCCCCTTTTGCAGCTGCTCCCTCCTCTGTTCCTCTCCGTGTTTTCTTTGCAATCAGCCGTGGCGCTGCCCCGTGTCGTGTTTGCGCCCGTGGTCTGGGCCAGCAGGAAGTGGCAGCAGGAACCAAACCCGGCCCCGAGAGGCTCCGGCACATAGCAGTGCTGACCTGTCAGCTATTGTGGGGCTAAAAACACTTTTATGGGGCAATTTTCAGGCTGTGATACATGGTGCAAAGCACCAAAAGGGTCACATGTCCTGTTTCAGGGCCCTGGTTTTGGAAAAAAGGTGATTTCTTGTCCCTCCAACCCGATTTTCCCCATGGATGTGGCTTGGCTGAGTTTCCCAACTTCCCCAGCCCCAGCACGGAGGAGAAATATTGAATTTCAGCAGCGCGTGACCCCCACAATGCTGTGAGTTGGAGGGGGACAGGTGCATCAACAAAGGCCTCTCCTACGCCCCAAAGAGGATTTTAATTAAAACAAAGACGGGCCAAACTGCAGCGGGTTTTGCTGTCCCTGATGCAGGTGACGTCCCGGCTGCCATCCCGTGCAATGGATGGGCGAAGCGCCGAGGTTGCACCCAAAAACCAGAAACATTAAAGCAGTTTTGTTGATTTTTCCCAGCCGGGAAAATAAAACCTTTCATTGTTGTCTGTGCGAGGAGCCCTGGGAGGAGCGTGTCGCGGCGGCACCGGGAAATAAAACCCCTCTGAGCCCTGTGCTGGCACACCACCAGCTCGGCTCTGGTGTCACACTGAATATTTTATGGCGTGGTGTTCTCCAGGGTGGCAGCATTTCTTTGTTATGTTGGGGAAAAAAAAGCACCGTTTGGGAGAAAGCAGAGGCTGGGGGCGTTCTCGGGGCGCGTTCCCCTGCTGCTGATTCATGCTTTGTCGCCAGAAAGCTCAGCAGTGCGCACCCAGCTGACAGCCCAGAGGTGGGATCAGGCCAGGCTTTGGTTAATCCCCTCCCCGCGGCCAGGCTTTATAATCCCCTCGTGCCGCCCGTCACAGCACCCAAGGGTGCCCGGTGCCGCCGGCATGGCCCAGCAGCGCCGTGTCCACCTCTGCACCCAGCGCCCCACCAGCACCGTCTGCGTGCTGGGCACCGAGCTCTCCCTCGACGTCCTGGGGTAAGTGGCCAGGGTGTCCAAAAACCTGCTTTTGGCTTATTTTTTCCCCTCCTCCTGGAGGAACTAAAGGCTGGATTAGGTGAGGAGAGGGTAAAAATAGTGGTGGGTGGGCTGCGCCGGGTGGGCTCCCCAGGGGCTCTCAGCCTCTGAAGGAAGGGGATCGTGCCCACCGGTGCTCGCTGTAGGATGGGATTGCACCCACCAGTGCCCGTGGTGGCTGCACAGTGCTTGGGCTGCACAAGAGGAGTTTGCAAACACCAAGGAGAAAGAGCTTTTGGGTGCAAAAACCCCCAGGGAGCTCCGGGTGATGCATCCAGCTGCACTTCTCTTCCTCGCTTGAGCATCCCATGGCAGGGGCTCCTGCGCCCAACGATCGGGGTGAAGCAGAACAATTCCCCTGTTCAGGGGAGTCCAGAGAGTTAAACTCTGGAGGCACTGCTCACCGGGGCGTTACCTCCAGCCATCCGTGTCTTTTACCAGCTTTGCTGGCCCCAGCCCAGTTTCAAGTTCTTTCCAGCAGCAAGTTTTGCTTTTTTTTTTGTTTTCCAACTTGGTTCGGTTCTGCTTTTTCTATTGCTTTGTGTATCTCCACGCTGCCCAAAACACGGCTGTTGACCCATGGGCACCAGCAGCAGCAGGAAGGGGGGGTTCTCCCCACTCCTCACAGCACTTCAGCAGGTCCCTGTGAATGGATCCTGCCCTGGCCATGTCCTCTGCACTGGCACGAGTGATGCATGCTGCAGCCTGCCTGGCCGCCGGCACTTCCCCCCGGCCCCGTCTTGGTTCTTGCAACTGTCATGACTCTGCTTCACTCTGACGGGGACGTATTTGCTGCTGCGGGGCAAAATGCAAATGTTTGGGAGACCCCATGCAAAAATATTAATAATAAAAATGCTCCGAGTTTTTGTTGCAGTTGAATGTAAAAGAATATTACAGCACTGGTGGCATTTGGCAGGATTTGTTGCAATTGCATACGGCGGGATTTGACACAACTGAACGCTGCAGGAGTTGTTGCTGTTGCACCTTGCAGGTTTTGTTGCATTCGGCTATGGCAGCGTTCGTCACAGTTGAATATTGCAGGACTCGTTGCAGTTTGCAGCACTTGTTGCAATTGAATATGGCAGGATTTGTCACAGCTGGGCACTGCCGGCTTTGATTCTATGTTGTAGGACTTGCTGCATTTTGCAGGATTCGTTGCAACCAAACACTGCGGGATTTGCTGCACATTGCCAGATTCTTTGCATTCTGCAGGGCTTGTTGCAGTCGCACCTTGCAGGACTTGTTACGCCTGCACACCTATCCCTGTAGCATGCAGCAATGCCCAAAGCACCCCTGTGGCTCTCACTGCTGCGCTCCCCCGCAGGTCGGCGCCCAAAGATGCCGTCGCCTTCCACGTGCAGGGGACGCCGGGCGTGAAGGTCTATGTGGTGCACGAGACGC
Organism: Aythya marila; assembly: GCF_965140915.1. Classification (NCBI taxonomy): domain Eukaryota; kingdom Metazoa; phylum Chordata; class Aves; order Anseriformes; family Anatidae; genus Aythya; species Aythya marila. Next base: position 7,254,942 of record NC_139062.1, on the reverse strand, counting down.
AGAGCGTGAAGCTGCCCTCCAGTGTCGGCCGCTGGCCCCTGGCCCCCAGCACCGAGGTGCTGGTGACCATGGAGGCGCTCAGCAAAGACGTTGGTGATGAAAAGGTTGGTGCCGGCCATCCGGGAGGATCTGGGCCCCTCTCTGGATGGCGCTGAGCTTGCCAGCTGTGTTGCAGGTCAGGATTTCCTATTTTGGGGAGGCCAGCGGGGTGCCGGTGGGCAGAGCCATGCTGTACCTCACCTGCGTGGGTAAGTTGGGCTGCTTTGTCCCTAAAACGTGGTGTCACTGCGGCGCCCGCCCCGATGAGCATCCCTGTCCCCGCAGACATCTCACTGGACGCTGACACCAGCCGCAGCGGGTCGGTGGGCAGGACGCTGGTGGACAAGGTAACGTGGGGACTGCAGCCCCCGACCCCATTGCTGTCCCTGATGGTGTCCTCAGCCCCGCTTTGCTGTCCCCAGGCCACATGGACGTGGGGTCCTGATGGGCACGGCGCCATCCTGCTGGTGAACTGTGACCGCGACGACCCCAAGAGCGGGGTGATGGATAACAGCGACACCGCCGTGCGCTCCTACGAGGGTACGGCTGCACGCCCGCCTCCCTTTTTCTGCTTCTCCTTGCTTTCCGTGACTTTCCTCCCCAACTTGTCCTCGCTGTCACCCTAGACCTGAAGGACATGTCGCAGATGGTGCTGCGCACGCGTGGTCCCCGCACCATCTTCACCGGCCACCGCCTTGTCCTCCACGTGGATTTCGGCGAGGCTGACAAAGTCGGCGTTTTCTACGGTGGCAGTGAGTGCCGGCACCAGGGTGGGGGGCCACGTAGACCCCCCTGTTAATGGGGTGGGGGTAAAATGAGAGCAGACACCTCTCAGTCGCATGCCAGGGGGTTGGATTTGGTGAGGGTGCTGGCTGGTGGTGTGCTCGCCACGAGGCTCCACGTGCATGCCCGATGCCTGGTGCAGTGGCCGTGGGGTGAGCTGCCCCCGTCGCAAGGCTTTAAGTGAAGAAGCAGAGGTGAAACCCTGCAGGTCGAGGGTGGGCTCTCAAGGATGTTGCTTGTGTCTGCAGACAGCGTCTCACTGGAGGAGTACAAGCACGTGCTGGGGGGTGAGAAGCTCGCCTACGCCGTGAAGCCCAGCCGGCACCAGGAGGAGAGCATCTTCTTCGTGGAGGGGCTCTCCTTCCCCGACGCCAGCTTTTCAGGGCTGGTGTCCTTCCACGTCACGCTGCTGGAGAGCCCCGAGAAGGTAACACCATAAATCGGGATGGGTTTTACACACAAAGAGGGGAGCGATGGCCCATCCTTGTGTCCCCTCGTCCTTGCAGGGCTTGCTGGAGATACCGATCTTCACGGACACGGTGGTTTTCCGCGTGGCTCCTTGGATCATGACGCCCAACACCCTGGCGCCGCTGGAGGTCTTTGTGTGCAGGTGGGTGGCAGCACGCGGTGGCCGCATCCTGCCCGGCTCCACCGCATCCTCAGCTCTGTGCTGCTTCACTTCCCAGTGTGGAGGACAACGAGGACTTTGTGGCGGCCGTCAGTGCCCTGGCTGAGGAAGCCAAGTGCCCCGTGACCATCTGCCCACTGCTGGAGAACCGCAACGACCGCTGGATCCAGGTGGGTGCGCGAGGGGGCTGAGACCCCCCTGGGGTGCAGCCCTGCAGCTCCATGGGGCTCCCCCCTCTTCTCTGCTGCCTCCACAGGATGAGGTTGAATTTGGCTATGTGCAAGCCCCCCATAAGACGTTCCCTGTGGTCTTCGACTCACCCCGTGACCGAGGGCTGAAGGATTTCCCCGTCAAGAGCATCCTGGTACGCACGGGACGTGTTCTGCGTCCACCTACCTTCCTGGCATTAGTGAGGCATTGCACTGCACTGAGGCAGTCTGCAAGATGATGATGATGATAAATCACCATGGTTTAGTGGTGGGACTCAGTAGGTCAGGCTGATGGTTGGATGTGATGATCTGGAAGGTCTTTGCCAACCTTGATGAATCTGTGCCTCTATAATGGATACATCTCTTTTTTTTTGCATTTATGGGAAGACGATTAGCTGAGTCAGCAGGCACATTTGGTAAAGAGGTGCTGTGCTTTGGGGTTTTGGCATCCCTGAGAAGGGCTTTTAAAGCCATCCTTGCTTTTTCCCCCCTCCAAGGGCCCTGATTTTGGCTACGTGGCTCGGGACGTGCAGAAGGACGCCTCCAGCCTCGACTCCTTCGGCAACCTGGAGGTCAGCCCGCCGGTGACGGTGGGGGGCAAGGAGTACCCGCTGGGCCGCATCCTGATCGGCAGCAGCTTCCCCAGGTGAGGGGCCAGGTTTTTTTGGGGTACGCCGCCGAGAGGCGCCCCTCACCCTGGGGCTGTCACCCCCCAGGTTCGGCGGCCGGCGGATGGCCAGGGCCGTGCGGGATTTCCTCTTGGCGCAGCGGGTGCAAGCACCCGTGGAGCTCTACTCCGACTGGCTCCACGTCGGGCACGTCGACGAGTTCCTCAGCTTCGTCCCCGCCCCTGATCGGAAGGTGGGCAGCCCTTGCTCGGGGTGCATTTTGTAGGGTGCGGCCATCACACTGCTGCCCCCAAATCACCCCTCTCCATCCCCAGGGTTTTCGGCTGCTCCTGGCCAGCCCCAGCGCCTGCTACCAACTCTTCAAGGAGAAGCAGGAGCAAGGTTTTGGGGAGGCAGCGATGTTTCAGGGTAGGGAAGCTGGGGGACCCCGCCAGCCCCCCCTGCCGTGTGTCCTCCCAGCATGGGGTGACGGACTGCTCCCCCTCTGTGCTGCAGGACTGCAGGCGGTGCCCAAGCCAACCATCAACGAGATCCTGGCTAACGAAGTGCTCCGGAAATTCAACAGCTACGTGCAGGTGAGGAAGGGGAGCGGGGAGATGCTCTGCACCCCTCCCTGGTTGCCCCACTGCCCCTCTTTTCCCCACCCACCTCCCTGTCCCTCTGTCCATCTCCCCACCTCCCCATCCTTCTGTCTGTCCATCTGTTCCTCTCCCAATCTCCCTGTGTCTCCATCCCCATCCCAACCCTGTTCCCCCACTCCCCCGCCCCTCCCTCTCTCCCCATCACCCCTCGCTCTCACTCCCTGCCCCCCGAGCCCCCCAGGTCCCCCCCCGACCCCCTCTCCACCCTCCCTCCCTGGCAGAACTGCATCAGCTGGAACCGGGACATCCTGAAGCGGGAGCTGGGGCTGGCCGAGCAGGACATCATCGACATCCCCCAGCTCTTCCAAGGCAATGAGCAAGCCTGCGCCAACGCGTTTTTCCCTGACATGGTAACACAAAGCTGCAGGGATGGTTTGGGGAGGATGGGGGAGAGGGCTCGCTGTGAATTTAGGGTTGCACATTGACGTCCATCCATCCGCAGGTGAACATGCTGGTGCTGGGCAGGCACCTGGGCATCCCCAAGCCCTTTGGGCCACTGGTGGCCGGGCAGTGCTGCCTGGAGGAGCGCGTGCGGGCGCTGCTCGAGCCCCTGGGGCTCTCCTGCACCTTCATCAACGACTACTACTCCTACCACGTCCTCGCCGGAGAGGTCCACTGCGGCACCAACGTCCGCCGCAAGCCCTTCGCCTTCAAGTGGTGGCGCATGGTGCTCTGAGCCACCCTGGCTTTCCTCCTTTTTTCCCCCAAATCCTTCTCCCCATTCCTGCAAGTGCCTTCAGCAGCGGTGGCCCCCCCCCAGCTCCCTGTTGGAAATAAACCAGGGCTGCAGCTTGCTCCCAGCTTCCTGCCTCTTCCTGGGTGCTCAGGCTTGAAGTTTTGCTGTAAATGGGGTGATTTTTTTTTTATTTATTTTTTTTGGACTCTGTGGTGCTCTTGGCACGATGCTGTGGGCTGACAGCAGGTGGTGGGACATTGGCATTGCTCTCCCGGCACAGGAATTGAAGACCTATCTAAAGGGTGCGGGAAAGAGAGTTTGGTGGGATTATGCAGTCCTGCTGCAGTGGTGCGTGTTGGAAAAGGTGTGTGCATGTGTGCAAAAAAAGTCCCCATACATGCATGCACAAAACTGCACTTGCAGGCTCATAAAATATGCATGAATGCACCAAAAATATGAATGCCTAACACATGTGCATGTAGACAAAATACATGCACACAAGCACCCATGTAAGCACACATATACATGCATGGGAAAAAATCCTCAGATGCATGCACAAAAACGAGTGCGTGGACAAGAGTACAGACAAAAACACATACGTGGACAAATCATAGAATAGAATATCCTGAGTTGGAAGGGACCCTTAAGGATCATCAAGTCCAACTCTTGACACCGCACAGGTCTACCCAAAAGTTCAGACCATGTGCCTAAGTGCACAGTCCAATCTCTTCTTAAATTCAGACAGGCTCGGTGCAGTGACCACTTCCCTGGGGAGCCTGTTCCAGTGTGCAACCACCCTCTCTGTGAAGAACCCCCTCCTGATGTCAAGATGCACACAAAGAAATGCATGCACAAAACCAAATGCACGCATGCACAAACCCACACGCATGCACACATATGCACACACTGCTTTTTGCTTGCAAAATCCCAGGGAGATAGTGGAGAGCTATTCTGGGACTGAGCACCGTGTCAGCAGCAGGATGGTGCCCTCTAACGGCTGCAGATTTGCTTTTGGCGATACTGGGGCAGGGCCCGTGTTGCATTGAGCATCGCCGTCCCTTCTGGTTAAAAAGCCAAAGAAAAAGGGGGCAGGCAGAAAGGAGGGGAGATGCCAGGGCAGGGGACTGCTCCCAGCCAAACATTTGGGACTGGGGTGTGCATCGGGGCCGAGGAGCGGAGCCAAGGGGTGTACACAATGACGTTGTTTATTTAAACATTTACTCCAAGAAATATAAAAAAAAAAACATGAAGAAGACAATTACAGCACTAAACCAGGAACCTGTCGTCTCACCTAAAAGGAACGTTGCTCAGAGAGCCTCGTGGTTTATTATTATTTTATTCTTCCAGCCTCCTCCTTCGCTCACCCGCTGCCAGGACGCAGCGGCACATGGGGGAGAACGTTACCAGGAGCATCGATCCGAGCCTCAAATATTTTGTGTAAAAGCAGGACAAGCCCAAATTGCTTTTGGGGGGTGAAAGTAGGTTTTTGCTGTTTTTTCCACCCCTATCATGATAGGGTCTGCAGCATCCCCTCATGCCCATTTGGGGTAGGCAGCTGATGGTGATGAGCTTGAAATATTCATCGCAAGTAGAAAAAAATTGGGGGATAAGGCTAGAAAAGCCCCGTTGTGGGGTGCTGCATGCTCCCACCTCCTCACCACCCATTTCTGGAAGGGCTGGGTGCTTGCAGCAAATGCTAGTATTGCTCAAGAAAACAGAATATCCAACTTCTCCACCCTGCTCTCTCCCTGTCCTGGAAGTTTTGACTCTAACACACTGAAACAAACCCCAAAATAAACCCCAAAGCAAACATAAAGAACCCCCTTTTAATTCTTTTTTTTTTTTTTTTTTTTTTTTTCCATAAAGTACTGCAAAATTCCCCGCAGGGCCACGTGGCGCACCAGCAGCAAACTGCCAGGGAGAGTGGAAAGGAATTTAAAAAAATCAAAATAAACCCTAAAAACTAAAAAATAAAATAAAATAATAAAAAAAAACCACCCTTGGGTTTTGTGGAGGCAGAGCCGGGCTCTGCGTATAAAGGCACCTCGTTTCTCCAGCACAGTGCACAGCGTTGCCTGAGGAGGGGCTTTTGGCAGATACCAGGCAGTGGAAATAATAATAATAATAAAAATAACAATAATTAACAAAAAAAAAAAAAAAAGGAAAAAGCTTGCACGACGCTTCAGGGCCCGCTCTTCATACCTGAGATCGCCCTGGGATGGGCAGCGGGGGGGCTTGGGGGGCGCAAAAGCGGGGGGCAGGCGGCTTGGGGGCATCCAACCCCCAAATGATGCAGGGCTGGGGAGAGGACCCGCTTTGTCCCCCAAGAGTGAGGGGACAACAGGCTTGTCCCTAAATCCTCCTGGGATAAAGGGATGCTGGGGATCAGAACCTCAGAATTACAGCACCCAAGGTGGAGGCTGCTTGGGAGAAATGCCAAAAAAATGCAATATTGTGGGGCAAAAAGGCATTTTGCAGTGTTTTGCTTGATTTTTGCTCTGAGCCCGCAACTGGGTGCTTGTAGGGAAATTTGTGGCTAGGAAAATGAAAAATAATAGTAAAAAAAAATTGGACACCTGTTCAGGCGAACCCGGCACCTTCCTTTCTGTGCGAAACAGCAGAAAAAAAAGAGAAAAACAAAACAAACCAAAACAAACAAACTACAAAACCAAACCGATAAAACAACAACGAAAAAGCCTGGATGTGCCAAAAGGTCCTGCTAGGGTCGGGATGGGAACTCAAACAGCCACGGGGGAAGGTCTTGGCCGTGGTGGTGAGGGAAAAACCCAACGCTTTGGAAATCGTAGGAGAACAGGTAGTTAAAACCGCGGATCGCTTGGAAAACCGGGGCGGGCGGCTCGGCTGCCCCCCGGCCCCTCAGAGGGTGCGGGGGTTGTACTCGGGCAGCTTGCGCAGCTTCTCCTTCTCGGCGTCGCTCTCGTCACGGGCGATCACCAGCGAGTGGGCATAGCCCATGGCCACCTGGGGGCAGAAGGGGAAACTGAGGCAAAATCATCTCCTGCTGACTCGGGACCCCTTTTCGTTATCCGGGGCCATGCTTGAGGAGCGTCCCATGGGTGGGAGCACCCAGTGGGGGGCAGCACCCAGTGGGTAGGCACAGCCCGTGGGTGGCAGCATGGCATGGGTGGCAGCAGCTGGGAGCATTACACGGGTGGGAACAACCCAAGGGTGGCACTATCCCATGGTTTGGCACCCCAAAGGTGACAGCATCTCAAGGGTGACACCCTCCCAGGGGTTGGAAGCACCCAAGGGTGCACATATTCGGGTCCCTGCTCACCTGCTCCGTGTAGATCCCATCCAAGGTCTTCACCTCTTGGGCAGCTGTCGATGACTTGGGCTTGTGATCCCCATAGCCCTGCAAAACGCAAGCACGCCCCCTAAATAATCGGCTGTGGGGGGGACGCACAACACCCAGAGCCCCTGCACCAAATGATTTGGGGGGTGGGGATGGGTAAATCTGGGTGCTGGATGGCTGGGTGCTGGTCAGTCCTTACCAGCTCTCCGAAGGTGGGAGATGGCCCCCAGCTGATGGTGCTCTCATCTGCCGCCACGATGATGCTGCTCTTCCTACAAGTGAAGTGCAAGGCAGTGACCCCCAGCCCCAGCAACACCCCCCCCCCCTCCCAGCACGCCAAACACCAGGGAAAAAATTTGGGGAGTCCATCACTCACCCACAGGCCAGGCTGCGGATCTTCCAGCCGCACAGATCCTGCACGGCTTTGGGGTACATGGTGGACTCGCGGGAGGTGTTGGTGGCACCCCAGAAAAACAAGCCGCCTGCAAGCCCCAAAAACACACGGTCAGATCCGTGCCTCCCGCCTCGAGCATCCCCACAGCGATGTAAATAACGGCGGATTTGCTTGGATAGACCAAAATTAGGGGCTCGGGGCGTGCCACCCACCCGTTTCGCTGACGGCGAAGGAGCAGGTGTAGCCGGCGTAGATCTGCGCTGCCCCACGGCCTGGGAAATCGAAGAGCTTGACCAGCCGTGGCACCATCTCGTCCTTCTGCTCCGCGTGGCCCAGCCGCCCGTAGCCACCAAAGCCCCAGGAGAAAACACGCTTCTGCGAGTCCAGGACGAGCTGGGGATGGAGGGACACCCATGGTGAGCCGGGCAGCTCGGTGCAGGAAGAGCTGCAGCAGCCGCAGCGACTGCACTGCAGCATGCACTGCTACCCCTGCTGCAAGCATCATCCTTAAACACACGCTGCAGTTCTCTATCCCTAAATACACCCTGCAAGAGTGTGAGCCTACTCACGCTGCAACTACTTGTTCCTGAGTGCACACTGTAAATTCTCCGTCCTTGAATGCGCACTGCAAATCTGTCCTCAAATGCACGCCCCAAGTATTTCCTCCTAACCCACCCTGTGAATCTGTCCTTAAATAAGACACAGACCTCTACCCATAAATGCATGCTGCAAGTACTTATCCTTAAATGCACCCTGCAAATCTTTGTCCTTAAATGCCTGCTGTAACTATTTATCTTTAAATGTGCACTGCACTTCCTCCTAAATGCACTCTGCAAATCTGTATCCATAAATGAACACCGCAAATACTTACCCTTAAGTGCATGCTGCAAACCGTTACTCTTAAGTGCATGGTGAAAGAACTTTTCCTTAAACGCAGGCTGCAAAAATTTACCTGTAAATGCACCCTGCAAATCTCTGTCTGTAAATGCACGCCGCAAACTTTTTATCCCTAAAAGCAGACCACAAACTTGTTATCCCTAAACGCATGCTGCAAATAGTGAGGGTGGGCAACTGCAGGGCACAGCTGGGTTTGCTGTGGGGATGTGTGGGTACAGAGGCCTGAATCTTCGATTGGCACCCCAACCTTTGTCCACACCTTCCTGCTCCTCCCCAGCACCAACAAAGCCAAAGGGACGGGCTTAAGCCACAGCTTAGGAACACAGATTTGCAGAAAAAGGATGCGGTGATGAAAAGCAAAGCCCTCGGTGCAAAAACCCAAAGGAAAAACCCTATTTCTGACTCCTCACCGTGTGGTTGGCCCCGCACGCCACGTCCCGCACCACCACGTTGGGGACGGGCAGGATCTGCCCATCTTTGGTCTTCTCGATGAAGATGGCCACGCGGCGCGGCACCAGCTCGCAGTCGTACTCGATCCGCTGCGCGCGGGCGATGAACTTCCCATCGGAGTTGTGCCCTGTGCGGGAGCACCGTGTTACAAAGCCAATCCCCTCTCCGCTTGCAAACTCTACATTTTTAGGTTTGCACCCCACTTTGGGATTCACTTCTGCTGGCGTTACAGGGGAGCAGCACGGTGCAGGTCACACTTTGCTGCTGCACCAGCTGCATTTCTGCATTTCATGGATGGGAAAACAGAGGCAGGGAACCCCCCCACCCCCTCGCACAGTAGCTCGAACCTTTAAAAACAGTCCCCAAAATGTTACCGTACCCAGCTGCCCATACTCAGGGCACCCAAAGGAGTAGAGGTTTCCTTTGCAGTCCATGATCATGCTGAATTCGGCCCCGCAGGCCATTTTGGTGATGGGCTGCCCATTGTACATGATCTGCAGAAGAAGAAAGGGGATAGAAAGTCAAGAAAAAGGCAAAAATATGAATTTCCTGCGGTAGGAAACATCTCTGGGAGCTCACCCCTACCCCAGCTTCTTTTCTTTGGCCACCATTTTTCACCTCCCGGAAGATCCAGACCTAAAGTCCCAGGTTTTCACCTCAAAAAGGGAACCAGACAACCCCCAGGGAAGAGGTTTGGGCTGGTGGTAACGGGGAAACCCCCAAATCCTTCAACATTTGTATCAAAGTTTTGAAAAATATTTTTTTTCCATGTTGTGCTTTGTCCACCCAATTTCAAAGCCAGCTGCACCTTCAAGGGGAATGTCCTTGCACCCTACAGGGGTTTGGGCTATGCTAAGGGCTTTTTCAATTAAAAACCAAAAATATGGTGTTTTTCATCCCTCAAAAAAAGGGGAAGGCATGGAGAGGAGTGGATTTACCTGTGTAGGGCTTGGAACAGCATCCGTTTGGTTGCCAAGCCCCAGCTGCCCCATTTTATTCTCCCCAAAGGCGAACACGGAGCCATTCTCTGCAAGCCACGAAGAGGGAAAAAAAAATAAAATTAGGGGAAAATGCGGCCGTTTTAGGGCATTTTGCAGGAAGCAGGAACTTCTCCCTTACCTGTGAGAGCCAGCGTGTGGTTCCGGCCACACGCTGCCAGCACGATGGCCTCGTTGCCCAGCACCTCGATGAGCTTGGGGGCTTCCACACGCTTGGTGTCCCCGTGGCCCAGCTGCCCCTTCTCATTGCGACCTGACAAGAACGAGTGGTTTGGGGGCTGCACACCGGGAGGACGAAGCCCCCCAGCGTGGCACCGCCAGGTTTTGCATCATTTTTTTCGGGGGCTTCGCTCACCCCAGCTCCAGAGCTTGCCCTCGGCGGTGATGAGGAGGCTGTGAGCCGCGCACGGTCCCGAAACCACGCTCCGCACCTGAATCCCTGAGAGACACCCATACCTGTGTGGCCCCCACAGATTCTGGCCCAGGTTCCGATATGCAACTGGTGGGAAAAAGGCAAGAGATGAGGACGCACGGCACTAAACACTGCTTTGGGGCTGCTCTGCGCCAGCTTCGGTGCCGCACACGCGGGGGCCGCAGCCGTGCCCGTCGCTCACCTTGCTGCTTAGGCACTTCTTTGCGGCCGATCAGGTCCCAGTTGGTGGCTCCGAAGATCAGGAGCTGCCCTCGGCACTTGGAGCCCTCGAGTTTCTGCAATGGGCAGGGAGAATTCATCAGCCTTCCCGCGGCCACCTCAATCTCGTGGGGATTTTTTGCATGCGGGGTAGGATAGGGCTACAGAACACCCCAGCTTGCACGTGCTCTCCCCTTCAGTCCTCATTTTGCATCCAAGATTGCAATCAAAACTGCATTTCTGAGCTAAGTGGTAGGGGGATGAGGGAGATTTTTTGCAATTTGACGTTAAAGCCCCCGCCGTACACTGCACAGCGCTGCAGCCCCAGAAGGGAACAGAAGCAAAACGCTCCCCTTTTTTGGCTCCCCCTCTTTGCACAGTGGCAAATGGGTCTGAAACGTGGGGTTTTGCTCTTTGCAGGAAGGAGCGGGGATTTGCACAATGCCCAGTGCTGGTTAATTAGTAATTATGGTTTTTCCCTACCTAAAAGGATGCTGTGACACGAGGCAAAGCTGCGAAGAGGAGAGCACGTGCAGCATGAGCTGTCTGCACGGGGCGGGGGGCAAAGGGTTAATCTGCCGGGTTCAGTGCAAAAAAAGTGGATTATTTAAAAAAAATAAATTAATTAAAAAAAAAGCTGCTGCCAGCTTGCCTCCCCATGCACGGGGTGGGAAGGAAAATATAGGAACAAGAAAACCAGCGTGGCTGAAAACCACTCGTCTAAAGCCACCCAGGTCCGGTCTCGCACCAATTTCTGCAATTTCTGCTTTTTGCAGCAAGCGAAGTTAGAGGGAGCTATAAACAGCAGGAAAGGCACAGGGCGTGGGGACGGGCAGACGGGTGGATGCGGGGTGTAAAAGCACCGCCGGCTTTGCAGCTGAGAGGGGGGGGGAGTCCTATGAAAACCCCCCCTCAAAATAATGGGGGGCTGCCTGGGGCGCATGCGTGGAGCCGTCTGCCCGGGGCGGCCACGCGGGAGCCTCCAAGCGCGTGCTCGGCTGCGCGTGCCCGCCCGGGGAACCCCCAAAATGAGGCGGAAAAGGGGAAAAAAGGGAGCGGAGCAGCGTGCCTGAAATGCAAAGCGGGGGGGCAGGCTGGAAGGGGGTGCAGAAATACGGGGGGGGCACCGCACGTGCACGCACCCCCACGCTGCACATGGGATTGCTCAGCGCTGCACTGGGTTAAAAATTCCCCAAATGGGTCAACTCTGACAAAACAACCCAAAAGCTATTTTTGGACTTCCCTTTGGCATGAATTAGGACAAAGGAGGGGGGGGGGGGGGCTCCTGGTGCTGGAAAAAAAAAGGGGAACCTGCACCCCCCGGTGCTGGCACACATTAGGGGTGCGATCTGAGGGGGGGAGTTGGGGGGCAATTTAGGGGATGCAAATAGGATGCAGCTTTTGGGGAGGCAATGAAGTGATTTTGATAAGGGGGGGGCAAGCTGCAAGCAGAAGTCGAGGGGTACAATAAAGGGGGGGTGACTTTAGGGGTGCAAAACACATTTAAGGGGTGCAATCTCGGGCAGTGATTTGGGGATGCAGGTAAGGGGCGATTTGGAGGTGCAATAAAGGGGATGGGATTGGGGGGGTGCATTTAAGGGGTACAGTTTGGGGGTATTTCCTAGAGGGGGTGAGGTGGGGGCATGCAATGAGGGGTGCTCCAGGGGAGTGCAGTGAAATGCTGCGTTATTGGGGTGCAATGGGGGGGGTGAAGGTCTTAGGGGGGCATTAAAAGGGGTGCAAGGAAGGGATGCATTAAAGGGGCATAATGGGGCGCAGTGGGGGCCATTAATGGGGTGCACTGGGGATGCAATGGGTGTGCAGTGAGGGGGTGCAGTAAAGGGGTGCAGCTGGGGGGTGCATTAGGGGCTGCAAGGCGGGTGTGCAATGGGGGGCACTGAGGGGTGCCAGGAGGGGGGCCAAAAAGGGGGTGTTCACCGAGGGGGTGCATTACGGGGTGCCACGGAGGGGAGCAGTAATGGGGGCAGGGAGGGGTACAATGAAGGGGTGCCACTGGGGTGCAACGGGGGGAGCCCAGTATGGGGTCAGTAAGGAGTGCTATGAGGGGGTGCAGCGGGGGGGGGGTGTCCAAAAAGGGTGCGGATTAGGGGGTGCAAAGACAGGGTGTATTGGGGGGGTGATGGGAGTTCAAAGGGGGGGCGCAACGGGTGCATGAGGGGGTGCAAATCGGGTGCATAAGGGGATGCAGTGCAGGGAGCAAAGGGGGGGTGAATGGGGGTGCAAAGGGGGGGGGGGTCCTTTAGGGGGCACAACGAGAGGGTGCATTAGCTGCAGTGGGGGTGCGGAGTGGGGGGTGAGTTAGGGGGGGCACAAAGGGGGGGATGCAAAAGGGGGGGTGCATTGAGGGTGCAAAGGGAGGTGTTAAGGGGGTGCAAAGAGGGGGGTGCATTGAGGGTGCAAAGAGGGGGTGCCCTTTGCAAAGGGGGGTGTTAAGGGGGTGTTAAGGGGGATACAAAGGGGGTGTGCACTGAGGGTGCAAAGGGGGGGTGCAAAGGGGTAGTGTTAAGGGGGTGCAAAGAGGGGGTGCAAAGGGGGGGTGTTAAGAGGGTTGCAAAGGGGGGGTGCAAAGAGGGGGCTGCATTGAGGGTGCAAAGAGGGGGTGCAAAAGGGGGTGTTAAGGGGGGTGCAAAGGGGGTGTGCATTGAGGGTGCAAAGCGGGGGTGCGGGGGGGGTTTCTAGGGGACACGGGGGGGGGGTGCCGAAGGGGGTGCCCCGCTCACGATGCGCTCCTTGCTGTGCTCGGGCTCGCAGATGACCACGGCCTGGCCCCTCGCCGCCCCAGCGGGCCCCGTGCCCCCGCCGTTGCCTCCGGAGCCGGCCCCCCCGGGCCTGCCGGGCCTCCTCCCGACGGGGCTCCCGTCCCTCGGCCGCCGTTCCCGGGGCGCCTCCTCCTCGCTGCTGCCTCCGCTGCTGCCGCCTCCTCCTCCTCCTCCTCCTCCTCCACCACCACCACCACCTCCTCCACCACCTCCTCCTCCTCCTCCTCCTCCTCCTCGCTCGGGCCTCGGCCGTCGCCTCCCTCCCGACGACGGCACCGCCGCAGCCGCCCCGGGTCGCCGCCTGCCGGGGCCCGGCTCCCAGGGCGGCCCCGCCGCCTTCCTGCGGGGCATGGCGCCTGCCGAGGGAGCGCCGCCGTCACCCGTCGAGCACCGCCGGCCCGGCCCCCCCCCCCCCCATCACCACCACCACCACCACCAACCACCCCCACGGCCCGGCCCAGCCCCCCCCCCCCACACACACCCCTCCTCTTATCACCCCCCCCGCTCCCAGCGCTCGGTTACAAAGAGGGGGGAGAGGGGCCCGGAGCCGTCGGGGGGAAGCCCCCCCCCCCCGGAATGGGGATGGGGTTGGGGATGGGGGGGGTGTAAGGGGATGGGGGGGGATATAAGGGGATGGGGGGGGTCATAAGGGGATGGGGGGGGTCAAGGGGGGTGGAAAGGGGGAGGAAAAGGGGTGCGAAGAGGGGGGGGTAAAAGGGGGTGCGAAGGAGCGGGGTGCAAAGGGGGGGTGCAAAGTGGGTGCAAAGGGGGGATTTGCAAAGGAGGGGGGGAAATGGGGGGGTGCCAAGGGGCGATTTGCAAAAAAGGGGGTTGCAAATGGGGTGCAAAGGGGCGATTTGCAAAGGGGGGGTGGTAAAAGGGGGGGTTGGTAAAAGGGGGGGTGGGATTTGGGAAAAGGGGGGTTGCAAATGGGGCGCAAAGGGGGGATTTGTAAAAAGGGGGGGTTGGGGAAGGGGGGGTGCAAAGGGGGAGGAAAGGAGCGACTTGCAAATGGGGGGGTGCAAAGGGGCGACTTGCAAAGGGGGGTGGTAAAGGGGGGGTGCGAAGGAGAGATTTGCGAATGGGGGGGCGCAAAGGGGCGGCTTGCAAAAGGGGGGGGTTGGAAATGGGGTGCAAAGGGGCGATTTGCAAACGGGGGTGCAGCTGGGGGGGGTGAAAAACGGGGCGAAGTAAAGCAGGGGGTTGTAAAGGGAGGTTGCGAACGGGGGGGGTACAAAGGGGAGATTTGCAAAGGGGGGGGTTGCAAAAGAGCGATTAGCGACGATGGGGTTGAAAAAGGGGGGGGGGGGAGGTTACAAAGCAGGGGTTGCAAAGGAGCGATTCGAAAGGATCGTTTGTAACGGGGGGGGGGGGTCGCACCCCCCCAGGGCACGGTACCGAAGCTGCGGGTGGAAAGAAAGAAAATAATAAAAGCCGCCCCCCCCCCAAAAAAAAAAATAAAAAATGAAAAGGGCTCCGAGACAAAAAGCCCCCCCCAGTCCCCCGAGGAAAGCGGAGCGGAGCAGTGCCCGATGGGGGGGGGGGGGGGGGCAGCGGGACCCCCCCCCAGCCCCCCCACCTGCTTTCGGGGGGGCCCCGCTTGTGCCGCCGCCGCCTGCAGCCCTTATCGGCCACTTGGCTGCTACTTTTTTTTTTTTTTTTTTGGGGGGGGGGGTGTTTTATTTTGTTTTTTTGCTTGCGGCCAAATCGTCGGGGGGGGAGGGTGAATTTTATAGGGGGGTGCAAAAAAATTCAAGCGGGGGGCCCCGGGTCGAGCAGTTCGGGCCGCCTCCCCCCCCCCCACTTCACCCCCCCGGTGGCTCCGTCTCTTCCCCTCCGTCTGCCCCTGCTTTTTTTTTTTTTTTTTTTTTATTGATTTTGAACAATGGGATCTCTGTCTGTCTCCCATTAAACCACGTGGATCCGCCTTCCTTCCTTCTCTTTTTTTCTTTTTTTTTTTTCTTTTAGCCCCCCCCTTTCCCTCCTCCTCCTCCCGCGGCCCCCCAACTTCGTGCCCCCCACCCCCCCAACCCCCGCGCTCGCCCCCCCGGCACGGTTGCAAACCTGTTTTAGGGCGAAGGGCGCAGCATAAAGAAAGCACCAACTCGGGGCCTTTGCAATATTTTTGGTGGTGTTTCCTGTTGCAGAAAAAGGAGGTTGTGTTTCTTTTTTTTTTTTTTTTTTTTTTTTTTCTTCTCCCTTTCCTCCCCTAGCGCCCACCCACCAGATGCACTTAAAATGTAAATATGAGCCGCCAGAACAAATGCTACAATACAAAACAGAAACACATGTACGGGCAGGAAAAAAAAAAAAAAAGCAAAAAAAAAAAAGCGCTTTGGAGAGGAAGAGGCTGCGAAGTCCGGCTGTGCACGCACAGCTCCATCTTTAGGACAGGAAGACTCCGGGAGGGCATCGCGCTTTTCCCCTTGTTGCAAAGATTATTTTATTTTATTTTATTTTATTTTATTTTATTTTATTTTATTTTATTTTATTTTATTTTATTTTATTTTATTTTATTTTATTTTATTTTATTTTATTTTTATTTTTTCCTAAGGAAAGGTGCACAGCACTTATTGCAAAACGCCCTCCCCCCTTATTGCAAAGCATTTCATTGCATTTTTGCCAAGGAAAGACGCACACGTTCACTGGGTTGTAAAGAAATTCTTTTGCAGGTGCAGATGTGCTCGCTCCGCTTACTGCAAAGAGTTTTCTTGCCATGGAAAAAGATAGACTCGTTCCTTTTATGGCAAAGACTTTTTGCAGAGGAAAGATGCATTTCTTCCCCTTGTTGCAAAGCAAGTATTTTTGCAGAGGGAAGATGCACTCACTCCCTTCCTTGCAATGAGATTTATTTTTTTTTTTCCTGGAAGGAAAATGCACTCATTCTCTTTATTGCATTTTTCCCCTCTTTTCCCAACAGAAAGATTCCCTTTTTTATTTTATTTTATTTTATTTTATTTTATTTTATTTTATTTTATTTTATTTTATTTTATTTTATTTTATTTTTTTTTATTTTTTTTTATTTTTTATTTATTTTTTTTTTTTTTGCGAAGCTCTTGCAGGAGGGAAGATGCACGCAGCTGCCCCAGCCCTCCTCAGCAGCTGCATTTTTGCCTCTCGGGCCCAGTGCCGTGCAGGCTGTGATGCACGTGCAATTTTGGGACTTGGTCCCAGGGGCCGGTGGTGGGCAACGACTCCTGCTTCCTGCCATCTGCAGCACTTGCAAAATTGCCTCAGAAGGCCAAAGCGGCAGCAAAAACTTAGCGTTACTCAAGAGAAGTCGTTTTTTGGGGGTGTTAAAAGGGAAAATAAAGTTGCTTACTGAATCAGCCACGCCGCATCTCGGAGCGGCGCCTGCCGGTCCCAGACGTGATCTGGGAGATCAAAGGCGAAACAGAAGCAGGAAAACGCCGTCAAATCATCATTAAAAAGCGGCTGCAACGCCGGGCTTTGGAAAAGGCGTTTGCTGAGGAGGAATAACTTTGTGGTGATGCTGCCCTGGCTGCCGGGATGGGTTTCGGCGTGCATCCCGGGCGCCAGGGCCAAGTTCCCCTCCTATTTACCTGCTCGCATCTGGACAGCCTGCAACAGCGGCGGCTTTTTTTTCCTGAAAATCTCATGCATGGGGAGGCTGGCAGTGTCGCGGCCCATTTTGGGGCAGCTTTGTTCTAATTCCAATAGGAATCAGAAATGAAAATTAAGAACGGCATTTGCAGGAGCGTGGGGGACCTGGTTTATCTGAGGGCTTTCCAGGATGCGATCCCTACCTGATGTGATTAGAGGGCCGCTGGCTGCTTGTCCCTAAAAACTTATTTTTTTCCCTCGAAACTCCAGCTGGATTATAAAGGCCTTGGGTAAAGGGGAAGGTTTCAAGCCGAAAATGAAGTTTCATTTATCTTTAGGGCTTTTTGTACCCGCCTGGGCTGGCTGCCTGCCGGGGGAGCTTGGATAGGGTTTACTTGAGGAATTGTTAATTCGGGAGGGTTTTTCCCCTTTTTGGTAAGGGCGGCAGCACCAGTTGGTTGCGTCAGGCCGGGGGTTAAACTGGTTTTTCCTGGGATAAGGAAAAACAGGTCAGGCCTGTTACTTCCCAAGAGTGTCTTGGCCGGGGAGCAGCTCACCTCACATGGCTTCGGATGGGCTTTGGCATCCCCTCCTGGATCTGGCCGTAGGCTTTGCATCCCCAGCGGGTGATATTTGGGGCATCCCCGGACTTGCAGCAATTGCAAAAAGTGGAAGGGGGGTGGGCGGGGGAGTGCTTGCTGCAAAAATAGCCCCAGCACGCTGCAGTGCCCCGGGGAGGGGGCGGATTTGGGCACAGCGTGGGAACGGGTGCGCAGGGGGGATTTGCATGCCCTGCCTGCGGGATTCACCACTGCTGCGGTGAACACGAGGCCCTCTTCGTGCTGCTCTTGCACCTTTGCTGTGCTGCTGGAGGAGCTGCACGAGGTGCATTTGGTGTTCGCTGAGTTTCTGGGAGGGGGGTCAGCTCTGTTCTGGCCTCCGGCCCTGGTGAGGTGCTGGGGGCAGCTGGGGCTTGAGGAGCGTTTTGCTGCCAAATGCCCCGTTTTGCTGGGATTTTCACAGCTGGGATGAAGGGAGAAACGATGAAGCTAAAGAAATTAACGCATTTAGTGCTATAATCCCTGTTCACACAAAATAATAATTCACAATAGGTGTAATTTAAATTTCAAATAACATGGAGCTGTTTGGTTGGTGCACACAGCCGAAGGCCCCATCTTCATCTCATCCTGGAGAGCTTTGCATCGCAGCAGGATTTGCAATGATGAAACGGGCAGGATGGTTACCTGGCTAACAAGTACGGGATGGCAGCGGCATTTTGGGGGTGCAGGATTTCCTTTCGAGCTTGTACCCGACAAGCAAACCCAGCTCAGCTGCTTCCTTGTGCCCTTGTGCGAGGCAGTGGGAGGTGGGCTCAAGGAGCAGTGCCTTCACCCAGGGCGATGCTGCACCGTGGTTTCGGTGCCTCCCTTGCGAAAATGCACGGGGGTTTCCTGCAGCAGGTGCCCCAGAATTTCCCAGGAAGATGCCAGCAGAGGGCATCCCCCGACCAGCTCCATCACTCCCAGCTCACCTCCATAAATACCGATATACACTCATGTGGAGTGATTGTGTGAAGCGCACTCTAAATAAACCCCCTCCCTCCACAAACACCAGTTCTGTCCTGTGCTACTTACAAGCACGTGGTGTGTTTACAAGGCTAATTAAACTCCAAATATTTAAAGTTCCTTGAGAACATCTCCGTTCCCGCGGTGCTCAGCCCCACGGAGCTGTGTGCACGCCCACAGCGCCAGGTTGGCTCGAGTCGTGCTGCTACGCACGCCATAAAGCTTCGCGGGCAGGGCAGGAGCACGGTAGGTGCTGGATCTGCTTGGGAAGGGGTTGCACCGGGCACTGAGTTTTTGCTTTGGTGTGGTTTTCGTTCTGCATGGCTTTGGTTGTGCACTGTTTTGGTTGAGCACAGTTTTGCGTGTGCACAATTTTGCTTGTGCACAATTTGGTCGTGCACAGTTTTGCTCGTGAACAGTTTTGCTCGTGCATGAAACCTTCCTGCTACCATTTGTCGTTGCAAACGAGGCATCTGTGTCCCTTGCAGGGGGTGCTGCAGGGTCAGACCAGCTGGGGTCAATGACCAGTGATGGGCAAGCTGCTTATTTAAGTGCTGGCCACCACAGCAAGCAGCTTGCTTGCCTGCTTTTCCTCCAGGTCCTTTCCTGGCTATATGAAGGTGTCCATCCCTGTTGCATCCTTGCAAAATGTCCTCTGGCAGGAAGGATTTGCTCACCCAGGTGGATAAATGAAGCCCCCTGCTTTTGGCTGGAGCGTGCCCCAGCCCTGCAGTGTGGATGTGGCCCTTCTGTGCTCCTGAACCTTTGTGGGTTGAACCCTCCCTACCCCAATCCCAGCCTAGGTGCCAGACTGGACTTTTCTTTGGCAAAGCAGAGATTTCCTATGCTTTCCCCACCTTCTTCAGGCTTTGCTTTATGTGGTTTTTCTTTTTTCTTTTTTTTTTTTTTTTCCCTCTCCTATTTGAGTTGAAATCACCATATGAGGGACTGCTTGGCTCCAGCACCCCAGGGTGGCCCAGCCCTTTGCCCTGCCCTGTGTGGGTGAATCTGTGGCTGAGTCAACGTGGCCGTGGCACATGCAGGGCTCCCACCCTGTGCCGAAATGCAGCCGTGGCACAGGGCTTCACGCTGGGAGGCTGCTCGGGAGGACTGCAGTGAGCAAACCTCCCACTGCTCCCATTTCTGCTGCCTCCCTGGGAACTGGGGCGTGTGCGGGATCACGCCCTTGGCCGAGCTGTGCCCATAAACCTGGCATTGCTGCTGTGCTGACACACCTCAGCAAGCGTGCTGGGAGGGCTGGAGCCTCTGCAGCTGTTTGGATGCAGGCAGTGCAGTGCAGAGCCCACTCTGGGTGCGAAGCATCCCCTATAATTGTGCCAGGACCCCTCTCTTTGGTGCTGACCGTGCCTCCCATTTGGTAGGTACATGCACTTTTGCTTGGCTGGTGTAAAGAAACGCAAGCAGCCTGCAGAGGGTGGGTGTTTGGGGGGCACTTCAGCCGTTCTGTCTTTGCAGAGCTCTTTTTGGGGGTGCGGTAGATGTTGGGTTTGGCGGAAAGACTTTGAGTCCTTGCTGTGAAGTTTCGGAGGTGGCAGATGGAGCTCTGGACCCGTGTAGCAGCACTGTTTTCAACCAACCCTTACCTTCTGTGGCTGGGAAGGCCCGAAAAAAGTCAGTTCCCATGATTGGATGCTCTGGCTTTTATCCAGACATCGTGACACCGGGGACAAAGTCCTCTCTGCCGCGCTGCTGGGGGCACTGATGCTCCCGTGGGGCCTTGTTCCCCCCTGCAGTGGGGCCTTTCCAGCAGGATTTGGCACCTCTGTGGGCACAAATACCTGGCGGGCAGCAAACAGTGATGCCATTATCTGCACAAAAAGGTGTTTTTGGCAGCTGTGATGCAGCTCCCAAGTCATCCCAAGGGCACTGGGGATTTTCTTTTTTATTTATTTATTTTTTTTGTCAGGCTTGTTCATCCGGTTGGGGCTGGGATTGGCCTTGCAGCTGCTGGGTTTGTTTGCAAAGGGGCGTTCTGCAGCAGGGCGAGGTGGCAGCAGCTGGGGTGTGACAGTGGGAGAAGCTTCCTGCAGAGTGGGGAAAATGTGGCCCTGAACACCGATGAGACAGGTGAGGCTGGTGCAGTTCGTAGCGAGGATGTTGTGTTTAAAGGCATGCATGTATGGAGTGGTCTTTGCGCTTCTCTAACTTGCTAGGTTTTGCCTGTGTGGTGCTTTATGGGGAGGGAGGGATTTTATATATTTTTTAATTATTTACTTATTTATTTTTGCTGTGAGTGGGTTTTGGTGCTGGGTTTGCAGAGTGACTTTGTAGCGTTTTGCTTGGGGTCCCTCCTTCAGGAGGCATCGCTGACCCTCCTAAACCCAGGAGGGGTGCCCATGGCTTCTTTGAGGCTGGGAGGGAAGCAGCTGTCTCCTCCCAGCCCTCTGCTGGGGCTGAAATTGGTGCCAGGCATGAGTGGGTGCCCTCGGAACGGGAACAGGGATGGGGCTGCAAATTTGCAGCTTTGGTGGGGAAAATCCCCCCAAAGCAGGAACAGGGCACATCTTCCCTGGCAGGACAGCGGCTGTGTTTCGGGGTTGCCACCTGCATCCTGTGGCTCTGGGATAGAAAATTCCAGGAGAAAACCCTTCACACTCAGAAATTTGGGAAGCCCCCCCTGAGATGCCCCTCTGCCACCCAGGCTCTGTTTTACACGAGCGGTGCTGTCAGCAGCGAGAGGGTTAAGCGATCCTGCGTGCAGGGGGTCAAAAGGCAAGGAGGGGGCCAGATCCTGCTGGGGGGCATGAGTGTGTGTGAGTGTGTGGGGACGCATTTATTAGGACTGGGAGCACTGGGGGTGTAAATCAGTGCTGCTCTGGGAAAAGAGCAGGGGGGGGATGCTGCCCAAATCCCGGCATCCCTTGCTGCCTGCTGCCGCTCCCAGCTGGTGCGAGCCCCACTGCGGCCAGGATTTGGCCCCGGCCGAGAGGCA
This sequence comes from Aythya marila, assembly GCF_965140915.1. NCBI lineage: Eukaryota > Metazoa > Chordata > Aves > Anseriformes > Anatidae > Aythya > Aythya marila. The sequence goes on along the minus strand of NC_139062.1, from coordinate 7,233,789 downwards.
GGGACCTGCTGGGAGCCCCCAGCCCGGGGATGGGGACCCCGCTGCATGGCGTGGGTGGGCGCGGGCAGGATTAGTCCCACCGCCACCAGGCTGCTGCTCCCGCGCCGCCCCTGCCGGGGCCCTGCTCGGCTGATGCGGACACAAAGCCGGAGGAGACGCGGCCTTCCCAGGTCAGCAGCGACCCTCTCCCCTTCCCTCCTCGCCTCCCACCTCCGCAGCCCACGTCTCTCTACGTGGGCGCCGATATATTTGCCTGGGTTTGTGTTTATAGGGTCAAGATGGCCCCTTCCATGGGGAGGAGGTGGTCTGTTTTCCTCCCTGCTCTGGCCGGCAGTCAGGGCTTTGCAGATAGATATGAAAGAAAAGCGCCTGTTATTGCTGTTATTACTTATAAATATCGGAATTCAGGCTGGGGATGGGAGGAGGAGGAGGGTGGTGAGCATCGGCGTGTTGTTGCTGGTGTACAAGGCTGTTCCCGCACCCATTCCAGTTTATTTTCCTCCCTGACTTCTGCTCCGTTTGCAAACTGTGCAAAGGTTGCAAACCTTCCTGTGATTCCCCTGCTGTTTCCTCATGAAAAAACGAAGCTTTGGGGTGCTGAGCACCGACCCGGGGCACCCCTTGCATGGGGGAAAAGTTGGATGTTGCTGTGCTTTGGTGGCGTAATCCAACTGCAGGATTTGCACCCACGCAAACATGTTTATTTATTTATTTATTTTTATTTTCTGCTGTGTCCCTGTGAGCAGATTTGGAAGAAAATGCCCCAAACTGTTGTGTATTTATTTATTTATTTTTTTTTTTTCTTGGCAGCCTTGAAACTGCTTGTGTCATTTTTAGCAGCAAGGAGGACTTTTCCTTAACCCCCGACACATACAGAAAATATTCCTTGATGATTTTGGTGCGTGGCTTGCTGGGAATAGCAAACACGACATGTCGTGCTTGGTGCTAATCGCACTTTCCTCCTTTTTGTGATTTTTTTTTTTGGGAAGGGTTTGGACACTGATTGCATTGGGAGAGAAGGGTGTGTGCTGTGGGGATGTGAGGTTTGCAAAGGGGTGAAGTCCCTGCAATGTGTTGTTTTTTTTTTTTTTTTTTGTCTCCATTTGGTCTTTGTTACGTATAAAGTGTGTTTTAGTGGCTGGTTGGTTGTGAAGGGCAGGATTTTCCCCAAAAAATCAGGGGAAGCAGGCAAAAAAAAAAAAGTAGAAAAATGCACTCACAGTGCAGAAAAAGCATCTTATGGTGTGCTTGAATAGGTCTTGGCATAACAGGTCTGCAGGGGACAGACTAAGAAAATTGGAGAGGGTGATCTCAAGTACATCAACGTCACCCTCCAACACTGATTTTGGGCACTTTTCAGGCAAAATAAGGGGAAGCAGCAGCAGCCCATGGCGGGAAGGGAGGCTGTTTGCGACAGTGGTGAGAAGTTTTGGTTCAAACTTTGCGTGGAGGCAAAGTTCAGAGCTGTTGTGGCTTTCAAGCTGGAAACATTCCTGGGAAGCGGGGAAAAAAAAAATCTGCTCATTTGTTATTTCTGATTCTGCTCTCCGAGTCCCTTCCCAGGGCAGTTCCATGGTGATGAGCTGGGCTGCTTTGCGAAGCGATAGAGCTGAGATAGGCATAGGGTCAGTGCAAACTAAGGCTGCCTTGCTGCTTTTTGAAGCTGTTTGCAAGAAATCTTTGCAGAACAGGCTCTTTTGTGAAATGCCTGCGCCTTCCCGCTGCAGGTCACAGCCAGACCCAAGGCGCTGTTTTTTTTCCCATGGCCTTTCTTTGCCTCGGCATTAGACATAGACAGACCCCAAAATGCCAAACCGACTCCGAAGGATGCATGGGCTAACTATGTGCCTGCCAAAAAGCCACAAAATGGCTTTATAAGGGACATAATTTTGATTTTTTCTGATTTTTGTTTTCCATTTGCACTTCTCATGGCGCAGGCTGGATGAGGAGCGGATTTTCCGGTTCATCAGTGATGTTGAAAAGCAAAATTAAAAGGAAAGCAGCAGCAGTTCAGTGCCAGGTCTTTGGGCTTTATCTGGAAGAGGACAGCAGCAGGGATGTTTGCCCAAAAAACCCTGTTCCAAAACGAAAGATGGAACCACCTCGCTCAGGAGGAACTTTTCCACCATAAACTGATGGCTTGTGGCAGAGGCCAGCTGATAACAAATGGCAAAATATCCTTGGATTTTGAATTGTCATTTGGCTGAATTTTGGGGCTGGAAGCCCTTTTGGGGGGAGAAAACTCCACTTTCTTCCTCATTTCATTCCCAATGTTTACTCATCTTCCCCTTCTGGCCACCTCCACCAAGTGCTGCTGGATTGTTGGCCCCAAAACCCCAGATTTGGGCACTTCTGAAGACGCAGGATAACTTTTCTTTTTTGGGGCCCATCTTTCCACCCAATGCCTTAAAACCTCTGCATTTCTTTCCTTGGAAAGCTGGGAAATTCAGCACGCAGCCCTGGAATGCACTGCATGGACCCAGTTAGGGCTTAAAAAAACTTCATGCAACCCTTATTTCACCCCTGCTACTATATCATTAATGCTTTCCAAGTGGATTGGGTGAAAGATCAACCCTGCGAAACTCTCCATGCAAATAACCCAAGTTGCTGGCTTGCGCATGTTTTTGGGGGTGGAAAACCACCCAGAGGAGAGCTGGGGTGACAAAAGCCAGCCCCGAGGTGGCAGTGGGACGCAGGGAGGAAGCAATAGCGAGGCGGAGGAAACAGCAGTGGATTCTTATTTCTTGCTGTGCCTAATTTATGGGTGATTTATGGGCCGGAGCTGGAGCACCGCCTGCTTCCCCGGATGGATATCTGCTCCACTGCCTGCTTTCAGGAGCCACATTTGGGGTCTCCGGGTCTGGATCTGGCCACCCTTTTGTCGATGCCATTGCAGGTAGTGCTGCGCTGGGGCTGTTTGTAAGGTGGGATTGATGCAGTGGGGCTGTGGAGAGGAGCCAGAGGGATTCCCTGGTTGAATCCCAGCTGCTTTTGTGCATTTCTCAACTTTGGGCTGGAAAAGTGGAAATTTGCTGTTGTGTTTTTTTTTTTTTTTTTTTTCCTAACTTTCACTGCCGCTTCTGCTTCACTTCACCTTGAAGCAAAACCATGCGCCGAGCCGCTCGTGCTGGCACTTACTGCAGGACGCAGCACTCTGGGAGGCTTTAACCCCCTTTTTTGCCCCCCCTGCCCTTGAGAAGGGGGGCAGTGGGGCTGGGGGGGGGGCTCTGGGGCCGGGAGCCTGCCGTGTCCCCAGGCTGGCAGCTGCACTGGCAGCTGGGCCCTGTCGCTCCGCCGCGGGGGCTAAAAATAATGTGATGGAGCAGAATAGGTGCCAGCCCCCCGGGAGAAGGATGCTGCGGCCGGCTCGGGCTGGCTTTAGCAGGTGGCCCTGCTTTTCTGGCTGCAGGGACTTTATTTATATCCATCTCTGTTTATTTTCCCCAGTTGGGAGGGAGACGGTGTGGCGTTTAACTCAGCCTTTCCAAGGGTTGTCTCAGGATTCGCCAGCATCCCCATCCTGCTCCAGGGTGCGTTCCCTGGCAGGGCAGCCTTCCCCTCCTGCCCTACCCATGTGGATGCATTTTGCCAGCAGGATGTTCCTGCCCCCGTTTTCATTTTTTGCTGTGCACAGCGATGCCTTAATTTCATTTTATCAAGGCTCAATTAAAGCTCGGGGCCGGCTGGGTTGGAGAGCAGGCGTTCGCCTGTTAACTCTCCCCCACAGCAGGCACGCTTGCAGATGGGAAAATAACCAGCCCTGGGACAAATCGGGCAGATAGGAGCTTATGTCAACTATCAAAATGGTAAGTGACCTTATCCTGCAGCGCCAGTGGGATAAAATCGGGGCCGAGCTGGCTTTGACTGCTGCCTCGGCTGTGCAGAGTGTTGCTGTTCTCCTCCCTAAAAGCCAAAAGCCGCTGGCGTGCCGGGCAGAGGCAGCAAGCACCCAGGGTCCTGGGGCATCAGCATCTCCCCTCTCGGCTTTCCCTTGTGCTCAGGTGGTTTTTAATCCTTTGCGTTTTGGGGGAGCATCGCTGTGGAAGTGTCTTCTGTGTCGGGTCCCCCAGCGGGCTGCTGGTTTGTGGCAGGTTTCTGGCTCAGCTGGCAGCTCATCCATAGGGCCGAGCCTGGAGCTTCCCGCGGGACAAGGTGAGCTTGCAAAAGGGGGGGAGGCAGGAGAGTCGTCTGCTCCTGCAGCCGCTAGCAAACGCTAATGGGAAGCAGATTAGGTGACATGAGAGCAGCCTGCAAACACGCCTTGGCTGCAAAGCGCTTTCTGTTCCGAGGGCCAGAAAAAGAGTTCAAGGAGGAGAAAGTGTCCCTGGGTCCTCCCTCCAAATAAATCACCCCAGCGTGTTTATGCAGGCATCGGGCTGCTTGCAAAAGTGGGTAGAAGAGGATATTTACAGCACTGTGGTGGTTGCTTGGAGAGCTCAGGTCAGTGAGGAAAAGAGGATTTTTTATTTTTTTTTTTGTGTGTGTGCTGGGAAAAGGCCAGATGTGTGTCAGCTCGGTGTTTTGGGGGGGTTGCAGCAGCGCAGGGCTGTTCTTCCAAGCCCTTTGCAAGACGCCGTCTGTCCTTGTGCAACCCCGAGGCTGCGAGGAGGCTGTGCCCGCGTGGGGGAATTGCTGCTGCTGGCTGCAGGGGGCTTGGAGCTTGTTCTGCAGGTTAAATGGGAATTTGGGCAGTGAACATCAATACCGGGGTGCAAGACCCTGGGCAAGTTCGCAGTGTTTTTCTCACTCTGGTGGCGTGGGTGTTAGCCTAGCCTGTTTCCCAGGCTAAAACACCAAATAATCAATGGTTGAGGTCAGAAGAGGAGGAAAAAGAGTCCCTTGATATTTCCTTCCTTTTCCTGTGGCGGGGGAGCCTTGGGAAGGTTGGTCTGCTCTGACCTTCCTCATTCCTCCCTCCTCCTCCTCTCCTCCCCATGGCTGTGCTGTCACCTCCCTTGGGGGGCTGGAGAGGAGCAGGAGAGCTGTAGGAACACCTATAGGAACACCTATAGGAACGTGCACCCATGTGTGTGTGTCCTTGGGGCTGGGGGGCTTGCTGCAGGCCCCCCTGTGCTGCAGCTCTCAGGGTTTTGGGGCATGGGGGGAAGAAACAGATCCTTTTTTTGGGATTGTTTAGGGTCTGTGCATCCCCTGATTCTCACTCCTGTGGGAGATGAGGGTCCAGGTGGGGGGGAAATGGTTTCACGTGGTGAGTTGGGGTCAGCTCTTCAGGGCGGGGTGGTGGCATCTGGCAGATGCTTGGGACCGTTTTGCTCTTTGCAGCTCCCTGGGCTTGCCCTGCTGCGATTTCTCTCCCGTGCATCACCCCTCGGGCTCAGGGGTCTCTGCTCCGTCCTTCCTCTTCCTCTTGGTGACCTTTCAGGGCGCCGTGCTGGGCGTCTCGCGTTACCGGAGCGGGTGGGCCATCGATCGCAGGGAGGACGCTTGGTGCTTTCCAGCCTCTGAGCACGGCTGAGCCCCTTCGGCTGGATGCTCGGAGCTGGCAGGGATGGATTTGGCCCTGCAAGGTCGCTGGGCACGGGGTGGATGTGGCAGCGTGCGTTTACACCCAGGACTGGTGTTTCTTTCCTTGTGAGAAGGTTCTGCAGCAGCCAGAGCAGGATTCGTCCCCCCGTGGGGTGCCTGGGGGTCTCTCCACGCTGCCCCCTGTCCAGGGGGGACCTGTGGGGCTGCTCCCCCCCTCTGATCCCATCTCTGCTTCCTTCCCGCAGGAAAGGCTCGGGGACGGGCCCAGGCAGAGCGTCCGGACCCCCTGTGCCATGGCTTCGTCTGAGCTGCCCCCATGCCCCGCAGTAGGTACTGTCACCAGCCGGAGCTGGGTTTTTTGGGGGGAGGAAAGCCAGCCCTGTGCAGGAAGGGGGGACATCACCCAATTCCCCATCAGAGCCTCGTAGTACCACCAGGGGCTACTGCAGGGGTTTTTGGGTGGCGATGCTCTCTGCCATACCCCGCATCCCTCTCTGCTCTCTGGGGCAAATCCGTGCTGGGGTGACACCGGCCGATGGGGTTCCTGCTCACAGGTGACCGCCTCGCCCCAGAGGCCCCCGGCGCGCTGCCCCACGGCGAGGAGGACCTGGGCGAAGCCTTTGACTTTGAGGACAGCGACGAGGACGACGACGAAGACTCGGCAGCCGAGGCCGAGCCGAGCAGGGGTGCGGTCCTTCAAGCACCCCCCCGCAGGCACCGTGCCACCAGCTCCAGCATTGGTGAGCCCCCCCCCCCGTGTCCCCAAAGTGTCCCCTTTGGGTGGCCGAGCCTGCGCCGTGCTGCAAGCTCGGGCACCGACCCCATTTCTCTGTTTTTTCCCTTTGCAGAGGGGCTGGTGCTAGAGACCCAGGAAGGGTAAGTGGGGTTTTGGGGTGGTCTGGGGAGAAAATGCAACTTTGGAGGGGATCACCCTCTCTTTAGCATGTCCCAGTCTTGTGCTGTGCCTCGTTTTCCATGTTTTATTCCCACTGCTCACAGCTTGCAAAAAGGGCTGGATGCGTGGGGTCAGGGCCTGAAGCAAGCAGACCCTGGGGGTTTGTACGTGTCCCCCCCCAGAGAATGCAGGGGCAAAGGGGCAGCCCCCACAGGGGTGGGGACCCCGCATCCAGCCTTCCTGGTGAGTCTTCCCCGTGCCTTTGCAGAGCCAAGATTCAAAAAAGCCATTTTGGGGACTTGTGCATCCTGCCTGTGTGGGTTGCCTGGACTAACTTAAGCCACTGTAACCCTAAAAATTTGGTCCCCAAGCCCTGGAGGGCGACAGCAAAGCAGCAGATGTGCAGAGTCCCCTGCAGGGCCAGACCCACGTGCAGCCATGCTCTCCGTAGGGTCAGTATTAATAGCAACCGGTGGCTTTGAGGCTGCAAGCTCCCTGCTGGGGCTTTGCAAGCATCTGGAGGCGAGCAAAAGAGCACGAGCAGCCACCAGCACTGCTGCCGAGCACGGCTTTTTGAATTTTTCTCTTCTTACCTTTTTTTTTTTTTTTTTTTTTGGTTTTGTTTTAATTTGCGTTGGGGTTGCATTTAACGAACGAGCTCATCCTGCTGCTCCGGAGGTGCGCAGAGCCCCCGCGCTTGCATCCCACCCCCTGATTTCGCAGCTCACATTTCTGCTGCCGGAAAGCCGGAGGCATCGACCTTGACTTTTTAACGCGTCCGCTTTTCTGGCGGCGCGAAACTTCCTCCGTGGGCTGCAGCTGGGTTTGCATCCCGGGCAAGGCAGGGGTTTTATTTCGCTGCTGTGCCCCCAAAAGGGGTGTGAGCCCCATACGCTGGGGGGTGATGGGGTTTGGGGTTTGTATGCATCCAGCCCTGGGGGCTTTGGCACCCCAGGGTGCTCTCTGATGGTTCTTTCGCCCTCCCTGCAGGCTGCCGGCGGGGGTGAGCAATGGGGAGGCTGGTGGGGCCCCCCCTGACATCGGCACCCAGACTTGGAAGAGCAAAAGCAGCCACCGAGGTGGGTTAAAACACGTGGGGAGAGGGGAAAAGCACAGCCTGAGCTGAAAAACCCAGCCTGGCCTTGGGAACAGGGAATGATTTTTGTGGTCCTGGCATGATTTTTGGGGTCCTGACACGGGTCTGTTTTCTTGCTTCCCCCCCAAGGCGAGCGCTTCGAGTTCCCGGCGGTGGAGGACGATGTGATTTACGACGACGTCCCCTGTGAAAACCTTGATGCTGACCAAGACGGTAGGGGCAGCCCTCCCTCCTGGGGTCATCATTTTGTGGGGGGCGTGAACCCATTTCACAGCCAGGCAAACTGAGGCACCGGGAGGGGAGCATCACGAGCAACGTCCCCATTCTGCCCCTCCAGAAGAGGCTGCCAAGGGGCAATACAGCAGGAAAACATCCAGGACTGGGGAGGGTGCTGGGTTTGCAAAACCCTGATCTTCTGGGATCCCTGGGGAGGGAAAAGAGCGACATTTTACCTAAACGTCCCAGGGGCAGAGCGCAGCCTGATCTACGAGGACGTGCAGCGAGGCGAGGGGCCGCGGGCGGGCGAGGATTTGGGCTGGAGCTCCAGCGAGTTCGAGAGCTACAGCGAGGACTCGGGCGAGGAGAGCAAGCCAGAGGCTGAGCCGGCCAAGCAGCGGGCGTCCTTCCAGCCCAAGGTAACGCTGGCGATTCCCTCTGCCTTGTTAGCTTGCAACTCACTTCTTTTTTTTCTTTTTCTTTTTCTTTTTTTTTTTTCATGGGTTTCCTGGATATATCTCGCCTAAAGGTCAGGGGCTGCCCCGTGCTCTCAAGCAATACGAAACCAGCACAGCCTCATGAGCTGCTCTTGGATTTTTTTTTTTTTTTTTCTCTATTTACTCTTTTCCTTCCCTTTTTTCCCCCCATCTGTTGCATCTCGGCATGTGGCTGCCGCTCCCTGCCTTTCCTGTGCTTGCTGCCCTTTCCCGCTCAGACCAAGCTGGATTTTGGGAGCACGTTTCCCCGCGCCGTGCTGCTTTGGGGTGGTTTCTCCTCTTGTTTTGGCTGCTTACCTGAATCTCTCTTCTCTGCCCTCTCTCGCATCCTCTGGCTTCTCCTCCCGCCTGGTTTGCTTGGGGCTCAGCTTTCTCCAGACCTGAATAGACTAAAGGAGAGATACGCCAGGACTAAGAGAGACATCCTGGCTTTAAGAGTTGGGGGGAGAGACATGCAGGAGCTGAAGCAGAAGTACGATTGGAAGGTACTGTCCCTCCTCGGTCCTTTCCTGTCATCCCTTAAATTTCCTGGGGGGAGGGAGAAGAAGCCCTTCCGTAGGGATGTGAATGCACCCGGGCTCGATCCAGCCCCTTTTGCCCACCAGCAGAGAAACAGTGCTGCGCTGCGAGCTGCCTCCTGCGTGTCTCGTGGGCATGGGGACATGGGGACATCTCCATTCCTTGTCACTTTCCCCATCTCACCTGCATCCCCTGCGACGGTTACTGGTGCCTGCGTAGAGCAGCTCCCCGTCCCCGATCTGCCCAAACCATCTGCTTTTTGGGTTTTTATTTTTATTTTTTAAGGGGCATTTGGACAAAGCGAGGTTCGGGCACCCTAGATGGATCTGAGAAGGTTTTCCCCGATACGGGGTCGGGAAGGAGGTTAAAGGGAGTGGAGCTCCCTGCAGATGTAGAATCTTATTGCAAAGCCTTTCCCTGCCCCAAACCACTCAGGTTGGTAGTTTACGGCCAGTTTGCACTGGGATTTTAGCAACCTGCACTAAAAACGTTGCAGTTTCAGGTGTGAAGGGCAAACGCCCCTTTTTCCTCTTGCACGGGTGCACACCAAACCCCGCTGCAGTGGGCTGGATGCGCTCGTGCCCCTCTCCCCTCCCTCCTCTCTGCTTTCACTGCATGCTCACGCTTTGCCTGCGCCTGCTTGCAAGCTGATGGCATGCGACCGCGTCCCCATGGAGGGGACAGAGGTGCAGGAGCCGACCCCTTTGGTGCTCAGCTTCCTCCCTTCCCTCCTCTTCCTCATCCTCCCTGTTTGACCGGGGCTGGTTTTCTGTGGATAGAGGACTGGGGGAGGGCAGTGTCCCTGAGGGGATGGGGCAGAGGGATGCAGTGCTGTGCGATCTCGAGCGCCCTGGCCCCTCTCGCCCCCTGCCCAGATGACCCAGCTGATGAAAGCGGCCAAAAGCGGCACCAAGGACGGGCTGGAGAAGACCAAGATCGCGGTCATGAGGAAGGTGACCTTCCTGCACCGTAAAGAAGCACCAGGTGAGCAGGCTGCCAGCAGGGAGCCCCCTTTGTTGCCTTTGAGAACCAAAAAAGCCCTTTTGGAAAGCATATAAAAATCCATGTTTTTCGTCTTGACTCCATATGGCTTCTAGCTTCTCTGTTCTATTTTTTTTTTTTTTCCATTTTATGCTTTTAAATGTATTTTCCCCGTTGCATTCCCAGCTCAGTCTGTTCAGCTCCCTCCTCGCCCTTCCCAAAGCACCCAAAGTCCCTCCTCCACCTCTCTGGGAGCGGGGTGGAGGGGGGGACACCAGGCCAGCACCCATGGGTGTTCCCAGTGGGACAGCGAGCGGGCAGGCTCTCCATACAGGATCAGTGCCAGGAGCTTTGGAACAGTTTAGGAAATGATGAATTTGGGCAGAACTGATTTTTGGGGTGCTTTGCGATTTTTTTTTTTATTTTTATTTTTTTTTTTTTTTCTTGCTCAATCCTACAAAACTCCAGGGTCAGGTTTGAGGGGCAAACCCTCTGAAGTGCGGAGATCCTTTCCCTGTGTGCTCATCCTTTCCTGAAGGTGTTTCCATGTCTCTGCTTTGTTTTGGCTGCTGCTTGTTCCCTGCTCTGCCCTGGGATGAGGGGAGCAGCGCCGTTTTCTAGACAAGGGGTGAAAATGCAATCGTGTGTGTGTGTGGTGGTGGGGGGGGTCCTGGAGCAAACCCCAGCCCCAGCTCAGTGCCCATAACCCTTTGGCTGCCCCATAGGGGATGGGGAGCGTAGGAGGAGGGCGGCGGAGGTGGAAAAGCTGCCGCCTGCCCCCAGCATCTCGAGGGGCTTCCTGGAGCATCGCGGGCGAGGTAGGATCCTGCCAGGAGGTCCCCCTGGCTCTGCCAGGCCCCCCCGGGGATCTGCCGTGTGTGCCCTGGCCTCGCTGCATGGCCCCGTGTGGATCTGTGTGTGAATTGGGGTGGGAACCTGGAGAAAAAGATGCTCCGAGCATCCCATCCCCACGGCGCGGAGCAGCGCCGTCTTCCTGGCAGGGGGGCAGCAGCAAGAGAGCTTGGGCAGCCCCCGCAGAGCCGGCAGCGAGGCGCTGGGATCCTCCCTGCCAAAATTAGGGAAGGAAAAAGGTCACCCGGCCTGCAGCACCCTCCCCTCTGGTTATTTATACGCAGCGGGGATGGGAGCGGGGCGGCGGGGCCGGGGCGGCTGGAGCGGGGCATGAGGCCGGCGCCATGTGGAGGAAGGAGCTGTCCCTGCCCCACGACCCCATGGCCCGCTCGCCCTCCTCTTCCTCAACTGCTTCGGCCTCGGGTAAGGCCTGCTTGGGCTCTGGGGAGCTCACGTGCCCCCGTTTTCTCTGCCATGCTGCTTTCAGCTGCTGTTTTTTTCCGCTCCTCCCTGCTCGCTCCCCCTCTTGGAGCAAGGACGTGGGGGGGTTCCTCAAGCCGGGTCGCTTTTTGGGCAGGGTTTGTGCTCCCCCCCCGGGGCCCTGGCTCCTTTCTGGCTTGCAGGGCCTGACTCATGCTGGTGTCCGGTGACAGCGGCGGGGCTTGGGGACAGGCGATGCCGGCTTCCAGCTCCACTTGCAGCTGCGAACCCAAGCGGAGCCCCTGGAGCATCAAAAAAGTAAAATATATATTTTTTTGGTGTTTTTGTGGGTTGCTTTTCCTCGCAGGGGACTCAGAAGAGGAGGACACGGGCTTCTTGGAGGTCACCGTCTCGGACATGAAGCACCCACCACCAGAGCTCGGCCCCATGCCCGCGGGGCTCAGCCCCCAGCAGGTGGGTGCGTCTTTGGGGTTCGGGGTGAGCACTTGGCTTCCCCTTCCCCTTTGAGCAACCCAAAATAACAAAGGGCTGAGTCGGCAGAAAGCAGCGACGCCGTGTCAGCAGCAGGGCGGGTGGGGGGGGGGGGCACTTCTGCATGGGGGTTCTCGCCCCCCATCAGTTATTTGCGTGCCTTTCAGGTGGTGCGGCGACACATCCTGGGCTCCATCGTGCAGAGCGAGCGCAGCTACGTGGACTCCCTGAAGCGCATCCTGCAGGTGGGGGACCCTGGTTTTGGGGGTGGGGGGCGCAGGGCTGCGGGATGCTGACCCGCTGCCGTCGCTTGCAGGATTACAGGAACCCGCTGATGGAGATGGAGCCCAAGGTGCTGAGCGCCAGGAAGTGCCAGGTGGTGTTTTTCCGCCTGAAGGAGATCCTGCAGTGCCACTCCATGTTCCAGATCGCCCTCGCCTCCCGCGTGGCCGAGTGGGACTCGGCGGAGAAGATCGGGGACCTCTTCGTGGCCTCGGTAGGAGGGCGGTCGGGTGCTGCTGCCCAGCCTCCCCCAGCCCTTTCCCAGCAGTGGCAGGGGCTGGAGGAACCGAGTGACACAGCCCCACCACAGGGTACCCCAATATTGCCCCAAAACGACATGAGCCCCCACAGCCTGATTTTGGGGGGCCTGATGACACTTATCCTGCCCTTTCCCCCCGTGCCAAGTTCTCCAAGTCGATGGTGCTGGACGTGTACAGCGACTACGTCAACAACTTCACCACTGCCATGTCCCTCATCAAGAAGGCTTGTCTCACCAAACCTGCCTTCCTCGACTTCCTCAAGGTCAGCGGGTCCTGAGTGTGGGCACACGGGGCTGCTGGTCACCGTTTGGGGTGAAAACTCCCCTTTTTATTGCTTTTTTCCCCCCGCACAGAAGCGGCAGATGGCCAGCGCGGACCGGGTGACGCTCTACGGGCTGATGGTGAAGCCCATCCAGAGGTTCCCCCAGTTCATCCTGCTCCTGCAGGTATGGGTGAGGGGAGCCTGTGCCCATGGGGCACCCGCTTTGCACCCCACTTTGGCAGCCTGGCTGCTGCAGGAAAGGGGTTAACAACAGGCATTTGATTCCTTTTTGGGGCTGGCAGTCTGCTTGTGGGGCTTTGGGCACTTTTCCCCCTTCCCAAGGTGGGATGCTGGGAGGCTTTTCCTCCAAACTCTTGATTTTGCTGGTGATGCAAGCCATAGCATCCCCATTCACAGCCCGATGGGGCTGGTGTCACCCCGGTGATGTTTTTCTCCCCCCAGGACATGCTGAAGAACACCCCCAAGGGCCACGCGGACCGCCTGTCCCTTCAGCTGGCGCTCACAGAGCTGGAGACGCTGGCGGAGAAGCTCAACGAGCAGAAGCGTGTGGCTGACCAGGTGGCTGAAATCCAGCAGCTCTGCAAGAGCATCAGTGACCGTAGCAGCCTCAACAAGGTTTGTCCTTCGGCCTCGCCGCTCCTCCTCCTCCCCTGCTGACAGGCGGCTTTGGGGCTGGGTTTCCATCCGTCCCCTCTGGCTGGTGTTTGCAGAAGTGCTGCGGTGCTGGGGCTCCCGGGAGGGGGTTTTGGAGAAGCCAAGCTCCCGTCTTCCCTGAAACACTGTCCCGTAGCAAAAGCAAAAATAAAAGCCTGCCGTTTGGAAATTCCCTTCCACCCCCACCCTACGGCACCAGCCCTCCAGGAGAAGGCTGGAGGGGGGTGAGCCAGGGCACGCCGCTTTTTTCTTCTGTCGCCTCCTCCCCTCCATCCATCTGCTTGATTTTGCAACCCCTGGTGGAAAACCATGCGTGAAGCTATTGCAACACATCCTGGGCTGTGCTGCAAGCACGTGGTGGCCTCCACAGCCTGTCCCTGTGGCTAGGACTTGGGGACAGAGGATAAAGGGACTCAGAAGGGGCTGCAAAAGGGCTGCGTTGATCCTTTTAGGGCTCTTTGCTCTCGGTGGTGTGAAATGCAGGGTGCAAATCTGTGGTGCAAAGGGGCTGCGCTGTGCAGAGTTGGAGCACTTTGCACGGCTGTTTCTGAGGAGCTGGGAGCAGCGACTGCCAAAACTGCTTCCTGATTTAGAGGAGCAAGTCCCAGTTGTGAAGGGAAAACCCTCACACGAGCACAAAGCCCCCCAAAAACTGGGGGGGGCGGGATGCGGGCAGGACCCCCAGGGCTGAGCCCCCTGCCCGCTCCATCCCCTCTGCAGCTGCTGAGCTCGGGGCAGCGGCAGCTCCTGCTCTGCGAGACGCTGACGGAGACGGTGTACGGTGACCGGGGGCAGCTCATCAAGTCCAAGGAGCGCAAGGTTTTCCTCCTCAACGACATGCTGGTCTGTGCCAACATCAACTTCAAGTACGTGCCGGCCGCCCCGCGCCCCAAAATCACTCTGCAGAGTGCTGGTGCGGTCACCCCCCAGCACCTGTCCCCTTCCCCACCTCAGTTTTGGGCTTAGTGGGTTCTGCTAGCTTTTACCCCCAAAATTGCTTCTTGTTTTAAAGGAGCGAGCCCAAGTTTGGGGCTGCTTTGTCCCAATTGTCCCGAAAGCCTTGGGCAAAGCATCCGTGCCGTGATGCTGTGGGGAGCTCCTGGGGGTTTGGGGACCTTGTGGCTCAGACGTTGATGCTGCAAAAGGGGGGAAGGAAGCTCTCTCTGGGCTCCCAGTGATGCTTTTTTATTAACATTTCCCCCCAATCCAGGCCGGTGAATCCAAGGTAGGCGCTGAGTGTGGTTTGTGTTTGCGTGCCCCACGTTTGGGGGTGCAAGCATGACCTGGTGCATGCTGTGGGGTTGCAAACAGAGGTTGGCACCTGCTTTTTGCAAGGGGAAGCGGTGGGGTTTGCAGGACGAGCAGCACCAGCTGCCGATTTACTTGCTTTTTGCCTCCTCCCTTGGCAGAGGCCAGCTGGAAATTAGCAGCCTGGTGCCCCTGGGCCCCAAATACGTGGTGAAGTGGAGCACGGCCCTCCCGCAGGTGCAGGTGGTGGAGGTGGGGCAGGAGAGCGGTGCCTATGACAAGGACAACGTGGTCATCCACAACGCCGGCGCCAAGAAGCACGCGCCCACCGGGCCGGCCTCGCACAGTGAGCACCCAACCCTGCCTCTGCACAGCCTGGGTGGGATGGGGAGCAGGGACTGCTGCTCATGATCCCCTGTTTCTTCCTTTTCCACCTCCCCCCCACCAAGATAAAGTCTACCTGGGGCCGCCACGGCTGTTCCAGGAGCTGCAGGACCTGCAGAAGGACCTGGCGGTGGTGGAGCAGATCACCCTTCTCATCAGCACGTTGCACGGCACCTACCAGGTACCTAAATGCCAAACTGGGGGCAAAACTTCACATTTAGGCACAAGCTCCCACATGCTGTGTCTTGGGGAGCTGCAGGGGGGCTGTCGGGACACTCTGCTAACCCCATGGGTCCCGTCACCCTGTTCTGAGCTCCACAGCCTCCCTGTGGCTAAAATATGGGGACCGAGGCTCCGTGGAGGTGCTTCCCTGAATTCTCACTTCCCCCAGAACCTGAACATGACGGTGGCCCAGGACTGGTGCCTGGCTCTGCAGAGGATGATGAAGGTGAAGGAAGAGGAGATCCACTCTGCCAACAAGTGCCGCCTCCGTCTCCTGCTGCCTGGCAAGCCGGACAAGTGGGTTCCCAAATGCTCAGGTAGGGGAGGAGGCTGAAGACAACCCACTGACTGATTTCTTCTCCCCCCCACCCAGGTCTGGCCGCCCCATCAGTGTCATGGTGGTCTTCATCACTCCCAGCCCCCTGAGCAAGATCTCCTGGGTGAACCGTCTGCACTTGGCCAAGATTGGGCTGCGTGAGTAAATGGCTGGGGTGGCTCTTGCTTCTGAAAGCAAAATCTGGGAGCAGAGAGGGGTTTGAGTCCTGGTGGGGGACTGGTAGGAGGGAAAGTGTTGGACCAAGGTGGTGGGAGAAGTTTTCAGCTGGTTTGCATGCTGGCTGGAAGTGGGAAATGATGGGAATGGTGTTTCTCCCTCAAAATGCTTTGTGTTATGACGCTCTGGGGTGGCATCTCTGGGATGCTTGTTGATGGATCTCAGCTTGGCCTTGTGCTGGTGCTGACGTTGCCCTGTTTTTCCATGAAATGGCACAAATAAACAAGGGGGGAGCCCTTCGTCCTGACACGTCTGTGTCTCTATTCCTTTTTAACTCCATGAGCCACTGCAGGAAAAAAAAAAGTTTAATGGAAGAAAAAAAAATCATTCCAGCCCAGGGGGGATCTAAGCACTCAAATACGATTTCAAATGATTTTTGATTCTCTTGTTTTTAACAGTTTGTGTTGTTTTTAATCTGGGATGCCTGGGGCATAATCCTGTATCTGCAAGTTAGAAATGAAAACGCATTAAAGCCTAATGTGAAGAAACACATTAGTGGTTTCTTTTTCCTCCCTTACATATATAGTGTTTGGGGGGGGGGGGCTTTTTTGCCTCTGCTCAATGCAGTTGCTTGGCTGTGCACTGCAGTGAGGTGCAAGAGTTTGGAGAAGGAATTGGGGTGTGCCCCCAGCCCCCTGCAGATGGTGGTGGCTTGGGGTTGGGAATGTGAGGCTGTGCTGGGCATGGGGTGTTTAATGCATCCCAAAAGCTGGTGCTGGGGTGGGTGATGTGGCTTCCCCTGCTGCACCCAGGCTTGCTCATTTTGCGAGGGAGCTGGGGGTGTCCTGGCCATCCTCGAACTACTCTGCTCCCCCCCAGGGGAGGAGAACCAGCCAGGCTGGCTCTGTCCCGACGAAGACAAGAAGAGCAAAGCTCCTTTCTGGTGCCCCATCCTCTCCTGCCACATGTCCGCCTTCTCCTCCAAGGCCCTCGATTTGCAGGTAAAGGTGATGTCCAACCTCCCCTCCAACACCTGAATTTGCTCCTTCCCCTTCACCTCCATGTGCAGGGAGGATACAGCCTGAAATCCCACGGGGGGCTGGTTGGGAGGGGATGGCTGAGCTGCTTGCAAGGGCAGAAATGGGTGCAATCCATCCTGGTTGGGGGGTGAAAAATAAGGAATGCCAGCTGGGTTTGGGCTGGGCCCTGATTTTGGGGCATGTGCTGTGTACTGTGCATGAGCTGGGATAAATGTGTGTGTCTCCTGCAGCTTGGCGCCGCGGTGCACAACCCCGTGCAGTCCTCGCTACTGGGCTTCTCTGCCATCAGCACCTCGCTGCCGCAGGGCTACCTCTGGGTGAGCAAAACGAGCCCCAAAATGGGGTGAAAAACACCAGGTTTCCTCAGGAACCCATCAGAGGAAAAGCTAAAAACGGTTTTGTGGTCCCTGCAGGTTGGGGGTGGCCAGGAAGGCGCAGGGGGGCAGGTGGAGATCTTCTCCCTCAATCGCTCGGTGCCGCGGACGGTCAAGTCCTTCCCAGTGGCCTCGCCGGTGCTGTGCATGGAGTACATCCCCGAGGCGACTGAAGGGGACACAACGGGGTCTGAGGAGACCCGGGCAGGCACCGAGCAGCCCCCTACAGCCCTGCACCCCACTGTTTGCTTGGGACTGCAGGACGGCAGGTGAGCACCCTGGAGGGAAGGCACGGGCAGGGGTGCGTGCACTTGTGCGCATGCGCTGCTCTTGCAGCCCTCCTCCGTGTGCAATTGCTGCAAAGAGCTTTGCACTGAAATTTTAAGGCAATGAGGACTGTTACTCCCTGGTCCTCATCCTGCTCTCGCATCTCCCCTTTTCCCACTAGCATCGCAGTGTATGGCAGCGTGGACACGGGGACACAGTGCTTGCTGACCTGCAAGAGCCCGGGCATGCAGCCTGTCCTGTGCCTGAAGCACAGCTCTGAGTACCTGTTTGCGGGGCTGCAGGATGGCACCGTGGCTGCGTACCCCAGGAACAACGGTGAGGGCACCCCCATGCATGGTTTTGGCCCCAAAACAGAGAGCGGGGCACCTTAGGTGGGCTGGCTGCTAAAACAGTGATAGAAGCACCATTTTATGTTTTTCCTTTGCTGTTTCATCCCCTGCCTTGCAACCCTGGGGTGCGTGTGGTGGTGGTGGGATGACATTATTTTGTTTTGCCAGGATCAGTGGGGTTTGGTTTGAGGGAAATGTGCAGTGAAAGGTCCCAGTGGCAAAGGGCTGATGCAGCATGAAAGAGTTTGCTTGGAGGGTGGCAGCACCTGGGGACTGCTGGATCCTTCCTGGGTGCACAAGGACCCCTTGGAGCTGTTTGTATTGGGAAAAAAATCACCTTTTTGGTGCTATAAAGAGAGCCAGTCCCCTCAGGGGGATGATGTGCCTGAGCCCTCTGCTTTATTGGATTGATTTGGGTTTTATTGTCGCTGGCTCCAGCTGTGCCAGGTGTTGCAGCCCTGGTGCAGCTTGCTCAGAGCCTTGCTCCTCGGAGGCTTTTCCCAGCTGTTTTTTCTCTGCTTCGTCGCTAGAGGGTGGGAAAGAGCCTCAGAAACGCTGCCCAGGCCCCGTCCGGGGCAAAAGCTCCAGTTTGCTCAGATAACCTGCAGGGAGAAGCACCAAAGCTGCTTGTATTGCATTTTTGGGTGCTGTGCACCCCCTTTACAACCCTAGCAAGCAGGCTGGCAAATTAACGGCGTGGCTTTAATTTCCCCTTGATTGCCCAAATGCATGTGGAAGGCAGCAAGCTGCTAGCAGGGTTTTTTTAAAATCTTATCCCTACCTTTTGCAAATTCGCACGTGGTGGCACACCTGCTGCACGGCTTTGTTAGAAAAAAAGCTTTCCTGAAATAGCTTGGTTTTACGTGGAGCTGCGAGCACCAAGATGTGCTCGGGCTGAACAACGGCTCGGTTGCGATGCTGACGAGAGCAGAACTCTGAGCACCCTGGGGCTCTTTAATCTCTCAGATCGTGAAGTTTTGTTGTTTTTTGAAATTGCCACGGAAGTAGGATGCCTGCTTGAAAGTGAGAGCATTTATCCACTGCAGCCGTCCAGCCTGCTGGAGGTGGTGAATTCATGGAAACCCTGCTCGGATGTCTTTCACAGACACTCCGCTTCGACCCAGACGAGCAGTAGCACATTAACAGCTAAAAAAAAAAATAAATAAATAAAACAAAAGATTAATTTGGGCTTTTCCAGCAAGGATTGGGTGCTCTTGTCGTTCCTGAGCATTCGCTGCAGGTGGCTGTGCAGCAGTGGCACTGTCAGGCTGTTAAACCCAGACGCTTGCAGCTGCTGAGCCATTGGCACAGGGGTGCTGCAGAAGGGCTCAGGGTGGATACTGGGGTTGGTGGCTGCCCATGGGTGTTCCTCTGCTCTGCTCTGTCCTTAATTCTTCTTGCAAAGTGTGGGGGGAAGAAGACAGCGTGGTGGGGAGGGGTGGCTGTGTGCCCCGGCCTTGGGTGCTGCTCATGTGGCCCTTGTCCATCTCCCTGCTGGTGGCATCGAGGTGTTGGGGGCACCTGGGGCTGCGTGGGGGGCAAGAGGTGACCCCAGCACCCAAAGGTGACATCTGTGGGTGGCAGGGATACCTTGTGCTGGCACCTGCTTGTGCGTGCCCGTGCCCTGATTGGATTTAAGCCACTAGATGCATGAAAAGATGCTTTTTTTTTTTTTTTAAGTTGTTTTTGCTTCCCCTATGGCTAAGCTTCCTCTCACCCTCTCCCGGCCTCTCTGCTCTGCCCTAGGGGGGCTGTGGGACCTGGCTGAGCGTCCCACCTGCCTGACCGTGGGCACTGGCCCCGTGCGAGCCCTCCTGACACTGGATGAGACCGTCTGGGCCAGCTGTGCCAACCAGGTCACCGTCCTCAACGCCTCCAACCTCCGCACTCAGGTATGGTGGGGGGGGCACTGAGCACTGCCAGCACCTTGGTGGGGGGATGTGGGGGTGGATTTTGGGAACTCTTGGTGGGTTGGGTACAAAAGGGTGCGTGTCTAGCACCAGGGGTGTATGTTCGATGCCCAAACAGTTTTTATTGCTGCCTTGCAATGCCTTTTGGTCCCTCGGTGGGTCACAGGAGTCTTGTTCCTTCCACGAGGCACCAGCAGTGTTGCTGAAACCTCTCCCACAGCTGCATAAGCAGGGAATGCTGAATAGTCACTTAAAAAAAAAAAAGGGGGGGGGGGGGAAATAAAAAAAACACTTTATCCCACCTTTAATTTTCTCATTTAGTGTCCAAACTTAGTTTGCATGTATTAGCTGTCGTAAATCCATCCCACCAGCAGTGCCAGGGATGAATAATGCATCGGAGGGCTGTATTAGTTTTCTGTCTCCGATCTTATTTATGACAGGAGCCGGCTGGGAATTCTCGCAGAAGAAAAGCGTGGGGGGAGCGCAGGGGGAAAAAGGGAGGGGGCACATCCTGGGTGATGCAGTGTGAATTGGCAATGCAGGGGGGGCATCAAAACAGGGCGTTACAAGGGGCTGGGGAGGGGGTCCCACCCCTGGGGGCTCAGTGCTGATGTTAGTGTGCAAGCAGGGGGTGGCAGCCCAAATCAGCTTTGATTCCCACCGGGAGCTTGCACCTCCCCGTCCTCTATAACAGCAGCTCTGCAAACCCCCAACCCATAAATAGAGTTTGGAGAGCTGCGTAACGGGCTCTGGGGTCTGTGTGAATGGGGCTGGCAGCTTGGGGATAAACCACCGGGGAATAAATCCCACACTGGCTGGGAGTGAGGGGGAGATAACCTAATAATCTCTGTCCGCCTCCGTTCTGTGCGAGCTTGTGGGGAGATTGCACTACGCGGGTGCTCTCCAGGGAGGGATCAATAGCTGCTCCTTTCCTTTAAAAAAAAAAAATATTCAGAAATTCAAACCCATAAGAAGTGAAGTTGGAGTGTGTGCGTGGAGGTGATTTCAGCCTGCATCGTGCTCACTGCCCCGGTGTGATTTGGGCTCGTTGCTGCGACGTGGAAAGCAGGAGCTGCATTGCAGCAAGACCTCGGGGTTGCAATTAAACAGCAAATCACTGCCCGAGGACGCGTGCACGGTACATGCCACGAAACAGCCGCTCTCCTCCTGCTCCCAGCAGGATTCGATTTTAACCTCCAAACCTCTCCTTTCACCAGCATCGTCATGCTCCAAAGTCTGCTTTGCTCTGGAACATCCCGTGTTTGCAGGCTCGAGCTGTTCCCAACCTGCCTTCAATGCTAATACCGGTTTTTATGCCTTGCCTGCTGCTTGGGGGATTTTCAGAGAGTTCATTTCATAAAGATGTTTCTGGGTACATAAATCCAGTGCTGCTGGAAGCGTTTGCAGTGCGATATTCGGGGGTTTGTGAGCTGGGGCTCCTTGCAGGGGCTTGCTGCAGGAGGGAGAGCTGACAAAATAGGTAAACAAGGTGTTGATGAGGATTTTAGATGTGTTGGAGCATATCGGGAGCAGGAAGGGATGGGGCAGCACGGCGAAAAGGTCAAGTTGAGGTTTTCAGCTCTGTTTTTTTCCCATCTGAAAGCAGAGACGGGAGATGCAGCAGAGCTGAGAAGGTTGCTCTCCACCTCTGACCTTTGAAGAATCAGCTTTTATACCAAAGCAGCGGATATTTTGTTTTCTCTTCCCTTTGTCTAGAAGTTGTTGTACAACAACGGTCCCCAAACAGCTCTTGTGCAGGGGCTGAGCCTTTGCTTGCTGGTTTTGGGGGCAGGAGGGAAGCAAAAGTTCTTGTCCCACCTTGGCACGAGCTTGGCTGGTGCATCTACTCCAGCAAATAAGCCTTTTAAAGAAGAAATAAAACCTGGAGGGTTGGGAAAGGCTGTGTTACCTCCCTAAAGAACCAAGAGGAGGCTGGTGAGGCGCTGCTTTTGGTGTGCTCTGCAAAAATCAGAGCTGGTGGGGAGGGCTGGCACCTCCAGGTCTCTCCTTTCCCACCTCTGAGGGTTAGCAGCCCTAAAAGCAGCTGCTAGAGAGCCCGGTCCTGCAGCGATTCAGGGAGCAAACGACTTCTATTGAGATTCCTTCTCTATTTTTTTCATCTTTGCTGTCTGTTGGCAGCAAACCTTCGAGGCCCACCCGGACGCAGAGGCCAGCGTGACGCACATGATCAAGGCGGGCAGCGGCGTCTGGATGGCTTTCTCCTTGGGCTCCTCCATCCGCCTCTTCCACACCGAGACGCTGGAGCACCTGCAGGAGATCAACATCGCCACCAGGACCACCTTCGTCCTCCCAGGTGGGCTCTCAATCCCGATTAATGGGAGAACCGGGGTGCCCACCCCCTAAGATGGTTTTGCTTTGCTCGCGGCCGTGTTGATTTGCAGAGGGATTGTGCTGCAAGGGATTTATCTAGCTCGTGGTGTAAAGTTTGGAGCTTTGCCCTGGAGCTTGGCTCTCCCTTTATAAGCTGCAGAGATGGAGCTGGGGGCATCGCCCTGAAGCTCCAGGGCATTTTTAGCAGGTGGCAGAAAGAATATCTTGAGAACTCCCAAGCAAAATGCTAACATTTTGCAGAAGGAGGGTGTTCTTAGGCTGCAAGAGTAATTTTTAGGCTACAAAAGCTTTGGAATGGGCTTGGACAGGTCTGAGTAGGCTGAATGTTGGGCAGATGGAACCCCTTCCCTTCATCCATGCATCCAGTGTTTGCACTCATGCACCCACCCCATTATTGTGTGTGCATCCACACCCCATCCCTGCACCCATGCGTGCCTCCGTGAACCCCATCTTTGCACCACTGTATGCATCCTTGCATCTCATCCTTGAACCCATCTGCACTCCTGTGCGTGCAGCCATGCACCTCTGCACCCCTGTACCCCCTCGTGCATGCACACTGCAGCCCCACGCTCCCCTTTTCCCCCCCACTTACCCTCCAGCACAGTCTCCCCTCTGTGTCTGCCCGTTTGGCTCTCAGCTGCCCCGATGTGCCGAGGAAAGGACGAGGCTCAGCCCTGAGCTTGCAAGGTTGCCTCCCCCTTGTTCCAGCTACAGAACGTCGTAATTGTGTAATTAGTTATAAACGCAATACTCGTGTAAGTCACTCTTTCTTTTTTTTTTTTAGGGCATGTTAAAATATTTATCACTTCCTTTTCTTCCTGGGCGAGTGAGCGTTCGGTATTAATGCGTTTTTGAACTCGCGCTCCCTCATCCTTTTTAACTAGACAGGTCATTAATAAAGTTCTCGCAGAGAACTGGAGTTGCATCTCTGCAGATATATTGCTTTGCTGAGTCTGACGCCGCAGCGCTAAGTCTCTGCAATAAAATATTCATTTGCCATTAGAAGCCTCGCTTCTTTTCGCTCCTCGTCCTTCTGTTTTTTATTTATTGGTATTTTCAGCATTTTCCCTGCACGGAGGTCTTCACACAAGGGTGGTGCTCGGTTCTGAGGGGGGCTCTGGTGTGTGTCCCCCATGTAAAACTCTGGGGTGTGTGTGTCTGGGGGAGGGTTGTCCACTTTGCAGTGGGATGCTGCTGTTGCTCAGCCCTTGCTCACCCCTTTTTTTTTTTTTTTTCCCCTTTCTTCAGGACAAAAACACGTCCGTGTCACCAGCCTGCTCATCTGCCAGGGCTTGCTGTGGGTTGGCACCGACCAGGGCATCATTGTGCTGCTGCCCGTGCCCCGGCTGGAGGGCATCCCTAAAATCACTGGTGAGCACCCTCAAAAACTCCCCCGCTCAGCAAGGTGATGCATGCAGCCGTTTGGGCTCTTCTTTAGCCAAATTCCTCTGTTTTTCAGGAAAAGGCATGGTGTCTCTCAACGGGCACGGCGGCCCCGTGGAGTTTTTGGCAGTGGCACTTAGCACCCTGGCCCCCGACGTGCTGAAGGGCAACCAGGAGGAAGAGGAGGGTGAGGAAGAGAAAACCCCGGAGCTGGATGGCCCCCCGCCACGGGAAATGAGGAAAAAAGGGATTTTGCTGCAATATCGCCTGCGCTCCACTGCCCACCTCCCCGGGCAGCTCCTGTCCGTGCGGGATGCTCCGGTGGGGACCAGCGGCACCCCGGAGCACACGGAGGAGGACGGCTCCATCTACGAGATGGCCGACGACCCCGACGTCTGGGTGCGGAGCCGGCCCTGTGCCCGTGACGCTCCCCGCAAGGAGATCTCCTCTGTCGCCATCATTTCGGGGGGCAGGGGGTACCGCAACTTCAGCGCCGAGCCGCAGCGCCGGGGCGGCGAGGCTGACAGCACCCTGCTCATCTGGCAGGTCCCGCTGATGCTATAGCCCCCTGGGGACCCCCGCCCGGCACCTACCTCAAAACCACCCATAAAGCTGCCGGGGGGTGGTTGCACCCCGGGTATGGAACCCCCGTTTATTTTTTTTAAGGAGAAACAGAAAAAAAAAAAAGGAAAAACTTAAAAATGGACTCTTTTTTGTCCCCCAAACCAGCTTTGTGCAATGGGAGAGGGGAGTTTTTAAACTTGGGAAATGGCGACCTCCCTGCAGGCTTTGGAGGCGCTGGGATTGTGCTGGGCTCTGGCCGAAGGCATCTGTGTGTATGCGTGTTAATATATATAAATATATATAAATACGGTGTATATTATTACCTGTATAAAGAAGGAATCTGTATATATTGGGGCACTTGGAGATGCAGAAATAAAGCAGAGGTGTGAACATTCACCAGGTGCTGGCTGTGCTGAAATGGGGTTTTGCTAAAATAACCCTTTTTTTGACTGTGGATTGAGGATTTGGGGTATTGAAATCCCATGTTTTGGGAGCTGGTTTGGGGATTTCCCATGGAGTAAGGGAGCTGTTTCTACATGGAAGACAGTTTGGGAACTGCCAAAACTTCAGCCTGGAAATAAATCCCATAGGAATAAATCCCATAGGAACCAGCGTGTTTCCATATGAGATCTTGTAACCCCATTCAGCTTGAGAGCAGATGTTTTCCTTCCATTGCAGCTGTCCCTCCAGTTTTGGTGACAGCACCCCAATGGGTTGATACAATTCTCATGCTCAAAGTTCAACAGGAAGCCCCCAAATTGCTTTTATTTTGCACAGAAATGGTGTAGGATGGAGTTTCTCTGTCCGTGCCAGAGAAACTCAAGGCCAGGGAGGTGGAAAGTTGTCCGTGGACTAAATCAATTTATAATGTGATCCTCTAACTGGCTTCAATTTGATTTTCATTTGTAGCACTACAATTATCAGATTGATATTCCCGGCAACTCAACCTTGAAATGGGACAGCATGGCTCGTGCTGCTGGCGAGCAGAGATTATCTGCCCTGGACCAATTTTTGAGTATTCTTCTAATTAGCCATAAAATGTGCTTTGCCCCCCCCCTCCCCTCCCCAAAGTCTTTTCTAATTAATTTTTTTTCCCCCATCTCAGCATCAAAGTACAGCATGAATGGGGCTGGCCAAGTCCCAGACCAGCCGTGGAGCTGATGGAAACCAGTTTGGCACTGGTGGAGAAGGGTGCCAAGGAGGTTGTGGCTCTTTTCCTACTGTGTTCCCCCTCCTTTTTTTTTCTTTCCAGTTTCAGTTCATTTGGTGTCAGCACGCAGGAAAGCATGCTGATTCTCCAGGGGTGTTGCTGCATTGCATGGATGGCGACAGGGAGCTCCTGCACTACGCTGGGCAATTGCAACCCCACGGTTAAATCTCTCTTTACTTATATTGCAGTGCTGTGTGCAGTGCCAGCTGGGGAATTACTCTGCATGTAGCACCAGGATGTTATAGAAACCACTTGCAGGAGCCCAAGAGGTTGTAGGGACGGTGGGTGGGCACCAGAGGAGATGCTCTTAACCCATCTGGGGATCCTGCAGCACCACAGGAATCTTTTTAGCCACAAAGTGTGCTTCAATGCATTTAATGCAAAATATTTCTAGGCAGACACCCTTCATAAGATGCCTTTTGTAAGGTTTGAGCCTGCTCTCATAAATCCGAGTTGGTGGTGGGTGTCCCGCACCGAGACTCATCTTCCTAAGCTTTTTATTATTTACAATTATTCCCCTTTTTCTTCTCCACATCCCTTTTAATGATTGCTTCCTTCAGCCTCGTTATCTTGCTCAGATGCTAATGTGCTGGGGCAGCCCGCACGCTTGTTGCAGATGATGTTTGCAAACTCCCAGCAAATGCTTAAACAGAAAGTTACCTTTAACAGCTGTGCCCCCAGGGTGAATATTTTTCAAAACAAAACCCCAGGGCTCTGGTTTAGGGGAGATTTTGTGCTACTTCTCTAATGCAAGCTCACAGTGGATTGCTGTCATTGTGCAGGGGTGCTGCAAGGGGTGGATGGGGATGGGGGTGGCAGGGATCCCACTGATGCCATCCTATGGAGAACAAGAAAATTTGGTTGCTGTGACAGCATGGCAAAAAAAAAAAAGGAATGGGAAAATATCAGCCTTCCCACATGATGCTTTAATCCCTTCAGATTTGGAAGCCTCCACCTAAATCCTTGGCTCTTTTTCCATCCATAGGCATCTGGATTTATTCCTTCCCACCTTTCTCCTTCTCCATCCATTTTGCTTTGTGCCAAGCCCTGCTCAGACCCTGGCCACCGACGGACTTTGGCCCCTGTCTGCATTGCAACAAACATGAAGACTGACAGCTTTGCGAACTGCTGCCCTGCCAAAGCCCCGTGAGAGGTTTAAAAGCTCCCCCTGCTTTGGTCTGGATGGTGGCCAGCACCACGCGGCTTTCCCCATGAGGGATGTTGGAGTCACGCTCTTGGTTACAGCTCCTGGCTGAAGGTCGGGGGATGAATTACGCACAGGCACGTTTTCTGTCTGCTGGAGCTGGGCAGAGGGACGTGGATATGCCAGGGGTCCAGACCCCTGGTGGGACTGGGGCTCAGCTGCCGGCTGGGGATGTGCTGCAGCCCTTGGGGTGAGCTCCTGCTTTGGGAAGAGGCTGCGGAGAGCTTTGGGGGGGTACCTTGGCCCCCCAGAGAGAAAATGTCCGGGAGGGGCTGGGGTTGTATCTCCTAGGGGATGCTCATGTGTCCCATGGGTGTCCTGGTGGCATCTCCTAGGGGCTCCCTGTTGGTCTGTCCCCAGGGTGTCCCTGCTGCCTCTCCCAGGGGATGGCCTCATGGCATCTCCTAGAGACATCAGGACATCTCCCAAAGATGTGATGTGGAGGGGGAGGCCGTGGCTGAAGGCTTGGGAAGGGTGTCCTGCTGCAGACAGGGATGAGCCCTGCCCCACTGTCACCAGCAGCAGGTGACCCCGGTGGCAGCTCGTGGCCATTCCCCAAATTACAGCATCCTCTGGGCAGGGAGGGGCCGGCCAGCTCCTCACCTCCCAGCTGCGGCTCCTCAGCCACCACCCTGCTTCCCTTGCAATTAGCGAGTCGTTAGGGAGCCGGGATGAGAAATTAATGACCAGCTCCCCTAAATGAAGCTCCTTGCTCTCCCTCAGGGCTCGCTTTTAGGGCAAGCACATAGGGAAGGAGCCTTGCATGGTTAGGAGGATGCTGGAGCTGCAGGATTTGGGGCAAGGGATGAATTGGGTTGCTTTGCTCACCAACAGATGCTTTTTTTGGGATGCTGGGCTGTGCAAATAGCAGCCTTGGCCTTGTTTCAGCCTGGGAACAGTTGTTGAGCACTTTTGCAATGTAAATGCAACTTGACAGGGCTGGGGAGGTCTTGGAGATGATCTGTGGCCAGGGTTTATTTTGGGGGGAGAGGAAGCAGTGTTGCAAACCCACGCTGTGGGGGCGGGTTGGGAAGGGACAGAGCAGCCCTCAGCACTGGCTAACCAGCACAGAGGCTTCCTGCCCCCCCAAATGGCACTAATTTTCTCATTTTCCTGATAAACCTCATGGTGTAAGGGGTCTCATGGCTTGGAGTCTAAGGGAAATGCAAACTTCTTTTTCCAAGACAAATGACAGAGCAGCAGAAAACAGCGTCAAGGGTTTATTTATTTATTTATTTATTTATTTATTTATTTATTTATTTATTTTTCACTGTCTCTATCAAAGCCTGCAAAGCTGGCGCAGCTGCAGTGGGATCAGCTTTCCTCCTCTTTCAGTCACGTCAAACTTGATTCTTGCCCTAGCTGGTGTGTGTGGGCAGATTTAAAGACATTTAAGTGAGGCCAAGTGGTGTTTGTGCCCCACAGAAGGTCCTCGCTCGTGTCCCGTGCCATCACTGCTGCTGATTTAGGACTTCCCTGCAGCTGAGCAGCAGCAGGGGGCTGTGCCACCCCCACACCCGCTCCTGCCCAGAGGTCCCAGCTGTGCACGTGCAAATAATGCAATTGCAAGCAGTAACATCATCAGGTCAGCAAACACGGATATTTTGCTGCTGGCGTGACTGCCCTGGCCATCAAGGCTGTGCTACAGGACTACTAGAAGAGAAACTTTCTTCCCCACGGTGGGGTGGGTAATAAATCCCTGAGAGCTACAGCTTCCAGGAGGGGTCTGTGGTCCAGCTGTAGGATTGCAAATAGATGGGGCTGCTCTAAAATTTGTTTTGCTTCCTTCCTCTTCCCTGTGAGATGCAAGTGAAGCCATTTCATTTCCATCACTTTTAATCAAGTGGTTTTGAAGCCTCCTAGGTTTTTCCCCCCTCCTTGGTGACCTTCCTCAAGAAAGAGGCTTTCATCTGCAAGATGGGATAATGTGTGTAGGGGGGGCACTTGCATTGGCAAGGGCTGGGGACATCAAAGGGTCCCCGTCTTCCTCCTTGGCAAAGCACAGAGGTGACTCTGCCCCCGGGACATGCTTTGGAGGAGAGTCTTTAAAAAAACATATAGAAATCTATAATAATAATAACAAGCGGCGTGGGAGCCCCAGGGGGGAAGGAGCAAAGGAGAAATTGCTTTGAGCTGCAAAGGCAGGACTGCTCTGAAGACAGGCTCGCCTGAGACTTGGGAAGGGATGAGAAACCTGCCTTGAAAGGAGCAATTAAAAGAGGAAAGCAATTAACTTGCTGCAGAAGAGCAGGGTGCGTGAGCTGGGGCTGGGTGGTGAGGGCTGGGTGCTGCAGCCCTGGCTGATGCTCCCCGCTCCCCCCAGCCTGTATATTTAGGAGCATTCAGCTCATACACCTCTCCATTTAAATACACACGTATACGTGAACTGCTAGCAGAGCAAGCTTGCTACAACCCCCCTCACTTTCACCCTATGGCTTTGCACTGATGCTTCTTTACACCTGCAGGCAACCGGACCCCCTTCTCTTTCTGGTCCCCTCCAAAATCCCCCAGGTGCTTGGGTGTCCCTGCACACCTCCACACCACCCAGATGCCTGCTGATGAAAGGCAACAGCAACAAGCCCTTTGCAAAGGAAGGAGATCGTGCATCCCAGGGGCATCGCGCCGGGAGCCTGCTCCAGCACCCGGCTCGCTGTGTACGCGTGGGCACGCGCGGTGCATGCAGATGGAGCGAGCAAAGGTCCCTGTGCTGCTGCAGCGGGGAAGGAGAACGGCGTTTCCCCACGATGAATTTGGGGTCTCTCTGAAGGTGCGTGGTTATTAAGTTCTGAGCTGCTGGCAGCGAGGAGGCGAGGTGGCCGGAGGGCTTTTGGTGTGGAAATTATTCCATCAAACGCAACAAGTGGCTGCCGGAGCAGGATGAAAGCAAGCTTTGCTCTGAAATAAATACTTGACAAAGCAGACCTGCTCTGTGAATGATTTCCTTGCTGCAGCAAGCAGTTAAATCCCCCAGGCTCAGCGCTGGCATTGATGTCTCCCCTGACAAAATCCCCTAGCAAGGGGGCACCCTGGGCAAGGGGAAAAGAAAGAAAAGGATGAAAGGGGATTTCAGAGCATCTTATTTCTTTCAACGAGGACCAAGCACAGCACCTGTCCCCCCAGCCATGCCCTGTGCTCCAGCAGTGCTGCTTGAATGCAGTTAGAGTTTAGTTCTGCTTGATCTGCAGGCAGGTGAGTCTGTCTCCCCTCAGGGTAGGAGAGGCTCCAATTTGCCCCTGTGCTTTTGCTTTGGGGGATGTAACCCCAACCCTTTATTTCAAGGGATCTGCTGGCATTGGGCAGATCTTAATTATAGCAATAAATTAATTTCAGCTTGGGTTCAGGGTGGTTTCGTGGGCAGTCCCTTTCCTCTGTCACGCTCATGGACTTTGCATCGGGACAAGAAGTGTTTGAGTTGGGAGCTGGTACATCTAATTATATATTTATGCATGTGCCCTATTTGGGCTTAATTTCTCCAGAATTCACCCAAGTGAAGGTAAATCCTTCCACATCGGGCCTTGAACCCCTTTGCAGCAGCCCCAAGATCACACTGCTGGTGCAGGGATGCTGGCATGCATGCTCCCTACAAAAAGCAGGGATTTGGAGCAGTTTACATGGGAATCAGCTGTTTATATGTATATATATATAAAAGGATAGCTGAAGAGTGGTTACACATGTACAGCCGTGATAGAGAGGTTTATGCAGCGCTCCTTCCTCTTATGAATATCAACATATATACATCCCATGGCTGTAATGCGTGCCTGACAAATGAACGGGCTGGCAGTTGTCATATGCAGGCAGGAAAAAGGCTCAGAGAGGCTTGTTCAACTGGGGGGAGGGAATAAAAAAATCGCTTTTTGTTGATTGTTAGAACCAGGGCCCTCCTGGGTAGGATAAAATTGCATTTTCTTTCTTCTTCCTCATCCTCAGTCTTTTAAAAATAGGTTAAGAAATTGCTGCTCTGTTATCTGCGGAGGGGATCAGGCAGCTAGTGACAACCCTGCTAAGGGGGAGCTGGTGCCAAGCTATTGCCAGGTGCAAGAAGAGCAAATATTTGCTTGTCTCTGGCCTCCACATGGCCCAATCCTGCTTTGACTCACCCCCTGGGGCATCAGGGCTGGAGATGGTCATGGTCCTGTATGTGCTATGGTTGCAAACACATGGGGTCAGCTGCAGGAGGACACTGGGGGCTTTACAATGCCCCCTTCAAAATAAAAACCTCCTGCAAAACTTGCAGTCATGTAAAATTCCTAGGCCAGGTTGGGAAAGATGCAGCATCAATGATTTGCCTGCCTGGGGTGGCTGGGGCTGCCCTGCAAATCTTTGGGGTGGCCCCATGGTCACAGCCCCATCCCTGACCCCTATTTCTGCCCCCCCCTTCCCCTGCAAACTTCTGCCAGCACCTTCCCACAGTAACTCAGACGGCAATGATTAGCCAAATAAAATTTCCATCTGTTGAGGACTTTCTGGGAGTTATTACCAGCAATAAAACTGATGCGAGGCGAATGATGTATCCGAGGGGGTAAGTGCCTTCCATTATGAGCAAAAGTGACTTTTAAATAAGGTTACAGACTTCCTTATTAGCCTGCCCAACCCCCTGGGAGCAGCATCCCACAGGAAAATTTGTGCTAGGGAATGGCTCTCCTGGCTGAGTTCATTGCTGGAGGAGGTTTTGAGGTTGGTGCTTGGGTGCTGCTGCACTTTCAGGGTCCCTCAGGATGCAGTTTTACTGCAGGTGGTGCAGCACACGCACCAGATTTTTGGGAGCCCAGCTGTGCTTGGAGACTTGCAAACCTGCTGGTGTGCTGTGCTCTGTCCCCTAAATCTGCTTCCCTTCCAGAGAAGTCAAGGAGCTGGTGTCCTTCGCCCAGCCTTTTTGCTTATCTGCCCTGATTGAGGCTAGCAAGGTTGGCCATGCAAAGCAGGGGGTTAACCACTCTGCTTCTGCTGCTCTTTGAAGGCAGGCACGGCTGGGATCAGCAGGGAAATGGCTGCTGCTGGAAAGAGATGGGATGCAGAGCTATGCCTTACTGCTTCAACGGGTTTTTTCCACCTGGTGCTTGCTCCAAACGAGCTGGCAGCAAAGCAGGATGCCCCAAAAGGGTAGCTGGAGGCTTTGGGGTGGGCAGCCCAAACCTCGTCAAGGGAGGAGGCAGCGCCTGCACGCAGAGGGATGGGTGCCAACGTGCAAAGCTCATTGCAGGTGGATGCCTGCGTGCTTCAACCAGCTGTACTGCAGGGGGGCTTTCTGCCTTGCAACAACAGGGCCGGGATGTTTCAAGCCGCAGCTGCATTTCTGGCTGGTTTTCCCCAGCACGTGCGGCCGGCTGCATTGCAAGCGCTGCAGCATTCAAGCCGTGCCCAGGTTGCGCTGCTGCAGGGGGTCAGCCCAGGAGCATCGCTTGTAAAAATGGCCGTGTTTGCACAAAAAGCTTCAGCTAAACAAAGCGGCAGGGGGGACCGATAGAGAGCAGCGGGATGGAGCTGCCTCCTGCAGCTAACAGGCAATATTCGTGCCCTCTTAATTCCTACAAGTGAATTTTCTTGGCAATTTTGAAAGATTAAACCCAACCGAACAGCAGGTAATAATCCAAATGCTGTTGAATGCTTAACGAGACGGGGGCCAGCTGCATCCTCAGGAGCATCCCAGGTTTGTAGAAGGCAGGGCTGGGCTTGGTGACCGCTGCATGGCCTGGGGCAGCTCCAGCCATCGCAGCCCCTCTGCACCTCGCCTCCAGAGCAAAGGAGCTGGGTGGCAGCTCGCCCACTGCATGCCCCACGGGTGCTTGCAGAGATGAGGGTGCTTCTTATTGCTTGAGCTGTAGCAGCGAAGGGAAGCGATTTCCAGCTCCACACCTCTCTTCTTTTACCTTTGCAATTGCTGAAGGGCAAAGATGCTGCAGCAGTGAGGCAGGGAGTTGCAGCCGGAGCTGGGGATATGGCAAGGGTAACAGCTAAGGGGTGGGTTATTTGGGGGGACCCTGGCTTGGGGGGTGTTTTTGCAACGTGGAGGTGACATAGGCTGTGTGCACAGGGGGTGCAGGTGCTTGCAAAACCACATTGCAGCCTCAGAGTTGGGTCTGCATGGTTTTGGGCTGCCAGTTAAGCATGCAGCTCGGCTGAGATCGCCCTCAGACCCCACTCAAAGTGCTCAGATTGCCTTGAAACTCAGTTTTACCCTCTTCTTCAAGCCAGACTTGGCTTTCCCAAAGGAGCAGGGTCCTTCCCCAAATGCCTTGTTTCCTTCAGCTATGTTCATTGCTCTTGCTGGAGCTGAGAATGGTGCTTTGGGCTCAGTCCCAGCTGGGATCTGGGGACGCTTGGGGTTTTAACCCCCAGATGGAGCAGCATGCCTCCACCTGGCAGCAACACCAGCAAGGAGTGATGGGGAAGAGCAAAAAGGGATAACAAGCCTTGAGTCTTCCACTGGCAAAGTTTAGAAAACATCCGCCTACCTGCCTCGCATCTCCCTGCGAGCTGTCAGCCCTGCTCATAGCATCCCCTGCACGGGATTTATCGGAGCTTTAGCACGGTTGTGACACACAAACAGCTCTTGACATTGCTTCCCATCACCATGCCCCTGACATTTCCAAGGCAATCTTATTTTTTTTTCCAATAATTTACCTCTGGTGGGTGAAGGAGGGTGCATGGACACGCATCACTGGGGTGTGCCTGGGCCTACGTGAAGCTGTGAGGATCGGGCGATGGTGGGGCTGCAAGGGGCAATTTGGGGCTGCAAGGGGCATGGGGTCACCATTAGCTGGACCAAAGGCTGGGTGGGTGTTGCTAAAAGTTGCTTTGCAGATGGACACCATCCACCTTTCCTCCACGCCTTTGCAGCCCTTGCTGGCATCTGTGCCTGCCGTTAGGGATAAAGCAAGGCGAAGAGCAGCTTGCACAGGGTGAGCGTGCCCTCCTAGTGCTGATAGCCACCAAAGCCAGCCGCAGGCATCGCCGGCAGCAAATGCTTTGGCTCAGCTTCCCCCGACGAGCCGCAGACGAATTTCTGATGCAAACTATCCCCTGTGGCATCTTTGCCTTACAGAGCAGGCAGGGAAGCTAGCGGCCCGCCGGGCTGCAGCTTTCGCTATCAAAGCCTTGCTACGTGGCTCAGGCACAGAGAGCAGTCGGTCCTGGGAGCGATGATAAAAAACCTCCCCAAATCTGTGTTAGTTCGCAAGCTTCTCCTCTCAGCTCTGCCCCCAGGGACCTGGTGAGTGCGAGACATCAAATACAGCGGCAGAGAGGAGCAAAGCAGTGGAAATAAGCTCCTGTGAAGGCAGCTGAGGCTGAGTTCAGGTTCAGTCGGCCTCAATCAGCTCAGCTGCAGCCTTTCCAAGTGAAGCTCCGTAAGCACTGGCAGATCCACCACAAGATCAGGGCTCCGGGCACTAAATCCTGCTTTCTTTTTTTTTTTTTCCCCCACTTTTTTTCAGGGCATGCTCCGCTGCGGGTGATATAAATACTGGCTAATTGCCTCTGCCAAATGCAATGCTAGCAAGCACGGTACCCGAGCCTTAACCAAGCGATTAACCCCGAAGCAGCGGGACAGACCTGACCTCTGCTTCCAGTTGACTTCTGCCGTGAACGCGGCATTGAAGGAGCATCCTCAGCACGAGCCCGGCTGCCAGCTCCGCTCCTGTTGCCCGACGTTAATTTGTGGAGACACCGTACTGCTGCCAACACCCCGCAGCTGCCCTGATTTCGGTCGGTCCTCCTGCAGTGACACAGGGTGATGGGTGTGGAGGGGAGGGGGGAATGAGGTCCCACCACGTTCACTGGGGGTTTGTCCCCCTGGCTCTCTGGCCACTCTGGTTTTGCAGCCCCGTACCGGGCTCTGAGGGAGGGAGGGAGGTGCAGGGGTGATGGGGTCGTCCCCATCCAGGCGTTTTGGGGAGCCCCACGTTGCGCTGACCAGCCGCTTCTCAAAGCCAAGGGCTTGGTCTTGGAAACCGTCACCTTGATTTGGGAGGAAAGGAAGCAAAACACTTGAGAAATGTCAAAACACAGGCTGTTCAACGGTGATTTGCTAAACTAACAATTTGGGCTGCAAGAAGAGCCGTGATTGCCCTCTTCAGCTCTCTTGGATGGGTTTGTTTTTCCTCCTGGCTCCACGCCCTCCAGCAACGTTTCGGGTTCCAATTCCTTTCCTCGGAAGCCGTAGAGGGGAGGTGCTGGCAGCCTCCGGGATGCTCTCTGGGGCTCACCGGGGACATTTCCCCATGTTTTAGCATTGCCGCTGGCCCCAGCACGGCTTGGGGTACCCCCCACAGCACCGTTGGCATCAAGCAACCGGTAATTGTGCTGGCGCGGACAGGAGTGGCTGCAACCCAAAGGGATGCAAATCCACCCCGAGGGCCCTTCTGGCGTGAGTTAGCCTGGAATGAGGTTTCCTCGCTCTGGTGCTTGCTCACAACGTGCTGGCTTGCTGAGACAGGGGCTGACCTCCTGCATTCAGCTCCGCAGCCTTGCCTGTAGCCACTGTTTAGCGCAGGATGGCCGTGGGCACCACGCCAGGCTCTGGTGTTGGGTCGGCGGGTTAATTTTGGGGCAACCCTCGCCCCTGACTTGAGCAGGGCTATCAGGACCCACTGTCTAGCGCGTTATGTGATAGCCACGCTGCGTCCTTTCCAATGCCCCGCTTGCTGGTATCGGGTGCCATAAAATTGCACTTAAATGCTTTCAACATTTCACCCTGGCACTGCTCAGCTGCTTGTTTGCCCGTTCACGCTGACAAACAAGACTAGTCTGCATCCAGCCAATTTCATGGTCTGATTCCTGCGCTCTAGCATAATACAATAGTGTCCTGGCTAAAAATAATGCAACGTGCACTATATTAAAGGCTGATTCATGATGTCTCTATGAAGCAGTTGCTCTGTTACCTTTGCAGGCAGGGGGTGGAGAATCGTGCCATAGCTGAAGCGTGACTGTATGCAGCTCGTGCTTTTTCAGCAGTGATACAGGGATGCTGTCCAAGGGCTGTCCTGCTTCTGGCTGCTTTTTTGAAGGATGCATCTGCAATGCAAACACCTTTTGGTCACCCTCCACGGTGCTGGCAGGGCTGGTGGGCATGCAGGGAGCAGGGAAGGGAGTGTTGGATGTGAGACACTGCTATGGGAGCTGGAGTTTCCCCTTCCTGGGGCAGGATATTAGGCAGATGTCTTAATCAGGCGACATTGTTTGTGGGAGCTGGACCTCCGCACGCATTGCTATTCCTGGTGCGAGGGCTGTGCCAGCAAAAGTTGCCAAGAGGAGAAGTTGGGTGAGCTGAGAAGTAGCTGCTGTGGTTTGGCATCACGGGGCTGGGAGACGTGGAGGGAGGTACCAGCTGGAGCAGAGCCTTCGGGGTGGCTCTAGGCGACCCCCTCTATTGCTTGGGTGGCCCAAGCTGCTGGCACTCTTGCTAAAAGAGGGGGAGAGATGGCTGGGGGCATGGGGCACTGCTGGTTGCAGCCTGTGCCCGGTAGCTTTAACAGAATCACAGAATGGATGAGGTTGGAAGGGACCTCTGAAGATCACCTAGTCCAACCCCCTAGCAGAGCAGGATCACCTAGAGCACCTTGCGCAGGATTAACCCCACATGGGTCATTGTGCTCGTGGATGGCAGTGACTGGGACCAGTAAGGCTGGAGAACTGGTCTGAAGAGTCCAGGGTCTACTCCCTGCTTGCTGAGCTTGCAGCCATACCCCCCAAACACGGCTCCATCAGCTTCCCCAGTTAATGAGGCTTGGTGAGCTCCTCGTACCCCTGGAGAGGAGGGAAAAGCCGTCAAGAATTTATTAGCCTAATTACATTTTCCTAATGCAGTTGACCCCAGCCGCACAGCAGAGTGCTTATCAAAGCTGCAATCTCCTGGACATTATTGGACTCTTAATAAGAGTCAGTTGGTTGCTGCTCCTCCTCGGGCTGGATGTGGCCGTTCCTGGCAGCTCAGGACCACGGGTGCAGCAGTGGGTTTGCTTCTGCACTGCAGTGCTGGGCGGGAGGGCTGCGAAGCTTGGGGGGCTGCAGGGAGTAAGGAGGGAGATGCTTGAGGTTGGGGAGGGTGAGCTGGATGGGATGGGGACAG
Organism: Aythya marila; assembly: GCF_965140915.1. Classification (NCBI taxonomy): domain Eukaryota; kingdom Metazoa; phylum Chordata; class Aves; order Anseriformes; family Anatidae; genus Aythya; species Aythya marila. The sequence goes on along the minus strand of NC_139062.1, from coordinate 7,197,788 downwards.
CGGTGCATGGCAGGGGGAGAGAGACGCACACCAGGATGTGGTTTGTGGTCAGATCCCCGCTGCCAGCTCAGGGCAGCACGCTGGATGCGAGCCGTCCTAATAGGATTGCGGGCGGCAAGGGAAAAAGTGCTCTTGCAGCAGCCTCTCATGGAAACAAGGCTTAAACGCTCTTTGTGCCGGAGCTTTTTGAAGTCCTTGTCAAAACGACAATTTTCAGGTTGTTAGCCTGAAACCCCCCCTCTGACAAACCCGAATCTGTCAAGTGGCCGCATCCTTCCCAACCCGCCTCGGCAAAGCTGTTGTCATCTGCAGCAAAGCTCAGGGGGGCTTGCGGGGTCTGCTGGCTCTGGACCCCAAACCCTTGCAGAGCTGCACCCCACCGGGACGCACAGCCGCGAGCAAAGCTGGGTCACCCCCAAGGGATGGAAATCTGGGGTAACAGGGGGCTGAGGGCGATGCTTTTGTGATTTTTATCCCTGATAAACTGCTTACAGATGTGCATGCAGCTATTTTGGGGGAGCTGGTGTGAGGCATTCCCCCAAGCCCTGCTCCGTGCCAAGGGCTGTGCTGGCCAGGTTTGGATGCAGGCAGCCTCTGCACCCCGGCCAGAGCTGCGGGAATGCTTGAGAGTGGTGGGAAAAATAAACTCCCCTGGGGGGGACGGGGATGAGGAGCTGGGGGTGCAGGGTCTGAGCTGGGTGCAGGCACCTCCTCAGCAAGGATTCTGGAGCTTGAGAGGTAAAATCCTGACCCCAGCCTGCTGTGGGGGAATCCTTGCTCATAAGCAGCCAGGTCCTTTGCTCTGGCTGGTGGTGATGCGCTGCCCATGCCAGCATCGCTGTGATTTGGGGGCAAAGCAGATCTGGGCTGCACCCCTCCTATTTCCTCCTGCTTTCTATTAATTTTGTTCCTGAATCCAAAAAAAAAAAAAAAAAAAAAAGGGATTTTGGTTGGTTTGGTTACCTTGGTGGGGGGGAGGCTCAATGGCCCCAAACAGTGACTCAGCTGTGTTGGAGTGATTTGATGTGCTGGCTAACCTTCCCCCTCCAGCCCTGCTGCCAAACTAGGGGGTTATTTCAATGAGGGAGGTCTGCCCCATGCTGCCAGCCGGCCCAAAGCATAGCGAACAGCCCCAAAATCTCAGCCTGTGGGGCTGGGGGCTGTGGTGTCTGCACGGCGATACCTCAGCCTGGCTCCCCTATAGCTTCCTGCGTGGGGCATGGGGCATTTCCAACTGTAAATGTATCCCCATGTCTGCAGCCAATGGAGGGAAAGCATTTTATTATTTTTAATCTGCTGACTGGTTTTCGGGGGCTTAACACAGCAACACTCCCTGCCTGGCTCGGTTTCAGGTTCCCTGACAGGCTGTAATCTGTTCTTCTCCAAACAATTGACAATCTCTGCAATGGCATGGAACAGACAGCTGCAACTTGCTGAGAGCTTTCTCACCCCAAGGTGGGGGACGTGGGCTGTGCATGCAATGGGAGCCCCCCCAAAAGCTGTCCTGATGGTCCCTGGTGTGGCAATGATGCCGGGCAAGCCATTCCTCCCATCCAAAGCCTTTTTGGGGCCAGGGTGCCCATGGATTTGGGATTCACCCACCTTCACCTTGCAACAATTCTGCTGCACAGCATGGGTGAGGGGCATCACCTCTGAGAGCGTTTTTTTCTCCCTTTCCCCCCACAAAATGTGTTGTTGGGAAGGAAAATTGAAGTCTTGCAGAGCACCAGTGTCCAAGAGTGAAGCTGCATTCAGCACCTCCTGTTACCCTATGGATACCCTATGGCTGTTTAATGGTTTATGAGGGCTTTTTTTTGGCATAACATTGTTTTTGGTGGGTAGACACTGTATGGAAGCCCAGCTCCGGGCTGTAGGGTGCATGGATCTAGCTGAATCCCTTCTGGCTTGCCAAGAAACACCATCCTGCTCCCAAATACCTTGCTGTCTGGGTGCTGTGGATGCAGTCCAAGCACTGCAGCTCTGCAGGATGGCCTGGAATGAAGAAATCCTCCACCTGCAACTCCTCGAGATCTCCTCCCTCTCATGCTGGAAATCTGGGGCTGAAATGAAGCAACAGGTCCGTGGGGCAAGGGGAAGCACGGAGGGGCAGGGCTGGTGGCAGGATGAGGCCCTGGGGGCTGCAGGGTGTGCAGGGATGCTCCAGCCCCTGCCTGGCTGCTCGCTGCTCGTGCAGGAGGCACAGGCATGCCGTGGCAGGGCAGTGTGTCTTCATGACGGGCAGCTGCTTCGTCCTTCCCGGGCTATTTTTGTCTCGTTCCTTAAGCAAATGTTATTTAAATTGCTTCCTCCGGGCCAGTTTACTCCCATCTTTATTTCCCTGTCACTCTGATCTGCCTTTAAACTGGCTTTAAGGCTGGTGGCTACCCGAGCTGAAACTCTCCCGAAGGCTTATCCCTCCCGCCCTCGAATTTTGACAACCCTTTCAAGGCACGCAACCACTCCACGTCTCTTTCTTTCCCAGATAATGAGATTAATTACAACCAGATATGTGCTCTCCGCGATGCTTTTGGAGGAACTGGTTATGTATTTTGACTGCTTTGCTTTCCTGTCCCCTCTCTCTTTGTCTTTGTGCTCCTTAATAGTTCTGTCTGCAGTCTAATTAGCGCTCAGGGGGTAATTGGGGCTGGTGCTTTGGGGGCGACGGTGGCGCAAACCTGTGCGGCTGGTAGATGGAGTCGTGAGGCAATTTTGTAAATTGCCATGCTGCCGGAGGGATGCTGGAGGGGTGGAGAAGCCGACCCATAGCGGTGCTGTTCCCAAATGCCTCACTGTGCTGCAGGGCCACGTAGCACATTTGTCCCCTCCGAACCTTGGTACTTGCAGTGCAGAGGAGCCCTGCTTTCCGCCCTGTCCTTGCACACCTCAGGGCACTGATGGCAGTGGTGATCGCTGGCTTCTCGTCAGGGCTCGAGCCTGGGACATTTCTCCTCTTGTTGCCAGCATCAAAGCTGCATACAGCTGGGGAGGAGGTTAGCCAGTCCGTCCGTAATTACAGGGCCAGAGCCCATGTGAACATCAAACCATTAGTCTAATTTGACTATCTAACAAGGAGCTGTGATGTTTTATGCATGGTGCCTAATTTTACCCTCGCAATCTCCTGCTATATTTAACATCATTAATCATTGATTCCCATGGGGTTGGAACCCTGATTAGTGTCAGATGTATTATGGGAGGAAAGGGATTTAAAATAAACCCCCTTTCCGTTCTCCTGGGGGAGATGAAGCCGGTTCACCAGCGTGGAGCTGCCAGTCCTTGCCTAGGTTGAGCCTGCAGAAGTAGCTGGAAGAAAATGCCATTCTCAATGCCATTACCTGGGGGGGAAAAAACAACAAAACAAAACAAAACAAAACAAAAACGGGAAAAAAAAAAACAGGCATGTGTAAGGCAGGGGGACAAAAGAGCAAGAGCTGGGCAATGCACGCAGGCATCGCAAGCTGGCGGGACTGCTGCTGCGAGGAGATGGGATGGGAGATGAGCCCTTGCTCCAGCACAGCACGGCTCATCTCCCCGACCGTGCCTCGCTAATTAAACACAGCTCCTGCGGATGTGAGATGGCGCCGGTTCCTCGCAGGTAGAGCTTGCAAAGCTGGAGGGCATCCAAGAGAAAAGGCACGAGCTGAGCTGTGGCTGCTTTTTCCACAGCCACCCTGTCTGCTCCCAGGGCGCTGGCGGGACGCTTTCCCCTTCTCCGCTCCCTGCCCGAATCTTATTAGCTCTGTTTACATGGCAGGGATGTCAAGCGATTAATTTTTAATGGCTTGGTTTATTGCGTGTTTGAACGGTTTATTGAGTAATTCCCACATTTAAGTGATTAATTCCCCAGAGTTGGGAGCGACTGGTTAGTTTTACATTAATCAGGCCGTCTGCATGCCAAGGGAGGGACAATCGATCAATCCCCAGTGCCAGCAAAAGTGATGTTAAAATACCTCAAGGTGCAACGAGGTTAAGGGAAAGGAGTAATTAAGGCTCCACGTCCCCTTTGGAAACCTGGTGCCTGGCCAACAGCTGGTCTCTCCACTCCGTCCTCCTGTTCCCAAAGCAAAACAAACCCCGTTAATTAATTTGGAGGCTTGTTGGAGTCCCAGCTCTTGTGGCTCTGTAGGGTTTTATAGGGTTGAGAGTGATTTGGAGTGAAAAACGTGCGTGGAGAAGATGTTGGGCTATGGGCAAACACGGCAGAAAGGGAGGGTGCTGCGATGTGCGAGACACCACGTAGTCACTCCTTCCCATCCACTGCTGCCTTCAGAGCCTGCAAAGGCTGAGCTGAGATTGATGCAAACCCCCTTCAAGGTGAAGTGTCTGATGCTGGCTCGTGGGAGAGACAGCCACCTGCAGGGATCTGCTCTGCCCAGATGCTCCCGGGGGAGGGCAAACAGCTCGTGCTGTGTGTGGCGGATGGTGGGTTGCTTGGGGAAACACCAAAGGCAGGTCCGGGCACAGGGGGTTCCCCAGCAAGTCCATCGGACCTGGTGCTGTCCCTCCATGCACCCAGCAATGAGACCTGGCTGGCATCCCGGAGCCTCCTGCACCTTGTGGAGTTGCCCAGCTCCTGCTTTGCTCCACCACATTTGGCCCGAGGGCCTTGTTTCCTGTTCCTTCCCTCCCTTTTAGCTCCATCCCCAGCATCAGGGCAGCTCTCTCTTTTCCTGCACATCATTTTTAACCCAAGCACTGAAAAACCCACCTGTGAAGGAGGTGGGAAGGGAGCAAACAGGTGTTGTGCAGCAAATCCCAGGCTGCTGCAAGAGCTGCTGGGCTGGCAAATAAAACAAATGAAGCGGTTTTTATTTTATTTTTTATTTTTTATTTTTTTTATTTTTTTACACGTCCGCATGGAAAAGGAGCCGTTTGCTGCCAGCCAGGCAGATGCAAGCTGCTAATGATGGCTCCCGATGGCGCAGGGAGCTGCTGTCTCCTGCCTCATCAAAGCGGGCGGTGGCGAGCTCGGCTCCGCCGAGGTATTTTTAGCAAAGGCTTTGCGCTCGCACTGCGACTTGAGACGTGTGTCTTTGCCCCCCGAGAGAGCAACAAAGCTGTTTTTTTTTTTTTTTGCAAGGGATAGGTGGAGATCAATGCCTTAATGGTTAAAAAAAAAGGGGGCTTTGGGGACCCTACCCCTACACTGTGCAAGGGCTGTGTTGGAAATGCAGTTTTGCCACCTGGTACAGGAAGATGGAGGGATGGTTTTTGTCACTTCCAGCAAGGACATAATTGTTGGTTTGGGGAGCGGTGAGTACAGCAAAGCCTCCTGATTTCTCCCTCTTCAAATCACCAGGTTATCATCTCCTTAAGACTTCGCTTTTCCTCTTCTCGGCTCCTGCCTTGTGCGGCCAGGCTTTCCCTGGGTGGGGAGTGGAGCAGGGATTTATGGTGTGTGGAGCGATACTTTCACTCCTACCTGGAGCTTTTACAAAGCAATGTTCAGCCTTTAGAGCAAAACAGAGGAAACCCTGGTGATTTTATGAGGTGCACAAAATGAATTGAACTGCATGGAAGAAATGCTTCTCTTTTTGCTGTTACTGTCAGCAGCTGGGGCCAGGTCACCCACTTGTTTATTTAAGCACTGGGAAAGGCTGATACATCTTGCTCCAGGCTTGAAAATTCATCCCCATTAGCATCTCTGCTCTTGTTTGAACAGTCTGCAGCAGCAGTTAATAGTGCTGGCATTGATGGTGTGACTGTAACTCATCAGGGGACTGACTGCACGAGTGCTCTGCAAGCAAATGTGCTTCCAGCCAGAATCAGGTGCAACCCCCTTCCCCAAATCTGCCGCTTTTAACCCGATTTTGGCACTGCAGCTTGGCCCCATTGTGTTCTTGCCTGTTTAATGGCCAAGGTCTTCCTGCTGTGCCATCCTGCGTGCAGTGTGGGGATGCACCTGGGGACATGCATGGTGCAATGGGATCCTGCACCCAGTTGGGTGCTGCTTTGCCACCAGCATGCTCCATTACCCATTTCCTGCAAAACTGCCCCAAACTGGGAGCACCGAGCCTTGTGGCTAGAGGGCCTTAGTGCTCAAGTCCTGTACTTAGGTGAGATGGTGGCTTCCCCGCCTACCCCAGCATGGGCTGCACCCTGATGGGGTCAGGAAGCGATTTTTGCACCCCAGGCTGGCAATTGCTTTTGCATTTAGCAAAATGCATGTGGAAATAATCCATACTGTGTTGCACCAGTGCACAGGCATGTACTAAACTGAGCAGAGCATGGAGTGCTTGGCAGCATCCTCGATCTCAGACCACAGGGGTGAGACACAGAAAGGGTGCTCAGCCTTCAGTGGGAGGCTTCAGTGCTCTTGCAGTGCCAGGTTCAGGGAAGGCTTGGGTTGGGGGAGAAAAAAAGAAGAAAACAATAAAACTCCCCTGCAATTTCTCCAGGGAAGGAAAAAAGAGAAGGAGAGGAGAGGGGAGGAAAAAAAATTAGCAAAACAAGGGATGGAATCACATCCTCCCAAAGCACAGATGGTGCAATTAGAGGACAGATCCTTCGCTGAAGATGATGCCACTCAAGGAAAGCAAACAGTCCTGTGGGGGGTCCTTTCTCTTCTTTAAAATGCTGCCAGCAGCATGTAATTCCTTGATGGAAATTGTATATTTAAGTACTTAGGACAGTTACAGAGGACACAGCCAAGATAAATGAATTCTTTTGCCCTAAAACGTTCAGTGTGGCTGCAGAAAACTCTGTCCTCCTGCTTATCCATCAGGTCCAGACCTGTCCCCACTGTGGTGATGCTCTGAGCTTGTTATGCCTCCACCCTGATGCTTTGCAAGAGGAGAAAACCCCAAAGCAGGCTTTGCATCCCTACAATGCACCCGGATCTTTTTGCCTTTTTTCCTCCTTTTTCCCCACATATTTGGGGTAGCCAGACCTGGTGCACAGGGCGCTGGGTGGGGATGCAAGGGGAGGGCAATACAGCATCCTCAGGGTGCACCCCACAAATGGAGAGCAGAGATGGACCTCTGCAGGTGATTTCAGGAGGGCAAAACCCAAGGAAAACAGCATCTCCACCCAAATGAAAGCCTGCAGATGGATTTTGGGTTTGGGGTTGCAGCTCCACCTCCCCTCTCGCCTCTTCCTGGGTCGCCGATTCGGGCTCTGGAGACCAGAAACAATTTCCAAACGCTTTAAATTAAGCACTTCTTATATGAGAGTTTAATTACCACATTATAGGACAGTTACTGGGCATTAGGATTTTTTTAATAATTATTAATATCATATTAAACAATGAATTATCGCGAACAATTAGAATTAATTACATTTCTCCAAGTTAATTAAATTATTCCTATAGCAGGGAGATGAGTCTGCTCCACCATAAAAATTAGTGTCCCTAATGGGAGTTGAATAACATGTCACTGGCAGGAGCTAGGATGGGTTTGGTGCTCCCAGATTTCTTGTCTTAGCTCTTTCCCTGCTCATCCCAGTCATATTCCCATGTCATTCCAGTGTCCTGCTGGTGTGGACTTGGAGAAGGGTGCTTTTTTTTCAGCTCTTTCACCAAGAAAACATTAAAAGCAGGTATCTCTGCTGAGTTTCATGGGAAAGGGGATTTTTTTTTTAATAAATGATTTTAACCGAGCTGCTGGAGGCACGGCGTGAGCTGAAGTGAAGAGAGCAGAAACAGGAGCAGAGCAGCAGACCGTGGGAACACATTTGTATCCCCAAACACCCCTAATTTGGGCAGTTTGACCCCACATGTAACACGGGCTTGGATTTTCCCAGACCAGCCTTGCTTTGGACAACTGCTCTTCACCAGAATGCCCTGGGGGTATTTGGGGAGGCTCAAAACTCCCCACAAAAACATTTTCCCGGTGCAGAAACATGACCACATTGCACCCCCTGGCCCCTGCTTTGCACTGGCTCCTGCACCCTTGCAGAGGCTTTGCTTCCTGTTACACGCACTAACTCAATTAAAACCCCAATTTATGTCCTGCTTGGGTTGTTCAGGGGGAAATCTGCCTTTGCTGTACCTCCTTGCACAGCACACGCATGCACTGGGATAAACCCATTTGACCTTCCCCGCTCTTGGCCGTAATGACAGTTATCCTCCATCATCGCTTGGAAATAACTCGCTGTCATTACGTGCCTTCTTGCAATTTTCCCCCATTTACCCGATGGGCTGGCTGGGCGTGGATGGGATGTAATGGCTTTATTTTATTTTATTTTTCTCCCTTCCGTGGCTCATGTAGGGCAGCGGAGGTTGCTTAACCCTTTGTGGGCCCCCGGGGTTTGCAATTTCCATCCCATAACGTGATGCTCTAGCTCTTCCCAGCCCACTCCACCATCAATGTCTGCTGTTTTGTGCAGCCTCAAATGACCCCAAGGCTCCTGGCCTCAGTTAAAGTTTCTCTTTGGGAACAGCTCCTGTGTGCTGTTTTTTTTTTTTTTTTTTTTCCTTTTTCTGAATAAATTTGCAACAGGGTCCAGGAGTGAAAAATAAAAGCTGCAAGCAGCAAAAAAATGAGATTTCTTTCTCTTTAAGACTATAATCCCCTGAGATGTAGCAGTGCAACTGTCGATAGGATGGGATGCTGCTGCAGATGAAATAAGCACTTTTGTTGGGGTATATTCAGTAGCCTGGGGGTGTTGCAGCCCCCAAACCAGCCTGTTTTTGGTTAATTTGGTGCCTTGCTCAGAACTGCTCGTGCTGCTGGGCTTACCCACTGCCCTGAATGTATTTACTTCAAGGGCTTTCCTGGTGAATGACATGCTTGAAGTTGCTCCTGGATTTGCCCCATCTGTAATGTTCCCATTACGCAGACAAGGGGAAAGAAAAAAAAAAAAAAGTGCCTTCCCAAAAGGCACATAAATGCTGAAAATTTCACTCATTGAACTCATAAAGTGATCCAGCAAAGCACTTAAGCACCTCCGTGGTGATGCTAATGCCGCTGCTGCAATTAGCAAGGACTAAATACATAAATTGCTGCTGGATCTGGCCATTGTCCCCTCTCTGCTGCTCCACTTGCTGAATTACAGCTGCCCAAAAATGAAGCCGCTCTCCTGAGCAGGAACAGGAGCACATCCTCATGCCCAAGAGCAAGGCTGCCCTTGTTTTACAGCCTGACCTATTTGTTTCCTTCTGTTGAACAAGGCGAGCATCGTGCTCCTATTTACGTCGGTGTCACTGAGGCGGTGACACGAGTCAGAGCCAGCCTGGGGAAATGAAAAAAAAAAATCTCTGTTAATAAAGTGCCGGGCGTGCTTGTTTGGCAAATGTTGGCTTTATTTCAGCAAAACATAGCAATATGGTATTTTTTATTTTGCAAAGGGGGGGTGGGGGGGTTGCAATGCAGCAGAGAGGGAGAAAAATATATTTTATTTTATTTATTTTATTTTATTTTATTTTATTTTATTTTATTTTATTTTATTTTATTTTATTTTATTTTATTTTATTTTATTTTATTTTATTTTATTTTATTTTATTTTATTCAAGAAAATTCCTTAAATTTCCTGCTCCCCTTTATAGTGCTGAGACTGGGGGAGGCGGGGGGAAGCATGCTGCCTGTTAGTCTCTCTACACAGTTCCTTGATTTATCCCCATTTATGCTGGGTTTGTCCCTTTGCTGTGCTGGGCACCCCGAATTTGTGTGCTGTGCTCTCCTTGACCTGGCAGCTGCAATATTGGGGAAAAGAGCTGCTGAATGATGACCTCCCTGATCCCTGCACCCCGCTGGAGGAGCTGAGCCCCATGTGGGGCAGGTTCAGGTGCTGGGTTTGAGCTCTGCAAGAGCCAGAAATCCTCCATGGGGCATCAGCAAAAAGTAGGGCGCGGGTCCTGCTGCGAAGCAGCTGAGCTTTGCACCTTCCCCTTGGTCTTCCTATTTTCCTCCTGGTGTTTTTTTTTTTTTTTTTTTTTTTTTTTTTTTTTTTTTTTTTGTCTTTTCCTCCTTGTTTTTGCACCATCCCCTGGTTCTACGGGCAGCCTGGGGTAGGGGCTGCAGCTTGCTGCCCCCCAGCTGTGGCCATCACCTGCGGCTCCCTGGGGCTGGGCAGGTGGCAGAGGCTCTTGCTGCTGGTTCTTTGGGGCTTTTTGCCCCCAAATTCATCGTGTGTGCTGCTTTGGGAGAGAGAAGAGGTAGAGCATAGTCCCAACCTGCTTTACCCTGTGCCCTAGAGGAGACAAAGTCCTGGCGTGCTGCATTTTGGAGAGGGGAAGCTGAGGCCTTCACCCATGGGAACCTCCGAAGGACACGGATTCCTGGTATGTTCCTCAAAAAAATTAATACTATTTAGGCCTGGGGTCTTTTGGAGAATTTTGGGAGTGGGATTTTTTTTTGTACAGTTTTTTGTCACAGGTGAATTTGAGAGAGGGGCCTGTGCTCTGCAGGGCCTTTGGAGAAGGTGAACACGAGGAAGGAGGGTGTGCTCTGACCCTTACCTCTCTGGGATGGTTTTTGCATTGCCTGTACGTCCTGCTGCCTTCCAGTCCCTACAGCTGCTGCTGGTGGGGTTGTTTTTAGCACTGAAGCATTAAAAGCAGGGAAAGGACAGTACGAATCAGCACTTCAGGCTTCACAACCTGAGCCTGGGGTGGGGTTGACCCTGTTCTTCACAGCCCTAAAGCAATCCCCGTGGCTGCTCCGTGTCCTAGGGTGAGGGCTTTTCCCCTGCAGTTCCTGGCAATGATGCAAACGGGGTTGTTGCTGGCAATTTTTGGTCACTGTACTCTGTATTTTGCGACCCCAGCCACCATCCACAGCTCTGGGGTTGTTCTCTTCCTATGGGACTTGGCAGCGGTCAGTCCTAGGGGGTTCAGGCCGCCTGCTGGAGCTGCTCTGCACCTCCCACCCTGCTCCCCAGCTTTTCAGAGCCACTTGAATCCAGGCCTGTGGTGCCTGGTGGATGGGGCACAGTAGGGGCCAGGGCCAGGTGGGGTGGGAGGACACGTTCCCTGTTAGGTTTTGTGGCAGTGCCATATGCCTGGCTGTCACCTGGGGGCATGTTTCTCATGAATGTGAGTCTTGTGTATTGGATTTTAGGGGAACAAGCTTGAAATAGGGTCTGTGGTGGCTGTGGGTCGTTCCCACATCCCATCTAGCGTGAGCTGTTGCACCGTGATTGAAGCCTGGGTCCAGAGTCAAGCCCTGAACCCCCAGACCTGCTTTTTGGGTTTCCCTATAGTACTAATATCCTGCTTTTGGGGCTCTGCTCTACTTCACCCTCCTGCCTGGCCCGTTGAGCAGTTTCATGGGCAGGCGCTGTACTTGGGGCACTGGGCTGTGAGGTGGGGAATGCCACTTGGCCTTCACTCTTGACCTGAATGTTTAAGGAAGCATCGGGTCCGGTGGTGCTCAGTGCCCCTTGGCCTCATCCTGCAGCCTTGCTGTGCTCTCAGGGCTCCAACAGGTGAGCACCAGCTCTCAATGCCCTGCTTGTGGTGCCTTGCACCAGCCCAGAGCTGCCACGCGTGCAAAAAAACCTGCAGCAATTGGGGGTGGGGTGGGAGGGGAGCGGAAGAGCACCCTTTTTGACCCATTTTCATAACCCAGTTGCCAGGCAAGGTGCAAAACGTGGTGCAAAACTGATTTTTTTTATTTTTTTTTTCTATGAAATTCACGTCAGGACAGGGAAACAAAGAGATGGCTTTGCTAAGCAGTGCTTAAGCAGGGCCCGGTGGGATGGAGCTCAGCTCATTGATTGCAGCGGGTGTTTCATCTGCAAGCCTCTTGCTTTTGAAAACTCGCTCAAAGAAGCAGGTCTGCTCTGCGACAGGGGGATTTGCTTTGCCTAGAGGTCTCTTTTACCAATAATTTGCTTGTTGGGGCTTTTACCAAACCAACATGTAAAGTACAGCAGGCGCAGGGCGTTGTCTCACCACGCATCAGGGCTCCTTGTGTTTGCATGCAGATACTGGTGCACCCTTCACCAGCCTCTGATTTGTAACTTAAAGGCTTGAATATTGGGCTGCGAGGGAGGAAAATGGTGCATTTTCTGCAAATTTAGGTTCCTTCTTCTCTGCCTGCTGGCAATGCAAGCTATTGCTCCTGGACTGGAAAACACCCTGGGGAATAGACAGCCAGGAACCAGCCGTGCCATTTGGAGCTATTGCTTCAAGCTTAATTTGTTTCCCTAATGCTCATGAGGAAAGAAACGTAGTGGTGTGGGTGTGCAGAAGGAAAGTCGCAGGGCTTCTGCAAGTGGGGAGGGAAGAGCAGCAAATGGGGGAGTCCTGAGATCTCTGTAAGCTGATGGAGCCATTATGACATGAAGTGCCCAATTAGTGGTGTTTTTTTTTTTTTGTTTTTTTTTTTTTTCCTAAACAGCATGGTGCTGGGGAACTGGGTGTACTGGGGACTTAATGCAGGCAGGTGTCAAACTTACCCAAACTACATGGTCTGGCTTAAGGGTAATGCTTTGAGAAAAAAGCTAAAGCTATTTTTCCAGAGAAGATAACTGTCCTTCTTCAGTACCATTTGTATCTCCCTTTGCAAATCTGCATTATCGAGTTATTTTTCCTCTCCTGCTTCGCATCCTGGCACTGACGGAGCAGGACAGCAGAACTGTGAGGCCAGCTGCCCTTTCCACCCCATTTATACTGCCTGTGCCCATTGATCCCCTCTGTGCTTTCCTCTTCTTCTCTTCCCCTTCATCTCTCCCATACACCACGTACTGTGCTGCTAGATCAGCACGGGCACAGGTACGTAGGCACGGGTGGAGTTAATTTATAGGCAGCTGTTCTCATCTCACCCTTGACCGCAAACATCTCTATAAGCACTTGCACCCTAGGATTTTCAGTGCCCTGCCTTGCCTGCTTTCTCCCCTTTTGCAGTTTAAGTGTTTTATACCAATGCTCCTCAGTTCCTGGACTGAATTGCTCACTTCAAGTGCTAACTGGGTGATGGCAGGAAATAAATGCAAGAACCAGGCTTTTAAAGAGGGAAATAAAGCATTATTTCATTAAATTAAAATCCAGCAGTGTAAATACACTTTTGTTATCAGCCAGGAAAGTGCAGACAAGGCAAAAGTGTCTTTTAAATATGAGCGTGCCTTTATCTGGAGGTCTGCACGCAGGGCCGGGGGGAATGGGAATTGCAGCTGTCAGAGCTGGTGCTGCTGCAGCGTGGGGAGAGCAGCCTCCACCATGGCTTTCTCCTATGGGGTCTGGGAAAATACGGGTGTGCCCATTCTGGTCCATCTCCCTGGCACTGAAGGAAAAGCAAGCATGTGGCATGAATGCAGAATGAATGCAGAATGATGCTCTGCCCTTAATTTAGGTGCAGTTTGGGATCTGTGTTGTTTATGGGGTGTTCCCAGCCTCCTTCAGCTCTTCTCTTTCCCTTTTGCCCTCTGCATTTTGAGTTTTTGTGCTGCTCCCTCCCGATGGCTGCATTTGGGCGAGGAGCTCTCTCCCTGCTGCGGCTGTAAATGTGGCTGTGGCGGTGATATTAGCACCGGGGCTGGAGCTGGTGGCTGGGCTGTCTGTCTGTCTGGGTGGGGACATCGGGGTCTGGGAGCTCGGGAAGGTAGAGAGAGAGAGACCAGGCTGCTTCCCCTTCCCCACCTGCATTACCTGCTGCTATTTTGGTTGCCTCGGGGGGGATCTCAGGGATGGCTGGTGGGACAGACTTGCCTTCTTTGCCCATTTAGCCACCTGACCCCGTATTGCTCCTGGGTTTTGGGTTCCCCATTGAATGTGAATATGTGCAACCGTAACAAACGCTCCTTAAAGATCTCTTCCCAAAGCAGAGCCAGCCTGGGGGCACCCTCTGGGTGCAGGATCCGTGCCAGCTGGGAGTGGAGAAGGGCTTCTTTGCCCAGCTTGCTTGGGGGGGGGAGAAATAAACGGTCCCTTTGGATGCGCCGCTTCATGCGGTAAGTGGGTTAGCGGCGGCTTGGTGGGAATTAGCTGGGCTGGGAGATAACAAGGAAGAACAGCTGCACGCAGAGGGTCTCCCCGTTTATCTTCCAGCTCGGGTGCGTTGTGGTTGAATTCCCAAGGTTTTCTCTGCAATCACAAGGGGGAGAAACTTGCATCTCTCTTCCCAAAGCCTGAGATGCTGGCGGGATGATGAGATGCCGGGAGCTGAAGCCTTAAAAACATCGTAATCACGAGAGCTGTCAAACAGCGCATTAAAGTAAAGAATTACAAGCGTGGAGAGTTCCCAACTCCATGCACATTTTAGCTTAAAACAATTTTTCATACAAAAAAAAAAAAAAACACAAACAAACACAGATTCAATAGATTGTTACCGGCTCTACTCACAACCCTTTTTACGCCTAAATAACCCCTTAAAAAATTCATTAAAGTCTTATTGCGGTGCCGGAGTCATTGTGCTGAAAGTGTGCTGGGCTGCATCGATGTGTTCAGGAGGATGCAGAGTCAGCGGCGAGGTGGGGGCTTGCAGGCATTGCCAGGAGAAAGCCAAGAGGGGGTTCTGGGGGCAAAAAGGCCAGAAGGTTTGGTCCTGAATGGGTTTGCAGGGATTTCCAGCCTGTTTGTAGCCCCAAGCCTGCTCCATAATGTCTGTCTGCATGCACGGCGCCTGAGGACCAGCTGTCCCCTGTCAGAGAGCAGGGATGCTGCTGCACTCAATCAGGAGGGAAAAGCTGGGGTTTGGGGCATTCCTAAGCCATAATGGATCTTTCTCCAAGTCTTTGTGGTCACGGAGCAGAACGATCCGATGACAAAAAGCCTCAGACATGTTTGGAAGCTGTTAAATTTTTGAAAACAATCTTTTGATTTGGGAGGAAGGAGAGCAGCTTAAACCTTGTCAGTGTGTTGGAAAGATTTTTCTGCGAGTGCCTTTGTACAGGTAGGGAAGGGTGATTGACTGACAGCAGAGTTACTTTGAAGACGTTTTCGAGTGATTGCAATAGATTTTTATGTTCTGAAATTGTCAAAATGGAGCAGCTTTGTAGTTGCAAATGATTTGCTTTGGAAATCTAAGCCGGTTACGGGAGGAAATTGAAATCATGAATGCGCAGGACCGTGCCAGGAGCTAGCATGCCTCTAAGCGATGCAAATCCATCACCCGCTGGGGCTCTTGGTGCAAGGCTGGCCTTACCCGAAGGCTCACGAGTGACCCCACACCCTGTTCTCAGGGCTGCTTCAGGTGATGATGGCATCTTCCCGACACCAAAAGCCCTGGCACGGTGTGTGTGTGGCCTTTTGGTCTCTGCGGGTGGCAGCACTGTTGGCAAATGTCCTGGGGAGGTGGCTGCTTCCCCGTGGGCTGTGCACCCAGCCTGGTTATCTATGTCCTAGTTTGGGGACGTTTCTGCTCATGGCAGGGCTGGGAGCAGTGCCAGCTGTGCCATTCCATCCTCCTGCAGCCGTCCGGCTTTGCTGTGCATTGCCCATTCCTGTGGTTTTATTTTATTTTTTTTTATTTTTGCAGGAGATGCATTTACTAGTGCTGTTTGCAAGCCTACTCGGGGGCAGTAGCCATGCACTTAACTCCTGCACCAGGATTTTGCCCAATAAACTTTTTCTTCTCCTTTTCCCAGCAGAAAGAGGCTTGCTGGTGCTCTGAGAGCTGAAAAACGCCTGCGTTGTGCTTGCACCATGAGCAATGATGACACCAGAGCTGATGTGGGAAACTCCAGCTTGTAATCTTCCCTGTTCTGGTGGGGGCAGAAAAAAAATCTGTGAAATCCTGCAAATTGGCTCATGGTTCACTAGAAAGGGGTGTACAGCAGCGACTTTTGCCAATGCAGCTGGGTTTCTGTATATGATTTTGGGGAAGAGGTGGCTGAAAGTGGTGCATTGAGGTGGGAAGTTTTGCATTGCTGAGCCCATTGGTTTCTCTTGCTTTGAAATGAAAAATGGCTCTAGTTTAAAAAATAAAATAAAATGGAATGTCTTTTGGATAAATGACCTGGGAAAGAGTAAGAAATAACAATGTTTTTTAACAGATGCACTATTGTCGAGCTGGTGGTTTGTGAGCTAGAAAAATGGCAAAATTTGCTAAACAGGGCTTAGTAGGTCACACTGCAGCTTGCTCCCATCTATGGGAGCTGCTTGTGCATCAGAAATGCTGGCAGAAATCATTGGGAAGACATTACAGCCCCAAACCACGAAGCCAGGCAGCAGCAATGGTCTGCCTGCTTTTGTTTTCCCCCCAAGTCTCAGCTTCCCCCACAGAAAGCTCTGTGCAACTGAGCCCAAGAGTGGTGATTTAGTGTTCAGCCCTTGGAAAGGCTCCTGGGTCAGCCTGAGCATCTCCCTCTCCTGCTCAGCCTCTGATTTCTGGGAAGGGAAGAAGGGGAGAAATAATCCTCCCCATTTAAGGGATAAACCTGTTAATGGGGTCAGAGGCTTCAGGAGGACACAGGCACGCCATGGGATGTGCAGATGCTGCAGTGCAGCCCCTATCCCTGCCCACACCAAGGTCATTAATGATACTTTAGAAGCATCCTTCCTCGCTGTATATGCTAAAGAAATGGAGAAAATAAATGAAAATGAAATGCAAGGCTCTTGAGTACAAGTGGTGCTAGGCAAAGCCCCTTTGGAGGCTATTTTGCTCCATCTCGAGTGCGTGGGATTTGCACGGCTGTTGGCTGTACCTGCTCTGCGTGATGTGGATTTAAATGGCTTTGGGGAGAGGAGCAGTTTTGGGGTGAAGTGCTAAGGTCTGGAGAATAATAGTTTGGTACAGGGCTGGTGCTGCTTGGGGCACTGTACCCATTGTGTTATATTTCTCCTTTCTACCTCATCCCATGCTTGTCCATTTTTAATTTTTTTTTTTTTTTGTCTAATATTTTGCAGATGTCCCGGTGCTGTACTTAGTGCCAGTAAACCTACAAAAATAAGAGAGATTTCCTTGTGGGAAGGGAAAACTTCGCTCGTGTTGGAGCATCACTGTTCGGACCAGTGCAAACACTTTGCCCAGCCAAGACCTGCTTTATTTCCACGTTCTTTACCATTATTTAACCTTTTTCTCTGTTCTTTGGCAACATAGCTATTTGTCAAATACATTTCACCACGCTCTGCTCTGACACTGCTGGATGTCACGGATGGCCTTAAGGCTGCATTTTCCTGTCCTCAGTGAGGCCACCTCTCCTTTTCCAGGTGACAACCCCCTTCCCACCCAGATGCCTGTGTGCAGAAGCAGATTTTGGGCCATGGGATCCCCACTCCAGCGCCGCCGCGTCCTGCTGCACATCTTGCGTCTAAATTATTCACGCCGCTCGCAAGCTGCTCCGTGCAGCCCGGAGTCGTCCTGCGGTTGATTTTAAGGCATGGTGACAGGTTGAGGACTGGATCAGTAGCGTTAATACACGAGCACGGGGCACGCGGTGCCAGCGGAGCAGATGTCGTGTAAGTCACAGCGTGTTAACGCTGCGATGAGGCATCGCGGTGACGCTGCTGAGATGATGCCACCTTGGAGAGCAAACGGGGCGTAGTGGTAATCCAGGACGCTCCGCGCTGCTTCTCCCATGAGCATCTCCATCGGTTCTGTTAAATCTCGTCCAGGACCCACTCCGGGATGCTGAGGGAGATGGGATACTCTTTGCCTGGTTTTTGGTGCCTGGAGTGAAGTTATCGGTACCCGCGCAGGTTGTGCATCTTTCCTTAAAGATCAGCACAGAGAAAGAAATGCCTTCAGGGGGCTGTTAGCTTGTGCTAGTGTAAAGCAAGAAAGCAAAGATGAAGGATGTCTCCTTTTTTCCTTCTTGACTGTTAAGGTCGTGAAGGTCATGGCCAAGATGTGAATACCCAAAAAACACATCTCGGGTGATGAAGATGAAGCCCACCTTGGGTGTCAATTTGGTTGGATGCCAGACTGGCCAGAAAGTCAAGAAGAAAAAGGCCTGGTCCCTTTGCTGCCTTATCTGACTTGCACCTTTCAAGGAGTGAGTCAACTGGAAGGAAGCAAAACCTTGGACTTAGATTCAAAGCCAAAATCAGGTTCTGTCACTGCAAAGCTTGGAAACACTTGTGGTGGCTTTCCTCCCGTCGTAGCATGGGGGTTCTCTTTGCAGCCTTCCCACCCTGCCAAAAAGGGAAACAAATAAACAGACAAACAAACAAAAACCAACCCCCAAAACAACGGGGTTACTTGAAACCTCACCCAGGATGGCTGCATTTTTTTTCCAGCTCCTTTGCAAGGGCTGGGATCCTGTCTGCAGTGAGAGATGGGTGGCATGCTCACCCTCATGCAGAGGCCCATCAGCCTCTCCAGTTGCTTTTGGGGGTGCCCACAGGGGTCCCAGGGTCTTGCTGGGGGCCAGGACAGCTTTGCACCTGGCAGGAAGGGATTCAGGGAGGCGGCAGCAAAAGCTCAGCCAGCATGCCAAAATCCCCATTAAAGTCTCATGAGCTTGGCAGTATATAAATATGAAACTTGGACAAAGACAGCTTTTTTTTTTTTTTTTTTTTTTGTCTGTTCCCCCCGTTGCCAAAGTACAATCAATTTCTTCAGAGTAAGTAAGAGCATCTATATATAGCCATGGGGAGATGCTGAAGTGTTGCAAAAGGCTCTGCTCAGGCAGCAGTGTGCACTCCCCAGGCATGGTGAGTGCCTGAAGGAAACCCCCAGGAGCTGGGAATGTGGGGCTGAAGTCCCTTTTCTGTGTACACTGGCTCTGTGAAGGTGGCTGTGCACCCTCCAGCACCCAAGGTGATGCCTCTTCGCTCTGCTGTAAGAAGATAAAGGAGCCCAACAGCTCCTGGTTTGAAGGAAGTCGAAGGGTACTTTTTGCTTTTTTTAATTTTCAAATCGGATTTTTATTTAAAATGGTTATCTATGAAAAGCAGGAGCCCATAAGAGGGTTAATGACTCGGTCACTGGTTCCCCGCGAGCCAGCAATAACCTGATAAATCGCTGAGTACACTCAGGCTCACATCGCCTGAGTCCCAGCTCAGGCTATTTCCTGTGCGGTGGAGACCTCTGAGTAGGTCATTACTGCCTAATTACTGCCTAAACGCTCTCATTTGTCCTCCCGTTGTCAGCCCAGCCATGGCAGAAGTTCCTCCTGGCCTCCCGTGTTTCTCAGACCCAAGAAAAAGTGGTGAAGAAAGACAGAAGCAAGGCTTTTTTCCCCCCATATTGCAAAGCAAACTCCTTCCACTCCAGCATGTGCTGGCACCCGGCTTTTTCCTTCGTTACAAGCCGGGGATGAGCATGACACATCTTGGGTTCTTGCAGCAGAGCTCGTCCCTTCTCCTCGCCTCTGCTGTTGCATTTGATGGCTTGGTCGTGAGCACCCATCTCTTGCTCCCACAGCCAAAAGCACTGCCACGTCAGCATCTTCCCCAGCCTCGTGCTGTTTGGGCAGAGCGTCAGGCTTCAGGTGGGTCCTGGATTATTTTTTTTTAATTTTTTTCTTTTATTCTATCCCCCCACCCCCACCCCGGTCCCTCTCTCCTCGCTGCTGTTTTTCTGCTTGCGGCCCTGGTTGTCGTCGCTCGGTGACAAGCTGATGAAAGCTGCTCCAAAAAGAGGGTGAGGAGACAGATTGGTGCGGAGAGGAGGAGGAGGAGGGAGGGGAGAAAGGACGAGGCGTCGAGATGCCACTTGGCTGCCGACGTTATTCGACTGCATCTCTTCCATGCCTAAGCACACACTGTGACTAATCCCCTCCTCCATTTGTGGTACCTTTTCCTATTTTTATATATATATATATATATGTTAAATTTTAGACATCTTAAATTTATATATATATGTGTTAGAGAGATGTACATGTGTTATATATTTATCTCTGCATGCGCAAGTGGCACCCATGTGACGTGGGGACAGGACAGACCTGGCTCTGGGCTGATCCCTTACTCATGGCAAAACGCAGCACAAAATGTAACAGGGCTCCTGCGGGTAAAATCCAAGGCAAAATAGATTTATTATTATTTTTTTTTCCTGAAAATATTGTGATTTTTCCTTCTTCCCCCCTCCCCGAGAGGGTAAGAGCTTTGCAGGCCAAGTTAAAGCTTTTTTTTTTTTTTTTTTTTTAATTAACTAAGTTCTTAGTGTAAGCTCAGCCATGGGAAATGGTATTTAGGACCCAACGGTTTGGGGATTTCTAGCAGTGGGGCAAAACCTGCAGGGAACTGCAGTGGGGTCCATGGAGTTATTCTCCTTATGCTTCCTTGGAAATGGCTTGGTGCGATGCTTTTGCAAAGGATTGGGTTTCTCTCGGCATGGGAGCGGGAGGCAGATGAAGCAGAGAAATGCAGCTTATCGTACTTCTTTTTTTTTTTTTTTTTTTTTTTTTTTTCCCCTTTCTTCTTACCTTGCACTTCCTCCAAGCTGTCGTTGGCAGCAGCCTCCTCCCCAAAGGCAGCGGCACCTGTCTCCAGGATTATTTTTACAATCTCTTTTTGGCAGCGGCGTCTCCTCCCGCACAAAAGCCTTTCCTATAAATAACTCCCGGCTGCGCTCACTCCCCCTCCCTCTGCGTCACTTCATCTTGCCTTCATCTATCCCCGGGCTGCGGGGACGAGTTGTTTCAGGAGCCCAGAGCAGGACTTCGGCTTATTCATCGTCCTCGTGAGTGCTTGGAATGGGCCGCATCCGAGGCTTGTGTGGGATACCCTATAACTAGGTCACCTGTGGAATACACCACCTTGATTTGCTCTCCAGACCCCGTTATTACATTATTATTAAATTAATGTGGATGCATTCCCTCTCTTTGCATCCTCTCTGATGCTCCGAAGGCCGGGCAGCTCCACCCTTAAGCTTTGCCCCCATCCAGGAGTTGCCTAGCCCTGCAATGCTGACCTCAAAAAGGCCAAAGCTGAGCTTTTCCTGAAGGAGGACGCACGTTTGGTGCTTTCCAGCCCTTTCTGTCCATCTCAGAGCCTGGCTTGAGTAGGTGAGAGGGGAAAAATCTGCATCACCCCCTGCATGTGCATTGTAAAAGTGACCCCTTGCCCCATTGGAATATTTTGGATTTCTGGAAAAAAATACTGGAAAGCAAAGTTTCAAGAAACAAAAGTTGCCCTAGTGGAAGCATGTTGGGTTTGGACCCATCAGGAAAACCGAAATGAGCTTCGAAATGAAAGCTGAAATGAAACATAGGATAAATCCAGATTCAGGCCCTGGAAACCTTGCACTGGGTTACC
Organism: Aythya marila; assembly: GCF_965140915.1. Taxonomy (NCBI): domain Eukaryota; kingdom Metazoa; phylum Chordata; class Aves; order Anseriformes; family Anatidae; genus Aythya; species Aythya marila. The sequence continues at coordinate 7,176,772 of NC_139062.1, read as the reverse complement.
CACACCTCCACCCTGTGCTCCCAAAAACTGAGGGCAGAAAAAAGGCAAATGCCCTGGGGAGGGGCACGAAACCTCCCATGGGTTGCAACCGTGGTTTTTATTTGGGATTTTTGATGAGATTTGCTGGGAAGGTGGTGGTGGTGGGGGCACAGTCGGTAATGAAATGCTGCTCATGCACCCTAATGAAGTGCCAAAAGACTCAGTGCAGGGCTCACGGCAAATTAGATGTGGATTATTGGAGCAATGAGAATTGAACGACCCGAGATGTTATCAGAGGGGCCGAGTAGGCGTCTCCTTGCCTTACAGCACCCAGCAGCCTGAATTTAATTACCTGCAATGGAGCAAAAGGTGTACCCCCCTACCCCAGAAGTTGCACTTTTGGGTTGCACAATGCCTAAGTGCGTATCGCGCGTGTTTGCGAGCAAGCAGTGCTGCTTTGTTGCGTTTGCACATGCTTCAACCTTTTCCTTGCCTATATATCAAGGTGCTCGCAGCAAGCAGGAGGCGACTGGGATTGCCCCCTTTCTCCGTTGCAGCCTCCCCCCAAATGCCTGGGAGCTCTGCCCCTGGAGGGCAAGTCGGAGCTGGGTGTCCCCTCCGCTGTAACGCAGGCTCAGGGCTCATTAGAAAGCCAGCCCCGTCAGCAGAGAACAAGCAGATTTAATTAAACGTAACCTTCCCTTCAGCAAGAAAATAAACCATGTTCTCCTCATAGAACAATTAGTATTTACAGCCCCCCCTTACGGTGTTTCCCTCCTCCCCTCCCCTTTTTAATACTCTCCTTTATTGTCCCTGGCTGGGAACAGGCATCGTTTCATTTCCATAAATTAGCATGGGGAATTGGGGGTGGAGGAAGAGCAAGAAATGTAAAGGAAAGAGCAGGGGGAAAAATGGATGGGCTGAGGAAACTCTGGGGACAAGTGATGCTATCAGCCCCCTCCCAGGATGGCGATTTGGGGGGTTTCTCCCCTTTAAGCGACGGCTGGAGCAAAGCTGGGAAAATGCGATTTTTAAGTAATGAACTCGGTAGTGAGGAAGAAACAACGCCTCTCGCCGGCTGGAGGAGGGAGCTGGCAGGAGGAGGTGGGAAACGAGGATTGTTTTTTAAAGTTCACCCAGTCCCTGGTGTTTTTCAGGAGATAAAAGCTTTCGGCGGCCTGGGCAGGGAGCCAAAATCCGTGTTTATCTGCACACAGATATAAAATTCGATCTGCGCAACAGCCGCTAATTCCTCTTTGTTCGTGGGGACGACCCGGCAGCGTCTCTGCGCCAAGGAAATGTCAACTCGCTGAAACGCCGGCAAGCACCAGGAGGAAAACCCCTTCGGCAACGCCACCTCCAAGGTCGAGCTTCAGGGAGGGCGTGAGCCCAAACTTGCTGCTTCAGAGGTGTTTTGTGGGCAGGCTGGCTTGTCCTGGGGGTTTTGGTGAATCCCCGTCATGCAAGCATCACCCAGGCGGAGGGGGATGCTGAGCATCGAGGACCACGATCTCTCAGATGTGCATCTGGGTGGTGCGAGTGCAACAAGCCAGGTTTATCCTCGCTGGAGGTGTGTTGCATACGAGTGACTTATGTCCTCATTCAGATGTGGAAGCAGGTGGGCAAGGCTGGCTCCCAAAGCTGCTCTGCCCTGACCTTAAAAAAAATCCTCTTTAATGTCGTTGCGAAGTTGACCTGCTTTGCCGGAAGATTTCACAGCTAATTGCTGTTAATGGATTAGTTTCAAGATCTGGGATCTTGCATTTTATTCTCAGTTTCCAAAGCAGCTATGCTGTCGTTGCAGGATGTGCTGGATTTGTCCCCATGGATTCATCAAGCTCCTTGGTCCCAATTTTCGGGTCTCAGGCTGGAGCTGGTGCATCAATGCTGGGGCTCCTCTGGAAGGATGCTGTTGCATTGCCTTCGCATGATGCCCCTGTGTAAAATGTTTGCAACCACAAAACATTCACGACTTCTGCTTTTAAGACAGCCTTCCAGATATCAGAGCTGGATGTGGCATTGTGGGCTGCTGCTTTCTTGGGTAGTCTTCCTCCCGCTGGTGGTTTCCAGGGGTTAAGAGCTGGGGCTTGGCGCTCAGGGAGCGGTGGGGCGATGCTGTCTCTGTCCCTCAAGCCTGCCTGCTGCCACCAGCTGCCTGTAGCCGAAGCATCTTTACATATCTGATGGCTCAATGCAAAGGCGTCACAGACTGCAATGCACCTCTGGACGAGGACAGGCTGTATCCAAGTCCCATATAACCCTGCTGAGATGTCCACATTGCTGAGTGGTGAAACAACCCGATGAAGAGCTCCCAGACAAACACCTCAGAGGCTTTTCTGTCCCCGCTGTCGCTGCGTTAGTTGTTCGCTTCCCCTTGAAAAACACTCAACGGGTGGAAAGCGCTATCAGCACCGTATCTGTTTACTCCCTCTTCCCAAGCCGTCAATCAGCTGTCCTGATTATGTAGGTGTGATTGACGGGTGCGTGGAGGTGACATCACGGCTGCTCACAACATCTGGGGAATAATGAGTGGCTTGCGGTGATTGATGCCGGTGCCGGAGAAGGCGCACGGGCACGGCAAAACCCCTGCTCCCAGCAGCATCCCTGGAAGCGAATTCAATCTGTGAGGTTTCCAGTGGTCCCTTGCTTGTTCGAGTTACGGTTTATGTGTTTTGGTCTGTTTTGAAGGCAGGCGGGATGTGTAAAACAGCTGAAACATGTAACTGGATTTCAGTAGTTATTACAGGAGCACCAGGATTCAATCTGCTCTAACCCGAATGTGAGAAATTCCCAGAAAGCCAATTTAATTGACACGTCTGAATGAGCTTTTAGTTAAAATTGCTTGTAAATGCCATTTTCTTATTTTAAATGACCTCAGCTGTAGACAGCTAACCTGATACTAGCTTTTTGTTGCCCAGCCGGAGCCTTTCCTGTAGATATTTCCGTATGGTGATTACCAAAGTCGGCTTCCCCCATCACTTGCAGTCCCACAGTGAAGGGAGTGGAAGGACGTCCTTTGGGAATAAAGGATGGAGACACAGAAATACTTTTTGGGGTGGCTTTTCTGGTCTTACTCTCCCACTGAGCCATTTCGGGGGGAGGGCAGGGGGCAGGCACTGGAGCATTTTTCCAGCTTCCCTTTGCTGAATTTCTCTCATTCCCTAGGAGATTTCAATTTGGGCCACGTATGCCTGGTTGGGTTTTTTTCCACCACCCCCAAAAAACCTGAGCTGGAAACCCTTAAATACCTTTTGTGTTTTCTTTTATTTTATTTTTCATCTCTCCAACTGGTGCAATCTCTCAGCATCCCATCCAACGTGTTATCTTTTGACAAGATGTCCCCAGTGACGCCTGGCACTTGCACATGATTGCCCTCGAGGGGACAAGGCTCAGCACAAGCCCCTCTGCTTGCAGATGGAGCCGTCTCCCTCTCCTAACCCTCACTAAAGGTGTAGGGCTTTGCATCCACAAAGGACTTTTAAACAGGCAAGCTGGAGGTGAAAGCAAATGCCCCTAGCCCCACAAGTGTGTCTGTGGGGGTGTTTATAGCAAATTTTCTTCATTTTTAATTTGAATATGAGCCTGCTTTTCCCTGTGGAAACCCAGTCCTTGTGGGTAGTGGCAGAGAGAGAATGAGATTTTTAGAGAGAACCCCCCCAGCTCTGCCCGTGGTCCCTGGGGACACACACTGCTCCAGCACAGGGAAGAACACCCACGGGGGAAGAAAAGGAAAAAAAACATCAGAAAATAAGGGGTGAGAGCTGAAAGGCTGAAAACTGCTCATTTCTATTTTTATTTATTTATTTATTAGGCATGCTGCTGTGCTCAGCATCCCCAAAAATGCCTCATTTCCCCCCCATTTTGCAGGACACCAGCTGGCTTCTCCTGTTGCTGAACTTGCCCTCTTTTTTTTTTCTTTTTTTTTCCATCTATATGTATTTATATACACACACACCCATCTCTCTGTGTGTGCCTGCAATTTCCCCAACCCTATCTCTTTTATTTTTTTTTAAAGTGAGTTGATTTTTTCGCTTGATAATCCTTTGAATGTCGCCTCTCTTCCCCACACAAATCCCCGCAGCTGTTAGGACTTCAAATCCTTCATCCATCAAGAGAGGCAAGGAACGAGGAGGGCAGTGGGGGGGGAGTGAAAAGGTTCGCCTGGCACGCACAGAAGCGGCAGAACCTGGAAAAAGGCCCCAGTGATGCGGTCGACGCATAAAATGGGGAAAATTTCTGGCACTCGTCATATCATTAATCTGTCTAAAGTGGCTTTGATCTCTTCTGCTTTAATTAACTTATAATTATAATGTGATTATATAGATATTTTTTTTTTCTGCACAAAGTGGTGGTGCAGAGGGATGGGTTCCTTCTGCCCATCACTGTCCCCACAGCACCCACATGGTGGCATGGGTACAGGTGGCCCTTTCCTCAATGGCTTTTGAGCAGCCACTGGGGACTCCTGCTCATAAGCACCTTCCAAAAGGCTCTTTATCAAGAAAACACTCGCGGTGGGTTGAGTTTTGGGGTCACAGCTGGCATGAACAGCAGTTGTACCTGGGAGCTGTTGAGCTCGTTGCGATTTTTGGCACGTTGCAATTTTGCTGTGACAATGTGGTTTCGTGAATTGGTCAAATTGCTCAAATGAAAAGGAGAGGAATTGGGGTGAAGCAAATGGAGCTGCCTGAGCATCCCCGAAAACCCTGCACCAAGTGTAGCCCTTTACAAGAGGAACCTCAGGAGGATGGGGACCAGTTCATGTGCATCAGTAGCCAGACGGAGTTTTTGAACCTTATTTTGGGATCTAATTCTGTGTTCCTGCTTTCAGTCTCTGCATCCTCTGATTGCTTTAGGAGCCCGAAGGCAGGTATTTGGCTTTTGCCAGATGAGACACCTCTGCCGTGCGAATTGGTTCCTGTTAGGAAGAATGAATGGGGACCCCAGGGCTAAGGATGAAAACAAAAAAAAATAAAAGCATCCTTTTTGCAGATGTCAGTGCATTAGCTGTGGGAATGGGAGGGGTGGGACATTGATGGGTAGTAGGGTTTCATCATCATGTTGGATGTTACCCCTTCAGATGATAGATATTCCCCCAAAACTGCTATCAAGCAGCTGCTTTACACCGGTGTCTGCATCCGTTAAGGGAAAGGGAGTGTGCAGAGATTTCAGCTCGTGTGGTTTCCCATTTGCTGTTTTTTCCCCACTCATTGGAAGGTTTTTGTTCAGGGGCTGGGTTTTGGTGCAATGGGGAATACAGAGGATAGAGCAAATTTGCACCTCAGCGCTGCCTGTGGAGGTGCAGAGCTGCTTTGTCCTGTTTTTTTCCCTTGTTGCCTTTCCTCATCTGACTGACCTGGTGGGTATTAGAGCAGGAACGGGAGAGGGGAGGTGTATGGAGCTGTGTTAACTTCCTACAAAATACGGGGTCACTTAAGCAGCACCTGCTAAATGCAGAGCCCAGATTAAGGTTGGGTTGGGTCTCATCTTCTATAAGCTCCATGCCTGTTTTCAGCCCCTAGCATGCCCTTGACATGCTGCTTTCTGCTCCTTTTCTCATCACCGATGCACAAGTGGTTTCTGCATCCAAATTGTGAATTAGCGTAGGCGGTCGAACGAGCAGGTATTGATCTGCTTTGCACACCTGGAACTTGCTATGCCTGGAATGGCCTGTGGAGGAGGCAAAGGTGGGCAGGAGAATTAGGGGGCTTAGCAGGTAATGCCCTCGGTGGGCTGTGGCTCACCCTGGCTAGCTCTGTGCGAGGAAAGCCGAATGCATCCCTCCAGAAACCTCTCTGCGTGACCACGGGCTCAGGGCAGGGCCGTTCCCTCAGCATCCCTTGCTGCTTGCAAACTCCTGAAGTCAAGAACTATCAATGCTGTCTATTCAAAGTGTAACCTCACAGCTGGGGCATCTATCACATCACATAATCCCCATCCTCGTGTGTTAGAAAAATAAATCGCCAACTCCCGTGTTTCTCCAGCTGTCCTCCCTGCAATGAGCACTTGGGCCTGCCGGATGCACTCAGAGCTGGTAACAATGGTGAGAGGCTGTGATTCGGCTGGAGAGGGAGAGAAAAAGTGACATTTACTTGAATTCAAACTATTCTCGGTGCTGAAAGCATCTTGCCCTCAAATCCATGGGCTGTTACACTCGCCAGAGTCCAGATCGACCTGTGCCGTCTGACCACGATGGGATCGGTCGTTTGTCTGTCTGCACTGCGGCCCCAGCACAGGAGGATGGGTGGAAGCAGTGTGCGCTTGTCTGCGCAGCCCAGAGAGTCAATTAAAACGAAATGCCGATTGATTTTTGCAATCAGCATTTCAGGAGGATTCCTGTGTTCACTTGACTGAGATAATCAGCAGTGTCAGAAACCTGGAACTGCGCAGCCTTGGGGGGAAAGAGTACAAAGCTGTTGTGCTTCCCATTGCTTGCATGGAGTTGTCTGAGCAGGGTAATGTGGCCAAGCTGCACCTTGGCATCTCCTGTGGATGCATTTGATGATATTACGTCTTTTAGAGCATGGAAAATTCAGCCATTCCCCTCTGTTGCAGTGCGGTGATGCCCAGTCCCCAAACCCCATCTTGTCTCTCCATACAGAAGCCCAGCAGGTTAAAGCTTTGAGGAGCTCGGGGTTGTCCCAGCTGTTTGGGAGACACCGACACCAGCACCAGGGTGGCCATGGGTCCGGGTTGAGCTGCTCTGGCTGGGGAATGCTGGTGGCGAGGGGGAGCACGGGGCTGTGCACCTGGAGTGCCGCTGCGCTGCCCATTTCCAGGACCATGACCTCTCGCTGGAAGATGCTCGTGGAGCGAGTTGCAATGAAGAGCTCATTCGCACCTGCCAGGCAGGGCAACAGGCAGCTGCCAGCAGGCAAAATGCTGTATCTCACCCCGAAATGGTGTTTATTGGTGGCAGACAGTGCTGGGACCACTGTCAGGTGGCATAGGTGAGACTAACAACCAAGGGACAGAGCTTGTTCTCATCTTCAGACCTGCTTTGTGCAGGCGTTGTGCAAAGGTCCCACTTGCAAACAGCAGCAACGAATGCACTGGGGTGCATTGATACGTCAGAGTTATAACTCAAAATGAAGGAGCTGGCTTCTAAAGATGTATTTTGGTCCCCAGGCAATTTTTGCTAAACCTGACATTGGAGGCAGACTTGCATGGGTTTTTATTAAGGTGAATAGTGCAGAGGTTTGGTACATCCAGAGGGGTTCTTTCAAGCTGGCTGGAGACACTTCGATTGAATTATAATCTATAAAAATCCAAATACTTTGCAAAAATGCTGCTGGTTTCACCAGGGTCCCATTTGGGAAGATGGGTCCAGAGAGAGCAGAAATACTTTGTTTCATCTTTTCTTTCAAAAATGAAGCACTTTATTTATTTATTTCCCCTGCTTTGAAGCATTTGGTTTTCAATTTGGGTTTGAAATGTATAAGAAGACATTTCAGAAAAGCCTAAACTGCAGCTTTTCAGACAACCCAGCCTGCTGCTCTTGGTGGAGTTTTTCTCTGGAGAGATGGAGAAATCTGTATTTTCTTTGAGGACAACAGTGAAATCCAATTTCTGCATTCGCGGGACACAGATTTCTGAACTTGGTGGTTATCTGCTCGGGATAGGTGCTGCTTGTTGGGCAAAAACCTGGATTTCTTGGTGCTGCACGCAGGAGATTACAGGCATCCCAAATGACTCATAACTGAGCAGATCACTCTGAAAAAAAGAAAACCAGCTCCTCAATTCCAGGCTCTTTCTTATATATATTTTGCATGAGATAAATATGCATATTTTTGGTTCCTAGAAGCAGATGACAAATACTGAGTTGGTGACATTCCACCAATGGCTGTGAATTCGTTCTGCTTCTTGGCCATCAGGAAGACCTGGTTGGATTTCCACCAGCTGGAGCACTCACCCATTAAGCAGACCAAAACGGAGTGAATTTGCAATATTTTTAGACAGAATGTATTGAAATGTGCAGGGTAGGGGACAGGGAGGGAAAATGGACATTTTCTTTCATTGCCCAAAAGCATTGGTTCAAGTGCAATTTGGCCCCGATGCTGGCTGGGTGGGAGGTATGGTGCAATTAGCAAAGCCAAAAATACGGCGTTAAATGGGAATATTGGGCCGGGAGAGATGGAAGCTCCCAAGCACAGCAGCAATTTTCATAAACTGGATAGAAGCCATCAGGGTACGTTAGGTCGAGAGGAAGGGGTTTTGTGGGCTGGGAGTGGTGCTCGGCCCCAACAATACATCTGTAGCTCTGTTGTCCATGGGGAATCAAAGTTATTAACTAAGAGGAGTCCGTGGATATAGAGAATTGAGTTTATTAGGTGAAAGGACTCTTTCAGCCCTGGTAACAGCCAAAATAACCTGAATATTCATTGCCTTATAAGCAGCCGCAGGAGTGTGGGATGCTCCCATGCAGCAGAGAAGTTGCCGCAGGCTTGTAGAAAAGCTTATTTTTAGGAAATCCACCCTGAATCGATGCGGAAAGCTGGCTGCGCAATGACAGCTGAGGTTTAGCCCCCAGGGAAAAGAAAAAAAAGTTACCGATGAGCATCGCCCATCCAGGAGATTGAGATTGGGAGCAAAATGCAGGGGGTAAAGCAGCAGGTGCAAATAGGAACTCCTATTTTCATGGGAAATTGGGATGGAGAGGGGACGGCAGGGGAAGTGCCCATCCTGCTACCTCCTCCCCAGCCAAGCCCGCTTCCCTGCATGTGCCCAGCCCTCGTTGCCTTCTTATTCATCATTATTAAGTCCTGAAATTGGCCGAAGACAGGGAAAAAGGTGCCAATTAGAGGCTTTATTTCAGCTATCTGTCTTCCTTTCAGGCGCTCAGCTTACAGGAGCAGGACTCGCTGCAAATGAAGAAAGACTTAAACGTACCAGAATGACTTACAAAATGTTTAAATAAGATTTCCATCCGTCTTCCCTTTTTGACCGGGTGTTTCGGCGTGATGGGAAGAGGATGATTTACAGCCCACAGCTCCCTAATGGGCTTCGCTTCGCCTGGAGGCTTCGAGGAAGGGGGGGGGAGGCTGAAGGTTAACGGGCTGGGGACGTGAGCTGGCACTGCGTCCCCCCCCTCGAACCTTCTTCTGCGTGAGCAAATCCATCCCAAAATCTTTCTCTGAGGTTCATGGCCCCTTTTTGGTGCTGAGGCTGATTGGGTGGGGATGCAGCACAGGATAAGGCTGGAAGCCATCAAGAGGTTCTGCTTTGCTCTTTTCAAATTAGGAAGAACAAATCCACTCCAGGACCTTTCCCTGCACGCCGACGTTTAAAATTTTGGTTCCTTTTCCAATGTTAAGAAAAAGAGTGGGGGGAAGAAAGCATGAAACTGTTAAAGCAGAAAAGCAGAGTGAAATGCAGTGACTGAACTGATCATTTTTTAAAAAGCTTTCAGTATTCAGTATTTCATGAGGTTATGACATATACATATGTATTTCTCCCCTTATTCAGAACAGACCCATTTTGCAGTATCCTGCCAATCTTCTTTGCAGTTCTGTCCTCCTGGGGCAGAGCTGGGCATTAGGAAACAGAAATGAGCAGCATTTTGTGATGCTTTTAACCCAAAATGGGGGTGGTGGTGGGCATGCTTACACCCCTTAACTCATTTCTCTCTATCACCTCTAGGGTTATTCTTGACGTTTGTTTTTTCTCCCAGTTGAATCTCAATTAAGAAGATTTGCTGGGGCTGACTTTATATGGGGCAATGCAGTAGTCTCTTGCTTAATGATTTAGCTTTAAAGGTGAAGTTTTATCCCCAAATTACCCCTTGGCAGCAGCTTTTCCTGCTGTTCTGCTGTGTAGCTTTTGGGCTGAGCATCTCCCATCACCCTGACTGAAGTGTGGCACAAGGTGTTGTGGGGCTCTTGCAGCCTTTGTTTAGGCTATGGGGACCATAAAGATGTGTATTTACACCCCCAGCATGCTGCAGTCTCAGCTTTCATTAAAGCTGCCAGGGCTGCAGGTTGGTGGGGAAAAAAAAAGAAAAAAAAAAAAAATAAAATCCATCTACTGGATGGAAACCCTGGAGTTGCATTTGGGATGGGGTGCCAAAATTAAAATGCTTTGTGCAGTCTCCAAGCCCCCTCACGTACTCTGTGACACCAGACATAATACGCCAAGGCAGATACTGGGGGAGAAATTGAGAAATCTGCTGCATGGTGGATGGTTATGCAGACACCTGCGAGGTGTCGGGATGTGGGAGCAAAGCTTTTGTCACTGGAGTCCATCCAGCTCCATCGCTCTTGCCCCAACTTGAATAAATCACAGCTCCCTCGGTGTCTCTGCTTTTCCGTACTAAACCTGAGGCACGGGGAATTTGCTGAAAGACGTAATATTTAAAGGCTGAAGGATTTCTGCTGCTCGAACAGCCCGCTGTGCTTCGAGAGCAGTGGAAGGAGAGGGCAGAGCAAATCCTCCGGCGACCGATTGCAGAGCCAAGATCATCAGTAACAGGAGCGAAAGGAGCCGGAATAAATCTCACTGGGAAATTAATGCAGCTTAGGAAGAGACAGGAAGGGTCGGGGGGGAGAAAAAGTCCATTTACTTCATTCGGCGTCTCACTGCGAAGCTCCCTAAGTGAATGAATCTGAAATAAATCTAAAGCGAGGGCTCCGGGAGGGAGAGCGTGGTGAATGCGATTCTGCTGTCCCAGATGAAGACAAAAGCTGCAGAGCGATACCCAAGTGCCTGTGCACTGGCTTCATCTCACCTCTGATTTATGCCATCCCCTATGCACTTACCCCATCACACCTTCCCCTTCCTGAGGCCAAATTCAGCTTTCCTCCCCAAATTCCTCTGCGTGAGTGGGTGCAGGGGGTAGATTTGTGCAACGCTGGCTTGCAGGGGGGTTGCTTTCCCCCTCTCTGCTTCTTATTTATAGGCAGCCCACGGGGGCTGAACATCTTAATATCGGGGCTTATATAATGCCTTTCGTGCCAGAGTGCTCTGCGACGTGGGAGCGGCTTCACCCACCAGCAAAACGCAGCCGTGCAGGAGTGGGAAGCTCCTGGGAGAGTGCGGAGCATCATCAGTTCAGGGGGAGATTTGTGCTAATGAGACCATTTGGTCAGCCTAATGAGGCAAGGGTGGCTTTCTCCTGCATGGGACCGCCTGTGGTGCTCACCCACCTGCTGGAGCTGGGGAAAGGGGAAGGTTAACGGTGCCGATGTAGGAAGAGTAGGAGGGGAGAGGTTTATCGGGAAACTCGGTTAGGCTTTTTGCTGTGCTCTGCTTTTATAACACAACTCCTTCGCACCGGTGCGGTGACAGGTCCTGCGTCATCGTGAATCCGATACCATCAGAGGTAGGATCTTCTCCCTCCTGTGATTAACCTGAGCCCAGCTGAGAGCAAGCCATGTGAGGAGAGGCAGTTGGCTGAATTTGCACCCTTGAGAGCTGCTGTTTGGGCTCTCTGGATTTCAAGGAGCAACCCCACTCTCCTTACAACCTTTGGGGCATTGCGCCCTTGCTGGTGGTGCAGATGTGCAGGGGAACCAGGGTGCTGAGCCCCGATGCTCCCGTAGCAGGAATGGGGCTTTCTAAGCACGGAAAAATCCCATTAACTCTGTCCCTAGGGGGGCTGAATTCGTTACTGGGAGATGAGGGATTGATGGGCCTGGTCCTAAATGGAGCATTAATGCATTAACAGCACTTCTGCGGAAAAGCAGCGGAGCGGCGGCCACCCTAATGCGATTTCCCAAGGCTGTGGCAAGAGGCCAGCGGGCACCAGCGCAGCCGTCTGTCCCTCCCGGCCCCAGTTCCCCCTTCAGATAGCTGACACCATATTCCCTCCAACTCCATGCTCTTGTGCAGCTTAGGACGTGTTTCTCAGCTTTTGGAGGCATCCTGTGCCTGGCTGTTTTTTTTTAATTCCCCTTTGTATTTGCATGCGTTGAGGAAAAAAAAGCATTTGCCTAAAATATTTTTGCTCCTTGTAAATCAGACTGGCGTGTCCTTGCCCAGGCAATGCTGAGCTAATCAGACAATTACTGCATGATGGATTTTAAAAAATACTCAAAATCCAAAACAATATCTAGCAGAGGAACTAATTTGGCAAATGTTTGACTTGGACACCGTAATTCTCCCCTTTCCTTCTCGATGTCAAAACCGGCACTGGCTAAATGGACTTTGAGTAATTTCATATTAATCAATCTCTTTTTAAGAGGAGCTCAAAGGACATTCAAGGCCAAGGATGGAAAGGAAGGCATGAGGCCAACTTAATCCCTGGTGCAACACTGCCAGCAAAGGCAGACAGCAGGCACAAAATGGGCAGGAGGCAGGGAGGTGATGGGTTCCCTGCATCCCTCCGGAGCACAGCGTGCGCTGAAATATTTCCAGAGCCAGCAGAGGAACAGTGGAAACACCGCGTGATGCCTGTATGTCCAGCAGCAGATGTGTGGGCACCCGGGTTTTAATGCTGCTCTGTGTACACAGCCTGCTGTAGTGAGAACAGCCGAGGGTTACGGGGCTGACACACAGGTGGTGTCTCCCCAGGAGCTGCTGCAAGCAGTGTCCAAATCAGAGATGTTCCTAATTGCAAGAGGAGAAGCGATGGTGTTGCCTCAGGAGGGAGGTGCTGGTGCTCCACAGCAGGGCATTTCTCTTCGTTTTACTTTATTTTATTGTGACGCTGCAATCGAGCCCATCCACCAGCTGTTTGCAGATGTGGCCACCTCATCTGTGTGGAGATATGGCCGCAGCCTCCAGCTTCAGCCTGAATTGCCATCAAGCACTAAAATCTTGCTTTAGGTGAGGCTCAATGCATGCGAATCCTATAGGAGCACAAAACAGCTTTATTGCTGCTCCTTTCCCTGCTCCCCCACTGTTATTTCCCCTCCCAAACACTGAAATCAATTACGGAGCTAAAAAAAAAAAATGCATTGAGTAGGTGTAGCCTGTCTTCAGCTTAACTACACGGATCTCTTGCTTGAGTCTGTGTGGTATTTCTAAGGCCACCTTGCTGTAGTTCTCCTCGAGGCTTTTCATTGATTTCTGTTACCGCAACATGGAGCGTCACGGCTGGGTGAGCTGGAGAAATGCAAAGTGCATGCAGTGCTTGCAGAAACACAAATTGCATGCGGTGCTTATGGGGCTGGGTGTTGCAATGCCTGTGATACATGGCTCACCCAAAGCTATTAAAAATGCTCTGGATCCATTTTGGGGTGAAACTGGTGTGGAGAACTTTGGTTTTCTCCATGCTGGGGCATCATCCAACCCTTCTTTGCTTCAGCTCCTGCTTGCTTGCCATCCCCACCCAGCAGCTGGGTGCTCAGTCACCCATCACTTATCATCAATATCATCATCTTATCATTGTTACCATCACAATGTTATTGCCATCGCATCATCATCATGGAACAGGCTGCCCAGGGAGGTGCTGGAGTCACCGTCCCTGGGGGTGTTCAAGGAAAGGTTGGACGTGGTGCTTAGGGACATGGTTCACAGGGTGACATTGGTGGTAGGGTGATCTTGGAGGGCTTTTCCAACCTTAATGATTCCGTGGCCAAACCCTGGTGCCATGCCAGCATGAGCCAAGAAGGCATTTTCTCCTTGTCCCAAACAATTTAAATCTTAGTGCCACTGCGCTGGGCTTTGGAGAGATCAGGACAGAAGGCAAAAGAGGGGAAGTTTCTGCTGGATGTTTTATTTTTGTTGGCAGGTCCTCCTGGCAAGGCAATCACCCAGCCCTGCCCTCTCCCCGGGGAGGAGGGAAGCAGCTCTGCAACAACGAGGAAAACAGTCTGCTTTTGTGCCCAGCCCTTTCTCTTCCTTGGCTGCCGAAGGATTTACCAATTAAACGGTTGTTTCGGGTTCTAAAACCACTAATCAGATCTGCCAAAAGCCTTAATGAGAGCTTTTCACTTCCCTTCCTCTTTGTTTTATTTTTTTTTAAAGGTTCATTAAAGATCCACAAAGGATGGAAACGAGTTTCTCAAGCCACGCTCCTTGCCCCAAAATAATTGCCCGGGCGGCTCTCGCCCAGCCTTCGCCGCCGCTCACTAACCTGCCAAGCTGGTGGGAACTGGCGAGCAGACACTTTTCCCTGGGAATTGTTCTGCTCTTCTTTTCCCTTCCTCCCTCCCCCCCTTTTTTGGTGCATTTTGGGCCTTTTTCCTCATTTTTTCTTCGTTTTTCCTATTGTGCATGCAAAGGGAAAGAGCCCTTGGACAGAGGAAGGTTGGAGCACGTTGGGTTTGACTCCATCCTTGACCTCCAAAATTCTCCGGGACATTTAGCTGCTCTCGTTATGGTTTCTCTTGCTGTTTCCAGCCTCAGAAACAAACCTCTCCCCAAAGAGCAGAGCCCTTCAAGGGTAGCAGATGGCTGATGAGGAGGAAAGTCGTGGGCAGAAGGATGCAAATGATCTTGGATGTCTTTGCAATATTCATCTCATCAAGGCCGTGCAGCTGGGGAAATGCATCATCCAACTTGGCTTGTTGCAGGCTCTTCCTCCAAGATCACCCAGGTTTTGGGTGTTTAATGAGGGTTTCACCCTATTTTAACGCCATGTGGTCACTATCACACATGCTAACAAAGCACTAAAGCTCCACAAGAAGTGTTTTGTAACACAAGTGAGACTTTTCTGGAGATACTGCTCCAAAACTGAAATTACACCGTGTCCATGGGCAGTTCTGCAATATCATCTCCTCCAGCAGCTGGAACAAACCCGCAAATTTCAGGATGTCAGGATCGCTCCTGGAACTGAAATTCCATGTTTTGACCAACACTAATTACGGGGTGTCACTGTGTGCTGCTTGTGTGATCTGCACATGTAGGTGCTTCTAAGATCTCCAGAAAACAACAATTTCCACAGTTTAGCTTTCAAAAGTTGGGCTTATTGCAGCACGAGGATCTGCCCACATCTTCCTAAAAGAGCGTCTTGCTCCTGGACCTGCTAGCAGCTGTTCTAAGTAGGCAAGGATGGCACGGTGCTGAGCAGATATATTTTAATATTAAAGGAAAAACCATAATAACATATGCAGAAATGACAAGGAGTTCCTCAAAGCTACTTATCAGCTGCAAAACTTCCCCAGACCTCTTCAAAACTGCAAAACTCTGCTCTCAGATGAGCATATTGCACATTTAATTCTCTCTGCACAGATTTCCTCTGCATTGCTAGGCGGCTTAAGATACTTTAATGTGTGCAGCAAAGGCTTGTGGTGACACATGTAATTAAGTCTTGCAGAACACCCTTCAACAGTAGAGATCAAAGCAATTTGCAAAATAAATGTGTGTCATTATCTCAACTTTACAGGGAAACTGAGGCTTAGAGAGGGGAAATCTCCCAGCAGACAAAGGCTGGAGGCAGGGAGGAAAAGCAGGATTCCCAAAGCCCCGTTTTGCTGACGAGGCGAAACTGTAGAGCGCTGAAATTTGTGAGGAATGTGTTTGGTACACTGCAGTGAAGGCTCCAAAGCAGGGTGTATTTCAGCTAGAAAGAAGAAACAGACTGAGATGCAGACAGATTCTCCCCTCAAAATGACGTCTTGAAAGAGAGACTTGACTTGCTGTATAGGAAGCTATTTTAAGGAGAAAAGACAGCATTTTACTGTGTTGATGCAAGGAGCCCCATCTAGCATGAACAAACTCCTTCTGTCTCCAGTTCTCGTGCTATGAATTGGGGTTACCCAACCTGTTTGCAACCCGTGGCAGCTTCCCCAAAAACTTCTGCTTGCTGCCATCCAATGGCACCTCCAGAGACCACATCTCCAGGGTGACAAGGAAATGTAGGCTGCACCTACGTGCTTCCATGCTCAAGGCTCTCCATGGCCACGTTGGCCAAGCAGGAGTGGAACACACCCGAGTGGTCCCTCAGGTCCCCATTTCGTGACCCTTCATGGTGGTGATGGGCTGCAGACAAAACTTCTTGCTCTTGCTCCTCCTTGAGCTGGATCTACCACTTGCCCACCCAACGATTTGTTTCCAACAGCCCTCAGTATAGCACCCCTGTGCTTTCTTTGCCGTAATTAAATTTTGCTTTGCAATCACACACACACAAAAAAAGCCTCCTGACAACCAGTGAAAAATAATTAGCGGCACATTGTGTCATTAAACACTAGACTTTAATTAAATTGCATAGAGATAACTGCCTCTAACGACTGGAAGTCTGGAGCCTCAAGACAGCTGAGTACTCAGCAGAATGGAGTAAAACACCTCATAAAATAGACGAAAGTCGGGTCCTTTCCTCTGGTTGATAAAGCACCTGCCAAAACAGGGCATCACATTGCAACTTCCACCTGAAAATAGCTTATCATCCCTTTTCCTTCCCTGCTTTTTATCTCTGTGGAGCTAAAGGGCATTTGTCAGGGTGAGTATCACCCTGGGAGGAGGAGCTGCTCTTCTCAAGTCGGCTTCTCTGTGTTTGGCAACTTTTTTAAGCCCCCTGCCTTGGGGGCTTAAAAACCCGCGGGAACGGGGTTAAGCTGAGGCAGGGGAAATTTAGGCTGGACATCAGGAGGGGGTTCTTCACAGAGAGGGTGGTTGCACACTGGAACAGGCTCCCCAGGGAAGTGGTCACTGCACCGAGCCTGTCTGAATTTAAGAAGAGATTGGACTGTGCACTTAGGCACATGGTCTGAACTTTTGGGTAGACCTGTGCGGTGTCAAGAGTTGGACTTGATGATCCTTAAGGGTCCCTTCCAACTCAGGATATTCTATGATTCTATGATTCTATGAAAAGAGGTTTTCCCCTGGCCATGGGGTGTTTGGACCTGGACTAACCATGACAGCAGCTCTGTGGAGGTGACCCATGAAATCTGTCAGCGTGATGTGTTGGTGGAGGCTCATACTAGTGGTGGGTTGGCTTCTTGGAGCGTCTAGGGCACCATGTCTTGTTGCTTGCCCACGTCCTTAATGGCCTTGAGCTTCTCTACTTGAGATTTCCAACTGTTCCTGATCCATTTTCAAGGTCGTTTGGGATCCCCTCACATCTCTGACTCCTTTTCTGGCCACGCACCAGCTTTGCTGCCCACCTGCAAGTCTCCCAGCTTGGGGACTGTTGGGGTGAGATGGTGCCGCTCCTCCTGCTTGCAAACTTGGCGGGGTGTCTGTGTATGTTTAGTGGGAAAAAAGGGGACAGTTGGATAATGTGGGGTGCAGAAAGTGCTCCCAGGATTGCACTTGCTTTTTGAGCCAGAAAACATTACGTTTTTCTAGGATTTTTGCCTTGCCCTAAATACAATTGAGATCCCCCCCATTGTTGGCCCACCCTGATGTTTTATGCTGACTTCTCCAAATGCGGGCACAAAGCACAAGCCTTCTTCCGCCGTGAAAATTTAATTACTGCTTTCTCGCATGTTTCTGCCAGACCTATAAAAAGAGGCTTATCAGGAGCGATAAGCCCGGCGTCCTCGGGAACCGCACCGTAACTCAAGCACAGAGCAGAAATGCAAGGGGGCAGCTCCTTTTGTGGCCTTTTTCCAACCACCTTTTGCTGGCAGTGTTACAGCGAGGCACTTTGACAAGATGCAAATGCCCAAGATTTCCTTTTTCCCCTTTTAAATAAAGTAAATATCATTAAAATTCAACTGCTTCTCCATGGCTTTTTGCTCTATCTTCCATCCTCACCTCTTCCAGCTGGAGTAACGTATTTTCCCCCTACTCCTTTAGTTGTCAATCAAAACTTCTGTTGAGAGGTTTATTTTTAAGCGGTCCCATTGCTGGTGCAAAGGAGCTGAAAGGATCTGTGTTGGGCACTGCTGGTGGCTCTTTACTTGCTATCACATTGTCCCTGAAAGCTGCCCCTTGCCTTCACCAGCGAGCAGATGTCTAACAAAATCTCCAAGGAGAGCAAAAATTGAATAGAGAAAGCAATAGGAAAGAGAGAGACCTCCGAGAGTGCATTTTCTGCAGATTCCTCAAGGTGTTTTTCCTCCTCGTAAAACTGCGGTTATGGACCAAGGTTGTGTCTCCGAAGCAAACAGCCGTGTGCCGGGCAGGGGTTGAGGATGTGCCCGGAATGGGGATGTCTGATAGCAGAGCGCAGCATTGGCTGTGAAACAGCTTGAAGAGGGCAAGGTCTCCTCTAAAAGGCTTGAAAACCCATCGAAAAGCAGGAATCTCTCTTGGCTATCACTTCACGCTTGAGGCAAGAGGTCGCACAGAGCAGTTCACTCCCAGCCCCTCTTGGCTTCCTCCCCGCGCTAGCTGGATCACGCTCTTTCCCTTTTGTCTCCTCCTCGTTTCATGGCAGGTTTCGGAGGCTCACTTTGATTTATTATTGCTGTTTTTTTTTTCCTCAAATGTGCCAGAAATGTGGTGCTTCTGCTCCCCACTCCTGTTTCACCGGGGCCAGCAGCAGGGCCACCAGCTCACAGCAGCACAGAATTTACTATTTATTGTTTTCCGTTTGAAACACTCCTTATGAAAAACACTTTTTTTCTTTGGCTCTGCAAAAAATACATATATGCATATATATGTATATACTGCTTGTTCCTCTGTTTGAAGCAGAGATGTGCATGTGTTGGGGTACAAGGTGGGCTCAGCAGGACCTGGCTATTCTCTTGCATCGTTTAAGGCCAGTTCTGTATGTTTTTCCTTGAAGAACTTGGCTGCTGGCACCACAGCTTGTGCTGAAGCCGAATTGTGCATCCAGTCAGCCAAACCCCTACTGTCTTGACAGTGCAGTTGTTTCCCTCTTGTCAAATCTGTCTCTTTTTCAAGGTCATTTTTAGGCTTCTCAAAGCAACGCTTGGCTGCACAACCTTTACCCGTGAGGCTTCTCCCAAACTGCTGCAAACCAAGCGGGGTGGCTCCGATGTGTGGCCGAGTTTCTGTGCTGGTGCAAAACGGTGCTGCCTCTGCGCTTTTGCTAGAAGGTGTTTTTGGAGGGATTTGCTCCTGTAGGAGCGATCTGGCATGAACGGGGCCTTGTGGATGTCCTCGAGCTCCGGCTGGGACGGGCAGCGATGAGCCATCTGGCAGGCTTTGCATGCAGGCAGGTAGCTGGCAAGGGCAGCACATGGTGCTTTCAAAGGAAGGGGAATAAAAAGGCACTTGGATCAGCCTTGCAAAGTTTGTGTTGTGTACTAGAAAGTCTTTTTTTTTTCTTATGCAGGGTTGGTGCAAATGCTTTCTTGCAACCCTTGCCCTGCAATCTACTGCTGCGGAGGGCAGGAGTGCCAAATGCAGGGGCTGCTTTCAGCACTGCACAGGGATAACCCCTTGAACTGGGGGGTCTGGCTTTAAATCTGAGCTGCTCACCTATTTCTACCCTCCGTACCGACCTCATCGGGGAAGAGTTTTCTTTGGTTTGAGGAGATTGGGATGAAAATAGGGGAAAACTAGTGTGCTTCTGACCAGGGAGTAATAAGACAGTACACACATTTGCCTGCCTGTGCCCATATCTATGTTTGCTCGGTGTTTTATTTACTTCATCTCACCCAAGGGGGGAAAGGTGATTTGTTCCTTGGGGGAAGCATTTATAAAGTCTTGCCTGCCTTGGAAAAACTCGTCTCTGAAGAGTGATTGCCAGGATTGGACTTATTTATCCAAGAGGAGAGCCTGGTAGAAAGGATATTATGGGTCTGTGAAATACAAAGTAGAGGAAAGATGAAAAATCAGGTGCCAGCAGTCCTGTAAGAGGAGAGGAGTGGGTGACTGAGGAACATTGCAAAAACCCTCCAGGGAAAAACCTGAATTGATAAAAGAAACATTTTGTGCATCTGGTCCGTAATGAGACCACGTGCTGCCCCACTCCAGTTGTCGATGCTTCCTCTTCCAGCTCCCTTAAATCCAGGCCAGTGAGTGCTACAGTACAGCCTCGATTACAAAACCCAGAAAAGTCTATTATTGGGGAAAAAAGAAGGTGATGCAAGCCTGCTTTTAGTTGCTGCTCACTGTGAAGCAGCAAACTGCTTTGATTTGTGCCAATTTCCCCCGTTTCTGATGCTGAACCGTGTAGTAGCATCTCATATCAGATTTGGGAGCGGGCGAGGGGGCTGCCCCCTGTTTTACAATGAGAAAAGCATCCCCGCTCCCTCCCTGATGCCTCCAAATGCATTTTGTTATGCTGTTTCCATGCAAACTTCAGCCCAAGTTTATTCTGCTCTTCTCCAGGTACTTGGCAGTGAATGGATTTAATACTTAACCACAGCCTATTCGCACACCTCACCTGCCTGAGGAGACACAGGGAGCGATTTGCATATTTATTAAATATCTTTTTGCAGGATACACAAACCGCAGTATTATGTCTTGCTCGCGGTGCTGGCAGGTGCAGGCTGGGGGGAGAAATGCACTGTAAAAACTATGCAGGAAGCCTTGAAGGCAAAACAGGCAGCGGTGCCCGAGCAGCCAGGGTCTTGCTTTTACTCCCCTCTGCGCTGTGCTCAGCATCTGCCATGGGCAAGGGTTGTGGGCAGAGATGCAATTATTTTTCCCAAATTTGGCCACAGTTCTCACATTCTGGTGTAGTAGTGACAAACTGTGGAATCCTCTTGGTCTTCACCAAAAAAAAAAAGCTTTTTTTTTTTTTTTTTTTGGTGCAAAAAGCAACAAGCTGACCCGTAAGGTGTTTAGCAGATCCAGAGCAGCGTTGTTGGGTAGCTTGTTTTAAGCCGATTCTCCTGAGGAAACCCCTCTTCTGTGATTGCTGCTTGTCCCTCCTCTTGCCCCAAACCTGAAATTTGGGACCAGGCTGGTTGGTTGTCCCAAAGACCCCACTCTGATTTTTTTTTCCAAAAAGCATCCTTTCCCCTACCCTCACCCATCCCTTGCCACTCGGGAGGCTTGTGCTAAGGAGATGCTACAAACCCCATGTGTGGGCTCATGTTGCTCACCTGGATGTTAAGCAATCAACCTACACGTCCTCAATCCAGGCTAAAAACACACTTTTTTTGCCCTCCTGCTTGCAGGAGCACTCACGAACCCGGCTGCTGGGAGAGCTTGCATAATTCACCTTTCTTCCAAGGCACACCAAGCAGAAAGCAAATAAGTTGCTGCTGGGGTTGGGGGAAGCAAGCACACAAACAAGCAAATCCCATTTGCACCTTAGGGAAGGAGCCTCGGATGTGTGGAAATAAATGGAAAATGTGGTTGCAAACTTTACCCGAGCCTGAATTTCACCTGTTTGTGTCAGCACACGTTGCCTGTTATCTGTATTTCTTGCAGGGTGATGGACAGGGCTTGAAGTCAGCATCTAGAGCAGAAAACAAATGCTCTCTTCCGAGATGGATGTATGCTCCCCGCTCCACAAAACATATTATGTGCCCAAGGTGATACAGACATTGTAAGAGCTCCCCTGACAATATGTAAAAATTTATAGTTGCTTCAAACCTGTTCTCTGTGCACTGCAGATTTATGGGCTGGGGAGGTAAGGCTGCATGAAAGTAAAGTGGGGAAGGGGCTGCACGAAGAGGGTGAGAAGAACATTTGGGTTTTGCAGTTGGCACAGCTCTGTCCCAGTAGCGATGGTGGCTTGGCGCAGATGTGCGTATGAATTGCAGCAAAAAGAGAATTTATTTTTTTTTAAAGCAATTTTTCCCATGGTGAAGGTTAGGGGCAGTTCTTTCAGGCTGTGGATTATGCGTATTGAGCTGTAGAGGGAAGCAAACTTTGTAGAATGGGATGTGGAGAGAGCTGAGGCGGCATGGACGGGACGTGAAACGAAAAGACAGAGGAGAGAGGCCTGGGCAGCACTGTTTTTGCAGGGTTGGTAACACCCAGGCCCGCACCCACTGGCATCACTGTTGGAACAGACCACAGTAGCTGTTTGCTCCTGTGCTGGGAAGTGCCTTGAGCCCCCCCAAAAAGCCACTAGCTCTGATGCAGCCCAGGCTTGTCCTCCCTCTGCGCCCTTTGGTGGGGATGTGCTTGCAAATACCCCTCTTAACAGCCCATGCAACCTGTGCTGCGTAAGCCCTGGCTCAGCCTCCCCAGAAATGCAAGCAAGCACCCAAAGCTTGGGCACAGCGGAGCAGGATGCTGGATGCAAAAACGACCTGACAGCCTTTTCACTTTGTGCAGCGCAGGCGAGCAACAGCAATGAGCATCGGTAAATAAATAACAGAGATCTCCGCGCCGCGGACGGCAGTGGGGCTGGATTCTGCTGACCCTGGTATTGTTGCTACCTGAAGGGAAAAGGGCTCTATAAAATATTGAAAAAAGGTAATAGAAAGCCAGACAGCATGACTAATGGCATGGAGAGGGAGGTGGCTGGGTGCCCCAAGCACGCCCAACATCGCTGCTTGCTGCATTTTGCAAAGCTCGTAAGCGTGGCTGTGCAAGGAAAAGTGCAGCGGGGGACACACTCCCAAAATATGTTGGCAGCCCAACTGCTGGTGGTTTGCAGCCATCTGCAGCTGCCCCTGAAGCGGGTGGAAGCCATGCTCAAGCTTTTAATTTTAATTTTTTATGTTTTATTTTTTGCTTCTGTGCTGCGATGTAGATAAGGCCATTAAAATGTTTCAGGAAACAAAGTGTAACAAGATGCACATTCGGGGGGGGGACTAAACAGGGAACCATGTACGGGTTTGAGGCAGCTTAAAGCCCTCTAAGAAGTCCCAGAGGAATCTGTCTGTGTGTCCGTCTGTCCTGTGCTGTTGCTTGAGGTTGGAAACACATTGCACAGGCTGGGCTTGGGGTGGTGAGATGCCTGCAGGGATTTTCCCCATTGCATTGGGCAGCAGCTGGGGTTTTAGTGCAAAACTCAGAGCTTTTCACTAAAAGTTTCCTCTGTGCACGTGGCCCTGACCACAGAGATGGGAGTTTTATTGATTTTTAACAGCTGCCAAGTTCCAGCTCTGCAGAATAGGGCTCAGGCTTTTCAAATGCAGTGCTTCAGGCTTGCTCCAGTGGCACGGACAATACCCCTCCTCTCTCCTTGCATAGGTCCTGCTAATCACAGCAAATATTTTTTACCCCTCTGTGCTTTTCTGGGCACCTCCAAGATCCTTGAATGGTGGTGGTCCCCAGGGGCTCACAACTTACCCAAAAAGACCTGGGAGGCTGCAGGTTGCCTTGACTGAATGCTGGCTCCCTCCTTTACCCTCTCAATTACATGATAATGTGTATTAAAATTACAAATGTATTTATAGTCTCTATTTTTTCCCCCAACTCCACGATTTTTCTTACAGCTCATCCACTGTAACAAATTCGACTTCATAAAGTGAAGGCATGGGTTGTTATTACCTTACAGAAATAAACGGGAACCGCCGATCTTTATTCCCAGGCCTGGCATTTGTCTCCTTGAATGCTTAATGTGGTTTTGGTTGACACTTCGGATTTGTTCCAGTCACTAAAGACAGCCACAAGCTCAGCTCAGGGGGCTCAGGTTGTATTTTCTCCCTCTCCTCATCCTTGCAATGGATATCGCTTGCAAACCCCATGTTATTTACTCTCTG
Source organism: Aythya marila (assembly GCF_965140915.1). Classification (NCBI taxonomy): domain Eukaryota; kingdom Metazoa; phylum Chordata; class Aves; order Anseriformes; family Anatidae; genus Aythya; species Aythya marila. The sequence continues at coordinate 7,153,448 of NC_139062.1, read as the reverse complement.
GAGGGATGCCCCATTGCAAACCCAGCATTCTTTGTTCACCTAATAGATGCTCCATTGCAAAACCCAGATTGCTTGCTGGAGGGATGCTCCATTGCAAACCCCACACTATTTTCTTGCTGGAGGGATTCTTGGTGGAGGAGATGGGGATGCAAGCCCTTTTTTGCAGACCTCTGCACTCCTGGGGGGTTATTTTGCAACCCTTGAAGGGGCAGAGGATGCTCTTTTGGTTTTGGTTGGTGCAAGGGCAAGGCAGCTGGCAAAGTATGAGCTGGGAGAGGGCTCGCCACAAATTTGCAAGGGTTGAAAGGGGTAAAAGCCAACAGGACAGACCCAGTGGGGGCTGAAGGGCATGCTAGGGTTGGGATACCCAAAGTCAGCAGGACCTGGGGCACCGTCCCATGAGATGGGATGGGACGAGCTGCAATTCTACTGCCCATGAGCCCATCTCCATTTCCAACCCAACCACAGCTGCCCCCATCACAGACAAACACCCCCTCATGCTCACCACCCCAGCACCAAACCAAAATCTGGCTTTTTTTGACACCGGTTGCAAAGCTGCTGTTGCTACAACCCGACACCACCATGCCCCTCCGTGTGCTGGATCCGTCCCCTCTCTTCCCAGGCTGCTGTGTCAGCCCTGGCCTCTCCTTTTGGAAACAGCCCAAGTGGGCATGCAGGGGCTCCAGCACCCTGGGGCAGCCATTTGGGTGGGAAAATGCAAAATCCACTGTTGGCTGAGCATCCTTTTTTCATCCTGCCTTACCACAAGATGCTCCATGAAGTCTTTGCTGTAACTACTTTATTTTAATTTTTGTGCAGCAAACGTGGAGGTACGATGGGGGAACAGGCAATGGCTGTTTTCTGCTCTTGTTTCAGCGCTTGTTCATTTTGATAATGATTTTCTTGTTTTCTACTCATATGTGGGGGAAAAAAGCTGAACCAAGCATTCAGTGTGGCTGCCAGCATTGGCAAGATCAGAAAAAGATCCTAAAGTTATTGCTTCATTTTTTTAACCCATTTTCAAGGCTGAGGAATATATGAGAGACCCTGATTTGGCACTACTGTTGTTTTGGGTTTTTTTCCTTCTTTTTTTTTGAACGGGAAGTATTGGAGGAAAAGGGAAAAATGCAGCATTTTTGCCTGCATCTAGCATCGATTGGTAGCAATTAGTTTTGTGAGCCAAAGACTTGGAAAATGAGTTTAAAATTAAAATGCATGTCATCCTGCATACTGGGATGGAGGAGGGAAACAAGCCAGGGAAAGGGTGCCTGCAACTTTTAATCTTATTTATATCCACCCCTTGGCTGTCATCAGCCTATTTATGCAGCTGTGAAGACGTCCTCTCAAACGTCTTCCATGTATATATATCTGTACATGTGCACTTGTATATTTATATAGCTCCTGGGAGGATTCGTTTTGCAAAGTGATGGGGGATGTTTCACCAGCTGAGGCTGGGCTCCTTCCACCTCCGCTGCATGCAAACTGCTTCTCCCTTCTGGGTGCTTTTCTGGTTTTGAGGCTGCCCAGCGTGTATTTGGAGAGTTTTTAGCATTGTGGGCTGGTTGAGGTGTGCTCGGGACGCACATCCCATTAGGGTTTCAAAAAGGTTCAGAGATCAGTTTACGTTAAATTGGTTCATGTTTTCCATTTCCAAGCTGGAAGCCTGGTTTTCCCGTGAGCCTGGTGTAAATCCCATGGGATAGATGCTCCTGGGGTGATGGGCACACTGGGAAGAGCACAGCCCCCACAGGCAGTGCAATTTTAGGCCTGGCAGCACACATGGGGGAGAACAGTTGTTCTGGGACGGACAGAAAATGTGAAGGGTTCCTGGCACAGCCCAGGTGTGGGTGAAAAATCCAAGCAGCTTCAGATATTTCATCTCAGAGGCGGCTGAAATGTTTCAATTTTGTGTTTTTTTTTTTACACCCCCCCCCCTTTTTTTTTAAGGCAGAAGTGAGGGATTTCTGAAACAAAATGTTCTTTCCAGCTGAAAAACTGAAACCTTCCATTTGCAGGGAGGGAGAGAAAGGCCAAGCTAATCCTTTCAAAATACTCACAATTTTTCTAAAAAACATGACATTCAAGCCCAGAAAACCTCCCTGAGTGACTTACAGTTGTGAAATACTGCAGTGTTTTGAAAACCAGGGGGTTTTTTTGCACTCCCCCAGGTCTTTATTTTGGTGGAAAACAGAAAATTCAGCCTTAATATTGACTCATGGGCTCGGGGGAAGGGATGGGGCTGAACAGATGGGGACACGCATGCTGGATTTTGCCTGCATAGCCTGGACATTTCTCCCTCTCCTCTAAGCACATCATGAGCTATAGGATCCCCTTTTGGTGCATGGATATTTATATATTCTGGTGAGGCTGCACCTCGAGTACTGTGTTCAGTTTTGGGCCCCTTGCTACAAGAAGGACATGGAGGTGTTCGAGAGAGTCCAGAGAAGAGCGACGAAGCTGGTGAGAAGTGAGGGAAGTGGTGGAGTCACCATCCTTGGAGGTCTTTAAAGGACGTTTAGATGTAGAGCTCGGTGATATGGGTTAGTGGAGGATGGGTTAGTGTTAGGTCAGAGGTTGGACTGGGGGATCTTGGAGGTCTCTTCCAACCTAGATGGTTCTGTGATTATGTGAAGAAATCACAGTGCTGCAGCAGCCGATATCTCACACTGGTCTGTACTGGTGTGAACTGGGAGGGACTTCTCCGAACTGGTGGCTGCGGTGGGTTTTTAGTCCTTTAACTCAGAGCAGGATCAGCCTCATTGAGCCATGCATGCTGGGTGGAAAGCTCTGCCTGAACACAGCCCTATTGCCCTCTTTATTTTTATTTTTTAATATATTTTCTGCATGCAACGTGTGTTCAAAATGCATAGAGCCAAAAAGCACGCTGGGGAGAGAGTCGTATATCAGAGCATTACCGAGAGCGATAATTTAATGAAAGCAAATACCTGGACTCGTGATTACACCGGAGTGGGGAAATAAGGACTTCTTAAAAGCATTAGCCACTGGCACAGATTTATATGAATAATTATGGCCCAAATATCAACCTAGGGAATTATCCATGGTGGAACCAAGGCAAGGAGCTGGCCTAAATAAAACCCAAGTATTTTGGGGTGTATAATATTGCAGTACCTTGAGGTATATAATACAGTAATTTTGGGGGGAATAATACCTTAATATTTTGGGGTATAAATTATATATCCTCTTAAAGACTCGGGGATAAAAGCACTTCTGTGTGGTGGCTCTGGTGCACGCAAGCACCGCTGCAGGTTTGGGTGCTCTGTGGTTTGCTTCTGCCCTTCTGCGTTGCTGCTGGAGCATGTTAATTATAGCATATTAATTATATGTATTAATTAAAACCTGGATGCGGTGAAAAGCCTGTTGCTTACATGACATGGCCCTTTTGCTCCTCGGGCCTTCCGACTGCTTGACCTGCCGAGGGAGGAGGAAGGCATCGAGGAAACAGCTTCGGTTCCCTGCCGGGGTCAGCACGGCCTGGCCGGAGTGGGATCAGCCGAGGGCACCCAGTGCTCGGTCAGCTGCCAAAAATGAGTGCAGCGGGACGACAGGGCTCCTCGCGACCGAGACAAGCTCGAGCTGAGCCCAGAGAGGCTTTGAACCAAGGAAATGATGCACTGGCTCTGGCTCTGAGGAGAACTTCAGGCAGAAATAGCAGACAAGCTGCGTTTTGGGAACACTGCTGTTTCATTTTACAGTGGCTTTTTATTGTTAAAAAGGGATGAAAATAGCTAGAACTTTTGCTACGGCAGCAAAGCAAAGCATTTGGGGTTAAACACAGTGTGTTGGGCTAGCCTACAGTGATGCTTTTTTGCTTTCTGACTGCTTGCGGTTCTATTTTTGATGGAATGATGCTAGCAAGGGTCAGAGGTGAACCGGCAGTCAGGGCTGGGAAAAGCAGGGGAAGATTCTCCTTTTCTATTGGGAATCAGGTAGGGGTCCATAAATTAAGACCAATCTTTTCTGTAGAGAAAATTGGGCTGTTTGAAGACGGGCAGAGTCTGAGGATTGGCCTTTCTGCTGCATCCACGTCGGCTGATGCTTTAAATCCCGCCCGATGTGCTTCTTCCCCGTGGCAGCACAAAACGTCCCGGTTCCTCCTCTCCAGCCAGCATTCCACCAGAACTCTCTCTTTCCCATTACATCCAAAAAAAAACCAACAAAACAAAACAAAACAAAAAAGCCACAGGGATGGAACAGGTGTGCAAGGGATCCGATTTATTTTTGCACCAGGTGTCAAACCAAAGGCAAAGGGAACATGAGCTGTGCGGGAGCAGTGGCATGGGGTGCATTTTTTGCAGCACAAAATGGGGTAATTAACCAAGGAGAAATCCCCATTAATGTTAACGGGAATTATCCGCAGCTAATTACCCCTCTGTGCTGTATCTGTGGTTGTGTGAAGCGACTTCATTGCAAGGGCAGGTGCAGGAGGTGGTCACCGGGGATCTGCTGAGATTGTGAAAGCATTTCCTTGAGTTTTTTCAACTTACAGGGAAAACTTGGTTCCTTCCCAGACCTGGCGAGGACTTTTTTCTGCCGAGGAACACCTCAAAAAAGCCCATTTTAGGGTTACTTGACTCCCCGCAAAGGGCAGGGGGGGACGGGCAGCACAGGCAGACGAAGCCGTGTGCTGCTCTTTGCCGATTTCCTCATTAATCTTGATTACGGAGCCCTCGCGCTGAAGTTAATTTTCTTGTAGATGCATATCAGTCATGTAGCTGGGAATCTCTCACACGCTAATGAGGAATCTCAGCCTCGACACGTTATTACTCTGCTAATTAGTACACAGGCTTCTTCTGGAAAGGTCAGGAGAGAGGAGCTGAAAAACTTCTCTTTTCACAGCCTTTTTTGTGTCAAATTGGGGTCACCGCCTACAGACGGAGGAGACGCCTGCAATTCTCTGCCCTGGATTTAAGACGCTCCCAAAGGGCACCAGAAACACTGCTTTGGACCTCGTTTTTTGGGCCAGATCCATCCACCAAGGACAGGAAGGGCATCGGCTGCTGGATGAGGCTGGAAGACAGCGACTCCATCCCCAAACAGGGATTTTCTGTGATGCTGGCCTGTTGCAACGGGAGCAGGCTGTGGGAAAGCCCTTGTTCTGAAAACCAAGCCAAACGCAACCAAACCAGCTCCTTCTGCTCCTTTCCAGGGGCTGTCAGCTGAGTGCCTTCACCAGCCGCTGAATTCACACAAAATTAAAACCCAGGCAAAACCCAATGAAGCCAGACACCCAATACAAACGGCAATATTTTTTTTCCAACAATTTACATCACTTACTGTCTCCTCTAATGTCCTGGGATCCGGCTGACGGCCCGCACGCTCCTCGCTGTGTTTTCTTGTGCTTCAGTACTAAATCTGGAGGCTGTCAAAGACGTTTTGCCTGGGGAAGATGGCTCCTTCTCTAAACGTTTTGGGATGCTCGGTTCATGCCTCTCCTGGGTCACTGCTCCTGCTCGGGGGGGTCAGAGCTTTTGCACCCAGAAAGCAGCTGCAGAGCTGCAAGGGGATAAAATTGGGGTCAAGAAGGATTTGCGAGGAGCAGATATCTCACACCTGCCCCCAAACTTCCCCTCTTCACTGCTTTTGTCTGGGTGGCCTTTCTGCACTTTGAGCCTCATCTCTGCCTCTTGATGCATTTTGCCTATGGGCTACAGCATCCAAAGCTGGAAAAAAAAAACGCTCCATGCCCCTCCGGAGCATGGAAAAGAGAGGAGCACAGAAAAGGGGATGCTGAGGGATGGCGGCTCAGCACAGGAAAGCAAGAGGAGAATAAAGTCTTGACGGAGGCATCTGGGCAAAAAAAGCTCCTGGACAATCTGGCAGCTTGTCCAGGAGCTGACAGCACCCATTGGGTCAAGCATGGGTGGCTGCGCAGCTCAACTCAGCTTCACCCTGGGGATGGCTATTTAGGGAGGTGTCCTCGGGGTTCCCACGTTGGACAGCCCTGTGAGCATTGTTTCTTCCTCCTCTTGTCAACGATAGTCCTGTGAGACTAAAGAAAATGTGATGCCTTTGAGAGGGGGCTATCAAATCTGCCATCAGATAAAGCGAGATTTGATTTCCAGGCATCCCCACACAAAAGCACGCCCAGCTTTTCCTGGTGAATGAAAGGCTATGGGAGAGAAAATCCAGCCCATGCAAAGGAATTTCACCAATTAATTTATTTGATTTAATTTGTTTTGATTTGATTTTGCACTGACCTATGCAGGGCCTGATTTCTTTTACGGCGGTTGGTTATTTTAAGAAAGAAGCCGTAACCCAGTGGATTTTGTCCGACTGGTGCTGCTGGTTGTGCTGGTCTCAGTGCAGAGGCTGTTTTTTGCAGCTGGGACCCCTAAGGAGGACGTTGGGGGGTGTTTGCATGAGGCTCGGTGCTGCTGGAAATGAGGGGAGTTCCTGGGATTTTGAGAAATGTCAGGGTGAAGCTGGGGTTGGGGGCTGTGGGAAAAGGTGTCGGGGACACAGGGCAACCCCATGGGACTGGGCAAGTCAAAGGCAATTGCAAAAGATTATTTTGCAATGAAAACGTCCAGGAACTAATTAAATGTGGAGAGCTGGATGAAAGCAAGGTCATCTGCCATGGAGGGCCACGGAGGGATGCACATCCAGGCCAGCGCATAAATGGGGGGGGGGGGGGAACAGCCCCAGGGCCGGATCCTGCTCCTGGGGGCTGCGGGGAGAGGGGAGGCGCTGAATGAAGCCGGAGCGAGCCCCCTGCGCTAGGGGGATGGCTGCAAAGTGCTGCTCTCCAGCTCCCTCTGGCTATCCCAGCCTGCTCCCCCCAGCCCCTGCCTGCCTCCAGCATCCCCTTCTGCACCCCACAACCCCCCCCCGAGGTACAGCCCCTCCCGTTTTCGCAGCCACGCACCCCCAGCCACCTCAGCCCCCTTCCTGCAGCCCCCATACAAGGCACAGCCCTCCCCCCATATACCACGCACCCCATACACCTCGCGCTCTCTCCTACGCCCTCTATCCAAGGCACAGCCTCTCCTGCATCCACCCCTATACCATGCACCCCCATACACCGCCCCCTGCCCCCCCCCACACCGAGCCCCCCCTCCTGCACCCCGTACAAAGCACAGCCCCCCCCCGCACCCCTATATTCCGCTCCCCCCTTGCATCCCCATCCAAATCACAGCACCCCCAACCCCCGCATCCACCGCCCCCCCCCCCCCAGCCTCCATACCAAGCACGGCCCTTCCTGCACCCCTATACAACGCGCAGCCCCCCCCCCCCCCGCACCCCCATATAACGCGCAGCCCCTCCAGCCCCCCCCATCCACCGCCCCCCCATCCAAATCACGGCCCTCCCTGTCCCCCCCCATCCTAACCACAGCCCCTTCGCCCCCCCATCCTTTGCCCACCCCCCCCTCCATCCAAGCCACGGCCCCCCCCCCGCCCCCAGCCCCTCCCCGGGGCCGGACCGGGGCGGGCTCAGCCTGGGGGGGGGGGGGGCCGGCAGCGAGCCGGGCTCGGGCTGCGAGCACTCGGCTCGGCTCGGCGGGACCGAGGAGCGGGGGGGGCACCGAGCCCAGCCCCCGGCCTCGCCGCCATGCCCCACGGACCCCCCCCGGGTCCCTCGTCCGCCACCGCCACCGGGCCGGGGCAGCGGTGAGCCCCCATGGGGCGCCCCCCCCCGCGGGCACCATGCGGACCGTGAGCCCCCTGCCCCTCTGCCTGCTGCTTTGGGATCTCCTCGACCTGGCGCTGGGTGAGTGCTCCCTCCCCCCAAAAAAATAAAAAATAAAAAACGGGACTGCTTCTAACCGCCCCCCCCAGCCCCGGAATAACGGGGGGAGCCGCTCCGCAGAAAGCGTGCGGTGGCTCCGGGCTCCGCATCTCCCCCCCCCCGGGGGCTTGGGGGAGGTGTTGGGGGGTGATATGGGGGGGTAGGGGGGACAGGCACCCGGATCGGACCCGGTAATAGGGCAGCCGGTAGTAGGGTACCAGATTTGGAGCCGGTAGTAGTAGGGCAGCCAAAAATAGGACACCGGGTTTGGACCCCGTAACAGGGTACCCAGTGCGGACTTGGTAACAGGGGAACCCGCTGATATGCAGCCAGTTTGGATCTGTCAATGGGGTGCCAGGTTTGGGCTGAGTATTAAGGTACCCATTAATAGGATGCTGGTTTTGGACCCCTTAGTAGGGGGTTCGTTAATGGGATATTAGGTTTGGACCCATTAATAGGACATTTGTAAATAGATCACCTGTTTTGGACCTGATAATATGGGAACCCACTAATACAGCGACCTGTTCAGACTTATTAATAGGGTACCAGATTTTGACCTAGAAAAGGGCACCCAGTAAGAGGATACTGGGTTTGGACCCGTTACTAGGTCACTTGCAAATAGAGCACCCAGGAATAGGGCACCCCCACTGGACCCGTTAGTAGGGTACCTGGCTTGGATCCAGTAATAGGGTACCTGCTGATAGGACACTGTTTTTGGACCCGGTAGCAGGGTATTAGATTTGGACCCGTTAATAGGGCACTTGCAAATAGAGCACCCAGTTTGGACCCATTAATAGGGCACTCCCAAACAAGGCATTGGTTTTGGACCCATTAACTGGTACGAGCACTGGAGCCGTTAACAGGGCACCCATTAATAGGGTACCTGCTAAGAGGACATGCGGGGGTACCCCAAACCCCGCAGGCAAGAGGGAGGGGGTACCCAGCAGGGAGAAGACCCCCCCCCATCCAGCCAGGCTTCCAGAAACCCATTGCAACACCCGCTTTGCAGAGGTTTAATCCACCCCCCCTCCTCGCATCCTCTCCCCAAAAGTGGGGTTCCCAGGAGGCAGAAATGCACAGGGCAGGAAACTTTCCCCTCCCTGCGCTTGGAGGCTGTGGGGCAGCCGCTTGCTTCCATTTCTGGGGGTGTTCGGAGGCACCGGGTTCACGGCCCCCCCCGAGCCCACCCAAGCCACCCGCTGTGGGGTCTCGGCAGCCGCTTTCCATGGGAGGAGCGCGGCGAAGCCCCGGCTGCTTTGCAAAGCTCCGGGAGACAGAATCGGGTGGCAGAGCTCATTCGGCACTGCTTGGGTTTGTTTTTTAATTTCTAGCACACTTTTTCCTCTACGGAAAGCCGCCGTCAGCTGCTGCAGGGAGCGGGGAGGGGGAGCAGCGGCCGTGCTCTGCGGGCTTGACACAAAGGAGCCGATTCTTCTCTGGTTTGGGATGCCGGGGCCCCTGTGGCTTGTGGATTGCACAAAATCATCCTTTGGGGATTGCACCCAGTGTGGCCGTGGCCATATCCCAAGCCAAGGGTGGGGATGCGTCGCGCAGCTCTGTGCCCCGTGTCCCTCTTTGCTCGTCCCCGTTTTGGGGAGCAGGTGGAGGATTTTCAAGGAACAATGCGTCCGCAAGCTGTCCGTCACCACTGCACGGAGCCGTTTTCCTCTGTTTCGCCTGGTTTTTTTTTTCACAATTGCTGTTCCGCTGCCGATCTGGGAGAATGAGTGAGTGGATATGGGTAAACCGGTGCTTGTGGCATGGATTTGGGGGAAAAAAGGAGGCAAAAGTTGTTTTCCCATGGGTGCGGAGGCAGCCCCTGGCAGAGGTTGTGTGTTGGGAAGTGATGCGAGAGGAGGATCTGAGCATGGCTCCTAAGCTGGCAGTGTCTCATGGACCCAGACTCATACTTCCATGAACCTGTTGTTGGCTCTTAAAATCCCACTGGGACTTTGCTGTTTCCCCATATCCCGAGGTTGAGCTGCTCGAAGCATCTCCTCGCAGGCCCTTGGGTGGAGAAATGCTGTCCCAAAACCCAGTGCTTCCTCTCTGCTTTTAAAGCAATAATAATAATAAAGATAATAATTATTGCCATGCATGCCCGTCACAATGCTCCGGCAAGCGACGGAGAGCTGCTCCCGAAATTCAGTGGGCAGATGGCTTTTCCTTGGCTGACAGCATCCTTGGCTGGAGCTGCTGCCGACCTCCGCGCGTGGCGAGGGAGGACGTGCCCAGGGAGGTCCTGCCCCTCGCTTGCCAGGGATGCAGCAGGATCTGGCTGCAGCCCCCAGGAAGGGGACGCAAGCTCCCGCTGCTCTCTCCCACACGCGCACGTGCCCTCGTGCTCAGCATCTGCAACGCTCCTCCAAAGCGACGCTGGCAAATCTTGTCTTTTTTTTTTTTTTTTTTTTTTTTTGTAGTGCCATCTCTCTATATTGCATGGTGCGTGCTCCAGAGCCACTCACGTGCATTCCCTCCCCGTGCTTTGCCCCGTTGCTGCCCCGTCCCAGGGCACACGAGGTGTGCTGCCGCATCCTCTGGCAGAGCAGAGTGCCGGGGCCCATCAGCAGCCCTTCCACTCCGGCACAGCATCTGCGAGGTGGGAGCCTTTGGGGCTTTTCCATCCATTGCCTTTTCATAAAAAAAGCCCTTTTGTTTGCCCAAACGAAGCTGCCTGCTTGCTTGATGCGCGTTAGGTCAGCTGGATCCTTCCCAAAGCGTTATGCATCCCTCCGGGAAGCTTCACCCACCCACAGCACAGCTTTTTTCCTTTAAAACAACCTCGAGCTCTCCCTTTGGCCAGGAAAAGCTGCCTGGGCAGGGCTAAGTGGGTTAAGGAGCCGTCAAGATGAGAAAATGAGGGCGGATGCGGGAGGTGAGCGGTGGGACAGTGGCTGACGATGGAGCCGTAGCCTCGGGGCCCCTGGTTTTGGAAAGGCAGAAAGCCCCATCTGCAGGCAGGGCGATGGCTTCTTGGCATTGCTGAAACCCGGGCTGGCTTATTAGCTGGCGCTCAGCTTGTCGCCTGAAATATGTTCCCATAAAATGTTCATCAGCAGCGGTCGGGTTTGTTTTACAGCCGTGTAAAATCAGAGCTGTGTTTTGCAAACATGAAAGGAGGGCTAAATATGTCAAGTTTTGATCTCAGCGAGATATTTATATATAGCCCTCGTCTTAGTGTTTTACTTCGGCTTCCGGATTCAACCTCTGGTGATGGGGAAAAAAGGGGAAAATTCAAGTGTGGCCTCTTGTTTGAGGCTGCTCAGGAAATTGCTGGGCTTTGCCCCAAAAGGGCAGGTTTACTGGGGCAGCTCGTGTTGCGTGCCTGGGACTGGGCTTTGCAGGTTCCTGCCCTTGGGGCTATGCCTGTGCTGCTTCTCCGAGCCCAAATTGCAAAGAAAAGCAGCTTGGAAAAATTCCTTTGCAGTTGCTGTTTTGTTGGGGAGCGGATACTGGAGAAATGCTTCATTTTTCTCCTTTCTGAAGGAAAATCACAGCATGCCGCGTTTGCTGGGGTGATGGGAGACACCTGCACGAGTCTCTTGCTTAAAGACAAGAGGTGTACGGTGGGAGGTTGCACAGCGAGGGAGAGGAGGAGCATCCCCTGCACCACGTGGAAGCAAAACCTGCTCTAATTCAGCTGCAAATGCATGGCACTGACCTGGAAAACCGTAGTGTGTTCCCACCAGCCTTTCTGCTCCTGCCTTTCCCTGGCAAATCTTGCATTCAGCTCAGGGTCACCTCATTTTTATCCTTTCCTACCAATTTCTGTAAATTCTGCTTATTGCAAAGCCTCTCGCCGTCCGGGTAAATCTGTGCTGTGGAAGCAGACGTAGCACCTTCCAAAAACCCTCCTAACCATGCTAATTGCCCTTCTCCTCTCCCAACTAGGCCAATTTTGATATTCCCTTCTCTCTCCCCACCAGCTGCATTTTGTAGCAGTTTATAGCTGCCAGCTTGAATCCAGAGCACTTTCAAAAAGCTGTAAAGCAAGCGAGGATCTTCCCCTCGCCTTGTACCTTTCCCAGCTAACAAGCAGTTTGGGGTACAGGGATACTCTGTGCTTCATTTTTCTGCTTACACTCTCATGCATTGAACCCCATTTCTGAGGGTTTCATTCATTGAACCCCATTTCCACCTGGCTGGTGGAGCTCAGTTTTGGGGCAAATCCCCCAAATTCCCCTTTCCTTGCTGCAACAGGGAAGCCTCTGGAGTTAACTGGCACCTCCAAAAAACCTAGAGGTGCTTCAGGATTTGGCTTTAGGTCTGGCTGATTTTCTCCTTCTGGAGTTTGCTTTTTTTTTTTTTTTTTTTTTTTTTTTTACCAGATTTTGGTTTCTTTGGACTCACGTGGGTCACAGAGTCTGGGAGAAATGTTACCGCCTTCTCTGGTGTTACAGACTTGTGTTACACGTCCTGGTTTTTCTTCCAAGAGCTAAGCAGCCCCTGCTATATGCAAGCTGCTATATGCAGCCTGCCAAACGCTGTATGCATCGTGCAACACGCCGAATGCTGTATGCAACATGCTAAGCAATACATATGCAATGTGCTGGATTGTATACGCAGTATGTACAGTGCTGTATGCTATATACATTGCAGCCCTCCTGCGTGCACTCTGACTTATCTCTGGTGCCTTCAAGTACTTCCAGGCAAGGTCTTCCCTTCCCTTGGGTTGCATCCAGGCTTCAGCAACATGCAAATGCAATTGAGCTCCTGCATTGCCGTGTTAGTTTTTATGGAGCATCCACGCATGACCCTCATTATGCTCTTGTGAGCCTCTCCTTCCCATGGAGATGTTTTATGGTTTCACATGCCCCGCCTGCTTCTTTTTTTTTTTTTTTATTATTTTTCCTGTTGTCATTGCAGAAGTGGTCTTTTCTGACAGAAAATCCTGGACTGGGAACGCTTGACCGGCTCTTGCCTTGCTCCTTCTGCAGATGAAAAGCTCTCCACCTGTTGGGATAAGAGCAGGTTTTACCTAATCCCCATGCACTAATGGCTTGTGAATCGGGATGGAGCCGGGGTAAGGACTCTGCTAAGGCTCCTGCAGGCCTCCAGGGGAGGTGGGGAAGGAGCTGAGACCTCGTCCCTGGTGAGGATGGCGATGGCTGGGAGCTGCTTGCGACCACTCACAGGAAGGATGAAGCATCGCTTGGGACCCACCACTGATTTGCTCATGGCTTTGGTTTTTTTCCCCCTATTTGCTTGATTTCAGTGACTCCAAGTCAGGCTCTTTGCCCACACACTGGGGAAGAGGAAAGCTCAAGGGAAGGAGCCCCCAGCTCCCTGGTTTTTAGAGGCAGGAGGTTCAGCTCCTGCCTTGCAAACTTCCCGGCTCATAAATCAGCCTGCAAAGAGCCGAGCCGGGAGGATGCAGCTGATGCGCCCGGGTTTGTTCCGTGCCAAACTGCTCTCTTTGCCCTTTTGTTTGCTAGCTGCCGAGGCACTTGGCGTACTGATGGGCTTGTTTTTAACTAATGACTGGCACTCACATTATCTCCCCGGCATTATCTCCTTCCCACTTTTCCCCTCTCCTTCCTAAAATAAACCGTCAATCACGGGCTTGTTTTCAGCACTGGGCTCCTGCTGCCTTTGGGATGGGATTCATCGCCCAAGTGCCAAGGGCAGGCGGGCTCTTAGAAAAGTGCAGGACAATAACCCGCCGCAGTGCTTCCCGCTGTGCAGTTATTGTCACTGCCAGCCCTATATTTTCTGCACGTGGTGGCTGGGAGCGGGCACAAAGCCCATAATAAACAGGTGATTGGGTACCGACCGGCACCAAATGTCAGCGAAAGAAAGGCAGCAATGCTAAAGAAGGGGTAAATGGAGCCATTCGTATTTTTTTTTTTCACACTATTTTTATTTATTGATCTATTTTTTTAAGAGTGTGGAGCCATTTGGCACCGGGCAGGTTTGCGTCTGACTTGTTTCCGCTCTCAGATGGAATGGGTTTCATCCCCCCGAAGGGCTGCCCCAGGGCTGTCCCAATGCTCTTACCATTTTGGGGTGACCGTCACCTCCCCTGTCCTTGTCGAGGCCACCCAGAGAGTGGCATCGCATCCCTGCTTTGGCATCTGCGATGCTGATGAGTGAACACCTGGGCGGCGGGTGCTTGGAGCAGAAGCCAGTGCTGGAGCCAGTCCTTTGAAATGTAATTAGCGCTGTATTAGCTAGAAGCAAAACTATCATTAATAGGGTCCTGACAGCCCGGGAGAGGGAGGTTTTGAGCAGGGAAGGAGGCTTTCCAGCGCTTGGCTGGCTCCACAGCAAAGCCCTGCCTGCCGGAGATCGCCCGGGGGCTTTTTGGCTGCCAGCATCACAGGGCTTTACCCCCTGGCTCCACGGAGGTTTGGGGAACATCAGGATAAAGACACATTTCCCGTCGGAGGGATGCTGAAACGGAGCCCTTCCCAGCCTGCAGACCACACATTTTGTCTCTTCTGCTGCCGGGAGCAAATCTCCATCTGCAAAACCCTTCTTGGCTGAAAGACTCAGTGTCCCGGAGGGCCAGAGAACGGAGCAGGGATTTCACTCCTCTCCTACCCAAACCTCTGTATAATTTCCCATTTATATAATGCCTTCAACAATATACTTTGGAAGGGAGGGCAGAGGGGATTAGCGGCGGTTATTCCAGCCCTGCTCCGCCTCCCTGGGCTTGCAGATAAATCCTGCTGCTGCATCCTATCAGCCCAGGCTGGGGAAATGGGAGCTGCGGCTTCCTCCGCTTTGCATGCACTTTTGTACCCGTTTGTTTCTTTGCAAAGTGATTTGGGCAACTTCGGTGCAGGGATGGGCAGGAGCAATCTGGAGGTGCCCCTCAGTGGGGCTTTGCTTTTCCCTGTAGGACCGAAGTGATGGGAGGGATGTGGGGTGATGGGGGGACGGGGCGGTGGCACTCAGGTGTGCTGCCGTCTGTGGAGATGCTTTTTTGGGGAGTTGCTTGGATAACACTGGCTGTGCTGGTAGCATCGCTGCTTTTGGTGGTGGGAGTGCTGGGAAAGGCTGCTCCCCAGGGGGTGTTTTGCCCTTGGTGCTGCTTGAAAGGAGGAAAATGATGTGAAAGGGGTGATTTCTGCTGGCGGTTGTGGTCATCATGGGAGGCAAGCGATGGCTCTGGGAGCCACTGGCTCCTCACAGGGGGCCAAGATGGGTCTTAAATGTGGGAGAGGGGCGAAAAGGCTTTGGCTTTGGAAAAGCACCGGGATCACCCCGGCTTTGAGGTGAGGTAGGGGTGTGGGTGAGCTGCGCTCCCCAGCGAGCCTTCTTTTGGGTGTTTTCTTTTGAAAAACGAAAACAAACGAACCAACAAAAAACCTGCTTTTGTCGGAAGCGGCTTTTTTCTGGAGGAGGATTGCAATGGCCAAGTGATTTCGGCTTCCAGCAGCAGCAGGAACATCCCAAGAGCCAGCAGCTGAATTTGGCTGTTTTTCTCGCTTCTCTCCCCACGTTGCATCGCAGAAGGATGCAGTGGCTCAGAGAGGGGCTGGAAGATTTGGGCAACACCACTGCGGCCAACACCTCAAAATGCATATGTGGAGGTGTTGGAGAGGGGGGTTTGCTCCATGATGGATGAACAATGCCGGCTGGACCTGATGGAGAGTCACCGTGTAACGGGGAAATACTGCTCCAGAAAGGATGCGGAAGATACATCTCCAGCAGGAGCAAGGCACTTCCACTGCCGGTTGGGATTCCAGACAGGCAATCGTTTGTGGAGAGAAAACTCCAGCTCTTCAGCTCCACGCAGGCTGCTGTCATCTTACAACTTGCTTATGTGCATGTAGAGATGAAATATTTTCCACAAGTGCTGGCAGAGGTGGCTCTTTTCAAACTATATCTGCGTCTTACTGCATTATTATGGCTGGGATTGGTGCTTTTTTTTCTTTTTTTTTTTTTTTTCTTTTTTCTTCTTTTTCATAAGTATTTCCAAATACTTCTTTAAGGAAGTATTTGGAAAGACTTATGTATGCAAACTGGCTGGAGATGGCTGGGTTTCCTTCTGACGGAGAGAGAATTTACTCCGCTGTAATTATAGCGGTGGCGTGGGAACGAAGCCGTGCTCAAGGAAGCCTGGTTTCCAAATTAAACCCCTCTGCTCGCAGAAATACATCTTCTTTTTTTTTTTTTTTTTTTTTTTTTTCAGCAGGAAAACACATCTGGGTGACTTTGGGATGGGGAATGGTTTTGCTGGGGCAGGATCTGGACATCAGGATGCGAGGGCTGCCCATGCCTCTGGGTTTTCCCAGTGCACCACGGCTGCTTTGTACCGTTTGTTTGCACAGACCCCCCCCTGCCTCCCACCCCCTGATCTGCTAAAAGCTTCCTGCTGTGAGAAAACAACCCAACTCTTTAAAATTTAAAAGGCTTATTTAAACAATGTTATCTCTCTTGGAAGGGAGAGAGCATATTGAATGGTTATATTTAGTGGTCGGTGTAGGACAAAGCAGATGCGGAGAGATTTTTAACACGGGGATGTTAATCACTTATGCCACACTGCCTGGGAGCTGTGGGTATATGCATTGGTGTATAAATATATGCAGCACACCCGTGAGGATGAGGATGGGAGAAGCAGGGGGTGCACGCTGGCTGGGCATGACTTGAGCATCCTTCCTTGATCGTCTTTTCACCTTTTTCCACCCCAAAAGGCAGCTGGACGAAGCAGTGTGTCTCCATCTCCATCCCCAAAATGCGCAGCAGGATGGGGATGCTCTGGGTAGGCAGGGGGGTGACGGCAGGATGCACAACCCCAGCCTTTCTGCCCCCAGATGGGACTGGGATGGGAAGCAGAGCATTTTACAGGCTTGCAAATGGGCTGTTTAACAAATCCTGCTGTCCTCTCCCTGCCAGCGAGCTGCGAGGAAAGCCTACCGCATTACCGAGCCTCTATTACCCACCCTCGTGGGAGCACTGAATTAAAGGAAATATTTTATGATCCTACGCTTCGTTATGTTTTATTAAAAGCAGAGCATCGGCCTCCCCTGCCACATTCATCAGATCAGAGGCTCTGTTGTTTTTTTTTCCTCCTCCCAAGCTTTCGCTGCTCTTGCTGCTGTTTCCGAAGTAGCCAGTTTGCTCTCGTGGCGGAGCAGGGAAGTCTGAACCAGGGGAAAATGGGCAGTTGGGGTTATCTGTGGAGGCCCCATTTCCAAATTGCTTGGGGATGTGGAGTTGTGATGCAGAATTAAGGGATGGAGGTGGGAAAAGTGGAGACAAATGCAGGTTGCAGGGAGGTGTGGAGGTGTTTGAGGTATAGCTGGGGACCGGCACGGCCCTGTGAGCCCTCAGGATGCCCCATGGAAAAGGTGCTTGGAAAAGCCTCCCCACATACAGCACCTTTCCTCCATCTCAGGGCAACCAATCCCACGCTGGGAGGACTGACGGTCTGTTGCAGATTTTGGGGGAAAGACCCCAAAAACGCAAACACTCGCCTTGCAGAGCTGAAGTATCCCTAGCAAGCAGGGCTGGGAGTTTGCCTTATCAGTCCTGTAGATCGGCAGTGAAAAGCCAGCCAAATAATGATAGTCAAGCATATCTGGAAGCAGTCAGGAGACAGAAAGGTATTAATTAGCAGTTATTTCTCAACGGAGCGGAGATGGATAGGGATTAAGGTAACAGCCATGTGCATCCTTTCCGTAGCGGCGGCGAAGCGCCGGTAAATCAGCGTTATGAATCGGTGCTGTAAGAGGGAGATATGTTTTAATCTTATTAGCGGCGCGGCATTACTGGGAGAGCAAAGGGATTATTAATCACGGAGCGCAAATCGGGGAGAAGAGGGTGGCTTCAAATTAGCAATCCAGCTTTGTGCAGAGAGTGCCGAGAGGGGTGTCGGAGATGGAGAAGAACAGGCATCAGATAGGGGCTGAGGGGATGGGAGGATGCCAAGGAAAAGGGCAAAAAGCCCCCAGCAAGAGATGAGGGTGATGCTGGGGCTGTCCCCTGGGGTGATTCAGTGTTTTTTGCAGGGAAAAAGCAGCCCAGCTTGGGGGAGAAGGAGCCTCAATTCAGAGCTGTTGGAAGAACAGGATCATTGCTGCTCTTCCTGCTGGTTTGGGGTCTGGCTGCCATCCCCCTCCGGGAAATTGGGGCCAACCTCTTGGTGGGAAGGTGGCAGGGGGCAGGGGGAGCTTGGCTGTGTGTGTGGGGCTGGGTGAGGGATGGAGGGTGGACCCTGCACTGGGACTGTACCAGGACCTGTGAGGGTACCAACACTGGAGATCCCTGGGGATCGCGCCTAGGATAACGCAGGACCTACAGGCATCCGTCCCATCCTGCCACCCCTCATCCAGCCTTTGGGGGTCCAGGCTTTGGGGGTTTGGAAGCACTTTGCACTTCTGCCCAGCACCAGGCTTTATTTTCCCCTTTTCTATGCCCGAGGTTATGCCCTTGGTAAAAGTTCAGAAGACGGAAAAAAAAAAAAAGTAGTATTTTTTTATTATTTGATAATAATAATAATAATAAAAACAACCCTTCCCAGTTAGAGCGTGCAGGAATTGATGGCGTGGGCAGAGCTTACAGACGGCAGGCAGCAGGGAGCAGGCAGTGGACAGCTCCCTCATTTGTCACCAATCACAAGTCCGGGATAATTGGATTGCCTGCAAATAGAGAAAGAAAGAAGCAAATTCATCATCTTGCTCCCAGTTACCTCCTTCTCCTCGGCCGGCTTGGTGCTGGCGCAGCAAAAACCCTTGTTGGGACTCATAATGTGGGGGGAAACCTGACAGCAGCATCCAGACCTAAATCCTCATCCCTGCTCTTCAGGAAAATTAATTTTCCCCCTTCTGCCCATCCCAAACCTCTATTTTTCCCACTGAAGTTGGACAAGGAGAAGGTTTAGGGAGGATTTTGGTGTTTCAGATGTCAAATTTCAAAATTGCACTCTTCTGAGAAATAGAGCTTGTTTCTAGTAATTCCCTTTTGGTACTCGCATTTCTCTCTCTCTCTCTCTTTTTTTTTTCTTTTATTTTCTTTTCTTGATCTCAGATGGTTTTGTAAAGCAGTGGATCTTGCCCTCCCTCTGTCAAATGGGGAAACTGAGGCACAGGTGGGACTTGCTTCAAAAGGCACGCTTTGAGCTGCTTCCAGCTCTGCTAATTAGCTCGGGCTGGGATTATGCTTGAGCCTAGATTAACAAAGTGAGCTATGGTTTCAAATAATTAGCTCCTGGTGTCATAATCCTCACCCCGATGCAGGGCAAAGCAGCAAAGTGACCTGCTGCTCCAGCAGACTCTCCCCACTTCACACACACAAAAAAAAAAAAAAAAGAGGATTGGGCTCTGCTGGGGACTTGGGAACATTTTCCCTAGGTTTCAGCATCTTTAACACATCATGCTTTGTTTGGAGCTTTAACAAACTGGGTTGGATACAAATAATTTTTTTTTTTCCTGTTGTGCTGGTGGTGTTTCCCAATGAGTTGAGTCTACCGGGAGGTTTTGGCTCAGTGGTTTTTTTGGTGCTGGATGGAGACAAGACCCTGAGCCTGGTCCAGCCCTGGGGGATGCTCAGGGACAGCAACCGCACCCAGGAATTGCATCTCCCTGATGCAAAACCAGGGAGAGAGCAGAGGTGTGAGAAGGGGGCGACCAATGAGATGAAAAGCAGAGGAAAAGGGGGGAAAAAAGCATATCCAATTCTTTGCAGAGCAGGCTGGGATTATGATCTGCATTCTCCTTCTCTTACAACTC
This sequence comes from Aythya marila, assembly GCF_965140915.1. NCBI lineage: Eukaryota > Metazoa > Chordata > Aves > Anseriformes > Anatidae > Aythya > Aythya marila. The sequence continues at coordinate 7,134,024 of NC_139062.1, read as the reverse complement.
AATTCTGGATTAAACCCTGCATCTGCGCCAGGGGTCAGGGAGGGGAAGATTTGCTGTGCAGTGAGTGGAGATCAGATCTGCCAGCCTCGCTGTGGTGCTGCTAGGTTAAAACTAACTAAAAAGCAAAGGGGTTGTGAGATTTTAGCATGCACAAACCTGGAGGAGGCAGCTAAGGCTGCAGGGCAGCCAGGTGTCCTGGTCCCGAGCATCAGCCTGCATCATGCCCAGGCGTCAGGGAGGCTCCATGCACTATTGCGAAGGGTTTTGGGGTGGTTTTGGGGTGTTCTCAGTCTGTGGTGCTCCATCACCGGTTGGGCAAGGTGCCATCCTGCTCTCTCACAAAAGGCTCGACTGGAAATACAATGTGAAAATGCCATGGAAATAAATGCAAAGTACTGCATTGCAAGGGAGGAAAGGTCCTCACTGCATGCTGCAGCATGTGGGAGAGCTGGTAAAGTACTAATGGGGTAAAATAAAAACGGATCTTTTTTTTTTTCTTTCTTTTTTTTAGCAAATCTAGAGGTTAATTAGGATCTGCAATGAGGTGCTATTACAAAAAGGAAAAAGGCAATCTCTTCTGGGAGTTATTAGCAGAAGTGGTGCACAGGAGGGAATTATCCCTCTGCAATCGAGGCCAGCGGGGTGGCAGCACTTTGGGGCACGATGCTTTAAGGAAAAGAGAGCTGACAGGGAGGCGAGCCACAGGGAAGCGAGAAATCCTGCAGAAACTGGGTTTGCCTGACTAGGGATGGGGAAAATTGGGGCAGGAGGGGAGGGACAGGCATTTACAACCAGTGCAGTTTGCCTGGAAAGAGTGTCCTTGCCAAGACAGGTGGAATTTCTCACCCGTTGCACCTAGCCTGATTTTGCCAAAATCTGGCATCTTTAGGTCATGGGGTGGAAATAAAGTTGGCGTGCAAGCAAACTCATTTTGTTTCAGAAGAATCTGCCTTAAATTGCTTGTGTGTGGTTTCTCAAACAGCACGAATAGCAATCAGCCCCGATTTGCATATATGCATACATGCAAACGAAGAGCACAATCTCCATTTTAAAAATGGGGCATCTGGGGCCCTGGCTGACCTAGGCACACTTTGGGTTTTGGTTTTGGCACTGGCAGCTGCTTGCTGGCAAGAGGCTGAGAGGTGCAGGCATTCCTCCAAATCACTGGCACCGATGGGTTTGGGGGAATTTTGACTCTGCCAGGCTCCATTTCCCTCCCCTCCTGGACCAAGATGTCACTGAGGACTCTGAAAACTCAGAAAAGCAGTCATGATCTCCAAATCCCCTGTAAATGGGGATAAAGGAACAAGAGCAACAAGCAACATCCAACCCTTCCAAAATCCCAAACCTAACAACCCATCGCAGGTCGTGGCCACCAATTTCAGCATCACGCCAGCAGCAATAAACCACTTCAGCACGGCACTAAAACACTGTATTTTAATGGCAAAACCAGAAGTGTGAAGATGCGGCAGTAAAGCACGCCCCTGCTACCCCAGCATCATTACGAGATGAGGCGTGCGTCGTATGCCGATGGCTTTAGGGCGATGTGCTGAGCACGCCGGTGGCGGGGGAAGAAATGATAAATAAAACTTTACTGCGCTAGAGTAAATGCTGCTAAACATACTTCACGTCTGCACGGTGGCAAGAGATAAATATTCAATCTATAATTTATTTACATGGCTTCTCAGCCTGCGCAGTAGGGTCTGGTAGCAGCTAATAAAATACAATATATCACGAAGACTTATCAATGCAGCAAACACGACCCTGCTGATAATTCTCATGGGGTGATGAGACTCATCTTCTCCACATTGGCTGCTCTCCTTTGGGTTTGATTTATGGGTTTTGGGGCTCAGCAGGTGTTTACAAGTGGTTTTGGTTGGGTTTCTGGTCGTTATGGGTGTGCACATGAAAAAACGCTCATTGAAGAGTAATCTCAGCATGCAACCCATGGGGATGTTGAAATATTTCCCAAATGGATGATATTTCCCAATCATGCCAGTAAGATAACCCCAAAACCGTGCGGCTCCTGGTTGTCCTCTGCCTATTGCTCTCCTCCGAGCCTCACTTTTCTTGTGTTATCTTCCAAAATTGGCACTTTTCCACCATTTGGAGCCTCTCTCATTTTGTGATGGGTGCATTTGGCTTTGCGGTGGCTCAGCTCTCCCCAGGGCTGCTGCAGGTCGGGGTGGGCAGGATGCTGCTCTCGGCTTTCTGCCTGCAGGATTTCCACCATCAGCATTGCACCTCAGAGTTTCTCTCTGGCAAATTGCCTGATTTTGTATAGGGATCTATCTGTCGGGCATCCAAATGGAGCATCCAAGGTCACCCTGGGTGTCGTAGCAGCGCTTGGGCTTGCTCTGGCCGATCACCTGTCTGTTTTGCCAAACTTCCTCAAAACTTCCCATTTTTTCCTCTTTGTTCTGTTGCTTACCACACGCTGGGTTGCGTTGCACAAGACAGCCGTACGTCCTGCTGTCTCCGGAGCGAAAACCCATAACCCGCCCGTGGGAATGACCGATTTCCCGGGGCTTTTACACAAACATCTCGCTTGACGGAGATGTAGTACAAGTGCTAACTCAGTGCCGCGAGTGAAAGAGCCGAGCGAGAAATGGGCTTTCTCATACTGTGCTCCGGTGAGCTGGAACAGCCTTGCTGATGAGCCTTGGCTGGAGAGGCGCGATGAAGACGTTAAGGCAGGTTTTGTTTCTGTCCGCGCACAAGGCGTGTAGCTGCTGGGGATGGCTCTATCTGACGTGGATTTGTCTGTGGGGAGGCACACGCCGGAGGTGACAACAGGCTTGTAAAAAGCAGGCGTTTGCATCCATTTTATTAGCTGGCACCTGGTGAAGGATGGAGCTGGTGTTTGAATAGTCGGTAGTAGGGGAACAGGAGAGGCAGAGGTGGAAATGATGGGAGGAGGTGGAGAAGGGGCAGAAAATGGACACTGGGGAGGGAGAAGACCCCGCAGCTTCCCTAGTTTCCCAAGTCCCAAATCACCCATTGCATTTGCATGCCCAAAGTGGCCCAAACCCCCTTTTCTGTGGCCAAGCTCATTTACTGCCAGAAGACACAGCCTGAAGGATAGGGAAGTGCTGAAGCAGATGGAAGGATGCCGAGTCCTTGAACCTCATTTATAACTTCCCTCTGGGCACGACGGAGGGGGCTGGCACTGCCTGGTGCCTCAGCCAAGCTGGTTTGGGGGCAATAAGGCTGCGTTGCAGAGACTGCTCCCTGTCTGCACCGTGAGGAGCACCTCTTGCTTGGTCCAGGGCTGTCTTCAGAAATTCAGGCCTTGAGACACGAATGACTTTTTCTTCAGACCCTTTCTCGCACATCCTTGCCCATGCTGAGGTTGTGCTGATATGGATAAAAATCTACCCAAAGTGTTCACAGGAGTTTTTTTTTGCCCAGCATAACCTATTTTAAGCCTTGCTTTTAATTTCTCTACAGCCTGTGCTGGTGCTGTGCCATCCCGGGCTTGGCTATGGGCACTGGTATGCTAGATCCAGTCTGTACCCATAAGAATGTAAAAAGGGCTGCAGTGTTCATAATGAGGCCAAAACTGGTCTAAAATTCTTAAGGTGTGTTGGTGTAACGTTTTAGGAAGCCCTGGTGTGATTGCACAGTGTTGGAGGTGTTCTCCGTGATGCTAGGACTGGCTGCACTCCGGTGGTGTTTGGGGTTTGGATACCATGGCACAGCACGACATAAAGCTTTACTTGTTGGTTTGGGGGTTTGGGTGGGTTTTATTTTTTGTCTAGGATTTTTATTTTATTTTTTTTTTCTGGAAGAAATGCAAGATTTAAAGAAAAAATTAAAAAGAAAGGAAGAAAGCTGTGAGCAGTATTCAAAAGTCCCGTCTCAGTTGGGTTTTGGAAACAACGTTGGAAATAGTTGTAAGTTTTGTGTTTTTTTTTTGCATTATACACTATTCGGAGTGTGATACGGTGATAAAAATCTGACTGGCAGAGCTTAAAAAGAAAACATTGGTTTCTAGAGTTTGCAAAGATTTTAATCATGAAATCCTAATTGAAGCAGACCCCTTAGGGTCTGTCTGTCCCCAGCAACCCTAATGAAGGGTCCCTCTATAACTGATGACGCCAGTGCCCTGCCTTTAGTGGTTTTCTCAGTTAATCTTGGTTTAAAAGGGGTTGAAAGGCCAAACCAGCCACGCTCAATCAATGTATCGATTAAAATTATTGATTAAAATTACAAAGAGCTAACAAGACACGAGATACATCCGTAGGATGGAGGCAGCTTGGCGTAGAGTTCAAAGTGCCTACTGCATCCTACTTCATCAGAGAAAAATATTCTGTGTTTGCTCTATATACATTCTCCCTGGCTCTACCATAGATAAGGATTTAGGTTCTGGTGTGGTCCAGCAACCCCCATAAAGAATAATTAGTGGTGCAGCTGCAAAGTGCTTCCTCCTGCTTATGCAAATGGGTGAGGTAAGAGGCATCTAATTAAATGTTTGTACTTTAATACACTGCGGTGTGAAGGAAGATGAATTTTAATTACCGGCTCTTTAATTGTTTGGTCGGCCTGTTAATATCCTATTTACACAGCATTAATACAATTTGCTCTCTGCCAGCAGGGCTCTTCCTTGCGGCAGGAGTGAGGTTTTTCCTCGTGCTCTGGGTGGCCTGGTGACGACAGCTCTCGTGGTTTTATTGCGTGAATAAAGAAAATAAATATAGCTCAAATAAAGAAAAAATAGATTTTGCAAAATGCAGCACATTATTTGGGTGGGCAGCAGTGGGTTTTAGGGATGCTAAGCCCTGTTGGTATTTGTCTTTTGTTTTTTTTTTGTAAGGGAAACCTGGAAATTTAAGTAAAACTCATGCACAGCAGCCAGATCATCCCTTTAGGAACGTGAACGGGCTCCCCCCAGCCTCCTTTTTCCTTAGCAAAAGGACCGTCTCCTTTGGATGCATGACACTGCCTCCATCTGTCACATCCAATTTCACTCGCTGATGTTAAACCTGTGTTAAAATACTTTTTCCTCCATTTCAGTGGAAAAAAAAAAAAAAAAAGGAAGAAAAAAAAAAGAAAGGAAATCAGTGCGGCAGCTTGCCAGGAGGAAAAGCTCAAGATTCAGTAAAATTTGGCTACTCTGTACTGGGACAGATGCAGGTCCTTCACCAATTCTTGCCCCTCGCAGCCCTCCTGGGTTGGCAGGGAGAGGCAGCAACACATTATAATTGTAAATTGCCTGGGAAGATCATAAATAAGGCATCACTGGAGCTGGAGCCGGGGAGAGAGGGAGAAAGTATTTTGCTGTGCTCACAGGAACGGGAGCAACTGCTGGCATTTAATCTTTAATGAACAAGATGTTGCGAAGTGCTGCAAGTAAAAGCACGTTTGCTTAATGCTCCTCAGCGCTGGCCCTGGCACCGTGTGACATCCACATTGCGGGGCTTTGTGCGTGGCCATGGAGCCTTCGGCCTCACCTCATGCGCCAGCATCCTCCCCTTGTGCCAGCCGTCATCTTCCTCTGCTTGAGAGTGGGGAGCAGGATTGCCCCCTGCTTGTTTGGGGGCATTGCGAGCCTTTAGCATCCTAGGTGGCTCTTTTGCAAGGGGCAAGGTGCCTCCTCCTCCGGCAGCCACTGCCTTAAATCCTCTAAAACCCTCTGCAAACCGGGGCTGTGCACCTGGCGGATTTCCTTGCGCTCGCTGCTGGGTGCCAGCGTGCTGCTGAAGAAACCCAGGAGGGCAAAATTGCAGAGAATAACAAAAAGGCCAAGGAGAGAAAGAGCAGGGGCCGGGCTGGCATCACTTTAAAAGCCAGTGAGAGGAAAGGTGAGGAGCAGAGACAAAAGGCTGGAGGAAATGAGAAAGGCCAAAGCTCAAATCGAAGCAGGGAGATGCCAGAGTCAAAGGAAGAGAAAAAAACAGCAGGAAGCAGAGGGAGCAAAAGGAGGAAAAATGATGCAGAGGAGCCCTGCGTGGGCTGGGGGTCAGGGGGCCGGTCACTTTTTTCCCCTTCCTCCCTGCATTTGCACCCCAAAATATGCTCCCAGCCCCGGTTTGAAGGTGCAAGTGGCAGAAGCTGGTGGAGGGCTCGGTGTGAATTATGCATGAGCCCTGCTAATCACGCACTGATTAAAACGGGGATGTGTTAATAATACCTCGGCCTGCTGCCTCCGCGCAGGGGGACGTGTTGGCACCCGAGGGGTGAGGGAGACATGGCGGGGACAGACGAAGGGACAAAACCCATTGCTGATTTGGCGTTCACTTTTGGGGGACACGCCACCAGGTGAGAAACGGGTAAACGGGCAGGGCACGGGAGCACCGAGCGGTGGTCATAGACTCACAATTGCTTGAGATGTGGCTTAAAACCAGCTGGTGAGGACGTGGAGGGCTGGCAGCGCTGCAGGACCTGCTGAAATCTCCATCACCCCAAGACTTCGGAGCACATCGGCGCTGGCGGCCGCCCACACCCTGCGTTCGCACGGCCGGGGTGAAACCTGCCTCCTCCCTTGCAGCCATTCAGTAATTGAAAGCTCTGAGCATGTTACAATGTGCTGCTTTTATTAATGTGTCACTCCTGATTTAAAAGGACATTTCACTTATCTCTCCCTTCCCCCTCCCTTTTTTTTTTTTTTTTTTTTTTAACTGGATGTCGCAAGAATTCCCACTGCTCGCTATCAAAAATACTCTTTTTTTTTTTTTTTTTTTTTTTTCCTCAGGGATGCGATCTAATCAGAGGGCTGCATCTCCATAGGTCAGAATCTAATCAGAGGGTGGCATGGCACATCGTTGGCTCTGAAATATGTCTTATTTTAAAAGAGCAAAGGGGAAGGAGAGGAGCTTCGGGATCGGGAGCTGCTCGCAGGTGGTGGCAGACGCCGATAGCGCAGCGGCTGGTGGAGTTGTAGGGCCAGGCTCCTGTCCATGCACAAACGGGGTGCTCAGCCCTGCTGACAGTGCTTTCATATTAAGTGGTGCCCAACGCTGCTCTTCTTCCATGCCAATAAAAAAAAAATCCCAAGTAGACACCAATGCGGGGCTTTCTGCACTGTTTCCACATGGGGTGGGTTCAGCCCCCGCTGCTGGGGAGGGAAGGGAGAGGCGCTGGTGGGGTTTTGCATTGAAACCTGGCAACATCAAGGGTATGGATAGCGTGCAGTCCTTCCGTTTTCAGGAACAAAAAGGGAAAATTTGGACCAGAAAGGAAGTGTAGACCAATGGATTTAGCTCATTTTTTTTTTTATTTATTTTTTTTTTTTCCCCTGTTCTCCTCCTCCCCCTGCTCTTCCAGCTGAAGAACAAACTTCCCAAATAGGAAGAGCATCTTGCACAGCTCAATTTTAGTCTGAAATCAGGTGGTGTTAGGCTGCGGGAACCCCTCTGAACCAAGGTGGCTGCTGCCTCGGGACCCTCCTGTGCCCTCAGTACTGCGACTCTCCCAGCAGAGCCCTGGAAGAGGAAGGGCCAATTTTCTTTACTTAAAGTTGCACTTGAGCAGGTGATGGGGGCAAACCCCGCTGCTGGAGCTGGGATGGTGCCTGCTGTCATTGCAGCCTGATGAGAGCATCTCCTGCCCTAAATGGCATTTTGGGGAGCAAAAAATCAGAGCAGAATCCATCCAGCTAATAGTTGGCCTGAGCATGGTAAAACAAGCGAAGAGACGGGCTTTAGACTGCAAAAAGCCTTTTTTCAGCATTTCTGTGCTCTATTGAAGTGTTGGCTGTGATGTCTTAGAAAGTTCGATTATCACCTAGGGAGAAAATTCTTGCTGGGGCATTGCTGGGGAGCACCGTCCCCGGGATCCTGCAAGTGCCCGCTGTGAAGCACTTGGCTTTATTCTGCGTTTTTTTACCGCCACTTTTGGAAATGCCACGCTTCTCAAGTCAAAAATGTGTTGGGAGGGTGCCAACAGTGCCACTCTGCAGTCCCCCACCCTTGGAAAGCAAGGCGAAGGGGAGACGAGCACCAAGATTCACAAGCATCACCGCCGATGACAAGTACCCTTTTAAGAAACCCAATTAGCAGCAAACTGCAATATGCCAGGATGGCAAAGACCCATCTTGGTATCTTTTTTTCCTGCCAGCAAAAGGTACGGGGAGAGGGGTGGTGAGCAAGCCGAAATCAAAGCTGGCATCAGCATCACAGCTCCGGTGTCTTGCCAAGAAGGGGCCGGGACATTACATAGGAGATTTCTGTGGGGACACACATCAAATGCATGAAACCAGCAGGTTTTGGATGGGTCCATCTGTATTTCTGCTTTTTTCTTTTTTTTTTTTTTTTTTTTTTCTTCAGTGCCTGGCTTTATTTTCCCTGCTCTTTCCCTCTACACATGTACTTAGCATCTGGGGGGCAGACTCCTCTAGGGACTGAACATCTGCTTCTCCTTGCTCGCCTCCCTCACACTTGTGCTCTTCCCTTCCTTCTTTTCACCATCTTCCTTCTGGTGGGCTTTCACTCTGAATTCGGCATCTGCTCCTTTTTAAGCATGCGGGGTCCCGGCCCCCACAACACCAGTGCAAGAAAGCAGGAGGCTGCAAAGAAACCAGAGCTTTGGCGTTGCAAAGTGCAAACGAATCCCACGGCGATGCGCTGTTATTTTTGAGGTGCAGATATCCTCCCAGCAGTGCCAAGCCTGAATTACCTGTGCTGATGCTTGCACGTTGGGCACTTTTTTGGATGCTGTTGGTCCAACCCTGAAGGAGCAACCCTGTGATGGCTGCGTTTGGATTTGGGGTTTGGAAATCGGTTTTGAGCAAGGGGAGAGGTGAGAGCTGAGTGGCTGTAGCCTGGCTGACCTCTCCAAGCAGCGCTTCGGCAGCACATGGAGGGTGACAACGAAAAAAATAGAAACCAATTCAGACTTTTGGAGCCATTTGGGGGTGTGTCTGCGGGGGAAGCAGACCCCAGTGCAGGGATTTGGGTGGGGATGCTCTGGCTTTGCAGCACCATGCACAGGAGCAGGGCTGCAGGCGATGCAAAGCAGCAGCTTTTGGCTCTGCCGCTCTGCAGTGCATTTTCTCCCCTGTGCCTCAGTTTACCCCCTGAAAAAACAGGCAGAGCAAGGCCACGGGGATCGCCTTCAAGCACCAGAGCCAAGCTGGGACTTCTGCATTTTTATGACATGCAGGCACTGGGCAAAATGAAGCCTTAACTCTGTCTTTGTCACCTGTCACTTAACTCCACTGCCGCCAGCTTGATTTGATGGCCCAGTTGATCCACACGGGGGGCAGGAGGGAGCCACAATCCAGCCCGGAGGCTCCCCACATTTGTTGACACACAGGCAGAGCTTTTCCAGGCATGGAGCATAGCCAAGGCGTGGATCCGTCCCTGATTTCATTTTGGAGCTGCACGGGGAGGATGCGCCCTGCTTTGTCCCAATCCCCCCGCTGCTTTTGTGCCTGTTGCTCTTTTTGCAAATATCAAAAGTGAAGCGTGGAAGGCGGGGATGCGCCTGCAGAGACCTTGTGTGACCCTTCCACATCCCTCCTCCTCTTCCCTCTCCTCCTCCTCTCCCGTCTCTGCCAACCACGGCTGTCTCTTGCAATGGATGTGGTGCATGTAATTCAGCAGGAGCGTGTGCTGTGCTGGCAGCCACGGCAGCAGAAAGGAATTAATCCCTGCTTTTGCTTGCTAAAATAAACCCCGGCCAGGCGAAGAGCCGGTCTGGATCATCGTGAGAGCTGGTTCTGAATGACTGTGGCTTTCTGCGGTGGTTTGGGTTATGTCCAGCAAAGGGGGGAGGCTTCAGGTGGTGGTTGCAAAAGTGCAGATTCAAAACAAGCCTTGCTTTTGGTGGTGGGAGGCAGCTCGCCACCCACAGAGCCCAAATCATCCATCGATGGCCAAGAGCATCTGATGGGATGCTTCTCCTCCCTGATTCATGTGAAATTACAGAAGCAGGCCTTGCTCTGCACTATTTCAGGGCTGGAAACAGCCCCTGATGCAGCCATCATCTCCTGTGCACACACTGCGCGTGCTCAAAGCAATCCCCACCACCACCAGAAAGCCCCCGTTTCTCCCAAATTTCCACGCAACCGCCTGGTTGCAGCAGCCAGGCTCCAGCACTGCTTTTGCATGTCGGGGGCTGGAAAAGCAATGCAAAGAGGGCTTTGGTTTTGTGTTGTTTTTTTTTTTTTTTTGGTTGTGCCAGGCCATATCACAGGCAGGTGTGTGTGCCGTGTAAAACCTCCAGTAAGTTGTTTTACAAACGGCACAAGCCTCCAGGTGCTGGCCGGTGCAGTGAGGTGATAAAATCGCTGGTCCCTGTTTCAGGCATCCTCTGCCAAGGAGTTTCGGTTCCTGCACCACATCCTGCACCGCTCATGGTGATTTCCAAACCTGCTCCTTGTTTTCCCACCTGATACAAGCAGCTGTTCGAAAAAATAAAATTAAATAAAAGGATTTTTGCGGTGGATTAGAGGCAGTTTCAGGATGCCCTGGTTGGAGACGATGTCAAATGATGCTAAATGAAGGCTCGGATCCACAGGGCTGTCAATCTGGCATTTTCCAGCAGCTGGAGGAAGTACAGGACAATAAAAATTAAATGTAGTCACCTGCCCTCCTGACCCCGGCTGCTCCACACTCCCGCAATAGGTTTGCAGCAAATGGAGGGGAAGAAGCAAGATGGGGAAAGGGAATGGGGAGAAACCTGGCAGATGGAGCCATCTGTGCCAGCAAGCCATTCTCAGGGCTTGCACGGGGTCAGAGCTTTGTGCACGGGTCAGTGCCAGCCTCCAGGTCCAGGCTGGCTTCAGGCACGTGTGGGCAGGTTGGGCTGTGGTGCAGAGCTGGGGAGAAAAGTGGCAAAAGGGTTGCCCCTTGTGTTTTGGTGCCATAAGCTGGTAAATAAGGTCGGGAAGGTTTTTTTTTCCAGCTGGTACCTTTTTTGGTGCATTGGGAGCAGCCAAAATGCCTCGCTGCAAGGGGCAAGGTGCCACGCAGGCAGGCTCACACACGAGGATGGAAGCAACGTCTGCTCCTCAGTGCAGAGCTGTTCCTGCCCCAATACCACTTGAGCAAAGCTCTTTAACCCTTTGCTGCGTCCTTTCCCAGCAGCTCACGTCCTTTTTTTCTCCCTTTTAATCTCTTCCAGCCTACCTGACGGTCAGCATTGAGCCGCTGCCGCCCGTGGTGGTGGGAGACGCCGTGACGCTGAAATGCAACTTCAAGACGGACGGGAAGATGCGGGAGATCGTCTGGTACCGGGTAAGCGGCGCCTGTCCCCTGCCCTTGGGGACAGGGACATGAAGCCAGCCGGCTGCTTCCCTCCTGCGTGACATAAGGTCAAGGCTGGATGACGGAGAGAAACCCAGCCAGCGTCTCTCTCGATGATGGGAATATCGATTCTGCTGCCGCCCCGCTGTCCTTGCACAAAAGCCAATGAGGCGGGCGGCTGGGCTCTGAAAAGCCAGGAAGGGAGGTGGAAAATGGCTTTGCAATCATCCCGAGGCTTTTTGGTGTGTTTCCTGGGTGGGTTCGGTGCTTGCTGGCTCAGTTCGGTGCGTGGGGTTGCTGCAGAGGGGCCGTGGTTGGGTTTCAGAGCTGGGGCTCAGATCAGCTCCACCGAGCAAAAAGGATTTTCAAGCTGAGGGGAAAATGCTGCACAATCAGGGGCGGTTTTCACACTGGGTGGGAAATGGTGCAAAATTGAGGGCGTTTGGTGCTCAGGGAATAGTCCTGGGCTTTTCCGTGCTGAGCCTCTCCATAAAGCTTTTCCCTTTCCTATCTCTGCCTGCTGTCCCTAAAACAGCCACCCGGGGAGGATGCTGGTCTGTGGGTGTGTAGCATCAGCTTTTATATGGGGAGGGGGAATTTGGGCGCTGTAGTTTCCCCCTGCATCAGCATTACCCCATCTGCACCAAGCCTGCAGAAGCCTCCGATACAAAGGTCCAGGGCAATATTTTTGGCTTCCTCCAAGGGAATTGCAGGATACCAACCAACAGCAAGGAAAAAAAAAAAAAAGTGGGTTGAGCAGAGAAAAGTTAGAAGTTTTGCAGGAGATGAAGACTCAGCTCTTTGGTTTGCTCACAGAGGAGGCAAAGAAGCAGCTAATGGGGCTGGTGGTTTCGGATGAAAGGACCGTCCTTCGCTGCAGGATGTTTTTTCTTGTTCCTACCGTGTTGTTTCTGCTCCCCAAATGATGAATTTCTGTGCCTTAAAGCTCTTCTTCACAGCCAGCGAGGTTTATAAATAGGGAATGTTGCCTCTGTACTGATGTATATTCAGTTGCCTGCGCACGGTGTGTGTGTTTCCATTGAGTCCTGGCTGCTGTTTGCTATAAATACATGTGTTTAGGAGTGTAGGATGCATAATTGGAAAAAATATTGAATTACAAAGCAAAAACCGTCCCATCCCCCAAAATGCAACTTTCATCTCCCCCTCGTTTTGGGGAGGAAGAGGCTTTTTTGCATAGTGCCATCTCCACCAGGTTTTTGCTTCCCTTTTCCACTCGGTAATATTGGATTAACCCACTTTCTCGCGAGCTGGGGCTGGATTTGCCTAATCCCCCTGTGCGGAGGCACGCTCGAGCCCTCAACGAGGGGATGACGTGCTGGAGCAGCCAAGCAAACTGTGCTTGGGGAAGCCACGGAGAGAGTGGGAGGGAAAAAAAATAACCCAGCTTTTATTTTTATCTCTGCAAATCCCCCTTTCTTCCAGGTTTTTTGCCTTCCTTGCCTATTTTCCCTCATTTCCCAGGGCGCTTGCTGCATTCAGAAAGTTGTGTTTTGTGTTTGTTTTTTTTTTTACAGGAACATCTTCGAATTTACCAAATTTCTGTTTCTTGTACTAAAGGGCATGACACCAGGGCACATCACTTCTCCCTGTCCTGTAGCCAGAGCCTCAATGGGCATCACAATATGGGGGTAACAGCCCTGGACCCCCCGGCTGTTTTGGGGACACTGGGCATCGTGGCTGCCTGCTGCACCACCACTGCTTTGCAGCAGCAGCTCACCCCCCTCCTGATTTTGATGCTTTTTCCCCTTTCTCCCCTGTTTTGTCTCACAGACTTCTGCAGCTGCCCTAATCCCCATCCCTAATCTCCCTGTGCAGGAAGGTGACGGATGATGGGCAAGCTGGGCTGGAGGTGCTGGGGCTGTGGAGTTATATTTACACCATTTGTAAATCATCCTGACAGTGCTTTTGTGCGTGGCACCGGAGCAGTCATGCAGGGCAGCGCCGAGACTCGTGGGGGCTCTGGTTTGCCTCGTTTTATTTTAAAGGAAGCAGAAAGAGCTCGTCGACTTCAAGATGCAAAGCTTCTCCAGAGGTGTACGTGGCATGCATGGGGGGTGAGGCAAAAGCGGGGCAAACTCAATGGCAGCATCTTGGTGTAGAGCACTGGGGTGTGTGCATAGCCCCTGGGGGGGCATGCAGAAGGGGGTTTGTCCCTCACCACAAGCTGCTACTCTGGGTTGATTGAAATGCAGAAGGCTGGAGGAGAACATATGGACTGTGGCACCTGGGATGAGCAAAGGACACAGCATGCAGGGGAAGGAGCATGGACCCAGGCAGCTTCTCTATGGAAAAACAGGAACATGTGCTGTCTGCAGAGGTGTTAATTAATATCCAAACTCCCCCCCTGTGTCCTCCACGGTGAATTTATCTCCAGAGGATGTGATTTGCCCGAGGACATGTGCAAACATGGGTTTGAACTCCTGGCTGTAGTCTTGCACGTTAGGCGAGTGCCCAAAACCTTCGCAGGAGCCGAGGGTAGTGGCATCCTTGCAAACGAGCTTGTAATGAGTGCGGGAAGACACAGAGCTGTCAAGCTGTTAGCTGGCTCCAATCGCAGCTGTCTCGGGGGTCGCTCTCAAGACCTGATTAGTATGGTCACTGCCACGCTGCAGCAAGTGATGGGGAGGGAGAAAATTACTTTTTGCAGCAGTGCAGAGCTCTTAAAAAAAAAAAAAAAACCACACAAAAAGGAGAGGGAGGGAAGTCCTCCGGGTCTGTGCTGGCTCTGCATGGGCATCTGTCAGCGCTGGGAAGCTGCTGAGCCTGTGCACACAGCTCGGGGCTTGGAGGAGGTGGCAATTGCAGAAAGGGCTTGGACAGGTTTTTGGTGGCCCGGGCTGTGGACACAGTTTTTTTTTTTTTCTGGGAATATGCAGCATCCAACACGGGGGCAGCGGGAGGCCCTCAGGTCCAGTGCCAGTGGCTCTCCCTCACATCATTAGTTTGGTGCTCAGGCTAATTAGCAAGAAGGAGAATAACAGAGAACCAGGGACCGGCTTTGTGGTGCCCCTGCGCAGGCTTTGATCTCCGTAGCACCCATGGTGCACAGCTGTAGCACCCACAGTGCACAGGCATTGTTCCTCATGGCACACATCACAGACAGGCATTGCTCTCCGTAGCACCCACGGTGCACAGGTACTGCTCTCCTGGTGCACCCGTGGTGTATGGGCATTGCTGCCCGTAGCACCTGTGGTGCACAGACATTAATCCCCATAGCACCCCTGGTGCACAAGCCTTGCTCCCCGCAGCACCCATGCACAGATATTTATATCCATAGCACCCACCAGCAGGTGAAGGGGCTGTGCGCTGTGACCCCATATCCCCCATCCCACCCTCGGGCCATTCTCCCCACCCTTAGGGACACCACCTCTTGCTTGTATCCCTTGCAGGGATTGCAGAGCGTTTTCCTCCACTGAGGGGCTCGTTGGGCTGGCCCTTACACCTCAAATGCTGTGCAGCTGCAACTGGCAAACCCCAGGTGCGAGGCAGGTGGTGGCCGATGCCTTCCAGATGTTGGCGGTGCTGCCTGATCGATGGTGACAACACGTGGTCCCCGCAGGGGCTTCCGCTGCCACTGCCCATTAGGAGCAGTGACATGTTGCAGCCCTGCGCCGGCGTCTCCTGGTGGCAGCGTTAAAGTCACAAAAGGCTCCAGGGGAGGGTGACGGCAGGGTGAGGGATGCTGCGGGGAAAGCCTGCAGCAAAAAGACTGCAAATCTGGGGGTGCTGTGCCCAAAGGAGCCAGGCTGGAGATACAAACCATCCGCCAGCACCTCTTGCTCCTGCAAAGCATCTCCAACATCTTGCTGGCCAAAATGAAGCACAGTTTCCAAATTTTCCAGACGAACTGAGTTCCTGGCAGGTTGCATCTCCGATTTATAAGCCCGCTCCCATTTCAGGGTGAGCCTCTGGTTTTACAGCTGCAGAGAAATGCTCTGAAATACAAGCACGGCACTGATGTAGAGATCTTGGGGCAGTAACTGAGCGAGGGCTGACTCGTTCCATTCATCTCCATGCCGGCTGGGTCGTCTCCGCTGCCCGGAGATGATAATTTAAATGTCAGCATGGGTAACTATTTTAATTCCTCAAGCTCAGGCAAAGAGAGAAGGTCGCACGCAGCAGCGTGGTGTATTGAGAGCCACGTCTGCACTCTCAGTTATCACTCTGGCTTCGGGGAGCACCCCCACGCCTCCCAGAATTGCACGCACTCCTTCCACAGCAGGGGC
Organism: Aythya marila; assembly: GCF_965140915.1. Classification (NCBI taxonomy): domain Eukaryota; kingdom Metazoa; phylum Chordata; class Aves; order Anseriformes; family Anatidae; genus Aythya; species Aythya marila. The sequence goes on along the minus strand of NC_139062.1, from coordinate 7,118,588 downwards.
CATGCACATCCAAGTGCACATGTGGTTGAGCGGTGCTGGAGAGGCTACCAGCACCCGTGCTCCCTTTTGGATGCATGGGAGAGGGGCAGTGGAGGTGAGTCGCAGTGCTCATTGTGGGATCAAACTATCCAGGTTTGGGCAAAAAAAGCTCAGCCACTCAGCTTCTCTGCCCCCGGTGGTGCTCTGAGCAAAAAAGCAAGGTGGAACTGAGGGGTGAGAGCTTGCCATGCTTGAGTGGTGCCCTGGGTACAAGCAGCACCTCCTATCCTTTTGCAACCCATCTTGTCCTCCAGAAGAGCTGCCTCCGTCCCCTCGGTCCCCCATCCATCACTCCCGCGTGCTTATCTAGCACCCTGACGAGCGGCTCCGGCAATATTAATGGTGCAAGTGTGTTTTGGGGGAAGCAAACAGCTGGGTCGCCAGAGAGGTGAGAGCAAAAGGGGGAGAAGCAGGAGGGCCTGCATCCGCACCAGCGGGAAGGAGCAGGAGGTTAATGTCTCCCTGCACAGTGGCAATCGCTGGGTTTTTGTCAGGAATAAGATTTTTGCTGGGGTTTATAAATAATGCAGCAGGCAGCCTGCAGCATCAGGCTGAGCTCGGCTCCAGTGCCATAAATGCACCTTTTCCTCTCCCTTCACCCCTTTTCCTTCTGCAGTGATGCTTGCAGGGGGCACTTGGTGTTGGGGCATGCAATCTGGGGCAATCACCATCCAAAGCTGCCAAGTTACCATCCTTTTTCTCCCCAGCGAGAAGCCGGGTTGCTGCCGAACCCCCGGTAAATTCACCATCAACTTTCTGTGTAGCTCCTCTCTCTAAAAAACCCTGACCCTGGGGCGCAGATAAAAGGCTGTAAGTAGGTCTAATCCCTGGAGAGAGACTGTTTTGTGTGTGCCTTTTCAGAGGAGCCTGTTAGCTGCCTGTAATCCCTTGGGACCTGCCGGGCTGCAGCGCCTTCCCTCACTGGGCATCCTCAAGGGACCGGGTGGGGGAGGCATGGGGAGTGCCTCCAGCCACGCTCCTCTGGCCCCCTCCTTGGGTCTCTCTGGGTGCTTTCATGCAGCGCTTTGGCTCCTCTGCCTTTGCCCACGTCTGGCCAGTTGTTCTGCTGGGAGGAGGAATGCACGCCTCTTGCAAAGCCTGAGATTGCAAACTTCTCCGCAGCACACAGGTACCGCCGCTGCCACAGCGGGCTTTGCAAAGAGATTTTTGCAAAACCAGGAGCTGAAACCAAACCCTGGCACTCAGCGTCCCTCCTAGGGCAGTAACTGCACTTGAAAGCAGCACAAAGGGAGAAAAATGCAATTTAAACACATGGAGTGTGGCATCCCGGCTGGTCCTGTGCCATGCCACTATTGCATCTTACAGAAATAACCCCAGAAAACCCTCCCAGGTCTCACACCAAGAGCTATGGCACTTCTAGATGCAGCAGCAACAACATGTTTTCTCCTCCTTTGCCTGAACCTCCCCAAACCCAGCCCAGGGCGTATATAAAAGTCGGGGGGAATAGGATCTGTCCTTGAAAACTTCCCCTCATCTCCCAACGGACAGAGATTTACGGCTCTGATAATTCTTCGCGCGGCTCTTTATCCCATGTCCGTGCGAGTGTGTATTTTCTTTGTAATAAAAGCCTCAGTCTCGGCAAATAAATCTAAGGAGACAGTTTTACTGACAGCTTTTTTTCCCTCCTCTGTGCAATAAAAAAAGGGGAAGAAAAGATAAAATCTGGAGTGAAAGTTGAGTTTCTCCAAGCAGGGAGGAAAGTGCTGGGCAGGAGAGCCAAAAAATGCTCCTCTGCGGCTCTGTCACTCACTTCCCTTCTTCTGGGCCCAACACCAGTTTTGCTTCAAAAAGGACAATTTTTATCACCCTCCAATGTACTGATCTGAGCTGTTTCAGCTCCCCACATCACCATCACCAATCTGCGTTGCTTTCTCCTGCTCTTTTCCTCTTTTCTCTTTTCTTTTTCCTCTTTTCTCACAGTGGCTGGGGAGGCGAGGGGTGGAGAGGAATAAGTCAGAAGGCATTGCAGGGCTCGTGGAAGAGATGAATCCTCTCCAGTCCCCACGAAAAGCCTTTTTCCAGTTAGAAATGACAACCTGCAGTGGATTTACTTGACAAGGTTTTGGTAGCAGTGGGCCATAGGGGTAAGAAGAATCCAGAAGCTGCCCCATGTAGGTAAGGGGCCTGCTGCTGGCCAGGTCTAAGCCAATAAGTGATGTTGTTTGTGCCTCTGTGAGAGCAGATTTAAGGAAGGGGAAAAAAAAAAGCCTGCTGGAACAGCAGCTGGGAGAGAGGGAGGAGTGAGAAACATCCTTGCAGCCACCAAGGTTGGTGAAGAAGGAGGGCAGGAGAGATGCTCCAGGCTCTGGAGCTGAAGTTCCCCAGCGGCCCGTGGAGAGGCCCCTGGTGGAGCAGGCTGTCCCCCTGCACCCATGGGTCCCCCGTGGAGCAGATCTCCACGCTGCAGCCCCCCTGTGGGTGGAGGAGCCCCTGGTGGAGCAGGTGGCTGTGGCCTGGAGGAGGCCGCGGCCTGTGGAGAGCCCCACAGGAGCAGGCCCTGGGCTGGAGCTGCAGCCATGGAGAGGAGCCCACGGGGAGCAGGGGGTGTAGGGGGAGCTGCTGCCTGTGGGCAGCCCACGCAGGATCAGTTTGGGAAGGATGGCATCCTGTGGGAGGGACCCCACAAGGAGCAGGGCAGAGAGGGACCATGGAGGAGCAGCAGGCGGTGAAGTGTTCTGCACTGACTGCAGCCCATATTCCCCCATTCCCCTGTGCTGCTCACGAGGAAGAGGTGGAAGAGGGTGGATGGGGAGAAGGTGTTTTTGGTTTCTTTCCTTCATTTCTCACTTCTCTAGCTTGCTAGTAATAGGCAATAAATTTTAGTAATCTCCCTACTCTGAGTCTGTTTTGCCTGTTACAATAATTGTTGAGCGATATTCCTGTCCTTATCTCAACCCTTGAGCTCTTTCCATTGTATTTTCTCCCCCTTCCCTTTGAGGAGGAGGAGTGAAAGAGCGACTGAGGTGGAGCTCAGCTGAGTAAAACCACCACCACACAACCCCAGGGAATGGCTGGAGCTGGTGATGTGATATCTGCCCCTGGTGCAGCAATAACCAGGCAGAAACGCAAGGTTTTTGCTTTCTCTCACAGTTGGATTTTTATTTGCAGGTCACCGATGGCGGCACCATCAAGCAGAAGATCTTCACCTTCGATGCCATGTTTTCCACCAATTTCTCACACATGGAGAATTACAGGAAGAGAGAGGATCTGGTCTACCAGTCCACAGTGCGGTAAGTTGTCCCGATGCTGGTGCCCTGCTCTAATGTCACCTCCTTCAATGTGCCAGCTGCTTTTTAAAGCCTTTCCTTTTTTTTTTTTTTAGAAATTTTACCCCAGTTTGGGGTGGTTGAGGGTATTAAATCAATACTCATCCTCTTTGGCCTTCCATGGGGATTTGTTGGCCTTGGTTGCTGTAGTCAAGGGGTTTTGCTAATGAGAATAATTGCATGCGCTGAGAAATCACCTCTATTTTTGCTGTGTTTGCTGCACTGCAATCGCTACAAATAAATTATCATATTTTAATGCACTGTCACCAAATATCCAGGGTCTGTCCCCACAGTCTGCCTGTCCCTGGGGGAAAAAGACAACATTGGTGGAGAGTTCCAGAGGTGGAAGTGAGCAGAGAAAATCAGGGCTGGAAAAAAAATAATATATATATATAGCAGGCAGCATGAAAGCTCGTCTGCATTTCTTCCAAGTATGAAATCACTTGCAGGAGTGTCAGCTTTATTACTAATTACACACTTGCTTTATTGCTGGTGTTATAAAAACAAAACTGGAGCTTGAAAAAAGTGTCAGGGGGAGAGTTAATTTAAGCCAAAAAGGCTGGGGCGAAGTATTTATTTTCACATTTTTTTGTTTTTGTTTCCTTTTTAAATTAGAATTTGCTAATCGTATTTCAATGCTCGTTTTTCCCAGCGCCGGGTAATAAAGTTCCTGTGTATGATGGGGAAAATACAGTTGTTTCCTCGAGGCAACACAGTGCTTCGTGCCTGCAAACGTCCACAATATGGTTTGGAAAGGGCTTGACATGGTTCATCCCTTGGATGAGCATGCATGCCCAGCTGTGTGCAAGAATTATATTGGTTTTGATTTTTTCAATTTGAATTTTTTTCCTGATTTTTTTTTCCTTTTTTTTTTTTTTTTCTGTTACATTTGGAACTGTGTTTTGTCATAAGTAGGAGTAAGTGCACTAGATGGCTGCATGGGAATAAATGTGAATGTAGAGTGGAAAGTAAGCAGGAAAGAAGGGCTGGAGATGAGATGCTCAGAGGAGGCTCAGGAGATACTCAGAGGATGCTCAGGAGCTGCTCAAAGGATGCTCAGGAGATGCACAGGAGTTGCTCGGAGGGATGCTGAGGAAATGCTCAGAGGATGCTCAGGAGGTTCAGAGGATGATGCTCTGAGGTTGCTTGGGGGGATGTTCAGGGGGTGCAAACAAGGTGATAAAGATGCAAGGAGGTTGCTCAGGGGATGCGGAGGAGATGCTCAGGGATGCTCAGCAGGTTCGGAGGATGCTCAGGGTGGCTTAGAGGATGTCCAGGAGATGCTCAGAGCATGCTCAGGGGATGCTCCACTCCTCAAGTTTTGCTTCCCCACGTAGCACGGGGCTGTGCTGAGCCACTCAGTTGGTTGTTGTGCAAATTTCTGACATGACTAATTACTGTTGGAGGATGTTTCAGAGGCTTTGCTAATGGATTACATATTCCCAAATTTGACAACCTTGTTTTCCTGCTGTAAAACCAGCATTTCTGCCCAGCTCTGGATTTAACCACTGCTGTCCTGCAGGGCAGGGAGTTAAACCAGAGCAAAACATCCCTACACACGGAGCAAGACCCCAACCATGTGCATCCCATGAGCTGTCCCACGGGGGTGAGGATGTGCTGAAGTCACCTGCTTCTGGCCACATCGCACCTAACAGCCTGCTGTCTTTTTGGCTCAGAAACCTCCTTTTTTTTTTTTTTTTTTTTTTTTCCCTCTCTTTCTCTCCACATATTGTAGAACTAATAGAATTTGTGAGCAGAAAATTTTGCTGCCCTAGGACCGAGCACTTAAAAGCATCGGTAATTGTTGGTGCAGCGCTTGCGAATTGTCCGAATTACCGTGCAGCCCAGGATGTTTGCACTGAAAGTATTTGCACTTGGTTGCCTTTTTCAGAGGAAAACAGCAACATGGCTCGTGCCCAGGGGGAAAGGAGCTGTTCCTCAGAGGGTATGAAAAGAGCCCATTTTCTGAATCATTGGCTTGATGTTTTTCGGGAGGGTCAATCCCTGCCTCTTTCTGCTTTAGTGGCTGCTTCAGCCGCCTGTGAAGTTGATTTTTGAGTGTGTTTAGTGGCATTTCAGTGGTTTTTGGTAGCCTCCATATGACTCCCTTTGCAGAGGGGTTGGTACCATGCAGGGGTGAGAGCTGGGGAGGATTTGCAGGGCCTTATTGGAAGTTAAGAGGAAATCTCCCTGGGGAATAAACAAGCCTCCTATTTGGGGTCTCCCTGCTGATGGGGAAAGCAGGGACTCAGTGACGTTTCCCAGGAGCAAACAGCAAAAAAGACATGCAAAAAACCCCAAAAAATCAGTTCAGGATTAAGAGAGGACACATGTCTTAAGGCTGTGGCTCTGCCACCAGCATGGCATCCCTGCTTACCTACCAGCAGGCATCTGCACGGCTTCCCAGCCTGGCTGCACGATGCAATGGGGCAGCCCTGGAGCTTTGTAGGGCTGGAGCCCTTCTCTCTTGGACCACAGCTGCAGAAACCTCACCATGACCCAATCAGGACCGTTTCGCACCCAAATCCCCTTGCAACCTTGAAGGGCTCATCCACTGCAGCGAGAAGCAGACGCTGTGACGGGGCAGCCCAGCTGCAGCCTCTCCGTCTCAGCAGAGCCCAAAATCACCCCGACCGCTTCTCCCTTTCCTCTTCCCCGCTAACAAAGCGCGCGTGCGTGGGTAATTAGAGGCTGCAACAGATGGCGGAGGCTTAGTTGAGAGCGACGCGTCCATTAAAAGGCGCTGCCAAGCGACTGCTCGCGTCGGCGGGGCTTGTTTGCGCTAGCAGGGCTTTCGCACGGCGAGGAGGCGTGGGAAGACAGCCAGGGGCTTTCGGCAAGGAGCCACCGAATTTTGCTTGCCGCCGTGTTTCCCCCTTAGCTGGGGAAGCCCCGCAAGGTGCACACCTGAGTGCTGAGGGAAATCCTTTTTTAGGGATAGAAAATATTTTTTTATTTTTTCCTTTTTTTTTTTTTTTGGAAAGCTGGGGGCAGCCAGATGATGTTTTGGCATGGCTATGACTCTGGGAGGATGCTTGGTGGCTATATCCTAATTTCCGTGGCTGGGCAGCTCCTTTGCAGTCGGCTGGAGCATTTCCACCTCAACTGCATTCCCACATCTCTTCCTCTCCTGTGTTTTTCTTTAAATACGTATAAAAATCTAGATACCATATAGATCAAAGCATGCCCTGCACAGGAACACGTTTGCTCAGAGTTTGTGCTTTTGATACTTTTTATTCGCCGTTCTTTTCTACAGCTGGAAGGGGGGTCCGTAGGATCCGAGCCTTTAACGTCGGCGTTTCACGGGCGTTTAATGTCCGCAGTTCGCAGGTTTTTGCTCTCAGCGGTGCCTTTACCTCCTGTGTGCTTCTCCTTTCACGAATGCCATTACTTACCCTCCTGAGGAGCTGTCAGTGCCGGTAAACTCCAGCTGCTAAACCGCATTACACAGCTCGCTCCTGAAGCCTTTGCAGTTATTAATAGTTTATTGATCCGCGGCTCATTGCTGCTGAAAAGCAACACCCTTAGCGGGATGCTCCCTCCTGCCGTGGACGGGGTCAGCCGGGGTGGAGGCTGGCAGTGAGTCCCCTCTCTCCTCCCCAGCCTGCCCGAGGTTCGCATTTCGGACAACGGCCCCTACGAGTGTCACGTGGGGATTTATGACCGAGCCACGCGGGAGAAAGTGGTCCTGGCATCTGGTAACATATTCCTCAACGTGATGGGTGAGTGCAGCTCTGCTGCTGCTGCTGCTGCTGCGAGGGTGGTGGGGATGTGATGATGATGGTGAGGATCATAGAAACACAGAATCATTAAGGTTGGAAGCGACCTCCAAGATCATCTGGTCCAACCATCCCCCTACCACCATATCACCCAGTAAATCATGTCCCTAAACACCATATCCAACCTTTCCTTGAACACCCCCAGAAACGGTGACTCCACCACCTCCCTGGGCAGCCCATTCCATGATGATGCTGTGATGGCGATGACGGTGTGGTGGTGATGACGATGTGATGGTGGTGACCATGTGTCTGTGATGGCAATGTGATGGTGATGATGATAAGTGATGATGATGATGATAAGTGGTGGGCGAGTGAGCACCCAGCTGCCAGGTGAGGATGGAGGGGAACCATTGCAAGGTCTATGACCGATCCTGAAACCATCACCGAGGCATTTTAGTGATGGAGCAAGGGGCGACCTCCAGCTGACAGCTTCCCAGTTTACAACCCCAGGGATTTTCGGGGGGCTGGGGGGTGATGTTGGGGCTGGGGGGGGGCACTGTGCTCACGCCCCAGCTCTGCATCCCTGACGCAGCTCCGCCGACGTCCATCTCGGTGATCGCTGCCGACACGCCAGCGCCCTTCAGCCGCTACCAGGCGCAGAACTTCACCTTGGTGTGCGTGGTGTCCGGCGGCAAGCCCGCCCCGCTGGTGAGCCCATCATCTTTATTTTAAATATATATCTTTTTCATATATATATATAACAGATGTAATAGATCTGGAGGCAAAGCAGGGCACCTACCTGCCTGTTCGCCCCGTTGCATCCTTCTGCAGAGCCCTGGGTTCCAACCCCATGCACTGCTGCCCAAGGGACAAGGGGCTGGCGGTGTCCCCGTGCGCTCACCATCCCTTTTGTCCCCTCCTCAGGTGTACTTCAAGCGCGATGGGGAGCCCATCGAGGCCACCCCGCTGCCAGAGCCACCAGCTGCAGCGGGGAGCTGGGCACCACGCAACCTCCTGCATCGTGACCTGGATGACACCAAGGTGCCCAAATCGCTGGCAGCGGCCGACGGGGATGCGGGGGGTGGGCAGCCCCCCAACACTGCCGAGCCCCCCCGGGGGCTGGCGGCCGAGCGGGGCCCCGCCACTGAAGCCATCCCCGAAACCGTGGTGAGCCGGGAGTTCCCGCGCTGGGTGCACGTGGCGGAGCCCATCTACTATTTCCGCCACACTCACGCGCCCGTGAGCGACGGCACGGTGGAGGCGCGGGCCACCCTCACCTGGACCCTCAACCCCCAAATCGACAACGAGGCGCTCTTCAGCTGCGAGGTGAAGCACCCGGCGCTCTCCATGCCCATGCAGTCGGAGGTGACGCTCGGTAAGGGCAGTGGCCATGTTTGGAGGTGTCTCTTGGCTTTTTTTTTTGTGGGGGGCAGGTTGATTTATTGCAATTTTGCTTTTTTTTCTCATTTATTGCAACTTTTGCATTTACAGCCTTTTTTTTTGCATTTGGCATTTTTGCTTTTTGCATGTATTGCTTTTCTCCACTTAGTCAGTTTTGCATTTCTTGCATTTTATATTTGTGTGTTTTTGCTTTTTTTACATTTCTTGCTTGCTAACTGGGAGCCCTCCCACCACCTCCTCACCTTCATTAATGACCCCAGACTGCATGTAACCATTCAGAAATAGATTAAAACTCCTGCACTGGGCATCATCCTGCCCTGCACACAAGTCCTGGACTGGCTTCAGCCCCTGCAGCTCCAATACCTGTAATGGCAAAGCTCACCCCACACTGGTCAGGATCAGTTCCTCACCCCTTAAGATGCCTCCAGCCTGTGTGTCCCATCACCTCCATCAACGCAGAGGTTTTGGGACTGACACAGCAGGTCTCCCATTAACCCCTTCATCATATATAAATAGTATGGTAAATATATATGTATGTGTATATCCCTAATATGAGCTGGGCACCCAAAATAAGGCAATACGGAGGTGATGCTGTGCAATACAGAGGGTGGGGACTGGCAGACTGGTCTCTGCCCAACACCGAAGTCATCAAGGTGAGCCCGTGATTTAGGCACAGGTACAGCCATGAGCCCCTTCCCCAGCCCCAAGGCTGGCATGGGGAGAGGAGGGGGTTCCCCTCTTTGTAGGGCTGTGCTTGGCATTTCATGCCCTTGGAGCTTTGTGACTGTCTCCCCAAAACTACCTCATCCTGGGGACACTTTCCTGAGGTGCCCACCTCTAGACCCCTTGCATCAAACCAGCCCACCCCTGTTTTGGCTGGGAAGTACATCCTTGGCCATCAATGCAGCCATCTATCAAGCCTGCTGGCCCGGTCATTTGGCCAGCCTGCAGTCTGTCCATCCAGCATCCAGCCTTCAGCCTCCTCGCACCCCCTGCCATTCAGCAAACCCTCGTTAACCCCAGCTGAGGGCTGACGCCCCTTTTCTCCCTGTCCCTTTTTGTTGCAGTCGCTCCCAAGGGCCCGAAGATCACCATGACCCCAACGAGAGCCCGCGTTGGAGACACCGTTCGCATCTTGGTGCAGGGCTTCCAGGTCAGTGTCCCCACGCAGTGATGCCGTCCCCCATCCCCATGGGGTCACGGGGTCCCTGCATCCACACCAGCGCTTCAAGGGTGCGCTGTGGCCACCAAGCTGGGACAGGGGTGGCCTTGGCTCAAGGGTCACGGTCCCCATGCTGGTGTCCCCTGCGTGCAGAACGAAGTCTTCCCCGAGCCCCTCTTCACGTGGACCCGTGTGGGGAGCCGACTCCTGGACGGCAGCGCCGAACACGCCGGGAAGGAGCTGGTGCTGGAGCGGGTACCGGCCGAGCTCAACGGCTCCATGTACCGCTGCACCGCGCAGAACCCCCTGGGCTCCACCGACACCCACACCCGCCTCATCGTCTTCGGTATGGCACCACTGCATCACCCCCTCCCTGCGTGCCCACACCCTCCCAGTCCCTCCTAACACACCTCTCTGCTGCTTCTCTCCATTAGAAAACCCAAATATCCCCCGCGGAACAGAGGACTCCAACGGTGAGTGGTGGCCAGAGGAGGGGGAACCCAAAACCAAGAGGTGCTGGCTCCGTCCCACTTTGAAGCCGAATATCAATTTGTGGCTCTGTAAACTCTCCTTCCCTTTTTCTCCCCCTGCCTAGGTTCAGTTACCGGCCACCGCAGCTTCAGACTAGTTTTGGCGCTCACCCTAACAGTGATCCTGGAGCTAACGTGAAGCTTCACTCGCCTCTTCCTCCTCCTCTTCCTCTGTACGGCTCCACCCGGCATTTACACCTCTGTCAATCGGTTATCTCTCTCTCTCTCCTATGTTATTTACAGTCTCGGTCTCTTTCTGTCTGTGTCTTGGCTTTCTCAGACAATTTAATTAAAAGGAAAAAAAAAAATCTGCCCTGGTGGAAGGCTGCACTGAATGTTTTGCCTCCTGTAGGGTAGAGGCTGGGAACTTGGCGAGCGTCCAGGGACTGCCTGGGGTACCCAGAACCTTACCTTGGGGCACCCAGGACCTTTCCTTGGGGCTCCCAGGACCTTGCATTGGGGTATCCAGGACCATCTTGGGGTACCCAGGGACTGTGCAAGGTGTGATTGGTTGGGGGGGGAACACACAAAGCTTTCTGGTGCAACAAATGCAAGGGCCCAGTTTCCCTGGGAAAAGCAGCAGGGAACATCTCTCTCCCGCATTTACACCATCCCCAGTGCACAGCCTGGCTGGCAGAAAGGAGGGTCCTGAGCCTACCGCATTACTGACGCACTGAGCTGCTCCAGGTCTCAGCTCCAGGGTGAGTCCCAAAAAGCCAGCCCCATGCTCTGCACCAGCCTCCCAACACCAAACCAGCACCACGCAGGCGTTCGCTGCCCTGCGTTTTCCTCCGGGAACCATTAATCCTAGAGGATTAGCCAGCAGCCATGCGGTGCTTCAGCTTTCCAAAGCCCTGTACTAGTGCTAAGCATTATTACTATTATTACTATTATGATTAATTATTATTAAGCAGATTCACTTCCTACCACTCACTGTTGCCAGCGATTTCCAAACCTCCAAGGAGCTGAATAAACACACAGCGGCTCAGGAGTTTCTTCCGATGCGCAAAATCACCCAGCATTGTAATTTGGGCTGGAAGCAACACAGGGACAGGCTCGCTCCAGAGCCCCCGGCTGGCTGGGATTTAGAAGGATTAGTGACTCCACTTCCATCCTGAAGCAAGGGAATCCGAGCATCCGAATCCTTTCGGGTGAGGAAGGGTGCCGGCTGCCTTGATCCCCAGCCCTCCAAAGCAGCTGTCCCACTGCGACACAGGACACAGCCCCAAAGGCTTTTGCTGCTCTAAACATGTCCTCTCCCTAGGTGAGATGGGAGCCTTCATATTTTTGGGAAATCTACGTTATTATTTGCTTTCAGTCCCGCACTGTGGACCAGGCAGCAGAGCCCCAGCGGAGCGGATGTTCCTCACCAGGCCGGAGATGCACCAACCCCATTTGTGCTCCAGGGCCTGCATCCAAAAGTGATTAAACACCCATTATGCCTGCTCTCTATGAAAACGGGGATTTACAGACACCCAAACCTCTGTTTAAATGCAAATGTGGCATTTTAGCTTGGAACCGTGGACACGATGAGCATTAGGGAGGCATCACGCCCTCCACAGCACCATCTCAGGAGTAACGTGACCTCTGGGAAAGGACCGATGAACTGGGGGGCTCGGCATCCCGCATCCCAAATCCACCCCTCCGTCTGGGACTCTGCTCTTCCCCTGGTGATGCTGACACAACTGTGGCAGAATGTCTAGCACCATGCAGAAAAGGATGGAGGTTTGGACCCTCTCATCACCAGGACAGCCCAAGCGATGACCGGGGATACACATGAGCCTCTCATTTGGGGCAGAGGTGCCGCCTGCTTTCACGATACCCCACCGAGCACAGGAGCAGCTCTTGGTCCAGACTCAACAGCCAGATGAGCAGAGACGATGGACACAGAGTGGTGTCACCCCACCAGAGAACCCCCCCGTGCCATGTGGACACACAGCCTGGACCCTGCTGTCACCTCCTGCCCCTCTGATCCTTCACCTGCTGCCTTCCTGCGGGGAATTACGGAGACAATCAATTAAATCCCTGTCCTGTCCTACCCCTCTCGCCCCCCACCACACCCCCAGTTCTTTGAGGACCTGGCAGTGAATAATGCAGGAGGCTGCAGGGATATGGAGCTGCTCTGCTTGGTTCATTATTGATGAGAGATGACAGATCCTCCGCTGACAATCTGCCTAAGAGATATGATTAGCTTGTAAAAAATTAATCGCACTTCTTAGGGATGACGCGAGCTGAAAACCCCAAGGAACGGCGTTATCGATGTTCCCTAATTTCAGGGGACTTTGAAAAGGTTTTAGCAAAATTTGGAGGCAGCAATTACATTCAATTAGAATCACAAGTGCCAAGACATCACCGCCGCTCGCAGTGACCGTGTTCCCTGCTCCAGTGCAATCCCTGCACAGTGCTCGGCCTTTCCAAGCCCCATAAAAACCCGCTGGCGATCAGAAAAAAATCCACAGCCTTCCCAACACCCCTCCATGCCCAAGGCTGGGCTTTTGGCAGTGCAGCCCTACATCTCAAGGGTGTACATCCAACTCTGGGAAGCCCCCAGCCTTTAGGGATATTGGATGGGGACACAAGGGCAGGGATACACAGACTCACCAGGGACTGGAAATACTGGAGGGAGCGGCAGCGGGCTTTGCTTGGTGCTTCCCCTGCCTCCATCCCATCGTTACCAGGCCCCGTTACTTGCCTGGGTTCACAGGGCTGCTGACAAACTCATGCATAATTCATACAGCCCCACACAAGAAGCCCTCTATGCAGAGCTCGGTGCTGATTAAAAACCACGGCAGCAAAAGATGAAAAGCCCCCAGGGACACGGAGCATACAGGTGGCCAGACCCTACACAGTGCATGCTGCCAATTAGCCAAGCCCCCAGAGGTCTGCCCAGCCTCATGCCACACGCCACCCTGACCCCAGCAGCTTTAGATTTTGGGTCCCTGGAGCAATTTGGCACTAGAGGGGGCCATTGGGTGTTTTTTGACAGGTCTTGCTCTGGCCCTGGGCTAGAGCTTGAGGTGCAAGTGGGATGCATCAGTGCTAGCACCCGCTCTGCACCAAGGTGTGGCTCTTTATCCAAATATCCTCCTTCCCCTGACCTTGTCTTTGCTGCTTTTCCCAGCACAAGGTGATACCTTCCCAAATGCGCCCCCACCCCAAAAAGGGGTGCCAACGTCTGGGATGCACACAGGGGTCCCCACCAGCCAAGCCAGCACCCAGCACCCCTTCCTGGGATCTGGTCCAGCAGCACCTCTCTGGTTTGCTTCCACCCTCTTCCTATAACTATTGTGCTGTTTGTCATGGGGTCCTCCACTGGCTGCACACAAAGACACAACAGCCCCCAAACCAAAGCCCCGCACAAAGGCGAGCAGTGCTGCAAACTGCTGTCAGCTTCTGAGCAAAGAAACCCAGGTGCCAGCAAGCAAAAGATCCCAGCAGAGCCTGCTTCCCACTTTCTCACGTAAGAGACTGACACCATTATACCCTGTGCCCACACCTCACACGGGAAGTTGTTTTAGCATCACCAGGGCTCGTTTCTCCAGCAAATCCCATCAGGTCAGGACCAAGCCAGCAGGGAGTGAAGCCCTGCATACAAGCAGAAGAACAGCAGCAGCCACATTTTGGCTGTTTGGTGGGTTTTGTTTGTTTGGTTGTTGTTTGTTTTCTTTTTTTTTTTTTTTTTTTTTTTTTGGGGGGGGGGGTTGTTTTTTGTTTGTTTTGCATTCAGAAGAGCTCGTGGTCTCCTCTCCCTCTCATTCCCCAGCTCAGCCTCTGGGCTGCGCTGCCCTCGCAGGGCCTTGTTCCTTTGCACATCTCTCAGCATGCAGAACCGCTCCCCTGGGGGAAAGGAAATTAATTTTTTCCCTTTGAATTCAGCCTGCTCAGCAGAGGCTGCTGTAGGATGCCATTCCCAGGACGGCCCCAAGCCCCTTCCTTTTCTCCCCTTCCCTCCACCCCCGCCATGGTACAGGCGTGGGCACCTGGGGACTTCAAGCAAGCGTAATTCCCCAAAATCTTCAGAATTCAGATGGAAACTGGTCACATTCCTGATTTCCTGTCAGGGGGAGAAGGAAGCAGACCTGACATTGGCTGGCATCCTCCGTACCTCAGTTTCCACCACCACCACTGCCATCCCCACGTGCATCACGAGGAGCCCCAACACGGTGATGCCTCACTTCAAAGTGATGGCTCCCGCCTCTCCAATTCCTTCCCCTCCCGATTTTTTTTCCCTCATTCCAATGATTTTGTTTGTTTTCCGGGGTTCATCCTCCTTCCCCACCCCCACCCCCCAGCCTGCAGTTTCACTCCTGCCTCCACTGTAGCTTCATTTGCAGGAGTTTCCCCTTCCCCAAGCCCACAGCTCCTCTCCTGATGGCTCCGCATTCACCCGCTGCTTCCAGGCTCACCACCAACAGAGCTCGGTGCCTTTAGGGACACTTCCCATCACCCTTCGTTAGCGAGCATGCTGCACGCAAAGCCTGCCAAATTAGTCACTCAGTGGCGCAAAGCAGCTGCTCGGTGTCAGACCAAAGGTCTGCCTGGCACCAGGCTGCCTTCTCCCTCCCTTCCCTGTGCTCAGGTTCCTCCTGGTTTCACCCATCCAGGGGGGAAAGCCGGGAAGAAGGACCTTCCCTGGACCAAGCAAAGTGTTTTCCCCTTCCAGTGCCTGGCCGGTATTAAATAGCAAAAACCAACAGAGCAGGGTGGTGTCCCCGGGCTGCTCAGAGGAGTTACCTTCCCTCTTGTCGCCTTTGTGCTTCCGCAAGCTTCTCTCTGAGCCTCTCTGTTTGCCAGGCTAATAAAGCCAGCTCTGTGTCACCAGCTCCCTGCTGGCTGCGCTCGAGCCCAGCCCAGCCCACCTTACTCAAACATATAAAGCTTACATGCCAGCTCCTGCCAGCCAGCCCGCTCAAAGTCACCTTGCCCCAAACTCCCGGCTGAGCGTGTTCCTGCTCTGCTGGGGGCTCGGCAATCATTAATCGGATTCTCTGCATTCCCCAGCGCCTGCCCTGGTATGGAAAAATGAGCCAGCGGGTAACCGTGCCCTGGCAGTCCGACATGCAGCTGGCCGGCAAGCTGGTCCTCTCCGCCGCCGCACTGCTCCTGCTGACTTTGGCGTACAGGTTTTACAAATCCCGCTCGGCCCCCAGCAGCCCCGGAGGCAGCACCTTGGCAGCCGACGCTTGCGGAGAGACGGAGAGAAGGGAAAACACTGCCCAAGATGGGGAGGTGGTGGCAAGTCTGCGGCGCAGGCAGGTTTTTGGTGGCGGGGCTTGGCAAGGTGGTGGCGATGCCCAAGTGAGTGCCTTGGAGCCGCGGCAAGTGCTGGCCCGAAGAGATCGATGTCTGCCAGTGGGCAAGGAGGAGGAAAGAGGGGAGCCGGGAGGCAGTGGGGACCTGGCTGAATTGCTGAGTGGGGAGGAGGGCAGCGGGCATGGACACGGCGTGATCAGCCCATGCACTGGGCTTTCCACCCAGATGGGGAATGATGGAGGTGACCAAAGCACCGAGCAGGATTTGGCCATCGGGGGCATGAGCCAGGAGGGGAGCAGGGGAGTGATCCAGACCCACAGTGTCACCTCAGACCTTGGGCTAATGATAACAGCGAGCAACAAGAGGTCGGACACCTCCTACTCTTTCTCCTCATTTGCGAAGATCCAGGTGGAAGAGAACTACATCACCGAGAGGAATGCGAAGGATGGGGCCAGACAGCTGGCCCCTGGCCTCAAAGGCAAAGTGTATGACTACTACATCCAGTCCGTCTCCCAGACGGTGTCAAAGAAAAGGTCTCTTCCGTATGCCCCTCTGGGAGAAACCCTGAGCTGTAGCTCAGAGTATGTCAGTGAAGAGATGCAGAGCTTGGATCAGGCCAACAAGGAGCTGGAGAGCTTGGAGCAGGCCAACAAGGAGCTGCAAAGCTTGGAGAAGGTCAACGAGGAGCTGCAGAGCTTGGAGCACATCAGTGAGGAGCTGCAGAGCCCTGTCACCCCAGAATCTGAGACCAAGAGCCAGCAACCAACCGTGGCAATGCAGGACCCCATCACTTCTCCCATAGTCCCATCACCTGTGGGGAGCTTGGAGATTGCCACCAAGCCCCCAACTCCCACTCGCAGCTTCAGCCGCAAGAACAGCGTCATCCAGATTGCTGAGAACCCCCAGCTCCAGCTTCCCATGGAGGGCTTTGGTGCACCACTGCCAGCCAACACACCACCAGCAAGCCCCCGGCTGGAGCTGGTGGCTGGAGCCAACTTCTTCCAAATGTCACCCCCTGCCCCGGACACCCTCCTGGATCTGGGGAACTGCTACGAGGTCCTCTGCATGGCCAAGGTGGAGAAGCTCAGCCACCTCCAGGAGGCTGCCTACAAGGTCATGAGCGACAACTACCTGCAGGTGCTGAGGACGCCCTCCATCTATGGCCGCCTCAACGCCAGGGAGCGGGAGCTCATCCTCCAGCGGAGGATGAAGGGGAAGATGTGTGTCACCGTGGCAGACATCAGCACGCAGGACCCTGACCTCCACGCCAGCCAGCTCTGCTACTACGATGATGGAGGGGACCGCTGGTGTCACCTCTGCCACATGCCACCGGAGGCGGTCTCCCAAGGGTGTGCCATGTGTAGCATGTTCAACTACCTCTTCGTGGTGGCTGGCTGTGAGGGCTCAGGCCGTGCACAGAGACCTTCCAACCGTGTCTTCTGCTACGACCCCTTGACCAACATCTGGAGGGAGATCTGCCCCTTGAACCAAGCGCGGCCGCACTGCAAGCTGGTGGCCCTGGACGGCTATCTCTATGCCATCGGTGGGGAGTGCCTCTACACAGTGGAGCGATACGACCCCCGCCAGGACCGCTGGACCTTCACCGCCCCCCTGCCCCACGACACCTTCGCCGTGGCCCACACGGCCACGGTGTGCGACGGGGAGATCTACGTGACAGGGGGCACCTTGCGCTACGTGCTGCTGCGCTATGCTGCCCGCAGGGACAGCTGGATCGTCAGCCCGGCCGGCGGCAGCAAGGACAGGACAGCTGAGATGGTGAGCACCAACGGCTTCATCTACCGCTTCGACCTCAACCGCAGCATGGGCATCGGCGTCTACCGCTGCGGTGCCAAGGCCAAGCTGTGGTACGAGTGTGCCACCTACGCCATGCCCTACCCGTCCTGCTTCCAGTGCGCTGTGGTCGGCGGCTTGGTCCACTGCATCGGCCGGCGCTTCCATCTCCGATTCTTGGCCGACCACATCTCACCACGCTTCGGGACCAAGGAGCTGCAGCCCTTTCCCTCGCCCCGTGGCAGCCTCCTCCCTGCTGTCCTGGTGCTGCCACAGGGAGGGATGGAGCAGGTGCAGGTTTGAAGCATCCATGCTGAGGTCTCGAGCAGCTTGGACCTGATGGGATGGTGAAAGCCAAGTAGCAGAAGCCACCAGCAAGCATTTACCTCCCAGGTGCTGTTGATGCTGTTGGAGCAACGCTATCAGGGCAACGTCACCCGTAGCCACCATGACAGCATCCTGCCAATCCCTGTAAGTGGGAAGGGAGAAGACAGATTGCACTTAGACACAAGCAAACCCAGCCTTGAGGACACAAGGAAGAGCAAAGCCGGAGCTGGGTGGACTCATTTGTTTTCAGGTATTTAAACACAGGTGTGTTTCCTCAAATACAAACAAACCCGGGCTCACTGCAGGCTGTGTACTGCCCCGTGAGTAGCTGCTTTGCAGGCACCAGGTGTTTAACATTGACCTGGACACTGAATGCACAGTGGGGGTTTAGGGTGTAGAAGTACAGCAGAGAGTTTTGGTCCCCATTGGCATCAAGCTGTCATTGATCCTCACCCCAGGGCAGGAGGCTGGGGACCGAAGCATCCCCAGAAGGTATTTCCTACCCTTGCCTTGTTACCCATTACCTTATCCTCAGCCTGGAATAATATATAGATAGGTATTTACATGCACACAATTTAAATAGACACTGTAGATTTATAGACAGCTGGTCTTAAATAACATTAAAGCAAACATTTGGTAAAATTAACCACAGGCTACTGTTGTGCATTGTTTAGAACCTAATGGGAACAAAGAGGCCGGTGCATGTTTTACATTGCTAATTACTACACAAGCAACATCTCCAGGGAGGAACCCAAAAGCAAACCAGAGCCCTCACTGCGAGCAGCTAGTTCAGCATCTGAGCCTCTCATCCCCTTTTCCTGGGGTTTTATCGACCTCACTCCAATTACACCCCAGTGTCCTGCCAAAAGCCCACTTTGGGTAATTGCATTTTCTTCCCATAGCTGCTTGAGCCGTTAGAGAAATGGCTCATCATCCGTCACGTTCATCGCTCTGCACCACTGCTGCATGCTCTCAGGCCCAGACGGACAAAAGCTGCTTCCGGACAGACAAACCGCTCCCATCCCCACATCCTTGATCAAGCACGAATTCCGTAATGCGTGTGAAGCACTTAAAGATGAGGGATAGTGCTGGGCTGGCCTACGGGGGCTGCTTTTTATGCCCTGCTGCTGATTGCAGCTTACGTTAATGTTCTTTCAGAGTGCATTTTCTGGGTGCGAACAAGGAAGCATTCTTAATTTGTTTGTTTTTTCTCCCAAGGATTGTTGCTGCCTCATTGCATTCCCTCCCTTTGCCATCGTGATAATTAGGGCACAGGACTCGCCACGGTCATTCATGGGTTTTAAGGCCACGTATTCCGGAATAGTTTCAGACCTGGTACCAAAAGCCATTAATCCACAGCTCAAAGTCAACAACCCCACAGAATGTATTTCTTCTTTCCACACAGGCAAATGGCCTCAAAGGGCTTCCCACAATGGTCGGTGGCATCGATAGGGACCTTCTCACCCATGTTAGGAGACCTTGGGAGGAAGCAAAGCCATGCTAATTAACCCTACCTCTGCACTTTTTTCGTTAGCCCACACCATATAGCACAATTTTCTGGTGGTGGAGGGCAATGATGCACCTCTCCCCTAAAATCTGTCATGGTCCTGGGGCCTATGGCACTTCCTCACCTCTGTTACCCTTGGGATCACTTCATATACCCCATCAATGATGTGCTGGAGCTGCAGTATCCAGCATCCAGCACCTCTCTGCAGGAAGACTTGGGCTGGTAAGTTTGGGGAATGAAAAAACTCTTAGTTATTATTACTTAGCTCCTTGATATTTGGTTACCTCCATAGCCCACACTCAGAGCTGCAAGCCCAACACATGCACACGCATGCTGTAATACATTTCTCCTTCTTTCCCAGCAAAACCCAGGTACTGGCCATGTCACCAGAGCATCCTCTTTGCATCCCCTTTGCACCCCCATTTTCTGCACCACCATCCCCACTGCATCCCCAAGCCTGGCCTCCAGCCCTTGGGCATCCCTGCAGCAGCAGGCTTGGCACTGGAAAGTGAGGGCTGGGAGGTTCAGTGGAATGGAGGCAGCAGGAGCTCTTCCAGCTGATGGCTTTTATTTCAGCTCCAAAAAGCTTTGCTGGGACCCTGCCCTTCTCACACGTCTCACCCATGATTTAACTCCTTATTTCCAGGCTGCACAGCCCTGCACAGGTGAGCGTGCACACAGTGAATAAACACAGAACAGCTTTTTCTCATTCCCCAGCACGCCTGTGAGAGATTAATAACTCTGACCGTGGGGGCCAGGCTCTCCCCCCACTCCTGCACTCTCCAATATTAACACAATTCGCCTGGGGAGGCATTTTGGAGATTGAAGGCACCGAGGACGTCCCGTACTGGAGCAGTGCTTGTTCTGCAGGGAAGGGCAAAGCTGGTTTTGGGCACAAAGCACGCAGCGATCCTGTGCTTGAGGGCAAAATGAATTTTGGCTGAGGTTAGGGGAAAACAGCACTGAAGAAAGGGATAAAGGACAAATGCAAGGCGATACTCAAACCCAGATGACTTTTTCTTTCATTGCAGCTTGCAACATCAAGATGTTATTTATTTTTGCTAATCAGATTGGCAAAGCACCTTTTTTTTTTTTTTTGGTTCACCCTTTCACAGGCACCAGCACCCATTGCTGTCCTCATGTCCCCCAGACCAGCTCCCTTTATCTCCCACAAGAAGAGCTGTTCCCTCCTAAGGCGGTGCAACTGCTGAAATGCACTGCTTTGCAACCAAATACAGCCCTTGCAATAAATTTGGTATTTTCTTCTAATCAGGAAGTTCCATTATCCACCCGCCGCATTTATTTAGGCAATTACATAGTTTAATGTACGTTGATTCAGATTCTTAATTTTTACATTTTTGATTATGGTAGAAAACAGTGAATGACGCATTTCTTATTTACCAGGAGCTCTTTTTCCCTTTGCAGTGTGTCGGGCTGCATTCAAATGGAAATTGGAAGTCAATTAAAGAAGTGCAAAACTAGCATTTTAAAATCTTTTTTATTAGTTAAACACAGCTACCTTCAACGTGTCAGCTACATCAGAGGGGGAAAAAAAGCAAAAAGTGAAGAAGTGAGCTTATCCAGACATGTTTTGCATTTAAAACCAGTGTAATACATGAAGGAAATATTAAGCATAGCAAGCTGCCAAATTAAGCATCTTGTTCACGACAAGCAGGAGCAAGCATGTGTCGGTACCTGAGGTTGTTCAGAGGAGCCAAGTGGGATCTGAGGGCAGAGGAAGGGAAAGAGGCACCCTGGTGCCTGTGGCAAGGTGGCACCTCTCAGCCCTCACCCATGGTTTCTCCTGCATGCTGGGGAGTTTCCTACATCATTTTGGGAGACCTGTGCTGCCATGGGGAGAGCCTCCATGAGCCATACAGAGCTGGGAGGGTCCTGTCCTCTCCCAGCTGTGTTGGTCATGTTGAACCTCATCCCATGGCCTCTGCCCATCGACCCATCCTGCCCAGGTCCCTCTGCAGGGCTTTCCTGCCCTCCGGCAGATCGACACGTCCCCCCCAGCTTTGTGTCATCTGCAGACTTACTGGGGGTGCACTCAATTCCCTCATCCAAGTCATCAATAAAGATATTTAAGAGAATGAACCCTAATATCGACCCCTGGGGAACTCCACTGGTGACCAGCTGGATTTCACTCCGTTCACCACCACTCTCTGAGCCCAGCTGCCCAGCCAGTTTGTAACCCAGCAGTGTGCCTGTCCCAGCCGTGGGCTGCCAGCTTCTCCAGGAGAATGCTGTGGGAAACCGTGCCAAAGGCCTTGCTGAAGTCTAGACAGACTACATCAACAGCCTTTCCCTCATCCACCAGGGGGCTGAATACCCCAAGGATAAGTGGTCTGGCAAGTAAAGATAGATGCAAAGAAGGCATTAAGAACCTCAGCCTTTCCCTTATCCTCAGTAGTCATGTTCCCCCCTGCATCCAGTAAAGGATGGAGATTCTCCTTGGCCCTCATCTTGCCATTAATATATTTATTAAAACATATTTTTTTGTTATCCTTGACCATAACAATGACCAGGTTGAGCTTGAACTAGGCTTTGGCCTTCCTGATTTTTTCTCTGCATATGCTGGAGACTTCCTTGTACTCTTCCCGAGCTGCCTGCCCCTTCTTCCACTGGACATAAATTCTGTTTTTTTCCTGGACACTTAGCAAAAGTTCACAGTTCAGCCATACCAGTCTTCTTCCCTGCCAGCTCATCTTACAGCACATGAGAACAGCCTGCTCCTGTGCCTTGAAGACTTTTTGAGTGTCCAGCCTTCCTGGACCCCTCTGTCCTTCAGGACTGACTTCTAAGGGACCCACCCTAATAGTGTTCTGAACAATTGAAAGTCAGCCCTCCTGAAGTCCAAGGTAGCAGTTTTACTGAGCCCCCTCCTGACTTCACTGAGAACACTACCATTTCATGGTCACTCTGCCCAAGACAACTCCCTACCACCACATCTCCCACCAGTCCTTTTCTGTTCATGACCTGGACCCATCCTGCTGCATGGCACCCAAGGGACACCCGATGGTCTCTTGCATGCCCCGCAAGGCTCACATGCTGAATCCAGCTCCCACAGGAAGGCAGAAAAACCAGGGGAGAGCTCAGGGATTTGGGAGCTGCTCAGTGGGAGCAGCCAACCTCTCGGCATAGACCTCACCCCGAATTTACCCACCAAAGTTGCAAGATGGGAATAGAGCCTCGCGAGCAGAAGCGGAGCTCCCAGCACACTGGGAATGCCAGCCAGCTCCTCGCAAGTGCCGAGAGGTTGGCGGTAATGAAAGATGCTATCAGGGGAGCAGGCGGCCAGCCAGACAAACATAATTAGCGGCATTTGCGGACGACGAACCTCAGCGAGGACGTGGAGGGGACGGAGCTGGGCGAATGGAGCACATCCCCTTGCCATCATTTGGGAAAAAACACGGTCATTTGGAGGCTGGCCAAGCTGGAATAACAGCCTGGTGAACGAATATTTAATTAAAATCTGCACGGCGTTTGAAGGGAGAAGGGCTCGAAGTGAATAAGCGCGGTGATAAAATATGCATAGGCTCCAGCAGAAGTTCTCCCTCCCCAGCACAAGCCTTTGCTTAAAGCATTGATGGCTTTTTATTCACAAGCTGCAGCGAGGAGGGAATGTTTGCCAGCCACTATTTCAATCCTGCAGGGAGTTTTTTCCAGGGGTTATAGCCATGCTATAGTTTAGGATGTGTCAGTGCTGGCATCATAAACACAGATTAGAAATGCTATAAAAGGAAAAAAAATAAAATAAAATAAAACTTACACTCCTGGCTGGAGTTTACCATCCTGAAAGCTCAGGCCAAAGGCAAATTTTTTCTCCATTACTGAAACAAAATCAATAAGGCTGGTTTTTACTTACAGAAAACCCAAAGGGGAGGGGGGAGAAGGGAAAACCAAAGCTGCAGAAGGGGGAATGGGATGGTTATATAAGGCAAGAGAGGCAGGCAGGGGTAAGGGCTGTTGAAAGTAGCCCCGAGTCCCCTATGGAGGCCAACCATGGGGTCAAAACCCATACTCAGAGACAGTCTGGAGGGATACTCTCTCTCACAAGCCTGGCATCTAGCTAGACAACACCACATTTAGTGTTACCCCAGCTATTTTGGTTCACCACTCTTCTACAATGTCCTGGGCACAGGTGCTTTTGGGACAAAAACCTCCACGCCGGGTCACTGCCCCAAATGTCTCAGTTCCCATCAAAACAAGTAACGTTTTCATTAGTCACTGTTTTTCTGATAGGAGGATTTTTGGTGACATCAAGTTGCTTTGAAACAGCGTCATTTGCTCAGCTGGCACCTTCCAAGTGCCACGATCAGCTTTTCCTTTTATTGCCCAGAAAATGCCTTTTTTTCCCTGAAAGCAGGGTTTGTGCCAGTGCCAGACTGGTGTGCCACCCTAAAAACTGATGAGGTTCAGATTTAGCAAGTGGGTTTTCAGCCCGAGACCCTGCTGCTGCCCGTCTTCCCACCAACCCTGAGCATTACAGGAGCTTTGGCTGCAAGAGCCCGTCTTACCTTAGGTGCCTCTCGGGCAGGACCCCTGTGTCCTCCCAGCTTTGTTGTTGTTGTTTTGTTTTCATTTAATCACAGTTTATTTTGTGATGTCCAACCAATGAAAAGCATCCCACTGTAAGCATCCTCCACATCAAGCCTCCTCTGCTTGTTAGAGCTAAGCATCCATCCCCTGAGTGCTCTGGGATGGCTTAAAGCTGGCTGGGAAGGATAAGCAGCAGCTCCTGGACTAGCCCTGGGCTATTAGTCCCCATTACAATCTCGTTTAATGCCACCACCAAAGAGTGGACACTGCAGGGCCAGCCCCAGGCTGGGCATCCACCTGAGCAGCAGACACCAATTGCTTTTCCCTTCACTGCACTCTCACCCTTCAGCTTCTCCAACACCGTGAGGCACGGCAGCCATGCATGGATGGAGTGGACAAGAGGAGCCCAAGCAGGGGACTGACTCATGCTCTCCAAAAATGTTTGGAAAAGGCAGCTTAGTTAACACTCCAGGGATGCTGTGGCCCCATCCCCACCCCCCTTCACTTGCGGGGGTTGCTGGGGCTCCCCAGGGTTGTACAAAATCTAAAGGAGGTCAGCATGGAGCCGGTAGCAGAAACGCTCCCAGCCCTGCACTTACCCAGGGACCAGGGCTCACCATCTCTTGCCCCTCCAGCTCCCGTTCCTTTAACCCCCAGGCATTTTGTAGCCCCAAGGGGGGGGCTCTTTCAGGTCACCTCTGGACCCAGGGGGATTTCTCACCCCCTCCGTCCTTCTCCCCTGCATTATCAGCTGGTGAGGCAGCGCAGCCGAGCTCCTACATGCCCAAACTGGCCACCACTGATAGAGGGCTTAGGGCCTAGGGCCAGTGCCAAGAGCGAGAAAGGCTCCAAGAGGGGTCCTGGGGGGACCAAGCTGGCTCCAACCCAGAGCAATCCCTGTTTGTAACAATGAATTCAACAAATCCTGTAATAATTGGCACTGCAGGCAGCAGGTGAGCAGCCCCAGTACGCTGCTGGTGTGCTCTTGCATGCCACCAGCAAGGGCTGTGGGGAGAGAACGCAATTGTGTCCCCCCCCCATCAATGTCTAGCTGCTCTGCAGGAAGCTGTTTGCTCCCTTGCGAAGCAGTTGAACCCCAGGAAGGTTTAGGCACAGTGCTTTTGATCCCCAGTGCCACTCAGTCCCCATTCAGACTATCAGACAGGGGTCTCGGTGCTGGACCAGAGCATCTGCATCAGCCCCCCAAGGACTTTGCCCATCGCTACCCAGGCATCTTGCAGAAGCCACCCCGACAGAGCACGAAGAGCATTTTCCAACCCACCACTGTAAGTCCTACCTGATCCAAAACAACAGCATTAGCAGAACAACAGTTGTAATTAACTGGGAAATTTGTTGGGGATAGGAATGGTGGGATCGATAACCCATCGTGTGGTAAGGGGTCCTGCCAGCCTGCAGGAGTTCCCAGGGGTTCCCCTCCCTTCTCAACAGTGGACATTTCAAGAGCGCTTGCTATTCTGGCAGAGGGAAGAAGAATGCTGGAGGATGTGGCAGGGGACTTGCATTTATCTCAGGGGGTCACCAGTCCCCACACCATGCCTATTGATACCAACAGTGGCTAAGAAAGCAGCTGGAGATCTTGGCGCTGAAACCAAAGGGAAAAAAAAAAAAAAAAAGTGGATCAGAACAGCTGGATGCTGTGGCGAAGCTGCCTCCTTGCTGGGGAGGCTCAAGAGCTAAATGCTGCCAGAGGTAGAGGCTGAGCTGCTCCCACAGAGGATGCTGGAGGCAGCAGAGCTCAGAGCCACACAGCCTATAGAGGGGTGAGCTGTGCACAGCCCAGGAAGATGGGAATTAGCATCCTTATAGGGTGGAGGAAACGGGGAAAGCAGATTTTTCCCAGAAAATACTAACCTAAGGGCTCCCTGGGCTGTGCTGGATGAAAGGCATTTCTGCCCCCAGCTGAGATTTCCGGTCCAAACCAGAGCAGGAAACCTCCTGATAGCTGGTGCTGTGGCAGCAAGCACCCAAAATCACACTAGGCACCCAGGACTGGGTAGGGCAGAAATTGTAGCCAGCATTTCCTGTAGCCCCGTGGATGCCACAACCCCCACAAGAGCCTTTGGGGTGAGATACAAGGGGAATATGCAACTTTGCAGGATGGGGAAACCGCTCCCCACCTATGGAGCATTCCCCAAAAATGTTCTGTCTGCTCTGCCAGCAAAACAGGGACCTCATCCTGGCCGAGATCCGGCGGTGAGGGCGTTAAGTCTCTGCAGCGATGGATTTTCCCTGCCTGCCGTCGATAAACAGAGCAGCAATTACATTGCATTTCTCTGATGGCTACAGATCTTTAGAAAATAAACACAATAGCAGTTCACTGAGTATCAGTGACACGCAAACACAATCCATAATTTCACTTGCGGCTGAGGCTTCCCGGCTCTGTGACGGCTTTTTTTTGTTGCTGTTTTTTAAACCTTCAACAAAAAGGGATGGATTCTCTTTCGGTTTGCAGTGGTTTCAGTTCCTCAGTTTCAGTGGGAGGCAATGGGATTTACACCGCTTTTGCTATAAGCAACACAAAAAACACTGGCAAAGTGGCTTTTTTATCTTTTTTTTTATCTTTTTTTTTTCTTTCTTTCTTTTTTTTTTTTTTTTTTTTTACAGCCTGTGGTAGAGAAACAATCAGCCGTGAGCAAAATATTCACAGGGAGAATTAAAAGCCTCAGAAGGGAAGCAGGTTTGCTTTTGGTTCCTGTTTGGCCACAATAGAGCCCCTTTTCTTCTTTTCTCGCCCTCAGAAGAGATTCTGCAAAAGTATCGTTTCTGCCACAAAGGAGTGCAGTTCCCACTCCCAAAGGGCTGCTGCCATTGCCAACGCTCCAGCATGCTCACAAATCTTCCAAATCCATTTTACCACATTTTGCTTCAAAACAGGTGAAAATAATGGATTCCCCCCTCTTTTCTCAATTCCCAGCCAAGAAATCAATTCCAAATCCTGAAGTCAGAGAGGATATGAGGGGCACCTCCTGACTTTTTCCCCAGTTCCCCGTGGGTTGTGTTTGCAGGACATCAGCCCCATGCAACCTGAGGCCGAAGCTTGATGCAAGCCCTGTGCTTTCCATGGACTTGCAGTTGTGAAGCTGCTGGCCCACGATTTCCACACGCGTTTCAGAGCCTTATCATCAGCTCAGTTGCATCTTTGGATGTTCTTCTGATGCTGCTTGTCCTGGATGAGTTACTACATGCAAACCTGACCCTAAAACTCCCACCAGCAAGGATGGACGGGGCTTCAGCAACATCCCCCATATCGTGGCACCCCCAGCACAGAGCCCTGTCCTCACACTCCCTCCTCACACCCCTTCGCTCAGATGCACGTGCTAATAGGTATTTTCCAAGATAGTGACACAGTCCCCTCCACAAAAGCCCTAATGCTTAGCAATAAGATCATGAATCAAGCAGAAATCTAGCGAGGGACCTGGGCTCATAAATGGGATGGGAGTCATGGATTTCCCCCTCTCCTACCTTTCCCTCTGCAAGTATTTTGGATTTCAGCAGTCAAGGGGAGGCTTCGGTACTAAAAGCACAATGGAGAAAGCGCACAGCAAGGAAGAGGAGCTGGCTGGGATACGGGGCATCACCTTTGAGCATGGGAGTGCCCAGAGGCCACCAGCATAAAAAAAGCCTGAATTCCCACAAATAACACAGTTTAAGGGAATTTGACTCCACGCTCAACAAGAAGCTACCATGTGCTGTAATAAAGGAGCACAGGGTTCCAAAACCCTGCAAGCATCAATTCCCGAGGGTCAGTGATATGGATGCCCTTTGGATATCTGCTGTCCGGAGGGTCTGAAAGCCCTGAGCAAGAGCCGGAACCAGACCAGGCAGGGATTTGCAGCTCCCAATGGGGCAGCAGAGCCTCAGCCTTGCCACCATCATTGTCTGCTGAAGCAGAGGGATTTTCCTGCAGCAGTTGTTCAGACTGAGACTGATCCAGGTGTACTGGCACCAAAGTGAGCCCTGCTCATATAACACATGCCCTGACTGCTTCTTGCTTTGCATTCTTTGCTACCCTGCTTGCCTGGACAGGATGCATCCTCCTAGGGACCTCTCCCTCTCACAAGGACGATGCATCTGCACAAATCAGATGCCTTATCCAATATTGGCTTGCACCCCTTACATTTGTATGCCCTGAACCACTGCTACCAACTGTGGCAACAAACCCAACCCCAGCCTGCATTATCCCATCCCCTCAGACGTACCCAGCAGCCAAAAAAGAGAAAAACACATTGGGATGTGTCATCCCCTCCCCGATCCCCATGTGCACAAAAGCCCAGGGCTCCCAGTCAGGGCATGGATGCAGCCCCAGATGTGCAGCGAGGAGAGCTCTGGGCTCAGCATGCAGCTGCTCTCCCCTTTCTTTTGAACGAACAAACCGAGATGAAGCACTAACAGCCACTCGCACAAAGAAAAGCATCTGCACCAAGCCAAGCATCTGAAATTTTTTATTTCTGCATGATAGGCCTATTTGGAGAGCTTTTTATTTGTAATTAGAATGCAGCTATTACGAGTACTTTGTTTCCAGCTAATTGTTGTTTTTTTTTTTTTTTTCCTCCCTTCCTCATTTGGGATGATAGACGAGGGCTGAAATAGCAGGTCGCTATGGCTGGAAAAAGCACCAGCAATAAAATCAGCATTTAATAAAAGAGAGTCATGTCTTCCTGATGCTTTCTGACTTTCTGCTTGTTTTTCTGGCCTGTAAACACATGCTTGTTAAAGCAGGGTGGCTCATTAGCCTGTCTGCCTTGATGTTTTCATCGGTAAGGCAAGGGCACTGCTCTGTTTAAGTTGACGTGGCATTGCCAGGCACTGCAAATACCTTAATCCACATCACACAAGCACCGTAGCTGTCTTGAGCATTGGCTTTAAAGATAATAAACAGCAGCAACACAGAAACAGCTTCAAATTTGAGCCTAGGAGCGGGAAGTCTGAGGGGCAACGGTTGGGAAACCAGAGACCTTGCAGCCATCCTGACCCACTTTTGTCACCCATCCCAGCTACTGGTTTCACCTGGCAAGGCCAGAGCACAAGCAGGCATCTCCTGCCAAAACAATTAGGAGCAAAACCTCACCGTGGCAAGGCTGGGGCTGGATGCAGAGCTGCGGCTCCAAAGCAGCCATATGGTTCCCAGCCGGCTGGGGAAGATCACTTTCCCTGCTCCCCTTCTCCAAGCCTTTTTCCGGATCGAAAAGAGGTCAGTGAGCTAAAATCAATGCATCGCAGCATCCAGCTGCTTGCAGAGGGAAAAGATTATTTGGATGATTTCCTTTGCTCGGTTTTGCCCGGCAGACAGCACAAGCACCAATTTGGGGTCAAGGTTTAGGGCAAGCATCCACAGGGAGGTGCGAGGAGGACCTGTTTGCTTCCCTTGGGACATGACAATTATTTATGGGCTGGGTGGGTTCTGACAAGGTGATGCACTGCTATTCCTCGTTTCCCACATCTACATGCCCTTTACAGAATCACAGAATCATCTAGGTTGGAAGAGACCTCCAAGATCCCCCCGTCCAACCTCTGACCTAACACTAACCAGTCCTCCACTAAACCATATCACCGAGCTCTACATCTAAACGTCTTTTAAAGACTTCCAGGGATGGTGACTCCACCACTTCCCTGGGCAGCCTGTTCCAATGCCTCACAACCCTTTCAGTAAAGAAGTTCTTCCTAATATCCAACCTAAACCTCCCTTGGCACAACTTTAGCCCATTCCCCCTCATCCTGTCACCAGGCACATGGGAGAATAGACCAACCCCTACCTCTCTACAGCCTCCTTTAAGGTATCTGTAAAGAGCAATAAGGTCACCCCTGAGCCTCCTTTTCTCCAGGCTGAACAAGCCCAGCTCCCTCAGCCGCTCCTCGTAGGACTTGTTCTCCATGCCCCTCACCAGCTTCGTCGCCCTTCTCTGGACCCACTCAAGCACCTCGATGTCCTTCTTGTAGCGAGGGGCCCAAAACTGAACACAGTACTCGAGGTGCGGCCTCACCAGAGCTGAGTACAGGGGGACGATCACCTCCCTAGCCCTGCTGGTCACACTGTTCCTGATACAAGCCAGGATGCCGTTGGCCTTCTTGGCCACCTGAGCACACTGCTGGCTCATATTCAGCCGACTACCAACCAATACTCCCAGGTCCTTCTCTGCCAGGCAGCTCTCCAACCACTCATCTTCCAGCCTGTAGCTCTGCTTGGGGTTATTGCACCCCAGGTGCAGGACCCGGCACTTGGCCTTGTTGAACTTCATGCAGTTGACCTCAGCCCATCGGTGCAGCCTATCCAGATCCTCCTGCAGAGCCTTCCTACCCTCGAGCAGATCAACACACGCACCTAACTTGGTGTCATCTGCAAACTTACTGAGGGTGCACTCAATGCCCTCATCCAGATCATCAATAAAGACATTGAAGAGAACTGGCCCCAGTACTGAGGCCTGGGGGACTCCACTAGTGACCAGCCTCCAACTGGATTTAACTCCATTCACCATATTTAGCTTAAAAATGTCACCGGAGGCTACTGCCACAGACCTCTGCCGCTGACCCCAGCACTGACAAGATTAACTGAGTGTGTAAGCGCATCAGCTGGGGATATGTTCCTTATTTTTGCAGCAGAACTGCAGTGTATGGGGAAAAAAAAAAAAAAAAAAAAAAAAAGAAACTGCACAATTGTGGGCTGCTTATGCCCCAGGGAAAACCTGGCTAAATCCAGGTCACACACAAGATTGAAGCCCAAGGAAAAGAGGCCAGAAGCAGGTGCTGAGCCTGATTGCTACAAGGCTAAGCTTTTACAGAGCCCTGAAAGATGGAGACACCTCAAATTGGCATGATAAATGGGACCTGGAAGCCTCATCTCATCCCTTGGGATGCCTTTCTGGGGAGCTACCAGAACTCCTAAAAAGTGGGAGACAGAGCCCAGGTTGCTGCCAGCTCTGCATGAAGATGCTGCTGTGTTGAGAGAAGTTAATTTTGGCTGGACATAGCTGCAGCAGGGGCCCCACAGCCACAAGGAGCATGAGCATCAGTCCTGTCCAGATGCATTAGGCACTGATTCCCTTTAAAACACACCAAGCTGCATGCCAAGCCAGCTCAGCTCCCCAGTCACTTTGGCTTTATGGGCTTATCCTCATTTTGCTTTGTTGGCACTGGCCCTTCTGCTTTATTTTCCCTTTCTCCGCTGTGGGGAAGGAGCAAAGTTGCCTCTCTGGAGGCATCAGCAGAACCAAGAGCCGAGGAAGAGAAGATGAGCCAAGCTGACTGCAGGTTAGGCTGGGAAGCAGTGCAGGGAAGGATGCAGCTCTCCCATCTGCATTGCCCTTCCTGGCAGATAGAGTTTGGGTACAGGAGTGGGGATACATGAGGAACTGCATGCCCAAGTGCCCCAACCAGCACCCTGTGTCACAGCCAGCTGGGCCAAAGGAAATTCAGCCCAGGCCAGTGAGTTGTTCGCCATTTCTTGAGAACAACACTGGAATAAGAGAGGAAAAAAGTGAATGGGCAAGATATTTCCAAAGGCTTTACATCAGGTCATGAGGAAGAGAGAAATTTCTATCTCCACCCTCAGAGGCTAACAGATAGCCCATGATGACCTAAAAGCTCTGCAGGGAATCTGGCTGCTATTTGAGCTATTTTGCAAAACCAACCTCACCACTTTTTTCCACCTTTATAGCCCTTTGCAATGACCTTACCTCCATCTGGACGGCCAGGCCCAGAAATATTTACCTATTTCCTATTCTAAGGCACATCCTTCAGGGGTTTGTTTCACCAAAAAGGAAAGCTCTCCCTGCACCATGACCACCAGCTCCCCAATGGATGCAAACACCTGAGCCACACCTTCCTGGGGGCCCCATCTCTTTGTCTGCCCTCCCATCTCCCATCATCTGCTGTGACCTTCTGCTTTCAGCACAGCTCGCTGATTAATCACTAATTAGCAACTGGTTTGTGACACTTCCCTGCCCTCACCAGCACAAAGCTCTGGCACAGGCCAGGACCATCTGTTCAGGCCCTGAACTCGGCACCGTGCCTCCCAGTTTCAGTGTGGGTGAGGGGGGACAGAGCAGCCCCAGTGCTCGACCCCTCAGCAGACAGACAGACAAGACAGAAGGACAGATGAGAGTAAATCTGCAGCACCTGTTGCCATTGCAGCAGAGAGTTGCACTGCTTGGTATGTGGCACGGAGGGTCTCAGGGTACCAGTGCCAGGGGGGTGGGGGTGGAATTTATATATCAAAATGCAGCAAAGTTGGGGAGCTGGAGCACAACAGCTGCAGTGAGCTTTGTTTTGCTGCATAGTAGAACCCCCAAGAGCAGAGCTGAAATCACCATTTGCTGTTATAAACTTTCCTTGCTTTCTTGCACGTACAGATTTTATTATTATTATTTTTATTTATTTTTTCCAGGAGAAACTTCTCCTTATGCCTAAGTAAAAGTCCACTTCTCTCCATGACAGTATCCTGGGACCCTGAAGGTCCAGGCCACTCCCACAGATCACAATGGAGCAAGGGATCAGCAGCATAGGGCAGCATCTGGTTCTGCAGGGCCATGTTGGGTACCCGAAAGAGCACCCAAGAGCATCTGGAGAGACTCAGGAGGGGACAATATCCCATCTCAGCCCTCCCCATCTCTGACCACTTCAGCTATCAAGACTCACGTCCTCTGCTTGGTAGGAGTTATGCCACCAGGGATGGTGATGCAGAGCAGCGAGAGGTCGGTGTCCCCTTTGTCCCCACAAGGAGCGAGTTTGCCCAGGAAAGCACTGTCCCCGCATCCCCTGCTTGCTTCCACCCAATCCTTGGGCTGTGCTGACCCCTTCTGGGCTGCAGCCTGCTCAAGCAGCATCCTCACCTTCCTCCCTGCTTTTAGAAATCAGTGAACAAGTCCTTACCAGTCCCCTAAGTGATTGCACCCAGGGGCTGCCATCCTATAGCATCTCCGTGTCACTGCCTCAATGCTCCCAGCTCACTGTTCTCTGCCCTTAATCCACCAAAACGGAGTGGAAGCCAGGAAGACCACAGGGCTAATATGATGTGCATCAGGTTGACACCTCTAGCTTCCCTTTCACCTCCTCTTAGTGCTTTGAGAATAGTGCCTGGGGTTAACAGCCTCCGACCACGACCCGCTGACAGCACCAGCAGGCACTGGGCACTCCCGCATGACCCCAGCCTCTGCAGCACAAAGCAGATGGATGCTACCAGGATGCAGGATGAAGTGACAGGCACGCATGAAGTTTCCACCTCCCAAAACACCCCCTCAGTGCTGACTCCCTTGTCTCAGTCACTGCCATCAAGTGAGATAATGAACTCCCGAGCACAGCACAGATAGAAGCAGGCACTCAAACGAGAGCTAACAGCGGCTGCCGAAGAAATCATTAAAAGTAAGTACCAGACTTCAGAGATCGTTTGCAGGAGAAGTCTAAATCCATACCCACAGCCTTTCTGCTCTCCTTATTGAGCTGTTGCTTTCAGAGCTAATTTAGCTTCACCTCTGCAGGCAGCATCAGCCACATGCCCAGCAGCTCACCAGCCACGCAGAGACCCCTGACTGATGCATGAAGGTCCAGGGCAGACCTCTGACACACATCTGCATGTGGAAAATGCTCAGCCCTTGGCTGGCACGCAGAAGCCCAAACCCCCACATCACTCCCCATGGGTGCTGGAGCCCCCTAAAACACAGCTGCTTTGCTTGCCTCATCCCACAGTGCCCCCATGAGATCCACAATGCCCTCATCCTCCACTCCAACAGCTGGCATTAGGGATGGTGAGACCGACAGCAGTGCAGGCACTCATCACCTCCAGCTGGAGCAACTTAGTTCCTTCTCTGTGCACCCACAATTCAAGACCAAGCCCCCATAGGTGGCTCCCATCTCCTTTATGCTGCCATTTAAAGCATTTGGCTGAAGTTGCTACAAGCAAACACCTCCTTTTCCCTTCCTGGGAGATGTATAAAGGGACAAAGACCAGGAGCTGGCAAGAAATGCAGCATTTTAAGGGTTTTAAGAGAGGTAGCCACCTGTCTGCTTATGGTGCAATAAAGTGTTGCTATAGTGTGAATTTATGGCCAATAAAAAGCACAGAGTACTGATCAGAGATGTCTTCAAGTAGTTTATAAACACATAAAACCACACCATCCCCTTCCACACATCAGCGCTTACCCTCAGTGGAAAAATGTATGTGTCTTGAGAAGCTGCCTTAAAATGCAGTTGCTCAAGGCTAGAAGACCCAGGCTGATGCTCTCTTCCTTTCCCAGAGGAACTAAACTACCAAAGGGATGTATATTGGGATAAAGCCAGCCCAGCCAGCAGACTGCCAGCACCCTAGAACAGTGCTGGGAACCCCGCTGTTTCTCCTTGGCCCCCGTCCTGCCCCAGATGCTCCCAAAGCCTTTACCAGAGCCCTACCCATTAGCAGTGAATGAAAGTATATCAGTTCCCTGATACAGATGAAAGACAGAGAGGAAAGAAAGGAAAAATAGTCAGGCAGCCCAATAATAAGCATGGAAAGAGGTATTAAAGCCTGCAAAGAGCACAGAGCAACGTGGGAGGAGACCATCTCTCCATCGCCGCACCTTCTGCTGGCTGTGCAATGACAACAAGACTGTGAGATCTCAGCATCTCAGCATCTTCCTCCAAGCCTGCTTAAGCAGTTTGGGTTTTTGTTTGTTTCAATCACAGACAAAACGCAGCATCAGATGAAAATTTCTCTCTCCCCTGATGAGGACAGTGTTTGACAGGGCAGAGAAGTTAGAACACTGACCTGGCCTGGCCTTGCCATGCACATATCTGAAGGGTTAAAAATACATCGTCCTTAAGCTAAGGGTCCCAGCAACACCCTGGATGCATTCAGAGCTGGTGCTGGAGGGGAAGAGACACCCAAACGTCAAATGCAGCAGAGAATCACCCCAAAAATCACCATCTGAGCTTTAAGCATCTTAGCAGTGCCTCCCATCTGCCGGCAGGTTGTTCTTGCCATCTAGTGGCTTCTCAGATGAGTGCAAACACAGAAAGAATTGGGATTTTCCTCCCCTTCTCCCCATTATTTTCATCCCTAAGCACCATGTGTTCTCTGCTCCCATGTTAATTGCTTCCCTGTGCTCCCCAGGACAAGGCTGTGCTTGCTCTAGGCACACCTGGGCCATCACAAAAGGTCCAACATTGCCAGCATACCAGCATCAGGACCCCAGAAACCTGACAAGCTCTCATTCTCATAAATATCAGCCCTTTTTGGTGGCATATCTTTTTTCTTTCCTCCTTCATTTGCAGCTTACATCCTTCGGAATTTTTCTTCTTTCAGTCCTGCAATATTTGGTGGTTTTCTGGGGGCAGTTTTACTGCCATAGCAAAGGACTGCATATTTCTGCAGGGAAATCCCAAAGGTGCAAAAGAACACGCTCAAAGCTGAGATTGGGCCATAAAAGTCTTTTTTAGCATTAATTTTACACCATTCAGTAATTCTGGAGGAAACTCACCTCAGCTCCGAAATCCTTGCTCTTTCACCAAGACCCTTGCTCCTCTTACACTCTGATGGAGAAGAGGGACACATGTCTTGACACTATTCACCCCATACAGCGAAGGAAAGGGCAGAGTACAGTTGCAAAAACAATCATTTCAGTGAATTTCAACCAATTTATGATCTGACCCTTGACTCTAGCAAGGCAAGACTGATTTAGAGGACCTTGAGACCCAATGCACTGGGCATTATGTGATTTCATCCCTCCCAAGTGCCCAGAAATTGTCAGAAAGAGCTCTTCACACCATGCTAATAAACCTTTTCACAGGCAGTAGCTTGCCTTAGTCTGTCTTCACGTAACTTGTATTGGAAATCGCTATTAGACAAGCCTCAGTGCTCATACAGTGGCATATTCTTCCCAATAACCCACTCAGAAACACATTTAGGAACATGATAACAATTGCTGCTTTTAAGTGAGCTTGCAGGAAGACTCCTCCTCCTGGGTGTGAAGAACCTCACTGCTAATTTCTCTCCGTGTTTTCATTTTTTAAGCAGCCAGAAGGCTGTTAACCCCTTGTATTCATCTCCCAAAGCTGTCATATGGGGGTGGGTGGGAGTGGGGGGTGGAGCTGGACATGACTTTGCTGCAGATGTTCTCTGGAAAGAAAACAAGCAATAAAAAATTAAATATGTGGAACGTGAAAAAAAATGCAGCTCAGTGGATCGATAAAGTACAGCCAGATAGATGAGAGTCAAAGAGCATTTCTGGGCAACATCATGGGAGAGATGGTATCACCTGGGACAGCCAGTGGGGCACAAACCTCACGATACACTGGGGAAGGCATGAGGAGGAAACCTTTACTTGTCTGGAAAGTTCTAAGTTCCATCTCTCTCCACATCCTTTCTCCTTTTCATTCCCAGGGCTAGGAACTGGCCCACATATCAACTTGTTGGTAATTTTGAAAGCAATGCTCACATCAGCTCTTCTCTCCTGGCTTTCTGAAAGCCTCCAGCAGAACAGCAGGTCAGGGCAAATCCGTTCGGATATTGGGTAACCTTCTGGTGCTTGAAGCAGCCAGTGCAGAGGAGGTCAATGGAAAGAAGCAGAAGACCCTGCTGGATGGTCTGGAGGAAAGCCTAAGAAGCTGCTGCAGACAAGGTGCACCCCTTAGCCAAGGCCATGCAGATGCAGCATTCCCAATTAGGACACAAGAAATGCTCTTTTCATTAGTGTCTGCTGCAGGGAACCAGGAGGAACAGTGCGTAATGCTACAGTGCCTTGGAGTCTAACAAGGGCCAGGAAGGAGAAGATATGTTCCTGTAAGCCCTTTTTGCACCCTCTCAAGTGTGAGGACAAGAGACTTCATTCCCAATTTCAGAAGAAACCCTGGAGGAAGCAATGGCTCTTCTCAGCACTGCAATGAAGTGGTTCTATCAAGCCCAGGAATGTTTTATTCCTTAAAAGCTTGTTTTGTGCAAGACTGAACACTTAAATCTGATCCAGAACCACTTTCAGCTGGCTGTGCAACTGAACCCCCTTCCACCAGCTAGTCTCATTAGGGCTGCTTTTGCCTTTGGAAAAAAAAAAAGAAGGGGGGGGGGGCACTTAGGCACTTCTTAGCTTTACATTTGTCAAGATTTAATTGTTTGCAGCATCCCCCATTTAGCTAATTATCTGGCTGGTAATATATCTGTTCATCTGCCTTCCCACCAGCCAGCCCCGGTATTTGGACATCCAGGTCATCTTCCTCTCCCCATTTGGCTTCCCCAGGTCAACACACCCCAACAGAAGGGTCCAAGCCACTTCTGCTTTGTTTTTGTTGTTGTTGTTGTTGTTTTTTTTTTCTTCCAATACAAAGATGAACTTCTGCTTCTGCTTTCTGCACTGCTTATGAAAACAAAGAAATCCACATCCCCTCCCTCAGGTCAGAGGATCCCGTAAGTTATTCCAGGGTGCTCTTGTTCACCTCTTTGCTAAGAGCTCAACACACAGGGTATATCTAGAGTCACAGCTTTTTAAAATGTCCTCTCATGTCCCACCTACCCTTTGGCTACCACACTGCAAACTTCCAGAGGAGCAACTTCAGTGTTAGATTGAGACAGCCAGACCTCTAAAACCTTTCGAACCCCCAATATAACTTGAGCCAACATCAACATTTCTTATCAACCCCGAGCTTTTTAAAGGCACAGTGATCTTTCTGAGCATTATGGAGACCAGGCTTGACTTCCAAAAGGTCTTGGGGCCAGCAGCTTAGTGCAGAGTAGTCACTACACAAAGCCTGTCGGAGTTTAAGAAGCGTTCGGACTGTGCACTTAGCCACATGGTCTGAATTTTTGGGTAGACCTGTGTGGTGCCAGGAGTTGGACTTGATGATCCTTATGGGTCCCTTCCAACTCAGGATATTCTATGATTCAGCTTCTTGCACTGGACCTCAAGCTCCCCATCTGTGATCTGGAGAATCACTGTTGGACACAGTCCAGCATTATTTTTTATCCATGATGCATTTCAAGAGGAACCAAAACATTTATTTATAAGCCTCTAACACTGACATCTGAGATAGCTCTGAGAACTTCCCATAGTCCCCACCTTCCCCTGGGGATGTTGCATGCCTCCTGCTGGGTCTTTAATGTAAGATTGTTTGAAGAGATGAAAAAACATGTTGCAAGCTGGGAAAGTAATGCTAGCTGTATTATATTTAACCAAGCTACATATTCCACAGGTTACAGACTCTCATGAGTATAGAAACCAACAGTGGCATTGCCTCACCATTCCTGTCTGCAAGGAATAACTCACTTGGAGCACATCTCATCTAAGTAGCTCAAGAATCTATCAGTGCCTCTGCTTCTGATGATGTTTTCCCCCAAGTACAGTGGCACCCAGTGCTTACACAGGAGCTAGAGCAGCAGAGCACGAATTTAATAGTCAGGATTTACAAACCTGCATGAATAGACCACACAACTCCTTTTCCCCATAAAGCAACGCCCTTCTGGTCACCATCAAAGGAAAGGGACTCCAGTAGAAGGATGAATACACTCCACTTGCTGAGCACTGTCAGGAAGGATTTCCTAGGCTGGATGAAGTCTTCCTGCCCATAAACACAGCCAGCAACTTCTTCACATGATGTTTGTTAGTTACTAACCAACCAAGTGAAAAATAGACCCAAGCAGGGGTGGCAGCACATGGCTAACCTTGGAAATTCAAAGGCCAGAGAGCAGTTGAATAGTTCCTCTCCAGGCAGGCCTTTCTGCAAGCACCCAGTGGAACTGAGTGAAACCGAGCAAATCTGGCACGCTCAGCCCATGGCATAAATCCAGCCAGCTCCAGCTCACATATCAGAGCACCCTGTGTCATAAGCCATTGAGTTTGCAAGAACGGGAATAATTTACAGCCCCCAAGAATGGGTCCTTATCTTTATTTCAGCCACAGAGCTCCACCAGCTGTATGCATAGCAGCATGCTGTGATAAACAGCCTCACACAGGTACCCAGGAGGTGGGGGCAGCTCATGCTCTCCAAACAAGCAGAAGGGAGATAGCAAGGCATCTTCCCCTCCATTTTTGCCTTTTTTTTGGAGGAGGAGGGAAGTCATTTTTATTACCCGGATATGAGCCTCAAGCAACACACAAAGTGATCTCACCCTGGGGAAGGGTAAGAAATAGGACAAACCTGAAGCATGCAACAAGTATTTAAGCTTTTTGGGTGGATTTAGAGATGGACTTCACTGCCTGGTGCTGAGCTGGATGGACTTCAAAGACGGGCACACAGCTGCCCAGTGCAGGAGGAAAAAGCAGAGGTGCCAGCAACCAGCTTGAGAATCTGATAAAAATGAGATCTGAAGCCACATGAGCACTTAAAGGCATATTTGAATTTCAGGGGTTTAGCTCAGCTGGGGTTCTCTCACCAAGGGAAGGGCTTTGCCTAAGTCTGTGTGGGCAGAGGGACTTCACCCCATGTGCATGCCCCAAGTGCCTTCAGGACACGGCCTCTGTTACTCCTCTGCACCCTGTCATGTGCACCCTGCGCACATGTCAGTCTGTAACCTACCTCATCAGCTAGCAAAGGCCCCTGTGTTCCTTATTTTTCCTACACTATTTCATCTAATGACCAGAAGGCTTTGTAATTTATCTTGCCTCTTTAAGGCTTCCCCACCACCACCTCAAACTCATTTCATGTCGGTCCAAAGGACTCTGTGCAGACAAGGGCTCCCTGTGAGAAGCTGGCTTTGATGGTCTCCTTGACATCTTTCGATCATGTGTCAGCAGCATTCACCGTGACCGAGACACTACAATAACAAGTCTATCCAGCACAGAGGCTGGGTCACATGCATGGCTGCAGGGAGAGGAGATGAAGAGCAAAGTCATTATAAATATCTTCAGATCACCAATTATTCCTCTCCCTTACACTTTTGCATGTGCAAGCTCTATTTATCTGTGCCAGACAACCGGCCAGAGGCTAGGCACAAGAAAAACTTGGGTCAGGGCAACTTTTTATAGCATTGAGTAACTGGTGAGGGGGGACAGCCTTCTTCCTACAGTCATTTCTCCTCCTGTCACATGGTTCCTCATGACATGCATGATCTATATCCAGTCCCTGGCGCACAGCAGCACTGAGTGCACTGAAGCTGTACGGAGCGAGTACACCATCACCAGCCTGCCCCACAGGATGAGCAGACTTTTTTCAGGAGTCCTCACTGCTGAACATTCACACGTAGCAATGAGTATCTGTGCAAGGAACACACCTTCTGTGGTCAGGAAGGCGATTTGAACACACACGGCTAAATCACAGAAAAGAAGCACCAGGCTTTGCTCATTATTCTTCAGTTTGTCCACGGCTGGTGGCTGTTCTCAGTGCCTGAGCATGAATCAGTGGGGTCATATCACTGCTGCAGGATTTGGACATGTTTTCTGTCCCAGTCCTGCAAATACTTCACTAAGCTCACAAGTAGTACTGCTTTCTTAGAGCTAAGCATGTGTACTTAGTTACTGAATCATGACTTAAAGAAACTAGA
This sequence comes from Aythya marila, assembly GCF_965140915.1. Lineage (NCBI taxonomy): Eukaryota > Metazoa > Chordata > Aves > Anseriformes > Anatidae > Aythya > Aythya marila. The sequence goes on along the minus strand of NC_139062.1, from coordinate 7,078,574 downwards.
GCCAGACAATGCTGCAGTTACTCATTTACATATATAATGACTTTATTGCAGAGATAAAGGAGTATTTGCACAGCTTAACCACAGAGCAGATACGAACACAGCTACTGCTCCTGCTCTGTCATCAGTGTTCATGTGTATGAAGTAAACTTGAACCCCACCTCAGAGATCCTCTCTGACAGCTTCTGCTGTAAATTCCTCCAGACCCTATTGCATTTTGAGTGGCAACACAGCACCCACAGAGCCTAACTTTGGTGAACTGCTCCATTTCAGTGGCCACACACTTGCCAAGCATCACTAGCTATGACTTGGAGCTGATCACAGCTACCTCCACTACTGAAATAGAACCCATTTCATCTGATAGATGTTTGTGTCCTGCATCCATTAGCCTGTGGCTGCACAACATGAACTGGTGGAGACCCACGGGCTTGACAGCTGCTTATTCAACAGGCAGCATGTTAATTGGGGGCAAACTTCTCAGAAGGTTTTGTGGTCCAGCAAGAGACCAGCGGGAGGAAAAAGCCACAAGTGTGATCTTTGTGCACCAGCTAGTCTCAAGTAGTTTCATTGCCCTAGCCTAGCTTTAGCTGATTTCCTACCCTAGATGCTTTGAACTTGTATTTGATGTTCTTCCTGCAGTGTCTTGAGGCCCTCAAGCCTCTGGTTCCATCATCTGGATTCCCCAAATAGAGAGTCATAGAGTACCCCTGGGGAGGGCATCAACCTTTCCTCCCTTGGCAGTGGAGGCTTCCCCATGTGCGTGCACAGGACCTGGATGTCACTGATCTGGGCCAGAACTCCTTTTATTGCTGCTGTGTTGTACAGGAGTTGGATAAATGAAAGCTGAGCAGCCCACACTTAAAAGCAAAGAGTTACAGCCCCAAGAGCCAGCCTCTGCTCAGCACTGCCCTGGACTTCCCCAAAGCTTCCCTTCTTAAAGCCTCTTCCTTCCTGTACCCCCAGCACCCCAAAAGCACACGATTAGAAGCAGCGGATACCACAGCAGCCCTGCCACCACTTCCTTCACACCCGCATCTCGCCTCTTACCTTGCCCTCAGTCTGCTCCACAGACATTTGATGAATTTACCCTGCTTCTTCAAGCTGTTCAAGAGGCATTTCTGCTGACAGAAGGAGCTGGATGCTCTCTGGACCCTGCAGTTTGTGTTTGGGTGCATTTAGACCTGCTCCATCTGCCCAGAGCCTGTGCAGGAGAGCACCCAGGTGCCATGGGCTGCCCAGCAGAAAGGACACTGAGGAGAGGGACAGCAAGAGGGCAGTGGAGGGTTTTGTCCTTTGTGCAAGGCACAGGTAGCAGTTTTAGAATGATTATTTCTTGTTGAGGCCTGGTTTTCTTAACCTCCAAGCCCTCCATGCTATCTGTCCCCCGAACATGACATCCAAAACCAACTCTGCCCTCAAGAGCCGGAGACACGGCTCAGCACAAGCACGTGCACCATCCCCGGCTGCCTGCTAGGGGACAGTGGCCCATAACACTTGTTAGCTGACCCCAGAGCACCAAGGGAAGGCAAAGCCCCTCAGATGTGCTGTGGGATTGTGGAGGAAAGACGCTACTTCTATGAGACAGAGGTGCACCCACCCAGACTCCAGCCCTTACCACCTCACCTCCAATGCAAGTGGCCCCCAAGCTCAGTTTCTCACATCCAGCCATCCCTGACCTTCATCCACCCTGACCACAACACACGCTGCTCACCAGAAGCCCACCTCCTCACCTGACTGCTGGCATTTGGCGATAGGCACCCTCCTCAAGCTGCTTCCTTCAAGTCACCCTTACCATGCCAAGGTTCACAATGAAAACCCAAATAGCAGCCCAGCACACAGTGCTCACAGGCTGCTGCAGAGCCACTCCAAGCCTCCTGCAGCAAGCCAGCAGACAGTGACAGTCCCTTTTCCTTATGTCTGCGCCTTACTTTTTCCCCTCCTTGTGTTTTCCAGCTTAACTTCTATTCACACTGATCTCTGTGCCTTGACACTAACATGACATAACAGGTGAGGCATCTGTTTTCCAAATTCACCTGCTCCTCTACCTCCCTTTTGACATAATCTTGGCACAGGAGACCTATCCAAAATCCTCTTTTGGAGAAATAAATGAGTTCGGCTCAAAAAGGAGCTCCAAGTAGGAATGAAGGACATTTCTCACAGCAGCTGATGAACACCCACAGCCCCTCTCTCCAGGGCTGGAGGTGTTGCAGGTGCTAAACAGAGGACAGGATTGAGTGGAGAAATGCGTGTGGTGAGCAGTGGAGAATGCGGCTGTGCTTTGGGTGGGATTTCACTTGTCATTATTCACTTATTTGTTACAGCTACCAAGTAGGGCTGTCAGCTGCCTTCACCCATCTCCCACACCCTTTGCCCAGACAGTGATAAATGGTGAAGGAGCACTCAGCAGCATCGCTATTTCACGCCCCTAACCAAATCCACATGAACCTCCTGGCAGCGCACCCTCTGAGCCCCTCGCACCAAGCTTTGCTACCTCTGTGTGAGTCTGACAGCAGGGACGTGCTCACAGCTCCCCAGCTACATCCCTCCCTCTGGCTGATGCCAACCCTGCGGCAGCCTGGTGCAGTCCCTCTGTGCACCTCTGCTCCCCCTCAGGCTTTTTATTTCATTTATTAGGGCACCAACTCTTATAAAGCTACAGCCCAGAGCTTTGCCACTAACAGGAACAAACCAACATCAGTCAAGCGAGGAACACCAGCACTGACTCACAACTGAAGCCCCGAGTGCATCTCAGCAGCAAACATCTTGGGGCTAGCTATAAGTACACTCAGAAGCTTTTTGCCCTGCTCAGAAGCACAGCTCCCCTGTGGGATTTACAAGCTGCAGATGGGAACCCTCCTGCCCCATAGCAGACTGCCCCAGCAGCACCTTCCATCCTCCTGTCCATTCTGCAGAGAGACAGGGACACAATGAGCAGGATGCAGCAACGCAAAGAGGACAGTTCCCAGCCTGGCTGATGAAGTTCTCAAACATTTCCCCCAAAAGCGAGGACAAGAAGCTCACAAAGCACCCACCTTGCATGAAATCCCAGCTCCAGAGGTGGCCGCCTTTCCACAAGCTGGCAGAGCCAGTGTCTGCCTGGTGCTTTGATGATGCTGAGCATTACGGCAGATCAGAGCACAGCAGGGCTTTGTGCATTGCCGTGATTGGGGCCACCCGGCATGAAGATGCAGGACTCTCCAGGTCTCCTCCAAAGCCAGCAGCACCTTGATGTGTGCACTTTCATGGGGCTGCCCACAGCCCAGCGAGACAAGTGCTTCATCTCCTTCAGCACCTACCCCCAAGGGCTCTCTCTGCAGTTAGTCCATGGCAAGCAGTGAAGATAACACACCAGCAACCCATCTCTTGGCCCACTGCAAGTGGAGCTAATCCACCAGCCCCTGCCCCAAGGCAGCTGGCTCTTTCCCAGTCACTTAAGACTTGGCTCAAAGCCTTGACTCACTTTGCTGCTCCGCTGCATTGCTTCAAGTGCAGCTCTTCCCCTGGCAGAGGAGATGCCCTTTCTCCATCCAAGCTTTGAAATCATAGCCCTGGCTGCCGCTATCCACCCCCTTGCATCTCCTCCCTCATTTACTCCTGCCAGCCAAATAAATGCAAGCCTGACTTGTCTATACATTGTTATCCACCCAGATGGCTTGTTAAAAGCTTTAAGGGTTTTTCCCAGCACCTATGTGAATTTCTTCACTGCTCACAGGGCCATGCATCTTAAAAGCAGCCAGGAGCATCGCAGTCAGACAGAGCTACTTTAGGCATGCTGAGTGACACAGATCCTACACACCAGGTCATATATCAGCAGCATCAGAGCTGCTGAAATTTAGCCTTTTAGAAGACAACCATCACAAGCCAGGTTTCCCGTGCTGGACCATTTGGGGGGCTTTGGGCAAGCATGCATGCAAGTTGTAGAGAACCCTGATGTGGCTTTCATTAAAAGGTCAGATGGCAACAAAAAATTAATTATCTTTGGATAGATATCTTCAATTATCATTGGAAAGTGTTTGAAGTCAGTCTCAGGGAAGGAGTCTAAGGTGAGACTTCTGCCTTTGACATCTCTGTCCAGTATTTAGGATTTGTCCTCAGAATCTGAAGCATAAAGTCATCACCTGGATGCACAGCACCACCTAAGCAGCAAGCTTTCCCACAGACCAGGCAGGAGATGAAATGCACACACACACATCATCTGAAAGGACTTTTGTCCTTTGTACGCACCTTCTTGCCATCAGTTGTGATGTCTCCTATGTCTTGATGCCTCTATGGCACAGCTCCTGAGCGCTGCAAGAGTGGGGAGGGTCTCCAGCACATTCCACCCCCCCCTATGCCAAACACAAAGCAAAGGTAAACACACAATATTTCACTTCTCAGTGCTTCGACTTTGCTTCAAGCACTCCTGTTTGCTGGTGGAGGTCAACCACACATATAGGAAGTTAGAATCTAACCTTGACCCAAATCTGATCCAGAGACTCAAGGACAGGCGTGATGTGCTCACGGTTGCTCGATGGCTCTGGACGCACAGGAAACAGAGGCTCGGCGCTGCAAAGAGATGGCAGAGTGCCTGGGAAAGGGTAAGCCAAGAACTGAGAAATGCAATGAGACAGCCTCTGCATACCCGAGTCATTCACCTTCAGCAGCTTGGCAAAGGCTTTCAACTTTGAAACACTGCAGGGCTGTTTTTACTGCTGCCGAAGCCATACAAGTAATTACTATTCTTGAATGAGCACAGATTTTCTGGGCTCCCATGCCTTTTGGAAACATCCGCACACAGCTCTTACCATTATTATTTTAACTGCTCTTGTTGTATAAACAAGGCTTTGAACCTTACAGCAGCTAAACAGGCAAGCTCCAGAAATAGCTTGGCCAAGAGGGTTTTAAGGAAGGGGTAAGGGATAAAGCCTGGTCACACACCATGCTTTTCCTCCCTGGAGTCTGCAGAGGGCCTGAACTGGGTCTGTTTTCCCAAATTGCTCACTAGCAGAGCAGGGCTATAAGCACCCCGGTGCCCTTCACACCTCTCTCTGTGCCAAGAGCAATGCAGCTAAGCCAAAACAAGTCCATGACAATACTTCAATACTTCGCAGCAGGTGGCACCTCAGGCAGGTCCCTCCAGGTTTTGTCTCCCTCTGCACTGGAAGCAGACCCTGGTGGACCTCCAGCCTCAGCTCGGAGCTCCCACTAGAGGCCTCAGCTACACCCAGCATCCCTTCTCAGCCTCGACACCAGGGCTTCATTACCTAGACACAGGGACAGGGAAGAGTCAAGGCATGCAACGTGCTACCCTGAGACCCCAGACAAAGATTCCAGAAGGAATAAGAACATAAGTGACCTTCAGCCCCTCACAACCAGCAGCTTTTTGCTCCAAGAGGCAGGATCTGGGACTTCACCACTGGTAACTGCAACAAGTCCAGCATCTTCCAGCTCTGAAAGATAACTGGCACCAGAGGAAAACATTCCAGATCGCATCTACACAGAATATCCCAAGCACCTAAGCCCTTAGACTTCACTTTTTGGGACTTACACACATACTTAAGGTTATGAGTAGGGTTTGGAGCACTCAAATACTTGTCCTCACCATCACATACCACAATCAGCTAGCACAGATGCTGCACTCCTTCTTCTGCAGAGCACACTGCTTGCAATGGCAATCCATCCACTCCCCCAGGTGCTGCAGGAAAGGGCTGAGCCACCAGGACTGTCCTTTGGCACCCAGAGCTACCAGAGTAACAGAGACCCCAGGTGAAGTACCAAGGACACCACAAAGGGCCAGAGGAGCTCTCCCCACCCCTTGAAGGACTCCACAACCTCAAGCATCTGTTTGCATTTAGGGCAGTAAAATCAAACCAGAAACTGTGGCACACACCCCACCACAGCATCAAGTTCTGCATGAAGCTGATGACTTCAATCTTGGCTCCTTGGTGGCCAACAGCTTGTCCAAACCACCCTGAGCAGTGCTTGTGTCACACCCACTGCTCCCTATTTGAATGCACCACTTATGTGCTGCCCAGGTTAAACAATCTGCTTTTTGCTCCATTGTATTGCCCTGACATGGAGCAACCAAAGCCTGAACTCCCAGAGCCCCAGATATCCCAGGCAAGAGGTTGTTGCAGCAGATCACAAGTCCAACACCTCTCTCCTGAACCAGAGGAGCTTGAGGGATGTGTTTTTAAAGCCACTTAAAAGAGACTCCTCTCTCTTCCTTTACTGGGGGTATTCAACACTCAAAAAATCATTATCAACAGGGGGAAAAAAATCCCTCTTTCATTCTCTAAAATTAACATGAGCTCCTCTAAATGCTCATTGTACTGTTTCAATTTTTCATACGCCCTGGAGTCTAACCATGACAAGGGGAGACACAGCAGTGGTTATGACCTAACTTTCTGGCTAATTAAGGAGCTTGTCAAAGAGCAGCTTCTCTCCCCGGCGATGCCCAGGGCAGGAAGCAAGCAACTTCCCACGGCACGTGAGCAACCTCACGGCACATCCGTTCCCCCCCGGGACCCGTCACAGCACCAGCTCTGATTTACAAGCCAGTGGGGGGAGCGTGACCCTCGCAGCTGCTTTCAGGAGCAGGCATCGTGCAGAAGAGGGCCCAGCCATCCCTTTCAAGTTGCTGCGTCACACTGCCTGCAGCAGAAGGAAAAGCACGGAGAGGTTTTCTTTTTGTCCAGCTCAAGTCCAGGTCTAACTCGGTGAAATGCACAAGCACCTGTTTCACCTTGCAAAGATAGGGGTCAGCATCGGCTCAGCTACCCTGTGGATAAACGTCAAATAAATGCACTCAAACCAACCCCTAACATCCTTGTGGCAGAAGAGAAAAATCTCATCTCCAGGCTGTTCACACATCCCTGCTGCATGCAGGAGCCTGACCTGACCTCAGCTGCACAGCAGTGCACTCGCAGCAGCTCTTTCAGATCCCCAGTCACCAGCACCAGCGTTCAGAACGAAAATCCTGACCACAGACAGCAGTTCAGTGTGCTAAGCACTGGGCTGTGTTTTAAACAGGCATTCCAGGCCCGCTGGTAGTTGCCTAAATTTCCTTTCTCCTAAAATCGCTTTGTGGGCAGTTAACCCTATTGCCAACCCCCACCCCCTCACGCTCCCAGGAGCTGTGAAATGCCCTCAGACTGCAGGTGGGAGAGACAACAGAGGTGAGACAGAGAGAGAAGGAAAGGCTCAGCCAAATCAGAGTCTAAAATTTAGGGGAAATAATAAAATAAAATAAAATAAAATAAAATAAAATAAAATAAAATAAAATAAAATAAAATAAAATAAAATAAAATAAAATAAAATAAAATAAAATAAAATAATAAAATTTAGGAAAAAATGCAATTCATCAGATTTCTTCTCTCTTCTGCAGGTTGCAAGAAGCAAAACTGCACAGGAGCCTTCGTGGAGCTGCTGCACCCGGGGCTCGCAAGCAGCTCGGAGCCGAGGAGCTCAACGCCCAGCCGAGACCTCAGCACGCCCCAAATTCTTCTTCACCTCCCGGCTGCCTGCAAAGGAGGAGGAGGAGGGCTGGAGGAGGAGGCCGAGGCCGCGGGGTGGCAGCAGCCTCCTGCTGATGGCCTCGGAGAGCAGCGGCCGGGGAGAGGAGAAGCAGCGCGGGGGTGCAGAGGCAAAACCCGGCCCGGGCGCTGCTTTTTTGGGCAAGCCCAGAAGGGGAACCCCGGCTAAGAGTGCTTCACACCGTAGTTCGTTCAAGTGTGGGGGTGAGAAATCATTTTGGCAGACGCTGGACAAGCTTTGAGCCAAGGTGAGCGGAGCTGTGCCCTGCAGGCTGGGGAGCATCCCTGCACCGTGCACACCTCCAGTCCCCAGCCCAGTGCCCCATGCAGGGCCTGGGACACCACTGGTGGGTGACACGGACATGCCAGCAAGCCCCGTGGGCAATCTGAACCCAGAACCCAAGGCACCACAGCCAGAACCATGGCCAAGACACCTGCCTTCTCCTTCTGCATCGCCTTTTAGGACTTGGTCTGCCACCTCTGCCAACACCACGCTCCTGATGTGCCCATGCATACCAAGCTTGTGCCATTACAAGGGTGCTGATATGGTGGTAATGCTGGAGGGACTTGTTGAACTGGAGTCCTGTGCTCCATGCTCAGCCACCAGCAGCAAGCACACAGCAGCCCATGGTTGTTTTGGGTCCTGCAGAGGGCTTGCTACAGGGCCAAAGGCTCAGCAAGGCTCCAAACCCCTCTCCATCCCCTGGTGGGGGCCGGGCAGTCACCTGTTTGGAGGCACAGCTCTCAGCCCCCACACCTTTAGACAGAAACACGGGGTGGTGCGAGGACACAGGGCAGGAGATGCTGCCTGTGGTCCAAGGAATGGGCAAGGGGCCCTAAAACTGCTTCGTGAGGGCAGGTGGGGGCCCATAAGGGGCCTGGATTGGGTTGATTGACCCTCCTGCGCTTGCTGTGTCACACCCAGAGGGACCGGATGATTTTGCCCCGTTTCCCCCCTCTCTTTCTCACTCCCTGTCACCAGGAGGGGGGACACCAGCAGCCCCCGGGGGCTGCGAGGGGGAGCTGCTGAGCCCCCTCCACGTGCTCCCCAGTGTGGGGCCTGCCCATCCCGGCCTGCAAAACGGAGCAGGGAGCCTGCTGCTTGTGGCAGCACCGCGTTTGTCACACAACAGAGACCTTTAAACATCAATGCGACGTGACATTTTGGGAAGAAGAGATCTTAATGAGACATCTGAGCTTAATCATCCCACCCCTGTCAGAAACATGCTGTAATTTATCAGCAAAAGCAAGTGTGGGGACAATTTGGTGCAAAACACCGAAGTCAATAAAAACATGTGCCAGGCTCTGTTTCCATTTTCATTCACATGGCATCCCCTAGAGTGTTTATTAGGGATTTATTTTTGATTCCACTCTTAATGTATGGGTTACAACATCTTCTAGCATGTCTGGAGCTGGACAATTGTTACTGTAGGGGACAGCAGTGACCCCTGCACCGAAGCTAGCCCATCCGGATAACTCACATCACACCAGAAAGATGCACATCTCTACCCAGCCCTCGAGACCACTTCATGATTGCAATGTGGTAAAAGCATTATCTAGAAGTGTACTTACTAGCCATTGCCCTTCAATCCAACAGGTCCCATCTCATCCAGGGAAGCAGAATGAATTACGCCTGTACTTCAAAGTGCTTTTCTAAACTTATTCCCAAGTCTGATATTGGGAAGAAAAGCAGATTATATTCTAGTGGAAAAAAAAAAAGTCTCAAATTCTGACTGCCATAGAGCCCAGCCAATTAGCAAAGCAACTAAGTTTAAAAATATGAAAAAATGAGTTTACAAGGAGCAGCTCTACCCTTATCACCCCTGGTGCCCCTCCAGGACGCCTCCTCCCAGCAGTACACCTTTCTAAAGGCCCTGCAGACACAAAACACCAAATTCCCTTCAGTGGGGCTCCCTCCTAGCCAAGCCTTCGCTCCCCTGCTTGCTTATAATTGCTTTAAGCATGGCTTGAACACTCCCAAATTACAGCCCTGGAGGCAGCCAGGGTTGCTGATGGAGCAGGAGTGGAAGCAAAATGCTCTGCTGAGGCCGCATAAGAAAAACACAGGGCTCTTGGTAAAGAGGCCAAGGGCCTGGGCATGGTCTGCGTGGTTTCACCAAGGAACAAGAGGCAGCCTGGGAGGGCTCAGCAGAAAGCTGCGCAACAGTCTCAGCTTGGGCTGCATCACTGAAGATGAACACAGAAAATCCTGTGGTGCATTTTGCTCCCACAGCCATTGGCACCAGCAGCCAAGTCAGCCCAAAGACAGCCTAAAGCAGCCAAGTGCCTTCCTCACCATCATTAGGAGCACACGGCCGTGGCCAGATCCATCCAGCCCTCTACACCAGAGCTTTATGGGCTGTCAGGGGCAAAAACTTGGCCATCCAGAGCCTTTTGACTTTGCAGAAACAGAGTAAGACCGAGCACAAGCCTAATTTTAATTCTGTATGGATAGCAAGTGGCCAGCACCCCCTCTCCTCTGAGCATTTCCACCCTTTAGAAGTTAATTCCCCAGCAACTTTATTTTAGAGCAATTTTCAGTTCCCATTACGCCCGCTGCGCTGGGCGATAAGTGTGTGGCTCGTCTACTATCTGACTCCCTACAGCCTGGGAGATAGCTCTACCTCTGCCCAGACAGCGGAGGGGATGGTAGGAAAGTGGGACCAGGGATTACGATAAGGGAACGGGTCATTTTATATGCTGAGCAGCCTTGCTAACTTTCCTCCCTTTTCACCATGGCCTCGCGCAGGCTATTTTCCATGCTGCTCTATCTCCTATCAATAGGAAACAGTCAAGTACAGGCTGCATGTTAGAGGAAAAGAGCTTTCCTTTACAGATACTGCATCTTCCAAAGCTAATGTAACCATGGGCTTAAAAAATGATATAGGTAATGGTTTCAAAAAAAAAAAAAAAATCTAATCAAAACCAGCAAAGGTGTCTCAGAGACAGAAAGATTTTAGCTTAAAGGGGGAAAAATGCAATTTGATTCTTTTTGTTCTGGGAGAAGAAATCTTTTTGGGAGCTTGTTAATTTGTTTTTCCTAACACCGAGAAATAACTTGTGAATGTTAAATATCAGCTTCCAGAACAGGGCCCCAGCCCTGCTTTCCATTACACCGGGCACAAATCCAGGCGCAGCGACCGCACTGAAGTCAAGGAGTTGCTTTGGATTTTTGCCAAAGTAATTCAGATCAAAATCTCATCCCCTGGTCATGCTATGGAGGGGCCGGACCCGGGAAGCGCTGTGCCCCGCTGCGCTGCGTCCCCTGGGGCAGGGAGGGACATCTCGGGGGCTTCAGTGGGGCCAGAAGCAGGAGGTCACTCTGCAAATATTTAAGTATAGCGAAAGCAAGCAAAACAATTCAATTACGTGCTTTCAACAGTTTGTCGCCTATGTCAAATATTAAAGCAAATCAATTGATTATGGGTAGAACACGAAGAGAAAATAACGGGAAAGAAAACCTCTCCCTTCCTTTCTAATAAAATTCAGGAAATGAGAATTGACTCTTGGAGAAAAACTACCCTCCTGCGTTATTTACTCGGTTTATCAGCAGATTTTCCCCCCTTGCTTTATGATGTTAGCAATTGGATTGTCTTCCACCTCCAAATCCTGAACTGGTCTCAAGTAAGTAAATAAATAAATAAATAATCTGTTTAAAAGCCCACACCAAGGTAAAGCAAGCTCCCTGGGTTGTGCACCAAGTAGCTGTTCTGACCCAAAGCCAATGCTTTGCCTCTTCTGTGTTAAACTTGGCACAAAGTTCTCTTCTCGCAGTCCTCAGGCACTTCCTCAGGCTTGAGACAAGGGCAGCTGATGTCCTTGTGAAGGATCTCGTGGACTCGGTGCACAGGTGACATTGCAAAGTCAGGAGCATCTCCAACACACCACAGCATGATGCAGATGACGCATCCATGGGCTCCAGCTGCAGTAAGATGTCCTGAAGAGGATTTCTCTTACAGACTGCCCCCATGGGCTCAGCCAGCCACAGGGCTCACACCAATGCAGCCCCCAGCATGGATGCACTCGAGCATATGAAGTTCTGGAGATGGTGGCGAGAGCAACTCACCAGCTGAAAGCAGGCAAAAAACTTCTGGCAGCCCCAAACCCCACAGGGGTGAGACAGGGCCACCAGCTGGGTCTGCAGCCCTCAGCACCAGCCAGCTGTCCCACGGGGCTAGCTCCAGCTGAGACTCTTGCTGCTGCAGCTGGACCTGAAGCACAGGTTGGTCTGAGGAACCCAAACAGGAGGAGAAAACCCACCCAGGAGCTGAAGGAAGCCACAGGAAGTCTCCCCTTGACTTCTCCACAGGCAGAGGTTCAGATGTTGATCACCCAGGGTTCCTATTAGATTCCAGTGACAGCTGATTGCAATTTTAATATCTGTTTAATTATTCCACTCCCAACCCAAGAAGCAGCGATTATTGCATGAGATTAAGCACAACGAGGCTGAGCCGCGTGCAAATTTCTTTCTGTGTTTCTGAAGACTTATCTCCCTTGGACAAAAAAAATATGAATTTCTTAAACCAGGATTTTTCTCCTTTAATGTTTTGTCTCACTGTGAATTGGTGTAATCACTAGTATAGAATGAGGAAAAATAGCTAGAAACATACATTTTAAGAAGAAGACAAAACAGCACTGAGTTTCACGTTAGGAAAGCAAACGGCTTCATCTCAGACACAGCAAGCTCTTACAATAGCGCTCAGCCACAGAGGAGAAAGCACTCATGCAGAAGCAGAAAGTGCTCTTCCCACAGTACAGAGAGGAAGCAATCCCCCAGCCCCAGCACTTTGGGCACAGACGGAGACAGAAGCATCATTTTCAGGCTCCACACACATACCATCACTACAAGGAAGGGGAGAGAGCAGCTCCCCTTCTGATACCGCTTTGCATTGAGCCCGACTGCTACAGAAATCACACCCTAGCATAAAAAAAATGATAAAACCAACCGATCTGGGGCATTTTTCATGGAAAAAACACCTGGCCATCAAAGGTATCACCTATAAGGAGGAGCCTGGCATTGCTAAGACTGAAGCGTGTAAGGAGCCTAGCAGGGTGCAGGGGTGGGAACCCTTAACTCAGTAACTAATAAAACATTTTCCCTGTTGTGGCAGCCTCCTCCCACCTCCTGACCTTTTCCATTGGGAGTAATTAGAAGCTACCTGGTGTGAATGAAAAGGAATTGAAGGTTGGCTCAGTGGGGTTTAACCTTTTCATTCCCTGTGCTTGTTGCATCCCTCTTCCTCAATGCTGCATGTGCCCCAAATTCAATCTGGCTTTTGGGAAGGGATGTGAAATCTGACACACATCACAGCATAGAAATTACAGTTCTTTGGAAAGGTAGGAACAAGCCCTGGAAGGATCAGCAAACCTCACATGGGCCCAGGAAAGACAGAACCCATGGAGAAACAAAACAAGCATCACTGAAAAAGTCAACATGCAAGGGAGGGAAGGAGCAAGCAGCCCTCTCAGCTGCCCAGCAAGCCTCCCATACAGGTTCTGCAGGGCTGGAGATGACCAGGGATGAACTCAGCTTCAGGAAAAGATACCCAATGCCCACTCTTCACACCAGTATGGATTTTATTAAGATGCGTTCAACCCTTTTTCTCTGCCACCCAGGATGGAGACAAGCCAAGGCACCAGCCTAGAGCTCAGAACCCAGGGTGCTGGGCTGTATCAGACCCTATGCACAATGGAAAACCACAATATAAAGCTTGTCCACAGGACAGCAAGAAAGTAACAGAAACATTAACCTGCTTTTACTAAGAGGTCTTACAGTGTTAATTCACATTAGTCTGGGGCAAAGGTAATAATTTAAACAGTTACCATAAGGATGAAGCCAAGTTCCTCCACCAGAAGGGACCTCCTACCATGACAAGTCAACCTCCTTTAGAATAAATCATATTTATCAGCAACAGTCTGCATTAACTCAAAATGAACTTTTTCTTGGACTCACAGTCACCAAGAGACTTTTAGCCACATAAAGGGGTGTAAGAGTCACCCCCAGGGGGCTACCTCCACTCCCACAGCCTCACCTCTATCTGTGGGGCTGGTCCTCAGGAGCAGCCTACCCTAGGTAACCCCAGCACAAGGCTCAGAGCACACAAAGCCCCCCCAGCCCTCTAAAGACACCCAGAGGGGTCCAACCTCACTCCCCACACGCATCCACTGCTAGGTTGCCCAGGTGCCTCCCCCTACCTTCCCAGCACTGCCCCAACAGTAGGAAACCCTTGCAAGGAGAACAGAAAGCAGTCAGGCCAGCTGCACAAGGTTAAGGAAAACCCCAAAACATTCTTCTAAGAGAAGAACTAGCATCTTTTCAGCGCCGTAAGAGAACTTTTATGTGAGGTCTTTATTGAGTTCAGATTGAAGGCACAAACAAGAAAGCTATAAGGTCATCAACCTTTCTTGTCCCTATAATAGTGTGCTCATGTAATGCTATGGTTGGTAGTGGAACGCTTCTAATTATACAGTATTAGAACTAAAAATCTGACCTGAAATAGGCATTATAAGCACTTCTTATAGCAGGGTGCTAAGCAACTTTAAATGGAGGACTTGAAATGAGTAGCTTCTCTGAATAACTGCTGAGCTACAGCAGCAAGCCCAAGGTGACTGTGCAAATTTTCTTGAGAGCTAACCTGGTCTGTATAAATTCTGTGTTGCTAGTATTTACTTATTTCCTTTGACACTTCAGTAATCTGAGCTGTGTTCCCATGCCACATGGTGTAAAGATGTGGTGGCTTTGGGGCACCATATGGAATACAGTCACCTTATGCATTATACATATATGTGCAAAGACACTGGACTGAGTTTCTTCCTTTGTTTATTTGCTTTTCTGAGCCCCTTTCTATGTACCAACTCCTTTGTTCTTGAGGAAAGCTACTCTCCATCAGAAATATATAGCCAGAAAAGCCTTCTCTAGCTACTTATTGCCAATGGGGCGAGCTGTATGGAGGTGCTGTGCTTACCCAGTGCTTCTGAGAGCAAGTCTGGTGTTCCTACAACCCAGGTGCCTGAAACTTTCCCTGAAATCCACTGCTTTCCTTCCCTTCTGGTGCCTGGCCTTGCCTTGTGGTAAGGCTCTGGTGCTGCAGCTGAGCTGTACCTGTTGCTGGGGTGGATGAGGAACCTTGCTGGGAGCAAGTGGGGAGCCCACCGGAGCTTCTGACACCCCCTCACCTCCCTTTTCCTTCTTGCAATGAGAGGAGCTGGAGAGGAATAGTGACAAGGCTTCAAGTTCAAGTATTTTCAGGGCACCATTGATCTGGAAACTATGTGGGAGAAAGGGAAGAAGCTTTTGCAAATGCATTTTTTGATCTACCTTAACAACGACTATAGAGAATTAAATGGAATTCATTTCTGTGATGAAGGAATTAATGGCAATATGGAGAATCAGGTTCAGGTAGGAGACTTGAATCCAAAGAAGGGAATAAAGCCTTGAAATTCAAATGAAAAATTATTATATAAGCATAAAGGGAAGCTATTTTACACCTGTAAAACTAAATGTATAAATATGAAGCAACTGCTCCCTCTGGGAAGAGAGGATTGTGCTCTTAATTCACCCAGACAAATATGCAGCTTGGCTCCATCTGACTCTTTGCATGTCAGGAAGGACCAAGCCAACCCCTTTGTACATTGTCCCCCCGTGCACACAGCTCCTTCCAGGTCTTCTTGCTGCTGCTGTGCTCTCCTCTATGCTGACAGCAATCCAGCTCCAGGCTGTGGGCTGGGATGCAGCCTAGTCCTGGGCTCTGATTTACCTAGCTCGTGGCTGACGATCTCCAAGAGCTTCACGAAGCTTGAGGTCCGCCCTCAAGAAAGGAGAAGGTGAATTATAGTTACGGTGGAGATTCAGCTTTCCAGAAAACTCAGACAGCTGGGGGTGCATTGAGACCAGCTGGATGTTGCACACAGGTATCTGGGTCTGCTTTGCCCATCAGTGGAAAGAAAGTGATATCCTTATGGGGGTGAGAAATGTGCTGCTGCAGACCCAGCCCTGAGCACTGGAGTGGGACTAATCTGGAAACAGGTGAGCTATGAGCTGCTATTTCCAGATAATGAGGGATTTGGGTGTACATCCAGTGCAGAGGCATCTTGACTTATTTGAGAGCAGGTGCTCCTTTTTTTTTTTTTTTCTTCAAATCCATCTTCAACATGCCTGGAGCTGAGCATCTCAAAAAGAACAGTGTCCTGAAATCATGATCCTGTGGAATGTGCTAGCCCCTGCTTCGAAACTGTCCTCTTTCCTTTTAAAACACATTGGCTCTTAAATGCATGACCTCAGTGCATCCCTGCTGGGAGCAGCCGTGTCCCTCGCCACCTCCTCTGCCAGCCTGTTCCCTTGAAATGTGCAACTTGCTGACCCCAGGAAGGTGCAAGCTAAGAGGAAAAACCCCTCTTTGCTTGCACCCTCACCCTGCTCCAGCAGCATCTGTGCTTGGGCACCCTTCCCATGCGGTCAGGCCCTCTGGAGCATGCTGCTGTCAATGCATAATGCTGAGCAAGTCAAATGCCTGGAGCAAAGCGTTCTCCCTGTCTTGAAAAACCACATGAAAAGGGAAGTGAGACCAGGAGTGGGAATACAGGGATCCTGTTGTATGCAGGGTAAACCCAATTAGTCTGTGCACCCTGACAAAAGTAGAAGTGAGCCTTTTAGCAAGGGGTAGTTAATCTTCTTTAGAAAAACTAAGCAGGGACTACCAGTGGTGTAGAAGTTGGTGAGGTACTGTTGAATATCTCTAAAGCCACTTACAGGTTCAAAGAATGAACAAGGCCATTGCCAGCCTTATTATTTTGATTTGTTTAATGAAAATACTTTACTCATTCCATAGATGTTATGCTTTGATAAGGTAATTGTTCCAGGGCACAGCTTACATCCTATTAATACTGCACTCTGGGCAAATTAA
Organism: Aythya marila; assembly: GCF_965140915.1. Classification (NCBI taxonomy): domain Eukaryota; kingdom Metazoa; phylum Chordata; class Aves; order Anseriformes; family Anatidae; genus Aythya; species Aythya marila. Next base: position 7,062,160 of record NC_139062.1, on the reverse strand, counting down.
ACCTGACCCAGTGGAGAGGCAGATCCGAGGAACCCAGTGGTGTTGTGACACTGGCTTTTGTCTGGCATTCTGACGGGGAGCGAAGTTGGAGGAGTTTTGTTCTTGGTTTTTTTCTTGCTGCCCCTGGGTGGGGGAAGAATTCCTGTTGCATGCACAAATTGACAGCATGGCTAACTGGGCTCCCTGCGAAGCTGCAGGGTCTGTGTGGAAGATTTGTACTGGTGCATGAGCATTTTGCTCTAGGAAAAAAAATGCAAACTGCTTTAGGAACAGTCTTGGAGGTAAGAACTGTTTCCTTCCCCACTTCAGGGCTTCAGAAAAGCCCATGGTGTAAATGCATGGGACTTTCTTTAGCACTGATGTTAAGAGCATCTCTTGCAAATAAACAGAGGCTTGTTCCCCAAGGAAGAAGAGGGGAGGCGGAGGAAGAAGGTTTGGAGAGCAGCATCGCTTTCACCAGGCTATTGAGGGGCTGCACTCAAGCAGAGCATCCAGACTTTAGCTTTCTGCTCCCTGACCTACCTCTGCTTCCACACCCCCGTAGCAAAAAGCAGATCTCTGCAGCAGATGTGGTTTGTGTGCCCCTTCGAGGAGCTGTCTTGCCTGAGGGTCGTGGATATCTGTGGGTGCTCAGGCTTTCCTCAGACCTGCAACTTTGCTTGTGCAAAGGTGGGCACTTCAGCCTGCGGGGCTGCAGGAGGCTCGAGCGGGAGCAGGCACCAAATGCCTGCACCCAAACTGCATCTGCTTCATCTGGCAGCTCCTGGGCTTTCATGAAAAAAAAAAAAAAAAAAAAAAAAAAAATTAATTTTGGTGATGTTGAGCATATGTGCATGTTAACTTTGCCTCCCTGGGAAGGAGCTTGTGAACAGCACTCCGCTCTTCCAGCTTGGAGCTGCCTTTTCAAACAAGCAGCCTGCTTTCCTGAGCCTGCCTTGTTGAGCTCTGAAAATATTCCTTCTCTCCTCTCCGGGTTTTCTGACAAAACAAACACTTCAGCCTGAATGTGCTACTCTGCCTTTCTTGATTTTTTTTTCCAATGGTCATTTTAAAAAATGCGGAAGTCCCTCAGAAATATTTTTTTTAAATCCCCGGTTTTCAAGGTGGATTTATCGCCCTTTAAAGAGAGATTTATTGGATAATCGCTTAAAAAAATAATGCTTATTACGTTGAGATCTCAAGTGGAAAACCTTCCCACATTAGTAATCTTCTTGTAATTGCAGAAGGTAGCAACTTTTCATTAAATAATTCATCCCCGGGCGTTTTTTTTTTTTTCTCTTTTGCATCCTACTTGTTGGGGGGGGGTGGGAGTCGCCATCAAATTCTTCAGGTTTCACTAGCTGAACAGGCGAGCCGCATCTGACTTAGCTTCTAAGCAGCTTTCTCCCTTCTAGATCTGTATCTCTGTATCGCTCTAGAAATTGAATGGCATCGGGAAGGGGGGAAGGAAAAAAAAAAAAAAAAAAACTTTATTAGAGCATCGCAATTAACACCGCGTGGTGGGATCGCGACTGGCGGGGAGGGGGCTCCGGGCCTCCTCCTGGGCGACCTGGCCGCGGCTTTCCGCAGGGCTCTGCCCTCCGGGAATCTTTTTACCCCCGGATCCAGCCCCCTCCCCTGGCAGCGGTAGGCGGGTGAGGCAGGGGGCGAGATGCGCCCCCCAAAAAACTCCAACCCCATTCCTTCTGCTCACGAGTTGGCTGATTTACAAGTCGCTTCTCCAAAGGGAATAGCGAAATACGGCATTTATCAACCAGAAACATACCTTAGGAAACCATGGAGATGCGCAGGGAAATGGGGGAGCGGGGAGGAATTCTGCCCTGCTCCTTTAAGCGGTTACTTGCTCCTTTCCTGATTGATGCTTGTTTTAATCTATTGCTGCTCCCAAGAGAGAAAAAAAGAAGGGGTCTCTCTTTTGTGGGCATGGGTAATGAAGCAGAGCACTGGCCCAAAAAAAAAAAAAAAATAAAGGGGGGGGTGATAAAAAAAACAAGGGGGATCCCACTTTCTTAGCTCGCTGCCTGGGCGCGCAGGTAACACCCCCGGCCCCCAGAGCTGCATGTGAAATCGCCATTTCACCCCTGCACACTCCTTAATTGTTGGAAAAATGCTTTGTGAAGTCGCTCGCCGCCAGGAGTGCCGCCCCCAGCCCGCCTGCCCCCCCCCCTGTCCCCTCCCCAGCCCGAGAAGCAACCCCGGGGGCTGTCGCCGCGTCCCCAAAATTAACTCAGGCGGCTCCCGGGGGCGTGCGGGAGGAGAAAGTGAAGTTTGGGCCGAAACCGTCCAATCTTCACCCAATTCCCCCCCGTCGCACCCGGGAGGGGTTTGTGACCCGGGGCCGCTTCCCTTCTCTTCCCCCGGTGCCGGCGGAGCAGAAACGTTTAATTTTCAACTTTATTCCCAGGCTCTGTCCATCTAACCATATGAAAGGCAAATAATTGAATTACAGCTGCGCTGGAGGAATGCGGCTGAGAAGGGCTCCAAATTGGTCCCTCTCCGCCCTCTCCCCCTAGCTGCCCGTTATTTTTGTGCCTAAAACTTTGGGAATTGGCGCTTTTGGGGCAGAGGGGGGTGAAGTGTCCTTATTTTCGTTTGCCGGAGCCCCAACCGCTGGGCTGCGCCGAGATTAGGAGACTTTAGGAGGAACTTGACACCTTGGAAAGAATTTCAGCTTTTTTTTTTTTTTTTTTCCCCCGAGGATTTTGGGGGACGAAGTTTAAACGTGGTAATGCGATAAAACAAACAAAAAAAAAATACAAAAATTAACATAAAATTGGGGTTCACAGTGAGGCGGGGGAGAGGAAGAGTGGGAGCAATGAGGATGCGGCTGGGCTGGGAAGGGTCTGCCCGTGCTTTAATTTCAAAGCAAACGCTGCAGAAGACAGCACGGGAGTGAAAAAAGAGGGGGGGGGGTAATTAGGGGTGGCGGTGCCCTCAGGGGGCAGAGGATAATTTAGGGACCACATTTTGGGTCCAGACAGGTCAGAAGCAGCGCTGGCTGGCTGCTTCATTTCCCCCCAGGACGCTTTTTTTTTTTTTTTTTTTTTTTTTAAAGGAGGGAAAAAGAGAAGTTTCCAGCGGTTTGCACGGAAAGTCCTTTTACAGCTGCAAACAAAAGGGTTCGCGAGCCCTGGCGTCATGCCCCGCTGCGAGGAGGATTCCGGCCCCGCTCCCACTTTTTTGGGGGGAAAACACTGCCGATTTGGTCGGCCCCGGGAGCCGCCCTGGGCACCTGGAGCGAGCGGCAGAACCCGGCCCCTTCGGCTCCTCCTGAAAGGACCCGGCTGAGCAGCCCCGTTTAATTAAGGCTGTTAATGAGGGAGGCGCGCGGGGAGCTCGGGGGGAGGGGGGCACTCCCTTTGCTCAGGGGAAGGGCAGGTGCGACCCCTCCCCAGTCCATGGGGAGTGGGAACAACGGGCAAGACACCCCCCTCAAAGGATACAAGCCCCCCTCAAAGGGTAGGAGTCCCCCTCAAACCGGGGGTGTGAAGGCTCGGGGGGAGTATTTTTTTTGAACCTGGGGCAGGATCGGCCCCGCTGGGAACCGCAGGGATGCTCCGGCTGGTACGCGCCCAACTTTTTTCAGGCAAAACCCTTTTTTCTTTTTCCTAAAGTTTCTCCTCCCTGCTTCCACCCCAATGTATTTAATAATAATAATAAAAAAATAAAAAATTAAAAAAAGGAGGGGGGAGAGCCCCAGCTTTCCATCAAAAGGAAACCAAGCCTAGTAATGAATAATAATATATAAAAAAATAACCCGAGCCCGTAGATTTGCCTGCGCGCTGGGAAGCTGCTGCCTCTTATTGGTCCCTCGGCCCCGCCGCGGTACCCCCTTCCCCGGTGATGAATAAAAGAAAGGAGCTGGAGCCTATCACAGCGCTGGGGCTCGCTCTTCCTCCCCACCGACCCAAGTTGGGCTCTTTAACAACTTCCAAACCTCCCTCTGACACCCCCCCTTCTCCCCTCCGGCTCCCCCCCCTCTCCCCCGCATCCCCGTAGCGACAGGCACCAACCACCAAAAAAAAAAAAAAAAAATAAAAAACGGGGGAGAAAAAAAAAAAAAGCAGCAACAACGAAATAAGGGGGAAAGTCGGCTCCCCCCCCTCCTCTCTGCCCCCCCATCCCTAAGCCCAGCCCAGCACCGAGGCAACTTTGGATGTGTCTGCTTCTCCCAGCAGCCTGGGTTACATTCCTCCGGAGCGCCCGCTCAGGCCGGTCGTGACATAGCCCTAAAACTTTAAGAGGAATTTCTGGTGGGTGAGCCCTCCCCCAACCCCCCCCCCCCTTGTTATTATTATTATCATCATCATCATCATTATTTCGATTCTTATCCTTTTTATTTTCGGAGCAATGATTTCTCCCTTGTTTTGCAGCCGCGGGCTGGAAGAGAGGAACCCTTCAGCCTCCCCGGAGAGGGCGACGAGAGGCGACCCCGCAGCTCCCTCCCTTCGCCCGGGGCTCGGGGGTGCCCCCGGTTCGCAGCGGAGCCCCTCCACCGCCCGGCCTGCCCCGCCATGGCAGCTCTGCCCGGGACGGTGCCGCGGATGATGCGCCCGGCTCCGGGGCAAAACTACCCGCGCACCGGCTTCCCCTTGGAAGGTAGGTCTGGGACACCACCCCCCCTCCCCGCAATGCCTATTTTCTTCTTCTTTTTTTTTTTTTTTTCTCTTTTTTTTTTTTTTTTCCCCCCCTTTTTTTTTTCTGCTTTTTTTCTGGTGGATTTTCACAAGGGGGGAGCCGGGCTGGGTGGGCTCGAAGTTCAACTTAAATCAGAGGGTCCCGAGCCGAGCATCCGACTCCTCTCCGCGGTGTAGCCGCTTTCCCACGCCGTGCCCTTCCCCACGCAGCTGTAGGGCTCCATCTCTGCGCCTTTCCGAGCTTTGCATCCCGAAATTCCCTCCCCTGTTAAAATAGTTACAGGCAGCATGCAGGTTTTGGGGAGCACGTTCCGATATTTTCTTTCGACCCCCTAAAAAAAGTCCCAGCCCTAAAGAGATAAGAAAAAAAGAAAGAAAAGGGAAAAAAAAAAAAAAAAAGAAACAACCGAAGTGATTGTTTCCAACTTTTCCCGAGGAAAGCAGAACCCAAAGCCCAGAGCATCTGCTGGAGCCGGGAGCAGACGCGCGGCTCCAGCGCGGAGCGGGCAGCGGTGTGGCCTTGGCCGGGGCTGGTGAGGGGAAACGGGGGGGGACTTGGGAGCTGTCACCTCGCGAAGTGTCATCCCCGTGTCATCCCCACCTCGCAGAGCTCCCAACTTCCCCGGTCGTCTGCTTTCCCTTTGTGTGGGCACCCGGCACCCGGGTTATTATTTCTGCCCAAGGCTGTGCGAGGGAATAAAATAAAAGAAAGCAAAATTAGAGCAGGAGCCCTTTCCCCGCATTTATTAACCGGGAGAATTTCATACAGACCGTGATCAAGTGGCGAAACTCAAACCTGTGGAAAGCCACGCAGGCTGCAAAACATACAAGCTGGGGGGATTTGCTGAAGTGCTTTTCTGTAGCAAATGAAGTAAAACAGACGGCAAGGGAAAGGATCAAAGGATTACAACAATATTTGCACAACATGACTGGGAATAATGAAAAGAGAGAGCGGCCGGCGGTTTTAGTGCCTCTTGAATGTAAAATTGGCCACTCGAGTGTTATCTGTCGATAATGATATATCCAGGGAGTGCTGGCCAAGTGACTTTGAATTAGTGGTGCATGATTCTTGTTAAATCGCGAGGCAATTTCTGGAATCGACTTTTCTTTGTAAAGAGAAAATCACCCCTTCGCCCCCTCCAGCCTTTCTGCAAATTACGCAGCTGAGTTCTTCCTTTCTTCCTTTTTTTTTTTTTTTTTTTTTTTTTTTTTTCCTTCCCTAATTTCGAACCTGTGAAATCGTATTAATCTGCTAGATCCACCTCGGGAGATGCGGAGCACACCGGGGAGGGGAGCGCTGCTCGGGAGCGGCTCCGGCCGCGCAAGGTGCCGGGGACGCGGCGGGGCCTCCGCGCCCATCGCGGCTCCTCGAACGTGCCTAAAACCGGACCCAAAGCCCGGCAAAACCCCTCCGGGGTATTTAGAGGGGTTATTTACAAAAGTTTGCCTGCAAACAGATATCCGCCTGCCCGTAACTTGGAGCGAGGAGCGGAGAGCGCCTTAGTGGGAAGTGGGAACTTTTTTGTTTGTTTGTTTGTTTTTAGCTTTGCAATGCAGTTTTAAAAATCTTTTCCTATTTCCACCGGCGGTCTGGTTTAAAACGTACGCGTGAAATGCCAAAAATACGTACAGACGCATAAGCACCTCGGGGAGAGCAGGGAGATGGGGGAGTGCGGCTCCGGGACCCTTCATTTTCGGCCCCTCGGTGGGAAAACTTTCCCGTTTTCCCAGGGCACGGCGTCAGGGATGCGGGACAAAAGCCGAGGCCAAGGGCTAGGAGAGGTTTCTGCCCGGCTTTAGGGCGCAAAAGCCGGGGGTGCAAACTAGAGGTGCGGGGAGGGACGCACCGCGTTTTGCCGGATTCTCCAAATTTTTTTTATTTTTTATTTTTCCGTGCTCCAGTGTCCACCCCGCTGGGCCAGGGCCGGGTGAACCAGCTCGGAGGGGTTTTCATCAACGGGCGTCCTCTGCCCAACCACATCCGCCACAAAATCGTGGAGATGGCTCACCACGGCATCCGGCCCTGCGTGATATCTCGGCAGCTGCGCGTCTCCCACGGCTGCGTCTCCAAAATCCTCTGCAGGTACCAGGAGACGGGCTCCATCCGGCCCGGGGCCATCGGAGGCAGCAAGCCCAGGGTGAGTGCAAGGTGGGGGCCGCGCTGCAACTTGGGCCGGTGCCCCCCACACACACACCCCCTCCGCCTCCCCAAACTCCCCGAGGTTAGGAAGCATCGGGAGGGGGTTTCTTGGATTTTGGGACGGGGAGCGGTAGAGGGAAGGTGGAGGGGAAGGGGCTGTGAGCAAGCGGCAGTTTGCAGGCTCGGTTGGGGAGAGAGCCCGGTGCCGGGCGATGAAGAAATGAACGCGGGATTCCCCTGCAACAAGTGGCCCACGTTCAAGGGTTCGCTTCAGCCCCCGTGCGCGGGGAGGGGGTGAGCCGGTTTCCTTCAGGGAGCTATAGACCTCTCCCCCGAAAGCATCCCTCACACCCTCTCCTTCCCTTCTTCGGGCTCACGATAAATCCATGCTTGCTGTCTCCTTGTCCCCCTGAGACTTTAGTTTTAGGGGGGGTGAGTGGACTCCACAGCTGTGGGAGAGGAGTGCCTTCTCCCAGCTTTATTTTCCCCCTTTCCACCCCTCAAATACCTATTCTTGACCCCCAAAACTAGCGGCCTGGCTTAATTTTTTCAATTAAAAGGTCTTTCTCTCTCCCCCCTTCCCTCTCTCTGCACTTGCACATGCGGGCACACACTGGTGGCCATTGACCACAAAAGCAGGTTGCGACTCCCGACGTGGAGAAGAAAATCGAGGAGTACAAGAGGGAGAACCCTGGGATGTTCAGCTGGGAGATCCGGGACCGGCTGCTGAAGGATGGGCACTGCGACCGCAGCACTGTGCCCTCAGGTGAGAAGGCAGCCTGGCCAGCAGGGTCCCCACGGCCAGAGAGAGTTGTTTTGGGGCATGGTTATCTCCAGCTGACACCAAATGCGTTCCCAGGGGCTGCAGGCATCCTCTCAGCCCTTACTTTGAATGGGAAGGGGGGAAAGGATTGCCCCAAGTAAACCCTGCTGCAGCAAATAAGCACAAGGTGGAGGTGAGGAGTGTTTGTGCCCTGGATGCACAGAGCTACTGGGAAAAAAGAAAAAAAAAAAGAAATGCAATAAAGACAATTTCCTCAATTTACTCATCTCTCTGGAAAGTACCAGGAGTCCTCACCTTGGGCAGAGCATGCATGGGGCAGGCCCCAAACCGGGGGTCAAGGGGATCCTGCTGGGTCTATGTCCCACTCGACTCAGTGGGAGCATGCGTGCAGCTGTGCTTCTCTCAGTCCGGGCTCCCCATCACCCCCAGGAAGCAGTGCTGTACCCCAGTCTTGGGCTGTGCCGAGGGTCTGGTCATTTTTTTAGGTCCTGGCTCCTCTGGCTAAAAGTTTCCCTCTGCTCTGGGGAGGCTGAGCCTCCCCTTCAGGGCACAGTTCCCCCAAGAGTGAGGTCCAGAGGAAGGCCCGGGGCTGGATCCAGCTGGTGAGGCCTCACCAGGTACCCCATAGGGTGCAAGCCAAATCCCCAACACCAAGCTATTGGTAACCCTGGGGGAGAACATCCTGGGACACCCTGCACACAGTCCCTGGGGTTCTGGGACTTCTGGGTGGAGGATGAGGAGTGCATCCAACCTGGGGCATCCATGCCATCGGCTCGTGGCACCTCAGGGGAGAAGCCAGAAGCACTGGGGCAGGTGTGGCTGAGCAGGCAGGTGCAGCATGCCCCTGGGAAAAGGGGTGAGCTGCCCTCTGTGGGGGCTCCTGCATGTCTGGGAGGCTCTGGCTTGGGTTTCCCCACCGGCTCCCGCGTTGCATTCCCAGGCAGCTTATATTTGCCTTCTTGTCTTTGACTGTCTGAGGTTTAGTGAGTTCGATTAGCCGTGTGCTACGCATCAAATTCGGGAAGAAAGAGGAAGAGGAGGACTGCGACAAGAAGGAGGAAGATGGGGAAAAGAAGGCCAAGCACAGCATAGACGGCATCCTGGGCGACAAAGGTTAGAGGCGGCCGTGCGTGCCCTGGGCTGGGCTGGAGGGGACTGGTGGGCCCAGGGACATGCCCCTGCCCGCTCAGATCGATAACAAATAGGGGCTGGCCCCAGAGCCCTCTATTTTTGCTTTCCAGAAAGGTCTGGTGTCAGAGTCAAGGTGCGGTGCTGCCCTGGCAGGGTCCAGTGGTACCCAGCCCCTTGGGGTCCGGATGCTTTTCCCATCCCTGGGAGGAAGAGTTGTCAGTGTTTTGCTCACAGCTGCTCCAGGTCAATTATTTATAAAGGGGGAAAGAGATGGCCGGGGGAGGCATCTCTGATTCCTAAATGAATTTGTTAAACAGATTTCTCTCCTGCTCTCTAAGTGGTCCCCTGAAACTCTGGCTGACAGTTGACCGATTTGGCCAATCAATATCAATTAGGGAGCCCAGGATGTGCGCTGCTGTGGGGCTGTGGTGGGAGCCACCAGCACCGGGCAAGGGGGGGCTGTGGATGGAACCACGCGGGGGGCTGCCCCCCTGAGTGAAATAATAAATAGGGATAATAAAGCTGGGGCTGCTGATGAAAGGCCTGAGGCCAGTTGCGGAGCCGGGGGAGAACTGGTGACACCTCCTACGGCTGGTGCTTTCCTCTCGTGGGATGAAAAATCAAACTTTTTCAAGCTCCTTGTGCCTGGGGAAATGTGGGGTTGGGGGTGAGACGCAGCTGGAGCAGGCCGTGTGGCTTCTGTAGTTTTAGTTTTGGCAAGCTGGGGAAGGGGGCAGGGGGAGATGGCTCCCCAGCCCCCCACAAAGAGGAAAGGTGGTATTTTTAGTGGATGTGATTGAAGCTTGTCAAACAGGGGGGAAACTTAAAGGAGAGGGAGGTAGTGGTTCAGGCACAGAATTTTATTCCCTCGTGTCAAAGAGGTTTTGCTATTTCTCTTCAAAATTGATGGCAAAATGGCGATGGCACAGGCCCGTCAGGGTCGCACTGGTGTTAAAGCGGTGGGAGTTTGGGGAAACTTCGCGACATCGCCGACGGAGTGGGCACAAAGTCCTTCCTGCGTGGAAACGCTCCCACGTCCACGCGTGGGAAGCAGGGCGATTGCTTGTGGAGTTTCTGACTGCAAAGTTTTTCCCCAATTTGAGACAATGTGGGCGAGCGGGGAATATTGAAGTGCGGTGAATTTTGGGCAGAGAAAAGCTTCTCCGTGTCACCATCAAACGTTACTGGGAGTTTTAAATGAAGGTGCACAAAAGGGGGTTCTTTAAGGGTCCGATCCTTTTTTTTTTTTTTTTTTTTTTTCCAACCTTGAAGATGAACTTCACTTACAAAGACCTTTAAGTCTATTGAACCTTTATAAGCAAAAGATTCCCGGCCACAAAAGCAAACATTAGAAGAAAAAAAAAAAAAAAGAAAAAAAAAAAAAAAAAAGAAAGAAAAAAGAAAAAGGGGAAAAAAGGGGGAAAAACCCTAGGCTGCCTTAAAAATGGAGTAAAGGGATGGGGGAGGGAGGGCTTGTCTATTCTCATTCAAAATTCTGCAAGGAGGAGAAAAAGTTTGGACAAAGGGCCAAGGAAGGGAAGAAAGGGAGATAAATTATTCAAAACTCCCTGCTGTTAGATAGTTTTGTAATATTATAGGACCGTCTGTTGGAAAAAGGATAGCCGTTGGACGTTGCAAAATGTTGCTTGTGATTTGGAAATAGGCGATGCTCATTTGCAAATCGGGTCCATTGTGTATGAGGAGAGCTCCCCCCGTATCACGCCGCGGTTTATTTCTTTTTATTTCGGGGGGAGCTTTGGGGGCTTTAAAGATTTATTTTCTTCGGGTCCCGTAGCTTCAAAAAGAAAAAAATTGGAACTGCGGGATGATTTTTTTTTTTTTTTTTCCCCCTGTTCGTCCCCCCCCCACCCCCCTCCCAAAATCACCACGACCGCAGTAGCTGGAGGCTTTTTTATTCCGTAATAATATGCAGAATTGCGTGTCAACAAGCAAACCAGAACGGGCTCCATTCCTGTGCGGGTAATATCGCGGGCAGACAAAACACGAGCCCCCGATTTTAGGAACCCAGCCCGTTTGCAGTCGAGTGCTAATTTGGGCAAACTCGGGTGCGGGAGCCCGCGGAGCGCCGCGCTGCCCATCCCGAGAGATAACCCCCGAATTCCGTGTGCTTGGCTTTCTTTATTTTGTTGATTTTTTGTTGATGTTGTTGTTGTTTTTCCTGCCCCGTAATGACGCCGGGACTCTGCGGGTTGGGGTAAAATCCTCCCCAAAAGCCCGAAGCCGGGGGGGATCCACAGCCGCCGGAGGAGCGGAGCCAGGGGGTGCCGGGGAGCGTTGGGATCCGCCGCTGCCTCGGGACCGGGAGCGCTAAAAAAAATAATCAGAATACAGCCCAGTCCCTCCACCAGTGTGCATTTCGAAATGTTTTAATAATAGCCCCAATTAAGGTAAATGATGACCGTTCAACTTGTAAATCACTTAGAGGCGGGGAGTGCGCGCTGTGTATTTTGCTTTTTTTTTTTTTTTTAAATCTGAAATAACAATACGCTTCGGAGGTCTCTTCCCCCGCACCCGACCAATTTATTATTTTTTTTTTTTAAGGAGAGGGAGAGCGAGGTTTGCCACAAACCCACAAAACCACCAATGCGTTCCTGACACTTGTTCTCCAGCTCAGCTTTTACTGAGTGGCTCTGTGGGTTTTTGACTATTACTATTTTTTTTTAACACCTTTTCATTATTTTCGCGGATGGGGGCGGCACGGGAGAAGGAGAAAGAGGAGAGGGGAAACTTTGTTTTGGCCTTTTTCCTCTTGACAAACGCCTTTGCTCCATTTGCGGGTTCTCCTTGCGGGGAGCCAGGGGAAGACAGCCCTAAATGCTCTCTCTTTTTAAGTGTTAAAGAAAGCTTCCACCCTGCGCCTGTTTCTTTCTATCGTCTGCTTGGCATTTAATAATGTTAAGACTTATTAGAGCTGGTAATGAAAACTGTGGCTGTTGAATAGGGAGCTGTGTTGGAGAAGGGTGTAATAGCTCCAAGGCATGCTAAGAAATGTATTTATCCCCAATCAGTACTCACTCTCTGAGTTCCCAGCACAAACGTTAAGTTGAAGGGTTTTAAGGCAGATTAAATTGAGCCTTTATTTCTTTGCACTTTCATCTTTAAACGGCTCACTCCAGCTAGCCCTGGGCATATATTCATGAGGCTTCACTTTATTTTTTTTTTTTTTTATCCTTGTTAAGACCGAGTTATTATTATTTGGTGTTGTTGTTATTTATTATGACTGTTGGGGTTTATTAGGGAGGGTCACGTCTGGGTGATGCGATGCTCCCCCGCACCGCGAGATGCGAGGTGGGGAGAGTGAGGGGGGGGGGGGGGATAATTTGGGCAGCCCCAAATTAAAGGGGGGCAAGGGGGGAGAGCGTAGGCCCGGCTGCCCTCAGGGGAGGCTCGGGGCTGGAGCTGCAGGGGCAGGCGGGACTGATGCGCGAGTTTTCATATTTAAAAAAAATATATATATATTTTTAATTATATATATTTTATTAGTGTCCTCCTCTGCTTTATTTCTCTTGAGCTCCGCTTTATTGCACGGGGCTTCCAGCACCGAGCTCTGCCCCATTTTTTTCCCTTTCCTCCCCACCCCGGGTCAGCGTGGCAATATTGCGTGGGTGCCTTGCGAGGTCGGGAAGGCCGCGTGTGGAAGAAGGGACTGGAAGAGGATTTTGGTTTATTGGGGGCTGGAAACGTGAACAGGTGGGAGCAGCAGCGGGGGGCTGCTGGGGTGCACCCCCCGGTACTAACGGTGGCATTTGGTGCCCGCCGGTGCAGGGAGGTTCGTTTTTTTTTTTTTATTTTAGGGGTGGGAGGGAGGTTCGGGTATGTGCACAGGTCCTGCCAAATTTAATTAGGGTCAGGGCTGTGAATGGATACACAGCAAGAGTGCGGGATGGGGGGGTAGGGGGGGCTTCCCTTGCTTTCACACCTGGGAAGTGGCTTTGTCCCCCTGAGCCGGGGGGGAGGGGTAGCCCCTTTATCAGCAAACAATCTGCATCGATTTAAAACCAACAAGCGCTTTCTCTGTAAATGTGTGTTTAGGAGGGAAATGGGGGGGAACAGACACTTCATCAAATCAAGGGATTACGAAAGGTTGGCAATCTAATCAAACAGAGACCAGGCGGGATTTGTGAGTGTTGCGAGTGGGATCAGCTCTAATAATGGGGGGCAGGAAAGAGATAGGGTAGTGTCAAGCAATTCATTGGCTTTAGGCTCAGTTATTCTGTGCATATTTCAGGGAGAGAGAGAGGAGAGGGGAGGGAAAAGGGAAAAAAAAAATACAGGGAGAGGGAGAAGGAAGGGGGGCTGTATGTGAGCACACACGGAGCTTACATGTCACAAAAAAAGCTGAGACAAATGAGGTACAACAATAAACACAGATAACAATTACAAAGGCAAACAGTGGCTTTTGGGAACAAGTAGCTGCAGAACCTGGTCTACATAAACAAAGTAGGCAAATGTTTGCAAGATAAACTCCTTCCTAAATCAAGTGTGACGGGAAGGAGAGAAGAGAGGAGGAGAGATAAGGTTGGAGAGGGGAATAAACGAGTATAATCTAATACAAGACGTTTTAAAAAACAAACTTAAGACAAGGATGCGGGGAGAGAGGTTCAATTATACAGTAGGAAGTGAAATAATATAAGGGAGACGTTTATGATCCGGGGCTTGCTTGCTTGTTTGTTTTCTGCTTTCCCCCCCCCCTTCTTTTCGGAGGGAGAAGGGGTCGAGCTGTGGGGCTGGGGAAACAACCGCGGCTGCGGGCAGGGGAGCGGGCGGGGGGCCGGAGCTGGGCTCGCAAATGCAGGGGGAAGGGGAAAGGGAAGGAAATACGGGGCCGAGCCAGGGCTGCCCGATTTGAAGGTGGATGGCAGACTGCGTGAGCCACGGGGAGGGATAGAGAGCGGCTATTTTGCCTTTCGTAATCGAGTGGGGGAGATGGATGCCGCGATAGAGGAGGGGAGGAAGGAAGCTGTAAGGTATATTTCTAATCCCAGGTTTTGTCGGTAATTGGGGTAGAAGAGAGGAGGCACAGATTGAATTAAGCGGCAGGAAGACTGCGAGGCAAATGTGGGATCCAGGTGTGCGCGGGGATTGTTCGGAAACAAACGGTCCCCCCCCCCCTCCCAAAAAAAAAAAAAAACGCTTTTAATGCCCGAATAATTTTAAGAAGTAGTTTAAGGCTGTGTTGGGGTTTATTCTGTTTCATATATATATATATATGGATCTCTCCAAATGAGAATAGTATATAAGAGGGGAGAGACGTGTCTGCAGTATGGTTAAAGGAATTAGATATTTACCAGTTTGAAATAAGCCTGGTTATAAAAAAGCGAGAGAGAGAGACACTGAAAAGATGAGACGGGAGAACACTTCAAACGAATTCATCATCTGGAGTGGTGAAGAGGAGATTTAGAGACAGTATTGGGAAGTTATTTAGATATTAATAACATATTTTCCTGAGGCGTCAGGAGTGCCTCCATACGCACTTTTTTCTCGCAGCTATTTGGCTGGGTGAAATATGGGAGACCCAAATGTTGGGAAGAGATAACACAATCAGCCTAGCCCTGGTCCTGTGACTGCATCATAGCATTAAACCCGGATTAACCTCCCCTTTCTCCCCTCCCCCCCTCCGCCCCCCCCCCCCCCCCCCGAGAAGCTTTCCAAATTTTTCAGGGGAATTTACATGGCAGGATTTTAAAGCATATATAACACTAGCCTTAAAGCTGTAAGGTACTTACTCGAGCATTAGGGTAAGGCGAGGGGGAAGCATCTTTCTGAAAATTACGTCTGCTACAAAAGAAATAAGCAAATAAGGGACCCTCTTAAGACCTGAGCTTTGGAGATATTATATTTATAGAGCCTATTCTCCAAAAAAAAAAAAAAAAAAAAAAAAAAAAAAGCCCATTTCAATCAGCTGCCACATAACTCCTCTCTACCAATGGCTTTTTTTTTTTTTTCTTTTTCCTTTTTGTTAATCTGAACTTCACTCTGGTTTGGACTTTTTTTTTTTTTTTTTTTTTTTTTTTTTTTTTTTTTTTGGGTGGGAGGAGGAGGAGGTGAGAAAATGCTGGGGGCTGCCGGCCGGGCAACAGCGGGGACTGCGAGCCGGATGGGGACAAGGAACGGGGATGGGAATGGGTTTGGGGATGGAGACAGGGATGGGGACACCGCTGCCCCCGGCTGCGAGCTGCCCGGCCGGACTCTGGTGGCACCGTTTCCCCCTCGAGGGGGTGTTGAAGATGCAGGTGGAGCAAGCAGCCGGCCGGGTGGTGGTGGTGAGGGGGGGCTGCGTATGAGGAGGGGCGGGTCCCTTGTCCTTTCTATCCCGAATCAGCCCAGAAAAAGAAATGAAGGAATAAATGGGCGCAGGTGCGGGTGGGCAGCTGACAGCGGGACAGGGATGCGGCGGGGCCGGGGGCAGCGGCTCTGCTGCATCCCCCTTCAAAAAAAAAATAAAAAAAAAATCTCATCTTCATCCTCCTCCCCGGCTCATCCCTCCCCGGGGACGGAGCTCGGTGCGCACAGCATTTCGCGTGAACTGGCCCCAAAAGCGATGAGATGCCAGACGATGCCCGGTTGGGGGGGTTGAGGACTGGCAGCGGGGGCTTTTCGGACGGGTTCGGGCAGAGGGCTGCGGGGGGGAACGGCAGAGACAGGGGCAGGGAGAGAGAAGAAGTAGGTGAGGAAAAGTAGAGGCAGCTTGAGGAAATTGAGAAGCTTATAGTCTTTGATCCTTGGATGCTTTTCGTTATCAGAAACATTTGTGGTGACACCGGTACAAAGGAAGTTCATCATATTACAGACTGCTCGGGCCGCTTGCAGGAATCGCTGTCTATTAATTAGCAGGCGCTCTGTCTTGTGGGACACGGGAGATCTGAGGCTGCACATTACGTGCTTGGATGGCTCCGGGTCCGGCGCTGAATTGCTGCTGCAAAGGGCCCTTCTTGCGCCAAGGTCCTGCGGGGGCAGCGGAGGGGGGGGACAGCCTGCTCCTGCCCTGTGCCTGCAGCTATACCCGTGCCAGGGCTGTGGATGTGCCTACAGCTACTGGGCGACGGATGGCCCGGGGCTGGGGGGTGGCAGGGCTGCGCTGTCCGTGCTGGGGGGCCGGGGAAGGGGCGCAGCGCTTGTTTCGGGGGGGATCCCCGCCGCCAATAGCGACCCGAAAAACCTCTCCGCACCCAGTCGGGTCTTCCCGGAGAGAAGGCAGCTGGAAATGGGGGGGGTCCCTCCTTTCAAGGCACAACCCAAGGGATGTTCAAGCCCTGCCCGCGCTCCCCTTGCACCTCCATCTGTCCGGGAAGCGCTGGCAAGGGGTGAAAAAACTTTGTTTTTCTTTTTTTTTTTTTTTCTTTTTTTTGGGGGGGAGGGGGAATAAAATGGCATTCAAGGAGGGGGTCGCGCTTCTTATGGCGCTGGGGACACGGGAGGGCACTCAGGGTTGCTCGGCAGTGTGTGTGTGTGGGGGGGAGCCGCCTCCATTTACACCCGCTGCCCCCCCTCAGAGCCGGCCGCCCCCTGCCCCCGGGCTCCCTCTGGAAGGCAGAGGAAGCCCTTCTTGGTTTTCACTCTTCTCTGTTTTTTTGTTGCTGTTGCTAAAATTGGAAGGAAGCACTTTGCCTGACCCTGGAGAGTGGGGCTGGGGGCACGGCGGCCTGCGAGGCTCCCGCTCGGGGTAGGTGCGGCAGCCGTGGGGAGAACGGGGGGGGGGACACCCGGCAGCCTTCAGCCTTCAGTGGCTTCTTTGTCCGGAGCCCCTAAAGAGCGCGGATCAAAGTGACCTGGTGGCTTCTTGAAAGGAGGGAGAGGGGAGGGGGAAACTGCGGGCTCCGAGCCGAGCGGCTGCGTCCCCACCGAGAGGTTGCTGTCCCCAAAGTGGGGGTGGGAGAGGAGGAGAGGGGGTCCCCACCGGCCTGCCCAGCCCCCTGGGGGGGGGTCCAAGGGGCTGCCCCCTCCCCGCTCTGCCGCCTGAGTCGGGATGGGGACGGGGATGGAGACGCAGCCGCCACGGGCGGGGACGCAGCATTGCCGTGTCCCCGGCCCCCGGGGGCCGTCCCCAACCCTTGGTGGTGGTGGGGGTGCTGAAAAAATTAATTTTCCTCTTTTCGAGGGGAGCGGGGAAGGGAAGGGGGGCCACGGGGACACCTGCCTCTGACCCACTGCCATCGCCATTTGCGCCCGCATCTTGAGTGGAGGGAAAAGTCCGAAGCGACGGCAATTCTGTAATTTATTTATTTTCCGTTCCCATTATGGGGACGAATTGATTTGCATATTTATTGGGAATTAAAGGAGAGAGAGGAAAGTTGACTCGACAGGATTTCTCAACGAGAAACTGGTTTCGAGCAACTTCAAGTGGAGTTAAAAACGCTCGGGTGATTTTTCGCCTCTCCCGAAGTTAGCACAAACGTCCTCAAACCGCCCGCGAAACTTCCCACGGGCAAAGAGCTCAAAAAAATTTGGGGTTCGAGCTTCACCGATCCGAACAGAGCCCAGGCTTGCGCTTTAATAAAGATCCCTTGGTTGCATTATTTTGCATTTTTAAATGTATAAGCGTCCTTGAAAAGAGAGGGTGAGCGTACAAAGGACACTTCGATGTCGAGGGATATTCAGGGGACAGTCATGTTTAAATTCGCTACAATTGTCCCCAGCACATT
Source organism: Aythya marila (assembly GCF_965140915.1). Lineage (NCBI taxonomy): Eukaryota > Metazoa > Chordata > Aves > Anseriformes > Anatidae > Aythya > Aythya marila. Next base: position 7,044,805 of record NC_139062.1, on the reverse strand, counting down.
TGATTGCTCGAAAAAAGAAAGAAACACTGACATGAATAGGAATGGGGGGGTTGGGGGGAGGACGACACGGCATTAATAGCCCCCAACCTTTGTATAGTATAAATTATCCAAGAGAGGGCAGATAGCCGGAGCTGCTGGTGATTTTAAAGGGCTATATCTATATCCACGTAGTTACGTGCGGATTTGGTGAAAAGCTGGCATTTTCTGGAGGGATTCGTTATTTATGTGCAGGAACTCACTTCTTGCAAATTCTTTCCCCACTTCTCGAGGAGATGAGTGTTTGATGCTAAATAGCAGCAAATTGAGCTATTTGAAGGTGCTTTTTTTTTTTTTTTTTTTTTTTTTTTTTTTTTTTTTAATGTGAAAATTGGAATATTTGGTTTGTACCTTGTTGCTCTGTTTCTTTTTCCTGGACTTTTCTCCTTAATCTCCTTCCAGCCACAAACCCTCCCTTGTGCGTGCGGCTGAATGTGCTCGCAGCGGGTAAGCTGCAATTTCCATTCCTGAAACTCCAGCAAAAGGAGGAGAAAAGTTTGCAGATTTAACAAATGTGTTTTTTTTTTCTTTAAAAACAAACAAACAAAATAACCCCGTTCTCGCTGCCTTCAGTTCACCGGAGGGGGGATGTGTGAAGAGGGAGAGGAGGCACAGCCCCACATTAGGACGCATATAGAGGACGAGGGGATCCAAGCTGTTTAAATCTAAGTGATGTTTTTGGGGAAAATATATATAAATATAGACACTGTCAAAACCACCGTGCTTCTCAGGGGAAAATGCACACAGGTTAACGGTGCAGACGTAGGCAAACCTCTGTCAAGGGGAAAACTCGTTGGGACCAACTGCTGAAGAACGAAATAACTTCAGGGCGGAACAGAGATCCGCGTGGGGTTCGGTTGCCAAGGGTCCCCCGGGGAGAAAAACTCATCGCAGACCCCCCCACCCGCACACACAATCGCATGTCGCGATCGGTTCCTCCCTGCGAGGCAGCCGGGCAGGGCAGGGCAGAAGCGAAGCCGAGCCCCCGCGCATCGCCGCATCCCGGCCGCTGGGGCTTCGTGACTTTTCTCGCCGGTTCTCAACTTTACCCCGGCTGAATTTGATCTTTTTCACTCTTTTTTTGCCTCCCTCCCACCCCCCCACCCCCCCCCCCCCCCCCGCCTTTTATGACGGTATTTTTTCTCACTCTGTTTTCTCCCCTTAACCTCCTCTTTTTGTTGTCCGCCTTTCATTTGAAGCGAGGCTTTACAGCTTGCTACACTTTCTAAGTGCATCAATAGCCACTTTAGAAATACAAACAACTTTTAAAGATAAAATAACCAAACCAGAATGGGACTTTCAATGGGGGAATAGTTGTTGTCCTTTACCATGGAGTGTGCAGCCGCCTCTGCCTAATCCAGCTTTCATTTTCACCGACAAATGCCAAGAATCTATATCTGTCTCCCAACCCCTCGGGAGCTTGATTACACGACAAAAGGCTGCCATTATCCGCGGGAGAAAACAGGGAGGGGACACGGGGGCTCGGGCCTCTGAGGATGAGGGCATCTCCAAACTATTGACTTAGTGGATGAAGTCAAGAGCAAACACGCTGAGATCTAAAGGGGGGAAGACGCTTGCGGAGGAGGGGGGGGGGCGGGTGGTCAGAGAAGGAGAGGAGGAAAAGTGGCAGCAGAAAGCCCTTGGGAAGGGGAGAGCCTGGGGGGGGGATGGGGGAAATCATCCCGCCGGTGGAAGGGCTTTTCCCCCCTCCAGAGCGCCCACCCGCCCTCCGACCCCCTGTTATCCTCCCCCCACAAGCCCCTGCACATGCCCTCGTTTCCCGGCGAGTTTCCTCCCGCCGAGCCCAGGTTTGCAGCCCCCGGGGAACTTGGGGTCTCTCCCTCAAGAAGGAAAAAGAAGGAAAAGAAGGGGGACAGCCCAAGCTCGGGGGCGCGGCGGCCGAACCCCGCTTTTCCCCTTAAACCGGGAACGAGCTGGGTCAAGGTCGAGCTCCGGGAGCTGAGAGGGGGCATGGAAATGGGAGTGGGCCGGAACCCACCCGTGGAGCCCCCACGGGTCCGGCAGGGAGGAGCAGACACCCCACATCGGCTCTTTTCAGGTTTAAGTCGCCGCGTTTGCATGACTGCCTCATCAGCCACCGCTGCGCGGGGATTTGCGGGCCGCGCTCATCCCGGCCCGTCGCGGACAAAAGTTATTTCAGCCCTATCTGTAATTTATCTGGGTCACCCAGGGAGAAATCCTCCGGGCACGGGGAGTCCTACGAGCAGCACCAAAGGAGTCCCACAGCCCTTAATTATTCTTTAATCAACCTAATGCTGTGGTCCCTTTAAAGAGCTTCCTTTGGTGCAAGCGCTGCATTTAAGCATCTGCTTTCTGGCCGAGTTTGGGGAGCCAAAAACCTACACCAGTTTAAGAGATTTAAAGGTGTGAACGCGTGCTTCGGGCTGGGCCCCGCGAGCGTCCCTTTTTCTGTAATCCCAGAAGTGCTAAACAAAGGAAGGGGGTGGCGGTGATAACCCGGAGGATCCGATTTAAACTACAAAAGCACACAGGGAGCCTAAATTCATCTTTTAGGCGAGTTTATCCCCTCGGATGGAGAGCAGGCTGTTTGCAGCGGGGGCAGCGTGTGGATGCTTGCAGGGAGCAAGCCGAGCATCTCGGCTTCGGGGCCAGCTGGGCTTCTTCCTCACAATACAACCCAGTCGTGTGGTTTTATTTATTTATTTATTTTGTGTGTGTGTTTGTTTTCATTTTTCGCTCTGTATATATGTAAAGAAAAAGGCTGTGAACCTGCTGCTCGCAGCGATACTCTGGCCGGGGCTACACGGGACCCTGGGGTCCCTCGCTGAGTTTTCTCTCTGGGGAAGCTGCACGGGATCCCCTGGCTTTGCAGTCCCGTGGACAGTTCAGTGTCTGGCAGGGAAAGAGCAGCTGCTGCGAGAGGGAGAATAAGTATCGGAAGAAAGAAAAATCCTCGTAATCTTGGGACGTTAATAATCTACGCTGCCCTGAATCCCAAAAGGCAGCGGGACCGTCTCTCTGATTTATTTTTATGCTAGCCTAGTTTGCATCCCAAAGAAGTAAACTGCTATTTTTAACCACTGGTTTAAAGCTTAATTAAAAGCCCCTAAACTGATTGTTTTGAAAATTGATTTAGAGGAATTGCCCCAGGGCTGAGACGCTATCTAAGCCAAGTTGCAGTCCCAGAGCTCTCAGTGGTGTCTGAATCGTTAACCCCGAAGAGCCGGGAGTCGCGGGGATGGATGACACATGGGCTGGCCGGGCTCCTCACGCCCCCTGGAAAGAAAGGTCCTTTGTTAGCCCCGGCTACTGGCTTGCTCGGGTGGATCTCCGCCGGTTTCCTGGCGTTGCGAGCTTTAATTGAATTAAGAGAAGCTCTGCGATGCTGGTGACACCGGGACGGGAGAGCTCTGCCTTTCATCTGCGGCTCGGCGGCTGAGCCCGGCGGGGGAGGGCGGCAGGAGCGCGCCGGGGGGAGAAGAGGGGGTTCGGGCACCCCCCCAGGGTGGCTCTGCTGCCAGGGCTGGGTGCCCGGAGCCCTCCCTCCGCCCGCTGCCCCCCCCCGGGGGGGGAGGCTTTACCTGCTACCAGCGGGTGACGTGGAAGCTGGCTTGAAGGCTTTGTGGCTGGGGAAGGGAAGTGGCGCTTCAGACCCGTAATTAGATGTAAACAAGAATAGAGACGGGGCTCCGTGGTCAGACAACTTGATTGTGAAGGGATTAACACCTAAGTAAACCAATAAAGGCTCCGCGGGGATGGCGAGAGGGCTGCGGGCCAGGCAAGCCCGGCGGGGCATATGGAGGCACCCCACCCTACCCCACCCGGGAACGGCGCTTTCGTCCCCGCCGAGGCACGCGTGGGACCCCCCGAGCCCCAGCGGCTTCAGGAGCCCGTGTTTGAAGGCTCTGAGTAAAGGTTTGGGCCGGTTTTGCTGTTGGTGCTCCCTGGGAATCGCCCTTCGCGATGCCTCAAGGCAGGTATCCTCTCGTCGCCCGGCGCCCATCGCCCCTAATTAACGGGGAGAATAAATGAATGGGAAAGGGTCCCCCACCCGCCCACGTGCGGGACAGACCCGCTCCCGCCTGTCCTCACGTAGCCAGGGCGGTCTCCTTTGCCCGGAAGGTTTCCCGAGTCCCTCTGGTCGCTCTGTCCCTTTTTAGGGATATCTAAACAGGAAACTTTCCGAGCCATCTCGAGCAGAACGCTCCCGGGTGTAGCTCGCCAGGTTTGCCTCCAACTGGGCTTTTGTGCTGGTTTCTTTTCCTTCCAGTTCGCCCTCGGCCGGTATTTTCTCCTCCTCTCCTGCTCCGGCCGGGCTCGGAGTAGATGAAGGAGTTTAACCTTTGGAAAATGGGGGCTGCCCCGAGCGGTGCGGTACCTGGCAGCATCTCTCCCGGGACTTTCTGCCGGAGCGGTTTGGGGCTTGAGAGAGGTACCTGAAAGGCTCAGAGTCAAACTGGGTTCAGTAAATTTGGTGGGTTTTGTTTTCCTCCATCGCCTCGGCCTCCAGTGGTCTCTTTGCTCCGCTGGCAGGGCTAATATCGGAGCGCTCTAGGGTGTGGGTATTTCTTCCTCCTGATTGCAAATAACCGAAAGATTAGCACCAGCAGCTGTTTGGAATTGGAACAATGGAGAGACCTAGGAAGTGGAGAAATTGAAAAAGGAGAACCCCCCTCCTAATCACCCAGCTCAAAGTTCACGAAGTCAGCCTGCATGACTTAACGTGACCTCCACCTCGGCTTCACGGGGCTGTTTACTTATATGAAGGTTGAGGGGGGAGAGGCAGAACGGGGGTGGGAAGGAAAATAGCGGGGCGTTTAATGCAATTTCCAACAGAAATAGGCGGCCCCGTTTGGCCTCTCAGCAGCCTGTAGCCCCTTGCCCCGTGGGGTGGGTTTGGGGGCGACCATCTCCTTGCTGTGACCCCCCCCTCCCCAGAGGGCTTCTGGTCGGAGAGAGGTGGACGCGGCGGGGTCCGGTCTGTGCCAGGGAACCGACAGCTCCGGGCTGGGGGGTGGGATGCTGTGGGGCCGGGGGGAGACGGCTGTGGGGCAGGGGCTTTGGGGGTTCTGCTGGCCATGCGCTGGCTGATGGAGTGTGAGAGCGGCTGAGCTGTCAAGCAGGGTTTGAATGGGATCTCCTAATGGATTTGACTCGGAAATCTCGACTTGACCAGTTTTTTCCTCTTTAAAACAAACTCATTAAACTTGTCAACACTCATTAGGGCCTTAAAACGCTGAACTGGAGTCACCGGGGAGAGCGGTTGGTGGGGGGCTGCTCGGGGAAGGAGGTGGGGAGGGGGCAGCCGAGCATCGCCTCCACGCCGGGCTGCGGGGCCGGGGCTTTGCGGGGCGGGAGAAGGGGAAAACAACCCCCTGCCAGGCAAAGAAAGGCGTTAACAGAGAAATCAAGGGAGGAGAGAGGGAGCCGCCACGGGAAGGGGGGTGGACTTTGGGCCGCTGCTTGGAAATGGGGGCATCTCCGTATCCCCTCTCTCTCCCCCCCTCACCCCCTCCGGGCTGGGCTGCAAAGGGGGCGCGGGGAAGGGGAGGGCACCGAGGACCGGGGCGGGCGGCTCGGTCTGCTCCAAAACAATCCCCATTCGATGTGATTTGGGTGATATATCTATATATCTGCCCGGCTGGGATTTCTGCAATTGCCGGAGGAAGGTGGAGTGAGGAGGAATTCGGGGGGAGGAGGTTAGAGCAAGCTTTCAGCCCTAAATCCTCTGGAAATCAGCCCGGTCTCCGAAATTCCTCCCCAATCCCCCTACCCAAAATATTTTGAGAGCTGTAAAATCAGTCGGAGATCGTCTTAATTCTGTCGGCAGGACGAAAATCGCTTTCGGGGTGTGTGCGCGCAATTAAACGTTGCGCATTTCTCCGTCTCTTTTGAATAGCGGTTTTGTTTGGGGTTCATTCAGATTTTTTTTTAAAGGGTTTGTTCTGATGCTTTTCAAGCCTCGGTTCCCCTTTAAGGGGGAAAAAAAACACCCCCACCCCTATTAAAAAAAAAACAAAAAAAAAAAAACCTTCGAGACCTTCTGTTATTCCCCTCTCTGAGAATGAGAACATCAGCTATTCAAGCGTATTGATGAACTCCCCCAAAAAGTTTATTAAGAGAAGCGAAAACAAAAGGACTAAAGGCCGCAGGCAACTGGACAGACAGTTTATAAACTAAGGTCCCATTGTCCCCCCGAGGCAGATGCATGAATACCTCTGAATGGGTCCCTTTGGAGTGACAAGATCAAGCCAGACAACAGCATGTTAAAAGGAAGGAGCGCTGTTTCTCTTTCTCTAGTCGAAAGATCTGCTCCCCCTACTCCTCCTGCATTAATGTACATCTGCAGGGGGAGGAATAAATAGCTCCTTAGGATCTGCGCCGCTCGGGGTTTTTATTCTTCCACCCCCAGCACCGGCTCTTTGCACCATATGCTCCAGATCAGCCTCCTTTCTCCGCAGCCTCCAGCCAGGCAGTCGCCTAAAACGATCGCCATCAATCGCAAACTTTCTGCTCTCTTTTTTTTTCCCCCCTCCATTCCTTCCCCCCGCCGCTGTTAAAATCGCGATTTACGGCCTGCTTGCCTAGGAGATCCCCTGTGGTCAATTAGGTTTGCACAGAGCAATTTAACTAATAGGCTTTGATGGATTTATTTTATTTTATTTTTTAATTTTTTTACCCTGGGAGATCGGCCCTGTGCTGTCCGGTCGTTGTGGTGGTGAGGAACACCCCAAGCATCCTGTGGAGAGGGGCAGGGGATGGCAAACCTGTAAGAGTCCAGAAACCAATGCCTAAACCGGCATGCAATAATAATTAACTAATTAAAAGAAGTCCTGAAATTAATGCCAAATCTTCTGCGGGCTCTACTGGGTCACCTCACTCTCACCAGCTGCTCCAGCCTCAACTTTGCGGGTGGCAGGGATGGGGGGTGAGCAGCATTTGGGTACATTTGGGTAATACCCAGCAGCTTTGGTTTCTCCTTAAAATTGCAGCGAGCTCTATGAGAGCCCAGTTCCAGGGGATACTAATGCCCATTTGTGGTCGATGGTGTTTTAACTTTATGATATTGGGGCATTTCATTGCCTGGATGGTAGAAAAATAAGGAAAGAACAAGTTTCCCATCACTTTGCCTGTCAGAATAACTCCTAGAGGCACAGACCACAGCCCAGGTAGGGTGTAAACCTGAATGCAGAGATGTTTGCAGCCCCCCAGAATGCCTCACTGGGGGGGGGGGGTTGTAGGTCCCCTCTGTCCCCGTTGTCACACCAAGGTGATCTCCCTGCTACAGAAAGCTGTCAGTGAGCCCTCCAGGTGGGAGCACCTCAGCTCCGCTGCCACAGTGGCTGCGAGGGTTTTGGGGGCTGACAGCTCATGGGTTGCATTGACCCAGTGCGTCTCTGGTCACCACGGGGCCATATGCCTCTTTGCACGCTCCTAACGAGAGGCAGCTTTGAGTGCTAGGTTGGGAGGTCAAGCGACAATAATAATAATAAAATTACCCCCCTTCCCCAGCCTCACCTTCCCCTCTGCAGCGGAAGAGTTGCTATTTCATGGCTGGCTAAAGCCAAACTTCCCTCAAGGGGGTTATGCGACTTATGACCCTGCTAACCCGTACTTAGTGCTTTCCAAAGGACGCCTGCTCCTAGAGAGGTGACCTGAACGCAGACTGAGCCACAAGGGCAAAACCGATCTATTGACAAAAACCTAAAGCAGCAACAGGAGAAGAAACACTGAACAAAAGTAATAATAATGATGATAAATAATAATGATAATAAGAATAAAAATAATAATAAAGGCAAAACTGTTTCCTTGTTAGGGAAATACCTGCTCAATCAGCTAGGGCAATAGTTCCCAAGGAGCTGCAGGAACTGCTGTGCAGCTCTGGTGACAGCCCTGCCATGCCCAAATCTATGCATGTGCCTAGTCCCAGCTCCTGCTTGTAGGGTCTGACTTCAGGGAAGCGTGACAATTTGGTCCCAGGCTAGAATTAGCTGGGCCTCTGACCCTTCGAGCGAACGCATCCACATTTGATTTTACTCACATGAGTAATCCCTTTGCCCTCGGTGATGGGCACAGGTGCTTGTAGGACAGGCGATATGTTGCTGCCCCTTAAATGTGGGAATATTTTTTGTATTTCATTTTGGGGTTTCCATAAGGCACCTTTGCCTGAACACATCACAAATGGGGTGGTGGAGAGAAAAAAAAAAAGCAACAGATGAGGAGCTGACGTGATGAAAGACCAGCAGATTTTGTATCATTCCCATCCCCACGGTGGCTCCCTGAGGCATTTCAAAGGAAAAAAGAAATAGGAAAACACAAACATAATCAAACCAAGAAGCCAGTTAACCAGGCCAATACCCGGAATCCCAAAGTCCCATTTAGCTGCTCGCAGGATTATCACTTGTTGCCGATTCAAAACCAGCAGGTGTTGTCAGCTATTTATGATCACTGTTATTTATACAGTGCCACCGGTGTGCCTGGCGCTCGGCAGACACATACAGATGAGAGCCAACCTCTCCCCTGAGAAGATACCAAACTAAATTAGACTTAACACAGAGGCAGACGTTAATACACAGCATATGGGGATGAGGGGAAAAGAGAGGTTCAAATCCACAAAGATCGTGCAATCTCCAGGCATTAAATCCTGCACCCGTCAGCTTGTTAGTTCCCGTTTTATGTAAAAAGCTAAGAAACAGATCGGCTTTTACGCGACAGGAGCCTGTGGCACGAGGGTAGGGACCGAGGCCCAGTGCTGCACTTTGCTTTGCAGACTGATGGACGGATATTGTTTGCCTTAGGTGACGGGAGTGACATTTGTAGCCATTGCATTTGGCGGCGTGTGGATGCACAGTGAGAGGTGGTTTGTAGCGCAGGAAGGAGCCGGGGGAAAAGTGAAGTGAAGATGCTTGCTCAGGTTCACACAGCATAGCAGCAAAGCCAGGACTGGAGCTCCATGTGAAAATTATTAAGCAGAGCCCCAGCCACAGCCTTTTCCTTCAAAACCTTGTGGTTTTAGGCAGGAAAATTCCCATGGTATCTGCAGGAGTTTTACCAAAAGATTGAATAGGGACCTGGAGATTTGGCTTTCTCTTTTTTTTTTACTTATTTTTTTTTATTTTTTATTTTTCTTTAGAGGCAAATCAGCTCACAGAGCAAACAACTAGATGCTACTTGGAAATAAAACACATTTCCAGCTTAGGATGCAAAGGCTTACGTCTGTGGGCGACTTTATCCAAATGAGTCATCCCATCCCATGTCTGTGAGAGGATTCCCCATGTAAGCAAAATTGACCAATATGACATTTATAGGGATTGGGCCAGGCACCGGTAAGAAGCATTCCCCAGCCAACGGAGGCTGCAAGGGGAAGAAAATCAGCTCTGCAACTAAGGCAGCCTCCTCCTGTCTTGGTCTTAAAAAAACAAAAGTCATGAACCCAGTAACTGGTCGCCACTTAGCTGGCAGGGGTGTAAAATGCAAAGCAACCCCCTGTAGTTATTTGAAGAAGGCTCGGCCCTGCTGTAAAGCTCTATAAACTGGGCTTCTTCCCCCATCCCCTCCTCCCCGGCATGTTTTAAATGATTTTGGATTTTAATGCAGGGCCCGGAGCTCATTCCATCGTATTCATGGCATCAAACAAGAGGCTGCTGCCCCCAGCTGGGTTCCTTGAACTTAGAAGCAAAGCTCTACCCAATATTACCTTAATTAATTAACTAAAGAGACAATGGCTTTTGAGGTCTCACCTCTGTTTCCAGGGAGGGGGGTCTTTTGACAGAGCCCTGCCATAAACTAATTCAAAGTTCCAGCAAGGAGTCATAGGGGGGAGAGTTAAATGACACTATTTACTTGTTTACCAAGACAATTTATGTCATATTTGTTTTTCCCCACCTTCTGTCTGCAGCACTGAAAACTCTGTTGGGGGTGCAGGGGGAAGGAGGAGGAGAGGGTATTATTTGCATTAGCCACTGAAATCAAAGCATATTCCCATCTGAAAAATACCACTTCATAGCTGTTGGTATCTTTTTTTTTTTTTTTTTTTAATTTTAATTTACAAAAAGTTTTTGAAGCTTTCCAGGTTCAATATAACAAATCTGAGCTTTGATGCTTTAAAAGTGCTATAAAGAGCTACAGGCAACATCACAGTTAACCAAAAAATATATATTTCAAGGTTCCTGTGAGCACTTGTATCTCCTCTGAATGTTGTGTTTTTTATTTTTTTTAATTTTATTTTTTATTTATTTTTTGTTATTTTCATTTGCAAGCAAGCACTGAATAGATGGTTGTTGGTTTATTCCACCTAGAAACAGATATCTCACACTTTGTAACAGCAAGAAAAACCTTTTAAAAGGTCACAGTGAAATGTGACTGGCTGGAAAAATCTATCTAGGAACACATAGGCAACACACTCACCAAAGCATCATTATGGGATTTTGGGTCACCACACCCCAGCTGAAGGGCAATATGATCAGTACTTTATAGGGAGGGAAATTAAAGCACAGGCTAGATCAGGTGTGTCACTCCGTGTCCCATCGGGAGCTCACAGTTAAAGAAGGAACTGAGCCTGTGTCTTGTGAGATTCCCCCTCCATCAGAGCCTTCTCCATCTCAAATCGTCTCAGTGCTGCGGCTAAACCCACTCGCTGTGCCAAATTCTCATATAGCATAAAATGGCTTCACTTCATAGAGTTTTGCAAATTGAGTAGGTCACAGACTGTGGATTTGAGAAGGGTCTTTTGGTGTTTTAGGGCTGTGACCCACAAGCTCTGTATCTCCTATTTTTTATGTATTTCCAGGAGTAGCATTTTGATTATTTGGCAAATTATACCACCGTCTTCCCAATTTTGTTTGCTAAAAGTCATCTGTGCTGACATGTCTAAGGAGTCTCATGAGGACCAATCTAGAATCATGTTCCTTATGTGCTAAGAAACGAGTATATTTTGTAGGAGATTTCCCATTTACATCAGAGAAGGAATCAGTTACTCCCCTCTCCAATCTATAAATATTTGGTCTGTGTTTCATTGCTTAGAACTTAGGTTGGTGCATGCAAAATATATTTGTGTGTGTATTTCAGAGCTCTGGGGCATATGAAAACATGATCATTCATAACCACATCTCCCAATTTAAGGCATGCAGTTTTGGAGGCTTAGGCTTAGCCAATGAAAATTTGGTCCTTATTGTCTCCTGTCTCAAATCTGCAATTACTTATGTCCATACTTAACTTTACACATGTGAGTAGTCTGATGATATGAAACACAGGCACAGTAAGAAGATACTTCCACTATAACCTCCTGTGAAAGTGAGTAGCTAAAAGAGGGGTCATTAATTCAGTTAGCAATAAACATTCCCCAGTGTATGCAAGATCTCTTTTTATATTTGTTTTAACAGAGTTGTGGACATGTGCAAGGCTTAAGAGACGGGTTCTGTTATAAACCAGTGAATCTGATGGATATACTTTACCTTGCACCAAAATACGGAACTTCACCTGTTAAATCTAGTTATTGTTTTTTAAAAAAGGAACTGAATTTTATTTCACCACCACTTTAGTTAACGTGCAAATGTGCAACCTCACCCAGGTCTCTGAGTGTTTTGTCTACTGGCAATGGGGCTGAGCAGGGACTCCAAGCAGCAACTTTTCATTTCTGGCTCTAGCAGTCAATTGCTTTGTTTTTGATCAAGCTGCTTCCCCTTTCCGTGGCTCTGTTTCTGCTCCCACCTCTGCCTTGTCTGACCAGGGATTGTCTCTTACTATGTGTTCATTCCAGTGCCCAGCATAACGGGGAACCAAAATGACCAACCTGTCTCATTCTTACGATAATAACACAGAACACTGCTGCTCTGGTTTAGCTAAATGTCTCCTGAGGCTGGATGATGGCTAAGAAACCTCTAAGTGCTGCAAGAGCACTTAGATATAATTCATCAGGTTACCCTTTTTCATGTGAAACAGCTCTGGACTAGCACTTCTCAACACCACTAGCAAACATGCTAAAGCTGTTGTCCCTGTCATGTCAAGTCTCTGAGGAGATCGCTCTTCATGATTATTGGTCCCTTAACCACTCAGTAGACTCAGGGCTGCTGCCATTTTGGGTATTTAATGATCTGTCACATGGGAAACTGCTCTGTTGCTGTCAGACTCCTGTTTTTGCTTATTCCCCCGAAACAAATGCCAGCTTTCACATAGCTACTGCATCCCCCCCCAGCTCTGGTTATGCATCAGTAGGAGCCCTTGCTCCAACTCGCACTGGCTTTGCAGTCATGCAGTGATGCACGAGGACCATGTTGATACTATTGTGAAGTGGCATCATTACCATTTCTTGGTCAAGGTTAAATCTTATTGGGAGAAGTGTTGCACTTCCAGCTTCTAATGACAAACCACTATATCAAGGGCAAACTCTGTCGGTGATTTGTACGGGGCTTGGCTGGCTTTGATTCCAGCACTGCCCCAGCTGCCTGCACGTTCTTGCCACTCAAGCCTCTGATCTTTGCAGGGGGCTTGGAGGGTTGGGCAGGACTGTCTGCTTGAAACACATTAGAACAAAAAGTGACATCGGCAGTGCTGGTGTCACTTTGTCCCTCCTCTCTCCAGGAACCATAAGCCTTGATTAGGGTTGTGCAACTTTACAATTTCCATTTCCTCCCTTCCCAGTCACAAATATGACAACAGAGCAAGCGATGGCTGTTATTTTCTACAGAGAGAAGAAAATACCGCTGGGCCTGTTTGCCAAGCTGGTCTGAATCAACATTCCCCTAGAAAATGCAGTGGCACCAAGAGGGCTGCTGCAGCAGTTGCCAGGCATATCCCTGTCCCATTTCTTTGACACCTTCTCTTTGATTCTGATCAGAGGTTACCTGCCCATGAAAACAGGCAACTTACAGCTTATCCTTCATCAGATGCTCATGTTACAGGGACTACAAAACTGTAATTGCTCAGACCCTGGGGTTTGGGACACAAGTCTGATTTCCTTGGGGCTCACCTGAGACTCACCCGCTCAGTGCATGTTTCAGTTTGGACTCAAGCCAGAGAGCAGGCCATTTCCAGAAGAGGGGAGAAAGGATGTCTTGTTTATCGATTAAGCACCTGGCTCCCTTTACCCACGCGGCACTGCTTATGATGTACCTTTAAGTGGGGCAAGAGGGTGAGGGGATTGGAAACACTTCAGAAATGTAAATGCCGTCCATTTGTTTATAATTTTATACCCCAACGTGTAACCTGAACCTGATGGAGTCAATAAAGAATGAAACCTCTGCATGTTTCCTACCTCAAAAATACTGGAGCAAATCCAGGACTCTTGAAGGCAAATTATTCCAAAGGGCTGAAAGGAAAATAAGAAGGAAATAAAAAAAAAAAAAAAAAGAAGCCCGACTTTTGCATTCTTTTTTTTTTTTTTCTTCCTTCTCCCAAAGTTTTGAATGAGTGCCCTTACTTGTTCTCCAACATCAATGGGCAATCAATGCATTTTTGGGAGCATGGCCAGCTAGCTGCAAAGCAAGCCTGCAATTTACAAATAATTACATTTGTTCAGAGGAGTTTTGAGGACAGAAACTAATTCCAAGGGAATGAAATTTCTTAGTCTGGGAAGAAATCTCAGTGAGGACTTTTCATATTCCATTATTTTTTTCAGGGAGAGGAATTTTCTGCTCATGAAATATAAGTTAAACACCTCAGGATGAGCTTACTTGTTGCAATTATGCAGTTTGGGTTATTAAATTAATTATGAATATATTTTGCCATTAGCATTCTTGCATAGTGAGGGTTTTTTGTTTTTGTTTTCTAAATGCAGAGTATAATCAGCTTACATGGGATAAAACTGACCTAGCTGTAAAACTAGTATCTGGACTTTGCATGCCACAAATTGAAGAGTCACATGGAGATAGAGGTGTTGATTTTGCCGGTTAAATCAAATTAAAACCACTGTGATGCCACTTTTTTTACATCTCTTCTAGTCCAATATTCTCTAGTGTTTGTTTATGTCCAACTGAAGCCAGTGGTGAGCCAATTATTTCAAGGCACTGCAAATGTGTAATTTCTATTTCTTTTTCTGGAGTGCACCGGTTTAGACTGGGAAGAAAATACACTGACAAAACCATGCAGAGACCACGCTTTTGTTCAGGATTTGTACAGACTCTGGTGCACTGTGCAAAGAGAGGGCAGCATCTGGGGAACTCTATAGGTGTATATTTATTTTGTGAAGTAGTAGAGGTCAGAGCTACAGCCTGTGGGTTTGTAAGCCTATGGGATATTATAAGAAACTGTAAATTACTGTCGTATGAGGACAGGCTGAGAGAACTGAGTCTGTTTAGCCTGGAAAATAAAAGACTGAGGGGAGACCTCTTAATATATATAAATATCTAAGGGGAGGGTGTCAAGAGGATGGAGCTGGTCTCTCTTCAGTTGTGTCCAGTGACAGGACGAGAAGCAACAGGCACAAACTGAAGCACAGGAGGTTCCAGCTCAATATGAGGGGGCACTTCTTTACTGGGAGGGTGACAGAGCACTGCAACGGGTTGCCCAGGGAGGTTGTGGTGTCTCCTTCTCCGGTGATACTCAAAACCCACCTGGGTGCCATCCTGCGCAAGGTGCTCTAGGTGATCCTGCTTTGCCACGGAGCTGGACTAACTGATCTTCAGAGGGCTCTTCCAGCCCTGCCCATTCTGTGATTCTATAATCAGAGCTGCCTCAAAGTAAGATTTTTTATATACGGGGTATACATGATCAAAGTATATGTATAATATAATTGATAGCTAAATAGATAGATCTGGGAGCAAGGAATTAGCAGCTTGGGGTTACGCTGGCAGGACTTGGGCTCTGGAGAGCTTTGCGTATAAGCAGAATCAGCTCTGTGGGCATTAGAAATGAAAGCAGCTCCACTGAGATGGGGTCAATACGCTGCTTTGCCTTGCTCCGTGATCCATCCCGTGTGCATCCTTCCTCGGGGTGAATCATGCTCCCAGTTACAATGCTTGGGCTCTGTGCAGCCAAGAGGAAAATCTGGCTCTCACTCTTTCTAGGCATTTGGTAGCAGGGATGTCCACTTCCTGCATCCTCGTGCCGTTGCTTCTCTCGGCTCTTCAGTCCCCTATGGCTTTCCTGCTCAGCTCCCACACTGTGGCGGTTATGTTTTGCTCTGGGCTAGTCGAAGACACTCAGAGCAGTGCTATGGTAGTGGTGAGCAAGCCAGCTGAAAGGCTGCCAGGTTCCCAGAGATTTATCCAGTCTTATTATCCTATGGATCTAGGAGAGGTAAGCACTGCCGTTAGCTCTGTTCTGTTGCAGAGCATGGGTTTGGGATACCCTTTTCTGGGGGCCAGCCTGGCCTTTTCCCAGTGCCAGCCGTCACCCCCCAGCAACACGCTTTAAAAACAGCCTCTCAGAATGGCAAGGGTGTCTTGGTAGTTTCTTTTTTTTTTTTTTTTGGCTAACTTTATCAGTGCCCGAGCACGCCTCGAAGTGTCAGCTTGACATAATATGTAACAGTAATTAAGAAATAAGCCTCTTGCCCGGTTTCACAGCAATCATTTAGCTAAGTAACTACCATGGTCCAGTGCCTCAAAAATCACCATTAGCCCACGCCACTTATGGCCATAAAATTTCTTGTTTTCTGCTTTTCATCGGACTCACCCTGGAATCTTCGTTTTGCTTTATTTATACATTTGCACTCAAACAATGGCAATAAACCCATTCACAGAGTGTTGCAAATCAGAAATTTGTCCACATTTTTTCCACCACCTTCCTGGGTGAAGCTGCCTTTTGCTTGGGAACGGCGGTGGCTGGAGGCAGCTGGGCGGGGGGGCAGGGTGTCGCTCGGAGATTGATCGGTGCTGTTGGAAGTCGCTGGGATGGGGCAGAGAGGGGGAGCCGGAGGAATCTGGCATGAAAAGGCAGTTTGTGGTGACAGGAGTTTCTTTTGAAAGACCTGATTGAATCAGACCTGAGGCGGGAAGAAACGGCTGTTGCCTTCATTGAGTTTTCACTAACTTTTCCCCCCCTCCTACTATCGAGGTTTTCATTTCAGGCTTTTTGCTTTGTTCTGTTTTAATGTGTCCTATGCTGTTTAAGCTGGAAGAAATAAGCACGGGGTCCTGCCTGCAGAGTGAAAAAAACATCAAGTACATCTCACTCAGTCGGTAGCTGCCTGCGAGACATATTTTTAACCATTCTAAATCAGCGGACCGCTAATTTCGACAGAGCCTGCGATTTTAAACTAGTCCACTATTAGGAATTTAGCCTCCGTAAATTACAATTAACGCTCTCCACAGACAACTCAATGGAGCAGATCAGGCTGCTGTAACAAAAACAGAGTTGTCTAGTTGGTACAATTTACAGAGGAAGCTGCTTGTCTGGCCTCGTGACCAGAGTATTGCAAACTGTCTTCCCCTGCAGACTGTGCTGCACCTCATGCTTTACAGCTGGCAAAAACAGAAGCTACACATTTTTTATTTTTTTTTAAGATTGTATCACATTTTCTAAGTCTGTGAAGGTGTAGGGACCTAAACCCTGTTCTCAATGGCAGACTCACTCCTTTACCACTTCAGACTGACCAGGGCCACCTCCTGCAGGCCTGGTGCAGATTTTCCTGGGCGGCTGACTTAGAAAGTAATGACTGCTCACTCAAGCAAGCGCCAGCTGGCATTATGGAGATTTACCCCCAGTGACATCTGAATTGAGCATTGAGTAAACGCCCTCGTATTTGGTCCACTCAACTTCAGAAGTTTTGTCTGAATCAAAAGAAATAGGGACAGGGAGGGGAAGAAAAAAAAAAAAAAAAAAAAAAAAAGGATTTTAGGTCTTAGTGGTTAGTGAAGTCCCGGATTTCCCTCTCTTGTGGCATTTGGACACTAGGGAAAGCACTGGGACTTAAACTATCGGCTTTTGAAGGAAAAACTCTCACTGGCAAGAGCAGCCTCGGGCTGATGGACGTGTGCAAGAAATGACCTACTAAGTCTTTTTTTTTTTTTTTTTTTTTTCTTGCTGTTAAGTTTCTTCTTCCCCATTTTCTTGGATGTTCAGAGTTATGCTGCTAAATCCACCTTCTCTACAAGCCAGCACCTCTCTCTTCAGGGAGACATCAAAATTCTCTTCCTCCTGCGGGACCTGTGTAACCCACCCTGATCATAACTGCTTGTCCTTGCTCCCTGAACACCATCCAGCCTCTTCTCTCATTTCTTTCACCCTTATTGAATAATTTCTCAGATCTTTTCCCCCAAACCTCAGGGATTGCCAAGTCCCTCTCACATGTGTAGCCACCCTCTGCTCCCTCACAGCAAACAGATGCCTCAGGCACTCAAGATCTTCAAGCTAGACAGGAGGTAAGGCAGCAACCTCCCTTCTTTTGGCTGAGGAGAAAATGGAGTGTCTTCTACCCTCTCAGCACCTTCCAGGCCCCAGCACGCACAGTGTCCAGGCTGAGGTGTGGCAGCGCTGAGCAAGGCCTGGCAGGCTGTTCTTTGAACAGCCCTGCTCTAGGTAACTAATCAGTCAAGTAGCCCTCATTTGGGTAATTAGCCAGCTGTGGCTGGTCAGTCAGGACAGCTGCAGTGTTGTGGGCCAGCGGGGCAGCCTTACAAGCCATTGGCCTGCATGTTCCAGCATGGCTGGCCAGTCTGGGTGATACTGCCCCAGCATTTCCAGGGCCAGCAGGGACTCAGCGCCCTGCTGCAGCCTCGGCAAGGTGAGGGCCCTTCCAGTGGTCTGTGCTAACCCTGTCCCCTGCCTGGCTCTGCTCCCTGAAGGGTCTAATGTGTCAGCACAGCCCCATGTGTGCTGCTGTGCTCAGGCCAAATGTCTGCGCTGGGCAGGGGTGAGGGCAGTAAGAGGAACCTGCAGCAAGTCCTGTGTTAAGTTCAGCCTCTGCTGAATTCCTCTCTCTAACAAGCACCTAGCTGAGGCAGGGTTTGCCTCTGGTGAGCCTCTGGGGGCATTGCTTACCTAGGGCTAACGTTCCCGTGTGCTTCTGTTCTCCTCCATCCCTTTTATTCCTGCTCCCAGTGTGGTGCTGTGAAGTGTGGCAGTGTGTGAGGTGCCTCCTGCTGTGTTTTCCAGCCCTGGTGTTACAGCACTCCTTGCCTTTGCAGCCTCTCTCTTCCAGGAAAAACAGCCACCACACAAGCTGGCTCCTGGGCCCATCTGACTATCTGGCAGGTGTACAGCAAACTTACACGATTCTTATTAGCAGCAGATCCATAGGGAGGGAGGGGCTGGAGGAGATGTCTCCAACAATAATAAAGGGAAAACCAGCTGAGTTGTTGTTGGGTTTGTTTCAGAGGATGTTAGGGTTTCTGAGGGGTTAGGAAAACAAAACAAAACAAACAAACAAAAAACCTCCTAACCTTCTTTGTGAGCTCTGTTATTTCGTTATCCCTGGCTTAGGAGAGAGCAGTGATGGGCAGAAGGAGTAGTAGGAGGAAGTTTACACCAAACGATCAGTCTGACTAGAGAAAAAAGCTGTCATCCAGGTGGATGCAGGGATCACACTTCCCGCAGCAGTTTCTAATTTCCACATCTCCCCTCTCATGGTCATTTGGAGCACAGCAAAATATCTTGTCTCCTTTATGTTGTCTTTACTGTCAGTGCCTATGAGGAATGGCCTGGGGATGGGGATGTGAGATGGAAACTATGGGTGCAGCCTTTTTTGCACGTTGAGCAGTCCAGATTTAGGTGTCTTCCCCTTCAGATATCACGCATAGCATATTAAAAGGCCCAAATGTTATTGGTATATGGTAAATATTGGCCTTACTCCACTTGTCACAGTCTTTATTTTGGTATGTGCCTTGCTAGTATGTTGTATGTATTGTTGTACTTAAATTTACCTGGCTCTTTGGACCCAGGAAGTACCAGATGAAAACATTTCAGTTTAATTTCTATCTCAAATTAAAGCTTATGGAGCAGGGCTTAGAAAGTGCTGAGAGAATGATGTTAAATCAGTGCTTTTTGTGTGCGTGTGAGCAGACAGAACGTTAAACCAAGTGGCTAAGTGCCTCTGCACAGTAAGACAACGCGGGGTGAAGGTGGAAAAGGGGACTCCAGCCTTGTCTCATGAATATAAAATCTTTTCTAACAAATAATAGCTATTTATGGCCTTACTTAGCTGGCTTCTAATTCCTCTTAGACTTTCAATTCTCATAGCAGAATCTTGCCATCGAGTAATGAAGTCTTTGTGGATTTTTCTTCTCTTTTTATCAATGTAAGTATCTTTCATATGTTGATTATTGTGTGGTTCATGAGAGACTTTTTCCAGCCCAGCTATTTCAAGATACCTTAAATAGCAGCTGAACTTTTAGATACTGCCCCAGGTGGATCCTACGCACTGCATAACTATTTTTAATGAGGAAACTGATCTCGATTTTTTGCGCAAGTCAGCTCTGAGTTCACTGGTGTTGGGCAGATCACCATTGCTTCCGCCGAGTGAAGGGTGTAGGAGATAATTACAGGGTAGCCGATGCCTCGGCCAGGAAGTACCAGCCATTGGGAACTGTCAGAGGCAGGATTATGGACTAAAGTGACCGCTTATCTCTTTTTTTTTAAATAAAAACTTATATTTGAATGCGTCAGCAGAGGGTGACATTGTGCAGGTTTGGGAAATAATCTTGAGTGCCATCAACAAAAACTTTGAAATCGAAGCGTTTAGAATGGTTCCCAATTTAAAGAATGTAACTTTGGTTTAGTGAAAACTGTTATACTTAAATAATTCCTTATAATTTGTTGTCATTACTATGGGCTACAAAAATATTTTAAATTTAAATATTATTTCTGACTCTAAAAATTCTTATTTTTATAAATACAAGCACTTTATATATATATGTATACCAAAGTATGCACCTGATCTTGTTTGTACATGTTTTGATGGAAACTTCAATTCTTGTGAGGGAAACATTTCTGTCTTCTGGGTATGAAATTGATCCAAGTGAACTTCTGCAGAAAACCAAAATAATATAAATGTTAGATCACACTTGCAGTCAAGAAAAATCTGTACTGCTCCTACTGTTTTTCTAAGGCTGGCCGTGGTCCGTTGTTACAAACTAAAAGAACTCAAGCAGAACGTAAATGTTTTTGCCCCAGCTCCCAGAGGGCATGCATGCCTGATTTGTCTGACCCTGGCTTGTGGAGCAGGTACCATGATTTTTCATGGCTCTGTTCAGTACCTAGTGCGACAAAGCTCCCATGGAGTCAGCATGAGGCAAAATCTTTCGTAATCAACGAGGGGAAGATTGTTCTTCGGTACAAAGGGAGCGGTCGGTCTCCGCTGGGTTGAGATGGGTGCTTCCACCTAATACTTAGTAGGTACGGGGCGTGTGCTGCGCTTTGAAAGTCGTTCCCAGAAATATCAGCATCTCGCGCAGATCGCAGAGACACAGTGTGCAAAGCGTGCCTTCAAAAGACCCTGTCATGGCCCGTGCGACGAGGTTCAAGGCTTGCTGGAACTTCTTGAGTTGTGTCTGTGTGTGTGTCAGCTGTCCCTGAGCCCAATACCAAACAGGGGACAATACAGACAGATAAGATAATGGATGAGAAGGGAGTGGAAAATCTATCCTGTATTCTGGTGGCATTTCTAATAGTGATAGCGCTGGCAGCATTGGACCGAAAAGCGTATCCAGCACAAAGGGCTGGTAAGTCCTCTCCAGCTCCCACTGTGACGCTAAAGCCGGTTGCAAATATCCAGCGCTGGGGCCCCTCGCAGTGGGGAGTGGAGCGGTGGCTACGTGACCCGGGGCAGCCCCGCCATTCCCAGAACAGGGCTGGCTCCTGCTGCTGCCGATCGGAGCCCAGTGATTGAATATCCCGGTGGGGTTTCTCCTCGAAACCACGTCACGTCCAGGGTTAAAATTAATATCCTGGCAGTATGGGCCTGCTCTTCAGCGCGCGTTTTACCAAGGTTTCATGTTTAGGTCTGTTGCTTACTCTTCTGACTGCCCTATCGCGTGGTTTATTTTGCATTGTGGAGGAAGTTGTCTCACTGTTGGCTTGTCTTTTTAGAAAACATCCACCAAAACAAATCAACACTCCTGCTCTCAAAGGGCACCTTTGAGTTCAGACCTTTGCTGACCAGTTGGATTTGCTAGATGGCATCTGAGTGCTCTGCTCGCTGTTTAGTAGCAGGGTCTGCCATGCTGCTGCTGCTGACAGCAATGGGGCTGTCCAGCAAACTCGTGCAGCCCAAGAGCTTGGTCTGTCTGGGATTTTTGAAGCATGAAATAGGAATCTTTAGGCATGGAGGGGAAGTGTTGAAGTAAGAAGGGCTGGCTAATCAATTACGTGAATAATGTGTTAGAGCTGTAGGTGATATTCAACAGAGTGGTGTCTTTCATAAAGGTGTGTTTTCACCGAAGCACGAGTTTGAGGCTTGATATAGGAGGAGTTATGCAGTGCACCTGGTGAGGTGTGAGGAATTGGACCAAGCCATGAATTTTCTTATATTTTTAAGATTATAACACCCTGGCCAATGCACCTAGCAGCTGCCTGGGAGCCAGGACATCCATGTTTTATTTCTAGTCTTGACTTAGACCTGCAAAATGAATTTCCACCATCTATTTCCCTTGTCAGGTCCTTCTGCCATCATTTGTCCGTATTTTCTTCAGTACAGTGCAAAATTCCCTCCTAACCCTAGGAATGGGCTGTAGGAACTACAGAAATATAAGTAACAGTTAATGCTTTACACCCCAAAACACGGAGAATCTGGACAATGCAGGCAACTGCATTTTTGAAGTGTTTCAAATTTCAGGGGAGGTAATTTCTTAATTTAGCTAAGCCAGCTTGCTCTATCCCAAGAGGAAAATCTCCATGCTTGCACCCTGAATGTCCTCAGCGTGCAGAATGAAATTATTTACCAGCTGAAGAAGTATGAATATCAAAAGGTTCATTAAACATTCCAGCTAATTTTCTCTGGTCTGTAAAATTTGGTTGGGAAGAAGGGGTGGATGAAAGGGGTTAGGCTTTTGCATGGTCAGTGCTCAGCTTTCAAAATTACGTGGCGTGGAACTAACTTACATATTACCAAGCCCCTTGGAGGGTGGGTGATTCTCATGCAGGCTCCTCAGTAGCTGGAAAAATATTTTTCTTGTGACTGTTTGTGCACTTGGTGTGTCTGTTCAAGCTGGGGGTGAGAACTTCCTTCTTGTACCACTTCACTGCTTGGTTTTCGAGTAGGTTTCTGTGGGTTTCTGACTTTTTTTCTTTTCTTTTTTTTTTTTTTTTTTTGAGAGAGAGAGAAATGGAGTTGCCAGTACCTATTTTATTTCCCATCTTTGCTCAGAGTCAGTTTGTTCGCTGTGTCCGTCCCACATGTAGCTCATGGGATTTTTCACATGGCCACCACCTTGCTGCCAGAAATTAGCTGGAGTCACATAAGATTGCGTGTGTCCATGCAGGTCCCAGAGAAGCAGGCACACAAACACTCTCCCATTTGCACACTTGTAGTCACTGAGGAGCCACCTGTTGGATGTTAGGCACCTTATAAACTCCCCACTTAATGTCTGCCCAGCTTAAGAAACTCTCACTGATGCCACTTATTATCTGCCATATCCAGCCCCTGCACTAGGTTGCAGACCATTAGTATTCCTATGTGATGCTCCTGTTTCTGGCCAAATACGAAGGACACCAAGCTTTGTGTCCCTTGTCTCTAAACAGCAGGGCAACGCTTGGCTGCCTTAATTTCTGGAACTGTCAAAGGGCACGTGGTCAACATTCAACTGAAGTTTTTCGTTTCAGGTCAGCTGAGTTGTTTTGACTACCTGGGTTTAAAAAAAAAAAAAAAAGAAAAAAGAAAAGTAAACAAAAGATTTTAAAACAACACACACCCCCAACAAAACAAACAAGTCCAGTCAAACAGATGTTACTTAAGGTTATCCTGGAATACACCACCTCCCTGCATTTGGGGAAGTTGGCTGTTGAACTGAAAATCTCAAGATCTGCGCTGTTCTAACCAAAATAGATCTAGTGACAAATGTACCTGCTCCCATCAGTGACTGACAGGCAAAAGCAGTGCTCTGCACATGTTCAGTCTCTCCATCTGTAAGAGCAGAGCTCTGCTGAACACATCTTTCTGCTTTAATGGTGGTGGGAAATGTTTTTGACTTTCTTCCTCATCTTGAATTCCTAAGCAAGAAGCAGTTGTGAAGGGTTTCAGCTTATGCTGTGTGTCTGTCAGGGCACAGTTGCCTCATAGAATCACAATCCGAGAGGGAAAGAGATCATCACAAGCCCTTGAAAGATCCCTTGTTACATTTTAAAATATCTCAAGAATGAAGTCATGTATCCTGAGGAATTCTTGGCAGATAAAAAACACAGAATATTATGCATATATAGTTACCTACCTCCCAATAAAGCTCCTCTGTAGGGCTGGAGCTTTGAAACTTACTGTTCTGTCTTGGTCGTGGCCTCATGCAGCAGTTGTGTCTTGCCTTTGTCAGGACTAAAGAACATGTTCGGCACAGCTCTGCTCCTGGTGGTGGGATGGTTCCCCTCTACCAAGGGGAGCTCCAAGTATTTAATTCAGGAAAAATACGTTCTAACCTTTGTGTCAAAATTAAAAATTCAGAGCTGTCATCTGAGCTGAAATAGAGGCTGTGGATATTATGTAGACTTTGGAGAGCCTCACTTGGCTCTGAGCTTGATTTCTGTGGAGTGAGTCGCCTTTGCTGTTTCAGCTGGGGGTGTTCACTCTGGAACCTAGTGGTGGAAAGTATCAGTAGAGAATGTTTTGCAGCCAGTGCTAGCAGGCACGAATGAGCAGCAGTACTTCTGTCATGTGCTGTTCCTACTCATCTGGAAGGCTTATTGTTACGGTGTCAGAAGTGGCAAAAAGTTGTTACCATGCTTCAGTATCGCGCTGGCAAAACAGGCACTTGTCACTCTGGGCTGGAAGCTTTGCCAGCAGCTCAGCTGGGACCTTGTCACTGGTCGATGCCGCGGAGCAGCATTGTGTGATAAAGGGCAGTGTGCACAGAGGTGGGATATTTGCTCCCTTGTACACACATGACTGAAGCAAATGTCCACCAAGCAAGAGGCAGGGCAGAATACTGAGCAGGTGAGCTCAGGTTCTCTTTTGGCTGCTGGACTCCTGCCCAGCTCAGTTCCCAGCAGAGAATCCCTGTCCCAGGACCTGTAGTGGAAGACATCTCACAAGCCCGTGTGCCTCTTGTCCTCACCGATGGTCAAGAAGAAGAGCAATGACACTGAATAGTTACACAGACAGCAGGTAGCAGATCTGTAATGGTGATTTTTTTGGCTGCCTTGCCCCTAGCTTTTGCTAACACTGCCCCCTCGTTCGCCAACCTCATCTTGCTCTGAGCCACCTCCTCCCCTCTCCACCCCAAGCTTATTTCCCGGCCGCTGGAGGTTTTAATATTCAAGCCGTACCTTCCACATGAGCTGTGCTGAAGAGTTGACGTGTCGGAGTTTATTGATATCACATCGGGCTGCACAGGGCTGTCAGCTGCACATTCAGCCTTGAGCGACCCCCTAAGGTGCGGGCTCTGGCAGCTCTAAAGGAATCTGCACAAAAACGCCTTTTTGTTTTGTCCAAGGTGAGACAATGCGTGCAGGGCCCTGCACCAGATGACAGGGCTGATAAAGGACCAAGCGGCGCAGGGATATCTTTCTTTCTTTTCACTCCTTCATTCAATCCTTCTTTCTGTCACTTGCATTCTCTCCTCCCTATGCTTTTCTTTCTTCTCTTTCTTCTCCCAGCTCAGCTAGCAGAGAGCAGCAGAGACAAGCAGAGGGGTTCAATTGCAGGCAAATGTCACAGTCCAGCTTCTCAACACATTTTCAGCGGCAGCCAAAGTTGCTGTTGGCCAACCTGATGAGGGGCATGCTCTGCTTGTGGGCCTTTTTCTCCTGGAGCTGTTAACATTCATGCACTTTGGAGTTTTCTCCGTGGGCTGAAATTAATGTAAAGCTGTGAGTGTTTGTGTGCATTGGGAGAAAAGTAGGCAGGGGAGGGTTATAAATAGAGAGAGAAAGACAGAGGAGCTAACAGGAGCACAGCAGCGAGACCAGGGAAGTAAGTGGAAGTGGTGGAGCAAGAGAGGATGTGTGTGCACGCAGTGAGTATGCATAAAGCAAAAGGGCACGAGAAAGGGAAGGAAGCAGAAGAGGGAAAAAGAGTCAGATATTCTCCTGAGACACCTGCCGTAATGACTCCTACTGCTTCCCTCTGCTTCCACAGACACGGTAGAAGACAAAGTAAAGGAAGCAAAGTGGCTGCTCGTGCCCACTCTCACACACCTCTTGGCTTCAGGCAGTCGCTCTGACATTCAGATAAATGAAGCAGGGCTTGCAAACAGCAGGAGGAATGTGTTTCTCATGTGTGGTTAAGTGGTCTCTGGTGCCTCATTCTCACAGGCTGGTTTTTCAGGGTTGGGAAAGGTTTATGAGGTTAAATTTGTTTATCTTTCCTGAAAGAGTCTTATATTGAAAGGTCTTTAACTCGATGTATCCAGCCAGGGAGGCCCAGAGCTGGAACAGCAGAGGAGCTACAGGACAAGATTAAGGGCCACTGGCAGAGCTATACAGGGGTTGAGGATGAAAATAAAAGAACTTGTCACAAACTGGGATAGAGGAGCAGTGACAGAGCTGTGCAGGGACCCCAGGGCAGGAATAGCAAGGCAGCCATCAGCTGAGATTGAGATGTGCTGGCAGAGCGCATGGGGCCCAGGACTGTAATAGGAAGGGCGGCAGCACTTCAAGTACGTGAGCAGAGGGGTAGTGGGACAAAGTCAGGAGGAACAGAGGATGTCTCAGGCAAGCATCTGTGAAACCTGGATTTGTGCACCTGACTAGGATGCTGGGCACCAAAGATAGCATGTCTGTGCACGAGCGACGCACTGAGTGTGCTGTGCCAAGTGGATTACACTCCTGTGCTGGAGGAAGGTAAATTTTGCTTTAGGTACCACCTGGTATCTGAATGGCTGAGACATTAGTGTGGTGCTTCTTGCTCAGTTGGCGTTGGGGAAAATTTTAAGGAAAAAGCACTGGACTAGGTTAAGGACGAGGGCTTGGGGCAGGGACAAAGGCACACATTCCCAATATCAGAACCAAGGTGTAAGGGCAAAAGCTGCCTGGAGGTGCTAGTCATCTGGCTGGGCTCCATTCAACATCTCGCTCCTGTGGATCCGAGCGTTGTTTTCCTGAAGGTGTTTGGATAGTACAGTACCTTCTCTATTGTGGTGCTTGTACCTCTGGGCACCCTCAGAGGGTGGTTGGAGCGCATGCAGGGAGGGGTCAGATATTGTATTGTGCACAGAATGAGGAGTCAAACTGGTGCAACGGGCTCCTGGAGGTTCCCCCCCTCATTATAGTGGCTGTGATGTTGTGTACTCTTGCTGCTGGGGGAAAAGCAGCATAGCTGGAGCACGGAGGGGGGTTACAGCCAGCTGGGCACCACCAGCATGTCCTTGCATCTCTTTGGCCCCCAGCTTCAGGCCTGTCAAGGCATGGCATAAACATAGTATTAGTACTTAGCCTGGGTACCACTGCCGGGAGCAGGGCTGAAGCAGGACACAGAGTGCCAAGCAAAATGGGTGCATTTTCTCCCTTGGGTTAGGGTATCAGGAGCTTTCGTCAGCCCCATGTAGCTGTGTGCCAGTCTTCCTTGCCCAGCTAAAGGGCCTGGCATCCTGTGCTGCAGGCCCACTGGTCTGGCCTGGGTTTGCTTGCTGCTTTGATAGGTAAGTCAAAGCAGGATCAGCTCTCCCATCCTTAATGCTAGCAGGCTTCCAGCACCCCGGGCGCCCCTGTGCTACTCTCTGCAGCTCAGACCCTCAACTGGGACGTGTTTGCGCTGCTCCATCGACTTCCATACATCTGTGAGAAATTGTTTTAAGGGAACTGGAGAGATGATGCTAAAAAGGGAAGAAAGCAAAAAAGGGAAAACTCCAGAAAAACTGATCAGACCTTTTCTTCTCCTCCTTTCCCCTATATCCCAGCTGGTTTCCCTTTGCTTCCCACTTTTGGGAGCGCTATTGATGCCTCTCTGACTACATCATTTCAATTCAAGTAGAGGAGCCAGCAAGCCCCTGCAGACTCTCTCGTGCAGCCCTCCGCTGGATCCTGCGCCTGCTACAAACACGAGGCTATGAATATTGAAGTGAAAAAGGGGCCTTTTATGGACTTCACAGATGTGCTGGGGAGTTGGGGCAGGCCTCATTACCTCGGGGTTCTTTAAAAGGCCAAACAAAAGCCAGAAGAAAGAGTGTTAGGGGTGGAGGGGGCAGGGAGGCGAGAACTAGAAAAAAAGTTGAAAGAAAAGAAAAGACGACTGGAGTTGATGGATATTCCATCTGTTTATGTTCAGACCAGTGCTGGGAATTAACAAAGGCTGTTGTAGACATAGGCTCTCTTTCTCCCTGCCTCCCTCCCTATCTTTCTCCAAATGTTCTGGATGATTTGGTTTTGTTCACTACTCGCAAGGAACAGAGTATGTTGTGTTTTTTTGTGACCATGTGTCCTTGCGTGGGGGCACCACAGCTGGTACCTTGGCTGCCAGGCCCTGATTTGCAGTGGGGTTTGCTGGGGCCCTGATGTCTCTTACGACTTTCACATGCAGAGTAGATGGAGCCTCCGGGGCCAGATCCCTCCCCCGAGATAAAGGACTACAGCTTCCTGGCTTTTACCAGAGCTGCACTGGGGTACGTCTGCAAAGGAGTGTGCTTCGTCTGTATGCGTGGCACGGATTAGGAATAAGCAAATGGTTAGGGATGCAATTCCTGCTCCTCTGTGGGGCTGGAAAAGCCCTCATCTAGCTTACCTTGGGCTCAAAGCTGGAAGTTATGTTCCCAACCTAAGCAGGCTGCCTGGGACAGCTGCAGTCGGCGCCAAGAGCAGTGCAGAGGAGAGCATCTGTTGGCTGCATCCTTTCTCCATGCAAGTCCTCAGCTTGGCAAGATGCAAATGACAGATGACTCTCCCAAGGAAAACAAGCCCTCTAGCTTTTTCTTTCCAAAGTCTTGCAACACTCTACTTGTAGTTATTCCTAAACACCTGGCTGGATCTGAGCCCAGAGGTTGCTTGTTCAAGGAGATGCAGACAAGTTATAATGGCAAATGGAGGTGAATTCTGGACCCCTGTGCATCCTAAGCACCCTGACCAAGGAGAAGTTTATCTTGTTTAGAGGCATGTATATATTTCATGGTCAAGTGCCAGGTGAGATACTCTCATATAAGAGTTTTCTTAAAGGCCCCGAACCAGGCTGAGTTATGAGGCAAATTCTGTCAGAGCTGGGAGGAAAGTAACTTTGGGCTGAGTGCTTTGGGAAGTAGGACAGCCAGAGCCAGGTAAAGCCTGTCAGACTGATCCAGGTCTTGTCTTCAAGCCCCACACATGAATGTGGGGCTCCTCCAGGCTGAATCCCTGGGATTGAGGCACGAAGGAAGTCAGACTGCTGCTATAGGTGGTGTGGTTCTCACTGGGGCTGTCCTGCTGGCTGGCTGCATCCCCTCAGCCACTACAGGAGGAGTGCACACCTGGGTACCTTTTACATGTGCTCCCTCTTTGTCTATTAAACCTCCAGCATTCCTCTCTCTGTCCTTCCTGCAGCTTCTCCTTCCACATAAGACCATGGTTCCAAGAAGAGATCTTGGCATGGTGAGGGAATTATCAAGCTGCAAAACACCTCTCACTTTGACCTTCACCTTTCCATGTTCCCTCTAGGCATACATGTACACTCTGCCTCTGTCTCCCTGCACCCCTGTTTGAGAGCATCCACTCCACCATATTATTTCTAAGTTGTACAACCCACAATGGGCATTACCTCAGTCTGTGCTTTGGTTACAGCTGGCCAGTTCAGTGCCTGAATAAAAAAAAAAAAAAAAAGAAAAAAGAAAAAAAAAAGAAAAATACCCAAACCTTTATCTCCTAAGGCCCCCACACTAATGCTTTGCTGAACACTGCAGTCCCCAGCTGAGCTGTAAATGACTTTTTCATTTTCCTAGGCCTGCTACCCAGTCTGTTTGGTATTCAAGGGCACCCCACCAACAGGCTCTATCATTCTGCTTGGGCCGAATTACTTGATTAAAACGCATATCAACTATTATGTGATTCGTTTTCTGCCTCTGCTCCACACCACAGCCCTCTAAACTATGTTAAACTGTAATACAGCCACACAGGCATGAGCAAATGCTGGAGAATGGGGAGTTTACCGTTTGGAAAGGGGAGGGAGGGGGAAACCCAAGGTTTATTGTATGGGCTGTGTATTTTATTTTATTTTATTTTATTTTATTTTATTTTATTTTATTTTATTTTATTTTATTTTATTTTATTTTATTTTATTATTTTTTTAATCTGGGAATGCGCTTGGACAGGGGAGGGGGGATGAGAGGTGAATTTGAAACAGCTCTGTCTTCTCTTTGCAGTTCCACTTGCTGTTGAATAGGCTTGGAGGTGAGTGGGGCTTATTCTCCACACAAATATGAATCTCTTTCTCATTGTGAGCTCAAGACTTTATCATTTTCCAAGAAGAGAGAAAAGAGGCTGTTCTGGTTTTCACATTAGGAAGAAAAATCTAGGCAATGCAATTCTGTGTCTGTGATGCTACCACTGTGTCTCCCTCTTTCAGGCTTACCATAGTCTTGTTTGCATTTTGATGGGTTTTGTTTGCTTTCTGCCAGAGGGAAAGGCAGATGCTAAGAAGTCAGGGAGAGTTTCAGCTCTTGCTTTTGAAGCTGTTGACTGCAGGTGCAGTGCAGGGGACATGCTCTGAATAAATGGCTGCGTCTTGCTGATCCTTGGTATCCCACCTGGATGCTAGCGTGCTTCTGAGGGGTGTGCAGTCCCACCCGCACTGCTCCAACACATGTGCCATGGCTAAGAGCAACAGCAGAGCCCTCTGCCATGTCTTCATCTGACTTTGCTCTACCCAGAGGCTCTGCTATAGATGCACTGGGCAGAATCACACCTTCTGGGGATTGGACTAGATGATCTTTCAAGGTTCCTTCCAATCCCTAACATTCTGTGATTCTGTGTGATTCTGTCTGTCCTGTTGCAGTAGGAACTCTGAAGCATGTAATTATTTACTTATGGGCTGCACAGGGACTCCTTTTTCTAGCTTATGGACTTATTTTCCTTTATGACTTTTATTCTGGCTCTGCTTTGTCTCCTTAGCAAAGATAGATTTCTGTTTGTTTAGGTAGTCTGATCAGGTGCATGAATACTTTTGTTTTCAATAGCATAGAAAAGCTGCTTATTGCTGCAATATTTTGAGTTCTGCCAAGGGGCTGGTCTCACAAGCAGGTGGAAAAAAGAGCAAGGAGATACCAACATCACAGAACTAGATTGTGGCCTGTTCCAGTCTCAACCTGCTAAATTCAGTAAGAGTGCTTGGAAATAGAGCAGGAATGAAGAGAATAACGTTGTGGCTGTATTGCATATATGCAGATCTTTGTCCCGTTTTATTATTTCGGGCCCTCCTAACAATGTGTACCCACAATCGAGGTATTTCCACCTGTGAGATGAGTGCCTCCTTACTGGCTAGTGGCAATGTGGCTCCAATCATTAAGGCAGTGTAAACATCAAAAGTATCATGTGGCAGGGGAAGCAACCTATCCAAGGTCATTGAGAGCCTCTTTAGCTGCCCTCTAGCATAAAATAGCCTGCCCTGACACTCGTGTATGTACAGGACTAGTGAAACGTGCATGCGCACGTGGGACACCAAGGCCAACAGCTTTGGTGGATGAAGAGCTTTGTGAATAAGGGGGAGACCGGGTGTGGGGCTGTAACGTGAGGTGCTCAGATCTCAGCGATGCCCTCAAAGTGAGATTTTCCTTCCTTTCTTGTGCCATTAAATCCAAGCTCCCCTGTGGCTGCATTACCTTCCCGGCCAGCCACCTCCCAGCCCGCTTTTGTGGAGCATCACCATTGCTCCAGCAGTGGCTGGGCGAATTTGCTGAAGCCAATTGTAGCACAAGCGGTGCAGTTAAAGCAAAGCCCTCCACAGAGCCATTCCCTTCCTCCTCTTCATCTCTCCCATCCAACGCACATTTAATTTTTAGGATGGTGCAGCTGAAAGCAAGAGAGAGAGAGAGAGGAAATGAGAGAGAGGGTGACAAAGAGAAGAAATACTGCAGGAAAAAATGTGTGATTCCCCTTTACCTGCTAACAAAATCCGAGCCCCACTTTAATGAATGCGTTTTCATGTCTGGTCCTGTCTGCCAATCGCTCCAGACGGCACCAAGGTGCTTCAAGGCAAGGCAGCAGGTCCTTACAGAGCATCAAGGGCTCAGTCTGAGCCTGGAGTGTCTTGTTGTGGCCGATTCTGCCTAATCCTGTTGATTAATTTAACTCCAGGGCTAAGAAGCGCCCAGAAGCAGTCAATGGAGGCGGAGGAGAGAGAGGGGGAGGAAGGGAAGTAGAGGGAAGGGGCTGTGGAGAGGGAGGACAAATTCAGTCCATAATTACAGAGGGTTTTCCTTGCTCCTTTCCTCAAGCCCCAGTCTACTTCTGTTCCTTTCAAACCCCTACAAAGAGCTCTGCCCAGCTCATGTTAATTGTACCCCAACCTGAAGCAGCAGCATTATTCAGGAATGTCGAGTTTGTGGGCCATAATTTACACATTTTCTCATGCTAGAATGGGTCTCAGGACAAGCCCAGGCTTATGTTTGTCACTGTTCTTATGTCATCCTGAGGGCACACCTGCACCCATGCGCTGGCCACATTTCATTCCATGGGGAGAAAAAACTCTTGGTTTGTGCAGTTTTCTCCAGCTCCTCCTCCCTAAAGATGTGGGACTTGACATTGGTCCATGCAGACCTTCAGCAAGTCCCTTCATGTGGTCTTTGCTCCCCTCTGGCACAGGCTATGCTGGGTCTGATCTGAGAAGGAGCCTCTACATTTGTGTAGCCCCCTCTGAACAGGGGGAAGAAATTAGGAATTTTCACACTTACAAATTTATTTGCATTCCCATATTGAAGTTTGTGTTTATTTCCAGAAGCATTGCAAAGCAGAGAGATTGCAGCAGGTTTTTTGTTTGTTTGTTTTGTTTTGTTTTGTTTTTGTTTTTTTGTTTTTTTCTTTCTGAGCTACCAAACAGTTATGCTAAATAATAAAGATGAAATAGCTTTTGAACACAGCACTGGGGTCAGTGTGTCCTGTAAAACACACACTTTTCTTTTTTTTTTTTTTTTTTTTTCTTTTCCCTGGCTTGTCCTCCCATGAGATTTTTTTTTTTTTTCTCCATTTACCTCTGTTCCATTCTTTCCTGTCAGTCTTCAGCCAGTATGACATCCTGGGGGAGCTGCCTATCGGACAGCTAGCTGTTTCCCATCCTTCATCACAACAAGTGATTGGTAAGCCACACAAGAAGCTGCTGCCGGATATTTCTCCACCTTTCTATTTACAGGGTGTTCACTGCTGTCCGTGCTGACTAACTGCCAGCGCGTGCTAACTGTTACTGCTGCAGTGATTGCCCGGTTGTGCTGGAGGCTGCAAATGCGGATTCTCCCATTGCTCATGCTGGTGGTAGTGCTGTGCATCTGTTTTTCACACAGGGATGTGTGGCAAGAAACGAAGTGTTCAGGTTTTGGATGGATCCCCCCCAGACTTGCCTAGCAAGGGAGTTTTTTGTGAGTTGCTCTTGCAGCTCTGTGAACCTTCTCCTTGCACAGAAACTTTGTAGAGATTATGGCAATGGTTTGCCTGGCACATTTCAGCCACTTAGGAATGGGAAAAAAAAATGTTAGATCTTTGAATAGTATGTTAACAGGTAAAGGAGACTGTCCCCTGACAATAGGGATGCACTAGATAATAGGCTCTTACTGCAGTCTGTCTCAGCCAAAAGACTTTCTATATTATTTAGTGAGTCTGTCTGACAGCAGCAGCTGCATCGTACTAAGACCAGCTGGTTCCAGACATGCCCTGGGATTTTTCTTGTTCTCTTGGTTTCATCTTTGTAGTCGGGTTGTTGGAGCCTCGGACTTGGCACGAGGCGCTGCGGCTTCTTTTCCCAGCTTTGCTCCTGACTCACAGGGTGACCGTAGGTGTGTGACTTCCGCCATCCCTGCCACGGCTGTAAAATGGAGATAATGCCAGCTGGGAGCTGCTGGGAGGCTTGCGGGTAGAAAGTGTTACATCAAATTATGTTGCGAGGTTTGGTGCTCTTTCTTTCTAGCCCTGTAGCCAGGGTGATGGCCGGCAGGGTCACTGGTGCTGCTGGGAGCAGGACAGGCAATTGCTTGTGACACTTGCTTGTCCTCTCCCAAAACTTTGTGGTCCAATCAGGGATAGTTCATTAGGAGCATAAAGCTACTGCAGAAAGTTTGGCTGTTTCCCTTGCAGACTTCCACAGCAAAAAAGTGAGCGAAGTGACTTGTGGGAGATGAAACGGGTTACAGGTTGTTTTGTGGACTTTCCTCACCTGGGGAGATGCTGGATCCCAGCCTTGCTACAAATGCTGTGAGCAGTTGCACCAAAGAAGTGGTGGGCCATAGGAGATGTTACTGCATTTCTATCAAGTGGGCAGGAGAAGAGTTATATCTTAAAAAGTCACTTTGATATTGCTGTCACCATAGTACTTGCCAGGCAGGCTGGGCCTTTGTTGCACCAGGTGTGAAACAGGCCACAAATGATAGCTCCTGTGATAAAGAAGCATCATAGCTACTGTGGGGTATATAAACCATATAGGATTGTGTATTAGCTATAAAGAAACATGCTCTGCTGCAGAGATAGATGATATTTAACTTTGTGTAACTTTTTCCTTCCCTCCTCACTGTCCCTCTCACATTTCGGACCAAAACTCACCTCTATCCTTTTTTCCATATCACCTGAGAAGGTACTAATTAAACCAATAATAGTCAGTGACTTTGGTGATCAACTTAAAGAAATTTACTGTATGCTGTAGGTTTCCAGATGTGCTTTTGCGCAGCATGGTACTCTGGGGTCCAGATGTGCTTCTACCTGCATCAAATCATCTGGGATGCAGATGTGCAGGGCTGCTATTTTCAAGTACAGATGTTCCTTTTAACCACTTGAGATTCCAGACCTTCCCTGGAAATGGACATAACCAAAAAGCTAGTTTAGTAACAATTTTCTACTATGTACACTAAAACTGTCTTTAAAATGTTGGACGGATGCTGGTCCCCTGAAGTCAACAGTGAATTTCTCACTGCCTTCAGTGAGAAATAAAGGGGTTTTGATCTAACAACACAGATGTGTCTGAAGACACTGTGCATTGGTAAGCCAGAGCTAGAAGAAGGGAGAGCTTTGAAGTGATGGCTTTGCTTAACTGGAGTTACTCGGTTCTGACATCGCGTCCTCACAGCGAAGCCAATAGACAATAGAAGCATTTTTGTATTGTAGCAACTGAATTCAGTGGCATTTTGTGATCTTCTCAGTATAAACAAGTGAGCTCCGATGGGATGTTTGCCTCCTCCTCCTCAAACGGCCACCATTCTTGAGCAGCTGTTGGGGAAGTCACAGCTGTCGTTCCCAGCTCTGAAAAGAAAAAGGCAGACTTTGGGTGAT
Source organism: Aythya marila (assembly GCF_965140915.1). Lineage (NCBI taxonomy): Eukaryota > Metazoa > Chordata > Aves > Anseriformes > Anatidae > Aythya > Aythya marila. The sequence continues at coordinate 7,010,347 of NC_139062.1, read as the reverse complement.
GATAGCATAGGACCTGAACATAAAGAGCTTGCAAAGCACTATTACTAGCCTTAGGGAACTTTATTGTCAAGGTGAGCATATGTAAGTCCCACTTCTAATCCCAAATTGTGAAAGGTTTACCTAAAAGGAAAAAATAAATGTGAGCATGGTGTTTTAGCTCTGTCTTATGTTTGTACAGTTATTCTGAAAGATAAGCCAAGCATGGTTAAAAAAATAATAATATTGCACATTTAATGAGCTTCTTATTTTCATGAGAGTGAGTGAAAAGGTGGGTAACATTGGTAGTGGGATGGTTGGACCAGATAATCTTGGCACATCTTTTCCAACCTTAGTGATTCTATGATCCTAAGGTGGCAGAGGCCAGATCTCTCACCTAGCTGAAAGGCTCCATACATCACGTTCTTCGTTCTCTAGTGCTGTGATCCCTTGGCATATTTTTCACTGTCCCAAAGACAGACATAAAGTTTTATCCTAGCTGAGATCCTCCATACATCACTGTCTGCACTGCAGGGAAGCGATAACCTGAAGCCTCGGGCACAGATTTCTGAAACTGCAGCTTTGTACCCTGAGAGGCTTCTCGCAAACACTGGGGACGCAGCTAACGCCGTGCTCAGTGCGTCCCATCTAAAATCCATGGGTCTGGCTGTAGCCTTGGTGTAAATCAACATAGTGCCTTCTGCTTTACCGCTGGATAACAAAAGGAACAGAACTGGGCTTATTCCAGCTCTATTTGGGTTTATTGTTTGATAGCACCTTCTGTGCCCTGCAAACAGTACTCACTGTCAGCAAGCCCTGCTTAATTTTGCTCAGACAAGAGCTGGCATCATCGGCTGGCTATGGAGGAGAGAGAAAAGCAAAGGGCCTGAGAAAGGGATAGGTTTGGCCTGGGGTTGAAGGTAGGGAAAAGGGAAGGGCAGAGATCCAGGGCAAGGGAAGGTGGAGGAAATGGGTGAACAAATAGAGCTTGGTGGAGGACTTTTGTTCAAGAGTCTGACCTTCTGTAAAATGCCCACTGAAATTTGCAAAGTAAGAGAAGAAGAACTGTGTCCTGTGGGCAGTCCAACACAAAGATGAAGGGGAGCAGGACATATTTTTCCCAAATGCAAAAGTTCCTATTTCTCCTTTTCTTCCCAAGATTCTTTAAAAACTTGAAATATCAAACACTAATACTTAAAAAAAAACACAAGAGAAAAATAGCTGCAAAAGCCAAAGCATCATGTGTTGAAAACTTTGTGCACTCATTTCAGTTTCTACATATGTTCAATGTAAAATGTGCAACTCTTAAAAACAGTCATTCCAAACTAAAAATGGAAATTTATTGAAATAACATAAGTCAACAACTGGAAGCTCTTTCACTGTAACCACTGTGGACTTTGAGCCATCTCATTCATGCAAACAAATTTTATTTTGTTCAATTGTCTTTTTACAATGTGGGGAAAAAATAGTAGAAGGAAACTACTGTAGCAGTAGAGAGCTGATAGCTATATTGCACAGGGACAGATAATTTGTTTTGATGGACACTTTCATTACAGAACTGAGATTACTGCCATGCCGAACTGTTTCAACAGCCTTTCTCCCTATTGCTTTTTACCCATGCAAACATAATTTCGTACTTCTTTCCTACCCAGGTAACAGGCTGGATGAAGGCTCTGATGTTGAATCTGAACCAGACCTGCCTTTGAAGCGTAAGCAACGCCGCAGCCGAACCACCTTCACCGCTGAGCAGCTGGAGGAGCTGGAGAAGGCCTTTGAAAGGACCCACTACCCAGACATCTACACACGAGAGGAGCTCGCTCAGAGAACCAAGCTCACTGAGGCCCGAGTTCAGGTAAGAATGAGAACCGACGCATGGCGAGTCAACCTGGTGGCACAGCTTCTTGCTTACCTTGGGGAAGGAGGTGGTAGCACTGGGGAGGAGGGTGCTGAAAGGTGGTGATTTGGTTGCACCTCTTCTCTGGAGCCCCATTCACAAGAATCTGAGGCAAAAATCCAGCTCTGTAGATTCCCACGTTCCCATGAATTTGCAGATATGCCATTTGTATTTGGCCTGTTGCAGAGGTACCAGCTGGAGGATTTCCACCCAGGTTGGGACCAGGAGCCAAACTTTCCCTAACTTGGCAAGGCGTTCAGCTCTGTTTTCTGTGTGAGGAAATTCCTCCATTTGCCTAGGAGGAAGCAGCGTGTGTGTATGTTTGTATTTGGTGTTTTAGGAGAAATCACACCATTTACCAACCTTGCCCAGGGGAGCAGATCATATTTTGCAAAGTTTGCAAGTTGTGTGTGTGAATTTTCATAAAACTTTTTTTTCCCCCCTGATCTCCAGAGAGTACAAAACGGGCGGGGGGAGGGAAGAAGAGGGGAGGAGAAGGAAGGGAGGGTTTGGAGCCGGGGGACGCTGACATCTACACGATTAATAGCCCTTGTGGGAACTCCACACAGAGACCCTTATGTCTTCCAGATAAAGGCTGGGTCAGCAGTGTGTGCAAACATGCAGAGGGATAAGGAGTGTGAACAGATCGGGGGGTATAATAGAGTCCCTTGGGGAAAGGGAAGGAAAGGGGGAGGGATTGGGGATTGTGCTGGGTTAAAGAAGTGAAATGGAGACCCCAGCAGTCCGTCCTCCGTGTGGCTGGTGTGATTAGGTTTCAGGCTAAGCACAGGGCTCTCTGCACACACAGCCAACAGTTGAATTGCGGGCAGAGAGAGGAGGGAAAGTACTCCAGGCTTGTGGCAGGGACACAGACAATTAACCTGCTTCTCCAGAACAAAACAGGCTTTTTTTTTTTTTTTTTTCTTTTTTTTTTTTTTTTTTGCTATTGTTCTGTGGTTCTCACGATAATGAGCTTGATGTGATTGCTCAGAAGCCAAAAGTGCCAAAAGTTTCTGCTGTTTTCCCTGAGCTGTCTGGGCATGGATGTTTCTCCCACACACCTGGGGTGTTCCCTGGCTAAGGACTTTTCCCAGTGTTAAGCCAGTCACAGCACTGCAGCAGACGCATCCTTACATCCCTCCAGCTTCCTCCTGGGAGGTGCCAGGTTTTCCTGAATCCATCATCCCTCATGGTCTGCCTTATAAAAACACCAAAAAGGGAATCTGGTGAACTTTAAGCTGTTTCCAGTTTTGATCTTAGTCAAAAGGCCTTGTCAGAGTATTCAACAGCAAGAGTGTTAATTTGCTAGACATGCAGGACCTTAGTTAGGTGGAGACTGGGAAAAGTGGCTAATTTAGGGAACTAATCTACTAAATGTTGGAATGTGTGGATTCCCCCGCTTTTGTTTTTCATATTCGACTCCTAATTGCTCTTGCTTGTGTAGATGAACATAAAGTTGTTAATGGAGTTGCAAAAAGTAAAAAAAGGGCATTTCAAGAAAGAGCAGAGTTCAGGTAACACCTTGTCATGGGGTAAGAGAAAACCTGCATTGTGTGAGCTGTGATGAGGACATGCTAGGGAGGATGGGAAGAGCCTTGAAGTGCCAGGGAGTGCAAAAACAGAGGCAGATTCTCTCTTTTTCCAAGGGGTTCTGGCCTCACCGTGACAAGACTGGGAGAAGGGAGGGAGGTGAGAGCAGAGAAAGGGAAAGCTAAATAAATAAATAAGGAGAACCTTTCCCTTGTCTCAAGCTGTGATCTCTGAATCCCCCTACTTGCTCCCAGGCAGCTTGCATGGAGGTTTCTGCCAGGGCTCCACAAGCAGCTGTTCTCCAAGGCACATTCCTGATGGCTTTCTCATTCTGACATCCTGGCAGGCTCAGCTTCTTCCCACCACTTTTAAGCCTGCCGCCCCTTGTAAAATTTTCTGGATATCAGAGCAGATCTTTTACTGGCTCTCGGGACCTACAAACATTAGTCAATCAAGTTTTTTTTTTTTTTGGGGGGGGAAAGCCACACACACACACAAACGCACTCACATGCACCATCCAGCAGGATATCTTCTACCACATTATAGTCATACTCCTGTCTCAGAAGAGTTTCTAAGGCCAAAAGGTGCACTTTTGGATTAAAGATAGCTGCAATAACAGTAGGTCTGGCTGAGACCAGGGTTTCTGGGTGTTAAGGGCCATGCTAACATCTACCCAGAGACAGACTTTGTCTGCAGAAGCTTATCATATTAGCATATAATATGGGAGGTGGACATATGAAAGGTATTTGGTGGCCCGTGGTCACAAAAGAGACTTGAGAGTAGCCCTTACTGCTCCTTGGTGCTTGTTCATTCCTCATCCATCTTCTGGAACTGTGCCTTCTGTCTGCTGTGCAGCCATGTCCCTTGATCAAACCCATCTCTGAAGCAGAGGTCAGATGTTGCTACCCAGCTTTCTAACTGTGTCGTGTATTAACACCACCCCTGCACTGCAATCCCATTGAGCTAATCACTGTTCCAGCACTGAATAAAAACAAGAAGGCCTGTGCATACTTTCTCCTTGCTTCTTTCTCCTGCTCAGCTCTCTGCTTTACCACATGAAAGATGAACCTGCCTAGGTCTCGTTCATTCCCTCTGATACCTGAGTGTTCACGTACTGTAATCTCCTCCACATGAAAAGCTGATAGCTCTGTTAAACTTTATTGGCAGGCCTTAGAGTCCGGCCAGTCCTGCAGCTGTCTAGCTAAGTGGAAGTTTGACACGTTGACAGCTAATAAAATCCACAAGCTGAACAACAAGAAGAGGTGGAGGGGGAGCACTTCCAAGCTCCAATTTCTCATCTGCTAGGAAGATCACGGGAGGGTGAGCAATATTTTAGCAGGGTCACGGCAGTGTCTGTGTGGGTTAGATGCGGGATTCCAGTGTTCAGGCTTCAACACACCATACGGTGTGAGACATTAAAAGGTTAATCCCAAACACAGCGCAGACTGCCATGGATTTCCGCAAAACCAGGATTATGGTGCCAGATCTGTGCTGAGTGAGGCCACCAGTGGAAATTCCCACTGACTTGTTTTTGTGCAGGGCAATGTCTTGACTCATGTGGCCACACAAATTGTCCAGTACTGAACAAATTCCTGCCCATCTGCATGGTCCCATTTCAACACTTCCAGAAAACAAGTTGCTGAATCCAAGTGTTCATGGATTTTAAAATTAAGTCTAACAGCTAAGCATTTCACTTAGTGAATTTAATGGAAGCTTTGATTTTGATCTGCAGTGTATTCTGGGTTTTTATACTGTTTTTTTGCAACTACATAACTGACAGCGTTAAAGTTCTTATATGGAAAAAACAACCTTAATGGGATTCTCTGATAATTTTGAACTTCTTCTCACTGGTATTTCTAGAGAATGGACATTTTTCAGAACAACCCATTTCTCACAAATGGTTTCAGCTTTGTCAGTATAGCATTTTTCAGTAGGAAAATAGTTTTGTCAGAAATTCGTATTTAAGTGTGGAAATGACTTCTTGAGGCAGCACCGGTGTCAGTGTCAGAAGAGACACCAGGTACATCAGTCATAGGGCTAGCGAGTTGAAACTAATCCTTCTCTTAGATGATCCCATTTGTGTATCTGCTTGGCCAAATGTGTTGTAATTTGAAGGCTAGTCACAAACAAACATCAGTGCTTTTTTCAATTTGATATTTGAACGCTATCAACAAAAAGAATATAAGGTAAAACAAAGGAGAACGCATGCATAAATTGTCCCCAGACCGGCCCCACAATCCCAAGTCGTTTTGAAATGTGTATGCTGGAAATGTTTTTCACAAATAGACCTCAGTGCATAGGTTCCCACCCAAACAGCCCCTCTCCCTTCACCCTACTGCTGTAATAACTCAGACATGACAGACTCCAAAATATTATCTCAAAATGCTTTCCTAGAAACCCACCAAAATTGTTCCCAAAAAAATAAATGGCAGCTTCTCAGTGTGATTCAGATGGTCCTATCATAGGCAGCTGGGTACAAGCATGCATACTGCATGCAAGTACGTTAATTCTAGTTCCTATAGTCTAGGCAGTGGGCACTTTCTGGAATTAAATCAAAAGTGAGAAGGGGTGGGTGCCTTGTGATGCTGATCTCTGTTATTAATTCCCAGGAAATTCCATGCACTGAGAAACCGTTATTTCAATAACAAAATTAAACTGGAGAGCAGGAGTCGCAACCCAATGCTTTATTGATCATTTTTATGATGGATACCATTGTGATTTCTGCCTGGGAGAAAATGGATGTTTCATTTAATAAAAAGGCTCAGAGCAATTCTGTCTCTGAAATCTCGGTGCATTTCTAGGCTACTCACATAATATGTATTTTATGACACAGTTTCAAACTGTAGTAAACAGCCATATTCTAGATCATGCTGCAGCAGCTCAGACATGCCGAATGGAGCACCAGAAAAGAAATTCCATTCCATTTTGCTTGAAATTTTTTTCACAAAGCAATTCTGTTCTCAGTGTGAAGGAGCTCAAACCACCATTCCCCCATTTCCCAGCAGCTCTCTGCAGTCTATGCAGAAAATACACAGATTTCGTGGGAACTTCTCAGCTCTCTCTCTGCTCTGTGCTAGTGGGGACCCCGGTGCTTTCACCAGCTGTCCCTGCGGTCAGAGGCCTGCCCTTGAGATGGTGCTTTACAAAGGCGTCATGTGGAAGGATGGTGCGGTGACAGCCAGGCTTCCTCTAGCTTTGAGCATAAGCTGGAGTCATGAAAAGCTGCTGGAGCCTAATGCTGTTTGCCTGGTGTTTGGATTCCCAAACTCTTTGAGAAGTGTCCAAACTGGCCCTTCTGAGGCAGTCCCCCTCCCTTAAAGGTCGGCTGGGAATGTTTTCTTTCTTCCTGAGGGTCCGACTCGTTTACATTTCTTGTGAAGAGAGCTGCGATGAGGTTATGACACAACAGCTGCCCCGTGTTTTTGGCAGCAGCTGGGGCACTGAGAGGCCGTGCGGAGGAGCTGGGAGCTGGAGCTCTCGTTGGCAGAGCCTAGCTTGGCACTCTCCTTTTCCACGGCACGGGGCCAACCGCACTCTCGCGCCCCAGAGCGCCCAGCTAGATGGCCTGCTGCGAGAACAGCCCCTGGCACTGCGGTGGCTGGCCCGTGAGAACCGCAGCAGTGCTGCCGGTGCGTGTGGCCAGGCACGGCGAGAGACCCGTGGCGCGGTGCCAAGCGGCATCCAGCTCCCGAGGGAGGTCAGGGTGAGGGCAGCGTGCTGTTCCAGGCAGCTGAAAGGAAGCGGCTCCGCAAGGTAAAGCCAGCAAGGGCTGAATGCTGCTGAGATGGCAGTGGGGTCTGGATGCTTCCCTGGATGCGGCTAAGGGAGATCCTGCTACAGAAGGATGCAGATGATGAGAGGGAGAGGTTGGTAACCAGCCTCGTACAACCCAGCTTGTAAGTTTTCATTCACTTAGTGAATCGGTGCTGGATGTCTCACAGTGTTGCTGCTGTTCTTTCACGTCCAGCCTGAATTATAAACAGAAATGCAATTGGATTGCAGAGTAACCAACGACACTCTTGCCCCAGCTAATATCCTCCAAATAAGCCCTTGATCCATCTACTTGCGACAGAAAAAAAAATAAATTAAAACAAACTGTAAAGTAAATTTTCAGATATCCAAACTGCAGTGGCAAGTCCTTTTTGACCTAAATTTTCCTAAAGCCAGAGGTGATCTCTTGAAATTGCAAGCACATCCTTTGCCCACATCTATGGACTTCCTTAGAAAAGCATCAGCACTTTTGATATTTGTAGGAGAATTACAGTGACCAGCACCCTTGGAAATAGAAATGTCCCATTCATGGGGGACAAAGTCCCAGCTGCATCAGCCTTAAGGGCATCTTGCTAGAGAGAGTCAGCATTATTTCATTAAGTATGAAATTTACTGAAGATGAAGATGATAAACTTAATCCTGTAGTCCTTCTAGCAAAACATTGCTTGAAATCAACTGGAATGAATACAAACTTCAGGACTTGCTGTATAATTTGACAAGACCAGCTTGGTTTGTACGTGTGTGGCAGGGAACCTGTAGGAAACAATTGGAGTACTTTATGTCAGAAAGTGCTCCTTTGAGCTTGCTGGCTTCTGCAGATGGAGGAATCCATTTGATACAGTAAAAAGTGGTTTTTAGGAAAAATCACGGATTTTGGTGTTGAGATTCAGACAAGTCAGTTCTGGGTTTTGCTTGTTTGTCCTATTCTGCTTTTCTTGGTCTGCTTTGGACCAAGGGGCAGAACTGCCACCCTCACAGTCACAAGCTGAAAAGGGGATCGCCTAAACAATGTGGTAACAATTTACTTTTCTTACAAAGGCAAGAGGGCCCAGAGGCCAAAGCAATGAACTAGGTCCCAGTGCCTTGGATGAAACCGTTGTGTGTAACACTGAGCACTCAGCTGGTCTAAATGGAAGTCAGTGAAGTTGCACTGATTTATAGCAGCAGAGTGTCTGTCCCATTGTATTAAAAACAAACAGGGCCTCCGAGAGGTTTTATGAGGAGAACCTTTATCCCAAAATTTCCAGTTCAACAAAGGTGGACCAAAATGGTTCTCACACGCTTTGTTCATCTGCCCTGCGCTGAAGCTCTGATGCTAGCAGAGCTGCTGCCTTGTGTGTGCCAGGTGAAGTGAGCACGTGAACCAGCACGCATGGTGCTCAGGCTGTCCTCAACCTCCCCAGCTGAGGAGGCTTTCTATTTACTGGGGCACCACTGTAATAGATTCAGCTTGGTCAATAATGGAGAACGTTTATAATAATCAGGGGTAGGCATTGCAAGGGTTTGTTAAGCTTTAAGCCCCTTCCCATAGTGTTTAAGTTATTATAAAGGCTCATAGCTTTTCCTTGCAAAGAAAATCTCAATAGTGTAACTCAACGTGCTGCTGGTTTGCTGCTAAAGCCCAGTCTATATCCAGGCAAACAACAGCAGCAAGAAATCTACTCCCCCAACATCTCATTCACCTCAGTGAGGTGTGAACATCAAAGCCCATTCTGAAATGTTTAAATGCAACTCAAACACCATTAAAATTGGGCCATCTAAGAAGCAAGTGAGCAAGTGCAGAGAGAGCACTTCATAAAATGCACAGTCTTGCGGCTGCTTTATGGCAGCACTGAAGTCATCCAGATGTCTTCAGGCTTCCAGAAGTCCCATTCACCCTCAGACACAGAGTTTATAAAGATAAGCAGATAAATAAAATAGAGGTTTTATTAATTTAACAGAATTTTCTCTTACGACTTGAAGTAATCACAGTACGTAAAAAATAGATCTGGAAAACGCAATAGCATCAGCAAACAGTCATTCAGAATCCAGTAGCTATGTCATTCAATTGTGTGTATATATATATATATTCTATAAGTATGAACTCCCTCGTAACAGTGAATCACAGAATCACAGAATTGTAGAGGTTGGAAGGGACCTCAAAAGATCATTGGGTCCAACCCCCCTGGTGAAGCTGTATCACTGGTCAGCGTTGGGTTTGGAGATGTGAAGCCATGAGTTCAAACATGGGCTTAGACAGGATGTCTCAGCACAGAAGTGGACAGACGGACCTGCTCCATTTTTTCTGCCTCCTGTTTCCATGTCTGGAGGATGCAATCTATCAGCAGTTACAAGGTGTTCATACTGTGATGATCATTTAAAGGTAGAGATGGCTTTTTGGTTGAGGAAGCATTTATGTCACAACTAATTCATGGATAGCTACTCAAAGGCTATACATAATATTGCAAGAGTAAAGTAACTTGTGCCGTAAAGAAATATTTCACTGCCAACAATGGTTTGTTGAATAAAAAGCAGTTTGAAAAAAAAAAAAAGCATTTACCAGAAACTGTTCAAACTCTTCAGAAGAATGTTATAAATAGCTAACACCTTCAGGAACAGGGATATGCCAGGAGAAATATAGGCTAAATTCATTGGATAATCTCATTTGTGAAGAATCATTTGTTCTGCTCCACTAACCTTGTTTAATATTTATCTTAACCGTATCACCCACAAGTGACAGAGGCTCAGTGTTTTGGGCACTGAGCCAAAGTGTCACCAGATACTGCTGTATCCTTACACGCACAGATAAAATCTGTGTGCCTAAAATCTGTGCACTGCTAGGGGCTTTTTTTCTTGTTTTGTAAAGAATTATCTCAATAGCCTTGATGATGTTCATATGTCCCTGATGTCTGTTTTTTGCACCCCTTAGCACCTGGCATCACTAAACTGCTGTAGGGCCTTGCAGGACCCCATCTCACTGTAATGTCTTGGCCCTTCCAGCCTGGGAAGACATTAGGATGGAGCTGTAACTACCTTGGGTCTCTCATCAGTGCTGCTGCTAGAGCTCCTCTCTCTGAAAGCCTACTGCATCAGCCGCCTAGAAAGCCCAGGGTCTGCAGCATTTATGATAGTGTGGACAAGGTGAGGAGGCACTGCAGGGACCTGCCCTGCTGCCAGGGAGAACCTGACCTGGCACAGCCTCCCCCATGCAGCCTGGGGAGAGACCTCATCAGATTCTGGTGGAGTTTGTGTGCTTGCTTGGGATGGATGATTCTTTTCCACCTGGTTTCTGCAGCCTCTTGGGCCTGTGAAAGCAAACACATGTTTGCTTCCATGCTGCTGGAGAGCAAGGGCACGGCTTGGCTTTTCCATCCCTGTTTCCATTTATGAGCTCATTTATCCCATCCATCTTTCTCCAACATCAAGTCCTGATTAGGCTGAGCAGGAACACAACAGGCTTTCTTTCCCACAGGAGGCTCTTTTTGACCTTCCTTTCCTCTCCTTGTCTGACAAATTGTGGGAGCTGACCCATATCTCAGCGGCTGCAGGGATAATTCAGTCCAGCCCCATCCTGGCAGGCAGCTGTCTCTGCAGCCCTTCTCCACTGTTCTGCTGGTTGAGAACAAGTGGCTGGGACATCTCGGGCCAGCCCTTGGCAGGGTTGGGTGCAAGTGTTCATGTTAAATAAAAACCAGTGCCCTAACCTTTGCCCCAAACCCACTCTGACTGGGAGGATGAACATGAAGAACCTTCTAGGACGTAATTTTTTAAGTTGTTTTCCATACAGGCACTTCTGTATCTATGCACTTGCCCTCAGCAGAGCTGAGCAGTGTATGTAACACATCTCCTGTCTATATAATGCATTTTTTGGAAGCCAATTAATGGGGACAAAAGCCCCAAATATCTCTAGCAGGTATGAACTGTTGCCTTCAATGACCTGTATTATACATGTACTGCCATACCTTTGGCAAGCAGCATATTTAAATAGCACGAGATCTCTTTGCTATGCACAGAGAAATGATTGCGAAGAACTTGTCTTGTTAAGAAGCAGCAGGTTTCTGCAGTGCCAGTTTTTCTGCTCTTGGGTTCTTCACACAGTCCTTTTTGCAAGTGCTGGCTGCCCTGGTCCCAGCATACAACCGTAATTGTGCAATTCTGCCCCAGCAGCCTCTCAAACAACATCTCCACAGGCAGACCAGCAGCTTCAAAACTTCTTCCCCTTCCCATCTTCTTCCCACCAGTCTGGGTTTAGCAGACGTAGCCTTCACCCTGGGCTTAACATGGTGTAACAGTATCCTCTGGCAGGGGGAATCTTTAGTGGCTGATAAAACCTTAACTGTTGTGAAATGAAAGCAGGTTCCCTTTGAAGTGCGCCTCGCATTACAGTTAGATGCTTTAGCCTCTATATTTTAACTACCAGTAAAATGATTTATAAGCATAAAGGCCTGAGCCACCTTTAAGGCGGGGGAAGGGAAAGAATTGCTAACGTCATTAGCTGGAATGTATCTGCTTTTTTTTTCTGTGGGTTATAAGTAAGGGGCAGAATCAACCTGTTTGGGCCATGAAATGTCCCTTCCTCTGCACGGGAAGATAAATCCTATCAATTTCTTTGTGGAAGGTTTCAGTGTATTTGGGGCTGCGTTCTCCAGCCAGGCTCCGTTAGGAAGCAGTGCACTGCAGCATGTAGTTGTGAATCACATTTGGTTGCAAATGTATTTACTATCGTTATTGTTTATTATTCCTTTTGCTGTGATGCTCCAGCTGAGACACAGACCTCATTGTGCTGGGTGTGGCGCATACCGGCAGTTAATGAGAGCCTCTGACTCAGGTGGTTGATTCTTGAAATAAATTAAAATGTGTGAAAACGTGGGTTTTATCCTCACTGTAGAAGTTGTAACCTGATGCATGGACTGTGTAAGGACCAAAATTTATTGAATGAAGTAATATTTCCACTGACTTCAATCTGGAAAAGCAAAGCTTCCCTGAAGTCATACAAGGATCCCATCGTATAATTAGGAACTGACTTTTTCTCTGGTTGTAGTCCAATGCCATGCAAAATAGCATTCCCTCCTTTCTTCCCATACCCTTGTGTGTTGCAGACTGAAGTTTGGAGGGCACCCCAAGAATGGCCCCTGCAGAGGCCTTTCTGGTCAACACGACATGGTTGTAAAAGGATCCAATGTATCCTTTTATCTCCCTTAAAAATGAAATGAAATATAAAATAAAATAAAATAAAATAAAATAAAATAAAATAAAATAAAATAAAATAAAATAAAATAAAATAAAATAAAATAAAATGAAATAGCAGCTCTGCACCCTCAAGTGGATGTGGAGAAGCAAGATGGGAGGAGTTATACACACAGGTGTGAATTTGAACTCTACGCAGATACGTGTGTTGGTGCATGGGCAGCACTAACCTCATGTGGTGTAATGTAATACAGTGCAAATCTCTCCAAAGTTGTGTTTTGATCATATGTTAGCCGAGCCGACTGACAAACCACCACAGGGAAACCAGAGTACGCGTGGAGATGTTGTTGGAGAACCCAGTCCTATACTAGACCTTCTCACTCCACATGTTTCTTCTGAACTTCTAATCCCCAGTGGATTTGCCAACATCTGGCTCTTGGTTATAAAAAGGAACTTTCCCACCCTTTCTGATGTTGGGAAAGAGTCAGAAATCACCAGAATGGCTTTTACTTTCTTGGACTTCATCTTCTCTTTCCCTCCCAACTCCTGGATTCATAGGTCCTTGGTTATTTGAATTTTTTATGCTGTCCTCAGCACTGAGATCTTTGTTGGAGTGGGAGCTCTTCCAGACACAGGCTAGGCCCTTTTCTATGAAGAGAGGAGGTATATATATCTCCTGGTGTTCTGGTTAATAGAAATACTTGACAAGTTTTTATGTCCGTAACTGTGCAAGTGAAAGCAAATGATATGAGAGGAGAAGATGCGTAGTGTATCCTTAATGTGCATGAATTAACAAATTCCTGCACGTGTGAGAAAAGGACAGGACCATCCACTTTTTATGAGCAGGGCAAATGAAAGGTTTTTATTTGTGTTGCTCACAGCTCCTAGAAACTGTGCCATGTGTTGGGCTGTGTAAAAATGTTATAAAGTGCTACAGACCTTGATGTTCATTCATTTTTCTCTCCCTAACTCTGTCCTAGATTTTGCTAGCGACTTATGGTGCCAAAAATGAGCACAGAGATTCTGACCTGCATGGACTCTGTTGATCAATGCAGATCGGATGTAAGCTGACCTATTTCTGTCACGCTTTTGGAAGGTGCTAAGAGGTTACGCTGCTTCAGTAGCGCAGTGCAGTAGGAACAGGTCTGTAAAGAGGCACATCGGGTGCCAAGGACCTGACATCAGCACTGTATACATTTCAGGGAGGTTAATTTAGATGAGCTCCTCCAAAGAAAACTGGGCTTTTTTCTTTGTTTGTTTGTTTTCATTGTGCATGGATGTAAATAACTGCAAGAACTGAAGGACTGACCAGGACAAGGCCATTGCCAGCAGGTCACACACAGCTGTCATTAGCGGGTCTGAATCAAACTGTTTTTAAAGCACACTAGTTAGATGAGTAACATGTCCAAAGAGCAATAATAGACTGTGATCTAGAGAACCTCAAAGGAATTTGTGCATAAAGCTCATCATATGCTTGTTTTTGCAGCAGCACTGCAGTGTGTGTGGACTTGGAGCCAACACTCCATTAAATGAGAATCTCTAAATGAAAACAGGTTGCCTTGTTGAGTGAATATACATACCCACAGGTGCCAATAAGAAAAAGGCAAGCTAAGAAGTGAGCATTTACAGAGAGACTCAATTTAAAGGCCAGAGCAAGACTCCCACTTTGAGATTTGGATCATGTCGGAGCATTGGACTCAGATTCCATTATGTTTAGGGAAGAGAGTTTTGTTTTGGTTCACAAGATGTGGGGACAGTTTGGATTGCAGTGCCTCAAACCCTTATAACCCCAGCTTCTGATCTGACGTTGAGCAGCTTGGAAGCCTGATGGAGGTTTTTTTTTCTCCGAATGTCTTACGCTCTTGATTTTTGCTCCATTTTTTCTTGTTGCTGTGAAATTTAATCATGTTTCCTAGCCCTTTAGGCCTCACAAAGTCCAGCAGCTGCATTCTCATCTGGCTTGAAAGCTTATCCGCATACTTCTGAACCCCAAACAGAGATCGGTCCTGAGAGCCTCTCTGATTAAATAAAGTAAACCAAGCCCAAGAGACAGCTTGAGAAGCCCTTTCCGCTATCCAGAAGGGAGATTGCTCATGATAAAACACATCAGGGCAGACAAATGCATTTAGAAAAATCTCTCCTAGCGTCTTACAGGTAAAGTAGCACTGTAGGAAACATGAGCTTGGCTTTGCACATGCATTAATACTGAGTTTATTTTAATGCATGGAGATTTAAATTGGCTGCAGTACAATGCTAGTGCACACTGCAGTGCCTCTTGCAAGGAGAGCATGTCTTAGCATACAGACAACAGTGATTTGCTGCAGTACAGAGAAGCTAAGAAAACCTTGTATTCCCTCCGGTCTGGTTCTATCTATTTAGCTTGTCTAACATAGAAACCATGATGCTAATCTGTCTATTTATCCCTCCTAACAGTGCAGCCGTGTTGCTATTATGGTACATAATCCTTCAGCATAATTCACATAGTTGTCAGATAACAAGGCAGAATGGCCAGGTGGTAGCAACACATCTATTTGGTATGGACTGTCTCAGAATACACAAGCTAAATTTTTCCTCTTCGTCTCACCCTACTGCTGATAGCACCCTCCCATGCTCTTAACAGTATCTTTCACAATTTTAAATGCATGTGTCTTCACCCAGGAAACAGAGCAGTGGTAGTACTGTCACTTGAAAGAAAGGAAACTGAGGAACAGAGACCAACATTCTCAAAGTCAATATCAGGCAGCAATTTGAACCTGTTTTTGACCAGTGCTGTAACTCAGGATGCTGTAACCCAGTCTAGGTGTGATAGGACAGCTGCTCCGAGAGTCACACGTACTTTTTCCTGTCCCTGTCTCAGGTGTGGTTCAGCAACCGAAGAGCGAGATGGCGCAAGCAGGCAGGAGCGAACCAACTCGCGGCTTTCAACCACCTGCTGCCGGGGGGCTTCCCACCCACAGGAATGCCAACGCTGCCCCCGTACCAACTGCCGGACTCCACCTACCCAACAACCACCATTTCCCAAGGTGAGCATCCCTTCACCTGCACTCCTGCTCTCCCCTTGCCCTAACTCATCCCATTGGTACCTCCTTTTCTGATTTGTGACATTCCTCTTAGATTCTTGTAACAGGTAGGTGGTTTTCCTTTAGCTGGGGAGGCCAGCTTTTGCCTCAAGTCATTGGAGACTCTGCTTTCTCCTCTGGAGAACAGGCAGATCTGGCCTGCCCACTGTCTCATGGACCTTTCTGCTACACCAGTGTGTCTCATGACTGTTGTCCTGCTCAGATTTGAAATGAAGAGCACATCAGTCCGAAGTGAGCATGGTATAGGCTTTCCTTTGTGGTTCCCTTCCTTTTCCTTTGTGGTTTTCCTAGGAGTATTGCTAATTCTAGCCGGCTTTGGCCTTGGCCTTTACAAAGGAATTTGCACCCTTGGTCTGGAGGAAAAATAAGAGAAAATTCAGACGTTTCGTCCCAGGTTTACACATTTTGTGCTGTCACATGTCATGTTTGTGTTCACCTGGAACACCTTGATGGTAGGACACAGAAGCTGAGATCAGGACAGCCAAACTACCAGTCCATGCTTTGCGCAGCACCAGCCATACCACCCCACGACTGTTGGTTGACCTTTGAACAATCTCTCCGCAGATGGGGGAAGCACTGTGCACAGACCCCAGCCCCTGCCGCCATCCACCATGCACCAGGGAGGGCTTGCCGCAGCCGCTGCTGCCGACACCGGCTCTGCCTATGGGGCCCGACACAGCTTCTCCAGCTACTCAGACAGTTTCATGAATGCTGCAGCTCCTGCCAACCACATGAATCCTGTTAGCAATGGCCTCTCTCCACAGGTATGTGACCTGCTTCCATTCTCTTTATTTGGCTGACAGTATTTGGCTGGTCCAGATCCTCTGAGAGCAGGGCAGACTTCAGGCTATCACAATGAATTATGGTAAACAAGGGAGTTATTATTATTGTCAGGAATTCTTGGAGGCAGCCTCGTTAAAACAATTAGTTAATTTGTTTATCGGCAATATCTATCCTGAGCTCAGCACTACACTGCCAGAGCATTTGTATCCTGTTAGTTCCTGTATTCAGGATAGCATACTGTAATTGCAAACAGCAGGACGTAGAGCATTGGTGTTTGTCTTCTCAGCACTCCAGAAAAATTCCAGTGCAGGTGTGTGCCCTTCATTTGTTGATTTTATCCTAATGGCAGCAAGCTTGATTTTCTCAGTTACCTTTTTCAGACTCTTTAGAGTAGGCCATGATTTGTGGACCACTGATCTAGAGATTAGTTGGAGCCAGCTTGTCCGAGTCTGGCTGAAACTTGGAAAGCCACTAGTTGTGAAAACGCCATGGGTCTGACTTTCCTCAAAACATAAGGATTTGTAGATCAGGGATTTAGTTTTGAGAAATATTTTGTCATGTAATCAGTTCTGCTAAATGCTTTCCACAAGATCAGAATAAGAGATGTAGGTAAGCTTTAAAGGAGGAAAGATACGTTTCACATGCATCTACTGGTGTAAAAAAATGGAGTGTGTGTATGTTTTAAGGATATCAGGCAACATCTACGGCCTCCCCATATATCACACCCTTGATTTTGAAATCCCTGCCTGAGCTCAGAATAGAGCACCAAGGCTCGGCCCAGCTGCCTTCTGAAGGGCCCTGTACCCAGGTTTTATCAGACTGCTGTCAGTTGCATGCACAGCTTTTCAGTGCTGCACATGACAGAGAAATGAGCCTCAGCAGTGTAGAGAGGTTAAGTCTTCCATCATCAGCAAGTCTGGAGAATACAGAGAGCAGAGCTCGTGCTATGTGGATGTAATGGGAGCAGACTTATGTTCTCAGTTGGTGAGCTCTACTGAAGTCAATGGAGATGTCAGGGTTTGCACCAGCTGAGAATACAGCCCACACTAGATCTGCTCTCTATCACCATCCTGGAATAAGAATTCTAATATTTTGTCACCTCATTAGATAGAGCCTTTAATCTTCTCTTTGGTTTACTTGATGTAATCTATATTCTAAATACACATTTCCTTTTAAGTGCAACAAAGCACACTAAAAAAATAACAGCAAGGACTTGTATTCTTGTGGTGTCTGCAGTCCTGGAAGGGTACCAAATATGTTTTGCTTTTGTTCTCGGTCACTTGTGAAATATGGAGACATATGAAGTGCCCTGTAGCAGTTGTTTCAGAGTGGCCAGTAACACTATTTAAGACAGGAAGTACAAAATAATTTGAAACTACAGGAGAAATGAGGTAGGTATCTGAAATGAAAAGGCTACAACTGTTTAGAGAGGAGTCCAATAAATGGGGACATCACAGAGGTATATAGATTTTAAGGTCCAATATCTTGTGATCTCTCAAGTGTGAAAACAAACATTGAGTGTCAATGGAAAGAGGGAAATTTTGCAGCTTCTCTGAAATGGTATAAAAATCCCACTTCTAGCTTTGAATGGTCATAAGATAGAAAATGTAAAGTGTGACTGGCACGGGACTGAATATTGCTTCAAACAGTGTAATTTGTGGGGGAAATAGGGAGACATCTTTATGACAAGGGATTTCTAATAGCACTAGGCTTGGGAGATGAGCATATGGTATGGAATTCAAAGGCAGGCTGCAGGTTAGATAGTCCAGGGCACATGACTAATTCAGATTTTCACAAGTGCAATTTAGAACTGAAGAATAAGTTAAGGATGAGATGCACGTGATAAGCTGCACAAACACTAGTCCATCATGCAATTTCCATTTCTGTAGGTTCATCATCTACTTACTAGTCCTGCTTGCTAAGTCAGAGACTCATTAAAATGACCAGACCAATGCTTTTTCTGTGCTTATCCCTATCCCAAATTACCCTGCCCCCAGGCTCAGAGTAGGGGAAGATAGAGTCCTGAGCCAATAAGCCCTTTGTATGGGAAAGAGAGGATACATTATCTTGAAGTCCTGAAGAAAAGAGAGCTTTGCACCCCCAAGAAGGGGAGATTCCTATTTCCCTAATGCTTCTAATCATGCGAGGTCCAAGATATCAGCATATAAATTCTTCTATTTCTTTTGTGCATGAAAAGGCTAACCCAGGTTATTTTATGAGTGCTTTATATTTACTGATCTTGCCAACTTCCTGCCTTTCTAAGCTCTCTGCTGTTCCTAGTGGAGGGATGCGAGAAATACAGAAGTATCCTCATCTATATAGTGGGGTGTGTGTAAGTGTTGCGAGGTCTCAATAAGATTCAGCTGTTTCACAGCATTACAGGTAAAGCCCATAGCACCTCCACCCTCCCATTCTCCTGAGCAAGTATCTGTGGTATCTGTTTGCTCTCTGCAGGGGTAAATATCAACCACAGGGAAGGAGAGTGGTCAGGAGGTAGAAAAAAATGGGAACTTCAAATGATGGCAATTTGTCTGAGAGCTGCAAACAGACAGTTCTCTGGTTTCATCCTTCAGCAGCAGCAGGAGGGAGATTTCTTTGCAGTTTGACAAGGGGGTGGGGGCCTGCCAGGTCAAGAGCTCCCAGCATTTGCTGCCGCTCAGCACACTATCCAGTTACCCTGGGATTGGGTGTCCCGGCCAGAATCCACCAGACAGGCTCGGTGCTGGCAGTTGAAATTCAAGAGGAGAAGCATGGCATTTCCATTCCCACAACAGAGAAAAGGGGATTACGTTCGGCCTCTGCAGTCTCGGTGCGCTCCCCCTGCATGCACTTCGGTCCTCCCCCTCCTGACAGAAAGGGCAGACGTTGCTGAAAGTTCTACCCAAACTTCACATGGGAAATGGCCACGTTTCTTGCTTGTTTTCCAGCCTGCAGCATGCACAGCTTTGTGCCTCATCCTGTTCTGCTCCTGGATCTCTAAAGCCCTCCTCGGAAGTGACGTCTCGTTGCCCCAGTTTAGAGGCTGTTGTGCCTTTATTCCAGAGCTGAGACTGCCAAGGAGCAAGAAGTCAGCTGGGAAGTTCAGCTACTTCATCCCATGATGATGTTTTACTTCACCTAAGAACACTGTCTTGGTTGTGCAAAGGAGTGTCCCACACAATTAAACTGCTACCCAAGCATGATCCTTTATTCCCTACCCCTTCCCAGATCTTAATGAGAGACCTCAGGGTAACCTGAGCAGTTATTTCAGATTGCTTCGTGCTGGGACAGCCTTTGTAGGAAAGAGATCTTGCTCTGAGCGTAGCCTGTTTGAGAATGTGTATGTCACGGGCTGGCCAGCTGCAGCCAGATGAGTCACCTTGCATCTGCCAGGGTGCACTCAGTGGCTGCAGCAGTCACAGATTAGCAGAAAGTAGCTCAGTACCAGGGAGCTGGAGCATGCAGCAGTGAGGTCCCCATCTCTCCCCAGAGGTCGCGTGGGTTAGCAGCAGCTGTCACAGATTCAGCTGGCCTGACTGCGGCTGGGAGCTGCCTCCTGGCTGGCTGATGCCTGTGCCAAAACTTAGCAAAGAGATACAGGCCTGAAGCAAAGCTAAATACAAAGGGTGAGAACCAGAGGTAGCAGTCATCCAGTGGGTGGTTTCTGGCCCTGGAGCTTTGGTCTCACCATTTCTCAAAGCACTGGAACAGAGTAGGTTGTAAAACTAGTGTGTGTGGAGATGGGTGGGATTTCATGAATACCTTTTAAACATTTCCAACTCATTTTCATCCCACAGAGGAGTCGTTTCCCTTTTATCTGAGAATACCTGTCAAATCCAACTAGAGCAAGGCCAGGCACCAAGAGATACTTAGCCAGGTCCTGCTTCACACTGACAGCAAAACAAACTTTGCATCCAACTGTTCTGAAGTTCAGATCTTTGCTAGCTGGGACTCGCCTCTCACTGTGGCTGCTGTAAAGTTTATGACAAGTGGCTCATTGTAGTGGTAAAATCAGTATAACTTCAGATCAACATTTGCCTGATGGTCTTTCAGGAAAGCGGTATGCAGTGTGGGCTGAGGTGGAAGGAAATAAAGTAAATTAGTACCTTACAAGTCAACACAAAGAGAAAAATGAGGGCCACGTTTGACTGAGCCTCTGCTGTTTGTGATGATGGGCAATTCCCTGGGTGCTTTTTAAACAACAAAGAAGTAGGGTCATATTGTATTCTGGGCTACTTTCCTCTCTAGTACATCTCTTCTGCCTCTTAAAATGACTTCACATTTTCAGAAGGATCCTGTCCACTGCTTCCCCTCCTAACATTTCTGCTTCCTTTTTAGCTCCTGGCCTATTATCTCAAATGTGTCTGATTCACTTGTTCACTGTAGCATGTTGGGGTCTTGCAAGGGGTTGTTGAAAAGCAGAAGACAATTAGTTTATTGCAAATGGCCACTGTCTAGCTGAAGAATATATTGAGGCATAGTTAAGAGTCAGGCGCTTCCTGTGCTTTCATACCATGTTATTTCTGAGAGCACTGACTCTTTCAGCAAACCCACAGGATCACCAGAAGATTAAGACACCTCCAGAAACACTAAGAGCCAAGAGAAACTTGTTCATCATCTCATATTTGTTGCTTTAATTTTCTTGGGGCTTTCAGTGGATTTTTTGCTCTATGAGCAAGTTCACTCCCAGTGTAATGGCAGTATAGTCAGCACAGAGAGTTAATGTGGCTGTGGCTGGAGACTGAAGGTTGGAATCAGGTTTTACAATTTCAGGTTTATCACCATTCCTGGAGGGAGCCTTAAAGGCACAGGTCAGGCTCTGCCTGAAATTTTAAGTCCTAAACTCAGGGACATTCTTAGTCTACACAAGCGTAGCACAGTTTCACATTTCCTGACATCATCCCAGGGCTCCAGTTCTTTCCACTGTCCAGGGTAATGTTTTCCTCGGCCCCAGTGGAGTGGGATTAGGGATCATCTGAATCCTTGTCAGGAGCACGCTGGTCCTGGCAGAAGCGTGAGAAGAGCCAGCTGCAGCCTTTTTGGGAAAACTGGCAATTGGGAAGGACACGATGTTAGCTGGCGAGATGGGAGCAGGCATCGTGGTGTCTGGCTCCAGAGAGACAGCGCTGCTTCCTTCAGTGACATGGATCCTTTCTGTCTAGTTCCCTTTTTTTTTTTTTTTTTTTTTTTGTTGTTGGAGACACTGTGCCTATAATAAGCATTCAAAATGAGTCTTGCTGGGCCAGGAGAAGGGGAGGGGAAGAAAGAGGGGGAGGAGAGGGTGAGATTTGGGGGGGAGGGGGAAAGGGAGAAGGGGATTTAAATAGCAAAGAATTAGAAAAAAAAAATCTGATGCAAATCACTAGTAGAGAGAAAATTATGTGCAATTACCCAAGCGATACTGGGCAGCCGTGCCCACCCCAACCAACAAGATCTCATTAACAAGCAGAAAATAAGATTGAAATGGTGTGTAAAAGAGCTGAAAAATGAATTTGAATGCTGCATTTGTCCACAATTACCCCCTCGTTCACACATATTTTATTGCAATTTTTTTATTATTCTTAATCTTTCCATCCCTCAAAGCAGATTGGGAACATCCTGGCATTACAGTTGCTGAGGGAGGAAGCATTAAGGATTCCCCGTTTCCCTGAAAGGAGACCCTTCTCTCACTCGAATTTTAAAGGGTTGGTTTTGGACGGATAAGGATTCATTTCTCCGGCTTATCTTAGTGTAGGAACATGTTCTTCTAATATTCTTTAACCTCTATTGCTCTTGGGTGCCACCCCACAGAAGTTTTTTTTTTTAACCTTTCCTCATGGTTTTCTCTACCTCCCTTTTCTACCTCTCCTTTCCTTTTCTCCTTCCACTCCTTTTCCACTCCAGTTTTTTTCCATGTAGTCTCTGCCCTATTCCCCCGTATGCTGCCTCCTCTGAGTTCCCCCTCCAGCCCCATCTCTCCAGAGGACTGTGATTCCCTCAAATAAAGTTTTTCTCCTTCAGAAGGTGGTTTCTGTCCCTATTTTGAGTCACGATTATTCTTTGCACCCTATCTCTACCTCAACAAAGAAGCCTCCCCACAACCTTGTGACAGATTGCACGCAGGATTTTAGGAGGATGAGGCAAACGCGTGCTAAAATCCGTGTCCTTTTTTGCCAGGGGCACAGGGGTTCCAGATTTCTTTCCAGGAGAAACTGGCTCTGCTGAGACTGCGTTGGCGTTTTCCCTTGCTCAGTGTCAAATGCAGCTCCGTCTCTCTAAACTTTTAACCTATGTGTCCCAGGAAAGCTGGTGGTTTTTCCACTAAAGTTTCTTTTTCCTTTTTTTTTTTTTTCTTTTTTTTTTTTTATTTAACCAAACAAAGCCCATCTGCTCTTGTCAGTTAGACGCCTCTGCTCCAAGCGGTGGCAAAAGGGGAGAACGGAACATTTTTCTCGTGTGAAAATAGATACGTATTTATTTGCCTGATTCCTCATGACTTTGTTTCTGCAAACAGAGGAATAGGATGGGAGGGGGAAAATTGATATCTGAGGCACCAAAATGCTTTCTGTTCATTTTTCCTCTGCAGTAAAACTATCTTCACCCATGCCGTTTACACCTGACTGTCACATAACTCTGCTTGCAAGGAAGTTTGCAGAAACTGCTTTTAGCCCTCACTGGAGATATGTAGCAAACGAGGTTTCATGAGTTTCCTTGATTAATTTGGATGCTCAGGTCCCATTAAAAACTGATTAGAAACAATTAAAATAGTATCTTATTACCTTAACCCTACTTCTAATGCTCTGGGTGGCACCGGTGGTGTTTGTTCCTGTGTGGTTTCCACACCAGACATTGTTCTCTGTGTGTATTACTGAGATGTTGAAATCAGAGAAACACCAAAGGATTTCAGAGCAAACGGCTCCTGAGCCTTGAGATTGCCAGGAGCTTCACTGTTAACTTCAGATGGCCCAGGATCAGCCCCTGGGACTGCGCTGTTGGTAAACTCAGGTATCAGAGACAGATGAAGTGGGGAGAAAGGGGAATAAGGAGGAAATAGGAGAAGAAATAAAGGGGAGGGGGGAAGTGAGGAGAACGATGAGACCAGTGACAACAGGAGGAATAAGTGCAGGGAGGTGTGAAAATGTCTGATAAGCCCCCAGACTTAGGAGCAGGGAGCATGTATTTAAGACACCCAAGGCTAAGACGTGAAAATCTGTACCCTAAAATCTTTAAATACTCCTTCCTACCTGAGCCCTGTGCTGTAGCTTCCCATTTTACAGGCGGGTGGGAGCAAAGTGAAAGCCGGGTGGGTGCTGCCGGGGCTGTAATTCCTGCTGACGGCTGAGCAGGGCTGCTGGGGCTTTCAGCTCTGTTGCACCGACTCAGCCGAAATGTTTCTCCTCTGGGTCCTGTCTCTTCTCCTCACCGGGGAGGGTGAGAGGGACTTGGCAGACACAGACCTGGAGGAATCACATGCAGGATTTGCCCTGCTTTATGATTAATAAGGGAACTCGAGACAAGGCAGGCAGGGCAGATAGAGAAAATGAGAGATTAGCAATTAATACAGCATCCAGCCTGGTGACAGGCATTTCTGAGCGACCTCTGGCATTCAGAGGCGAGTGTTTCGCCACGTGGCTCGAAGAGCTGCAATAACCCAGGGACTGGGGAGCTGGTGCTGAGCTGCGAGAGGAATCAAGGGACTGCAGCAGGGAAAGGCAGCGCCGGAATGAGGGACATGAAATAGAGGGGAAGCTTAAAAGGGAGGAATGCAATAAAAGGAATAATAAGGACTCAGAAGCAGGGGCATACATGCATGTGCTCGCACGTCTGTGTGCACAAGGGCATCAATGTCCCACGTGTACACACTGTGTGCACACCAGTGTACGTGCCCATGCACTCTGTGTGCCTGTTAAAGTCTGGCAGTGGTGTAACAGCTGTGCTCCAGCTGTGCCATGGCTGTGAAAAGCCATCTATGACAGGAGAAATCTGCAGCAATGAGCTCTGCAATGGGTCAGGCACTAAGCCCAACCTGCCTCCTCTTTTTTCCCCAAAGAGGGGTTGTGGAAAGTATGTTGGGTTCGGTGGGTGTGAGAGAACAGCAGAGATGCAAGGAGGCAGGACAGCCTACCACCACAGGTGTGCACTGTTAGGGGGATATGCCACGACCTCCAGCTTTCCCAGGCCTGAGGGATGCCTTTTGAAAGGGGTTGTTTTGCAGTACAGTTTTTTTTTCTGTTCACTTCACCATCTACATGTGCTAATGATAAAGGAAACCCAGGCCTTCCCCCAGCCTAGAGCCCTCCAGCTGCTGGGATTGCGGACAGCCAGGTTGCAGCATTTTGGGTGAAGGTTTGGGTGAAGAGCAGAGGCGAAAAGATGTAGCCGTGTGTGCAGCAGAGAGATAATGGGGGGGCTGCTGAGTTGTAGGGCATGTGCCACCTAGGGGTCTTCTCCTTGCAGAGCAGTGGAGGTGAGGTGAGATGCAAGATGCTGCTCCCTGCCTCCATCAGACAGGCGTGCACCAGATCAATTTACAGTGAGGGCTGAAGAGCAGAAATCCTAGCAGGGTCTAGGGTGTGCAAGGAGTGAATTGATCAAAGGTGTGGAGGGTCTTAGCTCGCCGCAGTAAGCTGGAGTCAGCCCTTAAGCCTATCCTGTTTGGAGATGAGGGGGATCTTATTTCAGGGAATAAGTACCTGAAAGGGAATCGTGAGCAGCACAGGGAAAAGGGTGGGGAACTGCTTGTTGGCAAAAACAGAAAAACTGCTGGGACCAGCTTTAGAGATTGAAGGGAAGGAGGCAAGGCTGACACCCAGGGGGTAGTTTTAGTGTAGGAATTCACCCACCAAACCAGTGCAGGAGCTGAAACTGATATCCAAGCGTGCAATGCAGGAGGGAGCTCTCACAGTGATTCTTGCTTCAGTGCAAAGCTTGGTCTGGGAACCATTGATGTCTAGGGCCAGCTGGGTTGAGGCTCCTTTGGGGAGCTCACCTGTTAGTTTGGGGCAAATATCTGTGTTACTGTTAGTTTTCTGGGGGGACACTGGCAAGGGGACGCTCTGGATAAGAAATGGGAAAGAGGGAAAGCAAAGACTGGTGTTGTCTGTCTGTCCCCTGAGATCTGGAGCGGCAGAGAGCGCCTCGCAGCCTCCTCTCTCTCTGTCTCTCTCCCAGCTTTTCTTCTCCCTCTCCCTTCCCTTCTTCCTCCCTCTCCTCTCTCCTTCCATTTGATGTGGAGGAGAGCTGTCTGCCACTCGTGCGTCTGTACCGAGAAGGGATCAGAAGTTTCAGCGAGCGCTCAGCGCCTCTCCTTTGATCCATGTCCTGAGGCCTGCTTGACAGCGAAAAAAAGCATGGAGACAAAACGACTCAGTCAAAGTGATTCCTGACAACTGTCTCCATGAGATAAGGAAGCTCTCTGTGTCTTGTTTTTTTTTTTTTTTTTTTTTTTTTTTAATACCGCCTCTCCGTTTCCATAAGAAGTGGAGTCACTTTAAACCAGAAGAGCCAGCCAACAGCCAAGCTGTATAGAGAACAGTGCAAACTGAGAGCGCCTAGCTGAGCTTTATCAAGTTTCCTGTCTCCCTTTCCATTCCTTTCCCTTTTTTTTTTTTTTAAAAAAAAAAAAAAAAACACTCTTTTCCCCATTTTTTTTCCTTCCTTTCTCCATGCTGCATTACCCTCCTGCCTCTAATTATGCAGTTGCAGAGAAAGCCCAGCACGTTTGCAGGTGGCCAGGACATTATTCAGCTCAATCCCAACCACAGGGAAATGCCTGCTTTCCCCGTGAGGGGCTGGGGGGCAAAGAGAAAACCCTGTACATTATCTGACAATAACCAATCCTTTTAGGGATCGGCAGCAGGCCTCATTAATAGTGAGGCATTATGCACCGCTGGCCACTTAAGTGGTCCTTAGAGCTGTTCCCCTGCTGCTGAGCCCCAGATTTTCTTATTATTGTTTTATTTTTCTTGCCTAGTTCATGTCAGGCAGCGAAGTGCCCCCCCCGCCCCTTCCCTTTCTTGCCTCCAGGTTCCTTTCAGGAATGAGTTTGCAAGGGCTCAGCAACACTAATCCACACTGGAGGACGCGGGGCTTGGCTTGTGTTGGCACACGGGGAGCAGGATGTGTGCCTTGGAAGGTGACTGTGCTTGCAGATGGAATGCTCAGGGGGTCCCCAAACACGTGGGCTTCTTCTGGGACAAACGTGATGTGAAAGGAGAGGGAGCTCATCCAATAGACCAGGATGCTCAGGGCAACCTGGAGGCACGAGACAAGACCACTTAATCCAGGTGAGGAGCAGGGGGAAAGCGGATGTGGCAAGTCTTGCCATGCTCCTGCACTCCCCCATCCTTGATTTCATAAAGCTGGAGGGGACCTCAGGTCCGCCCAAGGTGACAAAGCCTTGCAAGGAGTGGGCCAAGAGAGGGACAGATGGCTCGGTGGTCACAGATGGGACAAGGGAACAGCCCCATGCTCTGGCAGGCCCCGGTGATGGGGACACTGATCAGGGTTTGTCCCAGGGATGCAGAGCCTCTTTGCCGGGAAGTTCCTTGTCCCCTCCACTCGCCATAATTAGGCTTTTGTTGTAGCGTCTGCTCCGAAGTCAAACTCCATTAGCATGCAGGATGGGGGGTGGAGGGGATGAGGGGAGACATGGAGGGGGAGATTCCCTTCCCCCCAGAACTGCGCTGTGCTGCACTGATAAACAGTAAATATCGGGGAACAGGATTTCCACATTATCTGAGCGCGGCAGAAAATCAAAATTTCAGTCTAAATCCGAGGAGACGAGGCTCATAAGCTCCTCCAGCTGATACAGAAGCCGAGCCCAGCCGACAAGGCTCAGGAGGCACAAAATAACATTTTTTCGTTCAAAAAAAAAAAAAAAAGAAAAGAAAAAAGAAAAAGAAAAAATAAAAAAGAATGAACAAGGGGAGAAAGCAAGAAATATTTGTGGGCTGACTGCAAGAAAGAGAGAATAGATGGTGCAAAGCAGAGCATTGTCTGATGTTGCAACCCTTTTCTACAAGGAAATAAATACCCTGGTGTATTGAGGATGGGGAAGGGGTTGGACACTGCCCATACAATGAACTTTCCAATCGGCAGCTCTGGCTCAGCAGAGTGTTGCTTGGGGATCGACCTGTAGGACACTGACAGCTGCTGGAGGATGATGGCAAACCTTTAATTAGCGATTAGAGTGTGCAGCTGAGCACAAATCCAGCCCCGAATTAGGAGCCACATGGGGTCTCCCCAGACCTAAAAGCCAGCACAGGATTCAGCAACTCTGTTGGGAATGTGGGTCCAACAGCTCTACTGAAGCTGTGGGCTGCTTGTGCTGCTGGCACCTCTGTGCCCTGCAGGAGGCACCTTGGTGGGCACCACCTCCTGCCATGGGACACGCAGGCTGCAGCAAGGAGAAGGAGGTGGGGCAGTGGTGGCCTGGGGGATCACTTTCCAAGGGGACATAGGGCTCCTTAAAAATGGGCAGCAGTGGTGAGAGCCAGGTCGCTGATGCAGGAGAGCTGGGCTGGAGGGGATCGTTGGTATTGCAGCAAAATGTGACGCTGTCTTGCCTGCTTCTAAAGGCATTTGCTCCGTCATTGTGTGGCATGATTTTCCAGCACTTTCTTCTCTCCCAGAAAGCAGGGTGATTTCAACGCCAGATAGGGCTGGCACTCCTAGGGCGTTCAATTTAGCCACATACCATCCCCCAGATGTTTTTGCATCATTGGCTGGAGCTGTGTTCTGTTTCCTCATCTCTTCTATGCATGAGTCTCTACAAAAGCACTGCTCACTGCAGCATCCATACCTCCGGGCTTTCAGCCCAAGGGAATGCAGTTCAGCCACATTTCTGTACAGCACCCAGTGCAGTGAGGCTTAGAACTCTCCCTGGGGCCTCACAGTCATTGCTGCTTGGAGCAATGGAGAAGAAAAAGCAGGACCAATTGTGGAAAATGCTTTCTTGGTTCCCATAGCAGCCACTTCTGTCCTCTTACTCCCATCACAAGACCACAGGCTTACTAAAACTCAGAAAGCAAATTAACTCCTTGCTCTGAGCTGCTGTCCTAGCTCTCAGTCTCTGCCTAGCTCCCATGAACGTCCTTTCCCTTTTTCATTTTTGTGCCCATCTGTAAAGTGTTTTCATGTAGAGAATTTTAGGGTCTATGTTGCAGCTCCAGGAGGCTTCTAGTATAAACTCTGTCCAGAGGACATCTTATAAGATGCTGTCACCAGTATAAGATGTCCCAACACGTCATGCATTGGCTCAGATCTTGTTCCATACTCTTCTCTCTTCAGTATTGAACAGCTGGAGAAGGCTAGTTTCCCTGAAGCATTTGTCCTTTCCTTTCCCTCAGGTGTTTACACAGATGCCCCTGAAGTCCTAAGTCCTAATCCTATACCGTAGGACTGGTATTTGAAGATCTCTTGGCAGGCATTCAGGGCTCTCTTCTGCTGTTTAGCAGCTAGCACTGCCTTGGTTTGACCACTAGTCAGTACAGTTTTGGCCTCTGTTAAGTACAAGAAGGGTTGATTTAACACTGAAACATGTGCTGTACTGCTAAACAGCCCACACCGATGCATTTGATATACCTCATCCAAAACAAAGCCCATCCAGGGGACATATAGAAAGGCATGGGAGTATTTGACTTTAATTGTCTCCAGCATCTCTGAATATGCAGCCTGTTGCCTACAGCACTGAGCCTCGGGCAGTTCTTGCTCTTGGCTTGTTGGCCAACCCCTTGTGTGCTGTTTTTTTCCCCATCACATCCAAGTCATTCACCAGCTCTCTGACTGAATTCTGCCACCAGTGCCAAAAGATTGCTGGTCCCTGCATCAGCCCCACCAGCTATGACCTCTTTCTGCTTCCTCCACCTCTTACAACCCAGCTCCCACACCTCTCCTTGCCTGCTCCCCTTGCTTTATTTCACCTGGGGTCTCAGAGCTGTGGCCCCGA
Source organism: Aythya marila (assembly GCF_965140915.1). Classification (NCBI taxonomy): domain Eukaryota; kingdom Metazoa; phylum Chordata; class Aves; order Anseriformes; family Anatidae; genus Aythya; species Aythya marila. The sequence goes on along the minus strand of NC_139062.1, from coordinate 6,981,240 downwards.
CAAGAGGGTTTCTCCAGCCACTCAAGAGCCGCAGGCTTGTCTGGAGGGCGAGAGGTCAAGCACTAGCAAGTGTTTCCATTTAGTTCCAGATACCAGCCTGACAGGTGGGTGCCTCTTGATTAATTCCCAGCTCCCCTAAATGATCCCCTCATCATGTGCTGTGGTCCTGTTCAAGCCTAGGCAAAGTTGGTGGAGGAAAAGAAGGTATTGGGATGCTTTAGGCACTCTCCATTCTGGCTCTTGCAGTGGCACCATGGCCTGGAACAGTTGCTGATCTGCACCTTCAATACTCATGGTGCTGGTGGTACTTTCCAGTAAAGGTGCACATTCAGAAAGTACAGCCAGAAGCCTTCAAAGCCCCCAGTGCTCTCAGCTCAGCTGCAGCAATTCAGTCCTGAACTAACCTCATCTTCCTGCTCATCTACAGTGTCCAGCAAATGTCTGGCTGAAACTGATACTACCTCAGGAAAATAAGGATTTGGGCCCAAGGAAGCACCCTCAGCACCTGAGATGACCTTGCTGGGCTCTGAAGCAGTTTGTGTGCAACATGTGGTGCAAGGTCTGGCTGCTGCTCCGTGCATCAGCTTATTGGCTCCTCCTGGCCAGGAGGAACCCTCTTTATCTAGGTTCCAGTGCTAAGGAGCTCTCATTCCCAGTTTCTCTCTTTCTCTCATTCCCTCTTTCACATACACTGGTTTATAACTGTGCCCAGAAATGTTGGAAATCTCACAAGAACATGTCTGCATACATCCATAATGGAGAATTCCCAAGGTTTATGTAGCTGAGTGAATTTCAGAGGGCAGATAACTTCTGTTTACCCAGTTAATGCTCTGTGAGGTCCCTGTGAAGGTTTCAGTGAAAGACTTTAAGAGTGGGATGGTAACTTAACGGTTGTAGCAGAGGACTGGAAGTTCTGAGAAGTATAACCCCTGTGAACAACTTGGTTACCCAACCTTTCCTCATCCACGTAACAGGGAGAGTTCACATGGCTCTGTCATGCAGGAGAAAGGAGAGGCTAAAATCCCAAAGGGCTGCAGTCCGCACTGAAGAGCAGGGAAGGACAAATCCAGTGTCCTATAGGTGTTACAGCCTCAGGAGCAGGAAAACATCCAGCACAGCCAAGGTCCTAGGGAAGCAGCCAATGCCTGAGCACTATTTTTTTTTTAATGAAATAATAAAAATAAACAAGATAAAATTTTGCTTGTCTGCATCTCTTGCTTATTCAAATACCTCCAATTTCACCGTGCATCTGATATCAGCTCCCAGCATCTCCTTGCCTCAGTGCTTGGGTTATATGGAAAGAGAGAGGGGGGGGGAAACTGCAAGCAAAATAAAAGCCACTATCTGACAGAATCTCTCCTGGGGATCTCAGTTATTAAAAAAAAAAAAAAAAAAAAGGAAAAAAAAAGGAAATCATTTTTCTCTTAGCTGGTGTTTGTTAAATGTGCAGGAGCCATAGGCAAATTTTTGCTAATTTTGTGCATGCTTTTATCATACTGGTGATTCACTGGCAGCTTTATCCTCCGATAAGTGGATTAGTTGTTGAGCTAAACAAAAAGGTGTTTGACAACCAGGAAGCTCTAAAGAACATATTTGTTTTCCAAATAATGGAGCTGTGTTTGTTGCTCAGTGCAGTGTGGGGTGTTGTTGTGAATTTCATTAGCCGAAAGGAAAACCCTCAAAGCTTTTCTCCCTTACACAAGGCAGTAGTTCACTAAGAATATCTCCCTATTATCAGTGGCAGGTTATTTTTATTCATTTGCTTTGGTCTAGCAGCTTGGCCCTGGAGTGATGCTGGTTTGGTGGGAGAGCACGTCACCTTTTGGCAGTGGGGCCAACTTCATTCGGGGTGACCCGCCAGGCAAGAGGAGCAGCAACCCCTGGGTGCTAGGGTGTCGGGTTGTGTGGCTGGGCGAAACCATTCCTGCCCCCTTTGGGTGTGCTAACCTTGTGGGCTTGTTTGCTGCTGTCTCAGACCACAAGTTATTGCAGTTCCTCCAGCAAAGAGTAGGCAGCATGGGTCTGCTGGATGGTTAGCGGGGCCCTGTGGCTTTATAACTAGGCCCTGGTTTGTAGGGCTGGGAGCTAAACTGAGGGTGCAGAGATATAAATTGATCGAGTAGAAGAAAACGGGACTACAATAATGAGGTTAGCTTTATCTAAGACTTTCATCGTAATATCTTAGCATCTCATCATCCTGGGATGTGTTTCTTCTCATGGTTCCGTGGGGAAGGTTGTTATCTCCACGACTGAGAACAGAGACACAGGGTTTTTATCTTGCTTAAATTTAGACTTTTAAGGTAGGAACCTTATCACCTGAGACTTTGGGTGTAGTCAAAGCCCCCTGCTCTAGCCCAAAAGGCCTTCTCTGTACAAATGCTTCCATTTTTAGTAACTGCATAATTGTATGCAATTGCATGTTTATTTTCCGCAGTCCTCCCCTCCACCCTCCCTGCTGAGACACCTGCAGCTCTTTGGCTGTATTAGTGAAGGGCCTGGGAGGTGGTGGGAAGGTTTACATCGGGGCCGTTGAGAGCACAGTGGTAGTCGCACTACTTGGTCTCTCACTATTTTCACTTAGGGAATTTCCTTAAAAAAAAAAAAAAAAAAGGTGTTTTTTCTGTCTAGTAGTGCTCAATGGACCTTCCTTCCATGTACTTTTCCAGTCTCCTTTTTGATCCACGCATCTGCTGCTTCGTGAGGCAAGGAGTCCCGCAGGCCGATGCTCCACTGAGTGAAGCAACACTTCGTGCACTTTGGTTTTCACCCCTACTCCCTTTATTCAATGGAAGTGATGGTGAATAGTCTGGTGATACTCACTCTTTCCCCATCATTTGTGATTTCTTAAGCTGCCAGCAAATCTCCAGAGCCTGGGGAAGCAAGAGATGGATTCCAGCCCACCTTCACCAATGCTGTTGATGGTGCGGTGGCTTTTTTTCCCCCTTGCTCAGGTCACAGCAGCCTTGCATGATGCCCTGTGGTGAGCCATGCCCTAGGAAGGAGTGACGGGGGTTTGTAGAAGTGCAGAATGATGTGGGCTTATAGAAGTGTGTTTTTCTTATGGGCAAAGGTTAGAAGAGCCAGCTCAGGCTCACAAATCTCTGTGGATGCTACTGATAGCAATGGGAGATGTGTCTCCTGTGGAAATGAAGCATCTTTTTGCATTCTGATGCTGAACCGCATGTTTTCCAGTGTTCTTTTGAAATATAGACAACCTTGGTGATATGAGGAACTTAATCCCAGTGCTTGAAAGAGATAGCTCCATCCCATCTGATGTTTTTAGGAGCCCACAGAGATGGAAGGGTAGCCAGCCACGCTGTTTTCATCCCTTCAGCTTTACTCACATGACTGCCAGACGTGAATCCAGGAAAGCTTGTTTTCCCCTTGCAAGGGGCTAAAAGCAGCATGTTTTTTTCCCCTGACAGCCGACTGCAGCCCCTGGCTGGGAGGGCGACACGAAGAGGGAGGGAGCATGGTGCTGTGACAGGGGGGAGGGCTGCGAGCAGACCTGCAGTTGCCAGCAATTGCGCTCGCAGCTCTGGCATAGATGAAATGAAGGGAGGGAGGGAAGAAAGGGGGGAAAATGGCAGTCGAAGAGTGAAAGGTCCCCAGCTGGCTGTTAGTGGCATCTGCACTCGGAGTACAGACTCCAGCTGAGAGCTATTTCACTATTTATTTACATGTAATTATTGCTATGAGGTGCAGATATTAACACTGTCAAGAGCAATTTGCCCTGACATTTTTCACTTGCTCTGTTCCATGACGTTTTGGGTTTGGTGGGATTTTTTTTCTCTCTCTCTCTCTCTCTTCATCGCACAGCTTCAGTTTTGGTAGCGCAGGGACCAGGCTTTTTAATCCAGTGCCCTTCGCAACTCATTAAACTTTGAAATTTAATTTTGTCCGGAGAGAAGCCGGGGCGCGTGGAGTGCCTCCCGCCCCCTTCTCCCCATGCTCTCGCACCCGCCACCCATCTACAGCAGTTCAAGCATTTCCACTCTAAACAAACCAAATTTACCGGTTGCCGCGTTTTCAATTGGAATGCAATCTCCAGCATTAACCTTTGCTTTCGACGCTGCATTTAAAGCACAGAGAAAGGTGCCCAACCGTTTATTAGGGGGAGAGTTTGAAAGTGCATGTAAAGGGGAGTGAGAGAGAGAGAAAGCAAATGCAGAACAAATATTTTTTGAACCAGAGCTCAGACCAGCATCAAAATCACAACCCATTTCAGAAGGTGGGTTAGGACCAGTTACTGCTTCCTACCTCTCTAAACCCCATTTTTTCCCTTCCCTTCTCTCTCCTCCTGTCTAAGGCATCTGAATTCAATAGCTTGTGACACTTTAAATTAAGACTTCCGGCCTACACTCAAGCCCTGATTTAATGAGACAGTTGTTGTATGTCATCTAATAAATACCAATTGGGCATTAGAACTTATTTGCCAAGCAGGAGCAGTGATGTGACAGGCACAACTCACCGCAGCCTGCTTTTTTCTCTGCCAATATGGTGCTTGTAATCATTTAGCATTTGTTTAATACACAATAGACTATATTCCTCCCGCACAGAGCTCCCCTGCCCAGTGATTTGCTCTCCTGTCATATAAACCAGAAGGAAAAAGCTAGGTGTATACCGGAGTCTACAGGACAGTGCTGGGCTGTGGTGGGGAGAGAGTATGCCGTGTGTAGGGAAGAAGTAAATGCTGAATATTTCTTCAATGTCTGTGCAAGTCAAATTTTCAGCAGGGATTAGTAATTCCCATTCCTCCATTTTACCTGCAGCATCTTAGGCCATTTTTTGCTTCTTAGAGTTGGGCAGGGGAATTGATTCAAGGGTATGATACCTCACCTTCTTTCTTTTTCTTCTGAGTTTGCTTTCTTGGGGTGTGAGTAGTAAGAGAGCCAGGCTTGATGGGAGATAGCAAGTCCCCAGATCTGATACATCTGCCATTTTGAGGATTTGGGATCTTGTTTCTTGTGTTATGCAGGGTCTTGCACAGTGGTACATGCCCCTAGACTGCATCAATTCCATGTCACTGCAGCAGAAATAGATAGCAATAAGAATGGCTTCAGATTACAAGATGCTGTCACATATCTGTAACAGGCTCACCCTGCAGCTGAGTGGGTAACTGAGATGACCAGGGATGAGGGGGCAGGTTGCTGGGACATTTTGCAAAGAGCAGAATGGTGCCATTTCATTCAACGCTCTCTGGAGAGTTTCTTTTTCTGTTGTAAGCAAAGGGACAAAATTGTTTCAATTGGATATTTTATTTTAAATATACTTTTGTTACAAATTGCAGCCTTTATTTTATTTTGATCTTTCAAAATCAAAAGTTTGTATTTTCACTTGCATCCATCACCCATTCCCTTTCCATTTCCATTTATGCTATTTGAAAGTCTTTCTTTCATCTAAAAGAAACGGTTGTTTATCTTTTTCATAACATTTTTTCATCACCTAGCGACCCTTCGTAAACCACTTACAAAGGGACCTGCAGTGTAATGCAGAAGCTTAGTAGTATGTTTATTACCACAGGCTGCATGTTTAAATGTGATCAGAGCCCAGTATGGAAACTCAACATTTTCTATTCTTAGCTCTTTCTCCCCATGTCTCTCTGCCTATCACCTTTCTTGGTGTCAGTGAGAGCTGATGAAACTGTTCCCACCTTTGTAAAGCTTTCTTATATTGCCAGGGGGAGTCCTGTAGAGACACTAAGCAATTAGCATCTAACGTTTTGATATTCTTCTCGTTTCTCTGCTTAATTTAGTACAAAGCAAGGCTGTCAGGAATGAGGACATCAACCTTGGGTTTGGGATGATCAAATTCCTGCTCCCCCATAAACTTTGGTGCAGTCTCAAGTTATCGGCCTTTATTGGGCTCGTTTTTCCACTTGTAAGGTGAGAGGTGGCAGCCCTGCTCTGCCTGCTGCTTGGAATAAATACATGGGAGTTGCCTAGACCATAGAAATGAGACACATTTCTGCTTTTCTCCTGGTCGTGACTTTGGATAGCCTGTGCTGTGTCCTGCTGCCTTCTGGGGGGGCTGAAGGGTTGCGATGCTCGGTCCTCGCTGGAGTCAGGTTGGGGGGGGCTCGCAGCCTCTGCTCCCTCATTCAGCAAGATTCAGACTCATGGGCCTTCTTGCATGGAGAAGGAGATTTTGCTTCCCACATAATGACATGGGGATAGTTAGTTGGTTGTGGTGTTTATGACAAGTGACCAAAATGCACCCACAAAGCTCAGGAACCAGATGGAACATACATTAATTCCTGTTTTGCTTAATCTTGCACTTTTTAAAGCAACCTCACAATGGGGCAGGCATGGGAGGAGACAGAACGTGTGGGTTTTCTGAGGATCCTACACTGAGACAGTGATCTGAACCCAGAGCAAAGCTTAGGGCAAGTAAGACCTGCGCAGTGCTCTGGGTTCGACATCCTGACCAGCTCCTTTCTGCTTTACCCATGGCCTCAGCCCCTCATCCTCCCCCCCCATCCCCAGGATCCCAAACTTTCTGCCAATGCCTCGATTCCTCAATTCCAAAGTGAGGCTGGAGGGTGTGATCTGGCCCTCTCTGAAGGGTGCACGTTGAAAGGGGGGAACTGTGCCCAGGGCTGCCAAGCCACTCTCCAAGCTCTCCCCAAGCCGTCACAGCCAGGGACCGCTGGTGTTGTCAGCGCTGCCGGGACTTAACGCGTTGTGAGATATGGCAGCTTGTTTGCACGGGTGTTAACCAGCCTCTCCTGTCCCCTTCTTGTCACTGCCCAGTCCCTGCCACAGCCAATCTGTGTCCTAATCTCCATCGATTAACAAGAAACACTTTCGCCCCCTCGCCGCGCCCCCCACCGATACAGGCACCCACCCTGAAGCCTTGATAAAGAGGAAAGAACCCCCCCAGCCTCGACCCTCTCCCCCTTTACTTTCCACTAACTCAGCGCAACCAATTAGGCATCTGACACCCGTACTGGCTGACAAATTGTTTCTGTCATCTGCTTTCTGTCTTTCATTAAACGAGAGGCGGAGGGGGGAATCGAGAAGGGAGGGGGGGGCTGGGAGATGTGATCTCCCATGCTTAGCGAGGCCAGATACATTAATTACAAAACGGCCATTTGCAGCATGAAAATGCATTAATTAAATTTATGCAATCATTATCTTTAAATAGTCATATCTTTAAAATAATCAGCCCTTCCTGAGTCTTCCCTCTCCTCCGCTAAGTATCTCTAATCCCTTTTCCACCATTTATCTCTGGATCAGCAGTGGCTTGTGTGATTTAAACTTCTGCATGCAGGAGATGCCTTAAAAACTCCGCTCAAGTAATGCAAGGGTGTGATACCTTTACTCTTCCTCTTGGCTCCACAGGGAGGAGGACGGGCGAGGGGCACAACTTGACTCAGCACCTTGGAAGATTTGCCATTTTCAAGTCTTTCAGTCAAGATATTTTCCTAAAAGAGAGTTTGTAGCTCGGTCAGGAGTTGTGGGGTTAATGTACAAAGTTCCTTGCATTTGTACTGGAGAGCAAGGAATGTTTTGGTTTATGTACCCATTTAGTAAATGTGTTACTGTTTTCTTTTGGAAGGGGTTTAGTTTTAATGAGGTACTGACCCTTCCCTTTGGTGCAGGTATAGTTTTGCCAGCAGACAGCTACTTTTCATCAACATATATTTTTCTTCTTAAAAGTCACTTAGTTCAAGGCAGTAAACAATGTTAATAGGAAAAGCAAGGTTTTAAAGGTAGGCATTTTACTACTCTGATGTTTGAGAGTGCTTCTCAATGGCTTTGTATTATAATTGTAAAAAATACTTTATTTTGGAGTGCTGCCAGACATAGCCACAATTGAACTGAATTGTGCTAGATAAATAAGAAAGAGACACAATTAATGATGCATTACCCCAGGAGTTTCTTTTATTTTTATACTTATTGTTCCAAGGCTTCACCTGTTTGTGATGGCTAATCAAATAACCATTGCAAACTGATCAAGTTTTGTGCTGCTCCTCAGCAGACCCCAGGTGCAGAAATGCTGAAACACCCGGGGAAGAGGTAATCTCATCCCCTGCTTAAGTAAGCACCTATAACACCACAGAAAAACTCCAGTCCAAATAGCTTTTAGAGAGCTGGAGGACTCAAAGAGGGATACTTATCTAAACTCAAATCCTTTAGGGCTTTCTTATCACTTCTGGTTAAAGATTTTGTTCTGCTCTTTGTGCGTCTGCATCGTTTTTAATAAATCTTACATGTTGGTTTTTTTTTCCCTATCAGTAATGCCTAGTGGGCCAATGTCCAATTAGATGGGAGCTGATGTAGTGCTGTTTGGCTCCAAACCTCATGTTGTGTTCAGCCAGTCACTTGCTCAGGATTAAGACCAGGTAGAATTTGGGGGAGGATTTGGTGGTCACCAAATCCTTCCAGATTTCTCATGTCTGAGGGGCAGAAATGAGCTCTGGCATTTCTGAAACAGAAGCAGACAGTAGCTTATCCTGCACAGCAAAGTCCCCTTGGCAGCCCAAGCATCCCCAGCCTCTTCAAGAAGTGCATTATGAAAATATAAGCTACTTGGATCCAGCACAGCATGAATTTAGTATAAAGGTGATTAACTTAGTGTAAAGGTGATTATAAATAACGGATACAAAGGGCTCAATTTTTCCTGGGCCATCTCTGAAAATGGGCATTTATGGAGAGGAAGGAAAAGATTTACCATGAAAAAAAAAAAAAAAAAAAAAAAAAAAGGAAAAGGTTGTTGTGCTAGAACATCATAACTGTAAGGGTAATCCTTTATTTAAGTTACTGTTCTCAGCAAAGATACCAACTTTCTTCTGTCTTCTCACCTTTTTATTTGCACTAATGCCTCCACACCATTGGCTCCAGACCATGGTGGACACAGCTCCATTGTCCCACCGTTCAGATCCTAAAAGGTTTGGGGCTCATGTTTGGCAAAAGCAAGTAGTTCCCTGTCTTTAAAAATCCCACACTGCTCCCTAGCAGCAGAGAGAAGTCCAAGGGAAAAGCACATAACACTGCTTAGGGCTGAAGGAGGCATTTCCCTGGATTCAGGAGCTGTCATTTTCCTGCAGGTGAGGGAAGGCGAGGTCCTGACTTTACAAATTCATCCCTGCACTCTTGGACAGTACCAGGGGATTGTTCATTTATTGGGGTGAGGTGAAAAGAGAAACCCTCACCTTAAAAAAGGCACCGACCCTCCTCCGGAAGGCTGGGAGCTGGGAGAGGAAGTGAACAAGCAGCAGAGGAGCTGGGATTAGGAAGCACTTCTGATTTTCCTTCTTCCATTCTTCTGCCAGCTCAAGTTATTAAGTGTTTGGTGCGCGCCTAGCTAGCACTGCACTTGCTGAACTTATCAGGGTTATTTAATCTCCCCATGACCTCTCCGTATTTACGGTGGGAACCCTGGAGGCATTGGCTTTGCTTAACTGGTGTATCTTACACTGCAGCTAAGCTGGACCTTAACTGATTACAGCCCTCGATTGATCAGAGAAAGAGGGAGGGGAAGAGAAAGAGGAGTCCTCCAGCAGATACGCAGGACTATCAGTGCACCAAGCAGTTTCGCCTGGGGCTGGGATATGCCACTCGGGGATTTCTTTGTAGTGCAGCTCCTTTCACATTTATAGAGGCTCCCCTCCACTCTCCAAAAAGAAAGAGACAGAGAGAGAAAAGCAGACGAGGGGGGGGCATGGAGCAGGCTCAAAGGATCTCAGGAAATCTTGTTTCGAAGCAGTAAGTCAGCACCCGCACTCCATTACCAGTGTCCGCAGGGGGTTGTGATAGTGAGCGAGCACAGATCAGCTTAGCTGGGAAATGGGAAAATAAATAAATAAAGCGAGGGAGAGAAATGGAAAGGGAGGAGGGGAAAAGGAGACCTTTCTGTGAATTTTGGCTTGTCTTTGTTAGTCTCTGCTGGTGTGGGGCTGCTGACAGGAGAGCCAGCTCAGTGGGGAATGACAGAAGTTCATAAAACAGTTTTAATTTGCTGGGACTTAGCTATACTGCATGATCTCCCCATCCTGCCATTGTTCATGTCAGGCAGATGCACAGCAATAGGTTTAGGGCTGATATGGTAGGAAACCTTTGTATGTGTTTGCTTATTTCTTGGTATTTTAAATCTCTCACCCAGACCTGAAAAATTTTCATTCCCCACCTGTCATCAGCATGTCTGAGATTACCCAGAACTGGATTGATAGGTGCAAAATAAGACACAAGGATCCCCAACCCAACCCATTTCCAAAGCCAAACCTAAGCTGGGTCCTTCCCAAGGCTTGAAAATGTTCAGGAATTCCATTTTTCCATGGTTGTGCCTTTCTGCTTTCTCATTTGAGATGATTTTGTGAGTTCCAAAATGCCACAAGCAAGATTCATCTTCCTGCAATTAATACCCTCTGTAAAGGTGCCCAGAGATGCTCCATATCTCAACAAAGCAATTTTCCCATGGAGGCTTTCCTTTCCAGTGTATTCACTTGGTCTTCACTGGGAAACATGGAAACATTTTCTGGAGTAAAACAGAATTAGGGTAGAGTTTGCTTGTGTTTTGTTTTGTTTTGTTTTGTTTTTTTTTAGTGTGGTTAACTACCTGGAAATAAGGAAGATGGGGTGGCTTAGATCACCACCCAGCACATTTGGGAAGCACCGACTTTCTTTTGGTTTTCTCTATAAAGTGTCTTAGCAATTACAAAAATTTAATCAGGAAAAAACACTTCAAGCTTAGGTAACATAAAGCAAATAAAGATGTTGATGTAAAGCACAAACAGCCCATTTTCAGACAAGAAATATTCAGCAGTGCCTGAAAATCAAACCCCGACAGTTTCAACATGGCACAGCACTAGTTAGCCTGCAGGCTTGAGTCTCTCCTGTTTCTGAAAGGGGTGAGTCCTGTCTTTTGATTTTTCTCATTAATGAATTTGAAAGCCATAGAACTGGAACCTCCCTTTAACTCCAACAGCTTATGCTAGCTCAGCATGCCTTTTTGTTTCCTCTCTGGTTATCCAGAGTTTTAGAAACTTTAGCATCTGTTTTTACAGAAGTGATAGTAGAATTTGGTGCCCTATCACAAGGGATAGCAGCTCCTGTTTCTAGATCAAGTGGTTCCTATTCACAGTGATGCCTGCCCTCTTCCCTCCAAATTACACTTCTGCTGCAAAGTTCCTTATAGCCCTTACTGGATGTATAACCCCATGGTACTTCTGGTTTCCTTATGGTATTTCCACTGCAAGAAGAGCCCATTTCTCTTTCTAGCCCATCCCGGGTTAAGCAATTTCTCTTACCATTACAGCTAAGACCTTCCCATTCTTTTGTATAGCTTAGAAACTTTTCTTTAGACCTTCTCCATAATTTGTACATCTCTACAGAAGCAGGGTGCCCAAAACAAGATGCAGTGCTCCAGGTGGAACCTCACCATAGCCTTGAACAATCAGGTAATAACTTCCCATCGCCTTTTTTTTCTAATCCTCCCCTTGTGCAGCCTGCGTTGGCCTGCTTTGCTGCAGCTCACCATTGCATCCCCAGCTCCATCTCATCACCAGCATCTCCCCAAGCCCTCTCCATCTTGAGTGTGTAGCAGATTGTCATCCATCAAGTGACCAGGGTCGTCTTAGGACACAAATGCTCATCTCCGTTTCACCTGCTGTGTCCTAGACTACTCCCCTATTGTGCTGAAACATCCTTCAGATGTTTTAAGTCACTGAAAGGCATTGACAATATTTCTGGTTTTACTGTTCACTGGCAAACCGTGTCACAGTTCAAGCACAGACCTGTAGTAACTGTTTCTGATCACTTTGAAGGGGTCCAGTATGGTCTGTCCCATACTTACCAGAAAGGATTCAGAAACATTGCATTCTGTTCCTGGCTCTGGTTCTGATCCACTTTGTGTGGCCTTGGGAAAGTCATTTCACTTGTCTCCACACATTTTCCACTGGAGTGGAAAAGGTTACGTAAATGAAACATCACTGCTATACAACAGCAGCCCTGGAGTCCTTCCACAGCAATCCTTTGCCATTTGTGATGAACATTTTGGGGGGTATGGCCATTTTATCTGCATCTATTCAATGTAAATACACCAACTGCAATAACATTGATTAGAATAGGAAGCAAATATTTCTACTTCTTCTCGCCTTATAAGAAACTCCAGTCAGAGAAGACCATAAGCATTCCTTCAATCAATAGCATATCTGCCTCTCAAACACAAAACAAAACAAAACAAAACAAAGCCATGGAATTCGGATTGATGAGGAATTATCTAAAGCTTGTAAGATTCTGTTAGCTCCTATTTATAACACCATTCTCCTCAGCACTCTCAGCACTAGAAATCCTCATCTGATGCTCAGGTAACATGCTGATGGGTTGATTGTAAGTGCTGGGCTAGATGAAGCCATTTACATCAAATGCTTTTTATAATACAACCAAATCCTACAGCAAAATAAATGCCCCATTTAAATTAATGGCTGAACTCCCACATACCTCACTGGAGCTTAGATTTCACTCCTGATGTTTCAAATTCTATTTAAAAGGCACTATTAAATTTTATGTTGAGTTGAAATAAAACCAAATCTTCTAGGATGTGATATTTGTTTCCATTCCTTCTGCTGTTCAGACCAGTGGGCATTGGATGGAGTCTGTTCAGAGGCTGCTCATGCTAAACTAGTGAGGTAAAGCTGGGGCAGTGGAGCACCAGCTTTCTTTAACCCACACCAAAGTGGAAGTACAGAGTCAGTCATTGCTCATTTATGCCAGTGTGAATCAGGATTGTGCTTGAAGTCAGTGAAGGTAAGGAAGTTTAATGTCAAGTTCACTCCTCAAGCCCCAAAATTTATTTGGAAATGCTATTAGACTGAACAAATCAGATATTTTCTAAGCACAAAAAGTGTGAAGCACTGTCCTGCTTCTTGGCCTGACTGCAAAATCAAATTTAATGGGTACACTTACTGGATTGGCATATTGGGATACAACTCAGCTGGGTCTAGTGATTTAGAAAATATTCAAAATTAATTGCTTGGCTTTGTGAGTGCACTGTTAGTGATTGCTACATAAGTCATTTTAGTCCTACCTAGGGGCATATTTGCATATATTTATCCTCCTTTCAAGTGAAGATCTTTGGGGAAACTATTTATCTCCTCCCAACTCTTTCTTCGTCTTTCAGTAGTCTTACAGTCACCTCTTCATTTTGTTTCTATTTAATATATGTATAGAATAATCAGCTCTTCCTATTCCCACCAAGTGAAAATGAATCCACAGAGATCAAAAAGCATTAATATGAGGAAAGGTGCCTTCTGCAAGAGAGAAGGAAAAGATTAGCTGAAAAGACTGCAAAGGAAAGATGCAAAAGATTAATCTGGGTCCCCACCAAGTAGCTAAGAACAGATGTTGAGGACAGCACATGACCTCCCCAAAGCAGAAGCTGAATCGACCATGAATGACAGAGACCAACCTCTCACAGAGGAGCTCACAGTGCACTGGCAGCTTGCTCCACGCAGTATAAAACCAAAAGACCTAACACCTTTCCCAACATGACTGTCAGGCACATAGTCGTACTGGGAAAGCACGAGTGTGAATATCAGTCAGATATTCATCCCCTGCTAACTGGTGTAAAAGTTGTCCCCACAGAATCTGCAACAAAGAGAGATTTCAGCCTACAAACAGATTCTTCACAGCAGAATTTCCTAAATGTTTCTGATTAGGATTAAATATTCAAACCAATTGTGTTTCCAGCCTTTCCCAAAGACAGGATTTCTACCTCTTCCTAGGGAAACAGTACCACAGCCTCAGAAATACTGCCAACTGCCAGGAGACCCTTCCTCTGCTTTGTCCTTTTCAGTTGCCGCCTGGTATCCAGTTTGCATTCCTTTGGGACTACCCGGCAGCTTCTTTGGAGTTAACACCCTTCAGCTAGTTGCAGATGATTACGTCTTCCCTTTATTCAGAACTTAGCCAGGCTCAGCAGTTTCTAAATGCAGCATTTTTCTAAGGCAGCCTCTGATTTTGGATGCTTTACGCTGTGTCAAATCAGGTGCACAAAACCAGAGACACGCAGCATTGGTAGTCACTCCAGAAAATGCTGTCCACGGGCTCCTGCCTCCCGATCACTCTGGGTTTTGGATCTGATCTCCGTACAACGTCTCTGCGTCCTCCTGGTCATGAGATAGTGCAGCACCACTTGAGGGTAGATGGCAAGTCTGCAGTGTCTCAGGGCCTGATGCCTGTTGGCTGGGCATCTCTGCAAGCCCAGAGCAAACCAGTGATGCAGGGCAGGAGATGTGGGGACTCTGAGGATGTGAAGCCTGTCCAACATGGCCCAGACCATCCCTGTGCATCCCATGGAGATCTTGGCCAGAGAGGCCGTCCAGCAGCCAGGTCTGCAGGGGCAAGGTTTTGTTGTCAGACCAACCTGTTATCCCCCCTTTCCCCTCCCTGACATGCACACACCCTTCTCTATCTGAGCAGTATCTCTCCCTATCACTTGTCTGTCCCTCGAGCCCCTCCTGCCCCCCCAACCTCCAAACCTAAAATCTGAAGGCCTGATTGCACAGATTGAAGGCCCTAATTGCACTTGCCTTTCCAAAGCCACATTCGTTTATCATAAAGGGTGCACATTTCCCCTGCTACAGTTTCCATGGCCAGAGGCCCTGAGGGCCAGCTCAGAAATGGAGGGAATTAATTACATTTTTTTAACTCTTTTAAAGTATGGGAGAGAGTGATGAAACGTCCCAGGGGGGGGATGGGGGGGGACAGGGGGGAGCTGCAGAGATGAGGGTGGGGAGGGCAGCAGCAGCAGGAGGCAAGGGAGGGGGGGCTGGCTCTTTCATCCATGAGGGTCTTTGTTCATTAACCTTGGTCTCCCCAACACATCGAGACCTGTACCCTCTCTCCCCCATGACAAATGACCTCCGGAAAGGGTAGGAACAAGGCCGAAGGCCCCTAGCACCGTGGCTGTTATTGACTTAGCCTAAAGTGCAAGCCCACGCCAAGCCTGTGACTGATTTGGGACAGCAGCAGAGGGAAAGGAGATGGGGAAAGGGAGAGAGACAACCGATGAGAGGGAGGGGAAAGGGAAGGCTGTCAGTCACTGTGATGGACAGGTAGCAGATTTCCCTCCAGATAAAACCTTACAGATGTGAAGTGGGTATTGATTTTTAGTTAGTGATGATAATGCACCAAGAAGTAATAAATTATAAGAAAGCAAGGTCAAAAAGAAAAGGTAAAAGGACTTTGCATTCTTGAGGAGGGTATTTCTCCAGATGCCTCAGACTTCCCTAAGTTCAAAAGTTGCCTGGAAAATGAGTTTATCCAGCTGAAACAAGAAGTCAGATAATGCTGGCCTGCCGAGGCTGAAGGGCTCATGTAGGGTTATCCATGCTGGGCGGCTGCAGAGCAAAGGGGGAGTAGAAATCTGTGGTTTGCTCTTGTTATTTCTGACACCTTCGTGTCCTGGGGTGGGGAAGATCAGATGCTGTCCTTGTGCAAACAGAGTCAGGGGGAGGGGGGTGGCTGGCAGTCCCAAATTGCTCAGTGTGCCTGGAAAAGGCAGATGTTTCCCACGGTCAGCCTTGTTGAGGAGGGAACTGGCTCTTTGGGGCTCCTGGCTCCGCTGAGCCTGTATCACAGCTGGTCTGCAGTACACAGCCACCCTACCCCTGTGGGAGCATCCAGCAGGGATGTGCATCTCACACTCACCCTCCAGCACCCCCTCTCTCTGACCTCTGCTCGCTTACATGTCCGTTCACCACCCTGGTATCATCATGATGAAATATCAGCATCCTTGTGTCTCACAGTGCATTTCCAGAGGGTAATAAAGACCATCTTTTTATGAAAGGGGTCTTAGATCAGGGTGAATTGTCCCTTAGAAGTGTCAGTCTCTCTGTAGAGGGATTCTGGAGGATTAGAAGAGACTAGAAACTTAACTTCACGTGGCTAAGGGCAGTTGAGTTGAGTCCTAGCTTAAGTGACTCGCACAAGCCCTTGCGAGTCAGTAGCAGAGCCAGGATTAGAAACCAGTCCTGATTCTGACTGACTAAAGCCAATTACTGTCTTTAGTAGGATTTGTGCAAGTGTCTTCTCCAGTCTCAGCTCCTCTCACTTTAAAGAGTGTGAATCTGGGTTTCATTTACCAACATTACTTTACAACCCCTTTTCTTTTTAAAAAGGCCTTAGTGGAAGTGTTAATATGACTTCTGCTTGCTTTAAGACCTTTATATTTTTCCTGAGTAATATAAAGCAGCTGACTCTTTTTGGGGAGATGGCCAAGACAGAGAGCACTAGAAAGCCCTCCAGTCTCTGAGGTTCCAGTAGCCCATTGTTTTCTAGTGCATGATTTCTTCCTGCACCTGCAGAGGTTTGCAGTGCATGCACCAAATCTGCAGTCCAGCAGCCCTGCCAGACTTGGACAGCTCACGGAGGGAGCATCAAAATGTTCCTACTTAGTGCTGCCCAAGCTGGAGCTTGCCCAAAATAACTCACAATTCCTGCGTCTGTGTATTAGTACATGCAAGAAGGATGTTTATTGTTTTAAACATCTGATTCTGCTTGCAAATGAAGTCCACTGATGTTTTGTGGCTGCCACATTCATGAGTGTCCTGGATATCCATGGGGGCAAGGCGGTGCAGGGCGTGACACCAACAGCCCAGGCGAGGCTGATGCTAGGAGGTATGTCTGCAGTCAGCAGCACTGAGGGGCAGAGAGGGAGGATTCGTAGCTGAGACAGATCAAAGTTCATGACCCAGCTTTAGTGGAAGGTTACAAACAACTTAGCAGCTGGAAAACTACATTCAGGCTACACTCCCATGATTTCCCTGCTGCATAAGCCTTGAGGCAGAGAGGTTTATGTTACATCCATCCTGACAGCCCTATTCTCATATTAATCCACTCAGTATTGCATATTTAAATGCAATTTCCTTTCTTCATCTCCCTGTATGTCAGTCTTTGTGCTGTCATGGGGCAAGGAGTTCCACGGGCACATTTTGTGAACAGTTGTGACTGAACAAGTTCATCTAGATACCACGAGGCCTCATTGGTGTGATTAAGAAGCTGTGCCTGGAGGGTCTGGAGGGCTAGAGGTAATTTAGGCTCTGTTGGAGCAGAGTCTGCCCTGGTTCTTGAAACAGCTAAGATGGTTTTAACTTTTGGGGACCAGTAGGAAACCCTAAGCTCAGTGCAGGCTGAAAAACCTGAAGGAGGAAAGGTTAAGTGAACTTTTTCTGAGCTCCATGCTGCCAACACTGTGCTTTTTGTTCAAAGCTTATTCCTGCATCTCTGCACCTAACTGCAGGCAAACCCAGTGGTCAGAGTAAGCCTGATTTTCCAGGCTTTTTAACTCCCCCCTCCGCAGTACCTCCCTACCACCTCCTGCTCCGCAGGGGTCCAGCCACCCCTGCTTCCAAATCCCCCTCCCAGACAAATGCCTGGGAAGGGTCTCAGGCCAGCTGAGCCGGGAGGTGGCATCACATCAAGGCAAAGCATCATGGCAAGACTCCGGAGCCCTTCCGGGGGGGAGGAGAAGCTTTAGAAAGCAAAGGCCAGCGCCAAGCCTAAGCCTCTGCTCCAGCAGGAAGGTGAGGGAGGAGGGGATGGGGAAGGTGTCGGGGTGAGGAGGAAGGGGAGACGCCGCTCTATACAACCCCTCTTGTGTCCTTCCAGAGAATGTATCCTCCGCACAATAGCTCACCAGGCCGCTGGTGGGGGATAAAGGGCTCATTTTACCACTTGCCAGGCTCCAAATATTTCCAATTTGCCACTTTAATTGATGTCAATAAGGTTATGCTAAATTCGGAGATTTTCAGCCGCTCGGCATCTGAGCGCTGGCCTGGCCCCCCGAGGTGACAGGCTGTCCCCTCTCCCCCCACCTCTCCCCAGCACAAATGTAGCCAGGCACGCCTGCGGCGGCCGGCAGAGATCAACGAGAGGCATCAGGAGTTCCCTTCCTTCCCTCGCCGCAGTCCCGCTCCTGCAAACTCTTTACACTCTTAACTTGGCAGCCCGAGGGTCATTTTGCTGATTGCAGAAGGCAATTGCATTAAAGCGCTGGCGGGATCAGGGCACTGGTGTGAAGGCCTGTAGGCAGCAGCTTACCTCAAACTCACCCACAGGAACAAATCTGGCATTTTTGTGGGGGAAAAAAAAAGTTAAAAAAAAAAAAAAAAAAAAAAAAAGTTCATCTGTTTCAGGTCTCTAAGCAGGAAGATAGCTTGTGTGCAAATTTAATTACATTTTAAAACCAAGCACTATACTGAAATGAGCTGAACTGGGACTAGTTATCCTTTAATGCAGATTTTTGAGGGTAAAGAGAGCTTTGACATTTCAGTCCCTACTGCAGAATCTGCATCCAAACCAGGAAGGGTTTGTGTCTAGTTCAGTTAGGGACCTTCACAAACCGTTCAGACTTCCAAAGACAGTGGCTGTCTTCAGAGTCCCTTTTTCTAAATGCAGATCATGGCTTGATATCTCATGGGTCCCCTCTTCTGTGAGGGCTGTGCATAGGAAGGGAGGATGTGCTAGCTCACGGCAGCATGTTGAGCAGGTTTCTCCTTGCTTTATTCCTTTCTCTAGCGTTCATTCTGAACAGCACAGTCAATGTTGTTCAGAGGGCAGCAAAAAACAGACCAAAGACTGAGTGTGCCACAAAGCAACCTCTCCATTACCTGTTAGGAATGTCTTTCATATAAAGCGTTAAGCACAGGGGAGCCAAATGTGGGGTCTGTCTTAGGTGAAAGCAGGCCTTCATTTTCCATCTGAGTTAAACCTATATTGATACAGCATATTATACTGATCAAGCACCAGTATACATAGATAGCCTCTCCCTGGAATGCATGAAGGTATGCACGTCCTTTCTCCTCTGGATGATGGTGTGTTGTCTCCTGTGTTTCTCCAGGTGATGAGCATCCTGAGCAACCCCAGTGGGGTTCCTCCACAGCCCCAGGCTGACTTCTCCATCTCTCCCCTTCACGGTGGCTTGGACACTACCAACTCCATCTCTGCCAGCTGCAGCCAGCGGAGTGACTCCATCAAGTCCGTGGACAGCCTCCCAACTTCGCAGTCTTACTGTCCTCCCACCTACAGCACTACCAGTTACAGTGTGGACCCAGTGGCTGGCTACCAATATGGACAGTATGGACAAAGTAAGTGTGCTGAATGTATTCCTCATTCCTCTGTGCAGGGTATATGACAGGAGAGGGAGGGGACCTGTGAAGGTACGGCTATTGTTTTGGAAGGGATTGCATGGAAATTTGTCCATCTAGAGAGAAAAAGGGAATCTAGTCACCAGATAGTTGGAGCTTGCTTCGCATAGAGAGATTGCTCCCAGAACCCTTACAGTCCAATTCAAAATTCCTAATTAAAATATTTTAGGTAAAAACATTTCTATTAGTAAAGAAGAACAGGAATTCCCAGATCTATTCCCTCCCCCATCTCCAGTTCTTGCTTCTCCGAAAGCCCTACAATGTTCATCCTGTTCAGCCAAAGGAAAGCTGGGATTTTAATGCCATCCCTTAGTGATGTAGAGCAATGTATGTTGCTTCCTCCCCTGCCCTCCATAATGTAAGGGCTGGGTCCACACTCAGCTTTTGCTACAAAAACCATTAAGCCAGTGCCTGTCAACTGGGCTGTGGTTCTACTAAGACTGAAGTGAGGCTGGAACTGTAATCCCGAACCCAAAGCTCAGACCTGGAAGGCAGTGAGGCCCTTGGAGGGTCTGTTTCTCCTCCAGAAAGCCTGGCAAAGGGCTCACCTGCCAGTGTTAAACTAATAATAAGTATGGTGTTGTGAGAGAGTGATCCGCGGAGGGTTAAAGGTGCATCCTCTTCCTCCTGGAGCACTCCTGCTTGCCCATAGCTTGTCCTCAGTGACCTTTCTTTCCATTTGGCTGTGGCTTTTTATTCCCCTCTCCGTCACAGCCCTTTAATGTCTTTAACTTCTACAGCTAAATGAGAACCGGCTGTGGCGGCAGACGGGATCAATAGTAGCTTCCCCCCACCCCTCCTTTTTTTGTTTTTCGGGAGTTTGATCTGTGACCCCTTGACCTTCCCCTCGCTTCTGAATGTGAGGCTGGACACACGTGCTATTGATAAAAATCTTAAACAAATTCCAATACCATGTATTTCCAATAAAGATTCCCTTAGGCAAGACGTTAGTCACACCCATGTGTGTAAAAAATAAAATAAGGAGGACGATCTACATTTTCTGAGAAAGAACAACCAGCAAAGGAGAGGGAAAGAGAAAGAAGGGTTTGTCTTGGTTGCTGCAGGAATTTTACTTGGGCCTCTCCTTGTGCTCATGAAGAGCTACTCACCCAGTGCTATTTAAGTTGTTCTATTTGCCTTCCTTTCCTGCTTTCTGTCACACAGCTCCCTCTTTTCGATTTAGAAGTCCAGTATAGAGCCCACTGGGCTCGGTTTGGAGCAGGAGTATTTTTCTGTTAGTAATCACAGGAGCTAAAAATCCCAGGCTACTAACAGCAAACCTTGTGTGGTCAACAGAATTAGTCCAGATGTGTCCCATGCCCACAGACCTCTAGGTAGCTAGTCATGAAGGATTCATGCTCGAGCGAGGAAGGTAGGTGAGAAACCACCACGCACTGTCTAGAATGCTGCTGCTCTGCAGTGCAGGGAACTGGAGTCACACCCAGCATGACAGCAAGTTTTACACATAAAGCTGCTAAGAATTTGCACGGCAGCTGCAGCACAAGCCAACTGTAGTTGTTCTAACATGGGATCTATGTTAAGCAGCAAATTCTCCATGTGTGCATGTATATGTATAGGTATTTATACGTACAGGTAAATTCAGGCAATATATGTCTGCTTCACTACAAACATTTCCTATAATGAGCTCCATTTATAATAACCTCTATTTGAGGAAACAGTTTTCATTGCTAATTAGTCCTGCTAGAGCAGGCACTTACATGAAGTTGACCTTCATATAAGAAATTTTTTTCTTGTCTTTCTCGGTGCATCTTGAATTTAGCAGATATTTCTAACTCCTTCCAGGTTTAATTCTTCACTGCTTCTCTTTGAATGCTGATCAGTGTGAGATGACCTCCATAAAGGCATTATTTATTGATGATAAGTTCAAACTATGTATTTCTTCATTCTGTGATGTGGCAAAAAAAAAAAAAAAAAAAAAATCATAAGCCTTTTTGGCTTCCCCTGTATTAAACCAACAAAACATAACTTTGACTTCTGGTGTGGGATGCCCTGGTGCCTTTTAACTCTTCCCACAGGAATTTAGGAACAAAAAGCAGTATTGAGAGTTGAAAGTGGGTGGTGGTTTTTTTTTGTTTTGTTTTTTGTTTTTTTTTTTCAGGAGGATAGGGTTGCCATCAAATTTCCGTTTTGCTGGGTACAGCCAAGAGCAGTATGAACAGCTCCAACCATTCACCTTGCTCTCCCTCCTTTCCCAATTATGCATTCAAATTCACCCAGAGCACAGGCACCAGCAAGAAAAGAGGCACAACCACACACACATGCCTGAGGAGTGAATTCCCTCTTTACATACAGCTTCTCAAAGTCATTATTTAATGTCATGACCTGAAATATCAGGGGACTAAACTGATAAGGTCTGGACAAGAGCCATAGCATAGGGTCTTTCCCAGACTCTAATCCTAGGTATCTCCCTGAAGCTGGAGACACCATAACACAACTTGATAGAGATCAGTGCTTGAGACAAGCTACTCCAGGATCCCAGTCCATGGGGAGCACCAGCCAGCATGCCATCCCCAAGTGCCCAACTCAGATCTGAAAGGACCCTTCTACCAGTAGAAGCTGTGCTTCCATATAATCTACCCTGAGATGAGCCTGCTTGCTTCCAGCATGCCAGCCTGTGCTATCCCAGCCGGTGAGGAGCAGAGATGCCAGATTAATGTGGTCCTTGTGGTTCCCAAAGGCCGGAGCTGTGTTAATGATGCCGGTGCTGGAACGCAGAAGCGTGAAAGGAATTCTAATAGATATGACAACTCTAATAAGAATTTGTGTCTAGAAGGGACCTCCTCTGGGGCAGGCATCTGACAAGACGTTGATGGCTGAAATTTGTTTACTCATTGGCACTGATTGTACATCTCCTGCCAGCTCCTTATTAATCTAATTTGAGACATTAAAGCTAGTGAAAGGGAGAGACTTTGACTGAAGCTCAGCTAATGAGCAATGTCACCATCCTGCCCTGCTCCTCATCCCCCTCAGACCACGGGGCAGTCAGGCGAGCTGGGATGTAGATTCACGCACTGCCTCAGGAGCTGTGGCTGCATTTCTCACCAAAACAAAGCAGTTTCCTGTAGGAAGGAAGGGTGAAGGCAGGCAACAGAGCTCATGGAGATGAGTCAGCATGCAGTGGGTGAGTCAGATTCAAGCCCCATCCAGACTGGGGAGGTCCCACTGAAATCTTTGCAGCCATTTACACTGGCATCATTGCATGCAGGGCTTGGATTTGCAGGTGGCACAGGGAGGTGAAGTTGGAGGTCTGATCCTGCTGGCTTTCTGATCAGGCCCATCTTCAGGCAGCTCCTCTGGAAACACCATTTTCCATAGTAGAAGTAGAATTTTAGCTCTTCTCGGTAGGTCCATGGAGAGATTTGAGGGACTGCAGCATCACACTGCATTCCACAGCAGTGCTTAACCCTGTCTTTTTTTTCTAGCAGGACTGTTTTCACTCCTTCCTAGGAGTATAACAGGACCCTTGTGCCTGGGACAACCACTGAATTAGGCCTCTCTTCTAAGAGTCAGTCTGCAAGGTCTATTGGTTACATATCCTTTGATGTCAAATGCTTCATTTCTACAAAAAGCTAATCCTCATGTTGTGCTGTTTTCTCACCCTCCTTCCCCTCCCTCCCCCACTTCAGCTGCTGTTGATTATTTGGCCAAGAACGTGAGCCTGTCTACACAGCGTAGGATGAAGCTGGGAGAACATTCAGCTGTTCTGGGTCTCCTACCAGTAGAGACAGGCCAAGCTTACTGAAGAGTCCGACTGTGCCAACAACCCACTCCAGCAACTTGGTACCACTGGAGAAAACACCACCAGCCTTCCAGAGATCTGCCTGTACCCGGACCCTACTCCTTCCCAATTCCCTTCCACCTCGCACCAAATTGAGCTGTGAAGGAGACAGAAACGATGGGGAGGGGTCTCCAAGTATCCAGCTCCTCCCAGAGCACTCAGAGGCAAGCCTGGCCTCAATGACCTGACTTCTGTGGCCAGAGACAACGGGTTGGGTACATTTATTAACCCTGAGTTCATGCCCTCCCTCTAACCTACCTGGCCATGGCATTTTGCCCACACTTAAGGACTTTCCATTGATCTAGGTAGCTGGCATAGTCAAAGCCAAATTGATCTTTTTTTTCTTTGTAAAAAAAAAAAAAAAAGAAATGTTTCATTTTGTTTCCTTTTCTTTCCATTGGTGTAAATTTGGTGAATGTTGTATACGAAGGAATAACCAAGCTGATCGTTAAGGATGATATAATAGGGACCACAGAAGGCCTATGGACCAAATATACGAACTTGTTTAAAAACAAACAAACAAACAAAAATCATAAATATAAATTAAAGAGACAGCAGATTTCCCCACCCCACTCTACCCTTCTGTTCTCACTGATGGCTTCCCAAAGCAGGGCCAAGGCAGGCCAGATTGCTGCTAAGCAGGGGCAGGATGTAAGTCTGTCCAGCCTGGGACCTTTGGAAAATGTAAATGTAAATTGCTGCATGAGGACTGGAGATTATGGGCACAGGCACAAGCAACATTTACATTTCCTCTTAGGGACCAAGTTAGACCTGATTATCACTGAAAAGACATGGGCTTCAGATAGCAGCTGCAGATGTGATAGCAAACTCTGGCCTTGCATGCACAGAGGAAGGACATTGGATACAGCTGAGTATGTTGGAGCTTTTGCCCATCCAGTCGAGAAGGATGAGGACTGTCACGGCCCTTCTTTCACTCAGTGGGAGAGAAGTTTGCCATGAGAGCAAGGACAGGAGAGGGAAGAGTCAAAGATGTTTGTTAGCTGCCTGCTTGCAGGGGTCAGTGTGCAAAACTGTGTTCTTCTACAAGGAAAGGGCCACCTGAAAGAAAATGGTGCTTCTTCTGAAGGTGCTGTCCTGCAGCTGCCTGTCCCAGGGGAATGGATATGGATGTGGAGTCAGAGGGGAGATGGCCTGAAGAGTCTTTAACAGCATCTAGGAACAAAACGCGCTCTCTGCCCACAACATTGCACCTGTTTGTACTGCAGAAGAAAGTACTGTTTACCTTACTGATGGCATTTTGTATCCTCCAGCTACCAGGAGAAATGCTTGCCCCTGTCCATCCTCCCTGCTCTTCCCTCATCCCTCTCATTTTGCGTCCTCTTCTGTACAATGTGATCTCTCAGCTCCTTCCCTCTGCTTTTCACTTTGGTGCTGGAGACTCTCCCTCTCTAAGCTAGATCTTGTTTTCTGGATTTATCACCCCATTTTTCTGTAGAAGCCAGTGCTCTTGCTTTTGTATCAGCTCACAATTCTGCTCATCACACTGCTCAGATAAAAGAAACCCACAATAAGAAGTTATTGCTAAGTCATGAACCACATGGGGTTTTAGTTTCCCTTCTGCATGTGGTAACGATCTTTGACAATTCTTAAGCAGATCTCAAATATATATATAGGCTTTTTTTCCCTCATCTCCTTGTATCCAGAGGGCTTGCTTCAAGAACAGCCTGAAATTTGACCTGGAGACAATGAGGAAAGCTGCCCCTGAGACAACCACCCCTGAGACAACCATCTTGATCCACAGAATCTGTGCCAGCCAGTGGCCGATTTGTAAAGTCCCATGGCAACAGGCAGTACACAGAGTCATCTACAGTCTGCTTACTATTTTATATGTCTACTTAGGAAACATCCTAAAGGATAACAAATACCTGCTTCTGCCCACTGGAGATAAAGGGACCACATGGTCAGATGAGTTCTGGTCTAGCATATGTTCCTAGAGCCCGGTTGTTAAAGGAGACACTTCTGCCATGCCCTGTTCTGTTACTGCTGTTTCTTCCATTCTTTCCAAATAATCTGATCTTGTTTTTGCAGCTGAAACAACATTTTTTCTGGGGAACTGTCCCCTGCCTTGCCCCAACATCATTTATCATGAACGACCAAGGCGCTTTCTTTTGAGCCATGTGGGCAAGTACCTGTTGGGACCAAAGCAGAGTTTTGTTTCTTATGTTGCTCAGCATCCTATCAGATCCACATGTGGCTTTGATCAGCTCTGCTGTATGAGTGTGACAGAGCCTGCTCTACATTCCTGGAAGTGTGTTAATACACCAGCTTGGCCGTTCTGCCTCACACTCACCTGCATGTGGCTGTGCAGGAGCTGAGAGGGTGACAACTGCAGGCTGCATTACTGTCATTTATACTGCAGAGACCCTGGTTCAGCCTCTGCTTGTCTGGCTGTATCACACATAAATCTTCCCTAGTCGCAAGAGACTTCCCCTGGGTCACAAAGCTTTGGAGCACTTGTAGCTTGCATTCTTCGCTTCCTTTCTCAGGCTAGTATATTGCAGCTACAGCTGGATGAACAGGTAAGACACTGATTTCCTTGAGGTGACTGAAGAGCCAAAACGAAAGGACCAGTCACATTACCTTGAGCATCTCCCTGCTTTGTGCCAGTTTGCAATCTTGGAAAGCAACAAAAGATGCTGTTCCATGTTCTTAATGCTTTAGAGATGATCTGAGAGAGAAATCCCTTTTGAAATCCAATCCTGGCTTAAATGTCATTCCCAAGAACAATCACCTTCTGTGACTGTCACAGCTGAACTGGGGGATTGAGAGCAAGGGTGTCTGTGGTGGACACCAGCCTAGGGATTAATGCCTGAAACACCTGTTTGAATTTGCTCCTGCGTGTCAGCATCATTCTGAGCTGACTGCTAAAACAACAGAGCACATGATTTTCTTGTTTACCACAAATAATATTAAAGAGGCCAAATGCTGATCATCTCTGGTCTCAGAGCACCTTCAAGTCTCCAGCCCCATGCATCTCCTTGCCACCAGGAAGCAGAGTCTGCAGACAGTGACTGCTGGCCCTGTACCTGCCCTGGATGTTTGTAATCCCTTCTTGTATCCCTGGTACTTTACACTGAAATTTCTGACCAAATGCATTCCTAGCTGCCTGCTAAACTGGAAGGAAAGCTTCAGTTTGTTATGAGAATTGCTTGTCCGCAACTGCCACTAGCAAAAACCTGTCAGCTCTCCTCTCCCTTCCACTGTCCTGTTTTCCAGTTGTGCATACCCATGCACGTAGCCCACCTCCCAAGCATCCTCGAAGAGCGGACAGTCAGTCCTAGCAGCAAATGTGTTCTTGAGCAGGACTTCAGAGCTCAGAGCCGAGTACAGGACCCTGCAAGTAAAATGTCTTAAAAAGAGGGAGCACTGCAGAAACCTGCTTGCCACTTAGCTTCACCAGAAAGTCCATGAACACCCGGGCACTGCTGTAAATAGAGTTCTTAGAGGAATATGAAAAACGCCCCATGCTAGTGCAAATAGCTATTCTCTGACCTTTCCCTTGTGGTCGCACTTTGTACATTAGTTGGAAATTTGGTCATGTGCTGTATGTTTATAGAAAGTTGACATTTTTTTATACTAAAACCACAGTGAGTACCGTGCTAGTTAAAAAAAAATAATAAAAAAAAGGGGGTGGGAAGGGCAAAATGTAGAAATTTGCCTATCGTGTGTTTTCAAAATACATTCCAGAATCTTTGGGGTGGGATGGGTTTGATTTGAGGATTTTTTTGGTTTCTTTGTTTTGTTTTAAGGTACATTCATGTATGAAAGTCAAAGTATTTTTTGTTTTGTTTTGTTTTATGGATTGCCAACCTCAGTTCTGCTGAAAGAAACAAACTCAGGGGGTAGGGTGGGACAGAACAGAGGGAGGTGCCGTGAAGGCAAAACAAAACCGAGCATGGAAGAGCAGCAATCGGCAACAGGCAAGCAAGCCATGGACAGCGGGACCCTGAAGAATGTGCGGCCGTGGTCGCTTGAAGCAGACCAAACAGGGACTGAGCAGACACTCACCCACTGGTGACTCTGAGGGTGCCTAGGGATCCAAAACCAGTTACGCACCTCGCACAAAGAAGCCACCAAGTGATGTGATGCACTCCAGAGCCGTTCTCTCAGGTCGACATTTCTTCGTGCCTGCAGATGAGAACTGACAGCCTTGGGGGAATGCAGAACCGCCAAGTGTGTTTCTTGTACCTCCCCGCACCCCTCCTTCACCTCTCAACACCATCCTGAGACCACAGAATGGACATTTCCTCACTGTGTCCAGTAGCTCAGCAGATTGGCTCCTGTTGCTCAGAGACTTTGTGTATTTAATGCTTCTAACCCGTCATCCCTAACACCTCCATATACCCACCTGGGGAATATCTACATAGCACTATAGGACATTCCTTATTCCTAGTAACTGCGAATATGTTGCTTCTGTGTTTGACTCATAGCCATTTTGCTCCATGTGTAAGCCTGCGTGTGAGTATGTGTGCGTGTGTGCCTGCGTGCGTGCGTGTGTATATATATAATCGCACCATAATTTATTCAGCTATATGGAGTAGTATAGTAGAAAGAGAAACTGGTATTTGCTTTAACTACCTGCTGCCTGTAGGTGTCTCTCTGTAACTCAGGCATAACTGTTATACATTAAAAAAAAAAAAAAAAAAATTAAAAGTGTCTTTAGGTGGCTTGTTTGCTTAACTCATTCTGCAGCATGCCAGGAACAAGGAGAAAAGGTGGTAAATCACAAATAATTACCCACACACAAATTACAGATCTTTTTGCTAAAAAAAAGCAAAATTATGGGCTTTGTTCCTTAATGAAAATGCAGAAAAACGACACAAATAAATGAAATATTTAATTTCACTGTGACTTTTCACAAGGGAAGGACAATTACCTGGCCTGTTCTAAATACAACCATTTCTTTATGCATTCATTTTCAGCAACTGATTGCAGGGGCAGAGGCAGGCAGGCAGTGTGGGCTGGGTTGGGACCAGGCTGCCACATTAACTCCAGCTCTGCAGGCACCTGGCTTTCGTTAGAGGGCAAAGCACAGCATCAACAAGCGGAAAAATATTTTGAAACTCTATGGAGCAATACATGGCTTGGGGCTTCAGCAATTGGTAATAAAGCATTTTGCCTTTAAACAAAGCACTGAATTCAAAAGCAATTTCCATCTGAAGATGTTTTGGCTCTCTGTAAAATAAGTTGATCCTCATCCAAGTGGTGCTGGACCAATATGTGCACAGAGAAACCAGGGTAATTAGGTGCTGACTTTTTTTTTTTTTTTTTTCTGGTTGCTTTTCAGCAGAGGGATCAATCCACAAAGGGGCAGTGGGAGCTGACTGCCTTCCCCAGCCCAGCTGAGATCAGTGTTAGATAACATACTAAACGTGTGATGGGATGCTGCTCATGCATTTGTCTCTTGTGAGCAAAAGAGGCAGCAATCTGCCTGGCTGGAGTCTTGCATCAGCACAAGACGAATCAGTGGAGGCACAGGGGCTGTTGTGTTTGCAAACACTGCCAGCAGCACCAACCTTCACCTAGTGCACACCGCCACATGCAGCAAGCTTCAGAGTCAGTTGCTGAGATCCTGTCTTAGAAATATCCTGCTCCCCTTGGTGCTGTCTTTGAGGAAACACTGAGCCCAGAGCCCTGGATTTGGGCAGAAATCTTCACTGAAGTTGTGTGGTGTCCTCTGCCTTCCCAGGGGACTCCGAAGCTGTTCTTAGCACACACCAAAGCTCCCTCCAGGTTGGGTGGGCTTCAAACCCTGGCCACTGCCTTCCTTCCCATCAAGCATGCAAGGGAACACACCAGCCTGGGGCCAGCCACCCCAGGAGGTGGCTTTGTGGTGGGCTTGGTTTGCAGCAGGGCAGTGGGCTGGGGGCTGTGGTGGGCTCTACCAAGCTCTGGGAGCATGAACGGAGAAAAAATTCACGCATGATGGCAAAGGTGCTGTGATGTCAGAAAAGCTCTTTTTTGTGTGTGATGACATGAGAAACGAAAAGGCCACCTTTGGGAAAGAACCATACTAAATTTTAACAGCCGGAGCAGGGATGCTAGCACCAGCTTCTTAGCTGCATCCCAGGGGAACTATATCCCAGGTGTGCTAATTTTATCCACACAGAACACCCTTTCCACCCTAGATGCACTCTCACTGCTGCAGTTCACCCAGCAGCTGGCTCATTTTGGCAGTGGCTCAGCGGGCCGCATGGTGTTCACACAGGGATTTGTATGGGCAGTGCGAAGAGCAGGTGACTGTCATTTCCTAGGAGCCCTAAAACGACATCATATCTAGCCACATCCCTTTTCTAAAATCTGCACTGAGCTGCCACTGGAAGGTAACAGCTTTGTGCCTCCCCACCAGCCCTCCCAGGAGCAGCTTTGCTCCAGCACTGGTCACGTCCAGGCGCTGTTGCCGCCGGCCCTGCAGTTGCAAGCGTTTCAACACTGCCCTCAACTGTTCCCTGAGCTCCTTGTCCTCTCTCCTAACGACTCAAACGTTATCTGAGGAACACAGGATATTTCCCAGGCCTTGCCAGAGCCTATCTATTGCCCTCTGAAAGACATCAAGGGTGCAAGCTGGCCCACGAGGGAGCTGCTCTAGGCCGATAGAGCTCCAGCTACAAGTATCACCAGTCAATTATGGCTCTAAGCTGTCATCAACTTTAATCTGCTGATAAGCCGGTGATAAATCAAATTCAAGTCAATTTGACACCAGCTGTTAACTTTTGCAAGTGCACTGCATCCTGCAGGCTGGGGACGGGCAAGTGCGAGGCACCCAGGGGTCACCGTGTCATGTCTGCGTGGAGTCTGACCTTGGGACACCCAGGCACGTATGTGCTGCACGGACATTCCCCTGGACCGCTGCAGTCACCCCTCTGCAGCTGGAGAAGGCACAGGAGGACATGGCTCCAGGTGAGCCCAGACACAGAGCATCTCTACCTGTCAGTGCTACGTGATTTTGGAGGCTGGGAGGGCTTGGCAGGGTAATTAGAACTTTTCTTTTGAATTACTCAAAAAAAAAAAATGAATAAAAAAGTTCAAAGTATTTACATCATCTTCACATTTTCACAAATATTTTTCCAAGAAGAAATAAGAGGAAAAGATAAAAATACTTTTAATATTGAGATTGCTTCCACTTTTCCATTTAGTCCTCATTTAAAAAAATAAAGAAAAGAAAAGAAAAGAAAAGAAAAGAAAAGAAAAGAAAAGAAAAGAAAAGAAAAGAAAAGAAAAGAAAAGAAAAGAAAAGAAAAGAAAAGAAAAGAAAAGAAAAGAAAAGAACAACATGGAAAGGAAACAAAATATTTTTGCCTTTCTAACCTGGAATTTAAAACTTTTTTAAGCTAAAACTAAATAAACTGTGTGTTTTTTTTTCTTAATTTCTCTGTATTAAAAACTGAATAATTAAAAATAATTTGTAAAACATCCTTTTTAGACAAACAAAATGTTTCAGAAAAGGTTGTTTTAACCAGCTTTTTTTTCAACTCCTCTTTTCCATTGTGTTACTTTTCCCAGCCCTGCTGTAAAGTAATCATTTCAAATGCTGTTTTACAAACACAGACGAAGGTTAAGTGACTTACACGAGATCATTGTTTTAAGTGTCTGAATCTTGTTCGTGTCTCAGCTGACCACTCACCAAATCTCAGCTGCGGTGTTGTAAAGATTAGAGATAAGCGAGGCAGAAAGCCCAGCTGTGCAGGGTGTGAGTGCTGTGAGAGTTTGGGGCATTTTAATAGTATTCTGCCTGTCGTTTTGCATTTAAGGTGAAAATGCACACAGAAGTATTACCCAGGGACCATAAAAGTGTGCAGGTGCAGCCCAACTTAGGACCATCCCTGCGTACACGTAGGGAAGGTGTGCCCACACACCTCACTGCCTGTCTCCCTCGCTTAACATCAGTCCCTACTCTTTAAAGCACTTCACAGAGATCTTTAAAACTTGCTCATGATTTTAGCTCAGTTCCAAAAGTTGGCATCATGGGCTTGATTTTTTGGGGAAGTGCAGAGCATCTGTCCTGTGCAAATGCCCACTCAGTTGTTTCTGGCAGGGTCTCCAATCACGAGAAAATACCAAACACCACCACAGGACTGCAGTGGATCTCATTCAGAGGTCTTGTGTAAAGCAGATGCAACCTGTTGGAGAGCAGGACGGGGATGGTGAGTGCATCGACACCTCTTTGGGAGAACAATTCCTCCATGTGATCTCTCTTACACCTGCTTCCCACCAGCTCCCTCACTTTTCACAAGCGAGCCTCCTGCCCCGCAACACCCTGAGTTCAGCCTGGATTTCACCTACAGCTCTCTCTGCTATTTCCCCTCGCTAAATCTCTCTGATGAACTGGGGAGATTACAAATGAAGCTGAAAAAGGCATAATTACAGAAATCCCGAGTTGCCCACGCGATGCATGCCTGACAGTGTGTCCTGCTAGGAATCGCTGTGCACTTCAGTCACCCCCGCTCCTGCAGGGCTGTTTGCCTGCCTCTGGGGTCAGTCCCCACGCACAACCCATGTTTAGAGCTGTTGTTGCTTGTCCTGGTGCTTAGAGCTACTGCCAGACAGTGACCGTGCCATCAAATCTGGCTCAGCAGCCTTTAGCTCTGCAGCATTTTATGAGCAATTTCTTTTCGGAATAGGTGTAGAGAAGTTTATTATAATGGGCTGTGGACCTGCATAAAATCAGGGTATTCTGAGCAGGGAGAGGTGTATGAAAGGGAATTAAATGACTGAAAAAGGATTTCCTTGTGAGGCCCATTTCCTTCTTTTTTAAGGATTAATATAATTAATATCCTGTCCCGGGCGGGCCACAGTCTCACCAGGCACAAACCAGCCCAGAATTTTAACTGGTTTTGCTGATTTACACTAGCCCGCAAGCTCATCCTGCATTCCTGCAGCGAGCAGCACTAAGTCCTCCTAATGCTATGCATTCCTGGGCCTGTATTCCCATCATTTCCTACCCAAGCTGACTTTCCTGTCATTTTCCCAGGAGTTCTGGGTGCTGAGGTGGGCTGCACCCAGGCCCAGCCCTGCTGTTCCCAGGGGAGCATGAGCTGGTTTATCACATCCTTTTTCGTCTCTTGCCCCCTACTCCCCAGCAATACACAACCTTGAGGTGCTCTCTCAGAAATAAATAAAGAATGTGGAATCTTTCTGCATGTTCCTCACCCTATTCTACACAGAATTGTCTTTTGTGTATACCCAGGCTAATAATTATTAATAGCAGATATGGGCTTGTTTCAACTGGGAAAAAAAAAAAGGGGGGGGGGGGGTAGGGGGGAAGGGGAGGGAGGATGAGAATGGGAGGGAAGAGGTGGAAAAAAGAGAAAAAGAGAGAGAAGAAACCCACAAGAAACTGTTCACATTTCCTGAGACGTCGACAAAGCTTTTATGAATATAACTGGATTTGTAACAAGCATTGCAGCTGCATATAAGGCATTCAGACATGGAGACAATTTTACTAGATAATAGACTATCATGCAGGATACAATTTAAATTAAAAAATGCAATTTTCACCTTGAAATGAACAAATGATTACAATTTCTATACAAATTAAGGCATTCAGGCTCTCTTTCAGTAGTGGCATCAGTCCATGAAATATGACATAATTACCATGAAATACATTTTCAAATATTTTGATTTTTGTCCGCCGCTTTTAAAAAACATAGCCCCAGCTTCTGTGTGCATGTGCGTGCGTGTGTGTGTATACGCGTGGGGGGAGAGCAGCTCACATTATCCCACCTTCTGGGGAAAAACACATTAAAAAGAAAAGAAAAACTACCCAAAGATTAAGCTTCCCCCCCCTCCTCCTCACTCCCCCTCCTCTTGACTTATGAGATAAAATTGAAAAAAAAAATCAGACAGAAAGAAAAGGAACGCAAGCGAAAGGCTCTAAAGCCTCCAGATTTATCTAAATTACTACGCTTATCTGCAAAAATCACATCTGCTGGTTATCTACTGGCTCTGCAGATCTCCTGCCTCCCCCCCCCCCCTTTCTCCCTTAAAATGATGTTTTTTTATTCCTCTCTTTTATTTTTTAATTATTTTTCCATTATGTTCTCTTTTGATAGCTAGAGATACAAGGTGAATTGGAGATATTATTCTCCATGCACATGCCCATGCAGGTCCTACTGACAGCAGGGAAGTTTGGCAAGGAAGAGAAGGGTGGGTGAGAGGGGTCCTGACACTGCCCAGCTCACACTCTGCAAAGAAGCGGTGCCTGTTACTTGGGGTAAAATGCCACACTTGAAGACCTAAAGATGAGGTGCTTTGGTGGAGATTTAAGCAACCAACCCCCATGGGATGCAGTTTGCTGGGAGCTTCTTGCAACCTGTCACACCTGAACCAAGCTCTGCTGGTGGGTTCCAGGGAGTGTGGGGCTGGGGCCATGACTTCTGCAAATGCTGCCATCCCTTCATCCTCCAGCACGCCAAGTTTGCTGCCTAACCTGCAGTCTTATTTAGAATTTATTTAAATTAAAGGTCATTAGTGGGTTGGGAGAATGAACTGTGCCTCTTCTTACACTGAAAATTTGTGAAGTTCTTCGGTGCTTTGGTAGACCTACACTGGAGTGGTGCTTTTTAAACCCCTCATAAAATGGGTCACGGGAATATTTTACCAGGTGGGTGTGTGCTGGGATTAAATTGTTATCTGGAACACAATTCAATATTTTCAGATGGTGAATATAGAATACAAACTTTTTGGTCTGGAGCAGAGAAAGAGAGCAAAGTCCTTCAGAAATGACTGTGTGTCCCGTGACATACAGGCACCCGTCATTGCCGTGAGCCCAATGGTTCTGCACATTGGCCAGGGAGGAGTGAAAAGCCAATCCTGTGCTCAAAAATCCACCCCATCAGTTTTGCACAGATCAGCGGTGCCTTGAAATTAGCTCATGCAGCCTTTGCCACAGCACACAACTGGTGGAGACACATTTTGTCTGACCTATTGTGGATATCAGCAGCAAACTGCCCAGGCAGGATGAGGCCAGGAGTTCTCCTCTTCCCTTCTCTGTTGTGCAGCCTGAATTTAAAATTTGGCTGAATTTAAAACCATTTGCATGGAGACTTGGTGTGGGGGAAATAATGTCTGGCTTCATGGAGGGCGCGACGAGCTCTTTAAATTAAAATGTTTGCGGCTTTTTGTGTGTGGTTGTGCAGCGGAAAATATTCTTGAGAAACCTTGAGTACAGAGGTGGTCCTGCCTTCTTAGTAGGACCAATTTCTATCCCTCTGTCTCTCCAAAACTGTGTCCCTGCCTATAGCAGCCATACAGGGAATGGGAAGCTGGCTGTGGTGTTTCCAGTCTTTGTTGCTTAAAGGTGAGTTGACCTTTGTTCACGTTTCCAAGAACTTTACCCACAAAAACATGACAGTGGAAGGTTTCTTAACAAAATAATCACACTCTGTGATCTGCGTTCAGCACATCTACAAGTCAGGAAGGGTAAGAAAAAAGCCACACCCATTGGTAAATTCAGATGAGCTCATGTTAAAAAAATAATAATAATGTTGGAGACTTCAGAGGTGTTAATGCCCTTGGAGGGAAGCATCCCTGTGGCTGCTCACATCGCAGAACGTGTATTGGTGCTCTCTGAGACCACACAGACCCTTAATCCTCCGAGCAGGGTATTTCACCAAATTTAGGAAGACTTTAAAGCTGTTCTCAAGGTAATTATGGCATTCAGTGTTCTGAGTGTGCATAAATAAGGAAGATCTGGGGACTGTTTATTGAGAAGTCTCAAAGTCCAGTTACCTGCAGCAGAAGCAGCCTGGCAGAGGATAAAGGGATTGCCAAGAAATGATGTCTTATCCCATTAAAAACAATTTCATTTTTTGTTAACATATTCTTTGAAATTTCCCTTCTTCCCTGAGAAAATCTAGCAACACTTTATATTTACTAGCAAACATTTATTTCAGTTCAGAAAAGATAGATAAGCAGAAAAAAAAAAAAAAAAAAAGTGCCGGTCATTGTTTTTTTAAGCAATCAATAACTTCATCTGAGAAATCGTTGTTAATTTGGTAAGGACAAGTGCTTGTACAGCAGCTGAAGCCACTTGTTGTATGGCCCAGCAGTGAAATACGGTGTTCCCACTGCACCAGGGCATCACCTGCAAGGGCTCCGTTGGGCAAAGCCCAGGGTCCCAGCAGCCCTGAGGCCTGGTGGCATTGAGGTCCCAGCAACATGAGGGCTGGTGGCATTCAGGCTCAGCTTGAGGTCCCAAACAGACCAAATTTGCAGAGATAAAGACCCTCCCTCCCCACCTCCCTCCTCCCCCCAAACCGGAGGCAGTCCCCGATTTGAGTGAAGATGCTCTGGGTTTGGAGGCATCCAAGAGAACCATCCCTAAAACCACATTTCCCTCTTTGCCAAGCCCTGTGCCTGCAGAGGGAGCGTAGCCACCCTCACGTAGCAGGGGAACGAAAAGTGCTCAGGAAGGCAAACCTCCCCAGTCTGTGCTCAGAAGCATGAGAATAGTTTACACGACTATTGTCACTTGCCTTTTAATCCAAAAGGAGCCAAGATGCATCTCTGCTGACAGAGGTTCAGCTGCTCCCTGTGACTGGGATTTAGGAAAAGCAGGCTTACATTCAGCTCCAGGTGTTGTCCATCTCTGTCACTCAAGGCTGTCATCGCCCACCTGGATTTTGCACACCCATCCTACATCTCAGCCTGACCTCTTCACAGAGGTCTTGGTTTTAAATCCTCCCAAGGTGTTTTCAGAGCCCAGTGTTGGATCTGGTACCCACCAAGTGACGCAGATATCCAGAAAGCTGTCCCGGGGGAAAGGTCCGAGGCCTCAGCTGTGTTCTTGTCTTCCCATTTCAGGCACAACGAGCTCAGCCAGAGGCCCAGCCTCACCCTGCAGAGCCCGTGAGCTGTAACAACCCCAGGAGATGATGGGTTTCACTTCATTATTCATACAGAGCCCCCCAGCTACTGGGATTTGCTCTACAGGACCATGTCTGCCTTGGGAGCTACATAATGCTGTCTACAGCCATGTTCTTCTGAAACCTTCACCTTCCGTGAATAGCTTGAACTCATGGTGGCTTAAGCTCACTCCCATTGTAGATCCACGTCCTGTGGATCCATGTCTAACATCTTCTCAGCATCTGATCTCCAAGAGTCTCTCCAAACTGCGGGTTGTACGTTATTAGAGAGCGAGCCTTGCTCTAGAGCTTCAGTTGCCATCTAGCAGCAGTGGGAGGGAGTTCTAGGCATTGAGCAGGTCTGGTTTCAGATGGTGCTCCATGAGGTTTGGGCTTAATTTGTTCTCCTGTCGTGCTTCATGGGCATCTCTGTTGGATAAGGGAAGTTTTCATCCCTCGCAGCCACTTCTTGCTGTTACTGCTCAGCACCTCCTGCAGGAGGGCTTGGGAGCCAGCAGGTGGGCACAGAGAGCCAAATGCATGAGAGTTTTTATTATTATTATTATTAAAATTACAGAGCAATTAATTGTAATTAAGAAAGATAAAACTTCAGAAGGAGAAAGCACAGCTATCATGCTGACACTGTGCTGGCAGGAAAGAGCATCTGCATCTGCATCGCTGGTTCTGGAGAGATGACGTGAAGAAAAATGAGCCCCAGGA
The DNA here is from genome assembly GCF_965140915.1 of Aythya marila. Classification (NCBI taxonomy): domain Eukaryota; kingdom Metazoa; phylum Chordata; class Aves; order Anseriformes; family Anatidae; genus Aythya; species Aythya marila. Next base: position 6,944,705 of record NC_139062.1, on the reverse strand, counting down.
GGATGCCGTTCCCTGTGAGGCACACAACAGGCTGCTCTGGTCCATTGCCTGTTCCTGAAAGATCTACCTGATGTTGCCCCAAACACTCAAACTCATGGTCCAGCTTGAGCACACCTCCTTGTCCATGTTAAACAAAGGGAGCCCCATCCCTAGGGCAACCACTAGCAAGCCCAAAGCCACCCCCAAGAAAATCCTCACCTCTGAGACCAGAATTTACTTCATTTATTGAAAACCCTGTGCCTTTAAGGCTGGCCCCAGCTGCGTTTTCCACCGTACAGAAGAGGCTGAGAAATTAAGTTATGTGAGGCTCCTGCAGCTGAACCAGATGCGACTAAAACCAGCCTCTTTATGTATTCATGAGCTGTGTGGAAGAGAAATAAAAGGATTCATTACCACGCAAACTGTTACTAATGACATGTACCTGGTGCCGAGCACCTCTGGAAATCTAATGCGACACACTGGAGGAGAAAATGTATTCGCTTTTCAGAGGCCGGCACTGAATGGAAAATTTCCCCTCCTTGGCCCTTCCTCATTCTGCATTCACTAAAAGCAACATTTACAATTCTTCTGCCATTATGTCCTACCAGGGCCTCTGCGCTTTCTGTCATGACCTTGATATTAGCTGAAAATTGGAAATTCGCTGGCATAGCGGAGGTGGGGAGGGGTGTGAAAAAACTTGCTCTGCCTCCTGGTTTGCCATGCACTGAAGAAAGAAAAGAAAAAGAAAGAAAGAAAGAAAGAAAGAAAGAAAGAAAGAAAGAAAGAAAGAAAGAAAGAAAGAAAGAAAGAAAGAAAGAAAGAAAGAAAGAAAGAAAGAAAGAAAGAAAGAAAGAAAGAAAGAAAGACACAACTGTTTTTAAGTAGCCAGCAGAAAAATGCAGAGGATGCAGAAGCAAGAAGGGAGGGGAGGCAGAGGGATGGACATGAGTGGATGGAGTGCCTTGGTGGCCTTGTCTCTGCAAAGGAGAGACAAAGGTCCCAGCAACTTCATGTTTTTTCTCACATCTGGATGTGGGGGGTAAATGGTCCCCAGATGGAAGGAGAAGAGACTTTGGGTTCTGTTCTTGCATCCCTTTACACTGATGCATCCCCAGCTCCTTCAGCCAGATCACTACCCCAGAGCTGGCCCCATAGTTTTCACCCAAATGAAGTAAATGACCGCTGGTGGAGACAGCAGGGAGGGAGCAGCAAAACGTGCTTCCCTCTTGTTCAACCCCAGCTGCTGAGTTCAAATCAACATCTCAGTCAAGCTCAGGTTGTTGCTGACACTCACGTGTCTCTATGCTCCCATTTTTCTCCTTTCTAAACTTTTGCAGCCACCCTACCTCCCTGCCAGCATCCCCATCACTTGTCAGCTTGCTTCCCATCCACTTTGTCGGCCCCCACATCCTTGCTTACTGAGGGGTGCTTGTGTTAGTTGGAGAGCCTTCTAATTTAATCAAGGTTAGAGATGCAGTTCTTGCTTGCCCATTTTGCTGGCCCCCCTGTCTGATTAATTCGCAGGACTCCAGCTGTGCTGTTCTGTTTTTGCTTGTCACGTTCCTGCTGCATCACACTCCATCTTAGATGGCCTGGTTTGTGACTTCCTTCAGCTCTGGGAGCCTTCCTGAAATGAAGTTTGTGGAAATAAAGGAGGATACAGGTCCCCAAGGTCTCTCAGTTAGGAGTAAACTTGCCCAAAGGTCGTGCTGTCTCCATGAGAGCTGCATCCTCTCTTCTCTGTGTCGGGGAGCTCATTCCCAAACTGGCTGCAAACTGGGCAACCAGTCATTCCCAAATGTGGGCAACCAAGACTCAGTGAGGTAAAACCACAGCTGACCAGTGGTGTGGTGTCAGCAAGAACCCCCTCCCCGAGGCTCTCCCAGCCCAAAGCTGTTCTGGCAACAGAACTGTTTGCTCTGACACTGCAAGCCACGAGCACAGCCTGAGCTCTTCCCACAGATCAGCAATTGCCCTTTTCTAACCTGGACTCTGGCTGTCTGCAAGAGGAAAGGACCCCCACTGAAGACCCCACTGGGCAGAACATCCCTCCCACCCAGTGGCAGGGCAATGGGAGAAGTGGAGCAGACACAGCATGAGCTGCTCGTGGGCTTTGCTTTTCTGTGCCATCCCAGTATCTGCTCATCCTACCCACGGGGCCATCCCCAGCATCCGACAGACAAATGGACAAGGCAAGGGGAGAGAACAGGGAACGCGTGCAAGAGGTTAATAAATAAATTTGTGTCGGGGCAGATGAGGGAGTTGGTGAGAGCATCACAGCACCAGTCCCTGCAGCACAACACAGCTGCTAAAAGCTGCCTCCGATTGCAACAGCAGCCTGGAGAAGGGGAAATCAGCCCTGCCCTTGGGAGCACTGCCAGAGGTGAGAGGCAGGGCAGTTTGGGCAGTTTGGAAGTGCTGGCATACTGCCTTTGGGGGAAAGGGCACCAGAGCTCGTCTTCCCCAAACCCTCACAACTCATCTAACTGCACCGAGGAGGAGGCAGAACTGAAACCAGCTTTGCTGCAGCATCTGTGGGCCTCTTGCGCATGAGGTTTTGGCCAAACTTCAAGTGGTTTTGGTTTGAGTGATGGTTGGCAAATGGAGACGGAGGCTAGCACTGGGATCTCTGAGCTCAGGCTTTGTCTCAAAGGTTGGATTTCCCGGTCTGGGAATTTTCCTGCCCGTTTCTGTCCCCACCACCAAATTTATTGATCGTGATGGGTCGCAGCACTGGGCTAATGGCTCTCAGCTGTGGCTGAACCTGCATCAAAAATCACGCTCCGTATGGTTGTCAATCTGACCTCGAATCAACGCCACAGGACTGAGCTTTCACATCTGTGCATCTTTCCCATCATTGAAACACGATGAGTGGGGGAGTTGTGACAAATTGCTGACCCAAATCATCTGTAGGAGGCAGCCAAGATGCGCACCCAAAGCTGCTGCCAGCAGCCTCTGCTAGGGACCAGGAGGGACCTGGAGGGATTCGACCAGCCCTGTCCTCCTGTAGAACAAACAAGGAGAAAAGCAGAGGAAGCCAATGTGCATTAATAGTAAAACTTGTTGTTAAGACAAATATTTCCTTCCCACACAAACCACTGGAGGTGTATCCTCTGTCCAACCACCCACACTGGTGGCATGCCCTTTTCTTGATGCTACTTTACCCTGGGCAGGGATTTATGCTGTCTCCACACTAAGACACCTCGTGCTGCAGCTTTCTGTGGTGCAAAATGGGTGGGAAACACTACCACTGTGAGTCATCAGCATTTTGCAGAAGTACAAATGCACAAAGCTGTAGGATCCAGCTTGAAAACAGCAGCCCTGCTTGTCCCTCAGCTCCCTGCTGAAAAACAGAAGGTGGCTTTGCACTCATCTGAGCACCACAAACTCATGCTGCAACCACAGAAATCATCATCTGTGATGTGTTTTGGGGGTTCTCGTTGGTAAAACAGGCATACGCTCACTGAAACAGTGGTCCTGGGTTGTGGAAGGTTCCTGTTCAGCAAACCCCAGGTCATGCTCTGTGGTACTGGGAAGCTGTGAAACCTCTTTGCACCTCATTTCCTCATCTAGAGACCAGGGATAAGGAGCAATTTCATCCATCGTGGGAGAAGAGCAAAATGCAAGGCGTTGATGGGCTTAATCAACTGGGAGGTCTCAGAGGTTCGTGGATGTGGGCTCTTTGCCTGGGGGCTGCTGAGGAGGATCCTGAGGAACATTTGCCCTGTGGCAGTCACAGCCACATGGAAAAGGAGAGCGGGATTTTAAGGAATATCTTGGAATGGTTGGAATTGCGGTCTCAAAAAATAATGGGGTGGTGAAGGAATAGGTTAATATTTGGGGGAAGGCAGGTGAGGGATGTGTACAGCACTGAGACCCCTCATAAGGTATGGGATGCCTGATTGAGCCCTTAATGAGGGAGTAAGAATGCTTAATTTCAAAACAAGAGCTGTGTAGTTTCGGGTGAGAAAAGAGGAGGGAAAGAGAAGGGGAGAGGGATGGGGAAGGGCAGCAGCAGCGCTGGCCACTCGAATTTCAGGGCTCTCAGGGAAAAGCCAAGCCCTGAGCTATTTTCCCAGGCTGTGAGAAAGCGTCGCAGCTGGCTTCACCCACCCAGGGCAGGAGGCAGGGTCTGAAGTGGTGCCAGAGCCTTAGTGGGGAGGTTATGGCCGGGTCCTCCCTGGCTGGAGCAGAAAGATGAGACCTTTCCCATACACAGCTGCTGGCCACATTGCCCAGTGCAGGGTTGAAACGCCGTCAGGAGCCTGTGACAAGTTATCGGCTGTGGTTAAAAGGAGATGACAAGTGGGGGAGGCAGCAAATGCAGGTGTTGGCGAGGAATTATCACCTTCCCCGCAGCCTGGGCTGCAGTAAATCAGCACCACAAAGATACTGCCCCATGTGCAAGGATGCTCAGGGAGCTCTGGGCTTCGGGAGCAGGTCTCTGAGCTGCTGGCATAGATCAATCTTAATTGGGATCCAGGGATTCGGTGGGCACTGATGTCCTCTGAGGAGCTCAACACACACTGATGGGACTGGAGCTGTGCAAACAGGCCAGCAGTTCCCAATTTAGTAGCCAAAGTAGAAGAAAAGACAACTATTTTGCCACCTCCCTTCTTTTCTCCTTTCATATTCAGTCCCTGACAGGGAACGTGAAATCCTCCAAGGGCTAACCATCCAACAGCACACAGTGGCTGAGCCAGGAGCAGGGGGCAGACACCTTCTTGCTGCCATTCTGGGACATCTGGGGGCAATCTCACTGATTCCCACCACCACCCTCACCTCTCCAGGCTGCAGAGCCATGGCTATGCAAGTCCCCAGCAAGGCTGCACAGTCCTGGAGCCAGTTTCTTGACAAACCCTGGTTTAATCAGCTGGTTCCTATTTTTGATAGCGTAGAAAGAGCTTTCATCTCATCTCTTCAATTTCTTCATCAGCAAATTTCTTCATTTATAATGCAGCATTTGCCAGCAAGTTCTGGTTGTGAACGCAGAGACCTCATACCTCAGAGCATCGCAGCTCTGCCCTGTGAGCAACTAATTTGATGTAGCTAATCACTGCACTCCCTGCTTGTCCCAAGGAGACCAGCAAAGCCCAGATGGACATGGTGCATGATGGACATGGTGAGTGATGGATGTGGTCAGTCATAATTGTGGTGGACCACGGATGTGGAGCCGTGTGGGCACCTGACATCACAGCAGCTGCCCTGGCTCCTTCCCAAAGCATGTGAATAGTGGAAGAGCTGAACATGTGCAGCTCCTCTGCATTTCCATAGGCACTGCCAAGGGTCACTTGGGTCCCATGAATCAAGCAGCCTTGCTGTTTTCTGGCTGGTGCTGCTTGAAAGCACGCTCTGGTCTTCAGGCTCCACTTCTGCTCCCTGTAGCTGCTTGGTGCTACACGACAGCGAACACCTGGTGCAGAAAAGATGGTAGAATTTCACGAGGCACCCAGTGAGTAGCGGTCCCAAAACATTCACAGGGATCCAAACACATCCTCCACTTGCATGCATCCCTCTGTCCTTTCTATTTTTCATTTGCATGCTTCAGAGAGCAGATTTCATAGAATTATTCAGGTTAGAGAAGACCTCTACGTTCATCTAGTCCAACCTTTCATTTCCCCTCAGCCTGGCTGGCTGGACTGCAAGTGCTTCCCAAGTTCTCCTCAGCCCAGTTCCTTGTCACCCCCGTTTTGTTCCTGAACAAGCACAACTGAAGCCACTGGAGCGATTCCCAGAGAGCACCATCACACTGGGAGCAGGCTTCTGGGGGGGTGGGGTGGGGGGGTGCACCGAGGCTGGCACCCCAGGGTAAACTTTCTGGAGCCAATGCTACCCTGCCTGAGCACTGCTTTGGTTTTAGCTTATTAGTAATGACATTGCTGATAGAAATCTGACAAAGAACTGTGTTTCCAAAGACTTGCCTAAAGGATGCTTGTGTTGTAGAGGGATGGAGGGCAGAAAGGAACCACGAGTAGCAAAACTTCACCTGCCTCTCTCCCTGTGTGCATGCCGCAGAATAGTGCCTGTGTGCAGGAGGGGAGCACATGCAGACCTGGTTGTGTTTTGTGCAGCCTCGTTTTTAACAAGTCTGGGCTGTAAATAGTACGGGAAGGCACAGCCGTGTTTCTTCGCATGTCACCTGCTTGTGCAGCACTGACTGAACAATGCCTGTGCCATACCTGACCCACACCAGAAGCTGAGGATGAAGAGGAGAAAGCCAAAAAGCTGGGGCTACTGCAGAGCTGCTCCAAGCACCCATTGCAAGGGTTTAAAGCCACAGCTATGATTTTCCTCCGAGCAAAGCTGGGGCTGCTGCGCTGAGCTTGGGTTTCACGAGCAGCCCTGACTGTAAAACACGATCATGTCCCCGCACTGATTGATGGCTCCGGAGAAAACCCTGAGCAGACAGATCTGGGGGGGGCGGGGCACGTTTGCAAGGACTTTGTGACTGACATCCCATCCCCTTGCTGCAAGTGGGAACCGTCTGCAGCTATACCACTGTCACCCAGCTGCATCTGGAGGACCAGAGCACAGCGGGGCTTCAGCTGCTGGCTGGACGTGAGGCTGCTAGTGCCACTCTGTGGGTGCCAGCCTCTCGTCTCAGGGTCACCACAAAACCCTGGGACACAGCAGTCCCACAGCGGAGGTGGCCTCAGGTGTAGGAGCAGCAAAGACACGGGGAATCTGCGTGCCCTGCATGATACCATGTCTCCAGCTCAGGCTCACTTGCAACCCTCCTTCCACATATTTTTGTTCCCAGCTCTGAAGCACCAGCAGCAGAGCAAGGGAGGTGACAAAACAGAGCAGCACTGCAACACGGGGCCATTGTGCAAGCGGCGGGCGAATGTTCCCACTCTGCTAGCAGAGGGTTAAGAGCAGTGTGGGCGTCCCTGGCCCCCCTCCCCTGGAAACCCTTGGAGAAGGAGCCCTTTGCCAAGGCAGTGCTTTCATAGCTGGCCGGTGATGTCAGGCCGCTGGGGCAGGCGCAGCTGTCTGCAGACATCCCCCGGATTAGGGCACGGCGCGTGGGGACGGGGGGGACGCATTCTTCGGGGCCAGGCGTCACTTTGGCGGCTAGAGCTGAGGGCTGGGGAGCCCCATGGCCTGTTTGCTGATTGCAGTGAGTTAGCAGAGGGCTCTGGGGGGCTGTTGTTTCCCCAGCTCCCTCCTGCTGCCTCAGCATCTCCGATCTGCCAAACGGGTCAGCACATCTCCACACCCGCAGGGCAGGAGGGGATTACCTGCAGGAAGGGGGCTGAGAGGTGGCTGTGAATGAGGAGCTTGCCATAAATGCAGCATGGGGATTCAGTTCGCCACTGTCCCTGTAGGATTCCCTTTGGGCAATTCCCTAGTGAGATTCCAGCCTCCGGCAGCAGAGACCTCACCCAAGTGGCTGAGGACCAGCCTGCGGGGATGCTCAGGGACACTTTGTCCCAGCAGCTCTCTCTGGGAGCCCAGAGCCCCAACTTTTCTGGTGCCTACACCCCCCCCCCAGTCCCTGCCATGCACTTTTGGATGGGCAAAGGGCCGTCACCCTTACTTCTTGGGCTGACGCAGCCACCCACCCACCCTCCCTGGCTCACCCCCACGCCTTCTGGGCATATTTTCTTTCTTCCCCCAACCATGCTTGTGCCACAGGCCCCATTTCAGGGCATTGCATATTTTCAGAGGCTGGCGAAAAATGATGATGATAATAATAATAATAAAGCGAACGAGAGCTGCCGGAAGGGTTGATCTTGCGTTGATTAAATGTTTTGGATGGCACCGGTAGACGATGCAGGGAGAATCGATTGTTGCCGGCAGTTTTGCCCGCCTGGCACTGCAAAGCAGGCACCGAAATGTCAGGTTTGTGATCTCCAATCGGCGATCACAATGTGGGGTGTAGAATCAAAAAAAAAACCACAAACACACACACACACAAAAAAAAGGAGCGGGGAAAAAATATCTTAAATGAAAACAGCACCCGAGCAGGTCTGCCTCTGTGATAATATTAATAATTTGTGTGAGGGGGGGGGAAATCTGCAGGAGGAAGCTGCTGTTTGTAAGTAATTTTCTGGGTGCTGTGTACACGCAGATGCCTTATCGCTGAAGGATGAAAAACAGCAGCCGCGATGGCACCGCTGATACATTTTAAACACCCAAATGCTGGGATGTGGGGGGGGACGGGGGGGATGTTTGGCACGCAGCACGAAGCGCGGTGCTGGCAGGGGATGCGTGGCTGGTGCTGAGCCCCCGGGAGTGGAGGGGACGGGAGGTCAGGGCAGGATCCGGGGGGAAAGCTCTGGGAGGCAGCTGGCGGGGAGAGGCCGGGAGGCTTGGCGGATGCCGAAGTTTCCTCTTAATCCCGAGCTGCCCCAGGCCAACTTTGCTGCGGTTTCCCGCTGCTGTCATACGCCTGGTTTATCCAAGCCAACCTCGAGGCCGTCAGAAGGCAGTGAGTAATTTATCTCCTGGGGGGCCTTCCCCGGGCTCTGCCGGCCTCCTTCACCTGTTCCTCTTCTCAAGCAGGCTGGCTCCAAAATAATTCAGGCTCCCAGACGAGCCTTCCCTGGGGTAAACTGGGGAATGCTGGGATGGGGATGAGCCTCGCTGAGGCTGCAGAGCTCTGGCCGATGTGCCCTGCGGGAGAGGCATTTGGGAGACTGGGGAGTGGTTGGCCTCAGATGACCCAGGATGGAGGCTGCTGTGCGGCCTGGGGCTCTGCCCCATGGGTCCAAGTGGCTTGGTGGGCAGCGTGGCCACACGAAAGAGATGGGAAGTGAACTGCTGGCTTCGTTAGCTAACCAAAATCAAATGTAGCGCTGTCGTAGGGATTTTTTTTTTTTTTTGCCTCCTTTTCCCCAGCTGGAGCTCTTTGGTGGATGGCACAAGCAGGACCCTGGAGCAACAGGTGGGACCACGCTGATCCCCAGCCTCCAGCACTCTGCCTCCATGTCCCTCTATGTGCTTTCCATGATTTTCCTCTGGCCCTGAAGGGTCACGTTATTCAGCTTCCCTGGGCCGGCCCAAGCAATGGGAATCTATACTTTATTTACTCTAGCTGGAGGCTGACATCCTGCTGTATTCTCATGACTCCAGGACCTGGGGCTTTAGCACAAAAATGCTAAATATTAGAAGACTCTCCATAACTTTGCAGGAGCTGGTAGCATTTTTGGAGGGGCTGGGGAGTACAACCACTAGCTGCAGCCTTTAAAAAGTGTGGTTTGTTTGTTGAACAGGGCCAACATTCAAATCCCATCCCCTTCTTGCTGTTTGGGGCTTCCATCTGTGCTGTGGGAAAGGAGCTGAAGTTGGGCTCTCTGCGGATTTTCTCTCCTCCTCTGATCTTGTCTCCTCTTCATCCCATGCCCCAAAGTGGAGGACTGAAGGCAGCTGATGCTGGGCTGTTACAACCTGTAGTGAGTTAAATGTTTCAAAAAAAAATAGTAATAATAATAATAAAGTTACAATTAGCACTGCAATTCTCTTATTGTGGCCATGGTTCACCTCTCACTGTTTTCAGCTGCAGTCACATCCCTGCTTGGGGCACGGAGAGGAGCATGGGCCTTGCTGTGGGGCTCTCACTTGCAGCCTCTCCCACTCACTCATTCCCCCCCCCAGCTGATGAACAGCTCGGTGCTGCCTCCTCTTCCCCTTCTGCCTTGCTTCAGCCTGTTGGGCATGAGATCTCCCACCAGATAAAGGAAGAATGCAGCTGGGCTCCATCCAAGAAATACCATGCTCACTCTGGCCTCGCCTAACGAGGTCCCTAACGAGGTGCATTGAGCTGCCAAAGAGCTCCAGCCTGAGCTGCTAAGGGGAAGCAGATGGAGCTATGGGCTATCCTTGGGGGGGTTTTCCCATCCCTCTCTCCCTGAAGAAGGCAATGTGTTTTCCCTGTCCCTGCAGGCAGAGGAGCATCCCCGGGGGCTGCTAAGAAAGCTCAGAAACCACCAACACCACCCCCCCACCATCCCCGCTCCGGCCTCCCCAACACCTTACCAGCTTCAAAAAGCCAACTGTTTAAATAGCATTAGGGGTCTGATTTGAAGTGACAAAAGCCATGAAATTCAGAGTTAAGGCTAAAAATCCACTTGACACCCTGGCCTTAAGTCCTAAAAGGCGTGAGCCGAAAGCAGTGGCTTGGACGAGCACTCGGCACTTTCACCCTAACTCCCCAAATCGCCAGCTCCCCTGAGAGGGGGGCAGAGCCCTTAATGAGATTTAAACAAGCTGGGGGGGGGTTGGGGATGTCGTCGGGGGGTGGGGTGTATTTGGGGTGCTCACCCCAAATGCCTGGGGAATGGGGCAGGAGAGCTCGCCTGCTCAGCAGGACCAGCAGGGAGCTGGGTCTTGCGCATCAACTGCGGGCAGTTTGGCACCAAGCACGCATCCTGCACCCAGAGGACATCCTGAGGGCATCTGCCCACCCTGCTGTAAGCAAGTTTTGCAAAACTCAAATCACTTGCCTTCAAGTCGTGGACATCCACAAGTGATGATGCTTTGTGGCATCACAGGTGACCAAGGGTGACCCTGCCTATGCTGCCTTCCATCTCCTCCTCTTTTCAACACCCAGAGCACAGCTCAGCTCTCTGAAGCCTGGATAAGGGGTTGTGTTGCCCATGGCAAAGAATCACAGCACCCTTCTTTTCCCCCAAACCCCAGTGCCCGAGTAGCACCTATGCAGAGCAGCACTCCTCATGCCTCCCAGCCTGGGGTTAGGAAGGAGGCAATTTGGATGGTGATTGGTGATTTGGATGGCAATTTGGTGAACTCAATGGTCTCCCCACAGTTGATGTGTCGGGATGCCACGAGGCACCGGGTGAGCTCCTGGTTCCACATTTCTCAGCCCTTCTGTTTGGTCTGTCTGTGGTGGGTCCCACCTGGCTGGTGGCCTCCTGGCCTGTGAACTTCTTGAACCCAGGGGTGGAGACATTTGTTACAGCCACCCCAATGCCGGCCCAGTCCTGCTCTGGAAAAGGCTTAATTGCTCAAGAGGGTATTTTTCTTTTTTTATTTTTCCTTTTTTTTTTTTTAAGGAATAATTGATGCACACGAGAGCTGGTTGGCATTGGATGCAGCAGGGTGAAGGAGAGACCTTGCAGCTGGGCACCAAAACTGAGCAGAGGTTCAACGCCCTGTTCAGATGCTGTGGCAGCAGTTTTGGGCAATGCCTCATTGTGCCTAACCTTGCCTACAACACTGCATGCACTTAAGGTACCAAACGCATGCTCTCTTCCTTTGGTAACAATTTGAAGAAATAATTCAAAAAAGGATACAAAAAGATCTTCATAATGTATTTTATTGCAATTTTCATCAGTTAAACCTGGATTTGCAGGTATTAACGCAACTCGTTCTTGACCTACAAGCCAAGTAACTTGCAGCAGCCATAAAAGGGTTAGCCACATTATCTGTAAATCGTGCTAATTGACTGGCCAGTAATTGGCAGTGTTACAAATGGATACATTTCTAAATCAGAAATGCCCCTGGAAGATGCAGGACTCGGTTTCCAAGCTCCCTGTTACAGTTTGTACTGCAGGACTCATTCAGCAAGAGCTTGCTGATGGGAAAGAACAGCAAATTTAACAACTTAATGCTCAACTTCACAACTCAGCAGCTTGCAGAGCCTCAGGTACAGGGTCCTGGGCCAAGCACGACAACCTGGGAAACAGATTTTGCTTCTAATTACTGCAAACCTCCTCTTGCTGGCCTGGCCTCTCTTCCTAAATTCCTTCTGGGGGTTAAGGATGCTGCAGCCACCTAAGCAGCTTGTGCAGGAACATTAGTGGAATTTCTCTCTAAAATCCTTCTGCTTCCTTCCAGCCAACATCCAAGGATCAGAGCAGCTCTGGCCAGTGCCTTCCCAATGAATAAAGGCACGTGGGCAATTCCTGAGCAGCTCTGAGCTCACAGCTGCCATCTCTTGGCAAAATGTGACTTCTGGAGGCTTAGCTCTTGCTTAGGACCAAGGAAAATTCACAGCTCAAGGCTACCATTGCTTGGCACTACGGTTTAAACCAAGCCAGGCTTCATAGCCCTCTTAGAAAGTCCTTGAATTCCTTGTTCCACTGTGCAAGGCTCCCTGATGGAGCAGCCGGGGTAAACGATGTCTATTGGACAGGATGATTCTTCTCCAAGTGACCAGGTTGCGGCCAGCCTCTGAATGTTGCTGCCTGTTCCAGCTCCAGCGCTCCCAGCCCATCAGGCGGGCATGGCTGGATGGGAGGTCAAGTGGTGGACAGAAGGATAAAGGAGAACTAGGATTCAGCGCTGCTGGGCAAGCCCAAAGCCCTCTGCAGAGGTGTGGTGCTATTATGCTTTGAGCTAAGTAATGGAAAAATCCTTACGTGTTGGAAAAAGCATTATTCCTACCTTCTTGAAGCATGTAACAGAGAGAAAATCACTTCTCAAATGATGGTGCTTTGTGGAGCTACTGCAGACAACTTGCTCTTCTTGTTCCCAGGCTGGGGATCTCAGGTACCAGCAAAGCATCTCTGCTGTTGCAGTCACCCACAGCCTGCTTCTTCCAAGACTAAGAAATCATAGGGACCTTTTTTTTTTTGTGTAAGTTAACAATTTAATAATAGAATTAGTCTCTAAAAATAAAACCCTAGCTTGCTGTGCTGAAGATTGGTTGATTTAAGTGCTTTCAAGGCTGTGGCTGAGGAGCCACTGTGTGCGTCCAGCTTCAGTAGTAGAGGCACGGGTATGAGGAGAAGGCATCAGTGCATGTAGGCGTAGCGCCAGTCCCGCAGTGGCACGTGGGTTTCCTTGATGGCCTGGGGAGATGTCCAGCGCAGGATGTAGTGCGGACCACCAGGTTTGTCGTTTGTTCCTGTGCCAAGAGGAAAGAGGGACCACGAGGTGAAGGAGATGGACAGAGGGGATGTGTCCCATTGCGCCATTAAATATGTTTTATGGAGAGTTTTTTGGTCTCACCTGAGATGCGGGAGCCCCCGAAGGGCTGCTGAGCCACAACAGCGCCCGTTGACTTGTCGTTGATGTAGAAATTGCCAGCTGAGTTGCGCAAGTAGCTCCTGGCTTCCTCGATGATGCTCCTGAGGAGGGAGGGAGAGGACCATAAGCAGGAGGGGATGGCAAAGGCACACTTGGAAGTCTCTGCTCTGCTCCAGTAGCTGCACTGGTGCCCAGTATTTGTGTTTCTTTGCACACGTGCTATTTGTAGACAAAAGAAGCTTGACACACGCTGCAAAGGGACCTGTGTGCTTAAAGCTCAATTAAACGACTGCAATTTCTCATTTCAACTTTGCATTTCTTTTCATGTTTTTCCTCAAGATTTGCTGTTATAAAATGAAGTTAATTAAGTCCAAGGATAGCCTGACTTAACGACCTTCTAAGTTAGTAATTCAATGCCTGCTCTTAGTTTCACTAGTATATGATTAATTCTTAGGTATTTATTGAAAAAGCATGATCCCCATCTGCTTCATGGCAGCCTGGAACTTTCTCACAACAAAAAGTGTTAAATACAAACAAACAACAACAACAACAAAAAACACCTTGGTTTTCATACTACCCAAAAAGCTTCTGCCTTTCCTCATAGCTTAGAGAAAGTATTTTATTTCAGGCTTCTTAGCTCCTCTCCTTAGGCCATCAAATAATTTTTTCTTTTCTTATTCTCTTCCTCTCTCAGAAAAAAAAAAAAAATCCTCAAAACCAGCATCTAACCCAAAAAAACATCTCAGACTCGAAGCCCTGAGGGTCCAGGCTGGGAGAAGGACCCTCACCCACCCCGGGATGTCCCCTTCCCTCCCAGCTCCGGGGCTGCGAGTGCTCACTTCTCCTGGGCGAAGACCGCCCCCGTGAGGCCATAGGGTGTCGTGGTGTCAATCAGCTCCAAGACATCCTTGTACTGCTTCTCTGGGTAGACGTACACGGTGAGGATGGGGCCAAAGATTTCCTGTAGAGCAAAAAAATAAATTAGCCAAGCACACAGCCCTCCTTGTACAACCCACAGCCTCCAAAAACGAGTGACAGATTAGCCAAAGCCATGAGAAAGATGGAAGAGGACCATCCCTGCATCTATCTATCCTACAAATCCAGTCAACTCACACCCCAAGACGCAGAGCCACGTCCCATGATTTTCCCACTCTCACCTCTTTCATGATGGGATCCTTTGGGTCTTTGCTCTCCACGATGCAGGGCTCAATGAAGTACCCGACGCTGTCATCGCAGCCGCCTCCAGCCAAGATGGTGAGGTTGGGAGACTTCTTGGCGTGCTCGATCCACGTCTTTATACGTGCAAAAGACTGAGGAAAGAGAAGAAAATGAACAGAGTGTGGAGCTGGGGGGTGAAAAGGAGTTTTGGGCAATGCCTTTTGGGGCTATGTTGCTCTTTGCTCGCTTCCAGTTCAGGAGGAAGGCTGCAAGCTGGAAATACAACCCTGGACACTCTGAACCCTACGTCTGCGAGGGCTTCTCAACAAACAACCCACTTCTCAAGAGGGGTAGTGACATGCAATATTCCTGAGGGGAGCAAAAATCACCCCATGCCATAGTGCTGGAACTTCCTAGTCACACTTTGCTGAAAGCAATAAAAAGCATCCAGCCAAACAATGAGCGGAAGCCTGGCGGTGTTACCTTTGAGCACGAGCAGGGGCAGGACGCATGAGCTCACCTTGTCATCGATCACTGCTGAGAAAAACGTCCCAAAGTCCTGGGCAGGCTGCAGGGGCAAAAGGAAGTAGACAATGTAAGTCCACGCTGTGCCAAAAAGCTAACTCTAAAATTGAAATTCCCAGAATAAAACTGCTCCAAAGCACACCTCCGCGCGAGGGAGCAAGCTCCCCCTTTTCAATTAGTCTGTGGTATTCAGTGACTTACACAGTCCTTCCTGCAGACGCTGGCTACAAGTTAATTTCTAATCACTAAAAAAAAAAGATGAAGGGGGAGGACAGAGGGGTGGTGGTGGGGAGAACCAGTGGATAAAAAGCTCAGTTCAATAGGAATTAGTAGCCAGTTACCGCAGTCTCTAATCCCATCAGCCACCCGCTGAGCTGCAAAGCCCTTCAGCAGCCCGGCAGCTCCACTCACGTCTCCCACTTTGATCTTCTTGGTCTCCTCCAGCAGCTTCTCTTTGATCTGGGGCCACAGCGAGTCCGGGGCGTAGAGGCGGGAGCACGCCGAGCATTTCTGGCCGCCGTACTCAAAGGCAGAGCGCAGGGTCCCGTTCACCACACTGGACACATCGGCTGAGCTGTGCACCAGGTGGAAGTTCTTCCCACCACACTCTGGTTTGGGAGGAAAAGGAGCAAGTGAGAAGTTGCCCTGCTGGAAAGCTCGAGCTATGTCCAGACCCCAGTGGGTGATGTCCCAGGGAGGCCAGCCCAGGTGCTCCAGCCCTCAGCACCCCCTGCTCGGGCTCCCCACGACGGTGAGACACAGCCATTACCTCCAGCCAAGCGGGGGAAGTTGCGGTAGCAATCCAGGTTTTCAGCCACTTGCTTCCAGAGGCGCTTGAACGTCCTGGGAGAGAAAGGAGGAGGTGCTTAGCATGAGAGGGGAACTTGGAAAAGTTCCTGACCCTGCTGAAGACAACCCCAGCAAACCGCCAGGTCCGTCCTCAAAAGAAGGGATGCTCTGCAAACAGAAGAGGAGAGGCTAGGTCAGAATGAGTCCCTAGATACCAAAGCTCTGGGCACTACACAAAAACCCTAGCACATTACAAATAAGCGCCACAGGGAAGACCAGACAGCATCCAGCAGAAGTTTCTGTCCTCCTCCTTTCGGCCCTTCTTTTTTGGTTCTCACTGTGACAAACCCCTTGGCTGCAAAACAATAAAAATGCTAATAAACCTCCAGCAGGAGGCACGGCCACTAATACTAATTTATGAGCTTCCCCACCTTTACAGCACAATGCTCATCAGACCATGGCACTTGCAGGGCCCTGGGGCTTAATAGCCTCTAGGGGCAAGTCGCTAACCCAGCAGAGGGTTTGCAAATCAGCCAGGGACGAAGGCAGCATGTGCTCATAGCGCTGCACAGCTGGGTCTGGGTGCGGGCACGCTGGCAGGAGGAGGGAAGGATAAACCCCGCTGCCCTCCGGCATCACTCTGCCAAGTCACAGCATCCCTAGGAGACAGGTCGGTGTCTCCCTTGTTTAACTTGCAAGTTTATTCTCTGTGGCTTGGTTTTAGCCACAGGAAGTCCTTGATATTAAATACGCTCCCTGGGCTGATTAGATACAGTTTTTTTTCACCCAGCAAGGTGTAAGGACGGCAGCTGCTCTGCGCGATGGACCAGTGGGCAAGTATCAATCATGAGCTGGGCAGCTCCTTGTGCTTCCCCTCCCCAGCTTACGGCACGCTGCCGGTGAAGTTGAGCCCGCAAAAGTGCTGGTTGCTGGTGACGGCGTCGCCGAACACGGGCCCATCTGCTGGCACGAACTGAATGACGTTGGGAGGGAGCCCAGCTTCCAGCAGGATCCTGTAGACGGCGTAGCTGGAGAGCAGGGCAGTGTCGCTGGGCTTCCACAGCACCACATTTCCCTGGGGAACAGGGGACAGTCAGTGTGAGAAACACGCAACTGCAGGGCTTAAATGCGTCAGGGAGAGCCCATATCGGAGTCTGCAGCACCTCCGGGAGGGTTTGTGTGATGGTGCAGAGGTTCTGCTCTGCAGGTGGCTCATAGCTCCCTTGCACCCCAAGCAATTGAGACAGATTGTGATTGCCAGCCCAGCTAGAAGCACTAAAATCACCCCGCTTCACATCAAAAGCTGCCACGAGATCACGATGCTGCCTTCTTGCGCCCTCCCGTGCTGGGAATGGGACTTACGGCCCTGCAGCTGCCACCCCTGGGCTCATGCGCAACACAGTGGGTGCCCACGTGAGTGAAACACCAGCCCGTGCCTGGATTAATCGTGCCCAAACCGATGGCACAATCAGCAGGAAAACATGGTGCAAACGCCCCGCCGTGGCTCCCCACCCCTTTGGCTCCATGCCACTGCCTTCGTTTGGGCTTGGTGACCTCCCCTGCGTCACAGTCACCACGGGTGGCCAGGATGAGAGTGCAGCCAGGGGCTCTAATTAGCAGCCACTTATTAAGAACTCCCTCTTGCAGCACCCCAACCTCTCTGTCTAAAATCCAGGCGAGGAGTGAAGCCCAAAATGAAAGCCTCAAGCACAGACACCTCCAAGAGCGGGTTTGGGAGGGTTTTTCCTTTTCCAACACTTCCCTCGTCACAGCAGTTTGGTGGACAGGTCTAAACAGCAGCCAGGGGAATGCCTGTCTGTAATTAGTCACCTGAGCCAAACTGCACACCAGCTGGCTGAATTCCAGGGAGGGTTCCAGAAGCAGAACCCCCGGTGTGCCTGATGTTGTTGGGTTGCGTTTGTAGGTGTCCAGTTTTGGGGATGCCTTAGGAGAATGCCCCCAGAGGGCTCCTCCGTCCCCATGGACAACAGAAGCACAAAACACTCCTGCAAGCTGGAGTCGGGACAAAGCAGCAGGAGGCTGCGCAATGCCAGCAGCTCCTCTGGTGCACGCCACCGGGCATGGAACAGCACCAGAGAGGCTGGATTTGGAGAGAGACGCAACCCTGCAGTGATGCTCACCATCAACGCCGGAGCCCCCGCCAGGTTTCCGCCGATCGCTGTGAAGTTGAAGGGAGAGATGGCTGCCACAAAACCCTGCGGTGGAGAGAAAAAAGGGACGGGCTGCAGGCACCCACGCTTGCCACGGGCAAGCCAGCACAAGCAGCCCCAGCTCCTCACCTCCAGCCCCCGGTACACCATGCTGTTGGTGCTGATGTCCACGCTGATGGGCTGGCTGCTCTCCAGCTCCAAGGCGTACTTGGCGTTGAAGCGGAAGAAGTCGATCAGCTCTGCTGCCGCATCGATTTCTGCCTGGATGACGGTTTTGCCCTGCCAGGAGAGGACCGCAATGAATAAAAACACAGCAGAGGCAGGACAGAGGAGGAGGAGAAAATGCAACATGGCCTGGCACATCCCGACGTGGTTTGGGGGTTCGTGCTCTTCAGAAAGAGCTGGGCCTCTCTGCAAGCCCCCATCCTGCCCTGTTGCGACCGGCTCCTCTACAAAGCCCAAATTCCCTCCTGTTCACCCCCTGCACCCTACTCACCTGCCCCACCATGGTCTTGGCCAGCACCTCAGCTCGCCGTGGGCCACTCAGCATGTCAGCTGCCTTGAGAAAGATCTGGGCCCGGTCCTGGACAGGTTTCAGGTCCCACTCCTTCCTAGCTGCCAAGGCAGCATTAATGGCTTTGTTAATGAGATCCTGTGTGAAGGGGAAAAAGCAGCCGTGAGGAAGCCATCTCCCAAGAAACCCAAAGGGGACAGTGAGGGGACGTCCAGCCCGGACACATGCTGTGGCAGCCACCTTCCCACCAGCACCGGAGCCCCTCAGACCACCTTGTTCCAGGGCCCCAGGGGCTTGGAAAGCCAAAACCCACCGCTGCCTCTTTTGGAAAAGCCATGTGTTTTGTGACTCCAAAAAGCCACTTCTGCTTGTGAAACCTGCAGTCAAGCTGAATCAGTGATGCTGGCAGCTGGCTGGGGCCCTGTGGTCACTGCACTGTCCCCAAAATGTCCACCACGAAGAAGACCGAAGGGAAGAGGAACGGGCACGCTCACCTTGTCGGCGTAGCAGAACTTGGCCACCTTGTGCGCATGATTGAACGGCTGAAAAGAGATGGGAAACCTTGGCACTTCCCCATCCGACCAGCGCATCCCTTGCTTCGCTTTCCTTTACTGAAGTCCCCCCAGCACCCCAAAACTCACCGAGAGCTGGTACCGCACCGCTCCGGTCCACACCTCCTCCCCACCGACCACGCAGGGGATGTTTTCAGTCCTGCCCTTCAGGTCAGCAAGCGCCTGGGTGAGAGCAGAGCGAGGTGCTGGGGCTGCACAGGGCAGGCAGGGACCCCAAAGGGCTCCGTGCTGGGCCAGGAGCAGAGAAGGACGGGGAAAAGGTGCAGGGCACTGCCCTGAGCCTCCCATACCTGCTGCAGAGCCGCTCGCTCGGGGCTGCCGGGTTTGAACTCGAGGATGGGCTCATTGGCCACCGTGGTGGCCGCACGGTGAAGGCTCCTGAGCCTGGTGGGGGGGGGGGGAACAGGCTGAAATAACGCCCCCGACCCCGTGCTGCCAGCCCGGGGGGCTTCGGTGCCTCGGCTGGGTGCGTCCCAGCTGAGTAAATCCAGGGAAAAGGGCGGTGTGGGGTGGGGAAAAGGGTTTTGGTGTGACAGGAAAAGGGGCTGCGATGGTGTGGGAAATGGGGAATGGGAGCCATGACCATGGCGTGGGGAAAGGGGTTTGTATGGGGTGGGCAAAAGGGTTTTGTTCCTATGGAGTGGGAAAAAAGGTTTTGTTCCTATGGGGTGAGCAAAAGGGTTTGTATGGGGTGGGCAAAGGGGTTTTATTCCTATGGGGTGGGCAAAGGGGTTTGTATGGGGTGGGCAAAGCCGTTCCTATGGGACGGGAACAAGGGGTCCCGATAGGAAAGGGGTTCCCGTGGGGTGGGAACAGGGGGGTCGCAGCCCTGGAGGACGACGACTCCGCACTTCCCACAGGCAGCGGAGCGAGGCCGGGGGGCAAAGGTTGGGCCCGGGGGGGGCCGCGAGGAGCCGGGGGCAGCGCCCGACCCTGGGGGGGGGGGACGGGGACGGGGACGGGACGGGACCCGCGGGGCTCCCACCCGTGACCGCCCCCACGGAGCGTTACCGGGGGGCTGGGGGGGGGGGGTGAGGCAAAAAGTGGGGGGGTAAAAGGGTCAGAGCGGGGTTCGGGTGCTCCCTGGGGAAGGTGGGGGGGGGGACGGGAAAGGGGAGCAGAGGGGGTCGCGCGTGGGGACTCACCCACGGCCCCGCAGCGTCCGCCACATCCCGGCCCCGCCGCGCCGCTCCCCACGGCCGTGCCCGAGCCGCCGCCACGGGAGGGAGAAGGAAGAGGGTGGAGGGGGGGGGCATAAAACAAAGATAAATGAGATAAAGCACGGCGAGGAGACGGGGAGCCCGCAGAGCGCCCACGGCCACGCGTGGGGCTTTGAGGTCCCCCTCCACCGTCGCCACCCGCCCCCTCCGTGGGGTTGGAGGGGGGGTCCCTACACGCCGCACCTGCCCCTCCCCCGGCCTTGGCACCGCGGTGGTAGCGCCCGGCACGTGGGAGGGGGGCGGTGCTGGGCGGGGCGGAAAATGGGTTATAAATAATTAAAAAATAATTAATTATTAAAGAAAAAAAAAAGGGGGTGGGGAAGGGTTGACGCAGGCTGGGGCCGCGGTGGGGCCCGGCTGCTGCTGCTGGTGAATGCTTGCAGACAGAGAGAGGGCGGCTGAAGCATCCCCTCTTATCACAGCAAAATATCCCCTTCTTAGCAAAAACTTGCAAAAAATGGGATTTTAACACAAAAGGGAGAGGCTGGGGGGGGTGAGGGCGGCTGAGGCAGCAGGAGGCTGCATCTACACGAGGTGCTCCTGTTCCCACCTGAGAGGCATCACTGTGGGTGTCTGAATTTAGCATGGGGGAGCTGGGGACTGGTGCAAGGAGGCCCTGAATTACCTCATTTCATGATTTTGGGGAGTTTCCCAAAAAAAACAAAGGTTGCTCCCACCCCCCACCAACCCCCTAAAAACTGCACAAGCCCCTCACGTGCCAGCCCCGTGCTTCGCAGCCCAAGAAGCAGCCCACACAGCTGTGACCAGAAGGTTGGTATTTATTTAACGTGGTTTTGTTTTCCCCCCCCCCGTAACCAGAGCAGACCGTCACCCATTTCCATCGACCAGCTTCCCCCAGCCCCTGGCCGTGGAGCAGCACCTTGGAGCCGTGCCTGGAAGAGCAGGGAGCTGAGGCAGCGAGGCCCGAAGGATGCAACCATGCCGGGGTTGCTCCGGAGCGGCCGCAGAGCCAAGGACAGATGGACGGACGCAGGACGGGAGGGCAGAGCAGCGTACGGGGAGCTGGAGAGCAGGCCTCGAACGGTGGGAGCGGCTTTTGGCACGAGAAAGGAAGGTGGAGATCATCCACTGCGATTCGGAGGAGCTGAGCTCTCGCTGTGGGCGTTTCTTGGTGCCCCTTCTCACAGGGAGTTGGGTGCTGGCACTTTGATGGTCCAAAATCCAGCACCGCTAGCATTCAGTCTGCTTTTAGACACCAAGGACAGACTTGTAAATGGGGTGCAAATGGCCTGACACCGCAGCTCAGGGCCCACGTGCCCCCTGCAGCAGGCTCAGGAGCTGGTGTATCCTTCGTCCTTACCTCGCCACAGATTGACTAGCATCACAGTTCAGTCTTTTTCTTTAAAAGAAGCTAATATACAGAATATAAAGCACAATATTTACAACTGTATGGTAAACAGTTTCATTTCCACACTGATCAGTAGTCTGTTTTAATGTGTATAAAAGAAATTCTTACATGACCTAAGAGGAACTGACACAAAGTGACACAGCATGGGAAAAGATTCATCAATACCCTCCACTTAAACACGTTAAATAATAAATAATCATTTTTGGCAGAACTTAGCTACATACACTTTAGCCACAGGTAAGGTGTTTTAAGAACCAGATTGCGTGTTCCTTTCAGTGATACCATGTTACACAGGAAGTGTCTAGTTACCGAGCTTTTTTTCATCATCTTCAACCCTTTCTTGATTAAAATAAATCTTTAGGATTTCCAATGAAACCTGTGTAGGGAGCATCAGTTTGAGCAGCAGACAAAACCCGCACCTTGGGTTAGTGGCACAGTGGGACTGCAGTGTTCTGCCATCAAAGTGACACGGACTACCAGGTTCAAAGCTCTCAAAACATCCCAGAGTTGTGTGTGTTTTTGTTTTTTTAAAAAAACATTTTTTTTTTTCCTCAAAAGACAGACCCAACCATACATACAAGCACCACCTTGCCTACAGAAGTGCTTCAGTGTTGGAGTGCCTCAAATTAGGAAGGAGGGAATCGTGACTTCTAGAAACATCAAGTACCCATTTCTTACAATTCATTGCTTCTTCAAAAGAGAAGCTTTGAACAGCTCCCACAGATGCGGAAGGGCCTTAAGACACTGAACCACACAAAAAAAACAGACAGAAAACAGTCAAGTGTTTCTTCACTACTCTGCCAAAGACTCATGTTCAAGCCTCCAGCATTCCTCTCTCCAGAAATGGGTTGGTGAAGGACTGAATTAAGAATATGGCAGGTAGTATTTCTAGCTCACCTCTAAAACCAGCATCACTAACACCAGCATACTGTGTGTTGCCTTGATTGGCGACTTCTTTTCTTACTTAAAACTCAAACTGATAGAAGTTACATTCTAATAAAAGCTTAAAATCAAGCATTTGTGTGACTTAACACTGAAGGCAAACATTGCTAAAACCTGCGTGTTCCCCTGCAACCCAAGTCCTGGACCAGTGCAAAAGAATCAAAACCCCAAAGTCCTGAAGCAAAATGAGGAAAATCCTCATGAGGGTATTATTACACCATGGAAGCGCAGCATGGAAGTCTGGTCAACCAGCTAAACCGTGATTTAACATTCACCGCAGCATTATAATTGCTTAATTTTGCTGTAATAAATCTCACTTTAAACATTCAGCTCTAAAAAGAAGCACTCGCGAACATGAAACAGGGACTTCCCAGCATGGCAATTCTCTTCCTCGCACACTCCAGAACAAGCGTCTTTCCAAGTTTTTCCAGAGCCAAGGGAAACACAAGCAAATCGCTGTTTCACAGAGCCCGCAGTGTTGTGGTAAGGCTGTGGGCACCCACTGGTTGCCACGGCTTTTCCTCAGCCAGTCCTGGACCAGTAACTGAACTTGTATTTTTGCTGGCAGGAATGGTTATGCAAAAGCATCTCATATGGGACAGAAACAGCTTTAGATCTAAAGCCAGGCACTAGTCAGATCTATTACTCTGTTTCATCAAGTTAATTCCAATTTATACTGGTGTAGACCAGTATAAAGTATAAATTTGTCTCCTTACCAGGTAGGACAAAGCCTACTTTGAGGCAGATTTTAAGAACAAATGTACTGGAAGCATCCCTGGTAGTGAGGGGAATGAATGGAGATCCTTACCCGCTGGGGAAGGCCTCAATCTCCAAAAGGGGGAAAAAACACAAACAGGAGCACAGCAATAATTCTGCAGTTAGAGAAAAGCTGTTGGCCTGTTCCCCACTGCCACCACCCCTTGCTCCAAGGAAGCAACAGGCGAGTGCACCACAGCCGTACCCATTACATCGTTTCTGCACAGTTACCTGGAACAGTTTGAGATTTTGGGAGTCCCATCAAAGCCAAAGATACCTTACAAGGGAATAATTGCATTTACTAACAGAATTCTGTTTGCACTTTAAAAACCTCTAATAAAAATAGAATATATACTGTGTTTCTTATAAATAGATTACACATTTAGTTTAGTTGGATTTCATTACACCCCACCTACTTTTTTTTTTTTTTTAAATACTTTTGTTTTTGTGTTGTCTGAACTAATATGATAATTACTACATTTTTGAAAAAAGTGTTTGTACCACATTATTCTTTGGACATTTTTGAACAACATGCATCCACAAAAGCAACTGCCATTGTTTACTGAAAACATTTTTTGTACAAACCCATTTTAGGAATTTGATCTATTATTACACTGCTAACAAGCAAAAAAATTTGCTTCCTTGAAATCCTCTTTTAAAAAATGAGAAACAATGAGGAGGATTTTTTGATTATAAGTCTAAAAAAGTGTCAATATGACACCGCATTAAGAATAGAAAACAAAAATAAAGTATTTACAGCTTTACAAAGGAAAAAAAGAGGTCATCAAATTCATTTCCAGCATTTTCACAATTTTTTTCTGGCAAGCTTTTGATCTGGTTGCTACAGAGTGGTTAAACGCAAACAGAACAGGACCACTGTCAGCTAAATCAGCAGCATCGCTTGAAACTAAACCAACCAAGACCTCCTAGGGAAACTATCAAAGACCAACCCTAGTAACTCCCAAAAGGTTGATCCACCAAGTCCCATACAGCCTAGATGAAAATAAAACCCCAACCCCAAGTATGAAAACACCTTTTCTTTTTTTAAAAAAAATGGATTACATATGGTTATAAGAAAGACACCAAGAACCATGGTAATTTACCATCATACACATACATCACCATCATACACATTTCTATACTGTCTACTATAGACCCACATCCCTTACACTTACCAACAAATGCAACCCTATTATAGGCGCTCCTCATAATTATGGCTATGAGATAAACTGTAGGTTACAGAAATTTAGCTGTTGAAACAAGCTATCTGCTTCCTCTGGCTCCCCCACTGTCAAACTGAGGATATCCTTTCCCACCTCAACATGCCAGCTACTAGCTTCATTTCAAGAACACTCAGCCTTTTTCCTACTAGGTCACTGAGTTTAAAAAAAAAAGTTATAAAAAACAGCAGCTAAGCCGGACAGTCATTTAAATTGCTCAGTTTCTCTAGTACCAAAGAGCATTTCATAATTTGAGGACAGCCAAACGACAGCCTCCAACAAGGCTGACTCACTGTGCAAGTAGATTGCTTAACAATGCCTCCACCAAAGTCACTAAAGCATTACAGACATTCAGCTTTGGCAGATGGTTTCATGGTTTCTCAGCCTCGTGAGAAACTACATATTTAGCAGCTTCATACAGGCTTGGAAACCTTAAGAGTACTTTATTGAAAACATGCAGTCCCAGCCCCCTCACAAAAATATCACATCTGGCATTTCTTGCCCCCACCCTCCCACCCCAAAACTTGCAGCCCTAGCGAACGTGACACTTACCACTTTGGCCACCTAAGAGATAATAGGAATGAGCACTTTGGAATAAGGTTTCTTTTTCAGAGAAAAATTATCTACAGGCTTTGAAAAAGCCCCTAACTAACACCACAAGAACCAAGAAGTTGCTTACTACTCTATGAATAACTGCTCTGAGTATTTCAGTCAGTAAGGGAATGACAAGAATAACCTTGGACAGACGCCACTGATGCTCAAATTATGAATCCAAATGGATCATCCCAGTAATTCTCCTCACTGAAAGACTGAGGGCCCATTTAATTCACATGGCCTAAAAGCACCATCACACGATAGTGGGAGACTGATCTAAACAGCAATGAAACTCCATGCAGAAACAAACAAAACCCAAACTGAAAAGACATTACTGTACCCGCAGTTACAGTGTGAGCAGAAACCCTCCGAGGTCCTGCCCTCTGCATAGCTGTGCAAGATGGAGAGAGATTTTCTGCCCAGGAATGCGCCATTTGCTGAAACACTCGTGCTCTTTTTGGAAGAAAGCAGTACTGATCTATACTGGCTATTTGTTTACAATGCAGCCCTGCTGATTCAGATCAATAAATAAGAGAGGCTTGGAAACAACGCTCAGGAAGATAAAAGATTGGCCCCTCTAGCTTTACCTAACACTGAGAGGATGCTTAAATCTGATATTCCCCTGTCCAGTCCTAGCACTGCTCCTACGTAACAGTTTCTAAGATTTCTGGCAGGTTAAAAAATACAATTGGTATTTACTCCTCAAGTCTTGCAACTGCTAGTTAACTACACAGTTACCTTTAGGCAGTATTAACTGCACTTGCAATCTTGCTCTAAAATACAAACAAAAAAAAAGTATTGGCTTAGGTTTATACCCTGTTTTTACCTGGCTGAGATGCTACAAATCCTACTAATAACCACAAACAGCTTGATGACACCAGAGAGTTTCCTCAAGTACCAATCAGACTTTTGACGCTGCCTTCTCCTGTTTAAAAATATAGACAGATTGATAAAGCCTAGGTCTTCTCACTTTCTCACAGAGAAAGCACATGGCTGTTCTTCCATAGTTCTAGGGCTGCAGTAGTTTGGGATTGATTTTACTACGCCCTAAAAAGGATTACAGTATTTTCTAATGTTCAGCTTTGCTGAAGAAAAGTGGTCTGGAACTCTCTCAATGTCATGTCTCAAGCCCAAATCTACAGCACAGCATGTCAGTTTATCCTGATGCTAGCCCACTCTAGCCATCATGAAAGCAGCATAAAATGGAGCTATCTCCCTGTCAGCAAAGTAAAATCTGCAAACACTATGGTTTAAAAAAACATCCTGAAAAAAAGAAAACACAAAACAACTTGGGAACTGAAGGGCTGATTCCCCTCTTAATCCAATCACTGGAAACAAAGGCATTGTAACAAGACAATGTACTCCTCAAAAGAAGCTCTACAGGTAACTTGTGCAAACGTGTTTTGAGCTTTCCTTTCCCCAAGAGATAACTATAGCCCAGCAGGGACCAAACATTCCATACAAATAAGGCGCGCTTTTGTTTTTTTTGCATAGTAGTTTATCAGTGATAGTCCCATCCCACCGAACCCTCCCTCATCCACCTGCTTTGCCACCAAGCTGAGACCTGCTTCTTCAGATTCTGGAGTCTGAAAGAAAGCTTATATGAGTCTCAAAGTCTTCTTCACCCAGAAAGGTGGAATGAAGAAATTCCTTTCAATATTGTATGACTGCTTAATCCTAAAAGCTGCCTCTAAACCCGGTATTATTTTTAAATGTTTACAGATCAATTTGGAGGCATTCTTATTTTATGCCAGCCATTGGTAATTATACCATAATTGTCTTAGGTTTAGTACTCAGTTTGCCAGTGTTCCTTTTGCCAATCAGTGCAGCAGTTCAATAAAACCATAAGCTTATTGAAATATCAGAGCCTTTGCAGCACCATTCTCTGCTGCTACCAGATATATCTTTTAATATATATTTATATATATATATAATATAAAAACACCTGCTATTTATATTCCACTGGAGCTCAAAGTGGCTCAGCTTGGGGCAAAGGCACAATTAAAACACGTTTTCTTACAGGACTCTGCATTTGTGAATTGTGTAACGATAGAAATTGACAGCACCAATCCTTGGGTGGGATAGGGATGCGTGTAGGAATGAGTCATTAGAAGCCCTGTGCAGGGGCTTACAAGTCTATTACTTTTTTTCTCCCCCCATCAGTGTGTGTTGTTTTTTAATCTTTGCTTGCATCTTCCCTTTCACTGGAATGCTCCAACTACGTATCAGCTGACCATGGGCTCCACATCCGCCTCTCTGTCCAACTCGTCCTGAATTTCATCTGTGTTTCCTGAGTCGCTGCTGGCTACAGAGCTGGGAGATGGAGAATTTCTGCAGAAAATGCAGAGAAAGGTTTAGACAAAAAAGAAATGCCACTGACAGACAAAAATGAGACCTTTAAAGGAAATAGTCACTGACACTCCCTAAAACATTTTAATAGTAATAAAGGGTATTCTTAACTTATCTGTTTTGAAGCAAATATCAATAGTAAGCTTGAACACACTGCATGCTGCCACCCCCCCAACACACCATCTCCTATACAAACATAAAGGCTGTTCTAGCTTTACAGACAGGGGAAACAGAAATTAAGTTCAATGAATATCCTACAGAAACCTTGATCATCTACAGTACATACACTCTTGAAAACTCAAAAATGTTTATTCTCTCTCTCTTTTTTTTTTTTTTTTTTTTTTTTTAAAGCCAGGATGGTTTTAAATGTGGGTGAGCAAGATACACAAAAAAATCCCTCATGGTATATAAAAAATGTGTTCCACACACAGGATTTAAAAACATGCTCTTCATACAAGTCTAGTCAAGACTTTTTTTTTTGGTCTTTTTAGAGTTCTAGATCTATGACCTTAAGAACAACCATCCATCACAAACAGAGAAGAGATGACTCCATTTATACTGCCAGTACTACTGGTGACAACAGCTGTTGAATCCTTAGAACTGTTACTGAGCATAGAAAATTATATACTACTGCAGTGATCTATTGAAGACTGGCATTTGTCCCTGAACAAGACGAGATTACATGTATCTAAAGGACAAAGCTTTAGGACAAAATTATGCTTCTGCTTTTAAACACCTTGACAGGAAACAAGAGCAAAATAAATTCTTGAAGGACACCCCAGGCAGCGTGGTAATATTTTACTACCTGTCAGCTGAACCTTTGATAAGCCTACGACAGGTTTCCATTTGTACATCCAGGCCCCTTTTCATACTACACATTTCCATATATTCATGAAGGTGGCGGTTCATATCACTCTTGGCTGTGGCCAATTCCAGCTGTAAGAAAAGAAAGTGATCAGTCTAAGGTGAGTTGCTAGCAGCTTCTTCCAGCCTCACTCAACTTTACTCACTGGTGGGGATAATAAAGCTGCCCAGAGCTAATCCAGAATGCCTGCACAGCATACCCTTAACTTCAGAGTGTTGTGTGCTACAAGTGTATTCATCAGCTTATGAAATGTATTTTAATCAGAGTGCAACACTGTTTTTAAACAGCTCTTTTTTTGCTGCTTGGCATCATGTTTGTCAACATGCAGTAATTAGTGAAAACATATTCTAGACAAGGCAAAGACTGTGAGAAGCTACAGCTGTTGTGTCTGGCAACCTCTGAGGCCATTTCCTGTGAAACATTTCCCAGTGTGATGGTGTGGATGCAAGACAAAAAGGGGAAAAAACAGCACATTTATTCTCTTTGTTTCAAAGTTTCCTCTACTACCAGTTAGATTTATGCTTGGTTAACAGTAGCGCTGTACAGAGAACAGTATTTAGAAAAAAAATCCTAGCATGTCTCTAAGGAAAATAGCTTTGCCCTCTTGTTATAGATACACATTCCACCTTTCCCATTTGTGCACGTGTACACATACATAAAAGCCTACTGGACCAGAATACCTCACATGTTTTTATTCACTAGTAATTATTTATTTTGTCATGAATCACTTCCTTACCTCTATCTGCCCTATTGTTTCTTGGTATTCCTTGTCTCTTGTTTTAAAGAAAGACTCTGTTTCATGGATCAGGTTTCCCAGGTTTTCTTCCTGCAGAGCAAATTGAGACACAAAGAATTGTCAAGAAACTAACATGGAGCACACAGATTTTTCTCATTTAGCCTCACTCAGAAATCCAAGTTCTTGTGCTTTCATGCAAAGGTGTGTTTTTTAATACATGGTTATGCAGACAAGGAATACACTGCTTCTTAAAACTGGCATATGAGGGAAGATATTTTATCTGATCAAGGAACCTACAGATCAAGACTCCAGCAGTTAAATGAATACCTGACACATGCCAAAGAACCAAAAAGCTGCAATTACTGAACCTTTCAGTCTGATCATGCTTAAATTAGATTGTAATTGCTGCTCTCCAGGCATGCAACTTGATTTTTTTTTTTCTTTGTATCGACCATCGACCACTTACAGCATTGTACTGGAATTCTTATTTTCTGATTACACACTACTACTCTCCAGACCTTTCCATTTCCATCATCTCACACATATACTCTACATGCATTTACTCCATCATCTCACACATATACTCTACATGCCTATTAAAATTCTTTCCTTAAATGCTAGATAAATTAAGCTCACTCCAGCACACTAACAAGGAAAATATTGCACTTAAGAACATGTTGCATCCTAAAGGAAGCATCCTGTCAGACAACAACTCCCTTGTCATCATTACTTTGGATTCACAGTATAGTCCAGGCTACAAAACATACAGCATTATTTCATGCTGCCACAAAGAGACTAAAAGACTGTTTTCCAGTTTACCAATGTCACTGTTCTCTTTCAGGTTATTACCTACCTCCCTTTTCAAAAAAAAAAAAAAAAAAAAAAAAAAAAAAGCATCAATTTATCACAAATGCACTGATGAGCATTTATTTTGTTACCATTCTTTGACCACAGCTGCAGCAGCTTTATCAGGATCATACCTGGGATCAACGTCAGGATAACCAGCCTATAGTTACAAGAATCATTCCACTTATCCTTTTATATGCAGAACCGCTTCAAGGAGAAAGGTCATAAAAGAAGGTGGCTACAGCACCACATAAGAACTTGAAAGGAATAAAGCCAGTGGAAGGAAGATTCAGGCATGTAAAGGACTATGTTAAAGACCAGGCACAGACGGAGCCGTCTTTATTCTGAATCTCCATCTACAAGACAAATCTACCCTTTCCTTGTATAATTTTCATTTAGAAGGATTTAAGCTTCTTAAAACCTTTAGAGTTTTTGCATGGAAGGTCTGTGTTCGGCAATATTCCTCTGATAGCTGTGCTTAAACATGCACACACGGGTATATGCAAATAAATCTGTCACTAATTCCAGCACATGGCTACACATTATCATTCTGCCACTCTCCCTGCTCAAAAGATGACATACAGCTAAGTATGCTGCTTTCTGCAGTCCTAGCACTTTTAAATAATCTTCGCAGTTTCAGGGTATGCCAGATGATACACAAATGGGAAGATGTAAATTAACACACCCCTGGCAGTCAACACAAGACAATATTCAGGAGACTGCTGCTTCAGCATCTTTATAGTATATCAATGATGGGAGAAGGTAGGATTATTGCCTACCTACTGCTGTCATGCTGCTCAGTAATGCAATAATAGCATCACATTTAAGACTGCCTGCACAAAGCCAGACCTTGCCATTTCAATCTCTCTTTAGGCCTGCTTAAAAAGGCTCAGGAGTCACTGAATGAGGCAGCATGCAGCCATTAGCTTACTTTGTGTGGGATCTTAAGGATTAAAAGCAAGCTGTTTATTATCCACCAGCATCAGGAGATTCCTATTGACTGGAAAGATGGAAGCACAAGATTCAGAAGATACCTAGGGCCTTACGCAGTCCCACAGCCACAGCTTCTTTGTTTGCGACAGGCTGTACGTACTTTATTATCACACAGACCACACTAAGTTTATTTTTCTCCCCACAGGAAAGGAGGTGCAATACCGTGCACACCATGTGTGACATTTTGACAGTTAAAGTGTGAATGATCATCTACGGAGAAAGCAAGATGCTGCATGGAAGATATAGGGCTTTAGATAACCCACTGGTCAGGGTGACAGATTGCCTGATGATCCTACAACAGCTAGGTGCCTTAGATCTTTTGATGCCTGCCATTTCTAAATACTCAGTTTAAAGAAGCAGAAGACATTAAGTTTGGTAAATAAACTCATTGCACAGACTGAAAAGCAACCAGAGAGAAAGCACTAAGAGGATTTTAAAATTAAAGCAAGTTTTCACAGCAGACTAGATCACCAGTCAAAAATCTAGAGGCTCAAATGGCTAAAAGAGCAGCTGAGGGATACAATTTTTTAACAGAACAATTTGAGAAGAAACTGAAATAAACTCACCTCTCCTTGGAGGTCAATTGAAGGATTGCAGTTTGTGAAGTCTTCCCAAAGAAGCAATGTTTCTTCATTCTCCTCCCACGTTAAACTATCACAGTCATCATCAAAATCAAATGTCTCACGACTGTTAAGGTAACAGAAAAAGCATTAGTGTAAACAGCTCCAGCCCTAACCCCTTCAGTCCTTAATTTAACGTTCTAGAAGAAAAAAGGGGTTACAAGAATTGAATAGAGAAGACAAAGCAGCTGAAAGTCATTAAATATTTTTAAAACAGGCTTTGCCACTGTCTGCAAGTCACTTACTCCTGGGCTCTTTGCCACTCCAAAGCAGAGTAAGAGAGATCCTTGTTAGCATTCCCCGTTCCTAGTTCTGTCCTGCAGATGGTGCTGCTCGTTAGTTTCCCTTGTTTGCAAAAACCACAAAAGCATTTTAATCTATTCTTTTTATCCATGGGAAAAGGAACCCGACCACAGTTTGGGGAATTACACAGGAAACAGCCACTAGAAGACTCCCTGCTGATTTTCTTGCTGAAGTTTAGCCAATGATTTTCACTGCAACACTTACAAACATCAGTTTGAAAAATAACTAAGAAAAAGCTGAACCCAAAAACGATGCACAAGTGAACGTAAGTACATATTATTGAATTGAACAACAAAAGATACCACTAAAGCCACTTAAGACTGAGAAAAACCAGTAGCAGAAGTGACCTTTAACACTGTTATTTGGTCAAGCTCCTTTAGTACAGTTAGTTGTGCAATAAAGGAAAAAGTTTCCAAAGGCACTCAAGTCCCTCTTGGTTTGAACAGCAGATGAGAGAAACACTAGTAGCTGCTTCTTGTCCTCGTTAAGGAGGTCTGACAAAAATCTGAAGTTGCTTGCAGCAGTAGTCTGCTAATTTCTGGCTGATGCATTTTTGTTTCTTTAGTTCACTTCCTTTTAAGCAGATAACATCTCAGTCAGGCAACATCATATTTAGGAGGCTGAAGAGCTTGGCAAAAGAGATAAGTCTATTTGTCTAAACACAACTTGACAAAATAATAAAATAAAGATTTTGGACACATATGATTCTGCCTTTTGCAATTCAATTTCTTCAAATCAGATCATTTGCAAAAACTATCCTTGTCAGAGTGCAGACTCACAGTTCTGACTGCTGCTTTTTTCAGACACTTTGTTCAACACTGACTGCATTTTGACTTTTTACTGCTTGATGCTTACATGTTAAGGTCATCATTACAGGTCCAAGTTGCATCTGTTTTCTGTTCACGAGGCCAGCTATTTATAACTACCTTCTACATGACAAAGACCCAAAACCCAGAATTATTTAGAAGCATGCCTTTTTCAATAAGCCACAAACATTGTTCAAAATCAACCCTATCTGAACATAACAACAAAATTCCTGCAGCACCACATGCCAAATAGACCAAGAGAGAAGCACATCACTAGAAGGACCAATAAAAACTAGGTATGACAGGACAGGTTTAAAAGCAAAACTAAAAATTAAATACATTACCAACCCAATGACTAAACTTCAGTCTCTTGCTTTTCTAAAAGATCTATACTCTATGTGCTGTCACACTGAATTTTAACTGTGAAGAAGTTAAAAATATGTATTTATTACCCTGAGTAAGTGCTAGGCCATCTAAAACAGAAGTCCTGACATGAAGAATTACCTGCATTATTTGGGCAAAATAGAGGGAAAAGGGACAAATGGCCTGAAACCAGAATTTGGCAACAGCTGACAACTGGATCTAGTGCTCCTTAGAGAATGTCTTATATACTCCTACACATTAAATACTGTCCTATGGTGTGCGGGAAAGCACTGGGAATTCTTTCCTCTCCCAGCACAGTCACTAGGAAAGTTGGCAGAAGAGACACACAGACACACATTCAAATGCGAGAGAAATCAGACCTAAGGCACTGGCTGGGGTTCCCTTTGCCAAAAGAAAGCGTCAGAGACCCTCAGAACTCTGACTAGCCTGTGGCCATCTTCATCATTTCTCAAGCAGGAGAACAGCAGGGCATACCGCCAACTAGCTTCCTTAATTGCTTTCTGTAACGGCAAGGTGCAGAGAGTCTCTTCTTGCCTGCCACAAGCTTCCTAACACTCCCATTCTGGGTAAAACTTTAGGCAAAATAAATTGAGATTCTTCCAATCCAGAAGAAGAGACCTTACAGCAAGGTTTACAACACTGACATTTCTTGGAATCTATAAACTGTCATCCACTGCTACAACTGATCTTCTGGACACATCCAGCACTGCCATTTGCCTGCAGCTGAATTGAAAAAATCATTAACTTCTCTGAGAAGTTTGAATTAGTTTTGAATTGAGCATACAGTTACAACATTGCCAAATTGCATCCAGACTAAACCGCAGCAAGATTCTTTCTAAAACTCTAAAAATGAATATTTAGCCAAACATACAGCTAACATAGACTCAAGTTTTGTACCTTTTTCTTTAAATGTGTCATCTTTTGCTAGTTACCAGCTAACAAAGTATGAACGTTAAGTTTTATTTTTATATTCTTTATAGCTCTCCCTACCTAAGGGAGGAATAAAAAAAAAACAATTTGGTAATTTTATTTGAACTTCTAATAAACTTTTGAGTACGAACAATGCTGACAGTTCAGGCTTAACTCACAGAATACTGGGTGGTAGAAAAAAGTTTCTGAAAGCCTACAGAAGTAACTCGAGTTCTGGGATTGTCTGCATTTCAGATAGTTTTCGCCATATTCTCCACAATACTCACAGCTGATTAAACATACGCTTCATTTCATCCGTGATGTTCAAAGAGCAGCTGACCTCATCATCAGAGAACCTGCCATTGTCTGCATCCTGTTCAGAGAGGTCATCATCAGACGCAAGTTTTCGTTCTTTCTTCTTGGAAGCCACCTTAATTGAAGAGAAGAGTAGTAACTGAAGGCTCATTGGAGATGCTGCGCCATGAGTGGCGGAAATAAAAAAAGGAGAGGCATTACATTTGGGTGAATATAACTGCTCATCAGCTCCCAGGCAATTCAGGGATAGCATGTATTCGAGACAGGAATTGCATCTGTTAGTGAGTGGTGAACACAGAGCACAAGAAAGCAGTTCAAAAATGGCAAAGAGCAAAGCAAGCTGCAGGCTGCCAGCGCTCTACAGACATCTGTCTGTTCACTAACAACAGTCTACGACCTACCAGAGAACATGCAGAGGTTAGAATGATACAGGGTAAAAGCATAAGCTGGCAGGAGCGCCCAGGCAGCAGGCTTGAGAGCAATGACAGAACTCTCCCTCTCCTGCCACCACCACAGGCTGTTGCTCCCATGCTGAACAACCATGAAGAACAGACAAGAAACCTTTTTGGATAGTCTTTATTTCAGGGTCATTCCCACCCCATAAGCAGAGCCAGACCGCTAGTCTTCAGAGCAAGAAGAAGGATTAACTGAACCATGAAAATTCCTGGACGACCTCAAAGGAAATGAAATCTGCAGATGTGCAGAGAATTCAAGGGACAGCCCTACACAGGGCACAGAGGATCATTTCGTCAGCTGAGGATTGTTAATGTAAAAGATATTCACAGCAGTTTACAGATGGTACCAGAGTCACAAACGCACAGTCTGCTCCCAGCCTACTGTAGCTTTTCCTCTAATTGGTATGTGAGCCATCCCTTAGTGGTATTGTTCTCCTTGCCTGCTGATCATTTTAACCACTGCATGCTTGACCAAAAGTGCACTTTGCAGTTACTTTTGAGCAGAAAGACAAAGCAATTCTACTCAGAGACAAGAAGGAACCACTGGCACAAAGCACTGGCTCAATGTGCTAGAAAAATTGTCTCCAGACAGGAGATTTGAATCTTTCTGGCTTTTTGAAAAAAGCCTCCAAACATTTAGGCAGTTTCACCACCGCCAAAATGCACAACCAGTGGAGACCACAAGTGTATTTACAGTGTTTTGGTATGGCATTTAGCACACTATATGGCATCACTATACAGAGAAAAGCATTGGACTTATTCAGAGACTGAATGCAACACTCAGACCAAAGTGGAAGGAAGCTGGGGTAATCACATTGATAGTGCAGGTATGACACAAGACAAACCACATTGGGAGTTACACGTTTGCTCTACACAGAGCTGTAACTGCTTACTTCAGGAGAAAATTAAATGACTTTTCCTACTAGCACCATGGAGCTCAAGGAAAGCAACTAGAGTCTCTGGTCTCACAAAGCAATCATAACTCACCACCACAGAAGCATTATTTCTGGCTGTGGAGCTTGAGCCAGAAATAAGAACATTCAGATGACAGTTCTACAAGCTTACCACCTCTCACTTACGAAGAGGAAGCCATTTATACAAACCTAGGCCCTGGAATGCTTTTTTCCCCCCTGCATTCATTGCAGACTAGGGTCAGACTAGCAGTATATCTTAAAGATCCTCAAATTTCTTTTTTTTAAACTCTCTAAATTTTGTGCTTGTAATACTACAGCAGCTTCTGCAGAAGAGAGCTACACTCCAACACGAAGAAAGAAGAAAACATATCTATACAAAGAAATTTCAAAAAAAAGAAGAAAAAAAAGCAAGTGACCTGGACCACACTTCTCAACACTGCTCCCTCTTGACCCATTACTACTTGTCCTATCCTATGGAAAATTCCCAGCCTAATCACCTGGAATATCTTGGAAACGTCTTCAGAGTTGCGCTGCTGCGCTACATCACACAGCTTGGCTGTGATATCGATTCGCCGACAGATGTCCATGTCCACCTTCATGGCCTTTTCTTGAATCTTTGTGTCCAGGTCTGTCATGGGCTGCAGGAAGGACAGCAGTGATTATCTTCTATTATTATACAGTTCAGGAAAGCAGAGATACCCCACAGTATCTCTCTAACCCCAGGGCATACCATTCTTAAACAATATCATGTCTTGTTCTCCAGGAAAGGCAGTACATGGACAGTCTAAACAGACTAAATAGCTAACAGAATTAATGTTCATATCCATTTCCAGTGAAATTTCAGCTCAGCGATTTGCCACAGAAAAACCTATACCCGCCCCAAAACAACTTCTATGCGTGGCAAAAGTGAACTTTTCTATGGGTCAATAAAGCTTTAAAAATGAAGGAGATAAAAACCTGTTGAGCATGTGTTGAACAGAAAAATCTAAAACCTGATGAGTAGTCCATACTCCCCCAGCTTCAGACAGAAAAACTATGCCTGCAAGGAGAAGTTGCTTTCAAAACACAATCCAGGCAACACAACAACTTCACACCTACCATGAAACATAAAATCAAGACTGGATCTAAAGAGATCCACAAAAGCTTGTGACGGAGAAAATAATATCCAAATTGGCATTAACCTGACTTGCAGCCTGGAAAAAAAATTCTACATGAAAAGCATTTTGTTTTGCTTCACTCTGGGCAGTAATTATAAACATAATTTAGAAGAGATACTCCTACTCAGACAGTAAGTACTCCTGCAGCCACATGAAGTAACATAATTCTGTGAAAAACATAGATGTCCAGCCTAAACAGAACTCATTCTGCTGGAAAGCACCACTTCAATAGCTAGACCAGAAAAACAGAAAAACTCTTTGCAAAGTATTCCTAAGTACCAAATCCCCTTTCCAACAAGAAGGTTTTGTTTTAAAATATTAGACAGGGTTCTTCTCCAGCTTCTGTCAACCTCTTTTGAACAACATTGGGAGGTTTTTATTTTCTAAACAGGTTGAGGAAAAGGAGGCTATAAACGATGATGCTCTCTAAATGCCGTATTATCAACTGAATAAGTAGCAGTGATTCTTATCAACAGGAAGGTAACAGGCACATGCCAATGTTCTGTGTTTCTCTACTCTAAATATTTACATGGTGGCATTCAAAAAAAAAAAAAGCATTCTCGCTGCTTTCCTTAGGCTCTCTTCCATCTTGCAGCATGTGCAAAGCCCACAGCATGCTTTCTCTCAAGTAGATGTCTGCATTCACCACCACCCTTCTGTACACACCGAACATTTCTCCCTCAGTGAAAAAGTTGCAAGCTATGCAGCCCTAACAAAATTCTCCTTTTCACACTGCCTCTAACCAAGCATACCTATTCTTGATTAAACATCAGAAGAAGAGACAGCTAATTGCCAAATTTCACATGAACAGATCTAGTGGCCCTGAGAGAGTATGTTTGACATCGGGGAGCAGGTTCTGCAAGCTTATGTAAAGACCGGAGGAAGCAGTTCTAAACAAAATTACCGAATAAGTGTACATAATAGGACATCTTCATTAGACAACTGGCATCAGCACACTACTTCAGTCTTACAGAGAAAGCCACCTTACTTCATGTTCACCTAGTTTACCTTTCCAGATATCTGCAAGAGTACAGGATCAGTATGTAAATGCAAGACAAAATTATCCTAATGGTAATGTAATGGCCTAAAACATCCCCCAGCTTTGAAGGAGAGTCAGCATCAAACAAGGCAGGAGGAAATTCCTGAGTTTTTTTGTTTGTTTGTTTGTTTTTTATCATTATTTTTATATTTTATCTCAGCTCTTAGGCTGACACAGCACTGGAAAAAATCCAAATACCTGAACCATACTGGGTTAACCTCTTCAGGGCTTTCGTGAAGGGAGTAGGAACACACACATAGCATTCCTTTTTGACATTACTTCTCTGCACGTTTCAGAACCAAATCCCTCTCGTTAGAAGTAGGTCATGCTGCTGCATGGTGACTGAACCCTTTCCCCCAACCTGTGAGTTCTCTATCTTTTTTCCCATGGCTGCAGATTTGAATGCCAGCATTGCCAGCAGTGGAAAATGGGGGAGGGAGGGAAGAGTCCAGGTTATGGGCTAAGCAGCAAGTTAATGCATCTCTACACAGACCAGACAGGAAGCAGGGGGAAGGGTGATCTGTCTGATGCATTAGATCGTAAAGGCAGCCATAATACTAACTACAAAGCAGCACTCACTAAAACCATAACTTTTTTATGAATGAAGCCATTTGCATGACACACACATTTCACAAAGGCAGTGGGAGGTGGCCACTCTGCTCTCCAGTATACTTACATCACTCATCAGACCCTTAAAGACCACAAGTTCTGCTTTCAGTCTCTCAATCTTTTCATTCAACTCCTCCTGGAGAGCTTCCGCTTCCTGCGCCTCCTGCAAGAGAAAGCACACAAAGAACTAAGAGGCCACAGGGCAACATATGCTTCCTCACTTAACCTCAGGAGGACTGATAAGGCATGTCACCCCCCTCATCTCGCTCGGTCAGAAAAGTCATCACCTTCCTGCTTCAGCTTCCAAACATTAACACTGTTCTCTAGCATACAGCAAGGCATTCAGCTGCTGTGACTAGAAGAGGGGCTTTTAACCAAAAGACAACTTCTTTTCCAATGATTAATGGCATAATAGGTGTGGAGAAATCCTACACCATTCGATAGCTACTACGTCAAACTTACCTCCCGCAAGGTTTCCACCATAGATTCCAGACTCATTCTTCTTGTCAGTTCCTCTTCCCATCTGAAAGAGAAGATTTGCAGCAGATGGAGCATTAACTATCAAGAAAAGATATATTTTCTCCAAATCACAAGTCTTCTGATCGCTGTAGGATGATGACAGTTACTTCAAACGTCAAGCAGATGGTTTCCCTCACTTGTACACCCTCAAACCAAGAACATAAGTCTATAAAAAAGTAAAAGTGAAATCAGCTCTCACTGGGATCAGTGCCCTTCCTGCTCTTCTGTGCAATATCTGGTTGCAAATAAGGTGTGAAATTTTCAGTGCAATGGGAAGTTAAGTTACCCAAATCAACAGTCTCACTATTTACCAGTTCAGTCCAATCAATTTCAACATTTGCATGATCTTCTGCATCAAAATCCTCAGGAACCTACGCACCTCAGCCATTTCCCATCACTGCAAGTATCTTTAAATGCAGGGTATATATACTCACTCACAGTACTGAGAGGGTACAAAGAAAGGAATTACACAGTTACAAACTGTACGACTAAACCTTACACCACAAGCATCCTTACGTTTGAGCATATTATTGGATTAAGTACAGAAATACCTGGCAGTTCCCTTTTTCAAGCACAAAAAACTTTCAAAAGGTATTTATTGTCAAATACTGCGTTTTGCTAACTCAAACACAAAGTTCTTGAAAACGTGATTATACACATTCATACATATGAATATGGTGTGAGCTCAGGGAAAAAAAAAAAAAAGTAAAAAGGATGCCACTTGTTGAAATAAACAGTAGTGCCACAGGAGACCTGCCCAGTCTATTATAACAATATGAATTAT
Source organism: Aythya marila (assembly GCF_965140915.1). Lineage (NCBI taxonomy): Eukaryota > Metazoa > Chordata > Aves > Anseriformes > Anatidae > Aythya > Aythya marila. The sequence continues at coordinate 6,905,357 of NC_139062.1, read as the reverse complement.
ACCCCTGGAAAAAGTTTGTCTGAAACATTTAACACACCAGACAACCAAGAAACAAAAATCCAAACAGTAACTTCACCAAGCAATTTAGCATCCTCCCAGGAAGGCCACCGTTCCTTTTTATAGTTGAGCAGAAGCATGGTTTTGGCACAGTCAGTGAAGGGAAACCAGGGTCTGATGACTTAGTCTGCGAAGCCTTCAAAGTGTCCGTTCAGCAAGCCGTCCTGACGAGCAGGTCACACCGCCTGCTCAAACGTGTTACTCCTCACATCCCTTCCTTGGCAAAAACCAGGAATCTGAAAGCCTACCTAGAAACTTGGGCTGACAACTGCCATCAAGACATTTGCTTTCAATAGTCCAGTAAATATTAGATACCACACAATTGAAAACACTCCTGTGAGCTTAAGTACCATCATAATTATTTCTGTTGTCACTTCCAGGTTTTTTTTTTTTTTTTAATATACCTTAATTGAAAATGGCAAACCATGGGACCAAAAAATCTATTAAATCATTCTCGAAAATGCGAGGCTGCAAGGTTAGAGCTGCCACAACACATAATTTCAGCATATTTACAAATTCACAAAGAAATCTGGTGACAGCTAGATTGCAGGATATTCCCATTGAGGTAGCTGCATGCATAAATATCACACTACTCGATACATCTCTGCCTTGGAAGCTTAATCCCATCTGAAATGGAAGCTGGGGAGGACCAATTCAGCAGCACAGGCTGCAGGCAGCCGTGGCGGCGTTGCACTTTGCTGTATTCAGGCACCAGCAGAGGCACCTGAACGGGTTACATCTCAATGCAGTAGCACCGTGGAGCGCAGCGCCAAGATGACATGCTGGCTACATCCACTCCTTCCTGCTATTGTGCTGCAGGAATAGCCAGCAAAACAGCATGAGTCCTCCAGTGTACAACCAAAGTTTGATTTATGCAGCAAGACTTGTGCATATTTCTACCAGCAAGGATTTGCTGCCAAGCAGAGTAAAATATTTGGGCTGAAATTTGCATTTGTCATCAAATGTTTTAGCTTGTATTTCCATAACCTATTTGTTTTTTGACTACTAATTACATGTATGGTCCTGTAAAAATAGTAACTTTGTTTTTCAGATTTAATATTAAAGTCAAGAAGGTGAAATTAATTAAAGTAATCAATTAGGTTCGCAATCTGTAAGATAACCTCCTTCTGTTACAGAAGGAGTGTTACATGGCTTTAATCATTCCTTCTGGTCCTTCTGCCAGCAGGCTGTTATTTGTGGATGCAAGGCAAAGCAGACATTGCAAGAACTGATATGCTGCTGCTTCTCAAAGCTTTAACTGCAGAAATCAGGAATACCAGCTGCATTCAGGTTATCCTGCTGTATTATTTGCATTCCTACAGTACACTGTGCGTTCTGCAGAGGGGGATGTATTTTTGGAAGACCTATTTGCGTATTTTTACTGACTACGCCAAAAAGCTAGCAAAAAGGATTAGCATTCCTCCCTAGCAGTTCAGCCGTTCTGGGCAGCTGCCAAAATTACGCATCTCAAAGTCTGCTCAGACTAACCTTCCTCATCCTGCAAGAATTCCAGTAGTTCCATTTCTCCTCTTTGTGCCAGTTAAAGTGCATTTCACAGAACAGTGATTTACAGCCCTAATTCCCTTCTGCCAGACTCAGAGAGGAAAAGGCTGCCTTCTTTACACACACCACAACACCCCAACCCCCAACTTTGCTCTGGGTTCTGTTTCTCTTAATTATAAGAACAATCAGGTCATTTTTAACCCAAAAGTTCATGCCTGGCAGAAGAAAAGAATTCACGCTGGACTGATAATAAGGGTCCTGCTAATCATTAATATCACATTGTAAACCTCAGAACACATTTTTCCCACCCACCATCGAGCTGAACATCATTTAACAGCTTGTTACATCATTTAACAGCTGAAAATGTCAGCCTTACTTTTTCCTCACACTTAAACCTCAGCAAACCCTTTGCAGTGAAGACAGGAAGAAGGCTGGGAAGGTAGAGGGTGACAACGGGACAGGAGATTAATTCTCCTTTTGAACTTGCAAGCAAGTGAGACAATAGAAAGATTGCTCATTCATATGATCATTCTCTACTTGCTGTAACACACAGGACTTTAAAAGGGACCTTGGCAGCTGCTGCTACTACACGCTCCAACAAATGCTCCAGTAAGTAGTCAGTCAGCAGGCTGCCGAGAAGATGCTAACTATGGCGCTGACGTCTTTAATGCTCAACGTGCTTTATGTTATTCTCCCAGTATTCTATACTAATCAACGTCATCTTCCTCCATCACTGTTTTAGAGGAGATGTGGTCTTCCACAAGGCTTAATCCCAGCAGGTTGTGGGTGCCCTCTGTTTCTCAGCAAAAAGCAGCATTGATGCCGCTTAGGTGTGCAACCTGGGATGTCCACGGAAGGCTCGAAGCCTGGTGCTCCCTTCACCTGAAGGGAGGGCAGGTCAAGGACAGGCAGACAGGCAACTGCTCCACTGGAAAGCCACAGGAGAAGCAGTGACAGGAATAAAGAGGAAAAGCAGAGACATGAACAAGGACTACAATGCCCAAAAGAAAATGGCTGCGCATGCTACAGGCTGAAGACTATCAGTCTTATATATTTGCAGCAGCATATCAAATAGACAGCTGCTCTTGCTTGTCTCACATACACTTATTTCTTGGCTCAGACGCATCAATTGCTATGATTTCCAGCTGCATCCAAAATCTTTTTTCTGACCCTGAAATGTAAACGTCACCATCTAGATCTACTGGACTTCAGAGCCTCTCTGTTTTGTTTTACTCTTGGTTCCTTCTAAAAGAAAAAGAAAAAACTAAAATACGAATTTCAAGGCTAATCAAGCTTTTCTCCATCTTCCCCACCTACAAGGATGTTTTAGTCATAACCATCACCCACCCACCCCCAAAAAAGGGCTAGTCTGCATTCGAGCAGTCACGGGCCTATTCCCCTCTTACCAGATGTGACATATTACATTCCAGCAGCATTCAGTCACTGCAGCTTCGGGCCCCAAACTACTTCTGCAGTCCTGTGATTAAGAGTAAGTGTCTTACATAGCTTAGAGGAGAACAAAGGATGTTTGCTCTCTTTAAAGGGAAAAGCTATGTTACGGGGGTATTAGACAAACAATACACATGAACAGTCAGCTATGGTTAAGGTTGCTTAAAGCTTTATTCCTGTAAATCTGAGTCACAAGAAAAAGTCGTGCGTTTCCTCGGAAATTGGGAGGGCAGCTCTGAGTTCACCAGTACTAACACTTTCTGCTGAACAAAAGACAGCAGATGAAGACATCTCAAGAACTGGAATATCCCCTAAAACCTTCTCTAATGTTTTCCAATCCTAGTGTTCATAGATTTAAACTGAGGAGGCTCTCTTGACAAAACCAACTTCAAGACGCTATCCCACTCCTGAATACCTGCATCAATGAACACAAACTTTGTCCTTTCTTCTCTCCCAGTATCACCAAATCAAATTTCATAATACACACTGATGAAGAGAATTGCCCATTGGAGTAGATTCACAATGCCTCTTTAGGACTAGGACAGAAAGTTAGTTTTTGAGAAATTTGCCTTTCCAAAAGCAGTTCAGTAATTTTCTTTCAAAAATACAGGATTTTTAGATGCAAGCACAATATAATTTAGACAACACACTTACGAAGTATGACAGATGCAAACCTACAACTTCAGATATGTTTTTGATCAAGGCAGAAAGGCACGAATAGACTAGCTGATAGTCAATTATGCCTGATGGTATCAACTGCACTATTTCCTTCATTGAAAATATCCTTCCTTAAGGAAGCCTAACAAAAACAAAACAAAACAAAACAAACAGACCAAGAAAAAACATTTACAGTGGTCTAAGAACCTGCCATTTTCTCAGGTGTAGACTTTGAAGCTTTTAATTCTGCTTTGTTTGTGAGGGAGCACCTTCCCACTGGTTCGCAGGGAGAAAAGCAGCCATGAAAAGGAAGACCAAATTGCTTGAATGCTTAAGTCCACACCAGGAACAAAAGGGTGTATTTGAACAACGGCCATAAAATGCTCATAAAAATACATGATTCCTGAAGACAAACATATTGATGAATACGCTGATGAAGATAAAACTTATTGATGACTATGAACACTGCCCCATCCCTGGAAGTGCCCAAGGCCATGCTGGATGGGGCTTTCATCAGCCTGATGTAGTGTGGGGTGTCCCTGCCCATGGCAGGGGGTTGGAACTAAGTGATCTTTAAGGTCCCTTCCAACCCAAACCACTCTGTGGTTCTGGGATTCTATGAACTCACCGTGCCATCTCAGGGAAAAGCATCATTGTGTTCTCTCGCATGCTAAAACACCACTATTCCATTTTTGGCATGAGATGCACCCAGCCTTGCTCATCCCTAAGATATGAAGCACCTAAGATGCATTCTCTGATGCACCACACCTGCAAGGAAATGGAGAAAACACCCATCCCATTGCAGGACCGAGTAATTACACCCCTGGTGCTGCCGTCACCACTTACAGACATGTCTCTGTGCTCGCTTTCCTTTGTGGCAGCACCGCTTGTTCCTTTGTGCTTTCAGATCTTTCTGACGCCCATACGCTGTTTATGGGAACTCCAAATGGCAAGGCATGCTGCACGGCTCACCAGTGCTGGCACGAGATTTAACACTTCACACACACAAGCCTAACCAATTTAATCATCCCAGATTACTCACAGAAGTTACGTGCTGCCTCTCGTTGCATGGCTGTAGGAACATGCCCATTAATCCCCTCTCCAGCACCTAGATAATAACTATCAACATTACAGTTTGTAACTCTGCTTATTATACTCTGATTTCATCTGAATCAACTTAACGGCCCCTCAGAAGTACAAACTTATGATGCATACACAAAAGGATCCGCAGCCTAATCCTGTAAATGGCCAGAGGCAGAAATCTGGGCAGGGCACACCGCTTGAGAGGAACACATCGTGGTACCTTGGGAGAGGAAAGCGTCCTATTCAAGACTTTCTGAGCAGATGCAAACAAACTTTACGATACTAAAACCCTGCTGCAGCGTCAGTCTCTGTTTACCCGTTTGCCAGATATCAAATCGTGTTTCTCAATCAAGAGCAGAACCCACATTTATAATCTCATGGAACCACTCCTCATTCTAGAAGGCAGACTTGGATTGTAAATGCAGATAGTCATCTACATGCTCTCGTTAGCTCAGAAAACCTGAACCATCCAAGATGGATTTCATTGAAACAAAACAAAAACAAAAAAAACTTCTGCAACACTATCTTCTATCTTCTTTTTTAAGCAAAAAAAGCCAGCCAACAATGCACCATTCTCTCTGCTTTTAGAATCCTGGCTTAAGAGTTCATTTTTCCATCCACTCTCAGTTTTGCATTAAACTAGATGCAAGGTTGCATTAAACAATTAACCAATGTTACCTCGATTATGTGCGCATTTGTAAGGTACTGTAAGACAGGCGTTCTCCTAAATTATCCCAAGCACGGGCCATTTTGATCCCACATGCCCTGACTTCTTATTGAAGCAAATTAAATGTTAGTTGATGGGCTCCATGTAAAACGTATTAATTTAATGTGAATGTCTTGATTCCATTAAAGCCTGGCTCTAAAACAACAACAGCAGCACTCAAATGAAGTCATCTGTTGCTTGCAATCAGCAGGAAAGCATCCGCTTCACACAAGTCTCAGAGTCTCCTTGCTAGAAGTCTGTCACTGCAGCATCACGTTTCCCAAATGTCAGAGTAAGGGGGGAAGCTGGCATCCTCGAACCTGCAGCAATGGTCTAGATTATACAGGTAAATTCACTGCGTAGCAGAACTCATGCCCTTCATGCTGCTAAAACCCAGGGGGTTCACTACAAAGAGAAGGTTAATATCAAAGCTCTGTTCTAGACTCATGCTCTACTTAAAATGGCATGCAGGTCTTTGAACAACAGTGATTTCTTGTGTAGAGAATTACTGAAAGAATTTCCTCTACAGGAAAACACTGCATAATTATACCTTCTGATTACATTCACCTGGAATGATGATCGAGACTTTTAATGGAACCACAATAAATATCATCTGAAAATTCATTTGTTCATTAAGTTCATTAAGCCACGCATAATGGCACAGGAGTTTAACAACTTCAAGCAGAAGCAACAGCCATGCCTGCATTCCTTTAGAGAGCAAATAATGGTGCTTTTAATACATTAGAAGCATCTACATGTAATCGTAGAATCTTCATAACATTAAATACATGTACATTTTAAGCTACATAGCTACAAGACACATGCTTCTGCATGATGTATTCTTGCAAAAACTGAACTGAAAAGAACTGAAAAACACTGAAAAGAGCAATTTTCAATCTAAGGTATCTTTTGATACCTGCACCCAGCCCCAAACACAGAAGCCCACAGACACAAGATACTTATTCAAAATAGGTCTAATACAGCATGTGAGGCTGCTGTCAGTTGTTTTCACAATATTTCACAACTACCTGACAGAGAAAGCACCTACAGAGATTTTCTGTCCTTACAAAGGAATTTGCACTATGCTGAAGCATCAGTTATGAACTCTGGCTATTTTCAACCACACAGCCAATCGAGTGAAGAAAAAAAATCCTTGAAGGTCTGCCATTTACCAATGCATCCAAGGCCACTAACGTTGGTAGTTTATTTCTACATCACTTAATAGCAAATGCACTTGAAATGCTTCTTCCTCAAAAGAAATTATGAACTTTTTTCCACTGTATGAAGAAATAGCATAAAACAGATAAGGGTATCTAGCTCACTGCTGCCCAGCTTTCTCTTTAAGCCAAGCCAGACTCTTTGACTCACTCTCAAAGGTGTTTGAATTCTGAATTGGACAAGTGTCGTGCAAAGAAGTCTTGTTTTCCCTTGCATTTGTAATCTAATCAGCATCCTAGTTGCTAACCCCTTCCAGAGGAGAGAGTCCCGAACTTCTAGAAGTAGACAAGTTACTTTCATTGGAGAGGAAAATTCTGTAGAACTTCCTCCTTCCCTAGGTATTGTCCATTCTTTACTTCGCAAAACCCATTTCAAATCCTTCTCAAGAAGACCATCCCCATGACAACATAACCAAAACCTCTGTATCATGGACCTGCCTATTCTGCAGCTGCAAGCGATTTTAAATATTGACTAACACATTAAGCCTCTGAGAAGTGTTCCCAACCACACCTATCAACAATGGCCAGGAGTACACCCTCCCAGAATGAACCTGATTAGGTAATTAATTTTATTTTTTTTCCATATGATCTTACAGCATCTTTACATTTCTGCATAGCTGTTCTGCTACCCCAGTTCATATCAGGCACATGGAAATTGTAACTGCTCTGGAGGAACTGAGCTTTCACACTTTATGAAGCAAAACCACAAAAGACCTCTGTGTATTCAGTATTTATTTATGAAGTATCCATATACTAGAATCAGAGTATAATTAGAATCACATTTATCACTAGAGTTCTCCACACCTTAAACCAGTGTGCTGACCATAGGCGCACAACCATTTCCTGAAGCCTGCAGAAAGAGATTTCTGGTAAATCATAAAGTGCTCCGGCTGATAAGATAGCAGCAGATTGCAAGCTCTTGGAACGAGATTTACGATGTAATTCATGATATGTTAACTGTTATATCAGGTAAACTAAACACTGCTTTCCGTATCCTCCTCTTATGTTTGCCAGGGCAGCAAGCAGCTCTACAGATCTGTGCCTCACCGACCTGCACAAACACAACAAAGAACAGATCGAGCCGTATTTACTTTGCGCAGAGGGGTGGGCACAGACAGTCTGCAGCAAGGGGTTCCAGGCAGGATCAGCACTTGCTGTTTTCTACTTGGCATCAGCAGCTTAAATTCATTTTTCACCCCTGTCAAAATCTACTTGACAGTGTTTATTAACTCCTGATCAAATATACTTGTCTTAAGCATGAGCGAATAATTCTGCAGTGTGGCTCTATTGCAGTTTTTGACAGCTGAAATGCATTTTTTTCACTGGCATGACAGACCCCCAGAAAGGGGAGAGGGATTTGTGCAGTAACATGAGAAGAGGGGGACTCTTCCTGCCTTCCATTTTCCAGTAAGCTTTGTGGTAACTGAAGCTAGCCCAGTTCAGTTTCTAACAAAAGAGCCTTGTGAAAAAAACAATCCAGGAAAATGCAAGGCCTACAAGCTCAGCTTGTGAGCTAGCTTTCCTGGGGGGGTGGGCAAGGGCATAAGCATTTCCTCTGTATAAAAAAGGAAAAGAAGCCAAGAGCACAAGGTAAGGACAAAACAATTAGAAAAAACAATACCAATAGCCCCAGACTAGGCAAAGATGTAAGAAGATGCAAGGGGGAAAGCACACTATGCAGAAGACAAACCACTTGAAAGCCTACATCTAAACTGCTCCCCACTGCAAAAGACAAAATTTATGGTTAACTTAAAATTTTCAGCTACTAAGATCAGTCCTTAAACAGCCTGACAGCTATCAGAAACATATCAGAAATGTGAGCTGCAGAACCATTAAATTAGCTAGGATATCGACTTCCAGCAGGCTTCTCTGTCGTTAGGGTAAGTAGCTACTATTCCCTACCCCAACAGGGCATTCTGTGTCTACACTGAGTCTGCAGACCCGCTGGTGAGCAGGACTTCAGGGTCACATCTCCATGCCTCCAGGATACCTGCAGCAGCACTTTAGTGTGAAAGTACAAGTCAGACAGACTCTTAGTTTGCTTGACAAGTCAGCTCTGATCCCAGGAATTTGATGCAGCCCACACATGGCATAATAAACATGGTTAGGTGAATCTACGAAACATCTGATCAGATTTATACCAAAATATGACATAGATCAGTACAGCAGACACCTTTGGAAGGACGAGAATCAGAGCACTACACGTTGGGTTTCTTTTTTAGCTCAACTGGGCAGAAAAGAAAAAAAGACATATTTGTGAAGATTTTACTGCAGCCTAGGTAGCTACTGCATCAGTCTTTCTGGGAAAACGCTCAAGTTCTCAGTTCTCTTCCTCTTGTATCAGTCAAGTGCAAGGCATTTCCCCCCTTTTGTAGGTATATCCGCTTATTTTTCCTCTATGTGTGTGCATATTTATGTATATATATATATATATATGTATTTGTATTAGCAATAAAGAGGAAATTTAAGAAGATAGACACATCCTGATTTCACCATATTGGAGGACAGCATCATCTTCTCAAGGCTGTTTCAGCTCCTTCCCACATTGCTATTTTTTATTTATTTTATTTTTTACTTTTATTTCCCTCCAAGAGGTTTCACAGTGCCAAAGAGCACTCACTGTGCCAGCAACCACTGACGAGCACAGTTATAAAACAAAGAAGAAAGACCAAGGTCCAAAAGAAGTGCAATTCTACACAAACCAAAGCCATCTCTAGGCCCACTTTTAGTGCTCTAGGCTCACTCTCAGCCCCTAGCTGTGCTTGTGACAGTCAGTTTCACCCAATCAAGCTGGTCTAGAAGATGCAGCTACACGCTCCTTTCTCCACACCACGTGGCAAACCCTCAGCCCACAGAACAGCTCTGCGTGCTCCCAGGCCTGCAGAAGACAACCGTAAGCACAGCTTATGAAACAGCCACAGCAAGAGCATTGCATTCCTGTGAAACTTGTCATAACTGCAGATAAAAGTAATTACTTTGACTCATTTTGAAACAGGTAATCTGAAAAGCACAGGATTACATGACTGTATACCGCTGCTAGCTACAAGTTAATTATCGAATGCTGAATTCCCATGTAAGGAAATCCCTAACAAACACAAGTATTACAAACGTCATGCATTAAAGACAACCGATCATGTACAGAAATTTATTTTACAACTCCACCCATGAACAAGATACGATTTTATGGTAGTTAGTATGGCAGACATTCAGGTGCTTGGTCCTAACATTTTGGCACATGCATACTAATAAACTCACTGTGAAATTCAGCTGAGTAAACTCATTATTCCCAACTAATGACCATTCTCTTCAAAGACAGTATTTCCAAAATACAGTGACAGACGTCATAAAACTCTAATGAAAGACAAAAAACAGAATGGAGACTACAAGCCTGAAGAAGTACTGATTGTTTCTTTTATATATATATATGTTTACACTTCCTCCAAAATAAAAAAGCTACCCATTATCCTGTGCTCCTCCTGAGTAACTGTTTTATGTTTACCTACCCTGCTACAGGGTGGCAAGGGGGGGGTGTTAAATTTCATTTTTCAGGTCTCATGTACACAGGTAAAGACAGGCATCTTGGAGCAAATGAGAAGCAGAAGTTCAACATCTTGAAATAGTTGTTTTTTCCTAACCCTACAATAGCAGGGCAGGAAACAGTAGCCTAACCAATGCCTTTAAATCGCGTTGCAATTACTGCAGAGACTATTCAGCATCTCAGATTCTTTGAGCCAACACACAGAAAAAGCCTGGTGCAAGTGTTAATGTGAAAAACTTGTAGAACTGCGGTCTATTGCACTGAAAAGGTCGGGCAAAACAAGCTTTTAGAGACCCTGCGCAGACAAAGGGGACTCTCAGCTGTGGAATACAGTATGCTATTATCATTGTCCCAAAAAACCCATGTGATTCCTTTGGACAGCTCATCTCCACCATCCACATCATTACTGAAATGAATACAGGCTATAGCATAACAGAATAGAGCAAGAAAAGTTTCTTCATCAAATTGTAAGGTAGGATGTTTATAAGGGAGTTACCAAGAATACTTCAGTGCTCAGTTTCAGGAACAAAACTGTGCAATGAAAGGGGATTATTATAACTGACTCATGTTATAATCACAGAAGAATCCATCCATTGTTTAAGGAAACTTAAAAATTGCTTAATGCTCTTAATTTAATCAAATATATTCAAACAGCAGAAGATAGGCACTGGCATGCCTGTCCCAGAGTCTGACGCCATGCTGGCTTAAAAAAATAAATTATCAACAGCTTTATTCCAGGCCTTCTATGTAGTTTTAATAGCTCCTTCCCTAAGATTTAAGATGACTAATATTAGTATTTTAGAAAAAAAAATTAGAGTGCAGTTTACAGTTGTGTTAAGTAGTGTTAAGCAAACATTTACAATAAGTAAAGGCTTTCTGCAGCCAGCCACCGAAAGTGTGGTTTTCAACTCCTATCCTCCATGCTAAAATTTTTAACCAGTGATCTGATCTTGATGTCCTGTGGTTTTTAACACAAGAGGGTCCCATTCTGTTTCTCTTTTCCCTAGCATACTCATGTCTAACTCTCAGCCCTTAACCAGTTCAGCACATCACCACTAGAGGAGTAATATAAAGTACCCATTAATAAACGTAACAAGTTAGTGAAAGTATTACCAGCAGAGAGGACAATGCCAGACCTTGCTGTGACTTGTTTCTGTAGCCAAGAGCTTCCAACTTCTAAAATCTAGCACATGAGGCTTGAGCTGATTTTCAGTTTTCTCCCTCTAGTCCTCAGTTGCACAAGACCAATACACTTTTTTCCCCACAAGACAGCTGTATTCATCTTTCCCTAACCATTTTATCCTATCCTTTTACCTCTAGTTCTCAGTTCTCTTTCCTCTATTTCTGATTGTTTTCTAAATCCCCAGGAAAACAGGAGACATTTCAAGAGGTGGTAAAAATTTTAGTATGAAAAGAATGGTCTTGGGTGGTAGGAAAAGAAAAAGTAAGACATGGAGTAAAACATTTGCAGTCTACTTGTGGTGAAGAGTGCTTACTGTATCAAAAGAGTACAATTCTAGCCTTGTAGCGACTTTGAAAAGATGTCAGAAGTGTACTCCGATATGCCATCACCATTTTAAAAATACATTTGTATTTTTATGGTGTTCAGGACATTCTACTTGTAATGTCCCACCTCCTTCTTGCTGCTGAGAGCTCTCAGCAAAACACATCCACCTTGCCAGAAGTCTGGCAGCTGAGGAGACAAGTAGTTACAGAAGAGATTTAAAGCTATAATAAGATCTACTGCTAAGCTGTCGGAAAATACAGGCAAACTTCTGTGGCATGAATTTCCCTTCTATTTTGTATAAACACCTAATGAAAGCTTTCATGAATGTCCTCTTGGAGGCTGCCAAGTTAAAATAGTACATTATCTCAGCTGATGCACATGACTACATGGAAGATCCTTACATCACAGCTCTAAGCAGTAATCTAGCAAGCTTTTAACTACAGGAAATTTTTCCCATGTAGGGTGAATAATATTTTTTTTCAGTACTGCCTCAGGACTTCATGGCAATCTGCTACTAAGTGGAAACCCTGGATGTCTCAAGTAACACAGCTGCGCTGCGGGTCTCTTGCTCTCTAGATGGAGCAGGGATTTTCTGGCACTGGAACTTTTATGCTCATGTTGGGTCCGTGGGTTCCAAGTTGAGTTCCACTGCACGCATCCAGCCAGGTGTCTTCTCAAGAGGCATTTTCACAATAAGCCACCATGAAGGCAAGTCTTACTCTGCAGAGCAAACCAAAAGTGTCTGCACAATTTCCACAGTGAACAGCTGAAAGAAATCCCACTGAAGTCAATGGCCTTTCTAAAGGAATGCTTTCAGGAATACAACAGACTAAATAGCATGTGTTGTTCTACTCTTACTTCTAAGGTCACCAGCTAGCCCAAATGCATCACTGTCACTGCACAAAGTGATCACAAAAAGCACCTTTTTCAACACCTATTGCAAGCTACTAACACAACAAATCTACCTCCTTTTCCACAGATATTTGCATCTTCTCTAGATTGACATTCAAGCCAATGATCCATTTTGGGGATGCACTGATCCACTTCTGTTGAGAGCTCAACTATGCAATTAAACATACAACAAGTTAAGGCGAGCTGCTATGATGTAGCCTGTACTCAGTACAAAACACTAGTATTTTAACAACTTCTCTCATAAAAGGTCTTGGTTGACTCTTGCTAATTTCATGAGCAAGTGCTCTCTGCAAACAGCCAGGCTGCTACACAAAATGGGCAGGGTTGGAAGGGCCCTCTGAAGATCATTTAGTCCGACCCCCCCACAGAGCATGATCACCTAGAGCACCTTGCATGGGTGGTATTTTGAATATATCTGGAGAAGGAGATGCCACAACCTCTCTGGGCAACCTGTTGCAGTGATCTGTCACCCTCACAGTAAGGAGTGTCCCCTCACATTGAGCCAGAACCTCCTGTGCTTCAGTTTGTGCCCATTGCCTCTCATTCTGTCACTGGACACAACTGAAAAGAGACCGGCTCCATCCTCTTGACACCCTTCCCTCAGATATTTATATACATTACTGAGTCCATTCATGTATACAAGTATCTGTTGGAGCCATGCCACTGTTACCACCCCTGAGTGCTTCGGGAGGGCATACGCCCCAGTAAGCCCAAGTAACAAAACACTGCTCTTCTGCAGAACGGAAACAGAGATCATGCTGGAATGTATTACCACAACATTTTCATTCACTTCTGTGATTTTTTCAGCCTGAAATGCCAAGAATAATTGCACATTGCAGCTAAACCTCCTTTTCTTTACCTTTCCTTTAGGTTTACCTCTCTCTGCCCTTTCTCTCCCTCCAACTCCTTTAAGAAACAGCCTCAAAACCAAGAGCAAGAACTCTTAATCTCTGCCCCAGCACTGAAGGCCTTCATTGAACCTAAAAAAAGATCAAGGAAGCTGTTTTATAAAATGAGATCATGCTTACCACTTTCAGGAAACAGGAAGGCAGCTGAGATACATAGCTAGGATGCAGCAAAGTCTCAAAACTGTGGTCCTATGTATCCAGTTTTAACTTACCTATATTTTAAGAGTTGGATTATCTTTGAAAATTTAAATGTATTTATTTATGTACTTAAATGTATTTAAGTAAAGCCTTTACATGTAACGTCAGGATTCTAATAAGGCAAGTAACAACAAAAGGTAGGAAATAAACAGCTCTTCAAAGACTCCTGTGACACTGGAAGAAATATTTTGTACTCCTTACACAATGCTCCGAGAAACATGAGAGTGCTTAGTCTGTTTAAGTTGCTTTAATCACTCTAGTACAATGGGCAGATTAATACAGTTTAGTATTCCTAGCTAATTACAGTGACTGGTCTTTAGAGAAGTACCATTAAACCACAGTACTCTGCCATTTAAATGGAAGCAAACTAATAAAGATGACAGCTAGGAGGATATAAAATTCAAGCTTAGGCATTTCTAAATATCTGTAGAAAGGCAGAACAGTCTTAAATTCACACACACACAACAGTTGTTTTTGCTGTTACATAAACTCCCAGTGACATAACTGTTCGGTACTTAATTCAGAGATGAACAGTGAAAAAAAAAAAAAAAAAAAAAAAAAGGAGGAACAGTGCTACGTTTTCAGAAATTAGATCCAATTCTAAGGAAGGCAGTCTGAAACACTATGAGTTGGAGGCCCCAGACAATCTTTTAGTGGTCAAACAAATCTCAAGGCTGACCCTACTAATGAAAGGGAAGCTCTAACAGTTGAAAATAAATAACAAAATAGGCAAAGGCACCACCAGCCAAGCCTGCAGTGTGTTCTGCTGATAGAAACAAGCAAGCAGCCCTGCCAGCAGCTTTGTATAGATGATGCCCAGCACAGCAGCGCTTACGTTACCTGTACAAAATCTCCAGTCACCAAAAATTAGCGGGATGCAAACAGCATGCAGTGTGCAGGGAGAGGAAGAGAAGAAGGGCTTCAGGAGAGCTCCAGCACAAACCCCAGAACAGAAGGTCAGCCAAGGCAGTGGTGTGACACAGGCTGACCTCGCTGCCTGGGAATCCCAGCAGAGCAGCTGAGTCACGGACCAGACCCCATTGAGACCAAAGGTGACTCGACAGGAAAGCCATGGCAGCACAGCACGACACATCGATCTCCATACAAGGGCCTCACATTGTGTCTTGCCGTGGATTTCAGCAGAGGGCTCAAACACTAATTAATGCCTCACTGAACACAGGAGGTGAAAGGGGAAGCCTGTGTATTTGCAGACAGGATGCTGCTTATCACAGTGCAACAAAGTGAGTCCGGTCCAGTGCACGGCCTAGCCCACAGCACCAGTAGCAGCACGGCCTGCCTTCACGTGGCCGTACGGCTCCTAATGTCTCCCACACAAACGGTCAGTAAAGGAGATGGCAAATTCCTTACAGTCAATGAAACTTAGCAGGGAAGAGCCTGACCATGTTGCATACAAGCGGATAGGAGGATCTAATACCCAGGAGGGGAAGAGAAGCTCTAAAAGAAAAGGGGTTTATTTGCAGATTCATCACAGGCTGCATCCAAGAGCTTGATGTCCTTCAAGGACAATTATCACAAAATGAACTTACTTAAGTCCCACAGCAGTTCTTGAATTCTGTACAGCATCTCTGCAAGTGGGGCTTCGTTCCCAGGGTCACTTTGTCCCTTTTAACAAGAAAAGTTGATCTCCCACTGACAACCAGCACTTCCACACTCTGGTTAAGAATACAGATTAGTGGAAAAACATTTTCTTGTGAATTAAAGAGTTCAAGTGTTTTACACTCCTTTTTCTCCCTTTCTTTTTAAGAAAGAAAAACAGCGGGGTTTCAAAATTATGTGGATGAGAGAAATAGTCAAAGGCCAGGTGATTCTGGTATAGTCACTTGGAAAAAAATTGGTAGAAAAGTTAGGAACAGAATCCAGGATGCCCGCTGTTTCATCATATTACCAATGCTTTACTGCAAAAGTTATAAAAGAGATACCAACACAGATATTCTTATACCTGCACAGGAGAAGTTCTCTTGGGGCAGTTTTAGTGACAGTAGTTTTTAGAACTCTTCCAGTGTTCCCATTACAATTCAATATTAATGCACCATGCCATTCTACGGAATTACACCAATACTTTGTTTTGTTTTTTTTTTTTTTGTTAACTAGGTTTGACTTACAAAGGCTTGACTTCTATGAACAGACACAGGCCTGCTAAATTTAAATTCTGTTCCCTGTATCAGATTAGGCTTCATTAAGAAGAAACACAACTCTGTTTCCCCCCATTCCCCTGACATACAGACAAGTTTTATCTGTAAGAGTCTAGCAACAGAAATATTTTTTTTCTGCTGAAACCATTGATTTGGAGTAAATACTAAGCCAAGATCCTTTTGATCTTTCTAATTCCAGCATCAGTCACTGGATGGACTCAATGCATCTACTGTATTTAGGGGTAAAGAGAGATCCAGTCCTATTATTATCACTTCCTTCTACATCTCTCTTCTCTGTGTTTAATGAGCCACTGTAAATTACTATGTTTGCTAGCTCACATGAAGAAGACCAAGTTAATTCCTCCCTGGCTTTCCTCTCCTTAGTACAAGGTATGCAAGCTGTCACATCTTTCAACCAACGTTAATCTCTACTTACACGTACAAAAAGCCATAGATTTACATGCAAAAGTAAACAAAAAGGAGTCTGTAAAGCTACAGCACACCTGGGTACTGGTAGCTGGCATTTTACAATGTAGAATTTAATCTGAAGTGTACTTTTTTAACAAGGGCTTTGTGGCTTTGATTTAGATCTGTAAAAGCATTTAAGACTGGAAAAAATCAAAACATCTGGCTTGTCAAGAGATTCATGAAGTTCTGTGGAATTTGATCTGTAATGCCAAGATTTGCTTTCATCTGTATTTCAAGGCAAATTCAGAATATACCAGCTGAAATTAGCAGATTGAAGATTAGGCTCAGAACCCCATTCCAAACAACAGCAAGGCAAGCCCTCCTTTAGATCACACACACACCTAAAATCCTTCTCCGACGCAACGCAGCACATTGGTAGTTTCCAGATAGAAAAAGCCAAAAAAGGATGAACTGAACATTACTTGAGTGAGATCAAGCTCTGAGAAGTAGCAGTGGGCTCATTTTTGAAGCCAAAAGCTTTGAAATAGAATTGTCAGCCCTGACAGACGTGACTGGTTTCAGTCCCAAGACCTACTTGGAAGGGGATTCAAATTAATACTGTCTGGGGGGATACATCGAGTCCAGCAGAACACTTCCAAATGGAGCTCAGTAAATACCATGTCACGTGCAGATGTAAGGCTGAAGGAACGCATCATCCACAATCCAGCTTTGGGCAGATCATGCTGCGTGCTGTTAACGAGGGGCTGCATTGTTAGTGGGCACAGGGAGCCCTTCTCTCAGGGCTCACTGAATGGCCTCGTTATTCATGTAGATCCAAAGGCCAAACTGATGTCATTTTGCATACAATGATCAACACTGCTCACAGCAAGCAAAGCAGGAGAGAGAGACTCTCACACATTTTTAAGTATTTTAAACAAATGCTAAATTATTTATTTTTTAAAAGTCACTTGAAACCAAGCACCTTGTTAATCCACCCATGGTAAAAGTTGACACTGTGACAGTTCTAGAAGAGGTCACTGAATCGCCAACAACATTTCCACAAACATCTAGCATGATGTGCACAAGCCAGGCAACACATTAGCAGGCACCAGTCCTAGCCCAATCTTCTTCCACACCTACATTGAAGCAGAGAGATACAGTAAGGATGCACCTCTAGACTAGGTGACAGCCAGAGATTATGGAATGCCATACACTTGATTTATTTATTCTGCTTTGACACCAAATGCCACCCTCCTAAGTGACTTAATCAGCAAGCATGAGCACCTTGAGGTCATTAGTTACTTTTGTTAATCTCAAACCCCAAACAGAGACGTTTTAACAATATTTTTGAAACTCTGTAATTTATCAGTGGATCCAAGCCAGCACAACACTTACTTTCCGCCCACCTATTCTGAACATAAAATGGAGTCACACTCCTTCATTTCTGTTGCAAGGGTGGGAGGCATGGAAACCTGAGGATAACACCAGCCCAAGGACACTCACACAAAACATACCTGGAGAGAGTGAAATGCAGAAAAGAGAATAATACCCTAGAGAAGCCAGGCGTATTGTGGGGCAGAGCAGAGCACAGTTGGACAATGGCTTTCAAAGCACAGCCTTGCCATACATTTTCCTTGCACCCTGTTTATGAAGCATCTCGTTCTGTTTCTTACCACAAATCAGTTCAGGGCTCTGGAAACAAGATAATCTTTTACTATGGGCTGGTCACAAGGCTGCAGAAGAGCCTCAGTTAAACTAAGCAGTGTACATATGCATACTGTTGCATCTGGACCTTTATTTTTGAAGGCCAAACCATAAAATCTCTTCTTTCTTGTACAAACACAAGCTAAACAGTTGCGCTTAAACTTTAAGTTGGAGACTTAAACCATAAAGAGCTCACAAAGAACAACATCCCGTGCATACTTTCAGCAAACTAAAAAATATTTAGTCACAAAAGAAAATGCAGGAAGCCGGCCTAAGACCTGGCAGAGCATCACCACATAACCCTAACCACAAAAAAGCAGCTGTTGAGCTGTACATGGCTTCCGCGCTTTCTTTAGCTACAAGCCCAGCACCCAGGCTGCATCACTGCAATGAAAGGCTATGATTACCCACGATGAAGCCAGAAATAACTTGTTTTTACATTTGTTTTTGCCTCACCCCTAAATTGCAAGGGTCTTTAGAGATTATTTGGGTTTGAGATCAGAGGTATTTGGGGGGTTTTGCTCCCCTCCCACAGACCTACGCAATTCTCAAGCTCTGCTTTGAAAGTCTTTTTTCTCTTCACAAAGTCCGAGGCTTCCCAGTGAGTCACCAGAGGAATCAAAAGGTAAATTCAAAATGCACACAGCAAGTCTTGTGGTTCTCTTTCAACAGGGGAAGCTGTTCTTTGAAGAGCAGGGCACAGATCCTGGCCCAAGTTTCTCTGAAACTCTAACCACAACATAACGTGGAGATTTTTCCCCCCACCACATCCAATCCAGCTCATTTGCAAATTCATTATTTTAATCAGAAATCGGAGTTAATAGTTAGACAAAGATAAAGTTCAGAGTAAATAGCTAACACCATTTCAAATCAATCCTAGCATCTCAGCCCTCTCTGGCTGCTCTCCTTTCGAGCCAGTTCAGTAAGGTGCACATGCGCACGCACACGCACGCAGCTACTGAAGTATTTAACAGAACACTGCCTCAAGCCCACCCAGGTCCATGGGGCACTGTTGGAAAGTAGAACAAAAGGAAAAAATGCCTCTCCTCCTGAAACTTCTCCTACATTACTACAGCCCAGGAATCCCAGTTTCTAGTTACACCAATGGGGAAAAAAAAAACAAAAAAACAAAAAAAAAAAAAACACCAAAAACTAAGATTTATTAGAGCGCTCCAGATATTCACATATCATCGGATAAGGCATGTCTCTGCAACAGCATATTAGAAACAGCAATAGCACAGTTTAAGGACAAACATGTCTGACAGCAAACGTTATTCGTAAAGTGATTGATTTGCACAGCTCCAAACAGTACAACTTTCCAACTAACATTGATAAGGGATGTATATTTTTGCTAAAAGGCCAAGTTTTTCATCACGTCAGCGAGTTTTATCCATCCTTCATGCAGAAAACTCATGCCCTTCCAGTGCAAGTAAAAATATCTTTTTAAGGCCAAATATCAGGTTTCCCGGGAGCAAGCACTTAACATCAAACTTCACATCTTGTAAGGGGTTTCCAAAAATCTCTAATACCAGGCTGCAAGTCTGTACTGGAACTGGTAAGGAATACGAAACAATTTTAGTGGAAAGCCACAGCAAAACCTAACTAGCCCCTTTAAAATATAAAAGGGAAAGTATAAATAGCAGAATTTAATACATATATCTGGCTTTACACAGAGAATGTGGTATTACCAGCTCTGTAACCAATTGAAACGTGGACAGAAGTCTAGAATGCTGATTACATTCTTCTATAGGGATAAAAAAAATTATTTGTTTTTTATTGGGTCTATGCGTAACATTTGCATCTTGTTACCACTGATATTTTAGCTTTAAAAGTTTTCAGACATTCCTCCAGGGTTTATCTTAAGCACGTTTTTATTAAGTTCCCTTCTTTAAAAAATGAGATCCAGTTAGTTTTGACGCGCGTTGCCTTCGACAATGATAATCTTTGTCCTTTCCAGCTGCAGCAAATTTAAGATAATCTCTTTTTCAAGTGGACTTTATTAATCTTCCAAATGAAATACCATCCTGAGGTAAAACAATTATTTCCAGTTCAACTCTTAGTAACAGTTAAGTCTCTGCTGGAAAAGACGACTAACATCTGGCCAATGCAATATCTGTACCAATTAAGAACAATTTTGAAACCATAATATACAAATCTATTCAAGCATTCGGAGCAAAGATCGCTACAGACAGATCAGCAGCCTTCTTGCATTTAGAAGGAAGGAGAAAAAAAAAAACGAGAGAAAGAAGATGGAGAGCAGGGAATGACTGCAGCAGGTTTTCACCAAGTCAGCAGACTGGCTGGCCACACAGCAGCATTTTGCCTGTCATAACACACAGCGACGCACTTAGGTCTTAAAGTAGATCTCTGGAAGCTGGCGGCTGGCTGCCTCCCAGGAGCACAAGGGTCTGGCTGCCCCTCGCCAGGGGCACGCACCGTGCACAGCATCGCTGCACCACATCTGCCAGATGTGTGCATTTGGGCGTCCCGCCTTCACCAGACTGGTGATGCTTCAGCCTCAAACAGCAATGTAACGTGGCTAATTGGGAGGGGGGACTCATTTGCTCCCCCCTCCCCAATAAGCAAGTAGATTTAACATCCGGATGCAGTCTGCAATAGCACCACAGGCCATCACCCCTCAGTACAGCTGCCAAGGGCCCCAGCTGCCCGGGGAAGGCAGTTACACAGTGACAGCCTGCTCCACTTTCACATCCCAGCACCTTTTTTTTTTTTAATACAAATAACCTAAAAAGATCACGGTAACCCCAAATCCCTTTCAGGCAGTGGCACAGTCACATGCACACAGTTAAACCTGCTTATCCCACCCTACTTACCCATAGAGGGAGGGCAGGATAGATCCCAAATTCAAACACTGGTCATTTAAAAACCCCATGATTGTTTGATTTCAGCTCAAAGGGGATGAAGCAAGACAGCTGGTTTCAGTTTTTTTTGCTGTCTAAAAACACATTTGTGTGTATTTCAGCTTATGACAAAGATCTGACTTTTACCTACATTTCAAGACCCTGAAAGACTGGAAGAAGAATTTTCCATCACATTAGTTTGACTACAAAGAAAGTGGACACGGTTACCATTACCACTAAAAAGGTAATAACAAAACAACAACAACAAAAAGTTACAAAGGATTTGGAATCAGATCTATTGCCAGAAGGTCTGTTAAATGCTAGCATAAGTTAAGGTGGGGAATTTTAGGTTCAGTTCTCCTATAGGTCTCCTCCAACTGTAAACTCCAACAGCTGAAGTCATAATGCACCCTGTAAAATCATGATCGTTACTAAAAAAAAAATAATTGTAAGATTAAGGCAATTTGCTAATTTTGGTCTGAAATATCTGCTAGGCTTCTAGGGGGAACATTTTCTCATTTGTAGGTCAGGTATAAACAAAACATGGGTAAAAGATGACCTAAGTGCTCTGTTGACTATACGCTCTAGTATTTTTTTTTAAATATATATAGCTCAGAACTCCCAAATAGTCTCTTGCATTACAGTGTCCAAAAAAAAATGATCTGGGGGGACACAATAAAGGAGTTGAACATATTATCCCAGAAAAAGTTATCTGTAATGACAAAAAATTGCACAGAGAATTTCATCGGAAAGAACACCTTAAATAATTTCAGCTATTATTTTTAGGAGTAGCAGTAGTGTTACCTTTAAAACACCAGAAACAAAAAGCAATTGTTTCAACTCTGAATTCAAACATTGCATTTTTCAATTCACTAGTATGCTATAATGAGTTTGTGTCTTCAACAACAGACATCACACACAAGCATGCATTCTTGAAGAGAAGTATTCACTTGAGCAGGGTTCACTGACAGGAACACAGTCATCCACCCCGTGTTTTCCTGGTAAGAAAATAGTTTAAATAAGGAGGTTTTCCTAGCTGTGCCCTCCTAAATCAAGTGGTCAGCTTGGAAAGGGAGAAAAAGCTTCCATTGTTCTAGGAAAAAAAGGTAACATCTGCTTAAGTGTTATTGCACATCATAGTGGTGTCTTACTGGTCAGGTCATAAGGCCTTGTTGCTTCAAAGGAGGCTGCCTCCTTCTGCTGGTTCTGGAGTCAAAATGGTTATGTGGGGAGAGACAACACCAGCAGTGAATAAAAGCATTCCAACAGGCCCAGCAAACGTGGTATTTCCAGCAAGAAGATACCTGGAGCAGCACCACTTCAAAAGACCCCTGTCCACAAGGCCAAGGGGCTGTGCATCTCCCTGTCCGGCTTTTCAAACGCTCGCACAGCTTTGCAAGATCACAAATCCACATTAGAAACTCGTGCATGCACTTAGCTCTACACAGGCCCTCACAACATCATCAGGACACAGGCAAGAGACTAATATTCCACTTGGAGAACATTTCCCTAAACAAAACTTGAACATAAAAGGATTCCCGGCAAGATAATGGAAACACAGAGCATGTATTTATATACATGTACATATGCATACACGTGTCATGACAAAGAACCTGTTCTCTATAAAAAAAAAAAAAAAAAAAAAAAAAACATGAAAATACTTGTCCAGTCTTTCCAGGACTGCTGACAAACACTGCAATGCCACATTAGCTCAGGGTAATGTAATCAAATGGACTAATCTACTCCGTCTGCAAGAATTAAAACAAAAACAACATGATACTACCTCATAAGCATGCCAAAGCATGCTCAAGGCCACCAATGAGAAAACCAATCCACCCCAAAAGAGTGTAAGGTGTGGTGCCCATCTGTTCAGTGAAGGTCACAGAAGAGGGTAATAATCACTCCACTTATAGCAGGAACGTAAAAGACAGACTGCAAACATAATTCTAGTGTGATGCATGCTAGTGTGTATTAACCAAATTTTATTCTCAAGCATTAGGAGAAAAACCTGTTGTGAAAGCAGGAAGGGTGGCAAGAATAAGGTTTGTGATTGCCTACAGAGGCCCCCTTCACTCCATTAAATTTATAACTTTGATCACACAAAGAGTTAGACCTGAATGAAGAGAATACTTGCTGAACACAAGCAAGTGAATGCACACCAGACAGCACCAACTATGTACCAGCAGCAAAACTCAACTTAAATGACCCATTAGCAAGTTCCCATTCTCTTTGGTAAGGAAAAACCCACAAAAATCACGCAGCCATTAAAAAGAAGAAGTGTCCCCAGCTTTTGGTGACGCAGCCCACACCCGACACATACCTTCCTTACACAAGCCACCACCAAGCACCACTTCCCCTCAGCTCCACGGCTCCCATCTCCGTGGTGCCAACCATAAAAACAAACAACCCCACAGTGTGACAGCATCTACCGCTCTACACCAAAAAGAGGCCAACTGCTTTCCACCCAGATGCAGAGGGTGCTGCAGCCATGAAGCACAAAAGCTTAGAAACGAAGGCACAGCAGCCTAAAGAAATTGGACTTTGCTGGTGAACACAAAATTATTACTTAAACAGAATATTCCTGCCTATAAAGCTTCTCTAAACTAAGCTAATTCACAGGGATAGCTCTGTTATAAAGGCTGAAGTATGCAGAGAGCACACTGCAGCTCTGTTACCCTGGACGGAAGAAATTCAGGCATGCTTCACAGGCCACACAGCCAAGAAATGCTGGCTGCCTCCAGGAAAGGAAAAATAGAAAAGGATTAAATTTATTCTGCAGGAAAAACACAAGCGAGACAACACATTTTAAGCCTAAAAATGACAAAACCCCAAAATGGGAGCATTCACATTAGTCCCAAGGGACAGGTAGCTCGCAGACAATGCAGGAATTTCCCTGCAGAATCCCAACTACCTTTTTTTTTTTTTTCTGGCCTCCATCTCTGCCACAGATACATCAAGCAGGCAAATACAGCAAAGCAAAGGGAATGCTCTCAGCCACCAGGAAAAGCACCATCTGAAATCCCAGGGCTTCCCAACAGGCTAGAGGAAACCTCGGGATTACCAGGGCTTACAATGGCTGTCGTGGGGGCTTTTGTTGCCGTTTTGACCAATTCCGAGCAACATCTTTCCGCACAAACCCTCCCCTGCAGCATTCGCAGCCCAAATATTGCAGCACTGAGCTAATTTCGGAGAGCTGGCGGACAAAACCGACTACTGATCAGTCCGGAAAACGGAGACCGGCTAAATTTAGGAGGAACCTCAGCGATGCGCTGCTAACAGCGCCTTATTGCCCTCCTCCAAAAAGAGGAGGCGAGATGGATGGAGAGGGGGTCGAGCCAAGCGCCGGGACCCCGAGAGGACCCCCCCAGACCCAAACCTTGTCCCTTCAGGCCCCATCCCCGTCCCCCCCAGACCCAAACCCCGTTCCCCCGGGGCTCACTTTCTCTTGTACTCGTCCCTCTCCCGCTTGACTTTGGCCAGCACGTTGTAGAGCGCCCGGATCTCGGGGGTGATGGTGTCGATCTGCACGCCCACGCCGTCCGGGTGGATCCAGGAGACGCCGGGGCCCTGCACCGTCTCCAGCCCCCCGCCGCCGGTTCGCCGCACCTGGGTGTAGCTCCAGATGGTCCCGGGCAGGCGGCCGTAATGCGGCGGGGCCGGACCGGCTCCGGGGCCCCCCGCCAGCCCCGTACCGGCCAAGGGGAGGCCGCCGTCGGTTTGCACGGCCTGATCGCGGGAGAAGGTCTTGTAGCGCAGGCGGCGGTCGCGCTCGCTCTGCTGGGCCGCCAGCTGCTTCTCCAGCAGCCGGTTGCGCCGCTCCAGCTCGTGCACCTTGGCCAGGAAGCAGCGGAACCGCACGTTCAGCCCTTTCAGCAGGTGGATGTTGGAGCCCAGGTCGTTCCGCAGCGCCGCCGTCACCGGCGGGCCGCCCGATACCCCCGGGGGCCCTCCGGAGCCGCCGCCGCCGCCGCCGGGGCCGGGGCCCAGCGGGCAGGGCGCAGCCCCGCCGGCCGCCGCCGCGCCGGGAGCGAAGGCTCGGGCCATCTCCCCGAAAAGCAGCGAGTTCATGGCGGGGGGAGCGAGGCCGGCAGCGGGAGGAAGAAGAGGATGAGGAGGAGGAGGAGGAGGATGGGGCGCCGCCGCCTCGCGCTCCTTGCGGCTGCCGCCGCCACTGCCGCAGCCACCGCCGCGGTACCGGCACCCAGCGGCGGGCGGCGCGGGGAGGGACCGGCAGCGGCTCCGCCCGGCCGCGCCCCCGGGGGCTGCGGGAAGCGCCGCGGCCGCTCCTCCCCTCCCCTCCCCTCCCCTCCTCTCCCATCCCCGGCCCAGCTCGGTCGGGTGCAGGGAGCACGAAGGGCAGCGAGGCTGGTGGGGGGCTGGGGGTGTTCAGCCTGGAGATAAGGAGGCTCGGGGGGGACCTTATCGCTCTCT
The DNA here is from genome assembly GCF_965140915.1 of Aythya marila. Taxonomy (NCBI): domain Eukaryota; kingdom Metazoa; phylum Chordata; class Aves; order Anseriformes; family Anatidae; genus Aythya; species Aythya marila. Next base: position 6,880,065 of record NC_139062.1, on the reverse strand, counting down.
ATAGGGACCTTAAAGGAGGCTGTAGGGAGGCAGCACTGGGCTGTGCTCCCATGTGTCTGGTGACACGATGAGGGGAAATGGGCTAAAGTTGTGCCAGGGGAGGTTTAGGTTGGATATTAGGAAGAACTTATTTACCGAAAGGGTTGTGAGGCGTTGGGATGGGCTGCCTGGAGAAGTGGTGGAGTCACCATCCCTGGAGGTCTTTAAAAGACGTTTAGATGTAGAGCTCGGTGATATGGTTTAGTGGAGGACTGGTTAGTGTTAGGTCAGAGGTTGGGCTGGGTGATCTTGGAGGTCTCTTCCAACCTAGATGATTCTGTGATGCTGTGACACCCAGGGCCAGCCCTCGTGGTGCCCTCCATCCACACCTTTGCAGCCCTGCCCCGGGCTGAGGGGAGCTGGCCGGCGGTGGGCTGAAGGCACGAGGGATGAGGTTGTCAGCCACCATCGGAACCTTTGAAGCGTTGTTATAATCTGGTAATTAAGTTATTAAATAAGCGTTTCCCGCTTACCGCTCCTGGACCTCTGGGCCGCTCAGCAATCAACGCGATGGTTTAATTGAATTGCGCGATTGCTGCGGCGTGTCCAAGAGGCACCCAGCTGAGCAGCAGCACCAAGCTCAAAGATCAGTGGAGATCTCCTCCTGTATGGTGTAAATGGGGGATGGCTTTTGGAATAAAAGGCGATGCTTTCAGGAGCTCTCACAGCAAGCCTTGCAAAATCAACCCTTGCAGGTGTTGGGGGGCTCTCAGGTCACAGCGCGGTGCCTTTCCCATTGTTCCCCAGGATCCTGTGGGTGCACCTCCCGTGTTTGCCTGCACCACCTGGAAAAAATGAATGTGCCAAGGTGGAGGCTCGCTGTTACCGAGGTGACTCAAAGAAACACCCAAGGTGATCTTGCTGAGTGCGCAGTGCCCGGCTGCCACCCGTGCTGGTGGCACTCACCAACAAGGAGCAGCCATCTCACCATCCACGTGGAGCTGCGATGGCACCGGCGCTGGGCAGGGCTCCGAGGACAGGCCCTGGCCTGGGCTGGGTGACCCAGGCCCCAGGGCTTTCCCAGGACTGAAGCGGGTCCTAGGGCTGTGCGGCTGGGGAGCCCAGAGCAATGCACCTGTAGCTTGCATCACTCTGTGGGTTTTGCCACAACACCTTATTAATGGCAAGAATGTCCTCGGGTGCAGATACTGAGGTTACTGTTAGGAGCAGCAGTCCAGCAAGAACAGATTTGGCCATTTACCCCAGATCTGGGTAATCCTCCAGAATTTAGTGGTGACCCCTTGTGTTGCCTTGAGCATCCTTTGGTGCTGCACCACACCCTCTGCCGTGCTGAACAACGCACAATTTTAATTTATTTTTTCTTTCCTTAAGGAAGCAGGAAAACCTCAGAGAGTGAGTTCAGATGGGAAGTCACTACCAAAGCTCGCTAATCAACAAGCCCCTCCACCAAGCCTAATTGGCTTTGCACCACACCCGGGGTAAGGTCACTGCCAGCAGTCATTGCAGTGAGTGAGCCTCTGGCATCCCTCAGCAGCCCCTCCCAAGGACACACGGATTTCCCCACCACCCCAAATCAATGACACCAGCAACAATTAACAAGGATTAGGGCTCTTCGGGGAAAGGGAATGCTTTGTTCCGTGAAGCGTTGCTCACCTGTGGTCCGGTGCCATGTCAAAAGCTGAGAGCATGGGATACTGGAGCGGTGATTGGTGTCTTCCTATTTGGAAAGGTAGGAAAAGTGATGGGAAATGGTGCAACTTCTGAACACAGAAACCATCCCATGGCAGCACCCATTAAATCGTGGTGACTGCAGCTAGCCATGCTAAGAATGATGCTCCCCACTTATTTTCATTCTCAGCACAAAGGCAACATTTGCTTCAGCCTGAAGTGGGCTGGGGGGGGGAGACGTTGGGCTGGGAGAAGTGGGCTGGATTTGTCATCATCTTGCACCTGCAGAGGCCTGGTTTTTACATTCCCTTGGAGCAGGCGAAAGGTTCATGGCGCTGGGGGAGCAGTGTGGTACCCAAGGCTGGGCTGGAGCTGGCACCTGCCCCAATGTTTTAATGCATGGTAGTGTCCTTTGCGTGCAAACCTCAGCAACTATTTCAGGGCTGCTTTGTGCATCTGCTTAGTGGACCCGTACTCATTTTTTCGGTGCTTCATTAGCCTGGAAGACACCAACCCAAGGGATTTGTCAGCTGAGCCCTGGTGCCTGGGAACATCCTTGCCCAGGGCTTTCTGTATCATGCAAAAACTCAACGGCTGCGCATCACCCCCGAAAAACTCAGTGGCTGCTGTTCCCATGGCATCATCCCAGGTCTTTGCTTTCTTTGGGTTTTCCTTAACGGCCACATCTGCTGGTCGGAGCCCAGGTATATAAAGTGGTGATTTGCATGACCCAGGCTTTTTTTTTTATAAGAATTGACAGAATTTTTACAGGCATCTTTCCAGGATGGGTATTTAACAAAGAGGATGCTGTACCTTATGGCCCTGCCAGCCACTGGGGGCAGACTGCAGAAAAAAGCTTCTTTGAGGGCATAATAATCATATATAACACAGACTTTGGAAAATAATAGTAAAAAGCAATGCTAAAGGGGGTTATAAGAGACAGGACCATGTGGAAAGCCCCATTGGGGAGCACCTTGCACTCTGAACACGGAAAATATTTGGGATGGGAGCTACCATTGCTCATGCAGAAGAGCTGCTAGAAGCTGCCACAAGCAGCAGCGTGCTCCTTCTTGCCTTCTGAGGAGCTCTCTCCTCCCCAAACTTGCCTTTTCTAAGCTTTTCATCCCCCTCTATTTTCTACCTATTCCATTAGCACCATGTGAAATGCAAACAGCTGAGCTGAAACCCAGCACCTTCTCCCATTACAGCTCTGTTCCTTGGCCAGACACCTTTTTCAGGGGTAAAAAAAAAATCTCAATTTGCCACATTTGGTTTTCCTTTACATGCCAGCACTGCAAAGAAGAATGCAGCTGCACGGAAAGTCTGCCAGGAGCTCACTCCGACTCTTCCAAGTTTGCTAAATCTGCCCTCCAAGCACCGCTCACTGGTGCAGAAGACAGAGCTGGGCTGAGCGCCTCCAGCACCGGACCCATCCCCATCCCCTCTGCCAGATCTGGCCCCTGCTGAATCTCTGGCGTCTGCAGGCAGTGGTGGTGTTGCATCCAGCCTTTTTCACCAACACTGATTCCTGAAGGATGTGTGGAAGGGGCACCACTGACTGTGCACGTTTCTGTGATCTCCTGCGCGCCCAAGATTTTCCCAAAATTGTTGCCCCAGACGGAAGGACACGCTCCCTGCATCACCTCCCACCCCAATCGTGCCCTGTGCTGGTGAGCCGGTGTTCCTGCCGGGATGTTTTCCATCCCAGTGATGCCAATGCTTCCCTTCTGCATGGAGATGAGATCAATATTTTGGAAACAAATCTTCTGCACCGGGTTCGACCTGAATTGAGGGTGAATTAAGGGGACAGGGATTCAGACGCAGATAGAGTTGCTTTGGGGAGAGCATCCGCCAGCCGGAGTGGTTGAGACACGTCATGGGATGGCCTTGGAGACCGTGGCAATGTTCACGGCTTCCTCAGTAACCAAATATTTGCATCTGTATTGAGTAGGGCAGCAAATATGCCCCGATAAGCCTGTACAGGCCACTGCAGGTGTGCTTTAGCTCACACTAATTGCTTTGGCAGTTTATCAAGGATAATTGCAGGATGCTGCAGCATTAGTTTTGCGTGCGCCCAAATCCCTGCTTTCAATCCCATCAGTGCTAAGCTCCCAGGGGTGCTGTGCTGGCTAACCCAGGCACAAAACCACGCTGGGTGATTCTGTCCCTGTCTGGTCATTTCTCCTTTGCCTCCCCTCACTTTGCACCGAGCGGAGCAGAGCACGCGTGGCCATCCCACACCATTCAGGTGCAGCTTCAGCTACCTCTCGAAGACTTTTTCACCCGCTCAGCACCTTCATTCCTTGTGCTGTGGGATTTCAGCCCGGTACGTGCCCAGGATGGAGAAGAGCTGATGGCAGCACAAAGATGCTGGAGCTGCTCTGTGCTCACTGACGTGGGTGCCATGTGCCGCCAGCTCTCCTCTCCCTACAAACCTGCACCGAGCTCAGGCACTTGCTGGCATCCCCCTGAAGGGCACAGCAGAAGAGCTCGTGGTGCTTCCCTGCTTCCATGCAGCTGGAGGACCCACAGGCAGCAGAGGAGCTCTGTACACCGCCAAGTCAAAATTTCCCATCCAAAACACAGCAATAACTCCTGGGATGGCCAAAGGCCAGCTGGAGGCGTCGACGAGCGACTGGGAGCAACCACTGGGAGATAACCCAGCCAGCACTGGCCTGCACTGGTTTGCTGCTCCCCTAGCACTGGGCACTTTTTGGCTCCCTGCTCCGCTCCATGGCTGGTTCCCAGGGCTGAGGGGCTGCTCTGTGCTGCCCAGCCTTGAACCCGCTGCCCGGCCTCGTGCATCACCGGGGCTGACTCAGCTCGCTGGAGCCACTCTCCCCGAGGGTTTCCCAATGTCCCGGGGTGGAGCGCCCTGACAGACGCCTGCCTGCTCGTCAGTGAGTGCCAGCCCGTGGATGTCTTTCCTCTGTGCTGGCCGCCTCAGTCACCGAGCTCGTTAAGGCAGAACTGCTGACAGCGGGCAAAGTGCGGACCGAGGGATGAGAAATGCGAATGACCTGGAGATGGGGAGCCGTGCCTTTAATGTCCGATTTCATCATTAGCAAATAGTTGTTTTTTTTGTCATCAAATAGTAGGAATAATTAAAGGATGGAGCCGAGCTGTATGTGTCTGTTCATTAAAAGGATTAAAAAAACAGCCTGGCAGAAGCTCCCTTTTGGTACCACCGCCAACACAGTGGCTGATCAGAGCCACCCGTTAGGGGCTGGAGCCCTGATTCTATCAGACCGGCACACGCGGGCACTGATTTCAGTTCTCCCTGCTCCCCAAGGCTGTGATTCCTCCACCCTCAAGGCCAGGAACCCAGCTCCTGAGCTGAAGCCCAAATCCCACGTAGGGAGAGGCAAACTTCCACAGCCCCCAACATCCCCTGGCTGAAGCATTTTCCCAGTCAAAGCCTTTCTGTTATTCCTCCCCCCCTCCTTCAGCACAAGCTGTTTGCCCAAATGCTGCTGCAAGGGGGGTTCCCGTGCTGCTCACCGCCCTGCCAGGGCTGCAGTTCGGTTTCCCAGCCCGTGATTAAGAGAATTGCTCTGAAATCTCATCAGGGCGGTGGATGAGTGGAGCAGGTGGCATTCCCACCCCCTGGACCTCGCACAGTGCCCAGTGTCCCCAAAACACCACCAAAAAAGCCATTCTCTTCTACGAAAAAGCTTGAAAATACCTGCCCCAGGGCCCTGCTTGCCCACATCCCATGCAGACACCAGGGTGCTTCCCCACTGCCCTTAGTCCTGTCCTTGCTGTGTGTTGGAGCCCCGTTAGAAGCACCGTGGCTACAGCCGGTAGCACAAGTGCGACGCAGCAGCGCAGGAGGAGTTGTGGGACAGGGACAGAGGCAGGGGCTTGGAGCCAACCTACAGTGAAGCACCTTTGTTTTTAACATTTTACAGCTTGCACCTTTCTTTTGCTTTCTCCTCCAAGCCTTGCTGGAGTGCTGCCTGCTTTTATGCTGCCTCAAAAGTGAAACGCTTTCTGATTTCTATAAAGGCAAAGGAGCTTGCAACGGGCCGTAGAGGCAATAAATCGGGAGCTGTAGGGAGCCCTATCACCACTGCCAAAAAATAAAAATAAAAAAAAACCTCTGGGGGTGGGGATTTAGCCTTTTTCTTCTCCCCCTTGGAAAGCAGGAAGGGGTCAACCACCCCTGGCTGTTGCATCTTCACCTCTGAGGGGGCGCAGCCCTGAAGTGCTTTCACCTCAAAACCTCTTGAGCATCTTTCCAGAAAGTTTACAGAAAGGTGGAAATTCTGGAAAAGATGTGAATTTCTTCATGCACAAACTGTGCCGTTTGCTGCAGGGGTTTTGCTCACCACATTGCAGAAACGCTTCTTGCATCATGTGAGGAGTCGGGAAAGGTCGCGGAGACCCGGTGAGCTCCTGCCGGGGGGAAACTGAGGCAGGGAGGAGCCCGGTGCAGAAACACCTTGAGCAGTGTCTCAGCACTGCCCCAGCAGAAACTGAGCCACAACAGGGGAAAGCGGCAGGGATTTGGTAGGAAAGGGAGCTTTCAGTGCCATAATACACATGGTAACACTCCCCAGAATTTGGACAGCAAGCTTCTTACTCTAAATTTCTGCAGTGGTGCCCAAGAGCCCAACACTTACGTGGTGAGGCTCTACCATGATCTTCCCAAAGGCAAAATCAGAGCGTCCTGCCTGAAAAACAAGCTGTGGGGACGCGTGCCTGGGGAGATAAATCACTTCTCCATCGGAAAAACTCTGGGGAATCTCCCGCAGTGTCCAGGCGCTGCCACTCACAGGGTGTTTATGCTCAGCAGTCGTAACCCCGTGGCTGGTTCAAAAACACATCCAGGCAATTGTGGCGAGACAAAGAGGAGAGGAACTCAGCTCTAGACCTGCTTGGGAGTGTTGGTACCAATGCAGAGGAGAGGGGGATGAAGGCTTCCTGACCCCATAGGGCAGCCCAGGGACAGAGCATCCACTGTGCCTACCCACAGGGAGGGATAAAACCATGTCAGCAGTGGCAGCTAATTAATTCAGGCTGGCAGGGGCCTTTGCACCCACTGCTGGCTCAAAATTAATTAATAAACAACCACACAGGTTTGACCCAGCATGAACAGGCACCACAATCATTTCTGGTTGTCTTGGGGAAGCTCTAACCCACAAAGCCAGATGTGGAGCAATCACAGAGGTCACAGCCTTTCGGGCATCTAAGGATGGTTCCCAAAATATCGTTCAAATAAACTATCTGGGGGAGAGAGGTCGATGTGAATGTCCAGCTAGTGGTTTGGTTCATCAACCTGAGCCACTCGTACCTGTTTTGAGGCAATTCTCCCCCTCCCAATCCCCTTGCTCCTCTTAATTTAAGGAAAACACTTCCCAAAAATCTTTGCTGACATCCCAGGCTGACCAATTCCCACCCACCCTGCTGGGGGTTTTGCAGCCTGGAGTGCATTGCCTTTGTGCAGTGCTGCAAACAATTCTAAAAAAAAAAAAAAAAACCTGCCTCAGCTGAAGCTTTCTATAGCCTTTCTCAGCTCTTGCCCCTCTCTAGCTTTTCTGGGGTCGCTACTGTTTGTCCTCAGTCCCTCCCAGGCTATTCTGCTATCTTTTATCTGCTATCACGCTGCTTCCACCTTCTTTTCATACCAGGCTTCCCCATCAGTCAGCCCTCTCATGCTTGAGGCCCTTGATGCAACGACTTCATTTTCCAAAATACATCTCTGGACCTTTGCAAAACCCTCCAGAATGGTTTGAGTTGTTTATTGCACTTTGACTTGTATCGATAAGGAGACAGTTTATGATCTCCTTTCAAAGTCCTGCTTTTTTTGCACTTGTATAAATGTCAGGCAAGAAATGGTCACCGTGTTCTGCTCCAGGTAAGCTTAAGGAGCTGCTGACACAATTGCACTGGGGGAGAAATATTTTGCTCGTACATACTTTACCAGTTCCTGCAATGGCAGAGGATGTTTTCAAAGACCTGTGCCACCACAAATGGAGTTACACCAGGATTTGCATCAGCAGAAGCCTGAGCTCTGTTGAAGTTACCTTGTTAGTGTGGGAAGACAGCACACGAGGCATTTCTCACATCCTCCTTTGGTTCAGTGAAGCAACAGCTGTGAAGCAAAAACCTGAAACACTGAGGCTGTGTTGAAGAGGAAAAGGTATTTCTCCATTTCTACCTTTCTGTAGGCAGCAAAGCGGCTTGGCATTCCTCCCTCCCCAGCTTCTGAGATATCCCATTAGTAGTTCCTGTCCTGAGTTTAACCAGTCTTACACAGTCTTACCCAAATAACAAAGTCAAAACACGTTAGGGTTTCAGTCTTGCACCCGAACTCTCCCTATGATAAAAAGTTGCTTTCATGTTACCTATTTACTGCTGCTTTCAGAAATTACACTGACTTGAAAGGTCCTTCACTTGAAAGGGAATTTCAGTATTGTTCAAGCTACTGTACACTGGTATTGGTAAGCACAATCTGCACATCCACCCGTCAGCTATGCTACAGCTGCTTGTTTGGAGAGAAGACTGTTAGGTTTGACTTTGCAGTGCTTTTAAAAACAAAGGGAGTTTTTCTCTTTTATGTGGTGCAAGGGATACACCGCACACTGGTTGAAAGTTTAATATTGCCATATTAAAGAGAAACCAACTACACACATCAGTCCCCCTCCTGTATCTCCATAAAGCAGGACAGATTTACCCAGCTGACAAGACACGAACCCAAACTCCTTGAGGTAACTTGCTATTCAGTGTTCCTCCCCAGAATCACATCCAACTGCCAGGAGGGAAATAAGCACCCACAGAGGCGAGGAGAGCCTACAACCATCTGCTAATCGTCAAATCACAATACGTGCTCAACACTAACCAAAGGCATCAAATAGGTTGCCGAATTATCCAGCCTCTAAAATAATTATTATTTATGGGGCACTGCATGATGGGACTGCGTTAGGATTGCAGAAATTCAAGTTCAAACAGAGACGAGGAAGACAGGGAAAGCTTTATTAGATTCCAGCTTAACCACGTGTCAGCTGGGTTACAGGACAGCAGAGGTAATGGTGAAGGTAGGTTACCAGCACGCACAACTCAGTGAGAAAAGGCAAGGCTGTACTCAAAACAGGTACTTGGCTTCAAGTCAGGGCATGCACACCAAAACGCAAGCTTTTACTAGCGAAAGAGCGAGTGGCCAGCTCAAGAAGTGCGCAGTGTCTATTTTCCATGCATTCTTCAAAGCTGAAAATTTTACCAGATAAAAAACAGATCTGATGTGAGTAGCATCCCTCTGCGAGGTAACATCACCATCAGTATGTTACAAGAAGCATGCTTTGAATACAGCCTTGGTGAGAATAAAGTCAGGAAAGAGCCCGTGATATGCAGCATGCCTTGGAGAGGGGTAACACGAAGTGCCAGGGGAGGTGACTGCAGCTGGCACGGCTCCCCTCACCCAGGTGAGGAAGGGGTGGAAGGATTCACTGTCCTTGCAATCCACGAGTCTCTAAGGCTCATGTCCCACAATGGGAAACCTGCTCTGCATGTACAATCAGTAAACACAGTGCCAGTCTGCTGCTTTGTTCACTACAAGTCCTTTGTTTCCTGTGTCTCCTTGTCCAGACTATGGGCCATAAAGAGCAACAGCTCTGAGCCCTGAAAGAAGGAGCTCTGAAAGAAAAGATGGGAAAGAATTTGGCATTTAAGCTACTGCATGGTTAAAATACTAGTCAAACCCATCTTACCCATTTGTTTGATTTATTTAACTTCAAAGAGGTGCACACTAAAGCATTAAGATTTACTGGTATGTATTCCTCTGTACAAGTTTTTTCAACCAGCTCAAATAGACAAAGCTTTACAGACAGAAGCAGTGAAACAGAAGATAAAACGAATCTAAATTCCAAATCACTCCAGGAAGAAAAACTGTAGAAAATATTAATAATAATTAAAAAAAGCAAACAAACAAAACAAAAACCCAATAAACTGCAGCACTCCTCAGGGAAGGGACAGGCTGCACAAGGAGGAACACAAAGGGATGGAAGGCAAGCTAGTGTAGTCTCTGCCCAACGCTTCTCTGTGCTGGTGGCTCAGGGGATGGAGTTCAAAAGATCCTTGAGGAAGCTGTCAGGGTCACTGATTTCTGATAAGAGCCCTTTAAACAAAAGACAATACAGAACAGTTAGCTCCACAAAGCAGTTTCTCCTGCCGACATTATGGATTTGTGCTAGGGTGTATGTATAGTAAGTTAATAATGACAGCTGCAGTGTTATTTTAAGTATGGAGCAGATGAAGATAAACCCTTGCTGAATGCATGTGCAGCAGGGACCGAGGTGTATACATTAAATCCATACTTGCTCTTGTGGAACAGAGCTACTACACAGACCCTGCTAGCTCCATACATTGGACAATGAGAGACTGGCCCAAGGCACTGGAACTCTTAAGAGAAGAGCAGACTCTCTGTAAGTGAATTTTCAGCAGCTCCTGGGGATAAATAAAATCCCTACAGCAGAAACTCGCACTGCACTGAATGGCTGCCTCATCTGTTTACCAGCCTCTAAATCGCATATACCCCAAAACACCTTTAAGCTGTGATGTAAGTAGTTATGTTTAACAAAGCAGGGGGAGGACCTGCGGGATCAGGTGAGAGAAATTTTCCTGTCTGGGGATGCTCAAGTGTGCCTCTCATCTGTTTGTGAAATAGCTGAGGCAGTAGCTGGAGTGCCAAGGTCTCCTCCTCTCTCTGCCTCACACAAACAAACTGCCGCCGCCGTGTCAGGAATGCTGCTGTCTCAAGTCACGAGTTGCATAAGGCAGCCTATAAAAGGGAAAGCAAAGCTTACCAGCCACATCCAAAAACTCGGAAAATGTTTCAACTGGCATGAACTCCTCCTGGAAGGTCTTTAGGGCCTTGTCTGCAGCTTCGTGTATTGGCATGTCATTGTGTCGTATGAATTCAGCAAGAGAGTAGGACCAGCCTCCCTCTGTGTTACTGGTAGGCACCTTCTGTAAGGGGGCAAACGGGACCAGTTAGTGCAAATCAGTCCAAAGAAGAACTCCAAACTCTGTTGCCTTCTCCTGACGCCCTTGGACTTAAGTCCCCTGCCTCTTGTAAATAAGCCACATAAAAGAGTTACCCCACAAATGACTTTTTAACCTTTTCGTACAGAGTGCAGAAAAGGTTGCAGGCATTTTCTCACCCTAATTATTTACCCTCATTGGAAGCTACAAGCTTCTGTTTGCTAGCGGCGATGCCCCCATCTCTTTCCTCACCCAAGTGTTTCCCCAGCGCAGTCCTGAACATCCTTTTGGAAAATAAGCAAGTACACGTACAGGAGGAGAGCTGCACACTGGAAAAGTTTCTCAGTTCTTCAGATACCAAATTTCTAGAGTGCAATAAGCACAGACAGCCTCTTGTAGCCCTTCTGTTCACACAGGCAGGCCAAGTTTACGAGGATCTTGGATAAAGGGGTTTCACACCCTGCCTTCTAACTCAAATGCATTAAGTTCCTCAGGTTAGAAAGCAGTTACAGCTGAACCTTAATGTTTTTCTTACCTTGAACATGTTGTAGATGAGATCTACAAGGGCCCAGAAGAGAAGGCCAGAGCGGTACGTTGCATATTCCTTCACTGCCTTATCTGTCATTCTAGGAAGATAATGAAATCAATCTTTGAGTTAATCACTTTACTCATATGCTTTGGTGAACGATTTGATGAATAGCACGAAAGCTGAAACGGCCAAAACGCCTATCGATAATACGCATGGGGAATGGCTTTCAGTAAGCTCTGTTATGTGGTCTTGGACATGAAACAAACATTGGGCATCCTCGATTTCTGTACACTGATTCCTGTGGCTAGGAAATTGCTTTACAAGCTGTACCTACTGTAACCAAACCAGGTGAGCCAATAAAAGGAAGAAAACAAGCAAAGAAGCAAAAGGACTGCTAAGACTACATAGGAATTCAACAGCAAAGCTCTTTTTCCAACAAAGACAGAAAAAGAATGTACATCTGTTTGCTCCTTGGTTGTGGCATAGCAGATTCCCCCAAAATTAACTAAATCCAGGTCTTCGACATAGTCTGTAGTAATGACAGAGAACGTATTTTTGTTTCTATTTCATGGAATTGTTTCTGAAAGACTCTGAGGGAACTATCTCACCCTGGCCCAAAAAAAAGGAGCCTTGATGAAATGTAGGAATTTTTATTTAATACCTGCTTGTAATCAACAAGATTTCTATGGCCATGAAAGGACTTCTGCCTTTGGACTTTCAGCATCCGGCTGCAAAAATGCTATAAAAGGTGTAGAGATGTCTTGGGATAACAGCTCCCAAAGTTTAAAGGATTAATCACCAACAGGTTGAGGCAAGGCTGAACCTCCCTGCCAGCAACTCTAATGGGTTTGGAATTTTCTTGCATGCGTTTCTCAGGTACAGCTGCCTCTGTCACAAGATACTTCCTGCTCGCCACTTAAAAGCTTTGAAAAAAAGCTTTTTTAAACGTATCTAGAACCAGTCCAGCTGCCACTGACAGAAGTCAGCAGGACAAAAGGGTATCATCTGACCACCAGCTGCAATCTGACACAAGTTGGTTTGTGTTTTTTTTTTTTGTGTGTGTGTGTGTGATATGAACATCTTGCTGCTCTTATTTTAAGAGGTTATGTCTGTGTGACTACACGATCTTTCTTTCCCTTGGAACAGACAGCTTGGTAGGTGGCAGTCTGCTTGGGCAGCCAGGCTTAATTATTTAAAGGAAAACCAATTAGTAAAGGTGACTAAATTTGCACGGGAAGAACAGCAACTTAGAGGGAGGCTAATTCTACACTCCCAAGTACTGCAAGAGAGAATTTCTTTTTATGTGACTGCTTTTGGTATAATTGGAGTCTGCTCCTTTAATTGAAAACTAAAAGGCCCTTGTGGGTTAAGTCTGGGTAGCTACCTTCTGGAACATCTACTTCACAAATAGCTGCTGCGTTTTCATTAATGTAAGCTGGTTCAGGCTCATCAGCTATGCATGGATTTCCAGCAGAAAGTTAGATATTAACACTTTGGGAGCCTCATTTCTTTCATGAATATTTTACAAAGGTCTCAGTCAGGAGCACAGGAAAAAAAATATCAAAGAATATTCTCCCCTCAAACCCCACATGAAAGCTATGCTGCAAAGTGTCTACCGGATTTTTCTAGGTAGAATTCTTGGTTCAGTAATAACAAGCGGGTAATTAGCCATTCGACTCATTTCTTTGGCATTTGTAAACTGTATTTAACAAAAAAAAAGGATAAACCCAGAACTCCCATCCACCCTGGTAACCTCGTCTTTGGGTTTAAATTCAAAGAGTTTCTAAAACATGGAAGCTGCTGTGTGTCTCTCCCTTTGGTCCTGCAGACAAACTGCAATAGCTGTAGCTGCTGGCAGAGACAGGAGATGGTTTAAGTTCTCTGAGGGACAGGGGAGGCAGTGCTGGATAACGAGCCAACAGCTATGAGAGCCTTCTGAGGTGGGTTGCAGCAATTATTTACTTTCATCCCTATTCGGGGAGATACATGCCCTGGGGTACAAACTGTCAGAATTTATGAGTCTCACATTTTTGGTTAGATTCTCCCCACTTCTGTCTTATATTTTGTAACACAGAAAGGATACTGAGCAGCTGAATAGAACACCTAACAGGGCATGGGCAGTATTTGTTGCCTTAATTTAACACAGGGGAATGCATAGCATTGCCTGCATCTTCATTAATAAGACTTACACGCCCATTTTAGGAGCAGGAGGTGATCCTCAGCTGCTTTTAGATGCACTGATAGTTGCTATAGCAACTTCCCTCCATCTCTGCCAGCAAAGGTGGCAGTGAGTCCTTGCATTTCTTCAACCTTCAGTCTGCACCACTCCAATGTACTCGGAATGGTGGCATTCCCAGAGAACACCCCTGTACTGCTTCTAACATGGAATGCTAATTTTAATCTTTTGTATGCAGACATTACTCTGATGTTACAGACACCAGCTTCCTCTCTGCCTCAGCCTGTGGAGCCAAGGTACTGGCACTTATCCGCAGAGAACTTCACCGTCCATCACCCTCCTCCTGATTTTCCACAAGAATAAATAAAACAAGACCTTGGAAATCAGAATTGCCATATTTCTATTTGAGAGGTATTATCAGTGGAAGGCTTTGTGCTCTCTTAGTCTGCAGGGATTAAAGAAAGCCCTTGAATAAACCTTGACATAATTCCTGAGAACTATTTCTGAGTATTCTCCCCTGAAATTCCAGAGATCAGAGGGCTAGCTGGAAGTTTCTTGTTGTAGCCATTTCAATGTTTTTGTTACGTCTTTACCTAGAGATAAGTTTGGAAAGAAAAATCATTAACTGAGGATTTTCAAAAACACCAAACATCCATAGCAATCCCACACAGGAGCTTTGCTTCACCAGCCTCTTCTGCAGGCCACATGAAAGGCTGCACTCCCTTGTTTCTGAGCAAGCAGCCCTCCAAGATACTATCTCCTGTGCCTGTCACACCTCCTCTCCCAAAACTCAGGCAGCAGTGGCGTAAATGAGAGACACAAACACAGAACAGGCTGAGCCTGAACAGCAGAAACTAACACAGAAAACGGTACTATAGCCCCTTTAAGTGAAAGGAAGCTCTTCTGATGCCTCTAATAGCATTGATGCATGCTGTGTTTTATGTAACTACAATGTAATTACTTTATCAAATGCATAATTAATGTCATCAGAATAAGAATACCCTTTAAGATGACTTAGAATAATAAGGAATTTATTCTTAATTATGACAGCTATTTAAAATCATCTTTTCAGAAACTAGAATTCCCTTTCCTTCTCTGGAAATACTTTCTTTGTCAGGCAGGCACAGCCATTTATTCTCGCACTTCTCAAGTGCATGACAGCTGCTATTGATTTCTTTTTCTTTTTTTTTTTTATTTCTTGAGAGCAATGGTATTTGATTTCTATTTCTATTTTAGGAAGCTGTTGCAGTGATCACAAAGAAAACAGAAACAGCCTCTTCAGTCAGGCAAGCGCAGAGCATGCTAACAGCTCTGAAAGAGCACACAACAGCAGCTCTACTTACAACAACTTACTGGAAGTGGGGAAGAATCAGCATCTTGGTCTTCATCTTAACTTCTAGCTATGCACCTAGGAAAAGCACTGCCTTCACCAATCGACTGACAGATCTACTCCAAAAATCAACTAAACTGAATGCTCCTCCCATAACTGCAACACTGAGCACAAAACTACTCAGAAAGGGTTAATATCTGCTGTTCTAAAATATGCTCACTCCTTTCCTCAGCTCCCCATAGCTTCCTGTGTGAGGCTGTGGCTACTGTGACAGTAACACGAGCAAGCTGGCAGCTGCGGATCAGCAGTAGGTGGTGGCTGACCTGCTGGCTCCCCCTGGTGACACCACTCTCGTGTGGGAGGTAACGAGGAGTCGCTTGAGGATCTCCACTCGCATGGCTTTCCACTTCTCCGGGGGCAAGATGTGCAGCGCCAGCACGGTGTAGTAATGCGGCCCGTCCACCTCGTAGGCACTCTCCACCCACTTCTCCTTGGGATGCTCCATGAAGCTCTGGAGGTTTTTCTCCTCCCTCGAGGTTGCTCGAGTTCTGAAACACAAGAACTTTTATCAGTTTTCTTGGCTCTTGTATGTTATTTGCAACTCCTCAGGAGCTTTGGGGTACTGCATTTAAGCAGCTCTACACAGGAAAAAACACCTCTAGCTTTGCACTGCCAGATTTTTCCCAAATTCATCCACTGATTGAGAGTTTGCTCACAACAAGGCATGCAAGTCTAGCACACTCACTTTTCCATGGAGCTGCCTATCGTACTAGAGAGGCTTCTAGGCCAGCTGGCACTGCCCCACTAGAGGGCAATCCCGTTGTGAAGTTATTTTTCCTTTTGTTAGGGGACAAAGAGTCAGGCCAGCCATTCCGTGTGTTCAGGTTGTACCATTGCCTGGCTGATGCTAAGCATGTGACTGCAGCTCCTGCAGCCAAGGCTTGAGGATCAATTCATGGAATTCCATCTACTGCAAAAGCAGTCGAGGAGACACAGGCCAATTTCAAAAACAAAGAAAATAACATATTTACTGTAAGCTTTTATATTTTAAATATCTGTATCTATATTTATTTCCTGTCTCCTGGTTCACTTTCCTCAGGAGTCAGGATGACCCAGAGCTGACTGTCAACTCTTGCAAAGATGTAGAGCCGTTTATCACAGTCTATTGCTCTACTTCATCAGGAAGAGTCTGCCAACCAGGTAGGTCTCTCGATTTTTAAGTTACATATGTTCTCCCTATCAGGAGGTATAAATCAGTATCACTAACAGATAAAGCTGTGTCTGGGTGTTAGTATTTCGTGAAATTTTCATTTGCTACATCATGCAGCTGGTAGCCAACCAGTAGTTCTTATCTTCTACATTTAGTATCAAACACATCTTTAGAAAATAAAAAAAAAAAGTGATGTTTGGAAACTACATAATGCATTTTTATACAACTGCCACACAGCGGGTTCTCTGGTCCCACTAAGCAGACTTACAAGATGAAAAGAATAGTTTCATTTATTTGTCTCTCAAGGGACTCAGAAAACAATAGGAGAGGAATCTGGCGATAGATATTAAGAACAATAGCCAAACTGTATTAGAGCCAAAATGTTGATTAGTTCCAGGCGGCAAAGAGAGCTGAGATTTTGTTGCACTCCGTTTGGAATGACCTTGGTTTAAGAGGCATTTATTTTAACATTTATACCCTCAATATAATTAATATTACTTTCCAGTATCTAACTACAAAAATAAAAGGCATTATATTTTTGCCTGAGATGCTGTACTATCAGAACCAGCTCATTAACCAGAATTAGGTGTCTAATTTATACACTTAGATACTACACTTTGTATAAATACGATATTACTGAAACACTTCAGCAGAAGTGTTTGTATGCTGCTGTTTACTGGTAAAAAGAAATTTAATCTTAAGATTGTCTTGACATTTTGACAAACCTGAGTGCTACAAGAGAATTCCAGTACATTAAAACCAGAACCCAAACCAATCAAGTTATTTTCATGTCAGACAAAAATGATACCAAGGTTATTTTCAGCTGAAAATTTCTTCTTCATATTGTTTCTTCACTGTTTGCTCCACAAAAAGCTAAGCTGGCAGCGTTTCTTTAATCTAATAACACTGCTACTCACTGCATAGGTGGTAATTATATCTAGAATGGAAAGAGAAGCTAAGTCCCGGTTGCTTTTACTCAGTTGATTTCCTGTTATCCAGCATGTTTACAAGCTGCAATGCTTTACTCTGAATAATGTAAACCTGTTACAGTCTGCTTAATATGTGTAATTTGCTTCCCTCTGAAACTCGTGTGATTTCCCACCTTTTTTACCACACACACGTACAAAGCACAGGCCGCTTCCCTTTATAGTCTTTTCCAAAACTAAGAGTAGAAGGAAGAGGTTGCTACTAAAAGATACTGACGTGTTGAGGACATAGAGCACCGTGTGGATTATGTACGGAATGAGGTGTATGTTGCTCTCCCTTCCTCCTCCTCCAGTATCTACGCTGAATGATTGCTCCATTGCAAACCGGAGAAATAACAGTTTAATGTCATGGACATTGAGCTGGTAGGTGGGTTCCCGCTGCCCTGTGCATTCTTGGAGGTACGTGTTGTGTCTGAAAAACAGCAAAAAAGTGTTATTTTATTAAAAACCTTTTACAAACTCTAACAAGTTTCTTCTTCCACATTGCAAATAAGTCAGAACACAGAATCTGATCAGTATCTTATAGCACAGATTTAAAGAACAAAACAGAATACAAAAATGCACACACTGCTGCCTTTGATTAACCTCCCCAAAGGGAGTCTGACAAAAAAGAAACCTTACTCTGGCAAATCTCATTCCATCTGCATATCTAGCAAAGTTAATTCCATCTGCGTATATACACACATTGATATTATTTTCCCACGTCCATGGCTTGGAATACAACTCCTTGGCAGAAATGCATTCGAGATATTACTACTCCTAATTTCTAACACGACTGTACAAGTTCTACACAAAGTGATCCAGAACATGGACAACAGGATGAACAATCTCGTTGTGCTCTACGTAAATGGTCAGGTTATTGTAACTCATTAACATCAAGAGGTTTAGAAAGCTACAGAAAGTAATCTGTTGGTGTCAGATACGTTTCTTCTGTAAAACAGGGGTCACTGGGTTGCAAATGAATTAACACTCCTAAAGATGCACACGGCATGTATGCAGGAGTGACATGGGGCTTGAGAGGTAATGAATTTATCAGGTCATGCATCAATACAAAGCCAAGAAACAGAAAGGCACCTATTCTTTTTTAGGAGATGCTCTCTAGCTTGGATCCCTTAATGGTATAGCTTGAAATGACTCAGGGTTGCTAAGATTTAGCTGCCATCTTTGATTTGATGGTTTGAAATTTATGTGCCTCTGTGGTAACCTAACATCTCACCTAACCCAAATACAAAACAGTTTGAGAAGTACTGACTTCTACTCACCGTGCTAAGCAAGTAGCAAAAGCAGACTCTGGTACATGAGGTCCCCAGACTGGCAGGAGCCCATTACACTTGGTGTTGGCATTTTGTAGGGCTGCACTCTCCCACTCTTCACGGCCACGAGCAAGTCTGCATTAAGAAAGCAAGCCATACCCAGGCAAGTCATTAGTACACAAGCTTTTTTTCTAGGAAACTATCTAAAGCTTGGCAATTTCACAGCTCCTTGAAGCTATGAACTTCAGTTTTAAGTGCTCAGTATTGATTTCAATTTGACACATTAAAGCAGACCACAACAGAGAAGCCCGTGGCTGTCTGCAGGCTACATAGGGACCAAGTCATAGGCAAACCCATCCTGAGCTAGAAGTCCAGGTGCCATGCTCACAAGACACCTTGGAAAGTAACAATCACCACTATCCTGCTGGTGATCAGAACGTACCGTACAGCCGCGAGGTGACAGTCGTAATGGACAATGTTGAAATGAGAGACTGTGCTGTACCCCTGTTGTTTTCGGGGCTTGTTCTCAAACTCTTCTAGTGCAACACGTTTGGTGAAAGTATAAATACCTAGGACCTTTGTAGCCTGCAATGACACAACAGATATGTTAGAGACTGTTCACATCTGTAACAGTTCATACTTTGTGCCATTTTGACACTGCAAAGTATTTCATCTATCTCAGTCCCTATCTCAAAATTACATTGAGTAATTTTTTTCCAGTTTTCAATGGAACCACACTTCCATGTCCCACCCACTTCTACAGTCATTGATTCCAAGAACCAAACCTAGGATTTCTTGACCTCCCAGAGCAAATACACCAAGACTTGCGTAACTGGACACTAGCAAGTTCCCACAGGTTGGTGAGAGGGCTTTGCAAATTTATCACACTCTACCTGAAACTTGTATCCTTCCCGGCAGATGCAGCAAGTCAGACCTGGTTCTTCTATAAGTTCTTCCATCTGTTTAAGCAGTGCAGTCTTGGTCACTACCTGACCCTTCTCATTTGTCTGAAAAAGAAAACAACTCAAGCAAGTTAAAAATACAATAATGAATAGCATCATCCTCACCACTGTAATAGGAATGCCCAACCCATTTCCCGGCCTTCTACTAGCAACTATATTTACTCTCCCAGCAGCACCAGGCAAACTGTACGTTTGAGCTCCACAATATTTGTCAATAAATCATTTTACACAATTCCCTGTGTGTCAGTTTTAGCTGGACAGAAATAAAAGATCAATAGATTAATAGCCTGCTGTCAGCACAAACAGACATTACCGTCATTCCCAGAGTGCCCAGGGCCTTCTGTCTCATTGCCATGGCCATACGCTTCTTCTCTGCACGTGTCTCCTTCCGGGCAGCATCGATTTTCTTATTCACCTCTGGATGTTCCCTTAGTGCCTCCAGAAGATTCTCTGCTAACGTCCCAATCCCTTCATCACTAGACACCTGCTCCAGCTTGTGCAGATTGGTAATGGAGTCTGTACCTATTAGCACCTAGCAGAGATTGAAA
The DNA here is from genome assembly GCF_965140915.1 of Aythya marila. Classification (NCBI taxonomy): domain Eukaryota; kingdom Metazoa; phylum Chordata; class Aves; order Anseriformes; family Anatidae; genus Aythya; species Aythya marila. Next base: position 6,860,421 of record NC_139062.1, on the reverse strand, counting down.
CACAGCACCTTCTTCAGAAAAAGGGCACACAACACATTAACTCTTCCCTCTGATCCCAGCCACCACAAACAAACAGAAGCACTGATCTAGAACAATTTGTGCCAATGACAGCCTCTTCATTTCTTCTTTAATGCTTCTACAATTCATGCCTTGGGCCTTAAAACTGCATACAAGACTGGGACAACTTGCCTCTACACCAGCCATTACTAAGACACTGGATAGACAGCATTCTTAAAATAGCCCTCAGGCCCTGAGAAGCCTATCAATACTACACAGCTCACAGTCTTAAATTACCTGAAGCTGCTGAGCCTCTCCAAGTCCAACAAAAACAGCATAGAATCAACTTTCAGAGAAACATCTGCTTAGCTACAACCACAAAAAGCAGCGTACCAAGCCAGCCAAGCCATGCTCAGCTTTCAAGATGGCTTTCCCCTTACCTGCGTAGCAGGGTGCTGCGTGGCGAGTCCTCGGAGCAGGCGCAGGATAAAAGGAAGTGCAGGTCGAGATAAGAATTTCTTCCATATGTCTGCATCCAAACTGCACAGAAAACAAGAGTTAGCAGCTGAAGGGCAGTCACCCATTTTGAGAAGGCCCTTGGCCACATAGCTTGCAGAGCATAGGCTGCAGGCAACACAAGCACCCTTCCCCATGTCCCTCCTCCATTAATTAATGAAATGAAATTCACACTCCCACTTCTATGCTGTGCATGCTATCAGGCAGCGTGTCAACTCATAGCCTTGGGATTTGTTTTGTTTGTGAGCTGGCCATCAATAGCAAAAGCTCTGTTCTGGTGTCACAGGTAAGGAACAGGCAGAAAATACATGCATCATAATATCCAAGACACCAGCTTAGATGGACAACAAGTGGGATGATTACAGGCTTTTTAGCTTATCCCCACTGTTCCACTGGACCCTTTGCATCACAGCTGTGCAAAGTCTAAATGCTGCTGAATGTGGACTTGTTAACAGCTTTCTCAGAAGACTGTTTCATTTGGCGATGAAATGAGCGAAGGGTGTTCACGATCACCACACACATTAAGTAATGACTCTTACTTCTTTGCACTGGGAATGTGCTTTTTCATGTAGTCAAGGGCATTCTGTGTAATCCCTTTCTGAAGGATGAGATCTTTCAGCTGATGGCCGTTGCTGTTGTTTTTTATTCCTGCTGCTATTTTACAGAAGCAGTCTAAGAAAACTTTATCATCTCCACTGTGCTCCTCATCATACCTGAAAAGGGAGGACAAATGGTGACTTGGAGGCTCTCCAAAAATCTGTAATTCTCATTACATTATCATTGAATACACATACACGCTCCAGTTCAGACTCAGAAAACCTATTCAGACCCGTCATCTCAGAATGTACTTTAAAGGCCTATTATCCAAGCAACATGCTCACACATTTTTTTCCAAAATGGATTAGAAATGAAATAGGAAATTAAGCTTATGTACCAGGAATCTCTGAAGCTTTGTGTTACACTGAAGTAAGCCTCAATGAGAAAAACCAGGCTTATCAATATATCTGATTTCAAACTTTTAGTCAAAATCTGACAACATACTTATCGAAGTTGCAGTAGGGCTTAAATCGATCAACCAGAATCTGCATTTTCTCCATTTCTCCAAAGGACAGGTAAGGGATGATGCGTAATAGGCCTTGCAAGACGCTCAGATTGGAACGGACAAAAGTGCTGTTAATTTGATCGAGCAACATTACCAGCTGGTCTTTGTCACCAGTAAGGAGGAGGTTACCCTGCAATGGAAGAAGAGCATGACTTATATTCAGGAATAGATCTACACCCTTCAAGAAAACCCTCACTCTCTAGTAGCTGGTAGACTCCAGTCTTGGAAGGATTAAAGCTCTAGACCCTGATAAGACAGCCTGATTAAAAAAAAAAAAAAAAAAAAAAAAGCTATCCTCATTCCCAGATTCCTTCGGGAATGGCTATAAAACTCCTCTAGCTGATACCTGACTTCTTCAGCCTACTATTAAAGCATTTTCCAGTCAAAAACGTCTAATAATCCCAGCCCAAAGGAGGTCAGATTCCTGTAAGCCCATAATTTCAAAAGATGAGCAAGAAACTCTTTTCATTCTCAGTGTACTCAGGATGTAGTTCTTACTCAATTAGCTGGAAAAACAACCCTGTTTTCAGTAAGTATAAAGACACTCAAAAACAAAGCAGTGCAGTGCCTTTTCCTGCCTCTCACTGCCCTGTGGCCCAAAGTATCAGGGGAGGGATCCAAGCAATGCTTACTAACCTCCACCTGGACTATGCAAGCATCATCCAAAATAAGTCTTGCAGTGTTTTTGATTCAGGGCACTCCTCTTGCCCTACCTTCAAGGCCTGCTAAGACACGCCAGCAAGCATAATAAGGCTTAGACTCCCATTTAGCACACCTCTACAGCTCCTGAAGCTCAGCATCATTGTAATAAGGTGCTTGCAAGCCTTGAATCCCAGTCAACATTTCCATTTGCGCATCGAGCCCCAGGCACTCACCTTGTCCTCACTCAGAGGTTCTGCATTGGATTCATCCAGTATAATCTCCATTATGCTAAGCACTTGTTCTGCCACAGCCGCTCCTCCGCTGTCCTTGCTTTCTTGCTCAGCCACCAGAGCCTGGAGAAGACAGCAGCAGTTTATTGTAACACACATTTCCACTTACTTCCAGGTAATGAATTGCTAACACATTATTTGCAACGCCAGTCCAGCAATATTTAAGTTCCCTTGTAGTTGTCATAAATAAACACGACATTCAGAGGTAAATTCACTGGATTCCATACAGAACAATTCATGGAAGTCCATGTTGTCCTTACCAAGTTAAGAGTTCCCAGCATGACATTCAAAGTGTTCATCTCCAGCTTGACCAACTGTTGACGATTTATTTTCACCTTCACACAGTAACTAAACAGTTTTAACAGCACCTACAAAACACAGAGAATGCATTCTTTATGGTACCTTCAAAATGAGTACCAGGATTTTGCTGAAACTAAAAGCATCTGACAATGTAGCCAGTTTCTAGACTTCTGGGTAAAATACAAGCCAGACTATTACACCAGTATTAGTATTAGACTGTATTAGTATTAGTATTAGTCTATTACACAGTATTAGACAGCTCTGGCTTTCAAGAAAGGCCAAGGCAGAAAACAACAACTCTAGCAAGGTAGGATTTAGCCTTATCAATTTCTACACACTTCAAAGTCTTTGCAAAGAATTGTTAACCAAAAGGAACACGAGAAGAAAAGGAGTTTCTCAGTTCCTAGTACATTAGTAAATCTGCTCCAACACTTAATCTGCAACACAAGGCAGACAACTAAAAGTAGAAACTTCACTGATGCTTGTGGAATTTACTATCACATATCTCCTGACCCCAGAGAACAGAAACTGAGACTCACAGTTAAGAGGTGCCGGCCTTGTTTGAAGTCCTTAATTCCAGTCAGCCTGTTGAGCATACACTCTAAGCCTCCACACTGGGCCATGACACCTGCCATCTTGTAAACTTCTTCCTCATCCTCCTCTTCATCTATGGGACAGACAGATCATGAAGAAAGGAAGCTGTCACAGTTTGGCAAGCTCATGCAGTCCATAGGGAATAAAGCAGCAAGGCAAAAATGGAGAGTATAGTAGGGCACATTTAACAGCAGTTCAAGTTATATCAACTGTCGAATTTGAAAAGAATTATGAGCAGGAACATGAAGGAGAGACAGGCAGAACAGTCATGTGCCATGCAAGTGTTCAAATTTAAAGTACAGACTTAAAGAATTGTTAAAATCCTTCTCCACTCTAGGTGAAGCAGGTAAATGTAGCAAAAGAAACATCAATCAACTTTAAGCCTGCTGCTGTAAGGATAATAGTATCATTGCTCTGCAGCAAACTTCAGATTTCAAATCTAATCCCAGCTTTCAGGAGACAAGTGCATTACCAGTAGTGGAGTCGAGAGACTCAATGAATTCCTCAGTTGCATCTCCTAGTAAACCTCGCATGCGGTAAATGATCCTCATTGGTTCCCCCTGCAAGAAAGGAGAGCATTATATTAACTATGCTTCTGTGGACACACATTTACAAGTCCTTTACAGCAACAGACACTTGACCACAGTGTTTGGACTGCAGATGATAACATGGAGAAAACTTCGACTCCCTCATCATTCTTGTCTCACTGAAATGAATTAAAAACAAACAGTCAAGCCATCACCTGCAAAAACCTCAATAAATCATCTATTGGTCTGTCCAGCTTTTCCTGGCATTGCCAGTTAGATGGACAGTCTGGTAACAATCAGACTCTTCCTCCATATATCTCCTCCAATAGTTATCTCCTCCTTTAGCAGCAGTGAAAGATGTAGCCAAGCAAATCATGTATTCAGCTCTAGAGAAACTGCTTTTCACAGCAACTTTTTCCTCCAAAGGTACTCCACAACATACCTGGAAAATACAGGGGGTGGGCACAGCCCAGTAAATGAAGCAAGAGAGGCTAATTGGATGACTGCTTTCAAATAGATTAAATCTGCAGTGATGGAAAATAGAAGAGGAGGAGTAAAAGCCAATTTAATGAGCTTTCAGTAAGACAGTATATTAACTACAATGATACAGCCAAACCCACCAAAGGGCCAGCTGTGCTTTTACCCTGGGAAAGTGCTAATTTTCCAGATGCATTTCAAGCTGGAAATATGGACTGCATATCACTGAACTTTCCATATTAATCCATAGGTCTGAATAAAAAGCAGAAAAGAAAAATCCCAGATTTGGGAGCAGGAGACCTTGCAAGAGAAAACCTGTCAGAGAGCACGCTAAGCCTAATTTGGAATAAGCAGTGCTTAATGTCACAGCAAATACATAAGCACAGGGAAAGCCCCGGGGGGAAGATCTGCTCAAAGGCCATGCTAGAGACCCGCAATTAGCACCACAGGGGCCCTGGTAAAGTGGCAGATGAACAAAAAAAAGCCAGTGAGAGACAAGGGAAACAAAAAGGGGCCTGAGGTTGCTTTCTTGTTAGCCTGTCTATTTCCTAGGGAACGTGTGCTGCCACTCCAGAAGTGCTTTGCAGAGGTGCTCACAAAGGAAGACAGATGAAAGCTGCACAGTGACAGTAATGCTGAGCAAACTGCCTTTCCCCGCTAGCACTGGATCTCAGAAGAGCAGCATGTCGGGTACCGCTCTGTGTCTCGCAGGCATTGCAGCTCCCCGCTTGGAGCGGGCACATGGGCTGGGTCAGTATGTGCCACGCTTTCATTTTCCTTAGGGATTCAATCAGGGTTCAAATAAGACTTTACAGTTTGAGACCTGCATCTCACTTCCTTATTCAAGTCGATACCTTACCAAAAAGTTACCACTCCTAGTTTTGGGCTTCATTTTTGCAGCACAGAAGTGATTTTTTTACTTAAATAAAGTTTGATCGGAACCATTCCCCATATCGTAACAAAACTCCTCTTTGGTGGACTCCTCTTCAGCAGGAGTTTATTTTGGTGCTCACAGGACAAGGAAGGGAAGAGCTTGTTGTGGACCACATGCATCTCAGAAACAAGCCTACTGTGACATAGTGGACTAGTCCCTTAAGATTTGTGTGACCCTTTCTTTTATCTGAAAAACAGGCAATATCCACTACTAAGAGCAAACCGGGGGGAGGGAATCTGTCAGTTTTTTGAAGATCCCTGCATGAAAAGCACAAGAGCAGAAGTGCAAAGAACATGGAGATACGTTAGATGCTCTCTTTGCATAAGTAATTTGAGTTCATCTCTGAAGTACAGACAGATGGAGCAATCTGGTGTTTCAGTCTGCACACATGCAGTAAACTGTATATGGAGCATGAAATACTCTTTGAAAGGCACTGACACAAAGTTCAGTCCTTTACCTAACAGAAAGTAAAAAACTTATTCAAGAAGGAAGATCAGATATCTGGTATACTACACAGGCAAGTTCAATACACTCACCTGGGTCAGCGTTATATGATTTTAAATCACTTAACACTGCAGAATTGAGTAATAGTCTATCCTAAGAAAGCACAAAAAGGTGCTGAGCAATTATACGAAGGAATTATACGTCAAGAAATAAATCCTGACTCATGTGAATATATATATATATATTAATATAAATGACAGGTGCTTTGTGCTGTTTAATATATACTTATATAAAGATAATAGATACCTCATTAGTAGGACACCACACCTTCTTGTAGACCTCAGCCACAGGCAGATCCAAACTGATGATCTTGTTGTTCACTAGAAGCTGAAAGTGAAGAAATAAGAAGTCCAAAACAAGCTTACATTGCATCGCTGTGTTAGCAGTTATCAACTGCCTAGAAATGGAGTTCCCACACATCTGTGCAAGAAATCACACTCCCAGCCTCACCTCCATTCCACTGTCATCCTCCAGCAGAGCTACCAGGTCACAGTCCTGACAGATTTTGTTCTTGATGTCCCTCATGAGTGGCCCAATGCCAGGCTCATTACTGCTATAGGGATTTCCTGGCATTCTGCCCTGCAAGAAGTCTTCCTGCTGGGGATCTTTCTCCAGCGTTACAAAGAACTCAGTCACTTCATTCTCTTCCTGAAGAACAGCAGAAGAGGCAGAGTAAGTAAATTTTCCCCCAGCCAAATTCCTGTACTGTTGTGTTAGCAGTGACAAGATGTCCCTGAACCTTAAGTACTTTCATCACTAGTGCATCCTGTTTTACATTGCCACACATAGAACTTTACAGAACATCTAATATCACTTAATAAGCAAATTCCTTAACATGAAGAAATACTGACGGTTCTAATTTCTTTGCGCAGAGCACGCCACAGCAGGAAACCTCATTATTAACCCCCAAATTGGTACAGTGTATTACTACACTTCTATATTGGCTCTTATGAAATCAATATTGTAGACTATTATTTTTTGACAATATACAAGCTATTCTGATTTTATAGGTTATGCTGCAGCTATCTGTATACTTACAGGATAGATAATACTGCACAGTCTCTCAAAGATGAAAACTGGAGTCCTGTAGTCATCAAGGCTGTAACGTTTTGCAGTCTCTATACACACTGCCATAAATGCTTTGGTTTCAGATTCAGTGCCTGCCGAGGAACAGGTGTATTAAAAAAGACACAAGAGGCAGCTTGATGAATTCCATTTTTAACTCAACATACACAATAAATGCATACGCAATAATCACAATACTCTACTGCCTTCTTTTACATTCCCAAAAGATTAAAAGTTATTTATTGGTATGTTTAGTAGGAAATAACCCTCTTTACATGCTTGGGTTGCAGGAAAACAATCCCATAAATAAGAGGAGGCTTAAATTCTTGGAAGGTAGGAGACAACTCCAGGAATGTTATTTACCATTTCCGTGCCAAAAGGAAATATTATAAGGTCTAAGCCTTAAAAAACCCGCCTCACTATAGTAGTCTTTTAGTAAGAAGTTCTTTATGTGGCTGTAGCTATTTGCTTTTTCATCTTGGTTGACCCAGAGCTTGGATTTATGGAACCAATGTGGCTTTACCTGTTGTCATATCTTCCAGCATCTCCAGCAGCATGTCCTGAGTTTCATCGATCAGTTTTGTTCTCTGTACCACTAGCTTCCTCAAACACAGGTAACCATTTAGGACTGTACCCACCAGGCGGCTTTTGAAGTGTCGTTTGATGGATTCCACCTCCACGAAGGAAGAGAGAAGACCTATAAAGCAATGAGATATTCAAAGAAGTGGGGGAGAGTGTTTGATTTGTTAGCTCTGAATTCCACATGGCCAGCAAATAGGGCACAACAGCACAAAAGCAGCACAATGAAATGGCTTGTTTTGACTCCAATTGTCAGTTTGTGGTTTAAAGCTCTTATCTATGAACTGAACAGTTGGAGGAAAAACCCTGGCCTGTAAGCACTGCTTTTAAATTTCATATAGGAACATGGTGAGGGAATGAGGAAAAGTTAAAATGAACTAAGTGCTTGATATAAGTCTGTACTTTTTGACATTTTTCTGTCCTAAGATACTTCAAAAGCAAATGACTGCTCCCCTTCAAACATTTAAGCTAGCTCTGATGATTTGACTCATCAGTTTCATCACCATATTCATTGATTCTATAACAAAGTAAAGAATCAGCAGACAATTGGATTCTTTGCCATAACATTTATCAACACACTTTTTCTGGCAAGAACCCAGGCCTCATGAATTAGTCCACTGATTTTTGAAGGATGTGGAAGAGAATACGAAAAAGAGCAACCCAGTTAATATGATGTACTCCCATTTCAAACAAGTTTTTGGAAAAAAAGCATGCCCAAGAAGATTATAAAAAAAAAAAAAAAAGCTACCATACAGTAAGTGAGAAACAACCAGCAACATCACCAGGAATTATACCGTTCAATAAATATCATCAAGAAATGGAGAAGAAAAGCAATATGTAAAGTTTGCTTATGGTACATTACCCCATTTCAGGTAACTGAACACTAAAACCGACCACAAAAGCTATGGAAAAATCTATTTAAGGACCGAATGTTAAATGAATAGCAAAAATCCAATGCTAACAATTGCAAAAAACTTCTCTGACATTCTGCTACATGCTGTTATAGAACAACAATCACTCCCATCTCTAATCCTACTACGTGACTTGCGCTGATGCCACCACATACCTGTGAGACTCTTCAATGCATATCCTTGCTGCAAATCAGTGCTGAGTGTTGCTTCCTCCAAGGCAAGCAAACGAGCTATTTCCTGAAAATAATTAACAAACCTATTAGGACAACAAACCAAAACACCACTAATAACTAGCTGGTGAGCATTTAACACACTGCAACCTAACACACTGACCTGCAGGGTGCAAAGGAACAAAGCAAAGAAACAGAGCCAACCACAGAGAAACCAGAACTGCAATGCAGCAGTGAGGAGAAAAGGGAGAAGAGAAAAATTGACCCAAACATCCTCCTTTTATCTTATCTCTACACCTACCTCGTGGCTGTTATCACTGCTTTGCTCTAGTGGCCCTCCATGATGGATTTAAGGCCACCATTAACATGGGAAGGTGTCTCCCTGTTTGGTGGACAGCTGGGATCGGCGTCCAACAGCTTCTTCTCACCAGTAAACCGTTGAGACCTAACTTTGAAGACTGCAACTTAAATGCATTTCTTCTCCAACAGGCCATAATTCAAACTCAAGGAATGGTAGCACACCTAATCCTCCCTCATCATTAAGGGCTTTCTGAATCCAGTCTGGCACCTAAGACAGCTTCCTGTTTGAACCTGATGCCAAATCAGTGCAGCAGTATTTATACCCGTTAGCACAGCTGCCCCCTGAGCAGTTAATTAACGTGTGCAAGGCAGTGTGGAAGTCAGTTTACACAGAGGCCCGCTACTGCTGGACTAAAACCACTGTAGCTGTTTCTGTTCAGAGATGACAGAACAAGAAGTATGAACTTCATAAACCTGGCAAGGGTCAGCAACTGAACAAAGAGATGAAGATTTCAAAACACAAAAGACAAATCAACTGACAGGTCAGGGACAAGTTTTCTGCTGTTACTTAGTTCCTTCATACAAGCCCGTACCTTAGTGATGAGGCTGCCAATATACGGCAGAACTCCTCTGGCTGCCAGGTAGACCTTCCAGTGGGCAGGTTTGATGAGTTTCTGATACAATGCCAGGTACTCGGCAGCACATTCACCAGCAATGCTCAGCTCATCCAGGTAGCTAGTAAAGAGAAACACAAACTGACGACCACTTCACAAGCTGCATTCACAGCTTAAGGACACTGCAGAACGAAAGACGGAAAAAGGCTCCAGAAATCTATCCTCATTCTTTGTCCTTCCTAGCTAACAACATTACCATCATCCATTAGTTACTGCTAAAGTGAAACCTTGTCCCAACTAGGAGGTGACCAACTGTGCTAATAGTATCAGTTGCACTAGGTTATGTCACAGTACTTAGAAGAGCGTTCTCCCTATTATTTTGTTGTCTAAGAGGCAGAGAAGACGTTGCCCACGCAGCTGAACACCCTCTGCTTGCCTCTGGAAAATACACCCTGACAAGCAGAAAAAAAAGTCTTATTTAAACAGTATCATCCCAGCTAATTAAGCTTAAGAATCCAGCCCAAAAAGGACATGTGAACCAGAAGTATAATAAGGAGAATAAGGAGAGGGGTGATAAAAACTGGGAGAAGGGAATGGTTCTCATGGGAATTAGAGAAAAATAACCCTGGAGCTGCCAAGGGTGGCATCATGGAAATACCTTGTAAGGAGATCAAGGACCTGTTGTTTACGGCTAGGGATGGTAGCCAGTGCTTCCACTATAGTACACGCAGCCTGCCTTGCAGCTTGAGTGGCTGGAGTAAAAAGCACCTATGGCAAGAACATTAAAATATGGTATCATTTGATGTGCAGAGATAAACCAGTGATACTTTTCTAAAGAGACACACCATACATTTGGACAGTTTGGTGTCCTAGAGACACCGAGAGGCAACGCTCTCTTGTTCCTCTGAAGACTTGATCCTGTGAGAACATCTACTTTGTTCTCCATCAAAATGTTTAAACAATGCACTAAGTAGTTAACATACTAATCCACATACAAGGGAAGGAAAGACCGCACAGGACCCATGAAAATTCCGTAGTCAAAATGCAGCTACTGGACAGGTAACGCACAGTGGCAATTAAAGGCTCAGAGACTTAAAAACATGCAGATTACTGGATTAACGTTCACGAACAGCATTTCTGTGGAACAAAGCTGCAAACCTAACTCACTTAGAGTCTCCTCACATATCACCATTCATATCTTGTGCAAAGTACACAAAATATGGCAAACTACCAATGTTCTCTGATGGTCAACTCTGCCCTATGGAACTGAAAGGCTGTGCATCACACTGGACCTTTCACACACATTTACCTGTCGCAGCCAATTGTTGTGTCCCAGCTTGAGATCCAGAGGGCAAGTTCTCTTCCCACGGCGACTCATGAATTGTTTCCATTTCCAGACATATTTTTCTGACAAATAGAGCTGGTGAAGCTCTGCTTTGCTAGGAGATTTCCCATTGGAATCTATACCTGCAATACTGAACACAGCTCAAGAACTGCCTGCAACTATTAACAGCAAACTGACATTATATTTACTTCTTCATACTGGAATACTCCAAACTCCAACTGAGATGCTGAGCAGCTTCTCATTTATTTCTGCTGCCATTTTCACTTCTATATGGAGCTATGCTCACTTCCAAGCTAGGTGCGAATCCCCCAGCCTCTCAGCATATTCAGTTAACTTTTGAGCTGGCGGGTATCATTTTAGATAAAGAGCAAGTTTCATTTTTGATATCCCACTGATTATCTTCAGGCACAATGCATTTTCTGCTCAGGGTTTGAGCAACACAGCCCAGAAAGGTCAGTACTGCAATCTCTATGGACTATACAGTTAAGTGTGAAGATGGTATCAGATGGACAGAAACCAACACAACTCTACAGAACTATATTCCTTATTAAACTTGGAAGGACATACGTATTCTTTCACAAAATTGCACAAAGTTAAAAACACAGAACTACCTCTGGCAGGGAGGCACTTTTTCCAAGCTTCATATGATGCTTTGGGGTCCCTCTTGAGCCACAGCTGAGCTTGTGCATGGATTTCATTGCTGTAAGGCTTCACCGTGGTGAGAGCATCCACAGGCACATCCTTATAAACAAAAAAAGTTCTATAATTCTTGAGAAAACCACAGCCTGTCCTCTTTCCTATGACCAGAAAAACAACCCCTAGATTCCTCACAAAGCTGTTCATCACTGAGATGGGTGTGCCAGCCAGATCATTTCCAGATGCTTTGCTCAGCATCTAAGGTGATACCTTGTTTTTCTTGCTGGTTGGAGCAGGTGGTTTGATCAGCTTTTGAAGAATGCGCAGGCACATGAGGGTGATGTTTTCAACAACCACTGGAGTCTTAATGTTCACTGCCATCAGAAACAGGCTGAGAGCTGAAAGACAGATGTAAATGTTCATGCCTCTAAGATCTGCTCATGGGACACCTTCCACAGCTCTGTACAGCACATCAAAAGTGCTTAGAATTAGGTAAGATCAAAGCTATCACATAGAGCCATGGATGGAAAAAAACTTTTTCTTATTACAAGAAAACAGCAATGTCTTCTGGTTTTGGCTAGCATAGAGTTACCATCCCTTTACACCTCCACTTTTCTATTTCTCAGCACTCCTGCTTCAATAACCCAGAGACATAGCTGTCTGGTGCTCACTGCCCTTCTAACCCTAACCTATCTGAATCAGGATCAGTTCCCTTCCTTAAAATCTTACTATAGTGCACAGACCTAGGTATAGCATTTTGAAATAAAGCTTTCACATTAGTTGTTTGAACTCACCACAGCGTAGTCGGAGCTCCCAGCAGCTGTCTTCCTTTGAGATGGAGTCTGTTAGCAGCAACATTTCATACTGGAGGCTGCTAGCCTGTAAGACAGACACGCTGAAAGGCTTAAGAAATCTTGGTGATACAGCAGTCCTTTTTGCCTTCTGGTATTTTAAAAAATACAGGTTTCAAACACAAACATCTAAGTAAGGTTAGTCCCACTTCCATTTGGGATGACTGGCAATCTGTTTGAGAGAGCTGCAAGGTGAGCTGCAAGCAACAGCCAAGACAGGAATAACTGTGAGGAAACTCAGGCATTTACTATCACATAATTTTGTGCTTTACCTTAATTCCTATCAAGACACAAACATCTTCTGTATTACAAATAGACTATGATAACAGAGAAGATGCGATGATTAGAATACACCAGCAGTTGCGGAGGGTCAGAAAAAAGAAATAGGAAAACATCTCACCAAGTCTGGATTTGCCCAATGTCCCTTCAGAGCTGCAGAAACCTTCCCAATAATTAAGTCATTCATTTGTTGTGTGGCCTCTGGATTGTCCCTAATTCCAGAAGGAAAAAAAAGAAAAGAACAGTATTATGGTGTGCTCGTAATAAATACCAAAAGCTCCTTGGATTTCAGCTTAGCTGATGACAAATGTACAACAAGCAGTCATGGTTTACAGTTTGCTAGTGAAAGATATCTCCCCTGTAGAGCTATAAAAGCACAATTTTGAAGGAATAAGAATGCAACCTTCTGTAGTTCACTGAAAGTTGCAGGGCTATGAACGCTGAACCAAACCTTACCTGGTCAGAAGGCACATGAGCTGTCGGACCTCCTCCCTCATTGTGGCTGCACCTCGCCTCAAGTTGTAGTCAAAGAGCTCTCGGATAAGGCCCTGGGACACAAGGATGTGCCTGATGGCAGAGTTAGTTGCCAAAGCCCGGAGCAACGTTATGCAGTGCTCTGTGACAGCTGAAGCACAGCCATAACACTTTGTTGATGATGTGTGGCCACAGCCTAAAACAGACAAGGCACGATACTGGCTGGCAGTAAATGTGGGTTGGACAGTGGTTCGTGAGGACTTTGTTGCTGCCTCTCTCTGCTGAAGGTCATATTCCAGGAGCTCTTTTCGAGAGGCAAATACTTTCTGGAAACACAGAAAAGGAGAAATGAGAATTATAAAATAGTGAAGTAGTATGTAATTGCTAATTTTGTTTACAGTTATTTTCATTGTATATTTTACTGATAAAAATTTGAAACTTTCTCAAAACTTGAAATTCTTCATGTCAATGGCAGACTTGGGAAATCCACTGGAAATAGCAGCATAAGTCCCAGTTATCTGTTTTGTTTAAAAGCTTCTTGTCTATATTACGTGAAATCTAACACTGGAAATGTGACTCCATAGTATTGACCATAAGCATTTTTAATTTAAAAATTATTTTAATTTAAAAATTATTGTTTTGTTATTTTTTTCTGTGAAAACATGCAGCCAATCACTTATTGTTATCTATTTCATTAAACACAGAACAGCAACCTTTTACTTTCTACTTCTGATGTGCACTGCATCTGGTAATAGGAAAAAAACACATGGCCCACATACAAATTAAAGCGCATCATACCTGTATGATTTTGGAAAGCTCATCGAAAGAGTTCTTACAGTCACCACAATACTCCTGGGCTAACTGGAGTATGTATCTATTCACACTAGCTGAGGTAGAACTGATCCCTCCACTACTACCAGATTCATCCTGAAAGAGAGAGGAAAACAAAAGGAATCACGTATGGAGCACAAAACTAACTGCTGCAGAACAGCATCTGAGGCAAGGATCTTTATCTGTCCTTGGTAGAATAAAGGCCAGTGCCCCGCAAGCCTGTCTTCTGCGAGGGCTGGTTCCATGTAACATTCATTTGTCCCTTGTTACCTGTGGCTTTTCAGGAGCTGCCTCATTCACTTTACACAGAAGGTTTTCCAGCTGCGGTCGGTGTCCCATTAGCTGGTGATACACTCTGTCAGCCTTGTCCAGCAGAGTGTTGATGTTTGTTACTGCCTATGAATAAAAGAAGGATATTCAGACAAGATTGTTAGTTCTCCTGAAATACAACTCTCAACCTCTAAGTTTTCCTATGTCTTTTGTCTTTCTTTGTGTTAATGAAAAGCAATGCTAACCGCAAGGCTTTGGGTACACGGACTCCTTGTAGTCATGGTGGCCACACATTAAAGTCCAGGTACCAAAATGCCTACTAAGATTCTTCTGACAGAAGGAGCATCAGGAAAACATTGGCACTTTGCTCCCAAAAGCCAGAGAAACTCCTACAAGCAAATCTGCTATCAGGCTTCCCCTTTGCTACAATACTTTTGGAAAACCTGACAAATTACACTGCCAGTATAATCAGAGGACACATGGTAATGTGTCATGGTAATCCTGTACCTTGCTTCTGCCACAAGTATTGTTCTGGTGTCCAGTGTCCAACACAGAAAGGCAGAGATGCAATATTACGTAGCTAGTTTGTAAGTAAAGAACTGAATAATGTCTTCAAAAAGTAATCTACTTAGCGGATCAGGACAGTAAATAAGGGATTGTATTCTATACCTCTCAACATGCCAGAAACAAGAATGAGGATTTTGTGAGATCACCAGAATTAAGGGAAACACATTAGTTGGTGAGAAGTGCTGAAGGAGCACTGCTTTCCATGTTACTTACAAGACAGATGGGCCTCTGATGTCCCTAAACTGCTGACTTGGCCAAGAGATAGAGCATTTCATTAATGAATTAGCTATTAGCCTCACCTTCTTTCGATCCTCTTCATTCTCTATGGGATCGACTGCACAGCAAGGCTTCGCGTACAACATGAAGTCAAAGCGAGCATATTTACAGAACCCACAGGCATTGCAAAGGAAGGGATCCTTCTCATCATAATTAATGGATCTGAAAGGCAAGCCAGAAAGGTATGAGAACAGCTAAGCTTATCAAAGTAACTGAGAAAATGAAGGAAGCAAGCTGTGAATGCACTCATGTAAAGGAGAAGGATGGCCCTCAAAAATGCCTAAGCTACCAAACTGTCCTGGGGAAACAGTAAGACTGAAATACAGGCTGTACATGAGAATCAAAAGCTACAAATCAGGCACCAAAAATCCTTATAGAAGTGGTACCACATTCTGGCCAGTAAGCAGAAAGAGATGTGAATTTGTTCCTAACCATTCTACTTCAACTACAGCAATTCCCAGCAGAATGTCAGACTAGGGCATCGTGCCCTTTACAAGAACACAGATAAAAAGAAACCATTTTGTAAGGTCTAGGCTTTGAATAGCTTTCACTCTCTACACAGTTGCAGTGGGACTAGTGACAGCATACTTATTATCCTATTGCAGACTACAGCAGCATGACACGAACTGATTTATAGCTCCCATAAATGAACAGGGAATATGGAAACTTTTCAATATACCAATAATCACCTGATCTGTGTAAAGAATCTGCTAAACACCTTGAATCCCATGAGGATTTGAGAGGAATATGGGACAACAATGAGGGGAGAATAGACCTCAGATGAGGAGACAAAACTCACAAAAGAGGAGGATTTGTAATACTGTAGTGAAAGCTTGAATAGTGCACAGTAAATTATGCCCTGAGCTCTGCTCTGAATGAGGAGAGTACAACAGCTTTGAAAAGCCAAATGAGTACTGTCCATCCTGCACATTAAGTCAGGGATCCTGTGGGGGAACCCCCCTGCAACCATCTAATTGAACTCCAGCCCCATGCCCTTGAACAGACAGGCTAAAAATAACCTCCCTTCTGGGAATTTTCTTTTTTAAACTTCTGAGGGCTTGATTTGAAACTTCTGTGTTCTTTCAGTATTGTCGTATCAGGTTTCCTTTGTTAGCCTGTATTAACATTAAATCCCTGTAAGCCTGTTTTATACTTCTCAACTAATTTGATTGTGCAGTTGTATTAACCAGAATCACGCGTTTAAATAGCAGGGTATTTTGTTGAACATCCAACATGGGCAACAGCACTAGGGCTCCATAAACCCTTTGCGCTGGCTCGGTGGGGAGGAACTGGGATGACGTACCTGCACTTGTGGCACTGATACACGTTCTCACCACAGTTCCCACACACCCCCGGGTTGGCTGGGACAGACGCGCTACACCGAGGGCACTGCAGGGTCTCCGTGGAAGCCTGGTAATTCTCATAGAAATCCGCAAACTCAATCATCAGATTCGAAGCCACAATGGGCAGCGGCAGGTCGATTTTCACCTCCGTCTGGCCTGGGGTCAGCTGGACTTTCTTGGCTTTGTGCCATCGAGCTGGCCTGGGAAAGAAAAGCAAGCCACATCGCTTTTCAGCAGGGAAGTACCCTCCTGCCCACGCACAAAGGGAAGCCAAACACAACCGCCTCAGCTCCAAATCTACTTTAAATGGGATGAATGGAGAGCAGTTCTAGGATTCGCTTCCTTAGCTTCTGTATTGACATGATATGTAGCCAGAAATACATTTTAAGCCTTTATCCTCTTCATAGAGAGAGACTGTTTAGGATTAAAGAGCTGTTGATGCCTCATGGAAAAACTTTAATTCTACAGACATTTTCTAGGGATTTTCACCTCCGTTTTTTTTTATTAGTAAAGACATTTGCATAAAAACAGGATATTTATTTCTTAAGATCTCATCTGCTCCCACTGCTTATTCTCAACCTGAAGTCAGAATCCTCTCTTTGTGACATCATAATCCTCTCCACAGCAGCCACTTGTGATGTCACAGAGGATTAAGACTTCAAATAAGCAATAAGCAGCAGGCACAGATTAATCCCTAAGCCAAAGAGATCTGATTCTGGTGAGAACATCTCAAGAAGTAAGAAGGGAAAGCATATAAGCAGAACTGGCTCCAGACTGAGCAATATATTAAAAAGGAGCATTTTTCCTGGGTAAAGCAGCAGTCGAGAGCTAGGTTATCTGACTCCTAATTTTAGTTCTACTATATGGTTTCAAGCAAGTAATGTTAACGCTTTCAGCATTGCTGGATGCATTGCAAGGTCCAAGTTCATTTATCAGTGAAACTCCCCAGAAGGTGCTATTGGTATTAATATGGGTTTCCAAACAATTAAGCTAAGTGCTTAAAACAGAGCTTGTACAAAACTTGTGTACAGACATTTTACAGGCATATTCCAAGCTCTAGGTGACATTTGGATCTTTTCTTCAACAAATTCCTGTAGGAGCTTCAGAACAATCCCACTCAGCATGGACATACAATGATCAGTAACAGTCTAACAGTCTAAGAAGGAACGTTACCTAAAACGAGCTAGGAAGATGAAACAAACTGTGCAGAATGGCCAATACAAATCCAACCTATTCACCTCACCAGAAATCATAACATCAAATTCAGAGGCTTGCACACAAAAAACATGGATGAACATACTTGTTTTTCAGCTCCACTATAGCTTGCACTGTCCTGTTGTTGTAATAGAGGTTGATGGTTCGGACCATTTTGGTGCGTTTCAGGTCTCCTATCTTCGCTGTCACTTTGCTGATGGTGTGGCTGCCAATCAGCTTCACCACTTGCTGAGTGGTAGTATACCGTGTGTCCACTTTAATGGAGGAAAGCTTAATATACTGAGAAGACAAAAACCAAAACCATGGACACACTGCCAATATGATCACATTTCAATAATACAGAAACAGCAAATCACGCTGCTGTAAAAGGTTGGGATCCCTATAGTTAATTGGAAAGGGGGTAAGAACAACAGGTACTTACACAGAAGGGCACTTCCGGATTGTTGCAGACAAGGCAAGGATCGCTCTCCAGGTAATAGCCATCAAATTCCACCAGCCCAGAGAGTGTGCTGGAATGAAGGGAAGAAAACTAACTTATGGATTTTTGGTATTCGCTTTGTTTTAGGCATGAGCCATTCAGGTAATCTGAAGAGTTTAGTTTAGCTATAATTGCCAGCATAGGCAGCATTTCAGTAAAATTATTAACAGTCAAATATGACCAAGAACACAAAACATCATTCTGCAAAACTATATTCTCCAACTGTTCCTACTATTTTATAACATTTACCAAACAGAAGAGCAGAAAAATCCTAAAGCTATTGCCTTAAAAAAAATGAAAAAAAAAAAAACTACTGCCAATCACACATGCAATTCATTTTTTTTTAATGGCAGAAAAAAGCCTGCTATTCTCTCAAGACCAGCTGAAGCAAGTATATAATCTCAGTGGGGGTCCTTCCTCCACCACAATTTCATTAGAAGAATTGTGTATTCCCCTGTGGATTGCAGCTTCTCTGCTGAAAAGCTCCTTTAGTGAAATGGATCAAAGAGAGAAGAAACTCACTTGTAAATGTTGGAGTTAGGGTGGTTAGTAAGAATGTGGTTTTGAGTCCGTAGGATCTCCACAGCCTTTTGGGAGTATTCCTTCAACTGAAATACAATTAGGAAATACTGTTTTCTCAGCATTTTTTTTAATGGCTACAAAGACAAAGATTACTCATTTTATGGCATGCTAGGTCCCCCAGAAGATGCACGCACTATACCCACAGGAATTTATGTGGTTAAGTCACTAACCAGAAACGTAACAGATCCTAAAATTAGACCTTTACCACAATAACAGTGCTATTTGTCAGAGCCAATGACTGCAAATGCCTGCCAAGATTCCTAGGGTATTCCCAGCTCTTTAAAAATACATATGCAAGTATCAGTGCATCTAAATTATTTGTTCTCAGCCCACTGGTCCCCTAAGAAATCCCACCACTTCCTTTGTTCAAAAGTCAGGGTTACAAAATTTCTAAGAGCTGAAAAAAAAAATAAATCTATAAATTGGAACCAGCAGAATTCCCGAGGAAAAGTTTTCTTCCAAATAAAATAAAAATAAAAACCACAACACAACAAAGTAAAATAATCTCCAGTCCCCAATTTTTTTTAAGGAGTCTACCTTTTTTAACATTCAAATTTTCAGAATGAAAACATTTTTACAAGAAGCTGTTTTGACAGAAAATCTGTCCCAGCAGTACCTTAAACAAGTACTAACAAAATTAGTAACTGGCTGGGCCTCGGATGATGTACCTTTTCAGAAAGGCACTGTACCTTTTTCTCAGTCTGCTGTGTTTTCAGAGAGAAGTATCCCAGGAGATCTACAAACTGGGCAGCCTTTCTTCCATAGGCTGGAAGTTCTGGCCAGATTGACCACATGAGATCCAGCAGTAATTCTTGCTGAGACTTGTTAGAGTTCCTGTTGGATAGATTACAGATCAATTAGGCTTGTTGAGATAGCTATTTTGACAACAGCTGTATTGACAAGATAACTATATAGGGGATGGAAAATACATCAGATCACTAAACATTGTAACTATTATCTTGCTATACATGAGATTTCAGAGTCAAATCTCAACTCTTCTTGCCAACAGCAGTATTCCAGTACGCTCTGAAATACAAACAGAGGTCTTGCAGCAACTCAATAGACTCTTGAAGTAGTTCAGCATCCTGCTATCTGCCTTTGCATATATAACTCCCACCTTTATAATTGCATAAGCCTGTATTTGATTCACAAATTCACCCTCCCACAAACACCTACTCCTGTAGATGTCAGGAGCCAGATTCTGAAGGCAGAAATAAAATGCTTGTTGCAGATGATAACTCAAGTTGATCAGAAATGTGTAAGTCACAACTTAAATCTCCAGTCCCAACAACTGCAGAAGAGTGTGAGCAACTCAAGGTGATGTCATTATTTGCAAGTCTCAGAAGCATTCAGGACAGAGCCTCAAACATTAACTCTTCCACGAGGAACAGAGCTTTTTCATCTTTCCAGAACTGAGTTGAAATTGGCTCAGAAAGGCTCCCTCCCAGCTCACCTGTAGATGTGGAGTGCGAGACAGTGGGCCTGCCATCTCACAGAGGATGAGTTGGACTCCAGCAAGAAGCAACGCAGGAACTGAATGAGGGTCTCCTTATCAGCAAACTTGTTCAGCTGGTTCACCAGAGCTGTACACAGCTGATCTTCCTGACTGCCCGAACTCTCACCTAGGAGACACCGGGTAGCATGATACAGACTTAAGAAAGCAGACGAATGGAGTACCTCACAGGCTAGCCAGTTTCCTATTCTATAGATCATAAAGAATAATGGATCATACAGATAATGCAGGCAAATGACTGTGGTTAAGTCAACAAGCAAGTTCAGTATTCCTCTTTTTTATTATTATTTTTTTAAATATAAGCTAAAGCTTCTGACTAATACAAAAGAAAACTCCCAGAATACTTGCCAGTAAGGATGTGAGAAATGTACTACACATCCTGATAAAAAGAGAAGCAGAAATAATAGGGCAGTGAAAACAGTCACAAAGAATCGTCTGTCAGAGAAAGCCAAAATAGTTTCCTGAAGAAAAGCCAGGAGAGAATTTATGCCCATGACTTTTACAGGAAAGCTTAATTACTTTCCCAAGAGTTTGGACATCCATTAAGAAGCAGCCTTGGCTCCAACATAGCTTACAAGTCAGACAGAGGAAACAAGTCCGAACATAACCATTGAAGAGCAGAGCTAATTAGGTGTGCATCAACAGTATTTAATTTCCATGAGCATTTCAATCTCCTACAACCCGGGACAAGCAATTTAGGTGGAAGCTACTTGGTCACTGGTACAGGCAACTTCCATTAGACAATTTAAAGCCCACTCAAGTTAATAAATACTCATAGTGGGTTTGGGGTATACCCAACACTTAATTTCAGTCCCAACTCTTACGGAATACTACTTCATCTTTGACCCCTTTACTACACAGTAAAACCACTCTCCTAGATGTAGCTAAAGTTTGCAAGTGCCCTTGCCAAGACCCATGCCTCCTTCACAACAGTACTATTTATCACAATGAGAAACAAGCAGTTCTTTCTAAACAGAAGTACAAAAAGCTAAGAGGAGCGAATTTCATCCCTGAAAGAACCACAGAACAGGGCACAGCTGCAGCTCACCCTCTCGCTCCTTTTCCTTTTCTTCCTTCTTGCTCTTTTTCGTGGAGGATTTGCTCTGTGTGGCTGTCTGCCCAGAGCCTGATGCTGCAGGAGCAGAGGTGGAAGAGGTGCTTGATGATCCGGAGGATGAAGCCATGGACAGTACTTTACTGCCACACAGAGCACAAGACAGCAGCTGCAGGAGAACTGGTGACACTCCTTCATCTACCAGGAAGCTGACTTGAAGGAGGAAATAGAGAACCGCTGCAGAGAAAAGAGAAAAATTTTGTTGCCTGAATTAAAAGCAGAAAAACCCACACCAAACAATCAAACCAAACCACCACCAACAAAAAACACCTTTGATCATGACAAGGACCATCCCACAGACTTACAGAACATTCCCATCCCTACACTAAGGAAGCATAACATTTGGGTGCAACAAGGCAAAGTGTTTCATCCCAATTTACATGCTGGGAAAACAGCAGTACAAAAAAAAAGAGAAGGCAGATCTCATAATTCATGTTCTAGTCAGTTATCCATTAAACCGTACTGCGTTTTTTAGGTAGGAAGACATGCAATTAGACCACTGTGACAATGATTAATGGAAATGGTTCAGTCCTACCCAAAACTCAGTTGTGTCCCTCTCTTTTTGTCCGTTGAGCCTCCCCACCCAAGAAGTCCTGATTCAAACCAAGGCATGTAATGTATACCCTCTCCTCTCTCAGAGAAAGAACTCACAGTCATCTTTAATGCAGAATTTCTGCCAGTTCACTGTTCGCTGTGTAGCAATCTCTGCACAAGCCTTGAGATGTTCCATCTGAAAGGCACAATGAGACAGGATTAAATACCACATCAGTATTTTAACTACTGACATCTTATATAAGTGCAACATTGACTTCTTCCGAGTACAGTTGCACACTTTTCCTTACCAAGCTGATCAATGTATCATACTGCAGTGCAGAGCCTGAACTTGCTGTGACCACGCTGGCACGAAGGAAAATGCCTTGCTCTTCTAGGAGCTTTTTGATTCCACGAACATGGGAGTCCAAAGTGTGGAGGTCTCGGAGCTGGCGGTATTTATCCTTTGATCCACAGATAAAGAGCAAAAGCTTGCGGACTTGGCGGCGCACGAAGGGAGTCTGCTGGATCATCAGGTACTAGACAAAGAAAAGCCTACAACATCAGCAATGTGAACTCAAGAGTAGGCAACCTGCACCAACAAAAACATGTTTTCTTGCAAAAAACTAAGATACTGGAGATGCATTAACGAATCAGTCAACTTTAAGGTAAAGTCACCCATAAAAGCAAGTCATAGGCAGAAGAAACACTGCACAGCAATAGTGCAGCATCCTGAGCTCTGTGATTGTGAAACTGCTTCTGAAAACTATTCTTTGTCATCTATAAACATAAAATGTGACCTCAAATAAAAAACTAGTCAAGCTTAATTAAGAAATCCTTCCACAAACTTGTGCAAATGTAAGATAATTTGTTATTTCAAGTATGGAGCTATAGAATTAAACAATACAACTGAAAATACATACTTCAAACATCTTATTACTTCCTTGTTTAAGGACTAAGTTAAATACCAATGGCAAAGCATGACATTACATTGTACCATCTCAGAGATTTTGTATAAAGAGTTCTCTGGCAGCAAACACTGAGTTACAGGGAGCAAGAGCAATCTTATTTTCCACATATGCTTTATGCTTAGCTACCTGTTCAACAGGTAAAAAACAAACCCAGTTGTTCACCTTCTTTTAAGGGGGAGGAAAATCAGATGTGAATCAGAGATTGATTCTATGATATTCCTCATCTCTCCCAAGTAAGGTAACATTAGTGGAATTTTCTGCTTAAAACCTGCAGGTGTATCATGTTCTCACCTCAGACAAAAAGTAGAACCAAGAATGATCAAAGATGGGAGGTGGGATGCGAGAGTTTGTGTCTGCAATCTTCTTGATCTGATAGGGAAGCCGCAGTACCATCTCTGTCAGAAGCTGAGTGTAGGCCTCAAAAACATCTGCAGCATGACCCTGAAAGTGAGAGAAATCAAGTCAGGCCCTGGCACTGAGAACTCCCACTGTGCTGTCATGACAAGCTACAGGGTGTGTTTGTTTATTTTCCAAAACCAAAACTCTTCTGTACCTTTGCAACCAGAAGAAACATTCCCAACTGACAAACAAAAATAAGCTGACAAACCTGCACGAGGACTTTACCTAGAAGGCAACTATGAGGACGCAGTAAATTATTCTGTAGCCCTAAGGTATTTTAATATATGAGCTTTCAACTTAGGAGACATACTTAGATTTAACTGGACTTTTTTCCCTGTATCTGTACGTGTATCAACCCTCCTCCCCCCACCTCTAGTGGAGTAAAGGCACCACGGTGCTTGAGCAAGTCTGGGGTTTAGTGTAGAAATCCCTATCAACTGCTAGGCTTCCTTGCCACAATGAATAGCGGTGGTTCAGAAATTCTGCCTGCCAAGCATAAACAGTCACATGATGGAGTAGCTTCCCCTCAGGAAGATTAACACCTGAACCAGAAACAATGACAGCAGCTCCACAGAACTGCCTCATTTAGCCAGGCAGCAAGAGATACAGCGAGCTGGGCTGCTCTGCTAGAGAACTCAGAGCTGTTATTAATTTTCTCTGCACATTAAGGGAACAGATTTTAATTGCACAACTGAGCAACAACCCCTTCTGCAAAGATGTTTTTACTTGCTTCTGTGCAGCAGTCCTATAATGCAGGTCACATAACACTAATTGCATAGGGCACGACTCACCTTCACATACTGACGGAGGAAGAAAGGGCTCATATCAGGTGGAGAAGAAGTAGTGTGAGGTTTCAGGAGCTGGCTAGTGGCTACTGGCTCCTCGTCATTCTGCTGGCTTTTCCAGTACTCTAGCAAAGACTTCAGCACGTGCAGGCAGTAGTCAACAGCACCAGAGCTCAAGAGTGCAGCAGCAGTGGCACTAGAGATGAGGGAGGAAGACTGAAACAAAGAGAAAATGGATTACTAGAGCACCTGAGAACCACCATTTCAGAAGAGCAAGGGAAGCTGTGACAATCAGATGGCATTTGCTGACCGTATGGATAAGAGTATTTTTTTTTTTTTTTAATGAAACTTTACAGGCAGCTTTTAAGTTTGTGGTTTGTTTGAGGTTGTTTTTTTTTGGATTTTGTTTTTTTTTCATGTTTATGAAAAGAAACTCAAACATTTACAGAGACTCTTTTGAACAAGCGCTTAGTAAAGGAAAACAAATAAAATCTCCTCTTAAGTCTAATCTCCCCTCGACACATGTGCCAGAGGCCACTGAGCTATGGATTAGACGAGTAGGGCTTTTTTTCCCTTTTTTATTTTTATTTTTTTTTAAAGTTGGGATTTCTATTTGTTTATCTGGGATTTGGCCAGCTGAGGGTGAATTCTGGTAGAGAAAGAGTCCCTGACGCATATGCTGCTCAGAGGCTCTGCTCCACCCAGGTATTGCTCCACCTGCATTCTGCAAGACGATGAGCTTTGATTTCTGTGGGAAGCTCAAGTGAATAACAAAGGCTGGAGAAAAAGCTACTGTAAATAAAACTATTAAAGCAGCCCTGTAAATCCAAACAAACCCCACAGCTCATAAGCTCATTAAAATTTGATGCAGTTCAGACTAAATTTTTTAACCTCTATGCTTTTTTATTAATCTCCTTCCCACCACACATACTGCTTTTTATGCCTTATTACTGTACCTTTTAGCAACAAATATCTAAGGAATCCTCTTAGCGACTTTTACGTTGACACAGCAGCATATTGCTTCCCAATAATCACATTACAAATCCTTTTAACCCCTTCAGCACCAATAAGATGCAACACAAAATCTACCAGAGCATTTTAAATAACATCACTAATGTTCTGCCCTTAGCACAGAACAGACTGTGCATATAAAACAAATTCGGACATCTTCCCGTGTTGGTTTCCTCCATCTGAGTTACAGCAAAGATCTTTATTCATAAGTCAAGAAACATTACAGACCCATCGCAACTTTGTCCAAAGCACTTTCAACTATTTTTCAGTTTTACACTAGCTATTTTATGTAACAGCTTTTATAACATCTTTGATGAAGAAAAACTCCCCAGCCACATCGCACTCCTGAAAAAGCATTTTGAAGAATATACCTCACAAATGGAAGACTTGGATCCTGACTTAGTTCTGGACATGAACACACTAAGCAGCCTCATTACCACCAAGTGTACTTCATTCACAGGAGAACGTTCATTTTTCTTAGACACATCCTGCAAAGAGAGAGCTTGCTTACTTACAGAGCTGAGCATCATGTCCTAAGCACCTGAATTTCAGTGCTCTGATCTTCACAAAGCATTTCTAATTTAAGCTCAAACAGTAATACTAAAAAAGCAGCCCAAATTCCTCAACTCTAAGACTAGACAGTGGCCTGGGTGCCAGAAAAGAGTTACAGAAATGGAAACGTATACATGTCAACATCACTGATAAATCAAGACTGTTTTAAGAGTTTAATTCAAGGCAAGCAAGTTTCTATGCTCACTTGCTAATGCTGGAACCAGGCACAGGTGAGGTTTTTTCTATGTTATGTGAAATGAACTAACAGAAATAAAATGCCTGAGCATATCCATTCAGCAACTATGTTTCTATGACTCCAATGCATCTAATTCCTCCATGGGAAGAAACCTTGTCTAGGAGCCACAGAAGATTGTGTGCTCATACTACAACTTGCCTTTTTGTCCATGCACAGTTCTGCAATCAGCTGGGAGAGAAGGTTATCTAAAGCTCCCTTATCTTTCTCATCATCTCCATCTAGGTCTGTAGTGAGCATCAGAATAACCTGGAAATAGAAGTGAGAGAATTAACAGAAGACAGCTTCCATGTTTTCAAGATAGATACAGACTATCTTTCACAAAACCTCTGCACAGGTTTTATCTTGATTAATTTATGTTCTTTCCCAAATTCTGCCTGCAACACCACTCCCTAGTGTGAATTTTCAGTACAAATGTGAAAGACCCAAATATATAGGGGATCAAGGATTTTATCCCTTAGGCTCATCAGTTAAAAGTAACACCACACTGAGAAAGGGTATATGCACAGCAAAACTCTTTGGGTAAGGAATGCTGTGCAACAGATTGAACACTTTAGAGAGGGACTCACACACTGTGACTGGGAAGAAAAGATAGAGGGAAAAGCATGTGCAAACAAAAACCTGAGAGTAGTAGCAGTGATTAACTATTTGATTAAGGCTCAACTCCAAAGCCCTCCTCAGTTACCTGCATATAAGGAATGGCCCGGACTCCTCCAACACTCCTGAGCTGAGGTAAGTTTTGCAGCAGCCTCTCCAGCAACATCAGTCGGACCATGTGCAGTCTACGAAGTCAGAAGGCAGGAATCAGACATATTGCAAAAAAATTTAGCCCCAGGAGGATTATCACCAGAGCACTGCAATTTACCACAGACACTCTGAGAATCATGAAATCTTAAAGTGATCACATTAACACCAACAGAGACAGACTCCCTCAGACTTTACACTTAAGCAGTATGAAAGATGCAGAGCAACTCAGGCAATGGACACAGTCTTTTTCTGCAGAACCAGACTGTCTAGCATGACGTACATGCTTTTTTCCCCTGAACACTGCATTTCACAAGCTTCCCAGAGTTAGATTTTAGTGATTCTTCTGTTTAATAGGCTCATATCAATTTTTTCATCACTTTGTAAAAGCAGCACTTTTGTGGGACACATTACACTTAAGTGTAATGTTACATGGTGAATGCACAAAGGGAGGCACTTTGGAACAATAGTTTGCTCTATTTTGTTTCAGACACAAGATCGGCTTTTGATTTTTACTGTCCAAAGTTACAAATCCCATTCCATGAACTTCAGCACCTACAGTCCACTCCTCTACAAACAATGACCCTGCACAACAGATGTGTGATTTTTGAAAATGAAAACAAAGCCTCTTGCCTGTTGCTGGTGTGGACGTCTCCCTCTGCCTCCCCTTCCCCTTCTGAACCATCTCCTTCTTGTTGGCCTGTGGTAGTGCTGATAGCACCTGTGCTCGAGCTGACACTACCTGGTCCAGCAGGGTGGCCTTCAGCTGTTGTGTCCCCATAAGCACTACTACGGCCAGACACTGAAAAAGAAACGAAGAGAAAGAAGAAAGGGAAATACAGTATCAGCATAAGTGCACGTGCATCTTGCCTTCTTCCTAGCGACCAATGAAGTCGCACTACCCTTTGGAATTATGGTTCTAAAGAGATTATGTTCATGGTTACCTTCAAAATTTTAAAGAGCATCTTTCTACCAGTGCAACATAACACCCCCAGCACTATTTTTGACTCAAATCTTTGTGGCACAAATCGAGTTGATTCTACAGCAGTAAATTTAAACTGAGTCAGAAGAAAGGTGTTCTATACAGGACAGGCAGTGTGGACATAGTTTTTGATAGAAGTCTGATTACTGGCAGCCTTTAAATACATTAATTCTGTTTTACTCAGCTTTACGTAGGTGTCAGTCCCAAGAAAAAAGCAGAAAATTACTTCTATCTCATCCCAATTTATGCTGCAGTATAGTTAATTATTTTATTCTTGCTCTAGGCTACTGCACTGTTATTTATTACAGGCCAGCAAAAAGTACTATTCCACACTTCTAGAGAACTATGAAAGTGAGCAAATATTTTGTCTATATGGTACATTGGTGGTAATTGCAAAACAATGCATGGCATCACCTATTTAGAACAGATTTATTATTTTCCAGGGATTATCCACCCCACTTAATGCTGGTAAAGTCCTATTACTGTAGAAATCAGATATACAGACAAGAACGAAGCAAGAGATACTCACCACTGTGCTCACCAGCCACTGAGTCCACTGCACTGCCACCGCTCTCAGAGCCCACACTCCCACCATGGTCAGCAGGTGAAGTCCTAAGAGTTGAGCCATCTGTTGCAGCTGTGCTGCCTTCATCATCAGATGCTGGAGCTAAGAGAATAAAGAGAGCTGTTACAAGTAAAAACACTGTCTTAATATAACTCCAAAAGAATTGCATATGAAAGAAAGAAAAACCACAAAGATTTATCTTTTCATTTTGTGTCAATTTTCAACTACAAATCAAAAAGGAATGTGGAGTGTTCATCAGTACACTTACGACTGCTAAGAGCAGTGGAGGGGAAATACCTGAGAAAGAAA
Source organism: Aythya marila (assembly GCF_965140915.1). Taxonomy (NCBI): domain Eukaryota; kingdom Metazoa; phylum Chordata; class Aves; order Anseriformes; family Anatidae; genus Aythya; species Aythya marila. The sequence continues at coordinate 6,832,023 of NC_139062.1, read as the reverse complement.
CCTTATCATCAAATTGACAGATATCTAATTTACTTGAATGGCAATGGCTGGTTGTTTATAAATGCAAAGGAAATACCAAATATAATTTACTTTGTCTGTTTTATTTTAAGAGGAGGAAATAAATTCCTCTGAACTCCATAATGAAAGTCTTTCAAAGCAAGAAAAGGTCATAAATACACTATTAAAGATACATGAAGCCAATAGTAATAACTGATTCTTCAAAATCTTATTTACAAACGAATTTTAAATCATTATTTAGGTTAAACTTATATATAAGTTTATTTATTTATATATATATCTATATTCCTTGCAGTGAACAGTTACCTGATGCTGTTGTATCTGAGAGCGTTCCGGCATCAAGAGATGAAGAGCTTGGTGCTTGGCCAGACAGTCCTAAACTCTGAAGTCCAAGTGCACTACTGCTACTCCCTGCAAGAAGAAAACAAACAATGAGTATCTTCCCACAAACAAACCACGTTAACTCTGGCCTTACATTTACATTTCATATTTCTACTACCTTTGATTTGTTGGTGGTCACATCAACAGTTTCTGCTCTGCTTCTTTCCCAGTTCCCCCATATTCTGTTCACCTTTCTGACTACCAATAAATGCTTATAACTTACCTTGCTGATCTTGTTGCAGGCTCAGGGCAATAGCCAATTCCACCATTGTTTCATCATCTGCATCTGGAGGAATATCCAGCATGGGTGGGAATCCCTCTGCTCCAGCCAGAAGAGCCTCCAGGGGAGAAGGGTTCCCATTATTCACATTTTCAGAAGTCTCCAGAACCATTGATTCAGACTGTGGAGATGAAACACGAGAGCTTTTGCCAAACCACCACCAGCTAATGGAACACTAAAGATTGATTCATTGTAACTGAACTAAACCCAAGTACCTAGCAGACTTTAAAGGCTCCAGAGAAGTACTCTAGACTTACCACCATCTCAAAGTCCCCATGATCAACTTCATTTTGCTCCTGGCTTTCTTGTCGGATATGTTCACCATTTGCTATCCCAGAGCTCTGCAGCTTGTCTTCTGCATCGTCGTCATCATCATCATCTTTATCTCCTGAGTCAAAAAGGATTAATTCACAAATGCACTCTTTCTTTACATATCATGAACAAGGTAATCAGTGCTGAGAAAAAATAGCAACCCCATCCACTGTTTATTCACAGTTGCCAATAGATTCCATGACAGCTACAATTCATATCAATACTAAAAAGTATCTCTTGAATGCACATTTGATACCCTAATCTTTGTCCACACATATTTTTGTTACTGATAATGTAAAGGCTTGAAAATGTGCATGTATTACTGTATTGCTACAGTTTCAATAAAATACTCAAGCTTTGCTGTCACTGAAATCAGAGTATCTCAGAGAGACCTCCCCTTTGAATTCTAGAATACCAAAGACAAGGTGAGTATCAAAAGAAAAAAAAAAGTTTTGTAGGGAGGCAAGACAGAGGGAAGAAAGGAAAAGAATGAAGAAAGGCTACTTTTGTTCCATTTAAAAAGCTACTTTTTTGGGGTCTTTTCTGACAAATGAAGTAGGTCGTGCTCATTTAAAGACAAAGATGAATGGATTTTTTCATACCCATTGGAGTATTACTGCGAGGGGAAGATGGCAAGGTGACATGTCTCCGTTTGTTCCTTGGTCTCAGTACTCTGATCAAAGCTTGTTTGCATGAAAAGCTCACTGCAGGGTCCTAGAGGGTTAATAGGTAATCATTAAACTTCTTAAGCTTTAAGTTCTTATTCACTGTATTTAGAAAGACGGGCAAAAATACACTTCTAATTGGTCACGATTCACATAAGGCGTATGTCATTGCCTACCTTCTAAATTCCCTTTTTCTCCCAAAAGCCATAAAGCAGCACTTATTATTACATGTTAATGCATGACAAACATTATTAAAATACAAGGAGAGATGCATTTCTCCTTCACCTATCTCTGGTTGTATGTTTTTGGCTGCAAGCTTCTATTTTTATTGCCTCATCTTATCATTTTACATGTATTTTACTTGTCATGTTATTTGTGTTATGGGTTGATACAGAGCATAGCAAGGTTACATACTGGGCAAAGTAACATCTGCATGTAGATCTTGGATGCTGTATGGATACAATCCAGTTCACATGTGCAGTATCCATGGATAATATCCACCAAAGCATTGACCGTGGCCTCAACATGAGTCAGACCTAAGGAGGAATAAAAGTAGGACTGCGATCAACTACCTTTCCATTTCAGCACATAGATCAAGACACTGCAGGAAGCATCTTTTATTTGTAGACTTCAAAGCACAATGCTAGTGCCACAAAAATATTGAAGCTTCAGTCCAAAATGAGCTTGAACACCAACCTTGTATAGAACATGGAATACTGCATGTGCCATATACCAGCACCACTGAATATCCCTTAATGCCAACCATAACTAAGTCAATCATCAGTCTCTTTTTACTAGTATATACACCTATTTTTGAACAAAAGATTTAGAGCAGAATTCAGAGATATACCTTATAAAGCATGCATGGCATCATTAACAACTTAAGTCTTGTTTGAAACAAATAATTTCTGTTTACAAGCTCAAAATGGGCTTCCTTAAAACACACAACCTTGACTATAGCAAATAAAGAGCTAGCATACCTGGCAAGCAGGCAGGGGCGAGGAATGCATTTTTGGGTTTTGATGCATGTAGCTTCCAGAAATGGTTGACCAACTGGGTAATAAATGTGCAGCCTTCTCCTTCAGCATGTTTCTGGGCCTCTTGCCCTTCTTCACTCTCTGTACAGATCAAAGAACAGCTGTCATACTTGTGCAGAGCAAAGCATTAATACGCAGGGAAACACCAAGTTTATTTGAAAAAGGCTTTTGTTAAGAGGGTCTGATGTCTTCATTACAAGGACCATCTCAGACATATCATATTTCAAATATGACTCTCTCACACTGAACCAAATACCACAACACATTTTCAGGTACCACAAGAGAAAGCTCAAGAAAAATCCAGACTTGTCTACCTGTTTCCAACTGTGGCAGCTTTGACTCCGTATAATGGACCAGATTGTTGGGTCTCATAATAGCAATGGATCGAGCAGTGATGACCAACCTCTGAAACACTTCAGGATCAAGGTCCTTTCCTTCCTTGGTTGAGGAACTCAAATACTGAATGGCTTTACTTAGCAACGCTTGATCCTGTAAAGTGGAAGATAGCATAGGCAAAGAAAAACAACAGACTGCAGAACAGCAAAACAGCTGAAATACACCCGCAGGATAGCTCATGGAGACATCTGTTTTAATTCTCTTTGCCAGTGTCATCTATAAAGAACAATATTAAAAAATCACCCAGTAACAACAACAAAAAAATCTGTCTGGAGAATTCATTTTCATTTTTCTTTCCCTCTGGCTTAAATGCAGACAGGATGACCAATGTATAAACATAACCATTCAAATCATTAGGAATGTCTACCTGCAGGCATCTATGCATTTAATGCAATTATATTAGCACAGTCCAACCACTTCTTACCCTAGTATATTCCTATCACCCTATGTCAGATGCACGTGCAAACAGAAATCAGAGTTACTGACACAGTTTACAAACAAGCTTGTGTTTCAAGATCCTGATTCCTCTGGAATGATTGCTATTATTTCCCAACAAAATCTTCAAAAAGCATTTTAGCTAGTGAAACTTCAATGAAACACTGTACCAGCAAGGCAGGCAACAGGAGCTAAAGGAAAGTTAGCCAGCAGCTTTACACTGCATGGAAAAAGTGCTTTCTATGGGCAGGCTGCACCTCAAACATAAACTAGCAAGTTACTGTAGTTGCTGAAATCTTTGCACCATTTTACCTTGTGATTATGGTATGCTGAGCGACTGGTGTGCAAGCTAGCCAAGAGACTCTTGGTTTGCTGCTGGACGCTGGAAGGAGCTGGCATGGACAGGAGCATAGTAGCCAGTTCCTGAGCAGCCACCTTATTCTTCTCCTGTTCCCAAGAACAGACAAAAAAAAACATTCTTCAGTTCACTAACCATTAAGATGATGCATGAGTCCAATTTCTCTGCAAGCAACCCCCCCCCCCTTGCACTGAGCATGCAAGTTTCTACCTTCTTGCAATACAGTTTTGATAACCCCTCAATTTATTATTTGACATTTAAAGAACATTTCACATGCCTAGACAAGTCCTTTTGAGATTTATAGGCTTCTACCCTGATGATTTTGCAAACGAGGTCACTCTACAGCACAAAAATCCCACCAGCAATAAATGCAAATGCCAATTGTCATTCTAAACTAGTTTCAAACGCTTTTCGCTAAGTCAACTTTCAGATCAGTGCTCTGAGCAAAATGGATGCGGCTCTCTTCCGTATCAGGCCCCCAGGGCTGCAGGAGGTGCTGATGATCTTGCCCCTCCTCCCCCATCTCTGAAAGCTCAAGAATGTATTCAGAAAGTTACTTGCCTTCTCGTTGACTGGTCCTACAGCAAAGCAGCTTTCCAGCGCTTCTAAAGAACTCACTACTAGCCTGAAGGGAGAAAGGAAAGCAGGCTTGAGTACAGCAACCCTTCTCTCGCCTTAGCACTTTGCTTTATGCAGGCTACAGTCATGAGTAGCTCAGAGACAGCTAACGAATGCCAAGTACAAAATCAAAGCATGATAAAACCTGCCACAGGCACCATGCATATCATTTCATTGTGTTACAGACCAGAGTTAAACCTGGCTCACGCTCACAGACAAACTTAGGACTGCTTTAATAATCCACAGCTGAAAGACAGGGGCTTTTCTCTACCAAAGAGGATAAAACACTTCCTTACACAGCCTGCAGCAGGGATAACTTGGATTGTCTTGACAGTACCAATTCACCATGGCCCACAGACGTACGTACATATGACTGCAGATCAAGGGTTGGTATGACACATGGGAAAAAGCGTAACCGACTTTTCTAAGGGAGCAAGATTCTACTCGCTTGCTATTTTCACACAGGTTGCTCTTTCCAATTTGGAGTTTCAGCGCAAAGTACTCCAGAGGAAAATTAGCTCCGAGCACCAGGTATGAGCCAAGCGAGAGATGGATGCAAAGTTTTGACAGCAATAAGGCAGGCTAGTAAAATACTTGCCCCAACTGAGAACCTTATTTACGAGTTGCAGCAAGGTGCTGACTCTCCCTTGCAGCACCACTTCAGATCTCGCAGTAGAACTACCTGAAATGCCCCCTGGCACACCAGAATGAGCAGTGCAAGAATATAGGAAGAGGGAGGGAAGAGACAGCATTAAGGGGAGAAATAACAGTGTAGGATTGGATACGAGATAGAAGAAACAACGGTTCTCTGGCCTGGTGGTGATAAATAAAATTGAAATCCCCTACCCTCAGTCACCCTTCACAAAGCTAGTAGGGAAATATAAGTGGGAGAAAAAGACGTAAGGAGGGACAAAGCAAAAAGAGGAGTCTGTCAAACAAGCAACAGTTATGCTGTGTACAGAAAAAATCTGCAAACCGCTTCGTCTTTACATTTTGCTAAATCATCTGCCATGCAATGACCAGAATGTAAAGAAGCAAATGTCACTTGGAAAACAAAAAAAACAGTCAACAAAAGCCACATGTGTCTGCCTCTCTGACACACACTCATTCGTGCAGAGAAAAGGATGGCATACTAACCGGTCCAGGGTGGTTAGGGACTCAGTTTCAGAACTTTGGGGGAGCAAAGAAAAAGGAAAAAGAAAAAAAAATATGTGTAAAGCTCACAGAAAAACTCCCTAGAACACATCCTAAGCAAAAGGCAAATTAAATAGGGAAATCATGAAGCTGGGAGTGCAATATATACAGTAAATCTAAGCATGGCTCTTCTATTTGGGCAGCAGACACTTGCCTAATAGCACAACAAATGAAGGAGATCCAGGCCACCTAGCACAGAGAAGCCAAGCACACTGCTTAAAGCACAACTGAAGGTTAAATTTGAAGTACAGACACCGAACTTCTGAAAGGAAAGCTGCCTCTTGCCTGCCATTAGTTGTTCCTACTCAAGAGACCCTTTATAAGGTAACCACACTGCGTTCTGTAACATGTAAGTAAAAATAAAAAGAATAGTTTCCTTTGGTTCCAAGTTTTTAGGATATAATTCCACTGCCTTCAAAAAAATGGAAGGCATGTCTGTGCATAGAGAGACATCTTGTGGAGATGTCACAGCAGAGAAGGGAAGAAAAGAGAAATTCTGGGCAGGAAAAAATAGGTCCAAATAGATCCTTCAATTGGATGTATCCACTACTTCAAGCTCTGAACCTTTATGTGAGAATTTCAGCAAGACAATCAGCCACGATTTACTCAGAGTCAAGAGGCATATACCTTACAGTGCTCATTTTTCAGCAGCGTTATTTCTTCTATGACCTGTTGCCCTCCTGTCCTTGCTAGCTTGCCAGTCTTTCTACCACCCTGATGGCACAGGCTGTATGAGCCCAGAGAAAGAAAATGGGATGGATATACAAAAAGTTCCCTTTCTTCTGTAAATATATCCCCCAACTCACCCTTGTGCTCTGACCCTCAGTATGGATATGGATGGGGGAAACAACACTGTCTCCACCACAGTAAAGCCTGTAATATACGGGCTCTATTGCTAACCTGTTAGGAACCACACATCTAAAGCAAGGTCACACACAAAGTCCTCCTCAAAATGAACTGAACGTCAGAGAGACCTAAACTCTGTGAGCTCCAGAGAATGAAAGAGGGCTAACTTGAAATGAGAAAAAGCACCAAGAAAGCAGAATTTTCTTTCAGCTCTTCAAGACTCCTATAACAAGTGAACTGAGCATACAAAGCATGCGCACACATCTATCCCTCTAATCCACCAGATGAATCAAGAGGGAGCACAAAGTTCTCCTTAGGAGACAACCATTAACTTTTCAGCTGTTGTTTTATACAGCAGCGAGAACAACGCGCTAACTCCTTAAGTTCTCCTAGTTTTGAAAGGCACACAAAGGTACCTAGGTGCCTTCTAGAGCAACTATCCATTTTCATGGAGAAATTAAAGAAAGACTGCAGCAATACCTCTCCAGGACAGTCCCACTGGCAGCAGCAGGGGTAGTTGACTCCGTGTCTCCAGTACCATTCCCTTGATTTAGGTTTGGGGGACAAACATTGCTCACTGAAGCAGATGGGAAATCCTCAGGGGGCTCATCAGGCCATCCAAACTGCTCTTTGGTTTTGCCATAAATTTTTATGGAATCCATCATCGTGACTCCAGCCGGATCCACGGAAGCCCCAACTATGGTGATGAGAGAAATTTCTTAAAGACTAACAAAACTTTTTCTTTTGAATAAAAATAAGCATAGCCTCTTAAGGCAAGGACAGTAATTGTGCTGTGTCAATATATGCCCGACCTGACAGTTTCATCTCCTTTTCAAGGCTACTTCCCTTCTCTATTACCGCCACCCAAAATTCTTGAGCTGAGCTACTGCATGTTCACCTGCTGCAGCAAGAAACTGGGCCCTAAAGAAACAGCTATTAGGTGTGCAAGATCTGCTCCTCAAACTGTTTCTGAGGTCAGGTCAAATCAACAGCTTGTGGAAACCCTCCCTGCTATGAGCTGAAGCAAAGTAGCTTCAACATGCCTGAGCAAAGCCAACAGGCAGTCCAAGCAAACAATTAACAATGACTTACTGAAGATAGTTAATTTTTTGTCAGCTTGCAAGGCTTCCTCGCGAGTGAAAGGGAAGTCAAACCAACGAGCCCTGGTCATATTCAGCTGCATGGTGCGGCCAAATATCTCCAAGTACGAGGGTGCTCTCTCTATTGCTTGCGTGCCAATCTGAATCCGCATGCCTGTCATCACCATCGTACTGTTATTGTTTGTAACTTCAATGGTGAAACCCCCGGGCTGCAGAAGACAAATCACAAAGGCATACTATCAATCTAGACAATAACATCACCTGGAAGTCCAAGAGAATGCCCGAATTTCCCCATTTACCTTTGTGTTGGCCACATACATGCCAGTGGAATTGAGCCGGTGCTTTATCTGCTGAGCATTGTAAACCTGCAGCAGGTCATTGCCTCCAAACTCCACATCTGTGAGCTGCTGGTTGTGTTCGAAGAAGTCAATAGGGAAGTTCACTTGGCTGGATGTGCGAGTTGCTATAAGAGACGAGATGGATGCTTTTGGCAAGAAACATTCTTAAGAGGCAAAGCTATGATAAAGCAACAGCAAAATGAACTTGCCTTCTTTGGAAATGCCTGTGCTAGCCAGATAGCTATGTATTGTTACAGACATCAATGGGAAGATTTTACCCATACTTTAGCCAATACTTAGCCCAGCCCTGAGGTTAAATGCTAATTATCAGATATGAATGTCTTAAGTATCTACACGCTGCTGATCAATCTTCACATCTGTATTTGCTACTGCTAGCTTACATGAGATACATGAGAAGTCCCTTACTAATTGCAGCTGCCTTGCGCTTGCGAACTGGCTTCATGATGCTGATGACACTGCTAGGCTGGAGAGAGGGCTGCAGCCAGTAGGAGGTATTCTCTACATTTGCCATGTAGATCCTCAAGCTGCCATCCTCGCACAGGAGGATCATAGTCGTCCTCTGCTGCTCATTGCAGGCTGTGTGTCGGATGGCCACCATGTCCTGAATCTGCAAAAGTAGGCAATGCAAGTCAAGGAAGGGACCTGACAACTGCTGTTCTTTGCATTAAAAAGTCTAGAGATCTTGTTATTGGAACAAGAAGAGACTACATTTGAAGGACCAAAAAGAAAGGGAAGTACAACAAACCTTTGCTTTGGCTGGCAAGGTTTTAATCTCCTGGATAAGAAAGGTATCTGGCTTCACCATAACCACCAGTGGAACACCTGTGGTTTGCTGAACACAGCACACCAAGCCAGGGTGGTTCATGACTTCAGACCACTGACACAATGCTGGTGAAGTCTTACTCCCACCATTTGAACTGCAAGAGATGAAGGGCAAAATGACACTGATTTAAGAAGCAACAAGTGAAAACAAACAAAAACCCACCACCGTTAAATCAGTTAAAGCTTCTTCCACAGTAGAAATTCAAATCACTGAACAACTAGGAACACAGGTACCCAGTTTATAGGTGAGAAACATGAAAAAGTGTCAAGTAGGCAAAAGGCACAAGCATTCCCATACATGGCCCTGATCTCTCAAGGAAGCCCTGAAAACTCAAGGTAAGACACTTACCTGATAATATTTTATACCCAAAGCCAAGAATGTAATTTTAAAATGGCTTTCAGCTATCTTTTTAAAGCATGTGCTCCTGTTATCAGGTTATTATTAGGGGTACCAACAGACCACGTTGCTACATTCTAGCACAGTCTGGCACACAGGTTAAAATCCAGGTGAACACACAGTTCCATGGACACTGTTCCATGTTTCAGCACACCCAGCAGCCCTAAACAAAGACCAATGCAGTAGAATCTTTGTGCCTTTGTTTACTGGAAAAAAAAAAAAAAGTTGATAAACACTAAGCCAAGCTCGACTGGGGCCAGAAAGCTCATGGAACGTGTCCCTTCTATGGGGCCCACTCAAGATAGTGGCTTTGTGTCATGCTAGCGAGGAATCTGTGGCTGAAATGCCCAGCTCAGTTTATCAGAGTAGATGACAGGACGTGTTATGTTCTGAATGTGGCAAGAAAAAAGAGATTGGTTTCCTGCAAGGGAGCCTGAAAATAAGCCTTAGTATGCACAATGCACAAGGTCCACTGCAGTACTGGTGCCGAAAGGAAACAAAGGCTTCCTGCTTTGCAGCCTCTGCGAGGGAGGGTAATCCCATCGGTTCCAGCTGCCGCATGAGTCGCAGCTCCACACAGTGCAGCACGGCTGCTCGGAAGCCACCTTTCTGCTGTGAAATCCTAGTGGGAAGAGATGCACACGCATCTCGCTGCTGAAAGAGTGAGCTCTGGTTTCAAATCATCCAATACTAGGCCAAGAGCAACATGCAAATTAACAAGAAAACATCACTCAAAGAGGAACTTCACCACAGGCTTTGGCCATTTGAAACTGGGTTGTCAATTAGCAATATTTATTACTATTTATTACCAGATAGGAAAACTTCAGGGGAGCCTTGCAGCCGAGTCTCACCTCTTTATGTTAATTGGGAATAGCCTCTGCACTTCCAGACTGGCCCGGCTGATGGTGGCTGCAAAGGATTTGCCTTGACAATAACTGAAGAACAACATCTGTAGGACATGGGAGTAATACACTGACACACCACCTCCGGCTACCTGGCCATTACTGTCCTGTAAGATCAGAGAGAAAAAACAACATTTAAGATAAATATGCATCCTCCAAAACACTCTCAAGCAGTCAGGCTTTTAAGTTTCTCAACTGATCAAATTATTCCAAAAGCCCTCTCCCCACTGGTAAGAGAGAACAGCCCAAGATGACAATTTTCGAAGCTAAATTCTGTAGTGAACTCATCCATCAGATACTTCAAAGGCTTTTGAATGGGATACTGAGATTGCATACCTGTAGGCTGTAGTTAGAGCCCTCAGCTACCACATCTGTGTGCTTGAATGTTGTATGACAATCTCACATGGAGCGCTCCCCATGTTCCCAGCTCATAAAAAGAGCTTTCCTGTGGGCCTTCTTCTCATCTATTTCCCTGTTTCGGAGCAGGCTCGGGGAAAAGCACTGAGTAAAACGTGGATGGATTTTAAAAGTCACCTGTAACTTAGCATGCCCCAAGACTACAGAGCTGCTATAAACCAGCTATGGGCGAGATACAAAGTCTCACTCCATCTCTACAGCTTCAGCAACAGTCAGTAACTTTATCCATTCTGGTTACTGCACCCCTGGAGAGCCTCAGGCAGAGAACAGCACTGCTCCAAAGGCATCTCCGTGCTGAGATACCCTGCTGGGCGTAACTTCACAGCCAGGCACAGAAAAACACGCTTCATTTCCTAGATGAAAGGATCAAGGGGGTTCATTTTTAACCCCACTCCCTTTCACTGCAAGGGTATTTCTCTTAAAGGAATGCCAAGCTCATTGATCTAGATGAGGGAACTTCAAAAAAAGAAAAAAAAAACACTTCTGCCTCCAACTGTAAGACTAATAAAGACACATTTCCTATACTACAAGAAAGAGAAGTCACCAGTACCTTTAGGTCCTCATGATTAACTTCAAGCACATTGGTGACGTAGAATGGTCCATGCTGGGCACTGCTTGCCTCTTCCATGAGCTGTGTATAGATGTACCCAGCAGAGGACATGATCACTATTATGTTCTTTCCCTCCTCATTGAAGAGGAAAGTGACATCCCTGATTTTGGAACTGGGTAGGAGGAAATAGAACGTTGGGCTCAAGGCATCCACAGAGAGATCATAAATCTGTGGGGAGAAATCAAGAAAAGAGTTAACTGATAGGATATTAAACTTTTTTTTTTTTCCCCACAGTTCAAATGGATAAAAGTTGAGAAAGGAAATTATTATATTACAGATTATAGTTCTTTTTTTTTTTTTTCTGCGTTCTTTGTCTCTGCCTTTTCTTACGCTAGCCAAACACCACAAATTTACATCTTTAATTTCTTTCTAAGAATACCACCTTCTTCTACATACAATTCATCAAGAGACCCAGAATGTAATGCCTGAAAGAAGACAACCACAACTCATGAGTAGGTTATGGCCAAACATACCTTCACAAAGTCTGCAGTCACAATAGCAAGCTCTGTTTGAGATCCTGGCAGCCACACAGCTTTAATGATGAAGTTTCCTGTAGCTAGTTGGGGATGAAGTACCAAATGGTCAGAGACTGATCCAGAGCTGCTGAATGTTAACACGTGGCAGTCCTGGAGTAATGAAAATAGTAGTATTAGATTAGGTCAAATATTGGAACAAAATACTTGAATTCCTATCAAGCCAAGAACAGAGTTAAAAGCTGGCATTCCTCTCAGCTTCAATAATGATTCATGTAGTAGGAATTTTAAATTCCTGCACTTAATATGAATGACACTGAAGTCAGTAAGAAAAAAAAGTTTAGTCCAGATGTTTCTTAGATAAAGAAGAAATCTGTGGATTCTACACTGTGAAAGCTGAATCCAAATTTGGGAGAATACCAAAAAAGGGGTCTTTGCTACAAAATACTCGTTGTTACAGACTAAGGCACTCTTGACTCCTGTCTTTAAGTTTGACCTAAAAACACTAAGAAGTATTATTTTGAGACACTGTCCCTTTTACAGCATTATTCATACATGTACCATTTGTTTTACTTCACTTATCTAGTAAAGAAGTGATTCATGAGCTAGAATTAGTGACAGATCTTTGGACCTGGCTCTGAGCTAGCTCCTTAAAAGAAAAAAATACATACGGTTTTGAGATGAGGTTTCCAAGGGCCTAGAAAAGGGTTAGTGAGACACTTACTTTCAGTCCACACACAGCTAAGTAGTCCTCCTTGCAGGGATTTCCAGTTAGACTCAGTACAGTAAAAGGAACAGGTGCAGAAGCAAGGCGCGTGAGTGTCAATTTTCTTTTGCTGGAGTCTGCTTGTTTCAGCAGAGCTGAGAGCTGAAGGACTGTAATCTGCAAAACAAAATGAGCTTAGTTACCCAACTTTAGGATTTGGGAGAAAACGTCATTTTTATTTCATCTCTATGACTGCGTCCTTACTGTTTTCACCACTTCTGCTGCAAAAATTCTTTTCTCTGAAAAATCAGAGGTTATTTTAAGCCATACGGTACTTGACAGAAGAACCAGATTTGAGGACAGGTGGCCCAAATCACAATTTGTTGTTCAGTGTTCTAAGGCTATTTCATTTTCCTTTACAACTCCACAGTTAGAGAGTCCTTACAGCATGAAAGAACTCACCTTGCCCTTTTCATGACTCACAGCCAGGTGCTGCCGACGTCCATGTGGGGATGACAGCACACACATCGCCACCCGTCTTAGCACATGAGCACTGATCAGCTGCCGGATCGTCTGGCCCTGATCACCACTGTAGTTCATACGGACATTCTCAAATGCACCTTCTTGGGAGCCAAGAGTTGGGACCTGAGCCATTAGTAGCAGACAAAGCATAAGAAAGTGCATCACTTTTTCTGCTTAAAATCTACCCGTAATCTAATTACTGATAATAATAGCCCCTTTAGTATCATACCATCAATTGATCTGTCATTTCTACTGACTTGTCCAATGTATGCAGCTCATTGAGAGCCTGCTGGGCACGACTGCTGCTCCCCATAGCTGAGGCTTGCTGGAAGTTTATCTGAATGGCATCCATTAAGAAATTCAACATCTCCAGCACCAAAGGAGCGAAGGAGAAGTTGGCCTACAAGAAACAAATATCACAAGTGAGGCTCAAGATGCTCCTGCTGGGTCCTCAGAAGATCTGCATTTCAACAAGTTTTCAAAACCTGAAGCTGCCTCTATGATCCCTACTGTCATAAAGAAGACCCCAAAAATCAAGTACCGTAACTGATAACCACCACAGTTCGCCTGAGATCCTCAACATAAACCATGAACCTTTTAACAGCTTTTAACAGATAATTATACCTGGGACTGCAATTCCTCTCGACAGCCCTCAACATTTCTACACAGGCTGCTCTTCTTGGGTTTTTCTTCATCAGGGCCCTTCCCCTCACTGATGGTGACCTTGGCTTTCTCTGCAGGAGAGGTGCTTGCATGTCGAATGACGCTCTCAGGCACTCTAGGCTCGCTCTGGAAAGCAGATTCCTTCATGGTAGAGCTCATACCACTGCTGGGGGTTCTCTTCACCAAAGCCTGCAGATGACACAAATGCTAAAAGTTCAAACCAGACTCAAATTCATCACTTACAGAACGAATATAGATTTCAATGGCAACAAGATTCATGCAATTTCAAAGAAAGAGAAGTAAATTCTCTTAAAATGCATTTTTTAAGAAATGAAAACAGTAGCCAGCATGCCACTCTCCACCCAAGTATATGAAAAGCTTTCACATTTAATATAAAATTTCTTTGTTGTTAGGGGAAAATGTGGGAAAGGTAGTATCTGACAGCTGTGTAGCTTAAGCTAACTTGCAAATGCTGTATCAGTAGGTAGAATCCCAGTCGCCACCAGGACAGAGATTTGCCAATGAACTTATTTAGTTATTTGGTGCAAAAAAAATAAATCACCAGACAAACTGTGTATTAGGAGGCTTCATTGTAAAGCCAGAGCCTTCAGATCTTAGTACTCTTACCACAACAAAACTTACTGCAGAACATAAACCTCTGCAAAAGACTTGAAATACCACAGGAATACACAGCTTGAAATTTGACATTACAACTTGAATTTTGACATCAAGACACTTTACCAGGCAACTACCATCTTCCTTTGCTCCACAGTCACAGAAGAATGATCCGTATTTGGCATAAGAAATCTCATGATCCTTATGACAAACTTTAGCGCAAACTGTGCAAACACCAACCCCATCAACCATCTTGCAAGTGTGACAGTGATACCTGCACAAAAGAAGTCAGGTGAGTTATTAAAGACAGTGCTTCAGGAAGACTCTACAGACTGCATTGTTTTCTTCTCAATGGTCAGAAATATCAGGGTGAAATTCTGACCATGAGTTTGGAGAGATGCTTACCAATGTTGATTCATGAATTCTTTCTGCGTAATGGTGAAGGTACAGAGCTTATTACAAAGAGAATCCTCATCCTGTTAAGAAGAAAGATGTTTTAGTAAGGTCTTAGAACTGCACAGCTTCAGTAAAGGCTCATGGTACAGAATACATTCCTCATATGTTACATGTGCATTTTAAGAACAGTGAGTTTTAGCACCACCTAGCTAAAGTAATGCAACTGGTATCAAACCACACAGAAAGAGGAGATGGTGACGCTTTATAGGAACTAGAAAGGAGTGAACTGAGAAACAGAACAGTGACAAAATAATATTTTGGGATGACAAAGTTTCAAAAATGAGTTAACAGCTTTCTTTTCACCCAACAATACTTAAAAGCCTAATCTGTGTACTAATACAAAAGCTAGTAACTGAACAACAAATAGGCTAGAACAAACTCATCTCACTCCATTTCTTCCTCTGTTTTCTATAAACATCTTTTAACTTATTTTTTTTTTAACATCACATAGTCATATCTAAACACAAACAACAGATATTCTCTTCCAGATTTGAGACTAAGGATCTTCACTCAGTCTCACATTAGGAATAAATAAAAAACTCTCAACCTATAACAAACAATTCTGATCTGGAAGATGCAACATAAATCTTCATCTCATTTGCAGTATTAACCGTTGACTACCACCTACCGAATCTTCGGCTTGAGAGTCCTCCTCCTCCACTGCCAACTCTTCCACCCAGTCTGAATCCACCTCAATTGCCCGTTCTTCACCATCAACAGAAAGATGACTTGGTCCTTGGCCACTGGTCTGGCTCAGTGCATTAGTGACATCAGCCAAGTAAGAAACGATATGGCATGTACACTCCAGGATAGTTACATGCTATGAATTAGAGACGTATGAAAATGAGAGGCAACGCTTATATCCCATTATAGCTGCTATAAGGCAGGAAAACATAACACACACATTCCTGACCATTTTGTTATCAAATTCTCACTGCAATCAAAACAAGACAGCTGATAAAGCTGCTGCCTAAGATTTATTCCTGCTAATTAAACAACAGCCATGTGTCTTACCTTCCCCTGCATGACGTTGGCATTCATTTTTTCTACCACATTCTTTTGAGACAGGTATTTCTTGCTGTAACACAAGACAGCAGAGAATATCATTGCTACTGTCTTTGGGAAGTATAAACTCAGTTCCCACTAACAGCTCCAACCACTTAGCTTGCTCTAGATCAGCGACAGGAAATGTATCAATGCAGTAATTACTTAAACCATCAAGAGTGGAAAAGACAAAGAAATCACATGGTTGTTCTTAGGCTAGTTCATGTCCCACCCACCATCTCAGACACTCTGTATTCCTCCAAATAACAAATAACAAATTACAAAATAAGCATGTATCAGTAAACATGCACTTCTGTCCACCAGTGATCAGAGAAGTCATTTTTAATTGATGCAAATGAATGAACAGCAGTATACCGTTTGTTCTTACCATCTGCCTAGCCAATCAACAGCAGCACCATGAAGCTGGAGGTGTCCCGCGCCTTGTCCTGCACTGGCCAAAGTTGCCATCACAACCATCAGTTCAGGAAAGCCTGTGCCATCACCATTGGCCAACATTTCCGTTGCCATTGGTATGAGAGTACTCAGCAGAACAGTGCACACGCCTTCTCCAACTTGGCTAATCAAAAAGAAGAAACTTTCAGATGCTGCACATCACCCACTGGAAGTACAGCTAAGGCCTACATTGCAAGAGCATTGACTCAGCAATCCCTGCATGGGAAACAGCCATTCCTCCACCATTTTATTTGAAAGCTGACAAAAGGAAGCCATCAGCAACTCAATTAATTTGCACATCTAGAGAGTAAAACAAAGGAACAGTGCACAAAAGCAATGACAAAGGTGTACTTCACCTGTTTTCCCTAACGATGTAAGTTGTCAGGAGTTGCAGCAGTTGCCTGTTCTCCTGAACAATGTCCAGTTGATCTGAATCTTTGGGTGGGGACATGGTCATCCTGGTTAACCAGGCCTGGAGACGCACAGGCTCCACACAAGCCAGCTGAGCCAAAGAGCCACAAAGTCGCAACAGGCTGGGGTTAGGACTCTTCTCAGCTGATGGAGAAAATTACTAGTGAGTGACGAACAACATGTTTGAAGATGGCTTTCTCTTTTTAACTGATCCCAGTCACATAAAACATTTCCTTGGAACCGGGACCTAATTGCAAAGCAGCTGTCTTCTCTCCTACTTATGAAAGGTAATCAGCTATAACAAGCACATATCATTTCTTCAGGATGCAGTACTTATTTCCTGACAGGCATTATAGGAACACGAGCACAAAATGCTCACCTACCAACTTCTCCTTAGACTTAAATCTCTCTCTAATGCTAAAGTTAGCTGTTACCAATATTGAAAGAAAAAATGGCCAAATAAATGTGCAGCTTAAGAGAGGAAGTGAGAAAAGAATGAGCAACATACAGAAATCATAGGAAACTATTATGCATGAAGATGTCATTCCACTTCCTTTTAGAGCTTTTCTTTCAAGCATTTTCCTATTGCAGTCTCTCTAATACAAGAACAGTAGTAAGTGGACAAAGGCATAACAGGGAAACTCAACACAATCACTTACTTAGCTGGAAGAGTTTGGTGAAGAATTTCAGTACCCTGTTGCAAAACTTCGCTGAGAGGTTTTCATTGGCTGTTGCCATCATGATCTGGACCAATTCTCCACTGTATGACGAAGGAGAAAATAAGTCAGCTTTGTAAAAGAGCACCCATTCCATTTTTTTCCCACTTCAATTTCATTATATCTGTCCTCACATTTAAGATTGGTAACTGTCTGTACTAACACTGCTCAGCAGCCAAGCCACAGAAATTGCTTTGTTGCTATGTTTCCATCATAATTACCCTTCGTAATTCTAAGCCGGGCCAATGCCTGAGAAAACCTGGGATTTTGCAAGTTGAACTATACCATCTTACAGGCCAGATCTAGTGAGTGGCATCCCTGCCTGTGGCAGGGGAATTGGAACTAGATGATCTTTGAGGTCCCTGCCAACCCAGACCATTCTATGATTCATGATCTCTCAAAAATCTCCTTCCAATGCCTTTCCTCTCACAAGATCCCCCATTGCTTATCACTACAAGGATTTGCTGAATATTTTACTTGGAATAACAAAGATCTAGGTGCTCTCCCACACAGAAAGTCTTTTCAAATTCCTGCATTGCTTGAAGGATATACTATCCCTATACAGTCTGCATTGTGCTGTACAAAAGTATTAATATCCCTAACGAGTCAATGGTGACAAGCTAAGAGAAAAGGGAAGAGAAAGTGCTTGCCCTATAACTTTCAAGATAATTTTACCTTTCTGAAAAGAATTCCTCCATGGCTTTTCGGGCTTGGCTACTCTCCAGCTGTTTCTCCAGATGCTGCAAGCATTCCTCCAAGATGGACTCATCCAGGCCACTGAAGATCAAAAGACACGGTGAAATAAGAATATATAAGCACAATTTCAATAATTCTGAGACAATACATGAACAATTTTGCTAAAACAATTCTTACAAACCTTCCACTAGCTAAAAGAAGTTCTCCTTCCAAGAGACAGGAGAAAAACAATTGATTAACAAACATCACATTAAGTCCAACAAATCTAACAAATGATCAGAAAAAACGTGGCACACACTGTAAGCAAGTTACAGTTAGAAACCTAGAATAATACAGCCCTTTCAAACACCTCACAGTACGAATGCCTCTAAATTGCTGCTCTTTTCATATTTTGTCTCTTAGTGTCACTGCACCTGTTCTCTACTGTGCTCTTCCCCACTCCACAACACATATTGCAAGTAAAATCCAATTACTTTTACATCCTCTATCAGAAGGCACAGTAGATCTTCTGAATACCTTCCATCCGGAGAGAATGAGTGTTAGAAAGATGCAGTATCATCACATCTAATAGTTTTATGTTTCAGATGATGTGCAACATTTGCACATCAAGCTTATTCTCTATATACACAGCAAGTAAGGGGTAGGAAGCATAATCAGGCTAGTTCACTATGATAAAGCAGGGATTAGCCATATAAACAACAAGAATAGAGGCAAAGGAATATAAAGCAAGACAGGTCACAGCACGTCTGACTTTGATTTTGTGCTTGTATTTACACAATTTTCTATTTGCTTAAGTAAAAAAGCTATCCATATATATATGATCTATCCAGAGTTAGAAGAGATGATTAAAATCCATGCTGCCTAAACTGCAACACTGAAAATTCTGGTGAAGTGAATGAAGTGTCTTACATTTTCAGTCAACAAGTATCATAGTCTTCAACAGATAAAAAAACAAAGCTGATTTTTTTGCATTTCTGTTGCGCTGCTCAGGAAACAACAACAAGCCACACAGTCCATTACCTGTTTGGATCAGAGTGATGCGCCAGTATGTTATAGCATCCTGTGATCAATTTCTCATAAACACGTGCCAGGAATTCATCTGACTCTGCAGGACCCAAGATCCTTTCTAGAGAGTTGCTGCTTATTTCTGCCACACTCTCTGTGCTGGCCTCCAAAAGGAGGGGCAACAGGGAATGAATCACTTGTGGTGGGTTCAAATCATCTGACCAGCTTGAAAAGAAAACAATTTAATTATCTATATGGTAAAATATAGAAACGTCTTTACTGCGTAAATCTTAAGTCACACCAGTAAACTGTAAGTCTGGATGGAAGTATGTGACAAAAATTCTTTTCAGAAAGCAGGGATAAATACAGTGGGTACAGCTATTTTCCCCTCTGAAATATGGTTCTCATTTGGAAAAACCTACACGTTATTTTTGCACATATACATACACCTACAGCACTCTCCTAGACAGTCACATTATCACTTAGTAGGGCTTTTGGATCTGTCTGCAGTGTTGACAACTACTTTGTTTGAGACCATCTTTGTGTTAAATCCCTATGAAAAAAATAATTCTTTCACTTCACTTTCTTCTTATGCTTTGAAAAGATTGCACAACTGAATGATAACACACAATCAAATTAGATCCATATTGCCTCAACTTATACCCCAGTTTCTTCAAGTTCTCCTTCAACGGAAGGGCTAAATGTTTCTATCAGAGACCCTATGTTTTAGGGATATCCCATCAAGAGAGAAAGGCTATTTTTCATTCATTTAGAATTGTATACTTAAGGCTTAGTTCAAAATACATATCCAATTCAGTAAGTGTTCCAACCAGTCTGATGAAGACAGACATTCAGAGCAGCAGACAGACCTATACAGCAAGAACGTAATATGAAAAACATCACTTACACAATGAGATCCCCAGTAAGTCTGACCAGAGAGAGAAGGGTGTGTTTTAGGGAAGCTGCAAGAGGTAGACTTTGGCTGCAGAGAGTACCAAGGTGGGCAGCCTGAACTGCACTGATGTAGCTTTCTGCAGGGATTGTGTCATTCGCAAAGGCATTGCGCTAAGGATTGAGACAGATACATACACAAAAACATCAGAATTGTTTAGCAGAAAGACAAACTACCCATCATTCCCTGCAATTTACGTAGTTGAGATTATGTCAGATCAATCCACAAGGCTGGACTCACCCATGAGCCAATGTTTGGAAACTCATTGGTATGAATGTTGTTCCATGTTTCACATAAAGTCTGCACAGCTGATGGCAAATTCTGAACAAGCGTTGGACCTGCAATCAATACAGAATCATAAGCCAGTGAGTCACGGGTCCTACTGAAGAAAGAGAATGATTTTACATCACTGTTTAAAACTAGATCATGGTTTAAGTAAGACACAATTCTAGCTAAGTTTGAGCTGTAACTCCACTGAAGGCTACTTTCATGCTTTTCTACAAACTAAAATTATCCCTGAAGTTTGCATCAGCTTTCCAGTTACTTTCACCTTATTAAAACAACAGGAAACATAGCAAAAATACGAATTCACAGCAGTCTTCAAAATACCAGCATTTCACAGTATGCCATGCCATTCCACTGGAGCATCAACATGGTTATAAAAACCATTTTAACAAGCCAGACAAGCCCACATATTACTTTTCAAGGCTTGCCCCTCTTTTTCAGCTTTTACAACACTAAAAAGAAAAGACTTCCCAGTCAGCTGCTGACAGGTTAATACACTATCTGAACAAGGTGGTGAAGGAAAAAGAATGCATTAGCCAGCATACAGCTCTGAAACTGAATGTTGGCAGCACTGTAGAGAGCTTCACCCACAAACACACAAGGAAATTTGAACTATCCAGGACACTCACCTAAGGTATTAGACTTGGAACGGCTGGATGCAATGGCCAGGACAGCAGCATAACCTCGTAGCTTCTCTTCAGAAGGTTTGTTCTCACTGGAGCCTTCTTCAGAGAGGCTACGTAGCAAGTAAGATCTGCATTCATGAGGGAAAGGATTCATTTCAGGAAGCAGGTCTGTATTTCTTAACTAAACGTGTCAATACGGTGACACATAAAGCAAACTTCTGAAGTTCTACCCCATACTTCATGTGATACCACTAAGTGTTTTGGGCTTTTATCTCCTCTAAGCTGCTTACCAGGAAAAGTATCTGCTCAAAAGAAAAAAGCTGATTTACTTTTGCTTTCTTCTACATAGGGGCTAATGAGAGTTTAGAAGACTTCAAACTCCTAATCTAAGAATTAACACACAGACACACACACACACAAAGCCTCGATGGTCTCTCTGACAGTCTCAATAGTATGTCAGTGAAATAACCTTAAGCAGCACTATCCTAGAAAGTGGTAAGAAGATGTTTCATCTTCAGAGAAAAACTGTTTTTGCAAACTTGCAAGAAAGTTTTGGGTGATCAGACAAGAAGTCTACTTAGAAATAAGAAACTCCATGTTATAGCTTGTGAAGCTTCTCTTTTTCTCCTTTTAAAAACAATGGACACTCTAAAGGACTTAAGTTAGATTAATTAGACCAGACAATTAAACAAACCACCTCTCTACAAAAACAACAAATAAAATGAAAAGCCCCATGCACATAAGAAACTTGTATTTCTGTTGGAGATGCTAAGGTTGTACCTTGTAAATGTAGCATAGGTGTCAATAAGCTGTAGCGTAGCAGGCAGGAGGTTCTTGGTTATCTCTGAGGACTTCTGTGGATCAGTTTCTGCAGCAAGCTTGGAAAAGTGCTCATCTAGAGAAACCTGGATCTTGGAAATTGCAGCATCAAGGGTGTAAATGGACTGTAAACTGGGAACTTCGTGCAGTTGGAGAATAGTTGTGCAGTCAATGCCACAGAAAGAAGATATCTTAAAATACAAAGCAATGGAATCGTAAGTGCAAATCATTCCATGAAAGTAGATGTTCCACGTCCACATTTGCATTCGCACCAGCTTACCTGACGAGCAAAGTATTCTTCTGCTATTTCTACATCGTATTTCACTGAGCTGCACTTGCTGGAGGCCAATTCAATGAGAGAAGCAGCATGGTCAGCTTTCATGCCCTGCTTGATAAGGTGATCCTATAGATGCCAAAAAAAAAAAAAAAGACTTATCACACTTTAGAAGTGCTCTGTAATCAACACACTCTGCCATCTACTAGGCTAGAATACTACAGAAAATGCAGACAGAAGTTCCAATTTCTCACCACCACGCCCGCACAACAAAGCCCACATGTGGTAAGCATGGAAGAACAAGAGACTGACATTCTTACTATCAACAACATTATAAAGCACCACAAAAATGATGAGGCCGTACCTTGATCCATGTGACGTAAGATGGGATTCGAAGACGAGAAGACCAGCGCAACGTGTGTAAAATATCACATTCACTCATTTCTGGAGTGTTTGTAGCCAACTGATTCATGTAGTTTTTGGATGGAGGCAAAATCCCTAGAATTCGCCACAGTATCAAGAAGTAGTACTGAAGTGCACAGGCTTCCTAAACAAAAGTACCATTGGACTAATTAGTAATGGAAGATCGCAGTTTCAATCATTATACTGAAATTATCCCATCAGGGACTCTAGACTCTTGTAGATGTGCCAAATCACATCCACACACTGTTCCATATTTTGCAGCAAAGTATGCAACAAAGAGTAAGAGAAGACAAGGATTACATAAAAATTGGAGTTACCAGGGAGGAACAGTAGATCTGAAACATGTTGTGAACTAAAAACCCATGAGAGATGTACCACCACTAAAAATACTACCATTACACATGGGATTTTCAAGCTCTCAATTACTTCAGCCACTATCAAGAATACCTGTTTTAAACAGCAAATCTAAAAACCTGTTATTCCTCAATATAGGCACCATTACAGCAATGCATACAGTCTTACCAGTGCAGTGACATTTTTGTTCTCCTTCCTCCTGAGTGTATCAAACTGTGACCCAGCTGCAAGTAGTGAAGTCAGGGCTGTGTAAAGCTCATCGTACTTCATAGTCCTAGAGAAAAGGACCTCACAAACCTGCACGAGATCACAAGTCAGGATCATTGCTTGCATCTGCATTTATATAGAGTCAAGATTTTCTCTAAGAATTCAGAATACACACAGACCAGAACTATGCAAAATGTAACTTCAGGAAGTTAACAGGTCAGGTACTGTCAGGTACTTCTCTTGCCAGTCAGGGTACCAACGCATTGGTTCCAATGCAGCATGCATTATGCAAGCCTTCGATGACAACAAACTTATTGAGGAAACAAAACCCAGGAAAAACTACCTTGGAACAAACTGATAGGAAAGCAAAGCAACTCTAATAATCTTTCTCTTAGATGTTTCTCCATTTGGAGAAAAAATTCTGCTGTAGCTGCTTCATCAGGTTTTTCCTTCTCGTCTCTTTTCCCTGGCACTTGTCAAGTCAACACTGCCTTCTGAAGGCTTACAGAAATCCCACATACCATGCTATCTAGACGGTTCAGGTCATCTTCAGAAGCTTCTAAAGATAGGATGCAGTAGAATCTGGGCTGTGGAACTGAGTCTGGAAGGAGAGTACAGAAAATTTACAGTGAGAGTTTTAGCTTGACAGTACTGTATTATCGTCTTTATTTTGAATCACTTTGTAACATATTCCTAGAGACAATAATAATTTTCTTTAATAAAACCATTGAAGTATAATTATATGCTTTTCTTAATCTGTTTTAACTATGCCCATCAAAAGCAGGAAAAGGTACCCAGGCCAGGGTGTAGGAAAGGCTCTCATTTATTTGTAAAAGCAAATCTTAGAATAAAAAATTCCTTAGATTTTCCTTCTTACCTGATGAACAGTGTTTAGACCAGTTTTCTTCCACCTCCTTAAAACCATGATAGAGTGGGACAGAAGTTCGTCTGCTATTGTCCTGGGACCCGCTCACCCAGCCAATGGGTGGAGTCAGCAAATTATATTGCACCTAAGTAAAAAAGAAAAAAACAACATTGCAACTTCATCATTAAGCAAGGAGACCCCAACAGTAACAAAAGAAGAAACAAAATAGAAACAGCCCCAGTGCTAAAACACAATCATTCTCAGCTTCTGAGGGAAGCCCTGGACCCTATCTAATGACTTTTATTCCAGAATGAGCAGCTTAAATCAATGGTCAAGCTTCCAACAGATGAAAAAGCCACACACAAAACACTAGCATCTCATTAATGAGAACAATGCCAAAAAACAGTGACAAGCTAAAGCAATAACGATGTGTACAAGGTATTTGAAATGGTGCCTATACCCAAAATACTCATGATTTTGAAAGATAAGGCAGGGCTTCCATCCTGTCCTTAGGATTTCTTTGAACAGCAGTTACATGAGAAATCTACACTCTAACTGAACTAGGAATCAGCAACTGTAGTTAATCATTTGTTATAACATAAAAGGCTGGTAACAGAACCAAAACTAAGTTACTCACAAAGGCTGTGAGGACACCAAATGATTGCCTGCTACAGATTTTTGCTTAGTGACCAGCTGCGTATTCAGAACATGATCTCAAAATCATACCTGTTCAAATAAGTAAACGGGGGCCTTGGAATATTGATGGAGCAAGTAGTCGAACACCAAGAATAGACGAGCCACAATAAGTGGCACAGAAGTTTGCTGGGTATCCATGTTTGCTGTTAGTTCCACAATTGTCTGGATACAGAGCATCATGATAGATCTGCGGCCCCTCTCGGAAAAGTTGTGAAAAATAAGCAGCAGCAGCTGGAGATGTTCAACATTCAGATCTTCTGTATCGTTGGGAAGAGTCCCCTGCAAGGCATTTTGCTTCAGTGTGCCCACAAACCTGAAAACGAGAAAGTTTATGAATGACTTTTCTACTTAGAGTCATACAATCAGTTAAGATGCAGCAGACCCAAAAGATCATCAAGTCCAACCATCACCCAACACTACCACATCCACCACTGAACCACATCCCTAAGCTCCACATGCACAGAGCTCTTAAATACCCCCAGAGATGGCGACTCCACCACTTCCCTGGGCAGCCTGTTCCAATGCCTCATCACCCTTTCTTTGAAGAAATTCTTCCTGACATCTAATCTAAACCTCCCCTGGCACAACACAGGAGAGTACATTATGTATGGGAATGAGACTATGCAAATTCTAATACCTGCATAAATTCAATTAGAGGCAAAATACATTTGATGGAAAATATGAACAATCATTTAAAAGGAGATAGAGATGCGAACTCACGTCCACAGGAAAGGCAGTCCACTACGGCTTTGAGTCAGCTAAATGAGAAGTGAGCTACTAAAAGTCTGCTGAAGTAAGACATTTGTTTTTCCTTTTTTAAAAACAGCATTACTGTAGGTTATTCAGCCTCCATCCACCTAGATCCTCATTCTGATGACTGATTTCGTTCATTTCCTGCATTTTAGGTGAAAAGCTCCAGCCACACAGAAGACTGACATTCTGCTCCTCCAAGCATCACATACCCACCAGTGCTCAGACAACACATGCACGTGTGTTTGTTACGCTGGTGCCAAGGAATTTTCACTTAATAAAAAATCAGAGAGATAAGAGATGACTGACTGACTTTCAACTTAACACAAAATTATCTCACCTTTCCCAAACTTTAAGGCACTCTGGGACATCAGGATCTCCCTGCGCACTGGCTTTGTGCTGCCAAATGAGGAGAAGTCGTGAGAGCACCGACAAACTTTGAGGGTGGATGTAGAGAGGCCATGGTCCTTCAGAGAAAGGGGCAACTCCCAGCTGCTGCAGAAGTGTGTTCTAGAACAAAACAGAGACCTCTTGAAAAGAGGCAAGTCTTTCTTGCTGCTTTAATTAAAAGCAAGATCTGAATAAAGAGTGTTGCTCTCAGAGCTTGTAAAGCTGTACTGGACAGCTATATTTTTCCTATCTCAAATAGTACAGCTACTGAGGGATAACTACATTGTCATTTTGTTACTTAAAACACAACAAATTGTGAACTTCACCTCCAATGTAGAAAAAATGGCATTAATAAGTTCTACTCATTTACTGCAAAAATCGCAGCAGGAGAGATTACGCTTTGGCAGAATGATACGGGTCAGCTTGCAGAGTTTGCATTTACTCTGACTGGTACTGTTATTGTAAAAACTAGGAACTGAGTACCCCTCAAGGCTTGAAAAATCACAACAAATCAGAAGCAACTATCTGGGAGATATTGTTGTACCTCTCCAGAAATGACAGAGCAAAAAATAAAGAGCTCAGAAAATGAAAACACTTCCTCAGATACATTAAGATCAATAGTATTGGGACTACTTTTGAAAAACAAAACAGTAGAAGTTCTTCGCTCAATGTCATTTAGTTGACTAAAAACATTCAAGTTTTACCCATCTAAACATCAGATGAGACAATTACAACATCATTGCGTAGTTAAGAATTCAGAAGTAGACCCCTTCTACTGATCATAGAAATACTTGCTTCTTTTCAGATTTAGCCAAAAGTTTATACAACTGGTTTTTTTGTTTGGTTTGGTTGGTTTTTTTTGGACAGGGGATATTTTAAATACAGTAGAAAACAGTCAACAAAAAGTATAGGCAATGAATTGACTGAGTGGTAAGCAATCTCTACTTACAGTGTTAAGCCAGGTCAGCCCATGACCTAGCAAAGAAACCTAGAGGCTACCAAGTCATCACATGAAAGCAAAGAGATTAATTTGATTCTCCTGATACAATTTCAATGCCTTTTGTCATCTGTCCTGACAGCAAAGTAAATCTGCAGGAATCCTGGCAAACACATGGATAGAGGTAAATCTCCAAAACAAAATATACAAACTCACTTCCCCTTCAACCTTCATCACCTTCACAATTCAGTGGATTATCTGAATATTAAGCTTATATGCTACAGGATGTTTTGTACTGGATGATTATAAAGGTCATTCCATTTGTTGGATCCAAAATATTCCAAGCTCTGTTTGCAAAAGAATATACTCTGGGGCCAAATGGATCACAACACACTACTCTAGGTACAGAGAATCCACATAGTAGCGTTAACTGACACCAACACTTCTTTATTTCACTTATACGTTCATAACAGACTTACCTGCAAGGCAGGGGACTGAAGATCTGAGGTCACTAAGGAGTGGTTGAAGTGATACAGTGCAGCAGCAAACTCCTCATCTGATGTGCCTATAATACATGGATTGAGCCACTTAACACTATTGCTCTCCTATATTTAAGATTTCCACGTGGAACTAAGAAAATATTCTATAAATCCTACTGTTTGTACTCTCTAACAGAGAAGTTCTGCTCACTCACCCTTAAGCCCATCCTTATCCACTTCTTTGATGATGCTAGCCAGTGTTGCCATGTGCTGCTCCGAAAGAGAGACACTCAGGTAGTTGCGAATGAAGTTATTCCTGGAGTTCAGCATAGAAGAAGTGATGAAGTTCAAAATGTTTGAAGCTAGGCTCAAAAACTGAAAAGAAAAAGAAAAATATACTGTAGAAACAGAAAAAAAATCTGAGTATGAGAAAACATTAAAAAAGCCAAAACCATCAGTAAAATAAATTGAGTTCCCTAACAACACCCCAGTTAGTGGTGTGCAGGTTTAGTTTACTTAGTGCAATGCAACTCACTGCACTTTGTGCTCCTTATCAGGACTGATTTTATAATTCTCTGAAAAATCTGCAAGTTTCTAACTTCTTGACTGAAGTATTTATTTTTATCTTTATCCAATGGAGTTGGAGCTCACAGCATTCTACCAGCAAATTAATTCACTTATAGTTCTGCCCCCATTTTGCCTCTCCCTCTGTAACCCAAACTGATACCTTCAGTCTTTGCTTCCGTAGCAATAACAAATAGAAGAGTAAAGCAAACTCTTGTCCTCAAAGCCTAGACAATCACTGATTCTCCGTCAGCAGTGTACCTAAAATACCTGACATTTATCATGCTACTTGTCAACACAGCTAGCTACTGTCAAGTAAACGATGCTGCAGCACATCTGTTATTTATTATGCTCCCATACCAATTCTGGATCTTTGCGGCTGGCCAGGATGTTCCCATTCTCTCCTGCAGTCTGTTTGTTAGGGCTTTTGACTCTAGGAGAGCTCTCTAAAGGTGGTGGTGGAGGGGGTGGTGGTGGGGCCACTTTCTCTTTGCTTGGAGAGATTGTCTCTTCAAACCATTGCCCCAGGATTGGTTCACTATCATCATCTAACACAGGAGGCAAGAAAAACAAAAGCACGGTATAGTAAGCAATTGCCTTATGCAAACTATTTAGCATAGAAAAGGACTGAAGTAGAGTTTCTGTGAGCAGAGTTAAGGGATTTGCAATTTTCATTTCTCCCTTCCAATCACAGGGCTCAGCAGTTTTATAGCAGTCCAGCAGGAATTTACAAGAAGAAGTAATTTCTACTCTCCTAAGAAGCAAACTGTGCCAAATTCCAGCCACTCTGGCTTAAGTTTACAGAAGAGAGTACAGTCAGCATTACTTCTGCCAACAGATCTTACAGTTTCATATTTTTAGCATTACATGTCATTCCAGTCCAAGAAGACAAAAGCACAGTATCCAGGTTTCCACTACGTCTTTAAGACAGCATAAAATCCTGACTTAAGTTACTTGCCCCAAATTCTGTTACCTTGGCTGCTGTCCTCCTCAGTGCTGCTAAAATCATCTTCATAGTAAGTATTTGAATCAGTAGAGGCACTTGCATCACTGCTCATGGAGCCCTTCCTCTGACGCTGCAAGACACAAGCCTTAGAACACCAGAATAAATTAAATTTTAGGATTATGAAAGACAAGAATTTGAAAACAAGAGCATCTTTCTAAATTATTCTCATTTTCTTCTAGTAAATTCTGTTCAGTTAATTTATTAACAGTTCTTATCAACTCCTCTACCTTAAGTTAGATATCAAAATTTATAAAAATTCTGACTTTTAAAAATAAATCTGTGCCAACCTTGTAACACTTCGAGTACCAGCTTTAACATGAAAGCACCTGTTTTGAATACAGTTTTTTCATCTTGCTAAATTCATAAATACCACTGTGCTTACAAAAAAAAAAATTGTTAGAACAAGTTTGTCAAATTTACATCTCTGAAAAGAGAGAGAGGCCCCAACTGACAGCTTCTAACAGAAGAATTCTAACTACTTCTTTGCATCTGCATAGTTTATAAAGAGATAATTTTGCATGCAGATGATACTCAGGAGTGGCTGAGCTATGGAACTTCCCCAGCTGTATGCCCATTCCTACCTTTCTGTAGGATGTAGATAGCAAAGTCAACAACAAATTAGTGAGAGGTACAGAATCTATCAGCCTCTGGATTCTCTGTATTGATGTGCTTTGAGCCATGATATCCAGCACTGCTGGTGGACCATCACTCTCCCAACCCTGTAGGACAACGATGAAATGAGAATTTGAAGTGTCTTTCGGTGGAAAAGGCAAAGAACCTTTCACAAGAACCACACACACTACCTACACACCTTGTGTAATGCCTCCACTTGCAAATCTTGAAAGAGAGATGACAGCAATTTGATGGCATGATTTGCTAGCACCACTGACAGAACACCAAACCCTTGATGTCTACAGAAAAATAAAAGATACAATGTAATTTCAAGGGGAAAAAAAATAAAAAAGATTGAGTGAAGTGACAGGAACTGCTTTGATAAACCAAGAAAGAAGAGATGACTACAATATTTCAAGAATCAAGACTTGAATTTCCAATGGGGAGACCAACAGGACTCCATAGTAGTTGCCTGCTGGACATGGTTAGATACATGGACAATGATTACTTCAGTGGGGTATTTACATACCCTTTCCCAGGTCCTAGTTTGGGAGACCCAACGCCCTCTTTCGTACGAGCAATAATGTCTCTGACGCGAAGAGCAGCCAATGGATCTTTCTCCTTCCCCTTATCAGCCAAGGCCGTGGGGCTGAGGTTCAAGATGAGGAAGAGACTGTTTAGCAAACACCAAGCCCCAAGCAGCTGGAAGTTCTGATAATGCTATCACCCAAAAAGTGGAGGCAAAAAAAAAAAAAAAAAAAAAAGAATCATGTAAGTCCAAATGCCAAAATACATCAGCACAAAAACAGTGAGAAAGCTTCCTGAAGAGAGACAGATCTTACCTCACCCCCTGCACGGCGTGAATTGCTGATGGCTTGTCCAATCATTTCATAGATTTCAAGCTGCAAATAAATCCCAAACCACAGTAATGTTTAAGCACTTGACTGGGCAATAACCAAACCACCTTTTAAACCACACTAAACCACACTTTTAGAACTCCAGACTGTTTTTCCCCTCCACAATTAGCCACCCAATTACTTGATCCCCCAGACTAGTGCCTAGAAATAACAGATATGTACTGCAATGGAAATAAATACAAATTCTATACACTTCACTTGCCGAGAACGAAAACAATACACACACACACACTTTCCCATCTACTTACACATTTCTGTACAATAGTAGCAGCATCATTTTCATAATCTTCTTCTTTAGAACTTGTTGACCCAGTCCGAACCTGCTGAGTGCTACCCACATGTAGGATGGCCATGCAAGTTGCCACACTCACACCTGATTGAAAACAAGGTAACAGTCTTCTTAGGAGCCATTCTTGGGACTCAACATTGCCATTTAGTACACAAAAACAAGCACTATTAAACATGCACATGAACTCAGGAGAGCTGTGAATATATATTCTTGCAGCTGAGAGATTAAAAAAAATCTTTCTGAAGTACACCTAAAACAGCAAGGTTTTGTCCTACAGAAGTAAGCGTGTGAAAACAAGTAAAGGAGGAAATGTTTTACCATGTAATTCAATTCCATTTGTAAGGCAACCTTCTTACTCAATTACCAACTCTTTAAAATCTTACCCATACCAATATAAGCCCTCAGGATTCTGGAGTACTTAAAACCACCCCAGGGAAGCAAGGATGATTTGGGGATATAACCAATTAGGCTGAAGGTGTAAGAATCACAAAAATGTATTACGCTCTCAACATAAGAGAACAGAAATTACAGGCAATTAAGAATGTGTAGAGTCACTGAGTCTCTCAGAAACTGACAAGAACATTTGCAGAACAAATTTGAACTGCAGTACCACTAGAACAATGTTCACATTACCCAGTCCCCACACTATGCAGCATGGTGCATAACTTTCAGGTCTGTGAGAAATAAAGGTGGGCTGAGCCTCAGACATGTAGGTAACAAACCAGAGCAGAAGCAAGAGCAACTTTAAGCTCTTAAAAAAAAATTTTTTTAAATCTATTCACCTGCATAGAGACAGCTGAGAGCAAGAACAGTCACATCTTGGAGCCGCGTGGGTGTCAGGGGCTCCAACACAGGCAGAGACAGAGTATCCAGTGCCATGGTCACATCTATTACCAGTGAGTGAAATCTACAGAAACGACACAGGTTAAGATTCAACAATGCAATATGCAATGCACACATCACACGTCCATAGGAACAACACAGTAACAGATACAGCATAGCTAGTACATTTATTTTCTCTCATATGGTGTACTCAACACATACCAAAGAAAAGTGACAACACAGTCTTACCCATTACGAACAGCAGTGGCATCTGCCACGGTGGCTGGCATAATAAAAAATGAGTTGGCTGACACTGCATCCTGAAACCGATTTATGTATCGCAAAAAGTATGGGAGGTTCAGGCACACTCTCAGCAATTTTTCAGAACCACCTACCAAACAAAAACAGCAGTGTTTTATTGTTACTGTTACACAGGAGAGCTTCTGGGCAGAACTTCTAATGATCTAATAGTCATTAATTACTGACTTAATTATTCTTTGTGGTGAGACAACATCATCATAGATGAGGTAACAGGATAAAGACTAATTTACAACACATAAACCAGATGGTGAAGTTTTCAGCCAGTCCTTGTAACGGGCATCACAAAGCTTTGTGTGCCTGTTACATGGCACACTGGTCTAATTCACACCTGCTCAGTAAGCCATCCCATTGGCTATTTTACATTGTCCACCTTTTCCTCCAAAACACAGCTAACAGATACAAATACATTGAGCTCATCTCCTCTGCAATGAAGATAACTACATTATGATCACCACAATCCCCCAGGGTAACATAAGCATACATACAACCAAGCGAGTCCTAAAAAACAAATGCTATAGGTCAGAAAGTTTCTTCCTATTCAGAGCTGTCACATGTAATACAGGAGAAACATCTGCTACAGCACTTTAAGTCCCCAGTGCTAAAAAACTGATTCTTACCAAGTTCTTGCAGGCTGGCTACATTCTGAGCAATGAATATGCTTTTTGTCTTTGCTGCAGAGGTTTGATCTGTGGAAGCCTGATCCTCGTTTTCTCCTTCCACCTAAAAGCATGCACATACTAAATATATCATAGAAACATTAAAAATACAGGGCATTGCAATGAGCCTCTACACTGCAGCAAGGCATGGCAGCAGCTGAACTCAGAAGAGGTACAAGTATCACTGAATACATCAGCTTCTATGAGGCAACAAAACTACCGTCGTCAATAGTAAACAGTAGCAAACAGTATTTTCTCATCTGCCAATCATCAACATGCAAGATTTAAAGACTTCACTTTATATATGAATATTAAAAAACTACCACTTATTGCCCTCTGTCCATAGCTGCACCAATATTATTAATACCACTCTTATTCTGGAGCTGTTTGTTTACCTGTGTCTCTGGCATGATAGATGGTGATGATGACACTCTAGGGTTAAAGACTGACGTCAGCTGATTCAAGAAGTTCATCTGCACTTCTTTCTGTCTTAGCTCTGGGCTCACTGGGGAAGCCAGCTCCTTCTGGTCCTCTACTGCAGAGGGAAAAGTAAAAATATCATCTCAAACATCAAAAACGTCACATTTTCTATGCCTAACTCAAGTGCCACAGCGATAGAATCACCCATTGAAACACCTACCGTCAGAGAGGGTTTTGACAGTCTGAGGCAGCTTGGCTGATTTCATCATTGCTGTGAAAGTAATAATTTCAGTTCTATCCAGGCGGCTGCAGCCTGTGCACAGCCCCTTTATCAGCAGAATGAGGTGTTTCTACAACGAAAAAAGGGATCAAGTACAATTTAAACTCTTTTGATTTCAATTTTTCCTTGGTATCATTTACCCTAAACCTCTGCATTACTAGCACTGCTGCAGCTACTGAGGCTACTGCAACATCTGAGATCCAATCTGATTTCAAACCAAAAATCATGATGGCCTACTAACTGCAGATAATTCAGGTCACTAACAATTTCCCACATGCTTGTTGCAGAAATGCCCTGTAAAAGCTCTCTCTCCTATGACATGCTAAAGCTTAAAGATGACCCTATCAGAAGCTACACTGCACAAACACTTTTAACTTACCTTTCCTCTTTGAAATAGATTTAAGCTCATTCTAAAGACTGAAATACAGCTGGGGAAGAACCCGTCCTTAAAAACCTCAACAAACTGACAACCTGACAGATTGTTACACAAACCCATATCAGAACATAGGAAACTGCAACAGAATTGAGATCTGCTTAAGCAAGGCTTCAGGCCACATTTATTGCAGCTTGCTCTTAAGTTGAAATTCTGCAAAAAGAACGCAGAGGGAAGATTGATCCAGCAACTGGTTTCTACTGAAGTGCTAGATCTTCAACTTTTACAGAATTTTGGTAAATTCTGCTTTATACAACAACATTACAACAAATATTTTGGCATTAAAGGCCAAAGTCCACTTGTGCTCACCTGTGAAACAGCACATGCTTCGTCTGGGTTCTCTAGCCGCAGCAATGAGAATTCAATCAGGACTTTACAAGCTGCTGCCACTGATTGCAACTGGTTTCTTGGTACTGAAAAAAGCAGATGCTCGCATCACTCAGTGCAAGTTTTTAAATAATGCAGCATAACACGCTCTTAACGCTTTCAGTAAAACAGAACGCTACACAACATGAATGCATATGCAATCTATCGTGTTTAATACACAGACAATATAAATTCAGTCTCATTAAAATGTAACACAAGAAACGTCAGGAAAGCAAGGATAATACCTTCTACCCAGACAAATTAATACAGATAGATGTAACAGCTTCCCTAGCAATGTTTATTATTTAACACTGGTAGAGCTTAGAGAAAAAGCACTGAAGGACAAGAAACAAACTGAACAAAAGTACATTTTCACTGAAATTGACTGATTCTTTCAGACAAAATGATCTAAAATATTTTGAGTCACAGTGATCATTAACTCCAGATCATTAACTCCAACATAGTAACGTAACTGCTAAAGGATATTCCAAAAATCCTGACAATGGATTTAAACAATTCAAACAAAAAGTATTTTCCTAATTGAAGTCAGGACAGCAAATATGCAACCAAAAAGTCAATGCCTCCCAGTACTCAGCGGCCAAACGCTCTTATGGGCAAGTTTCCCTTTCCATCTCAATTGACGTTCTGTCAATATGAAATTTAGCAGCTCTGGTCTCACGCACCACATTAACATCTGACTCAGAAACAGGGCTTGAGACAAATACCCACTCTGGCCAACTTTTACTATATCCTAGTCATTATAAAGAAGCAGAGGATGGTGAACACTTACTTAGACCGCACACAGTAGTGATGTAATGTGTTGAAAGTGCAACGAAGGAGGAGTAAAAAGGCTCATACTGTTTGTCATGGTGCAAGATTTCCGATTCACTGCAACAGGAGAACAGGAGGTAGGTCAATTCGATACAGCACAGTAGCAGCTGCCATACAATGCTCAGAACGCGATGTATCTATTACCCGATGTAAGACAAGACCATTAAAATCACACGGTCTTTCCAAATCAAAGTTATGGGAACAGAATCTTCTCGCAGCAGATGTATCAGGGCATCAGGATCACTACCTATGCTAGAGGTCTAAGGAAGCACCTCCCAATATTGTCAGTATTTTTCCTTTGCATCATCAACAGGTCAACCTCTCTACCAGTCTCTCTCCCCATCAATTAATCTTTAAATTACTCTAAACTCAGCTGCCCGTAAAGTTTGGGCTGTTTGTTCTGCTAATGCTAGGCAGGATTTGCCAGGACTGGAACCCAGGCATTCCCGTTTTGTCGAGGCACAGAATCAACAGGAGTTTTTATGCAATTCTGCAAAACAGACGGATCAAAGCAGCCAATTGCATAACAACAACAAATACACAATGCAGCATCTGCACAAGTGGGGAGCTTTAGTAGGTAATGCACAGCTGAGAAAAATACACCCGCTGTCACCAGCCTCATGGGCAGAGACTTGAAGTGTCAGAGATCTGCATCGTTTTATCATTTTTCTCTGCACAGAAATCAACACGAAGCTCAGAGCAAGTTTAACACCAATTCAAACCAAAATTAAAAACCGTACAGCAAAACGTTCACTAACACATTGAAAGTCAAGTCTCTGAGGCTTCTCAGTGAGGCTTGCTGGCCAGAGAGAACACCTACTTGCACACAGAAACAGCCTGCGAAAGGCAGCTGCAGCAAAGCTTCACATCGTGTCCCATCTCCACAGACCTGAAGGCAACCACACCGAAAGGAGAAAGAGAGCTCTGCCTCCACAGCCAGGTCAGCCCGTGTTTTTTCCCGTGACAAAACTAAGCGGTGCGGATACCTGCTTATTAAATGCCTAAATTAATTGCTTTCCCATTTGCAGATGATAGAAGCTTTCATTCACAGAGGTGAATGAGCAAGTCGGAAGAAAATATTACGTGACAACTTCACTGACCACTTTAACCTTTAGTGTCGAAACACCAACACCAACTTCGTTGGCAAAAAATCTTAATTCTGGAGGGGCGGTGGAAAGCAGAGGGTGCCAGCCTGTCACAGGGCGCTGATCCCAACTAAAAGGATGATTTCTCAGATGTGGTAGTGCCTAGCACTGCTGCAGAGCACGGTGAAAAGACCCCGTGTATCCCCATCACCCACCCACACGCAGCAACATGTACGTAGCCTTTGGCACATGGGGAGAGGAACAGGGCCCTCTGTTCCCTGTCGGCCTGAACAGCCCCAGTTTAAGCCCAGTCACCTTCCCTTTTTCTATCCCAAGTCACTGTTACCAGTCACAATGGAAATCAGGGCTGAAACAGGAAAAAACAAACACATAGAATTCATCGTTCCTTCCAGAGAAAGGAACAGAGAGAAATACTGAACAGCACTGAAGCTTTGAGTTCCTAGCACTGAGGAATTTTTCACTTAGCCTACCCAAGAAACTGAAGTAGAAAAGTAGAAGTAGCTGTTAGGCTTCACTTGAAGTAACTGAACAGCACAACGTGACTGAGGCTTGACGTCTCGCTCAGCAGGCTTCACCTCACCACCTCCTGCCAGAAGCACGCTGACGGGTGACAATCCTGGGACTGAGCGTGCAAAACAATTTGTGCTCCATGCTCAGCCACTGGCTTTGCTCACCTGCTGCTTTATGGCCAACTTTAAATTAGCAGCAGTAGGTGGATGCAACGTGTTCTAAGAGAACAAATTAGAACAATTTGGGAATACCAGAGTGCAAAAGAAACTGGCAGCTGCTAATTACCATGCCAGGCTGGGCAAGACACAACAGCCACAGGTACAGGAACAGAAAGATGCAGAAACCAGAACACAACAGGGAATTTCACACGAACTGGACAGTAAGAGGTTTGAGTTTTATTTAAACAAGTCATGGGCTTGTTACGTTAATGGAAAGTGAAAGGCACCTGTCAGCTGATCGTCACCGTCAAGTCCTCGTAAATAAAAAAAGTAAGATAACAGCTTCATCTGTGACATGCTCGAGTGCTTTTTTTGTATATACAGTGAAGTTTAATAACTTTAGGCTATTTTATTGTGATTTATTGCTTAAATAACGTGATTACCAGGGAAAAATCATTAGTCACGTTAACCAAGAAGCCCTCCTGTCAGTCTCAAATATAACACTTCAGCAGCAAATACCATCCGTTTCTCAGTTCTGCTTCCAAACCTCAACCAGGCCAGAAATAGACCTTTTATGTAAGGCAGCAGGCACAAAGCAGCCTCTTCCTTGGAAAGGCACAACAGCAGGTGCAGTTCCCTCGCCACTGAAAACCATCCCTGAAAATCAGCCTCTTCTGACTGTCACAAACTGCATAAACCTGCTGCTGGGTCTTTCCAAGTCAGAATTTCTATGATTTATGTCAAAAAGAGGCCAAAGCCTATTAATTCCTGAGTACTCGTACTAATAAGAGAATACCAGGGAGCCGATGATACTTAAAAATTAAACAGATGAGTTGTCAAGAAAACAACTGTATTACTTTATTTTGAAAAAAACTTATTGATTTCACTGCTGTTGCAGCAGGAAATCCAGCCTCTCTGTGGACAGCACCAAGCAACAGCTTTGCTAAAAGATCGAACAATCATCTTCTGAAAATAAAGAGAGAATGTACTTTAATTAGAAATCTAAAGATAAGTTATTTGTTGGGATAGAAGGGCACGATTCCACACGTGAATGGGCTATTCTTTCCCTCTGTGACTTTTCATGTACTGCACACCAAGGCATGAAATAAAAAACACTGCCCTACCCCAGGCCCATGACTTGTGCTGAATTCTGCTGAGTTTCGGCTGCAGCCAATGCTAGGCATGCAGCTCAAACCTAGGAGAACTGCTTAGGATGTTTGGAGGGGAAAATGGAGCCGTCAGCTCCACTGACAGAGGAAACAGACCTCTCCCAGAAGTCAAGCGCGCCCACTTGGTGTTTTGGTGATGTTATTCCACCGAAAGAATCCAATAGCAAAGTTGCACGTGGATGGTCTCTCAAAAAAAGATTAGCCTAAGAAGCATTTGAATCATGTAAATATTCAGCATATGCAGGTTTCCAGGTGAACCACAGCCACATAAACGTATATAGGCACAGAACATTGACGTGAAGCATCCCTTGTCTGTATGTTCAGCCATTCTATATTTAACAAATCACCACAAGGATCCACTTTATTATCTTCCACAGCGCGGTGTTTATATATTTTTTGTCTCCTAACAAGCAATTGTGGTCAGGCTTGTATCTTTGCAACTGGCCATAACACCGTGGCCTCCTCTGGCCTTTCAGATCCCAGAACAACCCATAACTCAAACCGACCCGTGCTGCGTGGAAAGGCTTGGGGAGTGGATAGGACACACCGGGATAGCTCCAGCAACCCGAAAGGCAAGCGGCGCTGCACTGTGACCCCAAGAGCGTTACGATGTGACCCCAAAAACGTTATGCTGAGCCCACAACCCGAGCGGCAGGGCGGAGGGGACACAACTGACGGGACCAGAGGTGAGAAATAACGGCGAGCCCGAACGGGGGAGGGGAGGGGGGGCGGTACCGGGGCAGCGCGGGGCCCCCGTTATCCACCGGCCCCTATTCGCCCCCCCCTCCCCCCCAGCCTCCCCTCACCGCCCCCGGCACCGGCTGAGGCGCGCGGCGCCGCCTCACGGGGATGAAGGGGGGGGGGCGAACCGGCGCCGGGAGCGGGCCCGCTCCGCCCGCCCCCCCGTCCCCTCCACACAGCCGGAGGGGGCCGCCCTCACCTCTCGATAACGGAGGCGAGCAGCTGCGGGAGCTCCTTCATCTCGAAGGCCGAGTAGGAGGCGGAGAGCAGCGGCCGCACCGCCACCTCCCAGCCCGGCTCCGCCGCGGGCCCGGCCCCGCCGCCCGCCGCCATCTTGCCGCTGTGCTTGGCCGCGGGGGGGGGGGGGGGGGGAAGGGGGGCGGGGGCCGGAAGAGCCTCCCCGAGCCTCCCCCCGCCGCGCAGCACGGGACGGGAAAGCGGCCACTGCGCAGGCGCGGCCTCCGGTTGGAGGAGAGGCGCGCTCCCCCCCCCACCCCGGCGGCTCAGGCGCCTGCGCACTGCGTGAGTCAGCGCCTTCGGGGGGCGGCGCGTGCGCGGTGAGCGCGGCGCTGAGGAGGGGCTGCGGGGAGGGCGGGGTTTCGCTGAGGTAAAAGCGGGTGCGCAGCAAAGAGCAGGCGGGGAGGACTGGAAGAGAGCGGTGTTGTAATAAATACAGAACACGGAGAGAATTCACAGTCACGTTCCTCCTCCCTCCCGCCCCTCCAAAGCCCGATGAGGCAGTTTCCCCCCCCACTTCAGTGACTTTCACCTCACAAGCCCCCAACCCAGTTCCCACAGCTACATCCAAATTGCAACTGGTGTCAGTCTGCATCCTTCCATCACCACGATCTCAGTCAGAAGAAGAGGTGAGCATCCACAGAACACACCTTTAGTATTATCTTCACTGAAAACAGGGATTTTAGGGCTTTAACAGAGAGCGCAGGGAGGTCTGGGAGTGTTTTTTGTTTTGTTTTATACAGTCACAACAGCCTTCTGTCTCTTCACTATCTCTCTTCCATCTCTTCTCAGGAAGCATACCGTTTTGTTGTACAAGCAGCTTTTCCTTGTATGTATCTTCCAGCAGAAACGCAAGATTAATGTTTACATTCATCATGGTCACTCAGGATGGCATCTCTAACTGAGCCCGGGGGTGATGCTGGGTCACAGGTCACGGAGCCAGCCCAGGTCCCAGGTATCTTCTCCAGCTTCATTCTCATCACATATAGCCTTACCGCCAGGCACGGTTCAGCAGTTTCACCTGAGCCAGTCTCTTTGTGATCATAGTAGCAAAAACCAGCCCAAAGAGGACACTGCTTATCAGCACGTAGTCGTAGTCATCTTTCAGGACATCAAACTGCTTTGAGGGGTACACTCGGGTCTGGTAGATGTCCAGGCCATACGCAACAACCTAGAGAGACAACACTGTGAGCAGATAGCACAGCTTCCTCCAGAAACGCATTTACATTTAAAAATTAAAAACAAAAAAACTAACCCACATCTACAGTTCTGATTACAAGAAGAAATAATTAAGCAGTGAGCAGCTACATGATCTGAATTTACAGACCTGCTTGCCACAGGCTACCGTATTACACTGCTCTCCCTACAAATTCCACAGCTCTACCTAGAAGTGTTTCCCTTGTACTCACCAAACATGTAGACTCTAGACCAGAGGGGGCTGTATAAATCCCTCTTATTTGGGATACAGTTTGATTGTAGTTGATAAACCTCTCAGCATGGATCTGCACATCAGGGGAGTATGGAATCAAGTTCTCTTCTCTGAAAGGTATTTAAAGTGAAATATATTTAAAGAGAAATCAAAACCCAACTAAACGCAGCATGCAAAGGACATTACCTAATCATCACAAGCTAGTGAACTAAAACAGCAAACTCAGCAGCTTTTCCCCAGCGCAGATTCTTTTTTACTGTAAGACAAACCAAGCATGCCAGCTGGATCAGACTACAATGGAGCAGCCTCCTTTTAGAGTTCTAAAGTTTTTTGTGTCAGTCTTAAAAACTTCAGCCTGTTAGACAGCTACTTCTTAAAAGGGCAGACAACAGGCTTTTTGCTAACAGTAAGACCTGCTGTAATACAGACTGGGAGCAAAGTAGCCTCACTTAAATTCATGCAAGAATTGCCCTTAGTCTGTCCAGGACAAATTGTTCTACTTCACACTATATTACACACAAAATCCATCACTATTCAAAGCTGCCCAGGAACAACCGTTATTGTGCCTTGCCTACCTGGTCTGCTCTGTAGGGATTTCTGGGCGACGAGGATCCAGCAGAGCCTTTGGAAGAGAGAGGATAGCCCCAGAGGGAAGCCCAACTGTGCATTAAAAGAAGTGCATCTTAAAAACAGTCATTTCTGACAGCATTTTCTAATGACTAACACAAATGCTCTCCTGGTGCACATCCTAGCACTTGCCAGGACTCCAAAACAGCCCACAACAAGCAGGATCTTAGCCAGAGAACTTCATCTGAGCACAATGCCTGGTTTATGCAGGTAACACAAACATTCAGAACAAAGCAGCACCCACTTACTGAGCAAGTGACGGCTGGTGATGCCCCGCTCAGTGATGGTGGCTTCCATGGCACTGATAGCAGAGGGGAAGATATAAGATTGCTGAAGGACTTGAGGCAAAAGTGGGCGGTCCAGGGAGCTGAAGGCTGTGGCATTGTATTGCTCCGTCCCCTCATACAGCTCCAGCACAGTGAACTCATTCCGACGTGCTTTTGTGTTCCAGTATTGATACTGAAACGAGAGGGGTTTTAGGAATGTAGAGTACGTTGAGTCAACAGCAGGAAATCACAGAGAATGGTCCAAGTATCTTCTCCACACAGGTTTGTTACTTGACCCTATCTCCTAAACAGGAAGGACAGAATAATACTCCTTACCACCACCCAGTTCTCCGAATGGACCATGTGGACAGGCCCCTTTGCTTTCTTCTGTACCGAAGAGTGGATGATTCTGCCTGTGACTCCATCAATCAGATATATTCCAACGAAGGTGCGCTCATGGTGTGTATCTGTGCTCTCTGTCACCACAGCAAGCAGATTTGGATTCAAGGACTATAGCAGCAGGAAAAGAAAAAACAAGTGAAACCCTTGCTTTTAGTGCCACAGGCAACATGCTTATCTGCATTTCATCCAGGACTAGTCACACTAAACAAAGTATCCTACTTGCACAAATCCTATGGAGAAACCAGCAGCAATTTCCCCATCATCATACGTTTGACTGATTTAATTGCGGCAAGAAAAGATTTTATAAATAAAACCTGCATCAAAATTAGTATCATCTGCAAGAAGTTATGGATATTGAGATACATATATATATATATATATATATGAAAAAATATGGATACATATAGGAAAAAAGGCGTCACAGGGCAAAGGCTTAATGCCTAGTGCCTACAAAAGGTGTTGAAATCTTGCAGTGAGCTAATGCATCAACAAAAAGTTCCTACAGCACCTTATAGAGAACACTGCGATCTCCCATCACACGGCCTTGTGAGTGCACATGCTCATTGGATCTCTTCCCTTTCACTGCTACTATCTTTTGTACTTCAGGGGATATGAACACCTCCCAGATCTCCTCCGTTGTAAGGTCCTACAAGGAGAAAAGCACAACGTAGCAGGTTTTATCTTGTCCTCAGAAACCATCTTCACCAGTAAGACAAAGGGAGCTTTCTCTGCTTTTAGATTTTAAAATTTCTGAGACACATTTAAAACACAGAAGAAGTCATAAGTCAGCTGAACTACTTTTATTCCATGCCAAGCTATATAAACCCACTGAAAAGATCCACCCACTATCCAGTAGACATTTAAGAAAGTAAAATCAATTAGATTGCAATACATCTTCCACACCTTTTTCAGCCTGAACCCGGACAGCCTGCCCTGCTCAGCATCCACTAGATAAAAGAAGATAGAATGGGCTATTTCTTCTAACTGACGAAGAACATTCTTAGTTGCTGGGAAAGCTGTAACCTGGAAAAGCAAAGAAATTTACACAGGTTAAAAATGAACTGAAAGACAAACAAACAAAACACAGGCAGATTATTTGAAACATTTTCAACACAACAAGGTCTGTCTCATCAGGATAATCTCTTATTTTTGTGTTAAACGCAACTCACAGAATCACAACTGTAGGGGTTGGAAGGGACCTCAAGATATCATCAGGTCCAGCCCCCCTGCCAAAGCAGGTTCCTCAGAGCAAGCTGCCCAGGTAGGCGTCCAGACAAGCCTTGAATATCTCCAGAGAAGGAGACCCCACAACCTCCCTGGGCAGCCTGTCCCAGTGCTCCGTCACCCTCCCATGAAGCAGTTCTTTTGCATGTTGGTGCAGTACTTCCTGGGCTCCATTTTGTGGCTGTTGCCCCTTGTCCTGTCCCCACAAACCCCTGAAAATAGGTTGGCCAAATCCCTCTGTTTCCCACACTTAAGATACTTGTAAAAATTAGTAAGATCCTCTCTCGGTCTTCTTTTCTCAAGGCTGCATGGACTCTCAGCCCCTCCTCACAGGGGAGATGCTCCAGGCCCCGTATCATCTTTGTGGCCCTTCGCTGGCCTCTTTCCAGGAGATCCCTGTCTTTTTTTGTACCGGGGAGCCCAGAACTGGACACAGTGCTCCAGGTGAGGCCTGACCAGAGCAGAGCAGAGGGAGAGGATCCCCTCCCTTGACCTGCTGGCCACGCTCCTTTTAATGCCCGCCAGGATCTCATTGGCCTTCTTGGCCACCAGGGCACACTGCTGGCTCACGGCCAACCTGTCGTCCACCAGGACCCCAAGGCCCTTCTCCGCAGAGCTCCTCTCCAGCAGGTCAGCCCCCAGCCTGTACTGATACATGTGGTTGTTCCTTCCCAGGGGCAGAACTCTACACCTGCTCTTATTAAATCTCATTTGGTTTCTTCCTGCCCAGCTCTCTAGCCTGTTCAGG
This sequence comes from Aythya marila, assembly GCF_965140915.1. Taxonomy (NCBI): domain Eukaryota; kingdom Metazoa; phylum Chordata; class Aves; order Anseriformes; family Anatidae; genus Aythya; species Aythya marila. Next base: position 6,788,925 of record NC_139062.1, on the reverse strand, counting down.
TCTCTCTGAATGGCAGTACAGCCTTCTGGTGTGTCAGCCACTGCTCCCAGCTTTGTGTCATCGGTGTACTTGCTGAGGGCAGACACTATTCCCTCGTCAAGGTTGTCGATGAAGATGTTAAACAAGACCAGACCCAGCACCGGCCCCTGGGGAACACCGCTAGTCACAGGTCTCCAGCCGGACTCTGCACCAATGATCACCACCCTCTGAGCTCGGCCAGTCAGCCAGTTCTCAACCCACCTTACTGTCCACTCCTCTATCCCACACTTTCTCAGCTTTGCTATCAGGATGTCATGGGAGACAGTATCGAAAGCCTTGCTAAAGTCAAGGTAGATGCCATCCACTGCTCTCCCCCCATCTACCCAGCTGGTGATGCCATTACAGGAGGCTACGAGGTTGGTCGAGCACGATTTCCCCTTGGTGAATCCATGCTGACTACTCCTCATAACCTTCTTCTTTTCCTTCTTTTTCTTTTTTATTGTTTTGTTTTGCTCCAAGAGAGGTATCATTAGCCATAACATGAAGAAAACTGTCTCCAGGCAAAGCAATTTACCTTGTACTCATCATCGATCAGAAGCAGTACTTTGGCATAGTCTTGATCCATAATAGGCAGAAGCAAAGTCTGAAGAATCTGACGCTTCAAAACAGGGGGTGCTACTTGACTTCTCTTCCCAAAGATAGGGTTAAAGACATACAGAAAGCTCATTTTGGTTTCCTAAAAAAGATGCAAAACTTTAATTCAGACAAAAGAGGTGCTTGTCTACCTGTCACCTGCCAGCATTGACTATTCCATCAAAGTATTCTGCCTGGACCACTGAAGGGATTTTTCTATCAAGACCACATCATGGGTGATAGAGGAAAGGGACTCACCTTGTCCTTAACAAGCAATGTGCATTGTGGAGGGTGGGGGAAATGGGCTGTTGTTCTTTGGACCATCAGCTTAAAAGAGGCACCCGGTCTCACATTCCTGAGGTACTGCTTCCACAAGATGGTGCCAGAACTGCTTTCAATACCAAAAAGCTGAGCAGAGAGACACAGTAAAACACAAAGTTAAGAACACATCTCTCACATTCAAGTACTGCATCCTTATTCCAAGTATGACAAGGAAAAAGAATTTTAGTCCCTATCCAAAGCTACCACAAAACATCTCCTCAAGACATTCTGCTCAAACACAGGTAGAAACAGGAGAAATTCAGTGCTGAGACTCTAAACTTCAGCCCAGAATCAGATTCTTACCCTGACTTCCTCACCTTTCCCGAAGCGGTGACCATCACCATCATTTTCTGGAGGTTGAATTCATCTCTGGCTAAATTGTCAATGTTAATCTCATTTTTAATCTGACTCCGGGGTTTCCTGGCATCATAAAACATTTTCCAAAGATGGGCAGTCCAGGCTTGCAGCAGAATAAGCTGGGAGGACAACCGCTTCAGAAACATCCCCAGCAAACCATCTGCAAATAGACCAATGGTGATAACAAGGGGAAAAAGGTTACATCCCACTCCACAATTACCAATCTTAACCAGTAGAAAAACCACAGCCATGCACAAACCTAGGACAGCCGTTTGCCTCTGCCTTCCCATGCAGAAAAGCAGGGTTATAGTTATCGCTTATGACACACCTTCTAGCATTTACCAACCTTCTTGCCACTAGTGTAGTTTATTCCAAAGGACATTCTCACCAACTGAAAGCAAACCTTCCTGTAGAGTAGATGACCTTTTCCTTAATGTTCCTTCTTTCTTGCTGGCAGGCTTGCAGCAAGCACCCTCCTAAAGCTAACCCACCTACAAGGTCAGTATCTCCCCTCTGCACTCATCACGTAGAGCAACAAAAACACTTGTAGTTAAAAAATACTTAATTCCACCCAATTAGGGTTTATATTTCACTACTTGAAAGGAGCAAAACCAGCAGGCTTCAAATATATTTCACCACTGGGAAAGCAAGCAGAAAGCAGATCGAGTTCCACTAGAAGGCGTTAGTCAGAAGGATTAGACAAGGATTAGACAACACTGCATGCAGTCTGAGGTTACCTTGAATGGCTGCATCCAGGACAGCAAGAAAAAACAAAACAAAGCAAAAACAAAAGCTATTGCAAAGGAGTCTTCCAGAAAGAACACTATAAGAGGATCAAAGGGAAATTTTTAAGGGAGATGGCCAAAATCCCTCCTACTGCTGCCAACCATTTTTGACTGTAAGAATGTAATACATTCACCTGCTCTACCTTTGGCACTGAACTTTAAACAAATATGGGTTTATTTCTGCTCACTTGAATTGCCAGGAGTTGAAATCTCAATCTCAACTCTCAGCTCAGATGAAAAAGAAAATATTTGTTCAGGAAGAAAAAATAAACTCGTGCATAATCTCGTTAAAGTCTATGGCTTACCTGCTTTCTTTCCAAACTCTCCCTCCAACTCAGCCTGTGCACCTGTGAGAGGTAGATCCACCATCTCCAAGCTCACCACTTCTGCCAGTGACTCCTCTCTACTCCATAAAACTTTTCCTGGTAAGAAATATGATATTAGAAATAGGATATTGGGAAAAATCAAAATAAAGTAAGAGCATACTACACATCTGTGCTATGCCTAGTTGCATTAGCTGGTGTTGCTCATAAAGCCCTTTTCATCTTAATCTCCAAGAAAACACTTCTGGAGGAAAAATCATTACTTGATATAGAAATATCTTCCTGGTGCTTCAAATGCAAATCATTGTTCTTCATTAAACGCAAAATAGAATATACCTAATAAAACACACTTTGCTTTTTCATGGACAGACCGATACATTATGCAACTGGAGCCACTATTGCAAAAAAACAAATCAAAAAGCACAAGAACACTAAAACCAATTTAATGTTTTAAAAGGGTTGAAATCTGTAAAGTTTTTTCAAAATATTTAATATTCAGTATGAACTTAGAGATGCCTTTTAACCCCTATAATATTCATGTCACCAAAATGGACTTTCAACCCTTTGTCCAAATTAGCATTTCTGCCAGGAGAATTTTTCCTGAAGAAACTTTGAGGAAACTTTACAACACAGCTTAGGCTCTCATCCTACATTAAGAGTTTTGAAATCTAAAATAAATAAATCAAAATAAAAATCCAAAGGTTCTGTCTGTACAAACAACACCACAGAATAGTTTCCTATGAAAGATGTGAAAGAGGGTGAAAGATGATGCAAGCCTCCAGTATCTTTCAGGAGATACAGTTTCAGGGGATAAAGCTCAAGAGATTTCAATTAATTTTGGCAGTTTCCAAAGAACACATTCATAAGATACAAGAACTGGGTTGTACAGCACTGGAATCTTCTCATCCTACAACAAGAAGGTATACACTGGTAAAAAAAAAAAAAAAAAACAAAAAAAAAAAACAGACCAGGTTAGCTGTTCGTGCCAATTACCTGGCTGCTGAAGGAACATCAGCATGTGGTCTTCTGTTTGCACCAATGCTCGATAGCCTACAGAGTCATCCTTCTTCAGGAAAACTTGGATATACAGCTGGAAAAAAATAAAAGGCGAGCAAAACAGTAAGGTTAATGATCACATCACCTTCTTGGAGGAAAGCAAAACCTCAGGCCTCTGAGGTGAAATGAGCAAACAGTACAATTGCACCCAGTAATCCTGTACATTCACAGAATGCCTTGCATCTCATCTGGGCAGCTCTACAAATCCTGCCAAATCAGGGTATAAGGGTATCACAAGTCTCATAAATCACAGGATTGAAGTAATCTCTCCCTGCTCACCTGCTCTGGTTTGGCACCGTTATGCTCCAGGTTAAAGGTAATTGTGGTATCCAACAACCTTTGTCCAGTTTCAACCAGGTAGAGATTAATATTGTAGGTTTGATTGGAACAGGTTAAGGATTCCTGTAATATCATGCAAAAAAAAAAAAAAGCTGAGTTGAACTTAAATGCCACGCCAAATTCTGCACAAGAACTTCATGTTGAGCAAGAACTATGGCTTCTAGATGGTTCTGCATTATTTGTGTGGAAGTGGTACAACACCTTTTACATTTTGCTCCAACAAGCAAAGGAAGAAAATGGGCTGTCAAGTACTTCCATTCTTGAGAACAACCTGCCTTATACCTGTTTCTGGGAATCCTCCAGAGCATTTCCTGCATAAAGGTCATCAGAGTTTACAGGTTTCTGAAATGAGAAGAGGTAACATGGCTTGAGTCCCCAATGGAAGTATAAAAAATAAAAATAAAATGTTTTTTGAGTGCCTGACAAGTCTCAGCTTGACTCTTAAATCAGGCAGGAGATAGTTCTGATAAAGTTCACATCAGTAAAGTAGACTTCTGGGTTACACACTAACAACATAGCACTAGCCAATGCTAAAAAAAAAAAAAAAAAAAAAAGCAGGCTGTACATAGGACAGCATGCCTCACCAAGCCAGAGATAGCCTTAGCTGAATGTAATCAAGATCTGCTTGCATGACCATTGACATCCTACATCTGAGAAGATAATTAAATCTTGCTGCTATTAATGCTGATAAATTAAATCAAGCTGCTAGTCACCCCTTGGCCTGTGAAGGAAAACACTTGCGGAACCCACCCCAAGGAACAGCCACACTATGGAGCTCTGCTACATAGTACCAGCAAATTGCACCAACCAGTTCACTCCTGCAGGTCAGCACAGCAGCCACAGTCTTCTCTCCAGTTGTTGCAAAGCTCACCAGGGCTGCCTGAGAAAAAAAAAATAAATAAAAGCAGAAAGTCATAAAACAAACAAGAAAAACCCCAAACCTCAACAAAAACTACCCATGAAACAAATTAAGCCAGTGCAGAATTAACAGATAAGCTTTCACAGTCAATTTTTAAATTGTATTGTTTCACCAAAAAAACAAACAAAAAACTCTAAAGCTGAAAATACTCCTCAGAAAGGTCACATAGATACACGTATCTCTCCATCCACCTCAAACCCAGGAAGCCATCTCAATGCTGACAGTTACCAGCAACAAAGTATAACAAAACCCATGTTTGGAAACATGTCAGCTGATGCTATAAATGCAACCAAATGGTTTTCAGATGTTGCAACAGAGAACACAACTGAAAAAAAGAAGCTCAGCAGCTTGTTAAAAACACCTAGCACAGGGGTGTTTGTTTTTAAGCTGTAATCAGCCCTCTCAGTTAAATGCTCTTTCTTGGTTACCTGTTGGAAGTCTCGAAGGTGGCTGAGCAGCCCATGTTTGTACTGCAGCAGAGAGAAGTGGGTAGGAGACAATTGCAAGAAGAACTGAGTCCGTGAGGCATTGATTAGATTGGGTTGAGTGGCCAATACCCTGGGCTGGAAGCCATCAGCAAACTCCAGGTCAAGTGACTGTGGAAAGGAGACAAGCATATGTTGTCATGAAAACTTTTTCTTCAGTGAAACGAATAGCTTCCTTTTATCAGCAGCAATATACGCTTTATGAAAAAGTTCCATCAGGAAATAAAAAAAAGAGAGAAAAAGCAAGGAAAGCTGGATTACCCTTGAAGCAAAGCTCTAGAGACATCAATCCAGAAGTACTGATTTAGACACAATATGTAGTTTTCTCTCCTTTCCTTCAACTTCTGGATCATGCCCACCCCCAACACAGAGCTCTTCAGTCATTCTGCAGTTTGAGAGTAGAACTGCTGTACTCCCAGGCTCAGTCAGGCCCCAGATTAGTTGGACAATGAATTGTGTACCGTGCGCTCTCAGCACTGCTCACCTGCAGCGGGATCTGCTTCATCTCCTGCTCTGTCTCCAAGGAGCAAACATAAAGAGAATGCGTATCCACGTCTGCGCACACCAGCACTGCCTCCCCCACCACGCTGCATGCTCCGTTTAAGCTCTTCAGCCACGGGGCTGCTACTTTGGTCTGCCGATTGAGACATGATGAAGATGTCAACGGCATAAAAGTCTTCAAAGAAAACTCAGCCACAGCCAAAGATATTTAAGATAGAATTATTTTTACACATGACCCCAGGATAAACTGTCTATCAAGCTGTGATTTCCAAAATGGTCTTGACTAGCGACTACAAGGACAATTAAGATTGCTTTCAGGGCATTCAATGGTGAAATCCATTTCTTGGCCAGGAGGCAATGCCATGGTGAAAGGGAAGTTTAATTGCATCACACTAACAATTAATTACTCTGCACAACACGTTTATTAACATCAAGCTCAACGTTTTGGAGCCATGATCAAGCATTACCTGTTCTGTGATTTCTCCATCTTCTACACTGAACGTTAAAACATTCAAGTGGCTCTGGGGAACGATTCCAAGCACATGGATCACTCCAGTCCCACGGGAATATAACAGCTGGTACCGAGTACTCTCACTGCAAGAGAAGCAGTGGCAATGAAGCACCTCTTTCTCATGTTATCGTTTGCAGAAGCATAAGACAAGTACAGCATCCTTTCAGCCCCAAGGCATCAGAGTCTGACAGAAGTTTATGCTTCTACTGAAAATACATTCTCACCTTTCTGGTAAGTGTTCTACCCATTTCAGGTGCCCGTTGGACAGGTAGTGAAGGGAGATAGCTGCCTTCTTCAGGACTGCCACGTACTTCACCGTGTCCTGTAGCCCCACCAAACTAGCTGTCTGGAAACTAAACACAAGTCAGAGACAATGAATTAGAAAGTAATTTTTAGGACAAAAATCACCCTATTTGAACACCCCCTTCAAATGTTTAAAACCTATCTTGAAGTACAACTTACTAGTCACTTTAGCTATCCTTGCTGATTTCGAGCCTGATCATTTGACTAGAATCTAAATAGCCCAATGCAAACACGTTTAACATTGTATGTGGGAAGAAAAGAAAACACCCATGAAATAAAAAGTGTATCTTCTACTACTGGTTAGCTAAGACATAAAAACAGCATTAAATTTAACTAATTGTGCATCGCTATAGAATTTATCCAGATGTTATTTTGGAAACCTCGCATCCAATATATCCCCATAACACAGATCCAAAGTAGGAGACCCCTTTCCTCCACTGTAGGCCACCATGACAAAGGGAAGAACACAGCCCAAACACAAGTCCTACCTGCCAGTGTCCAGCGACGTCTCCCAGTTCAGCCCTCCAATGTTGGTCTCCCAGGAACGCAGAATGCGCCCAGCATTGGACACGGTGATCGCATCTGCTCAAGAAACAAACACAAAGCTTACGTCCACCACAACTCCACAAAGCGAGGAGCTCTGGCAAGCCTCGCAGTTCCCAACACACAGCTGAGGTCCTGTTTTAAGGACAATCGCTCACACCTGCCTGCTCTCCTTACCCTGCCCGTGGACCAGCATCGCATCTATCGCTCCTTCGGGGGTTCCTTTGTCTACATGACGCCACACTGAAAGAAACACAGTTAAATGAGAACGAGATTCACTCCCCAAGGGTATTTAGCTGTTGTTATTTTTAAAACCCGGCTTTTTAGAGCAAAAAGCAACAGCAGGGCGCAGCCTGCCTGCCCTAATGAAGCACCTGAAGCTCCCCCAGCCCAGCACCGCGCTGCCCTCAGCCCCCCACGGCTCCAGCCGCTCTCTGCACCCCCCGGCCCCACTTCACTCACGGATTTCGCCGTTCCTGGAGCTGAGCGCGGCCACCACGTTCTGCTGGGTGGCCGCCAGCAGCTTCTTGGAGCCCTGCGCGGCCTCCAGGGAGGCGAACTTCAGCTTCCCCACGTACTGCTGCCTCCTGCGGGGACACAAGACGCCGGGCCCGTGAGGCGGACCGAGGGCAGAGCAACCCCCGGGGGCACCCCCCAAGCACTCACCAGTCGAATTTCCCCACTTGGTCCTCGTAGACGGCAGCCCCCAGCGGCACCAGCAGCAGCAGCGCCCACAGCCCCGCCGCCATGGCAGCAGCCACCAAGCTCCCAGCGTGCCCCGCCACAGGAAACCGGGGCTTTAACACCTCCCTAGGGCTGCGCTCAACGCTGCCTGAGTGAAAACCCAGACCTAGAACCGCGGCGGTATCCCCACAGCAGCCCGAAAAGGGTCGGGGTGAGGAGAAGCGGCGGCAGCCCCAGCCCCTGACAGGGGAGCCGGAGCCAGCCCCGGCCCCCACAGCGGGCAGCCCGCCGCCGCCTCTCCCAGCAGCCCCCGCGGCGGCCGGGGCCCCGCAGGCGCCATGCCGAAATCCAGGCGAGACCGCAAGGGTGAGCCCCCAGCTCCCCTCCCCGGCTGTTCCCCCCTCAGCTCCCCTCACTAATGTGTATTATTTCCCCGTAGTGTCCCTGACGAAGACGCCCAAGAAGGGGCTGGAGGCCAAGCAGGCGCTGATCGCTGAGGTGAGCCCCGCGCGGTCGCCGCGTTTCCCCCATTCCCCCCCCCCTCCACCTCACGGTGCGCTCCCCGCTGACGGCTCTTCACACAGCTGCGGAAATGCGCCGACACCTACAAGCACATCTTCGTCTTCTCCGTCGCCAACATGAGGAACAGCAAGCTGAAGGATGTCCGCAACGCCTGGAAGCACAGCCGGTGAGCTGCCGGCCCCGGGGTGGGGAAGGGGGGATTGGGATTCAAGGCGCTTCTCCACCCCCCCCCCTCCTCCTTCACCTCCTCTCTCTCCGCAGGATTTTCTTCGGGAAGAACAAAGTCATGATGGTGGCGCTGGGGAAGGAGCCGAGCAGCGAGTACAAAGAGAACTTGCACCAGGTGGGTGCTGAGGGCAGCGGGGGATGCTGGCTAGGGCCTCCCAAAGCCGTGTCTGGCTTGGGCTGGCCGTGGAACAGAATGCCCCCCTCATGGGTTCACCTGGTTCCTCATCCTGCATGTATCATGTGCTGTTTAATCTGCCCCTGCACACAGATGTGCAAACAGGGTGGAGAATAATCAAGGCTGAGTATTAGAAATGGTTCTGGGGTCTGTTTCGAAGCTTATCCTGACATACAGGACTGAACTCTAGAAGATAGTGGCCTGGATGTTGCCTCAGCCCCCACATGGTTTATTTCTTCCAGGTCAGCAAACACCTGAGGGGGGAAGTTGGTCTCCTCTTCACCAACCGCACCAAAGAGGAGGTGGATGAGTAAGTACCACATGTCCATGTGATGGCTGTGACTCTGAAGTACAGAATGGCCTCTTTCTCATCCCCCTGACTACCTCACTTACTGCTGCTCTGATTTATGCTACCTCAAGTAGCAGTGCTGGTTTTTAAGGTATTTCCAGCAGTAGGGAGCAGCACAAAGCCTGCAGTTAAGCGCTGCCTTCCTCTGCTCCCCACGAAAACAAACAAAAAAAAAAATGGAGCAATCTGCCCAGAGAGCATTCCTGTAGCTCATCCTCTCGTTGCCCATCTGTCTCAGTTGGTTCTCCAAGTTCAAGGAGGTGGACTTCGCACGAGCAGGGAACAAGGCAACTTACACTGTCAGGCTCGACACAGGACCCTTGGAGCAATTTCCCCACTCCATGGAGCCTCAGTTACGGCAGCTGGGATTGCCAACAGCTTTAAAGAAAGGTACGTGAGGTGGCTGCTTCAGTTTTGGTCTATAAGGTCTGTGCAGGCTGTTTTAAGGAGAGCATTACAGTCAAGTGTAACGAGAACTGAGTGTTGGAGAAAATCTGGTGGAAACCTTTCTCCTTGTACAGGTGGTGCTCAAATTTATTTATTTTTTTTTATTCCTCTTGCACTATCTTTCCCAAACCCAAGTCACAGGAGCAGGGAAGCAACTGACTTTCTGCCATCCTTTTTTCGGTGCAAACAGCTGGGCCTAGCCTATAGCCAGCACACTGGCATCCAAATCAGAAGCCAGATGCATTTTGTTTGTTTGTTTTTAGGCTATTACAAGAGCTTTTGTTCCCGCAGGTGTGGTGACGTTACTTTCAGATTATGAAGTCTGCAAAGAAGGGGACATTCTGACCCCTGAACAAGCCCGTGTGCTGGTGAGTAATGTGACACAGCACCTGCACAAGTCTGTCTCTGAATTTCTGCAGAGACAGAATCGTTAATTGTTTGGTTCAATTCTGCTCATGGGTCTCAGTTCTCAGACCGAGGTGTGCAGTCCTTCGCATCAATCAGGGCAATGCAGTGAATATCCTAAAGGGGGTGCCAAAACTCTGCTTTGCCTCTGCAGCAATAAAGCTGAACACCAGGGTTTAACAGCCAGGCTGAAAAAACAGCAATCCAAGATGTGTTGGAGGCCAAGGTGGTTGTTCAGTATGTGCTACTTTGGTGTTCCTTAAATCCAAGCAATCAAGGAAATGGGCAGCACCAACTCTTGGCTGCTAGGGAAATTCAGTTCCATGTAATATTTCTCAAAACCAGCTTATATGGTACCTGTATTGTTAAACTGGCCACAGAGACAACAGCGCAGAATGACAGGTTTCTGCTCTATCCTAGAAACTCTTCGGCTACGAGATGGCAGAGTTTAAAGTGACCATCAAATTTGTGTGGAACTCTGAGACAGGAGAATTCCAGAAGCTTGTGGCAGACGAGGAAGAGGAAGAAGATGAAGAGGAAGAAGACAATGACATCTGTGAGGACTAGCAGCAGTCCTTGTGTTTGGACGTTAGACAGATCTCTGTTTTAGAGATGAAAGGGGAGGATGTTTTCCTTGCCTGTTTGCAGGGAGAGGATGTATGGCTAACTCAAATCTTGTTAAAAGATTATCTATGCTTTTTTAATATAAATGTATATAAAACTTCAGCTTGGTGTCGGTGCTGTATGAGTGCTGCTGGGATCCAAGGAAATCCCAAGACTCCTGTTTCATTAGGGTCCAGTTTAGCTCTGTAGACGACTTAGGCCAGGTTTAGTTATGGGTGCAGAGTTGAAGACTCTGGCAAATGCTCGTAGCATAAATTTCCCTATATACACCAACTACTTGGTAATTTTTGTTTTGACATAACACACCTGATACTAGGTAAGGTTATCGGTTTGGGCTCATCTTCTGATAAGAGCTACTGCTGCCAGGGAAATACCAACCATGATAAAGCACCACAATTAAGAGGCAGGGACTGTATTAGGAAAATGCTTTATTCTTTCACATAATTATTTAAGATTCCTTATTAACTGAAAGCAGCACTAGGACCCTCACCCAGTTACATTCTCTATTTTCTCCTATCAACTGCATCTTTAAATTACAGCATGTGCTGTGTAAAGGCAAACTTCTAGGAGGGGAGACAGTATATGGACATGGCCCAACGCACCGAGTGCTGAAGGGGTAGTGTAGGCACAGGCACATGAATCATACAAAGCTTCATCACTACGAGAAAAATCACAACCTGCCATGTCAATCAGCGGGGCGGCATGGGCAAGTACCTCTTGTGCTTCCAGAGACCTGTGCTTCACCCTCCTGCTGAACCGCTCATGGCACCAACTTTCTTTTCTCTACCCCAATCTAGCGGAAATAGTTGGGGCAGTCGTGCGCAGTCAGGTTCCAGGCTGCGTCAAAGGCCTCCACGACAGGCGGGAGCAGGGGCCCCTCTTCGCTGTAGTCAAGGTTCTGCTCTAGCTGCTCCAAGCTGGACATCCCGATGATAACGGCGTCTCCCAGAGAACCCTTGTAAAGCAATTTGAGGGTAAGCAATTCCTCTTAGAAACTCAGCTCACCTCCCGAGCCATTTCAGGCCAAACCTTAAATGTTTCTGATAACGCAGTAACTCCAGGATGTTTATGCAACTGATGCAATAGAGTTAAACTCGCATGAACTCCAAGTTGCTGTCTCCAAATTGTGCCTACCCCTCAAGGCTGCTAAATCCCACTTTATGGGGGTGGCAGGAGCCGTGCTGGGGAGATGGGGAATATAAACACTGACTTCCTAGTCGGTAAAAAGCCAAGTCATCTCTTCAAGGAAGCTGGCTGGTGGGGAAACCAAGACCAAAGTAACTGGCACTTAAAATCTTCCAATCCTATGAACACGATATTCTGTGGATCAACAGCTGACTTGCCCCTACATCCTGATGGGCGGAGACTGCACAGCAATTTTCATTTTGAACCACCATGAACCCACAGGATATTTAGATTAAAAGATAACTGTCCACAGGCATGCAGTAAACCACTGCGTGCTGCAAAAGCTGCCCAATTCAGGTACTGCTGCATAGACTGCTTGGTTATGGCCAGGTCAAACTCTTACCTGCAGTTTGGAGTGATTGTACAGCCAACGCAAAGCAGCAGAAGTCAGGCTTGGTGGGTTGGAACCATAAGCATCTTTCAGAGCTTTTTCTACTAGGGCAATTCCTTCAAAATTCTGCTTCTTCCAGTACCTGCAAGAAGAGAAATCAATGTTACTGCCCTTGTGAATCATAAATCTATATCCTAAACGAATACGAAAGGCTTTTGGGAGCCTCGTACAGCTATCTGTAGCCCCCAAGGTCTTCCACAATCCACCCCTGCAAGTCAGGGGGAAGCTGAGCTTCAAAACCACTCTGAAAAGCTGTCATGTGCCACAGTCCCAACCACGTTCGAAAGAAGGAAACGAGGTGCTCAGTGCCGTTACCTCAATCCTGAACAAAAGCAGCATGAAGGCTGCCCTGCAGCAGCCCAGAAAGGACACAAACCTGCACAGAATCACTGCACAGGATTTGGTCATTTTGCTTCCTCACAGCAGACTGTAAGGTTGGGATTTTTTGTTCTGTTTTTTGACAATGTAGCCACTCCTGTCCCACCTCCCTATTCTTCCAGGGGTACAAGACACACCTGTCCCTGTAGGCTTGAGCCCAGTCATTCCCAAAAAATCTTCCAGTGGGTTTGCGAGTGTCTTTATCCTCATACTTGTACTTTCCAGTCAGCAGCCCTCCTGCAAAGGGTCAGCAGCATGTTTAGTGATGAGCTGGCTCTTCTACAGCCCCCATTCCACGTGTTTTTGTCTCAAAGTCTCCTTGACCAGTCAGGCATCTCTGACCTGGATGATGCCTTAACAGATTCCTGTGACCACATACCTATTTTTGTCTCTCCTTTCCAGTGGTTGCACCCCTCCAGCCCACACCACCCCGCAGTACCCCTCCTTGCCCACCCCTCCCCGTACCAGCCAGAGGGTTGTAGGCGTAGAACCGCAGTCCGAAGTGTCTCAGGCAAGGGAACAGCTCAGCTTCCACCTGGCGAGTGGTAGCATTGTACATGCCCTGCACAAAGGTGAAGACAACAATCTCAAACACTAGCTCATGATAGCAGTGATGTGCACAGGATGGCTTCAGGCCTCCCAGCATGAATCCTGGCTGGTTAAGTCATGACTTAGATCTGCTTATCAGGTGGCACCCAGGTATCATTTAGCGGTGACACCAGGTCTGTCAGCCAGCAGCAACAGTTTATTTGCAGAGCAATGCACTTCTATCCTTCATTAGGCTTTTCTTCTCATTTTAGTTTCTGCTCATAAACAAAACTGGGCATTTTGGGATCTGTACTTGCAGCAGATATGCAATCTGGGAAAATAATTTAGCTTTTTACTCATTCCTGAAAAAAAAAAAAAAAAAAAAAAATACATCTGCAGCAGCAAGATTCCTCCTCAGAAGTGCTATTCCCATTAAATGGTGTTGGAGTGCCCCTTTCTATAGATCACAGCTTTATCAATCATGCATTAAAGGATCTCAAACAGCCTTTTCCCCATCCTTCCCAGACAATACTATCATCTTATCCAGAGGAGTGGCTTCAGGTCATACCAGTTCATTAGCTGCCTAGGAATAGACTTACAGGACTGCAAACAATAATGCAGAAATTACTTCAGTTTCACATCACACAACTCATTAACTCCAGAAAAAAAAAGTGCATACTCAGCTTTTTCTTGGAAGTGATCTCACTCAACTTCCTCTTCACCTGTGTCCTGAAATGCGCCCTAAAAGGACTTTCCAGCCTAACTGCAGCAGCTTCCTTTTTGTGTTTATATCTGGCACACTGGGAGCCACTCTAAGACTTGGGGCTCCCAGCCCCTGCCTCATGGTGACCGACCATTGCTGTCTGCTGTTATGACACACAGAACCACCTGTGTGTTGTTTTGGTCTGAAGCCTCAGATTCTTTCAGTTCAATTTGTCTCAGCCTCCACAAAAGATCTGCTGGACCATGGAAGGTCCACATCCCTCACCTGGTAGACAGTTGGCATCACCCAGTTGTTGTATTTGCAGATGGTGCAGATTTCTGCAACCTCCCATGCTGCATAGTTTGATAGTCCGAGTTCTTTAAACTTCCCCTGTAGAGAAAAGGAATAAAAGGGTATTCAAAGCCAAGCTTTAAAAGTGTGTTTGTAAACAGTGCAAGATATGTGTGGTGAAAGGGACAGTCACTGAAATTTAGCCCAGAGTTCTCTGCTCATCCCTGTCCAGCTCTTCCAGATGATTACGAATTATAAGACCTAACAAAAACATTTCCCCTATTTCACATTCCTTTTGAACTCACACTTCCAATTTCAGTGGCACTATTAGGTCAACGCAGTTCAGGAATTCTTCACCCATTACCTGAACTGATCTGAACCTAATTTGTTAACACAACTGAAAACAAAGTTCACAAGTTCTAACGGTTCCAAGCACGCCTGAGAACAAAGTGCACCATGTGAACTAGGTGAATGTGCAAGAGTGCCGGTTGTATGGCTTCCCCCTGCTCCCCCCACCTAGTGCTGTGCAAACCCCACGCTGCAGAGGAACGCAGCGAGCATCCCAATTTAAAATGTGGTGGGAGGGAATCAAGAGACAGTCCAGGACTGGACTTCTTCCCACTTTACTTCTTTGTGCAGCTCATTGCAGGCACGCAGAGTCTCCTCCACCGGGGTGCCGTGGTCAGGGGAGTGGAGGTAGAAGAGCTCCACGCTCGTCCTCTGCAGCCTCCGCAGGGACTCTTCCAGCTGCGATCTCACGCACTCGGGCTTCAGCGTGTTCCCTTCCCATGGGTTGGCCTTGGTGGCGACTTCCACTGGCAGAGAGAAAACGAGCAACGATGAGCAGGGGCTCTGCGAGAACGGAACAGGCTCGGGGCGCCCAGGGGACGGCCCCTTTCCCCTCAGGGCCGGGGGTCGCGCCCTCACACAATCACAGAATCACAGAATTTCTAGGTTGGAAGAGACCTCAAGATCAATGAGTCCAACCTCTGACCTAACACTAACAGTCCTCCACTAAACCATATCCCTAAGCTCTACATCTAAACGTCTTTTAAAGACCTCCAGGGATGGTGACTCCACCACTTTCCTGGGCAGCCCGTTCCAATGCCCAACAACCCTTTCAGTAAAGTTCTTCCTAACATCCAACCTAAAACTCCCCTGGCGCAACTTTAGCCCATTCCCCCTCATCCTGTCACCAGGCACATGGGAGAACAGGCCAACCCCCACCTCGCTACAGCCTCCCTTGAGGTACCTAAAAAGAGCGATAAGGTAACCCCTGAGCCTCCTCTTCTCCAGGCTGAACAAGCCCAGCTCCCTCAGCCGCTCCTCGTAGGACTTGTTCTCCAGGCCCCTCACCAGCTTTGTCGCCCTTCTCTGGACCCGCTCAAGCACCTCGATGTCCTTCTTGTAGCGAGGGGCCCAAAACTGAACACAGTACTCGAGGTGCGGCCTCACCAGAGCTGAGTACAGGGGGATGATCACCTCCCTAGCCCTGCTGGCCACACTGCTTCTTATACAAGCCAGGATGCCGTTGGCCTTCTTGGCCACCTGAGCACACTGCTGGCTCATATTCAGCCGACTATCCACCATCACTCCCAGGTCCATCTCCGCCAGCAGCTTTCCAACCCCTCATCTCCCAGCCTGTAGCGCTGCTTGGGGTTATTGCGCCCCAGGTGCAGGACCCGGCACTTGGCCTTGTTGAACTTCATGCAGTTGACCTCAGCCCATCGGTGCAGCCCATCCAGATCCTCCTGCAGAGCCTTCCTACCCTCGAGCAGATCGACACACGCACCTAACTTGGTGTCATCTGCAAACTTACTGAGGGTGCACTCAATGCCCTCATCCAGATCATCGATGAAGCTATTAAAGAGGACCGACCCCAGCACCGAGCCCTGACCCCTTCCCCTCAGCCCCCTGCTCCCCCCTCACCGCCTTCCCCCTGCCCGTTACCCGAGTGCTCTCCGGCGGCCAGCAGCGAGCCCAGGATGCGCTCGGACTCGCCGCCCGCGTACATGTACGCGGTGTCCAGCAGGCGGTGGCCCCGCCGCACGAAGGCGCTCAGCAGCGGGGCGCTCCCCTCAGGAGCCACCCGCCGCCCCAGCTCCATGGCGCCCAGCACCACAGCGGGTCTCGCGCCTCTCGCCGCCATCGCTGCCTCTGGCACTGGGCAGGCGCGCGCAGGGGGAGCCTCCTTGTTGCTCGCTGCTCGCCCCGCCCGGGGAGGGGAGGGGAAAGAGAGGGGAAGGGGGAAGGCTGTGAGGCAGAGCCCGGCCTGCGCGGAAAGAAACTTTAAAATAGATAGATATATATCAAAAAAAAAAAACGGGGTTTGGGGACGAAAGCAGCAGGTTTTCGCCAGGTGAGAGGTTTGGAAGGAACGGTAAACCTCCGGATAAAAACGGCAGAGCTTCCCCCTCAGAAAAGAAAACAAACAACAAACTTCTAAAAAGGAGCAGATTTCTCCCAAAAAGCACCCTGCCGAAAAAAAAAAAAGCAGCAGAGCGCCGCCAGCGAGCGAGGTAAAGCCGGTGCCGTGAGGGGGCGGGGGGCGGCTTCTGCCTCGGGGGGATCCTGCCCTGTGGCACGGGCACCCCAAGGGAGGCTGTAGGGAGGCGGCACTGGGCTGTGCTCCCACCTGCCTGGCGACAGGACGAGGGGAAATGGGCTAAAGTTGTGCCAGGGGAGGTTTAGGTTGGGTATTAGGAAGAACTTCTTTACCGAAAGGGTTGTTGGGCGTTGGGATGGGCTGCCCGGAGAAGTGGTTGAGTCACCATCCCTGGAGGTCTTTAAAAGAGGTTTAGATGTAGAGCTCGGTGATATGGTTTAGTGGAGAACTGGTTAGTGTTAGGTCAGAGGTTGGGCTGGGTGATCTTGGAGGTCTCTTCCAACCTAGATGATTCTGTAATGCTGTGACCGGTCGGGGTGCCGCTGCCAGCACAGCTCCCCTGGCTCCATCCCTCACCTCTCGCCCCGCATCCCCTCAGGAGCATCCCCGCTGCCGCCCGCCATGGCCTCGTGGCGCGGAAACGGCTCTGATTGCCCCAACGGCTCCCGCTGGGTGCTCGAGGTGTTCGCTGAGTGCGCCCAGGACGGCCGCGACATCGCCAGTGTGGTGCTGGGGCTGGTCTCCATCTGCTGCTTTGCCGCCGCGTCGTTCCCGTGAGTACCACAAAATAGCTTCAAAAGAACCAGATTTTCTGTCCCACTCAGAAACGCTGGGTTTCACACCCGGAGGGAGCAGCCCCAGAGCATGGGGTGGGTCCCAGGTGGTGTTGAAGTGGTTGGAGCTGACGGTTTGTGTCCCCTCTGCAGGCAATTCTACCAAGCCTGCAAGACGGGCATCATGGACCGGGCCCTCTCCATATACTTCCTACTGGGATGGCTGGGGGGGGACCTCCTGAACCTCATCGGTTCCTTCTTGGCGAACCAGCTGCCCCTGCAGGTACCCTCTGGCCTGTGCATCTCTCCCTTTTCCCCACGAGTGGGATCAGGGGGAAGCCTTTCCCTGGGACCACCAGCTCACGCCTCTCCCCACAGGTCTACACGGCCGTGTACTACGTGCTGGCAGACCTGGTCATGCTGTCTCTGTACTGCTACTACAAAGCTAAGAACCAGGGCCGAGGATGTGAGTTTTGGCTGAAGCATGGCGGGATGGTGCTTACAGCTGCTTGGTCGCTGCTGCCTGGCTGAGGGAGGATGCGGGGGTAGAGGGACCCTGGAGAGGTGTAGATGTGGTGTCTGTTAGATGCCCCTTGTTGATTGCTGGCTTTTGTCACAGATGACCTGTCACCCATGAAAGCCACCCCTTTATTTCTAAAGCAGCATTTTGCTGAGAGCAAACAGTACTGGCGTGGCTGGGGGCTGTGCTGACCCTGCCAGCCATCGGGGAGGTGCACAGAGCATGGGTTGAAAATAAACCCCTCGTGAGTCGGGGGAGTGCAGAAAGCACCAGCAGTTACACCGTGACTCTGTGCTGGGGCTGGAAACCACGGCCAGCTCTGCCAAACCACAGGAGAAGGGGCACTGTCCTCTGGCTGTGGTGATGCTGCCGGCTGTTTTGGGGTCCCAGCCCTTCTTGCAGGTAGTGACAGCCTTGGCAGGATGGAGAAAAATTTCTCCCCTGCTCAGAGGGAATAAAAGGGGGGAAGGGAACCTGAACAGGGCGCTGCAGGTCTTGTGAGGCTTAAATGGCAAGAGAACCTGATTTTTAGTGTGGCAGCTTCCTGTGAACTACAAACAGGAATCCCTGGACATTATTTAACTTATTAAAGCAATTTATTAAACCAGTTGATGGATAGCTCATCAACTATACAGTTATCTTAATGCTAGAGAACTTATTTACAGAATACTATATAAAGACGGCCTGTCTTACCCCTGTCCCTTACCAGGGTGGGCGGCATGGTGGAGCCAGTTTGTGCAGGACGAGCAGCAGATTTAAAGGTTTTTAAGATCCTGAAGACCTTTAAAAAGGGCTGGGTCTGGCAGGGAGTTTAACAAGCACTGCTGTGAGTTAAG
This sequence comes from Aythya marila, assembly GCF_965140915.1. NCBI lineage: Eukaryota > Metazoa > Chordata > Aves > Anseriformes > Anatidae > Aythya > Aythya marila. The sequence goes on along the minus strand of NC_139062.1, from coordinate 6,770,445 downwards.
AGTGTGAAAAGCTTCAAGACAGGGAGATGATTTCTAAAGAGTTCAGGGCTTTTTTAAAACTTGACCGTTCTGGGTCTACCGAGATAGGAGCAGTTTCCTCCCTGATAACTTACAAATTGCCCTTATCGCTGTGAGATAAGAATCCCATGTGAGCTATTGTCTGGTACAGACTCTGCAGCCGCAGATGAAGATAGGAGAGCTTGGGTTTTTATTCCCCTGTGTTCATCTGAGGGTACCAGACCCTGCAGAAGGGCTGCCAGGGTGGAGGAGCCTGCCCTAAATGTTTTCTGCTTGCTTTCCTGCAGTCGTGGCTCCCATCAACGTGGCCTGCCTCTTCTGCCTCCTGGGAGCGGCCTCGACCGTCCCCTTGCTGGGCAGGGCCCCAGGCCTGGCCTCCGACTCCACAGCCTTCAGAGGGAGGTCTCTGCTCTCTGCTGGCCTGGAGGAGCCTGAGTCCAAGGTGAGCCGGTTCCTCAGGCCAGGGAGGCAGGAAGGGGAGCCCCCGAGGGCTGGGGGCCTCGCTCAGAGCCTGCTTTGCCTTGCAGCCTTTCACCAGGAGCGAGATCATCGGCTTCACCATCGGCTCTGTCTCCTCCGTGCTGTACCTCTGCTCCCGTCTCCCCCAGATCTACACCAATGTAAGTGAGGGCTGGGCAGGATGCAGCAAGCCCCAGGATCTCAGCACAAGTTTAGTTTTTAGTTGGGGGTTTTTAGTTTTTAGTTTGGGGTTTTTAGTTCCTCTTTGCTTGGTGTGTGCAGCTCCCCTGCCTCTCACCATGTCACAAGGGATTATCTTTCTGTATTTACGCTCTGCAGCCTGATTAACTTTTCTCCCCTCCCTTGAACGCAGCAATACTTTCAACATGGTCTTTCGTTTTTTTCTTCTTCATTTACAAGCAAAAGGGGAACTAAAAGGCAGTGCCTCAGCACCCTTCTTCTCTCTTCCCAGGGGAGGGTGATTAATGCCACTGCGGTGGGGAGATTTTGGAGCTGCACCCAAGCTCCTCTCCCCGTCCCCATGTAACATGGCCTCTCCTTCCAGTACCAGAGGAAATCCACCGCTGGCGTCTCCTACTCCCTCTTCGCCCTGGTGATGCTGGGGAACTTGCTGTACGGTGCCAGCGTGCTGCTGAAGAACCCCGAGCCGGGGCAAGGTGAAGGGGACTATGTCCTGCACCACCTGCCCTGGCTCATCGGCAGCCTGGGCGTCCTCTCCCTGGACGTGGTCGTATCCTTTCTCCTCCCGTGGTTTTCTTCGGGATGGTGACACGCAGCTTTTCCAGGACTGGGCAGAAGCGCGTGGTGGTGGTGCTTTTAGGCTGTCCTTTCCTCCCTTGTGTTCTGGTGACTAATTCAGCATTGCAACAGCAGAGTGCTTCAGACCAATTTGCAATTCAGCTCATCATCCCTGTACCCACATCAAGGCCTCCCCGTGCTTCCTCTTGTGGTGCAAACAGCTTTTTGGGGCTGGTCGTAGCTCCATGCATTCCTGTGATGAGCCTTAACGCCTTCCCAGATCTCTTTCCAGTTCCTTGCTTACCGCGGAGGGCAGCCAGGTACAGGTGAAGAGAGAGATGCTCTTCTCGGCGGGCAGGGCAACGGCTTGGACAGCTGACAAAGGAGCGCGGCCCAGCGCCAGAGCAGCGAGGTACTGGTGAGGAAGCTGGCCTTGAAGCCGGGCAAACCTGCCTCTCAATCCTGTCCTCTTCTCTGGCTGGCACTTGAGAGAAGAGGGTGCGAGCCAGCGAGTGATTTGTGCTGCTAAAACATGTATGCCTACGCAGGTGGCACAGGATGCTGCTGAGAGACCTCATGCCACATAAATACCAATGATACTACCGGGATAAACAGAAAAACTTTCGATACCTCAGCAGGTCACTCTTCCCTGCTCTGAGCTCCGCAGCTGACCTCAGTCACTTCTGCTTTCTGTACCTCAGCGGTGATGTGGAGCTTGCACACTGTGGGCAGAAGCAATGATGAGAGCCAAAGGAGCTGCGGGGAGGGCAAAGAGATGACTGACCCGCCACAGCTGCCAGCACCGCATGCCTCTGGGGGGTGGGTGGGTCTCACGTCCCTGCTCCTGAATTTCTGGAAGGCGGGGCAGTGACTGGAACCCATCTGGAACAAAGGGAAGGTGCAGGGCAACCAAAGTATTTCGGTTCACACACAGGTATTTTAATTAGCATGGCTCTGATTTCTATAAACAAGTCCTTGCCCCATGTGCCTCCTTTGTTTTTATTGTGTTGGTTCATCTGTTAGTTCCTGCCTCCTAATTGTTCTCATTAGTTCTCTGAAATGCTTGGACTTTTCACCTTTCACCTCACCTACATTTTATTTGTATGGGCTTTTGGGGGAAGATGGTCCTTCCTCCTGACAAGGCAAGATGAGAAGAGAGGCTGCAGTTACCTGGAGCCTTCACAGGGAGGTGGGGAGGAGGTGAAGCATCGTGGACCTGGGAGCTCTCGCTGGCTGCGTGCTTGGATGTGCAAAGCCGTGCTGTGGGAGCAAGGTGGTGGCTGCAGGAAACCCAGCAACACTGCAAGGTGCTGCCTTTCCACTTGCCCCAGTTCCACAGCCACCAGGTGGCTGTCTCAGCCCATGCACAGGCCAGGCACTCCAGCGTTACTGCAGGGCCTTTAAAGGAAAACTGGCACAGCTTTTCCTCCTAGAAATTAGCTGGTTTTTATTTCCCTTTCTTACAGCTCCAGTTTTCCTAATATCCAGCACTTCCCAGCTGCCTACCCGTGCAGCAACCCTGCTTTCTGCCTTTTTTTCGCTAGCGCTTATCATTACCTTGCCTCAGCAAGCCCCATGATGCTCATCCTTCCTTGTCCTCCCCGAGGAAGTCGCGCTCCTGCACCCACCACGCGCTCTTCCTGCTCCCTCTGCACGCCCCTGAGCTGGCCAAGCCACAGCTCCCAGTCTGCACAGTTCAGCCTGGATCCTACGCGAAATGGGAACTGAAACTAGCAAAAGCCTTGCAGACTGCAACAGCATGTTGGTTAAAAAACAAAATGGCTTGTGTTTGGGGCTTACCCATTTGTTCTCCGAAAGCAAAATGTTTTTCAGACTGCTTGACCTTTCTGGGCAGAGCAGGTGAGTTTTCTCACTCCCTTCATTCGCAGTTTTCCCTTCTGGGCTCGCAGGAGCTGGGGCTGTTTGCCTCTTCCTAGTTCTCCATCCAGCAGCGTTTGCTCTGCCTTCTTTCTCTAGGAATTGCAAGGGAACAATTTGGGTTTGGCCAAGGCAACTTAAGGCAAACCATGAAGATGCACAGCTGTGTTAGATTTCAATACCCATTCATTACAGCTGAAGACCCTGAGGCTTGGTTTTGGTAAAGGAAGATTATTTTTTTTTCTTTTTTATATGCAGCTCACTTTTGCTAGCTCATGCCCTGAAGCTGGGAGACGGCACAGTTGTTTTCTTAGGAGGTGAATTTACCATGTTGACAAGGTATGGGCTTGGGTTTGGCACACGTTCATTGTAGAAACGAAGGGCTGTGTCTGCTGGTCCCTTGCTGGGTAACAGCCACGTGCTGGTTAGCAAAGTTTGTCTTAAAGCCAGAAAAAAATGCTGCGTAAGGAGGTTAAAATAATATATATAAAAATTTAATTTGTTCCCAGAGTGCATCCAGAGCACAGGTAAATGTGGCATTGATTTACTGTTTTGGGGATGAGGGGAGCAGGCAAACACAGCTCTGCATTTGGCAGCCTGAGTTTCTGTGCTGGCAACCATCCAGGTGGTGGTGTATGGAGAGTCACAGTGCAGAGACCTGAAAGGCTCTGGCTGAGGTTATCCCTCGGAGACTATAATGCAGCCGTGTTCTCAAAAGACCCCCCCACTTAAACATTTTGTGAAGAGGTGACTGTTAAAAAAAGCCTTGAACACAAAACAACCTGTCCTAAAGTGGGTATGTAATGCGGTAGCAGGCTTGGGATTGCAGAAGCCAAAGCTGAAGCTGGAGGTACCCAAGCTGTAAGGTTATGGTGCTGTGAGAACAGGGAGAGGAATAAACTACTGATGGCACACTTGCGCCTCCCTGCAGCTCGAACTGGTGTGTGAAAAGGGCACAGCGGCCATCAGGCTGTTTGTACCTGCACAAACCTCTATGCTTAATTCATCCGGGATCAGACCCTGCTTCATTTACGGCTTGTGTGCAGAGATGGCTCTGGAGAAGGAAAACAAACTCCCCCAAAGCAGCACACACATGTGCCTGCTGCAACTGGAAACAGCAGAGAACTGCACGTTTCCCCCACCCTGGGTTAGGATGCTATTTTTCAAGCTTCAAGAGTTCCCACAGGCTTATCTCCAACTTCAAAAAAAAACCCTTCTCCGTACAGCAGAACCAAGAGGCAACAGCAGCAGGACCTCAACATGTGCTCCTCGGGGCTCCTGGCTTTGAGGCAAGCATCTGCGTGCTCCTTCCCTCGAGTCTGGCTCCCAGATGAGCCGTAGCAGAGGCCCCAGGGAAATGATAAAGCACAGGTCCATAATTACCTGCAGATGTCTGGATGCTAAAATAGGTCATATTAGGAAAGGAAAATTAGAGCAAGTTAATCAATATTAATGCCAACGGGCTCAACTTGTGTTCACAGGGGTTCAGCCAGAGGCTCCTTCCCGAGGTTGCGTACAGGTGCTCGCGTTCCCCACTCACCAGCACCGTGATCAAAGCACACAGCCGAGCAGGCAGCAAACCTGACACCATGCACGATGCCTGCCTCCAACCACAGGTTTTAGCAGAAGGGGTGTGGGCACGAGGTTCACGAATTACATAGAGACTATGCACAGAGGTAGCTTTTTGGGAACATCAGCAGGTAGAACCTTTCACCTAAAATTGCCAAGCACTGCTGAAACTTGCCCCTCTGCCCACAGAAGTGCAAACAGGCACCCTCCCAAATTTTTCCACCACACACAAAGCCTCCCTAATCCTTCCCTAAATACATCTGTTCCATGTTTGCTGGATGCCTGCAGCGCCAGTCCCAGCACGCAATGGGATCCCAACTTCCACCCCAATCCCAGCACTGAGAAAGTTATGGCAAAAGTAACAGCTGCCCACCGCTGCCTGTGCAAAGAGCAAATCCTGTGGTACAGCAAATCCTGCTTAGAACAAGCAAGTTTCAGCTGATCTGTATGCGGGGGGGGAGCTTTATTTTCTTTCTATGGCTATACACTGCAGCAGCTGTTTGGATAACTGAGGAGTTCATCGCACGCCTTTGTTCTCCAGTACACGCCTACCTCCAGACAGCATGATTGCTTCCAGTTGTTACAAAGGAAAGAGTTCACAGCATTTCAGTTAGAGAACCCCACGTAATGCAGCAGGAGGGAAAGAGAAATAAGGAGGACACCAACTGCACACACTGCTTCCTGGGATTTTTTTTTTTTTAATTTTATTTTTATAATTATTTTTTATTTTTTAGTATGGAGGCTCAAGTATCAGATGTAGATTCAATTTAAGCTTTACAAAAAAAAATCAAAACAAAAACTCCTTTTGCATTCCATAAAAATTGACAGAAAAGCGCCTTGGAACCAGGCTATAGAAGAGCAGAACTCTCAGCAGGTCTCCTAATCAATGTCTCCTTGCAAATCTGGTTTAGTCAGTATAGTACAACACCAAGGAACACCCTCTCTTACCTCCCTCCCACCAGCCATGCCCTGTGCCCAGCCCCCAAACATACGTGGAATAGATTTTTTTTCCAGTTCTTCCTCTTTCACACACCACAGTATTTAATAAATTTTTGTTTTACATTTTTTACACCAATGTAACAAAAGGCAGGAGGGGTGGGGAGGAAAAGACAAACAATGATCCGTGTGTATGCATATAAATGGGGGAGGGTGGAAGAGAGAAAAAAATACATGGACTTCTACAGAAACATAGCCTAAGGTCTCAATAGTAAAATGGGGTGCAAAGTAGGCCTCAGAGACTGAAAAAGTTTGTACAGCTTTATTCATGGGGAGAAGATGGCGTTGCATGAATAGTATTGAATGCAAACTGTGACGTGACGTAACAGAAAAGGTCAGGGGAATGAGTTTTCTAAGAAAGGAATCTAACGAGTGCATGGCATGTCTTGTTAGCATGAAGAGTATTTTAACTTTGCTGCTTTCTCTTTAAAGCCTCCACCAGGTCGTTTTTAAGAGCTTCTTGTTTTGATTTGTCTGCAAAAGTCTGCACAGACCTGTGGGGAAGAAGTAAAAACACAAGTCAGAGGCAACGCATTCAAAAGGAGGTGTTTTTAACAGTTCTTCTGGCATGAGAGACAATAGCAGAAGCACCTCAACCCAGGCTCAGAGGAAATAAAACAACTCGCCTGTTTTAATACAGAAAACAGAAGGCAAAGTGAACACTTCAGTGATTATATCAAAGCAAAGTTAAGTCTAGCAAGGACTGCACCAAAAGAGACGTTTCCCCAGAAGTTCCACTCAGCCTCCAGTTGCTGGAGGGAGATTCCTTTTTTTTTTTTTAATGTTACAGATTGGAAAAATCCCAGTATACCATCAGCAAAAGATGTTAGCGCTCTCACTCTCAGAAGGACCACGCCAGGAAGGTAGAGAAGTCCAGCCTCTACCAACGAATGGGAAAAGGGCCCAGCTGTCAGAGCTCCTGCGCTTTTTTGCAGACTGATCACCCAGGGTAGAGCTGCCACATCAAAATGTCTCTCCGGCACATTCACCAGTGAGAAAATCACCCAGAGTTTCTTCTTGAATTTGCTTTTCCAATTTATACCTTACCTATAGTAATTAGCAAACCAAAGCAACCATAGGAGAACAGAGAAACCGTCAGCAAGATCACTGCAGGGCTTTCTTTCAGCTAAACGTTTGGTTATAGAGGAAAAAAAAAATAAGTCAAAGTCATCTCGGCTCACTGCCCTGTTGGATAGCTGGGGAAGAACCTTGCTTTCCAATGATACAGTAAAAGGCTTCCAATATAAAGAAAAAAACCTTTTAAATATGATCATTAATAGAATAGTAATACTAGACTTTTCAGGAGTTGCTAACACAGAAGTGGTTAGATGTAGTTTGGGAGGATTTCTCCCCACATAAGCCATATTTCACACCCTCTTCTGTACTCAAAGCTACCTCATTTTGCCTGGATGCTGTCTCCAGTAAACAAGGCTGCTCTTTGTGTCAGTTATTTTCCTAACATTTTTATAACAGTATTTCCATTCTCTTGTCTCTGGAGACTTCCGCTGCTTTAATAAAAATATATACATTTTATATTTGCATTTGTCACAGGCTAAAGAAGTGGTTCTCAGCCACTATCAACAAACAGTGCATATTCCCCTTCGTCAGCTTAATGTGTTTAAGACAACATCTGTAACTCATTATGAATTGGAGTGGAAGGTTAAACTGGCTCAGGGTTAGTCACTGCTGTGCGTCCTAGACATTCAGAGCTCCAGAGCAAATGAGAGCATATGAACAAATCCCTTCAGAGGCTGTGCAGAGCACAAGCAAGTGGAAGCTAGAAATGTTTCAGCAGAGCTCGAGTGGGCCTGGATTTTCAAGCTCCGAGAAAATTCAAGGTACACCAGGCAGTAGGTGATGTGGGGGAAGCTCACGTTTTCTCAGAACTCTCAGAAGTACCACAGCCATAGATTTTTCTTTTTTCTCCCAAAACTGAGAGTTTCAAGACTTCATGTCTTTTCACAAGGAGGAATTCAAGATTACAGAGAAGTTCTTCACTGAGGTGGTGTACTACAGCTGTAAAAAAAGTGATGGTGCACAAGGCACAGGGTCCTGGGGCTTATGGATAGAGCAAATCCAAGCTAACACCACTTTGGGTAAATGACCATGTGCTCCTTTCTTGCTCCCAAGCTAGAGTGTGAAGTGGTAAGTCCTGACACATTTCAGAGCGTGCTACTTCAAATGGAGTAAAGTAACATGTCAAGTCAAATGACAACGTTTAGTTGGCTCTATTAAGAAGTAACCCTTGGGTGAAACATGGATCAGATGTCATTTATCAGTCTGCAGGAGTTAGGGGTTAGTTCTGGCCTCAGTTATCATGCAGAGGTCTCGGCTGGGTGAGTCCTGGTTTAGTGCTGGTTGTCACACCTCACAGGCAGGGGGTACCTGGATTGGTTTAGTTATCAGGCTGGATGTAGATCTGGCGCTGGGTCAACACTTGAGAAAGTTCCCTCTGCAACTGCTTATACTTTTGGTTGTCAGGAATAGCATCAATAGATCTACAGAGAGCAGTTTGGAAACGAGGGAAGTAAACAGGGAAAAGAACAGTCAGAAGAACTATGTAACACAGAGCTGGTATTTTGGAAACCACTGGAAGCACACTTAGGAAGAATAAGTGTAAATACACAGTTAGAAGAAACAGGAAAAAGGCTAGAGGAAAAGCCAAGGCCAGATGCTGTATGTGTTACCGGTTCTGAGCAGGTCGTCTCCCCGATGCGCAAAATAACATAACTCAAACTGAGCAATGGGGAGACATAGGAAATAGATTCAATTACCAAAACTTAAGGCAATGTTCACAAGGCAAAAAGACTGCATTACATATTTCCTTTTAATGTTATTAAATGCTTCCTGTCAAAACCCCTGCACACCACAAATGAAAAGAGACCTGTTATGAAAGCTCGGATTTGGAAAAAAAAAAAGAGAGCAGCTGCTTTGTCAAGACGCTGTCGACTCCGTCTGCCCATGCTGTTAAGAAGGCAGCACAGATACATGTATTTAATTAGCACCATTATTCTATCATCTGAAGGAAAGGTTATTGACTTTTTTTTTTTCATATTTCCTTACAAGACAGAACAGCAGCATGCATAAGTGCTCCACTTGCTTATTCTACATTGTCCCACTGTGCAGGGGAGCTCTATCTGCAGTTTAAAATAAAATTATTTGGCATCGCAGTTCTGTGCTTTTCTCTACAAGCAGAACTACCAGCTTGGGATTTCTATACAAAATTCCTGACCAGACATGAGCAGGGGTGGGAAGTACAGTAGTTTCCCTACAAAAAGGCACAGAGGGCTCATTCACTTAATCTGTTCTAGCACACTATATCTTGACCAGCAGCGCTTGAGAGAAAGACAGAATTTAAAACAAATCCTAAGCACCACAAGCCATTAATGTCACGACTTAATTCTGGGACCAAGTGGCTGTTTTTAAAAATATTAGAAAGAAGTCAGAATTTAAGTACAACTTTCAGAACTGTGAAAAATAAAACTCCTAATTAAAAAGAATTCTGAAGTACAAATGTTGCTAATTGGGCTATTTTCTGCCTGGTGAGGGAACAAAGGATTTAAACATCACTTCAAATTCCTGTAGTTACAAGGTCCCTAAACACCACACAACAAATAATGTTTCCACAGCACAGTGAGGTGAATAACTAGGGACATGAAAAGATTTTGTGAAGGCAAGGGGAGTTCCAGCGAGAAAGCAGACCACTGCTAAGCTGGGGACAGTGCTGCAGGCACTACAGGGGAATGGCAGGGAGGCAAAGGGGTTCCAATGGTCAGCTAGAGAGCTCCTTACCTCAGCCCATTAACAATGTCCTTTGTTTTTCCAAAATAAATCTCATTCAGTGTACTTCTGATTTTGTTCTCCATGTCCTAGAAAAAAAGAAACAAGTCTTTAGTCATTGCAGCTGTTTTCAGGACAGTTGCATTTACTCTTTTTTATATCTTAAGTATTCATCCTGACATACAAGACTTGCTACAGCACAATTCATGCTGTAAACGAATTAATCCTCACAGCAGATAGTATGACCCTGTCTCTCTGGTCTTTGTGATAAAAAGACATAGCTCTATTCCTGTCCTCTCCTAATATTACTCTAGGCTACACACACGGGATGTATGTTCTGGACCACAAGAGGGCAGTTTCTGTCCACCTATCAACTTTTCTGCATTGATCTGCAGAAAAGGCAAGTGTGTTCCACCTCAGCTTTCCTCAATAATTTCCTGGCACTGAATAGGCTACAAGTGGCAAGTCAGTCACTTAGCACAGCTGACAGAGCAACAGTTTTGTACTTATAGTTTCTCTGAATTTTTAAGCTGGTAACCAGTTCATTAAAACTGTTTTTCGAAACAGTTTAGAGAAAGGACTTCCAAATAAACAGCTTCTTTCTTTTCTTAGGTCGCTTTTACTCAGGCCAAAAACTTAGAAAAAAGGATCAAAAAAAAAAAAAGTATCTGCCTTTCTTTCATTTCCCAGTACCTTTAAAAATGTATTATTGTCTAATTCAGTTCAGAATTTCCTCCTCTCTTAGCAAAGTGGCTCTGAGAATCAAAGAAATCCAAACATCTTCATAGGTGACAGTGTAATGACAGCAAACTAGTGCTACACCAAAACCTTTCTAACACAATCCCATCTTTAAGACTCACTGTGCTGAGCATACAGGACCAACAGGTTCCGTAAAATTGAGCACTAACAAAAGTAATTCCAGTGGATTTAATGAGCACTTGATACACACTGAACATCTAAGTTAAAGGGACAGTTCTGAAAAATACAACCAGACTTCAAATAATTCTGCCCCAAAATGACTGTAAAAATGAACAAGAGGATTTGGTAGGCAGTTCTCAAGAAAGGACCATTTGTTTCACAAGAAGATCACAGAATTACAGAATTGCAGGGGTTGGAAGGGACCTCAAAGAGACCCTCGGGTCCAAGCCCCCTGCCAAAGCAGGTTCCCTAGAGCAGGCTGCCCAGGTAGGCATCTGAATATCTCCAGAGAAGGAGACCCCACAGCCTCCCTGGGCAGCCTGTCCCAGTGCTCCGTCACCCTCACCGTGAAGAAGTTCTTTCACATGTTGGTGCAGAACTTCCTGGGCTCCATTTTGTGGCTGTTGCCCCTTGTCCTGTCCTCACAAACCACTGAAAATAGGTTGGTCAAATCCCTCTGTCTCTCACACTTAAGATACTTGTAAAAATTAATCAGATCCCCTCCCAGTCTTCTCTTCTCAAATTACTTCTCAATTACTGCTGTATTGAGCAGTGCAGAGTAGCTTTTCTGTATCTACAAACTGCTGGAAGACAATGCTAAGAGGAATGCTGAGCCATTAAACACTGAGCAACATTCACACCATTAGACTTGGTACAATATAAATAATTTGTCAAGACAAAAGTGAGCACACAGCAGAGTTCTTTGGCATAGGACCAAATATGCAGGTGAAAACCTGCAGCAGGCTCAAGCTGTGATAGCTTCACAACACTTACCTCTACCAAGCGTCCAATATTGGCTATGTGTGGAGAGGAGTCGCTCACAGTCTCATCTTTCTCCATCTAGAAAGAAAAGAGACAGATCCACTGGTCCGCTCTCGTTCATCTACTGACAGCAGATGCACAACAGCTTTACTTGTCAAGAGAAGGAATAAAAGACATGAGCCTCAAAATCCCGGAGTAACTGTTCTTTCAGTGTGCAAACAGGCTGGTAACATGCTGAGAAATTCCTAGAACTAGACAAAGCCTCACATGTTGGTAACAGGAACACAGCGTAATGAAAGCCATGAATCAAAGTAAAATCCTGTTGTAGCCCCCCGATGTAGACAGGCACTACAAAATTGTCATTCCCTACCTACTAAGGGACTGCGGGAGATCTATGGCAGTGAACGTGTAACAGGGCTAGCAGCACAGCATGTGGATACGAAAACAATGTTGTTGATGAGATGCACACGAGGATGGTGCTGTCAGTGTTAATGGCTGTGAGCTATCCCTGCAAAATCAGCTGTTTCTTTTCATCTTCATCTCAAATACTATCTCCAACCACACATGGGGCACATTCTCCATTTTCAGGATCTCCTGGCAAAAGACACCCTAAGCATTATTTGCACTCCAGTAGAGAAGGAAAGAACAGTCAAATGAAAAAAAAAAAATCACAACCACCTGAAAGACTGCTGATAATTTAACTTAATGCAAGTATATGAGAAATTTTACAGTCTTTTTTTTCCCCTTTTAGACCAAAAAGAGGAGTAGCTTATCACACATTTGTCTGCTGGGAGAAGGAAGTACTGAGTGTTAAGCATGGGGTGGGGGTGTAAAGCAGACTGCATTATGTAGAAGCAATTCAGAATTGGATCAAATTTAAATATACCATGATACCACACCCTTAGTACTGCCTCGACAGCAGACTGGTACCAAACTACGCAAGAGTTTTCATCACTAAGATCAAAAATTGGAAGCTGGCACTGCAGAGTGCCATACTTTCCATATTTCATCTGCCTTTTACCCAACATAATGTTCATCTAGAGGCCATGGCTGTCTGTCCACGATCTATAAATTTCTGATGCTAGGAAAGAGACCGTCTTTCCAAGTTCTTGAGATGAAAATTCTGGCTAAACACAGACAAGCTGTTGAGCAATGAACGTCAGTCCCAGGAACATCAACCAGCACAAGATGTGCTGAGATGGCACGAAAACAAAACTGGGAGAAGAATGTAGTGGGAAGAACAGTCTTCAAAGGGTTTTACTAATCCCTCTGAATTCTCTTATCCATCTGTTCGTATCCCTCCCTCAGGGTACAGTTTAAGTATCTGGACCAGCTACAGGTTTCTTCTAATAAGCCAAGTCTCTAACAGGCTTGGGGAAGCATGTAATTTAGCTGGAACCCCAAAGGCAAAAGATAACCTAGAAGAGGGAGAGAAAAAGAGTAAGATTATTTTTTTTCCTTTAGGAATAGTCAGATTGTTTACACGTAACGGAGACATGCTGCCGGGAGAATGGATCCAGTCGCAGTAGAGGGAGGACAGAAATCTGAACTACGTGCACATACACACAGGTTATGGTGAGTTTGGGAACTATCAGCAAATTGACCGAATGGAGGGCAGCAGGGGAGCTGGCAGGGGGTCATTTACTTCCACAAGCTCCCCACTGCATCTCCTCCACACCTGGCCATGCTAAGTTCATTGGTAAGAAACAGAATCTGAAAATAGAATTATTTTTGCAAAAAGTGTATTATTACATCTCCATAAAATCTGCTGCCAGAATGGAAACATTTTTATACGCTATAGAAGCCCAGATGTTATGAGACACTGTTTTAATGGAGTTCAGAGTCAGTAAGCAGCCATGTTATACAAACAGCAGAGTTGTTGGGATTTTTAAAGGTTCCTTCCGTTGGCCATTACTGTACGGTCCTAAGCAGAAAGCTTGTATCTGCTTAAATAAAGGGGTTAAATTGCTTGGAGGGGAAATTCCATTCTCTAAGTTAACGTTAACAAGCAGCTCCTCTTCCCACTGTCACTCCCCATCTGCTGTTGAGCTCAGCCAAAAACCCTAATGCTCCAGAATGAGCCAAGTCCAATCCACATGGCTCAGTCGCTCCTCTCCCATTCGAGAGAGACACTGCTTGGCTTCCTTGCCTCATTTCCCCAGCCATCTGCTACAAGTCTGACTCAGAGGGAAACTCACTCTTCGGGGTACGTTAAGCTCTCGGTGGCTGGCTGGTCACTTTGGATGTTCCCCACACAGAACAGAGCAGCTGTTTGGGCTTTCTGTAAACGTTGCTTGGAGGAAGAGTTAATAAGAGAAATGTACGTTGGATAAACACTTTGGTTCATCGTGGCAGTGTCTAAAAATACTAGAAAGATAAGAAGCAAATTCATCCACTGTGTCACTCTGAAAAACTGACGACAACAACCACAGCTGTTCTGGCCATAGAGCAATGTGAAAAATCTCCTTAATGAAACACAAACAGACCAATGTAAGCCAAAGGCTCCCAAGCCACAGGCAGTGGGCAGACTGAAGTATCCAGGTGGAAAATATGTGGAATTATTTGGATATCAGTTAAGCAAAAATTGGCCTTTTTCTCCAACACTTATTTCAAACTCTAACTAGCTAAATGAAGGTTGTGAGCTCTACATAGCTTGCGGTTTTATACAGATCAGCCAAGAACTAACCTCATCCTTTCATGGTCTTCAAGCGTATTTATTCTAATCAATGGAACCAAAGATATCCCCTACCTTTCACCAAACTGCACATTCAAAACCATGAGCAAAACCGGTGATACTACGTCAGCTCTCCATGCCACGAGTCCCCACTTGCTCACTTCTTCTACTCTCTTTCTAAAACCAGCTATTAAATAAACTGAAACTCTGTAAGATCCATATGCCACAGGAACCAGAAACATTTTCCTGGGTGATTACTGCTCAGTGTATCTCTGTTTTCCTCCACGCCCCAAATACTCCTTGGCAATTGAAGAGACGATGCCTCCATGGGACTGGAGGACAGCTGAGGGTGGGGATCAAGGATCATGACAGCTACAACCTGAAGATCCCTCTGGTGGAAACATGCTCCTCCAGCGCCCTGCTTACTGCTACAGCATCTGGAAGTCAGTGGGATAGGCCTTTACATGAAAGCTCAGCTTGATGAAAATATATGACTTGCCTAATTGCAGAGCACTAGCCTCAGAGGATTTACCTATTATGATAAACGGCAAAACGTCTCTTCTGGTGCTTTGTTGAGCAGTAATATATCACAGGGCACATCTTCCCAAACACAGGAAAAGCTCAGATTACAGCAGACCAGCCTTCATCCAAGCTCTGCAAAATGTTCCACCTTTGCTACGGAGTATTTCAAGCATGAAAATCAACACACATCTGTACTGCTTTAATCTGAAATCCCAGGCTTCATTTCCCCTACAACTTTACATCCTCTCCTTCCCACACCTTCAGATGTAAATAAACTATAGGTTTTGAGCCAACCTCTTCCTCAGCAAACTGGCACTTCCTCACAATGTTCATCCTGGCTTCGGAAACACACAGGGGTTCTTTGTACGCTATGAGATCTCAGAAAGGCACCTGTTAGTCTTGGTTTTTAAGGAGGGGGGGCTCTAGGAATCCGACCAGCAAAGTGCAGTTTTGACTATCTGCCAGGAAGCTGGAAGGCTGTATCTACTTTGCATAAAGTGAAACAGGACCATATGACTGCTCTTACTCTAAATAAAAATGCAGCCTAAGGAAACCACAAAGCTCAGCCAAAGCAGTACAGTGCCGTGGCAAATGAGTAATGCCAACATACACTACAAAGAGGACAGAACCTTAACGTCTGTCAGACAGAGAGAGAATCATCTGCCAGGCATCTGTCTTGAATCAGGAGGCGGGTGGGAGTTACCTGCAGCCACTGGAGAATGTGCAAGGTAACTGAAAAGCTGCTGGCGTTTCCCATTTCCCTGGAAGCATCGCTCCTTTTTGCAATCTGAAGGTAGAGCTCCTTTCCTCTCAGATGTACAGCCCTTCAATCTGCAGCCCTTCATTGACGCAGACAGCACAAAACACACTGATCACTCTTTCCCTATCCAAATTCCAGCCTCAGCCCTTGTATTTACTGAAGCCTGCCAGTATCGGATGTGCGCTGAGAGTTACTTCCTCCATCCTGGCCTGCGGTGCTTCAGCTCCGAGCTCTCTTGAAAAGCATCCAGGCTTGTCTCCAGAACACTGACTGCCTGGAAGAGCACCCTTGTTTAGACAACTGTAAAAATAGAACATCTCTATCTGATTTTTCTTGCCTTTTTGGGGAGGACCATAGCAAGAGGAGGGCACAAAATACAGCTTTAGCCTTCCAGTTGCATCAGAAATTTCTTCTCTAATGTCATTTGTAGTCAAAGTGGGATGGCTACAAACACAAATATAGACGCAGTGTGTAACACCAGCACATATTGCTAAAGATAACTACAAAGTCTTCACCAGGCAAAAAAAAAAAAAAGTGTTCTCCCATACAAAAGGACTCCTTCAATAAGGAACTAATGCGATGTCCAATGTGAAGATGTCACTGAGGCTGTAATTCTCCCTGTTTTCAAAGAAATTGTGCTATAGATCCCACATGCACAGAGCTGGCTAAGAATCTCTCATCCTCTCCATATAGAAGTTTGTACATACATATAAACCGATTATGAATGTACATAAATTAAGTAAAGAAATTTAAATCACAATATACATTTTTGAGTTGTGTGTGTACATATACACACATTTCTATATTTGATCAGGAAAGTATTTGAATTCCACATTTTAACCAAAAGCAAAAATCCAAAACTCTGTTCAGAACGTGACGTTTCATTTCAATTAGTCCACACTCCAAGTGTCATAAATACCTTTACATAACTGAATGGATAAAGGAAAAGCCTTAAGTTCTCATTTGAAAACCACTAAGTCAAGTAAATTTAAAGCTACACGAAGGAGATTTTCAACTTCCTAAAACAGGTCAGCTCCTCACTCAGTTTCTCACATCTCTTCTCTTTCCCTATTCTGCCTACTTACAAATGTAAAATGCTTGTACAGTTACTTTCCAATTATAAACAAAGACAAAGGGACAACAGTATAGATATCCCAGCTCCTACAGCAGCACTTGAACTGCATTGGGAAAACCACTGAGACACTATGACACTAAATAAACTAATGACACTATGACACTAAAGTAGACATAGGAGAGGGAAGTGACTTTAAGTAGTATCTACCCGGAACATACCATCCCATGGCCCCAAGCCAGGTGTAGGAACACTGAAATATATGGTGTCTTAGACAGGGGGAGAAAAAAAAAAAGACGTTATTCTTAGGAATTCAACATTTGGAATACCCTTATAGCAGGAGCCTTCTAAGAGGAGTTTGGGGATATTCTGGAAATGTAAAGACAAGTTTCTCCAAACTGTCTCGATAAAGGCAACAAAAATTAAAAACAAAAAAAAGAGGTATATTTGTGTCTGATGTGGGGCAACAATGTTTCAACAATAGGAAGTGACAGCAAAGAATGTCTTGGGCTCTTTTAGATTCAGTTCTGCCACAGTACTGTGCTGTGCTGCCCATTTACAGAACAAACAGGACTTGCACCAAGTGTAATCTGCAGACATTAGGAAGGGGAATTACTGAGCAAGCATTTTCATAAGAAGTTGCAAACGCTCCCCATAGCATTTCAGTGAGACATGCCCAGCTCTCTGTAGTTGCCAGAGGTGGTAAATCAGGAGGCATTCCATTAGCTGTTCCTTTGCGCCTGCTCCTGGCCTCTAAGTTAATCATTCCAGTCAACGCTTGAAAAGTAACCAATTTGCAGCTATGAGGCAAAACTGATTTCAAAGTAATGGCTCTCAACAGCCTTGCCTTTCCAAGCATTGAAAGGTTCTCTGTGCCATCAGTTTATAAGCCAGGATATTACAAAGCTTGTGAACACTTCAAACGCTTCCACTGAAATATACGGACATCTGCTCTTCACATTTTAGGATCAAAGGTGGTCAAGTACCTTAAATGTTGAGTTTACCAAAAACATGAACAATTTATCACAGACAAAATTATTTCAAAATTATGCTTAGAACAACAGATTACCAATATTGTCTAAGTTAAACAGTAACATGCCATTCAAGAGAGAACTAAAAGCTACTTTCAATGCTTAAGTTCACTGCAGGCTGTATAAAAAGCCCATCAAAAAGTACAAACAAAACCTGCTGTCCCTAGGTAATGGGGCAAACTGATTTTACAGCACAAAAAGCAAGAGCCTGGCACTCAGGAGTTTAGTCCAGCTACAGCCAAATAAGCAGCTCAGGACAAAGAGCTCCTTTTCCCATAGCACACCTCAAGGCACGATGAAGATCTCGTTTTCTGTGCTGGATTCTGACGAAGCCTGTCCCGTTAAGCCTGCAAAGCAGAAAATCTCCAGCCCAAAGCTGAGTTTTAGATTTTAAGTTTCCTTTGTTTGTGCAGAAGCAGTGCATCATTACCCCAGTGGCTTCTTTATGGTTACTTACATTGGAAGCAGGCCCCTGCTTTAATGCATCACATATGAATTAAATGGTCTACTGTTAAAATGATGACAGAAGCATGAATCTCCCCACTAAAGCTAAGAGAGTGAAAGTCAAACTAAACAAGGCCCAGCACTTCAGGCCAAGGTGTACTGAGGACACCTATTCTCAACAGACTCTTGTTTTTTTTGGCAAAGCTCTCACACACCATAAGGCCATGGCTCGAGTCAAGCCCTTGGCGTCCACTTCACAGCTATGATTTAAAGTCTTAGGAAGGCCTGTGATTAAATATTTGTCCGGGTCACCATAACTCGGGTGTAAGTACTGCAAATGTTTTAAAAGAGTACACAATGCTCAAAACTGTCTCCAGACGCCTTTTTCTCCCCTCCTGCTCTTGCAGCAGCCTCTTTTGTAAATCAACGTGGAAAGAAAAATCACCTAGGAGCAAGCTTCTGTGACTACAATGCTAATTCAATTCAGTTCCTCTCTCTGCCATCACTGATCCTTTGTTCCCTCACCTGCCTCAAACCTCTACAAAACCATGGAGTGTTTAACAGCCTGCATTGTCCTTTGTATCAAAACCAATGGTCTGCCCTGGGAAGTCTCATAAAGGAGTCTTAGCAACTGTCAATCTCTCTAGCCACTCACAACCACACAATACGCCTCCTGTCCCCCAGAGTTTATTACTCCTCTTGAGTCACTGACTTCCACAATCCAGATCTTGAGCAACCCCAATTCATCAGCAGCACGCCATAAAGAGAAGGGACCCTTTGGGCAGGTGGCTGGGGCAGAAGCACCTTCAGCCAGTGAAGTCAGTGTCTGACAGGCAAGACCTGGCAGACCTAAGATAGCAGCACTGCCTGAACAGCCATCAGTGTGGCACCTTCCCTCTGAAAAATGGCTTTCTCAAGAAGTCGTCTAAGTAACTAGAACTGGCACAAAAAACAAATGATTAGAAGATATTTATTTATTTAAATCATTGTCCTGGTACAGCAGGATGAAAAATAATGAAGAAGGATACTAGAAGATACGTGAAGCCTAAGAACAGAAGAATCCTAGGGTCTATGCAAAATACAGGTCTGGCCTACCTTGCTTTTTAAAAAAAGAGATGTAATGTTTTTATAATCCTATTGGAATTTTCTAGTAATGAAGTGGGCAAATCTTAAAGATAAAATGATCTGTCCAGGCAACACATGCAGAAGTATAAAAGTTTAAGAGTACCAACCACAAAACCAAGACTTAAAATAAAATCTGAGCTCCTACTGAATATTTTGTATTTCTAATTGAAAGCTATTCTGCCATCAGGCAAAGCTGAAAGGGCTTCCTGGTAATCACACGACTGCAGATTAACTGCTTCACTGGGCTGCATATGAAGCAGGAAAACAGATGTTTATACAACACCTCACAAAATAAACTTTTTGTTCCCAGCTGAGGCTACTGGATATATAAATAAGGCAAGGGGCTGTAGGGTATTCCAGTGCAATTTGCAGACCTACCTGTCTGGTAAGGCTCCCGCCAAGGTTCATGGTACCAGAACCAGTTTTATTAGTCTGCAACCACAGCATCACTGTGGAGGTCAGCTTGTAATGAGCAGTACGGCCGCTGGATTTCTCCTAGAAGTGGAAGGATAAGAAAAAGGAAAGACACAAAAGATTAAAACCCCTCCAAAAACTAAAAGGTGGCTGGCCCCAGAGATTGCATATGCAACAGGAGAGGTACGTTTAAGTGCACGTACAGAGCACAGTCTATTTCTGACAGACAATTGCAAGCATGCACCTTTCTACAATTTTCCAAAAGCAAATCTAGCTAGAGCAATTTAACCTCCCATTACCTTGTTTTTATTACCTAATTTGTGGTATTTATCTGTAGACCTTTACATTAAAAAAAAAAAAAATCTCAGAATCACACACACAGAAAGTAACATACTTTCAATTCTTCTGGGATTCTTTTTGATTACAGCCCTGACTTATCTTTATCCAAATTGCTTCAGGGAATTTTCAAAAATTAACATGGAAAAGAAGTTTACAGCCCCTAACACAATATTGTATTGTTCAGTGGAACACCTGTGCTCGTTAACTGTCTGGAATTAACTGGGTTTTGTTTTCACTTAGGAATATCAGCTGCCCCAGAGGCTGTACCTGAACCTCCACCACGTGGATGGAATCCCAGCATCCCTTAATCTTCTTTGATCCATCTCCAGCTTTCTTAATGAGGATCACACCAGCAAAACCATGATCCAGATCCCAGAGGTAGACAGAGGAGACTCCACCTTCAAAATACCTGCAGGATGCAATCCAATAGGTATGTTAAAAGTAAACAACATCTAAATCAGAGTCTAATAATAATAATACAGAATCTTTATATCCTACCAAAGATTTTTAATGGTAAGACAGCACTCTCTCAATAGTTAGATACCTGGAAACACACCAGTTCATATCATCTTATAATACACATTTTAATTACAAAAAAACTATGTTTCTGTAAAGGAGAATAAAAGTCTAGTGAGAAACAAAGCTAGCTATGCTTTTCTACAGTACTTGAGCAAACAATTCGTCTTTAATTGCATTCCAATTAAATGTAACAGCTGGTGAAAACACAAGCTACAAAGTAGGCTGAGTGTAAGACTTTATTTTACAGTTGGTTTTCTTTCCCCCCCCTTCTCTCCTGCTATTGGGCAAGGCTGGAAGTTCTTTACAACAAGGTCTGCTAATTAAGACAGAAGGGAGCAAGTAAGTAGCTTTATGCTGCTGTCTCAAGAGTTTGTGTGAAGATAACTTACTGATTTATTCCAAGTGGAATTGAATCAAAACCCAAAGTTCTTAGAAGAGATGCTGTCTAGGTTCACATATTATTCCAGCCTCAGATACAGTAGATGACAGAAACCACCTAAATCTCAGGTTTCTGGTAGTACAAAGTACACTGTTAGAAAACTAACAAAACAATGACATCTGCAGAACTCAATTCCTTTACAGCACTACTGCCAAGCTCCTTACGTGCTAGATGAAAGACACTTTAAAATAATGGTAAACAACCCAAGGCTGTAGGAAGGGTGATGCACAAGGAGCAAATTTGGCTTCTAGAAAAATGAAACTGTAACCTACCGCATTTAACAACCGTCTCCATTCTCAAGTTATCAAAGAGCCATAATGAGCATCACACAAGAGGGAATACTTGTCATGGCACACAACTCATAGATCTCATTGATGAACTCAATGCTGCACAGAACCACCACCTCTGGTGAAAGGTTAAGGAAAGGAGGAGAGGCAGCTTCAGCAAACACAGATGAATGACAAGAAATTTTAGTAGTCAGATGGTTTTTATTCTGACTGTTCTGCAAGTATGTATATAAAGAAAACAAAACACCTGGGAATTTCTTGTCTGAAGGAGAGCAAAAGCCCATCACCCAGAGAAACGAGGAGCTTTTGTGACAGACAGTTCCCAGGAGCCCTGCAGATTAAGCAGCTCCGTGTTCCTGCACCTCGCTGGCACGAGTGGCACAATCACAAAGATGTGCAAGTGACTGCATGTTTCTCCTCAGCAAGAGAGGACAGAATCACTCATTGCCGACGTGAAAAACTTGTTGAAACCTCCCATCTTCATGTTCTCCTCCTTTCTAAACATGATCCTGACAGTTATTAATGGCATGTAAGATTTCATTTATTGTGTGTTTTGGACTTTGTCTTAGCTTGAAGTGCTGCAGATTCAGCGACGCTAACGTATCCTTTTCCACAAGCCAAGAGAAAAGGTATCAGGAAGGTATTACAAATAGCTTATGTAGCTTTGAATGTTTTCTCTGCATTTACAGATGGGTCCAGTATATATATATATATATATATATATATATATATATATATATATATTTTTTTTTTTAAGGCAGAGAGTCCCTAGAACAACCCTGATTCTCCTCAGTAGTGTGCATCCATGCCTATACCAAAATCAGTGCTGTCCCAAGGAGTGTATACGACTTCATGTTAACTCATCACACATCATTTTATTTTCAGTGGTTGCCTACTGCTAGTCACCAACAAGCTTAGACCAGGCATTTAGGAAACAACCATACACAGCACTGCCCTATGATATTTGTTAGGCAACCGAGAGCATGCCATCAAAGGAAAGCCCTTAGCTCCACAGGCATGCTAAAGCCAGACTTCCAGCAGGCAATTTAAACCTAACAAACCAACAAACACCATATCCCCTGGGGAATTCACAAATGGATTTTGTTTAATGCAGTTAACAGGAATTTCAGTCCCTCAGCAAAGCTGAGCTCCAACCTGACTGATGCTTCCTTTGACCAAAGAACAGTTTGACCAGTTTGACTCAAAGACCAGAGAACACAAAGCACCGCCCATTTCCACAGAAAGTTTGCTTGAAGTATTCATATAAAAAATAAGTGATTTCATTCAAAAAGAACTGAGAAATCGCTGAGAATATTAGTGCGTACAGACAGTTTCCCCTATTACACACTTTATGAGCTTGCTATGAGCATGAAACATTAATTAAGACAGGGACTGAAACAAGGTTTTGGGAAATTTATTCTTACCTACTGTACTTTGATCCTAATGACATGAAACAGGAAAAAAATCATTTTTATGTGGTTCACCTTTATGAGATTTTACATAAAGGCTTTTGTGGGTATTTTAAGAATGTGCTAAAATGTTGTCTGAAACCACATAAAACCATCTGAAGAACCTCCTGCCAGAACTAACAGTGCACACATGGAAATGCTTTAACTTGCCTTTGTATATTTAATGAATCAAATATAGTATTAATATTGTTTTAAATACTAACATGCTATTTCAATAAAGTTGCTTTGACATAGTCAGATCCAGTATTTTGAGACTCAAACAACAATGCCAGTGATTGAACCATTATGAATCCAAGGCATGCCGGGATAAATATTAGCCAGAGCCTCCTCTGTGTTCCACCAATACATAATAATTCCAAAACATCACTCATTCTTCACGGGGAGAAAATATATAGAACAGGTCACAACATTAGATTTTACCTTTCCCCATGCAGCAACTAAAATGTACTGAAGTGGGATTTTCTGAAGACTATCAAATCCCATGAAAGCCATGTTGGAAGAGGGGAACATTACTTGAAACTTGTTTTCTTCAAGAAAAATTTATTAGTAATACAGGTTAATTGGCTGCTACACGAAGAAAAACTGGATGACAGACAAATTGTTAGGAATTTAAATCTACACTCAAACTTGGCCTTGCAACAAATCCAGACTATCTCCAAGAAACCCCTTCACCACAGATTAAAAAAAAAAAATAAAAATCAGCCCTTACTAAAATCCGAGCATGAGAGAGAATCAGCTTGGAAAAAGTTCCGGGAAGGCATAAACAGGCATCTTCCCTGTGATGGAAATGGATGGGCAAACCAGAGCACATACCCATCAGAACCAGAGGCAGTATTTGCAGCAGAACAATTTGAAAGCCCCCCACAGATCCTGGATGGAACAGAATTTTATTTGACCCCCTGTTCTTGATACACGTTTTTGGTATGTTACCCTCCTGTTTTTAAGTGGCACATCTCTGTTTTCTAGAGCTTGAGTTCTCTCCCAAGGTATCCAAGGCTCAACATAAGGCAATCATCACTTCTAAGATGGGCAAGAGACCCGATGTGGGAGGAAAACTGCAGTTCCTAATGGGGTACCTCAGAAACATCCCCAAAGGGTAAGCTGTTCTCAAAGGATGGCAATTCAAAGAAAAACTATCGGTCCTCTTCTGCATAAAAGCACAGACCTTTCTTGCGCAGAGCACAAGGGGGACAGTCCCTGCACTTACCTACAGGCAGAAGTTTGTTAGAGGAACAACAAAAAACAGTCCCATGGTTGTCATGAGCCAGTCATGGCCCTTGACCAACATGCTAAAGGTTACGCTGCCAAACTACATCTGTCTGCTCCGAGGACAGAGTTCTTCCATCTCCGGTAAAACCACCTTCTATAAAGCTGCCCAGGAAGTTGGTTGAGTGGCATATGGCCCAGCAAAATCACTCTTTCTCTCTGCAAAATTCAGAATAGCATTCCACTCAAAATCAATTCTAGTTTTAATGTCATGATCAAACACTTAAGTTTTATATCCGTTACTCATCAACCACAGAACTCCTGGAAAAAGCTGTTTTATACAAAAAATGTCACACTCAGGACTGACCTACTTTATGAACGCAAGAATAAAAGAAAATATTTAAGCTAAGAGTGATCCAAAGCTTTATGAAGTGTTTGAAGTTTAAGCGGGTGGAGAGACAGGATGGAAACTTGTTTAAGGAACTTGAGCTGTAACCAGGCTGAAACAGAAAAGACCGTGGCCAGAACAAAGCCATAACTTCAAGAGGGACCTATCAGGGGAGGAAATCCCCAGCTTCCAGCAGATACCTCAGTAAAGGAGGACAGATTAATCATTTTGTTTTACCGCTAAATAACAGATCAGAAAATACACCACAACCTTCCCAATAGCATTCTATTTCTCAGAAGCCTTACAAATGAATGTTGGACTGTATGCTGAGAAAATAAGTTTCCACCACACAGCAATAAAAACAAGCTATGACTCTCAATTACACTCTAGAACCAAATCACTCATCCATAAAAACACTTGTGTATTTTCCAGTAAGGAACGGAGAGCCAAAGACAGTGGGTGGGTTTTTCTATCTGGCTTATGACTCCTGCAGCACACAAAACCCTGATGCCAAAGTACCCATACCTGGAATCTCAGAAGGACCACGAGGATCTTCAAAAGAGTTGCAGTATTTCAAATTGGCTCTTGCAAAGCAGCAAAATATATTTATATATATGTGTGTGTGTGTGTGTATAAATTCCCCTCTCAATGTTGCACAGATACCTTTTCCAACTAGAGAAGTTCAGCACAGAAAGGGAAGTGTCTCCATTTAGATCAATTTCTTCCAACAGACCTGTCTTTAAAAAAAAATCTGCCCCAGAGGAAAATATTGAGCATTCACCCTACAGATGTTTTCACTACAGTGACAATGATCAAAGTCACAACCAGAGAAGCTAGTGTCTAACAGCAACCAGACACGTTACCTGAAAGATGAAGTGAGGAAGCTGACACTTCAACTATTATAAAAACAGACGATGCTAATGGCAAACGACTTGGTAACAATCCCCCAGTCCTCCCCCTGTGCTTGCTTGTACCCCGTAATTTCAAACCAACACAAACATGAAGGAAACGGGAAATTTTAGCAACCCACTCCCTACCAAGCCCAAAACATTGCTGAGGTGTTTATTCAAATCACCTGCAACCTTGTAGCTCAAAGGGGAAAAAAGTTGTTAGGACAACATCAAGAGATGAGAGTTGTCAGTAAATGACTTCACTGCCTGTGCCCAGCTTTCTAGTAATGAGGCTTGAGCGTCTTTTCTTTACTAAAAAGGGCAGGTTGGTACCAGCAACACACCAGGACTTAACTCTTCTCCCACTGAATACAGTGGATTTCAAATTCTTCTCTCTCCCCTTCTTTGGTCCCAGGAGTGTAACTGCATAATGCTTTAAGAATGTTACCTAAATACTTACAAGGAAGAAGGTAAAATGTTTGTGTATTCAGAGCAGCTGTTTTTCACCACCGTTTATGAACGCAGCCCAAAGTATGCCCACGGACTCTGTACAGGTATTTTACAGAAATTCTTTCCAGCATACACAGGTGCAAAAATCCCTGGAGCAAACATACCAATCTCGTTAGGTATGTGTAACTTCAATGCCAGTTGTACTTAAAAGCACACATCTGGACCGTGGTGGGATGACTCAAACTGTGAAGCAGAGTTGTGAAGTGTAGGAACTCTGCATGGAAGGAAAACAGTATCCAAACAATGGGATCCTGAAGGCTAAATATCTTCCAGAACCTCAGATTTTGTGTTTTCTGGTACCTCTCATTATTAAAACAGAACACAACGCTGTATTGCTCACATTTTCCTTACCACCCAATTGCTCTTGGCAGATGGAACCTAATGACCAAATCCTTCTTGGGAAGTCACCTCGAAACAGTTCCATTAGACAGCTAATAACGAAGACAATGGGTCACTTTGTAACACGGCCAAATGCGTAACCGGTTCATTACGCACAAGGAAGCACCAACTGCTACCAAGTCTCTCACTCACACCCATCCACTCAACCAGCGTGCTCTGCAGAGACAGCCCACAGCTCCATCAACCAGCAGTCTGACACATTTTAGATGCTGCCAGCTACAATTCAAATACGGGTAGGAGGGGAAAAGGCAGCAGCAGCAGCCTTGCGTGTCATGTACTACGCGTGCCAGAGTCTGCACAGGCTACAGATTTCGTGTGAGAGACTTCTCTTTTCAAATGTGCATTTATCAGATATGCTGCAAGATGGCTAGGACTAGTTCTTACTCTAGTCTTCAAATTTCCATCATGAGAACACCGTGCATTTGTGACAGAAGTTAATTTCTGAGTACAAACACAGACATGTATTATTAGAGAGAATCAGTTCAAAAATTCCAGATCACAGTAAACTGATACTTTAAAATCTAGTCCCGCTCCATTTTTGAAAGTATGTAAATCACCTCATTTTAGGGATTTAAAACCTTCAGAGAGCGGTGTTTCAGAATAATGCTGCATCATCAGCACTGGCCTCATAACCCGAGCTCGCTCTCTCCAGCATTCAGATTTTATGTAATCACACAGAACCGTGGGAACCCAAGGGAAAACTCCTCTGCTGAAAATCGCAGATTCAGAAGATAAGAATGCAGTCTGTCCAGAAATGCTCCAAAATGAAGCACCCAAAAAAAAAATAATCAGATGAAGAGCAACTAATTTAGTTTTTACAGCATGTAAGTATACTTTATTTTTCCTCTTCTCTTCTAAATTCACTCTGTATAATGCCTAACAACTTCAATTTTGGAGCTGTTTTGAGTTTTAAGCTGGCTACGGGTGAGCTAAAGAAGGGACCCCAACACTGGTCTGTTTACACTTATGTCTAAACAATTTCCTTGGGAAAACATCATGGTTTTAATTTTAAAAGCACACGGACATTAAAGCAGCGAGCATCTTGGCAGTTTAGGTCTGTCTTATGAAACTTCATCTTGTACTTATCAGTCTAACCCGGAGGCAAGAATCACACAGATGACATAATCCTGATGTCACACCCTATTGTGCAAAAGCCTAGCCAGCAGTGAGATGGAAAGTCAGGTTTCCTTAGTGCTAGGATGCATAACAAATGCATCTGGATTCAATCTGCAGGGCCCTTGCTGTGAAAACCACAGTAACTATCATGCCCAAGAGAAAGCCATCACAAAGGGCTAGTAACCATTAATGAGGAACAGTGAGCTAATGGCAATAAAGTCACTTCAAAGCTTTCCATGGGTTTTTAGTTTAGGCAAACTAAGTTTACATCTAAACACAGACAGAATGCTTATATAAAGAGCTTGCAGCTGCCTAATCACTTTGTGAGCTGAAAGTTACACTGCGGGCTGCAGGGAGCGAAGCTCAGCGGCTGCTCCCCCATGTATAGCTACAGGCAGGAGCACTGGTAGTGTCTGCTAACCCCAAATCATTAATTACATCCCTTACATCTGGTCCTCTCTTTTTATTTACTTGGTGGGATAGGTGCATGTTCTGTATACAAAATAAATCAAATTTGGTCAAACCGATAAATATAACAGTTCCTTCAAACATTCTCGGAAGCACAGAGTGTTTTCAAAATCAGAGAGGAATGAATTCCGCTCAGAGGATCTCATCAGATCACGTAAAAGGATGTATGATACCAGGTAAAGGGGTATAGAAAGTCAGGGAAGAACACATGAGATGACGACTGTAGCAGCAATCTGAAAGAGTTAAAGTTGGAGGGCGGCCCTAATACAGTTTTGCCATTGTTCCCTATGAAGTGAAGTAAGGAAAGGTTAACACCAGAGGTGGTTCATGCACAGAACCCAAAACAAACTAAGGCAAAAGGTAAGAACAGCTAAAAAGAGTAAAGTTATCGAGAGCTTCCAGGACATTTGAAGACACTCAGTGGTAGAGACAACATCAAAAAGTTCAGTGGTGAAGAGCCAGAGTCTAGCCAAAATGAGACATCCCTGACGTTGAGCAAATCAAGGCTGTTCAATGAGATAAAACATTAATAAAAGTCACCCCTGAGCATTCTCATAGTTAAAAGGCATGGGTGCCATCCTCAGCATTTCTAATACCTAAGAACATTAAAAATACATCATAAATTTGAGTGACAAACTCCATTTCAGACAACTGCAATCCAAGATTCAGTAACAAGAGGATTATACGCAATGAAGACATATTTTAGAGGTCAGTCCTCTCCCAGACCTCCTTCCACTCCTATCAAATTCCTCATCCAGAGCCCTAACGTAAGTTGAAAATAGATCAACATCAAAACAAGGGCAGAAGCAAAAGTTCAAGGCTTCATGACTTATTCTGTTGAAGGAACTCAAAGCCCTAATCAATAAAAATATTCTGAGGAGCAGAATGACTCTAAATGCATGTCAGGTTACTAAACTAGTCCAGAGTTGCCAAAACTCATCTTGTTTGTAGAGATACTCAGATCAGCAGCATCCTTCCCCAGGGAGGTCTATTTAATCACTTCAGAAATGATTTCTTCCAGACAACAAAGAGCGATTAGATTACTTAATTAAAGCACTGATTATCTCCAACCCAAAACAACAGAACACAGAATCTAAAATGAATAGATTTATCCAGACGCCCTGGTCCTCATTACGCTTTGATTTCAATCAATTGCACACACACGTCAAGAGAAGGGCAATAAATTACAACCATGTGTTTGAAGAAACTATCTTCACAATATTGAAGTGGAAAGCCAAAGCTCTAACTGAATGGTGTAAGATATTAGACTTCCATCTGGGAATAATAACTCACTGAACAAAAACATACCAGGGCATTAGCTTCAGGCAGTGTCTGAGTTAAACCTGGCAGCAGGAGATCAAACTTAAACAGTTGTTTTTCTGGGAAAGTGACATGCACTTTGGTAAAACAATAACTAAAAAATATGCTTGTTGTTTTGCACATACAATAGAGAGCCTAGTATTGGTGTGCTTCGACCCAAGGAGACATGAACATTTCTCCAGAAATAAAAGGTGGGCAATCCAGTGATGCTTAAAAAGCAGTTTGCATTAAAACAGACCCTTACAGGAAATAACTTAGGAGGCACTGATGATTCCACGCTCCAGAAAATTTTTTCTCTTCAAGCTTTCATGATTTGAAACTATTTTATGGGATCCTACAAGACTTTTCCACTTGTTCTCACACTGTACTCGTTCTGTGTGCTGGCCAATAAGCTTTTCGAGACAAAACTCAAAAGAAAGACCAACCACCAGTGAACAAATCTGAATGGATTATTTCACACAAATTGTTAACAAATGCATAACAGGCTGTTTCCCTCAAACCACCCACGCTAGCAGGTGTCATCCCCTTGGGAAATGGCAAATACATGCTGATGACTCACTAAATGTAGGTGGATACTTACCACACCTGATTACAAAGAAATCTAAAAAGGCATGGTATGTGGGCCAAATGGGACTGACAGAAGGAAAAACTGAAACTATTACAATTTTACAAGAAGCCCAAAACGAACTCTGTGAGATATTATCACTTACTGCGCACAAAGGTAAAAAGGGAGATAAACCAAAGGAATCTTGGACCTCACGCTGGGTGCTGAGGGGAAAGAGCACGTATTCTCAAAAGTACTTATTTGTATTTGGAAAATAAGCATCCTCCTCTTCTGCTCCCTGCTGGGATGACCAGTAAGAGATGCATTCTAAAGCTGGCGAGTGAAGCAAGCATCACGCAGAGCATCTCAGAAATAAGTGCTTACAAGGTATTAATTTAGGCCAGGGCAGGAAATGCTTCATCCCTTTATTTTTGTGGTTACTATTTTGTCTCAACGAAAAGCCTTGTACATCCTTTCACAATCACTTATCAGCTGTTTTCGATGCATTGAGAACTACAATCTAAAGCTTAAGTTTCAAACTCCCTCAGCACCCAACTATAAGCTACCACTCAATGTAAGAAATCCAAGCATACCGCAGGCAGGTTTTTGTTGTTGTTTTGTTTAAAATAATAAAAAAAAATTAAAAAAACTTCGCTTTTTTGTATACAGGTTCTTCTGGTGCAATCAGCAACAAATTGCTCGTGCAGCCTGAACTCACATCCACCCATGATCTTCCTCTTCTAGCCCTAGGAATCAATGACAAGGCCCCGCAGCGCAGTGTCCTTCTGTGACTGGCTACAGGACTGCAACCAAAAGATCCAGCTCTTTAGTCCAGCAAGGCTGAGAAACAAAGCCACAAAATGCTTTCAAAAACCTAGCAGAAATCCTCATTCCAAGAACAACGCAGGAAATTCAAGCACCCTGGAGCCTGGTGTTCTCTGTGAATGACTGCTTACACAGGATTATTTTTGTATGAGCTGTTACCTCTCTACCATAAAACAGCATAACTGAGGTTAGAGGTGTAGATCAAAACCATTCTCTACCCCGTCCAGAAGGAGGCAGAAGAGGCTCTTAAGGGACTGCTGTGTTAGACCTTGGTCCATCAAATCAGAGCCGCCTTTTCATCCTCTTAACCCGCAATGAAATCTCAGTCTAAAAGTGCAACAACTGCTGCACTTAAACTCACTATTTTTTTTTTTTATAAAGAAAGTCCTTATAACGTGAAGTATTAGTGTCACCTACAAGCAGGCTGTCTGGAAACCCCATCCAAGTGCACAGGGACAATGAAAGTCACTACAGGATAATTCAAGAAACTTTTTTTTGCCTACAAAAACCTACAAAACCTGCCTCCGAAAATAACATCACTACTAGAAGGTGTGCCCCTGTTATAAACCCTCCCAAATAACAAAAATCATCATTTCCACAGAAGATACAGTATATACAGTATCAATATACAGTATCAAAGACTGCCAAAATACTACCCCCCCCTTTATTTTATTTATTTATTTTTTAACCCAGCAGTATTTTTCAAACGAGCCTGAATTTTTTCACAATGCTGGAAAATCCCTGTTGTGACTGGGTCTGCAATCTGAAGTGACAGTGATAACGTTGTACTGGAACTGATGCATCACACGCTCCTTCCCCAGTGCTGCCAGCTGCCAAACTAGAAGGCCAGTGACACCTCTAGCAGCCAGCACTCAGACCTGCACAGTGGGTACACAGAATTAGCAGACCATGGAAATTACATCACTGCAACTGCCACCGTGTTCTCACCTCCAACCTTCCCACACTTAAGACTCCCACAGGATTTCAGCAGCTGTTCTGCCGGTAATTGTTACAGTCATTCCCAACCTGGTATGTTGGCAAGACCAGCGAGCTGCAGTGTGAAAAGCTGGCAATTGTTAGCCCACCTCATTTTTTCCCCCTCCAATCTCCAAGTGAAAATTAAGCTTTTGCTGTCAAAATACCAAATCCAATTGTCAAGGAAACTGCAGAGTCCAACTACAAAAACAAAGCATGTTTTTATCCAAACCTCTATTGTAGGTAAAGTACAAATCATTTCCAATTTCAAGCATGAGGAACCCTTCAAGTGGTCAGGTTAAGTTTCCCTAACTTTGCAAAATCTTTCCAAAAATACCACAATTTTTACACCACTCAGCAAAATGTAAGCCACCCTTCTCCTCTTTTTCTGACACATTTTTGAGAACGTTACATGCATCAAAGTGCACCGTGCTGACAGATGCTCTTATCTAGTCTGACTATTCTGCAAGTCACAACGCCTCAGTCACTTCTGGTTGATGCCACAAGAATGAAGTCTTTGTGAGAGATCCCTCCTGCAGCCCCTCTAACACACTGCCTACAAAACTTGGACTGGCAAACTGAAAGATGAAATTTGGTAAGATCTCTCCTTTTACTTCCCTACAATATATTAAGGCCACTATTGTACCACATGCTGAGCAGGGTCAGACGACTCACCCAAGTCTGAGAATAACCTGTACTGCGCTTTCCTTTCTACAAATTAAATTTCTTTAGAGCAGTTACCATATTCAGCTGTGACTTCATGGTCAATGATCACAGACGGATTCAAAAAGACAGCCTTGGTTCCCTAAGCCTACTCATTTTTGTCTTAGTGAACAAAGCACCCTACTGGTCTGGTCTGCACCTGAAGAGTAACTGCAAACCTCTTTGCTACATGTGCAAATCCCATTCTTTCACTGAATTCAGATACCTATAACAACTGTTGCTATATGACAAGTTAGTAACTATAAAAATAATGCAAGAAAATAGGTAAAAAGTTGTTATCTGAAAGAGAAGTGTGAAGATTAGACGCCTGGAGAAGCTACACGAAGTCACATCTTAAAAGAAGAAGAAAATTAGCAAGATTTTTTCTTTAACCTGCATTTGTTAGCATTAAAATGGTATAAATTTCAAGTGACATGATGAACTACAGCTATGTTATCTCCAGTTGTGTACACCATGAAGAAGCAACAAAGGTTATTCACCTTTTCATAGTCATTAGGGATCTCTGGTAAGAAAGCAAGCTATCATTGGACAAAACAAAGTTTCTTTGGCTTTGCAACAAATTCTTGCTTTTTAGACTTATTTGTAATCTTACAGAAAGATGGGACAATGTGCAAGTTGCTGCTATATATTTATAGATGTTTTGAGAGTACAGTCCAGAGGGAATAGAAAAAGCAGATGGTTAAAGACTGAACTTAGTCAAGATCAAAGAGAACACAGGTCATTTCAGGACAAAGATGCCATTAATTTATTCAAGAAGAGAGAGAGGGAGGGAGGCAGGAAAGCACTTCAGTTTCTGCCTTTAGCATCAGCTGACAAATTTTATCACGTTTTCAGATCAAGAAATCAGTGGATATATTCCCCAACAGAAGATCAGCTGCTGCCTTCCCTTCTTCCTCAACTATATATTGGTATGCCACTCTCAGAGGCAGCTAGTGACCACATTTCAGACCAATATATCTGCAGGTATTGGGTGCCTGCTGAAGGAAACAAAGAAAGCAGAGGGCTCTGTATGGTAGAACTGACATACAAGTCTCTGTACTGGTCAAAGGCATTGTTGGCTTCCACCTCCAGCTTGCGCAGGCGAGCAGATGGCATGGCACCGTCTTCCAGGGGAGGATCGTACTTGTTACTCCATGGTGATCTGCCAAGGAGACGAGAAAAACAGAGAGAGTTAGACAACAGAGAAACAACAAAACGTCAGAAATTTGTGGGTCACACCTGATCCACAGGAAGGGGACACTGACTCCTCAAACTCCATAGTGTAACTAGGGACCGCTCCCTCTCTTTGTGTTTCTACTGTATAAAAAAAAAAAACATGCTTGGGTTTGAATCTGTTCCTTCTTAAATATTCAAAGGTAAGGCCATACTTGTTACACATGAGATATTTAAAATTATTTTCATGCAAATACATACACTTTGTATAGTTCATTTGGGGTCTGACGATATTTGAGCCAAACTTTACTGTCTATAATTAAGGTCTGACTTCTCCTCCACTAGTGTGATTTAAAATAAATTCTTCTTTTAACACAACATTAGGAAAACGTCTGACCAGTGTGAAGGATTTAACAGGGTTTGTAAAGCTGTAGTTTTTACTATGCGATTTCTGCACGTGTGGAAGAGATTTTGTGCTCTTAATGAAAGATTTGGTATTAAAAGATTAATGGAACCTGTAGCCCATCTGCTTGGGACTTTTCTAATTCCCTTTTTGTAAACCTGCATTCTCCTTTTCATTTTCCCTGTGCATAACCAACCTACATATAGCAGTGGTAGTTTAAGAAAACGTACCTCTACCCTTTGCCTCCTCACTTTTCATAAATAGTCCAGCCAACTAGCACTAGGTCTTAATGCAGTCCATACGTAAGGGCTCTTGCCTCAGTAGCCATTTGTTATTCATTTCTCAGAAAAGCATCTTGTTTTGACATGTTTAATGCAAAGCACAAAGAACAGGCTCCACTTTGCTCTGCCCTCGTGCCTTCAAAGGACTTCAACCCTCTCTGAACAAAAAGGTGAGACATCAGGAAAAGCTAAATTATGTCACAGCAACTCAGGGCAATGATTTTCAGGTGGCAGTTCCCATTTTAAAACAGTTGTTTAAAACTCAGTCACTTTGGAGAAGACAGCTGCAGTAATGTTCGTTTACCTAACAGCTCTCTGAAATCTGGAAGAGAGCCAAACAAAAAAATCCCCCAAAAATCCTATCTGCAGGGTTCCCAAAGGGCACTCCTACACCCACCAGGCAGCACACCCAAAACCAAGCCACACTGGAGACGTTCAGGCAGACAGAGCACTGACCTTGCCAGCAAGTGCAGAGGCACACAACTATTCCCTCAGTACCGTTTATATGATGTGCTTGCTTTTTCTTTCTAAATTTTGAAGGGTAGATTAAAAATAAATAAATAAATCTGTTTTCTGTTAACTCAAAAGACTGTGCTTCTCCATCACGTTCAAGGAAACGGGTGAGCAAAGAATCCCTGCAGAAGACATGGTGGAGATACTTGAACTGCAAATAACAGATCTCTTTGCAGGCTGACAGAATGGGGCTTAGGGAAAGCCTAGCAGCGTTATTCTAGCTAGCAGATTGTGGCATTTTCAACCCATTACAGCTGGAGCCAGCAGCAACTTCACCTAAGAAAAAAAAATTATAACACAACCCTGTAATTTTTTCTTTTTGTGGAAGAGTACTCACAACACATTTAAAAACTTATTTGAAGAAAGACAGATGGACAAGAGCACTTAAATTTCAAAAGTCAGACCTCTAATTCCCCTAAAAGAGAATGTTTTTTGTTTCAGCTAACAGGATTCAGTGTTGTTGGCACCAAATTCCCCATAAGGATTCCATTTAATGGAGTGATCAAACATACTTAGAATGGAAACGTATGGACAAAGGCAGAGACCTTGAAGTCTAATATCAAAAAAAGAAAATGAGGTCTGCTTTCACAATGCAGATTCCACAGCATTTTGATATCCCCCACAAACCTTTTACTACAGGAGCGCTTGCAGAAGTGCCTGCAAGACTACACACCGAAGGCTGCTCCCACAAGCAGCAGTGATACTATGATGAGATGTGAAACTACTCATTTATGGAGATCCAAGAGAGACTCCAGATGTTCCTTTTAGTCTGATCCTTGTTTGATGTGAAGAAAACCAAGTCTATCTAAACACGAGGAAGGAGAAAATTGTGAGGGGCTCAGCACTGAGGATATTAATTTCGCTGAATGACGCCCCATGAAGCAGGTGGGATTATCACCAGAATGGCCAATCATCCCAGCCATTTTTTAAATTTGACTCCCAGTCCGATTATAAAGCCACTCAAAAAAAAAAACAAAAAACCACCTACAAAGCTTGATTCCCAGTGAAAAAGTCTGACTATCTGGCTTCACCTTTCCTGCAGAAATTATATGAGGCTCAGTTGTCCACAAAATGCTTTGAAATCCTTGGATTAGTATAACAAGAAACATAATTAGCAAACACTCTGATAAGAAAATTGAAGTTTAGTTTTAAATGCACAGTAATTGGAGATGTAGCATTTTACAGGCAGGGAATAGTATCTGAGTCCTCATCCACTGTGTGGTTCTGAAAATTTTTGTGGAAATACCAAAAGCTTTTAAAAGCACAGTAAACTCCTCCTAGATTCTGGACTAATTGATTAAATTAGTGTAAGAGCCACTTTTCAGTAACAACTTCAGATTTTATGAGGTATGAATAACAGTGTCTGAACGCAGGCACAGAATAGGATTAACACATGTACATGTTCACGTCACTTGGTTTTCAAAGGCTTTTGCGTTGTGTTGAAGGAAAGAATTTACTTTGTGAAACAGAGCTGAGGCCAATCAATTCCAGAAGGGAGAATCACTTCAATCCAGAACACTTGAACCAAAAGCCTTAGAGAAAAAAGAATTCTTTAACGCCAACAACTGAATACATGAAAAAATAAAATACCTTTTCTGAAAACCCAGTAAGTCCCACATTTTTCTGAGATTTAAAAAACACAAGTCTTCTTACTTCCTTTTAACTACTTACGGATCTTCTCAGCAAAGAAAAGATTGAGCAAATTTCTTTAGGGTTACTTTTGTGCCTGCCTCTGAGAGGGCTGCCAAATGTGCTAATTAAACATGGGGTGCTGGGGAGGGCAGGGAGCAAATGTTATTAGTTATTTAGTTATTGCAGCGTGTCACGGTTCTGTTTAACAAGTGCCTCTCCAATTCTTCTGAGCCTCTGGTGATAAATGCTCACATCAACAGTCTAAATGGGATTCACGGAGACTGTTAGAGACACACTGCAGCCTCAGGGAGAACGCATCTCTTGAAGGACCCACAAGAAATACAGTATCTGTGATGTGCTCCCTTCTTTGGCATCTGTCAGAAAGGATGTAGCTGTGTGCACACATCTTGTGGAGGCCAGGAGAAGCTACCAGAACTCTTTCAGCTGAACAAGCTTTCAACGTCAGAATAGTGCCCTTCAGAACATGAGTGAACACTTCACCACAGAAATGTTCTTACTTCTTGGCCCACTGTAACAAAGGATATATTTAAACAAAAAATCCTCATTGAGATTTACAGTCGGGCACAATCCAGATGCACTGTCAATCTTCACATCCATTAGCAGTCTCCTCCTACTACTTTTAGGGCAAAATCAATCTCAGTATGTTGTCTGCACTGATCGTCTGCAGACAGATAGGCTTTTAGTTTAGGTAAGTACCTTTCCTGCAATTCAAAGTAATTAAAAACAATTTACTTATAAACCCTCACAACTTACCTGCTTCTCTGAGCCAAAAAAAAAAAGTTAGAAGAAAGAAGTTAAAAATTTTCTGGAATTTCACGTTGAAATAGAATATTTGTAACATTCTGGCCAAATGAAGGCAAGTCACTACAGCAAATCTGCACAAAGCAAAGCTAAATTTTAACTGCAGATCAGTTACGATAGCTAGCACCAAAAACATAAGCTGTTGCACCAAGCAGCAAAGAGCCTGAGATGCAACTCAACTGCAACCAGAAGAGTTGGAGTAGCTGAGCTGTTAACGCAGGACAGAAGATGAATGGGGTTCATTACTTCACAGCATAGTGCCCTTCGTTAAGAGAAAAGGGTAAAAGCCAGGTGATGCAATCACAAAGGTTTCTGGAATATAAGTTTTGTGATTCTTAATTAAATATTTGGAACTATGGCACTGTCACTACAGATGTTAAGAAAAGGCAGGTAATGCAAAGAGGGAAACAAATAGCTGTAAGTGTTGGCTGCTGAAATGTAATCATCCTAATGGGACGGGATGGAATAAAACCAAAAAAGAGAAACCACATTCAAAGCAGCTGCCAAAATACTGAACGCTCATCATAGCATTACTCCACTATTGCAGCCCTTTTAATTACATAAAGCTCGTGTTTTTCAAATATTGTCACTGTCTTTATCTATAGTCCTCGATATAAACGAGCTATTTTGGTAGAAAGATTCCTTTTCTTTGCTAAAAAAATGGGGCCAAGATTATCTAAGAGAACTAATGACAATGCACATCCAAAGTCAGACTCAATCCCTTGCAAAAGATGAGTGAAAGAACCTTTCCCAGCTGGCAAGTCCATGCTGCTTTGTTCAAAAAGATGATTTTGTTTAAACTCACTGCTTGCATCATCACTTCTCTGTTGTTATCCATTCCAAAGATTCTACATCCTTGCAAAAATAGGTGGTTTAACTTCACATCAAGGCCACTACAGCCATCTCTTCTGAAGATCCAACTGTTTTTAATCCTCTAAAACATATCTATGCTACAGAAAGCTTAAGAGAAATCTGTTAGTGTCAGCCTTTTAACAAGATGATGGCATCACATTTTAGGCTTGAGTGAATGACTGCAAATCACAGTACAGAAACCACACAGAAGCGCCAAGTTTCTAGGATAAGACATATCTTGTTCCTGCAACAGACAGACAGGGACCTGCCTTGCAAAGGTCATCAGATTAGCAACCATCCAGTCAGCATGTCTGAAACTACAGTCATCTGGAGATGATGTTTGTGTCTTTCTGTATCAGGGAGATATTAAGGACTACTTCCATTGCCACTGCCCTACTCAAGAGAACAGCATTTGAAACAGTTCAAGATTCATCACTGAGAAGAGTTTAATAGTGTTTTTTATTATTATTTTTATTTATTTATTTATTTATTTATTTTAAGACTACAATATTCTGATGTAAAAAGTAAGCCAGTTAGCTCCTTTCTTGGGACATGAACTCACCTATACGAGTCTCCATCTCTGTTGTAGTCACACAATAGATAGTCTTTTCCTACCACCTTATCCCGTGCAATCTTCAATGGCTGATCAACAGAGGAGAGGAGATCTTCACAGAGGCTTGGGACCTGATGGATTGGAGAAAAAACAGAGAGGGAAGAAAGGGTAATATATTAAAATTAGGAGAGACTGGTATCCCTAAGAACAGATTTTGTTATTAATAGCTCACATTTGTCCCAAAGCCAGAAACCTTTAGAAAAAATAAAAGAAATAAGAAAAAAGCCTGCACTTAAATTACAACACAGTCCTAGGCTCCCACCTCCAATAATTTCAGATTTAATTACCTAACCACTAGTGTGGTCCAGCACACTTAAATATATACAGCCTCAATGTTAGCTTCTTGCCAATGACATCTAGTAAAGTGATTGTTGAGGACTGATGAATAAAGGTAAATATTTATAATGGAGTGGAAACTAGGGAGCTGCTAAAAGAATATGCCATCCGTATGCTAGAGAGTATTTTTCACGAGCTCCCACTCTGGGTCGAGTTTAGAATAGTTTCCAGGCAGCTGGCCAAACATTACCACGTTGGCTAATAAAAATACACGTGTGCGCACGCGTGCACTCATGTAAAATCAAACATCTCCTACACAGGTAGCTTATAATGGATTCATAATCCCAGCTGTCTCCATGCACTTCAAGTGGAGAAAGACGGTAAATCTGCTTTTAACATGGCCGAGAAGCTTAGATGTACTGCAAAGAGACAAAATTACATTTTGCAGCCTGAGGCTAGCATGAAAGCAAGCCAAGCAAACAGAGCAAATTCCATCCCATGGTCTCTTGTTCCGGAGCTGATGGTGGCCCTGGTATCAGTATCATTATTCCTAGGCTGCAGGCTGTGGCTGAGCCAGGGGAGGAATTCCATCTCGGGGCATGTGCAGCACTGTGTCACCTGGGGGCTGACTGAACCATCCCGAAGCTGTTATTAAATAATTGGTGTATGGTGTGTTTCCCTCAAGAAAAGAGTTCCAGATTTCCCCCCGAAGGGAAAAGGACTAAAATAAAACATCCTTTCCCCGCAGAAAGTTGGGAACACGATGGAACAACTGCTAAGTTCTTGAATATGCTGGTGACAGCAATGAGTTAATACAGAAAAGGGAAGAAATAACTGATGTGAGATCTCTTCTACATTTCATGCTACATCGTAGAGATGAAAACCTGATTGAAAACATCAAGACAAAAAGCAACCCAGGGTAAAATTAATCATTTAGTGATGAATTCACAACTCATAAGAAATGAAAAGGGAAGAAAAAATGAAGAAAATATGGATATCTGCTTGCTTCTATTCAAGCCATTGATTCACTGACTGGTTGGTGCCATTTCAAAAGAAAAGAGCCTAAACGGAAAAAAATTAGGGGTACAACAGCTCCCAAAGGCATAAGCACAACCTATTTTAATGCACTACAAGTATCATAACAGATCAAACCAGCTGAAACAAAAACCATAATGATCCCAAGTACAAGGAGGTTACATACAGAAGAAGGTATTAAGTCAAAGTAAGCAAAGACACATAAAACAAAGTAACCACAAAAGAAAAAAAAAAAAAGGCCAAAACAAGATGTGGCTAGCAAGAGACATAGCAGCTAACCCACATATCACCCCACAAACACACAGAGGGAAGCCAAGAAATGGTTGGTAAAGCTACTGACTGTGCTAAAAAATGATTTTCCCCCCCTCCCTTTTTTTTTTTTTTTTTTAATTTGGTCACAATATAAATAATACACAATATAATGTGGCAACCAATGATAACGGGAGAGCTCGGACTTCAATTCTTTAGAAGAGGGCAGTTATGTATTTACACAAAGCCAAATGCTTCTCCTAGGAGTTCATCCTTTGATACTTGGCGACTTGGCTGAAGCAACCTCAAAACCATCATACAGCTGCTGAGTAAATAAAAGCAGGATGGAAGCAAGCAGCTTTTAGTAAAACCTTTACTTTTTCTGAAAACAGATGATCCTAATACTCCACGGAGCTGATACAAATCAGAAGTGGCGTGGCACAAGCTAAGAGCAAAGATGTATCCCTGCTCACGAGTCCATCTGGTTCCACTTTGCCTCTTCCTTCAGTTCTCCATCGCCCATTAATTTCAGGCTGACTCTTCAGGGGCAGAGCAACATTAGATGTCTACTTCTATTTTAGACGCCCATGCAACAAGCCCCACAGACCTCACCCTTCAGAGCCATGCTTGGGGCTGCTCCTCGGTGCAACCAGCTGAGCCCATCCTTCTTTGGCTGCTCCATGGGCAGCTGTCCACCCACCCAGAGCTAAGAGCCTAGAAACAGGCTCCTCACTCCAACAGCCATTTACACGAGTAACAGTGATGAAAACATGATTTGGAGAAAAGTGGCTTTCTTCCCAGGCTCTGTTACTATTGCATTTCTTCCAGAGAAGCTCTAAGATGCGGTAAGAAAGCACGAGAGGTTTTGCTGTACAATTCTTCAAACTCCGATATATACACACAAAATGTTCCCAAAAGAAATCCCAAACACAAGTCTGAGTCAATCCCCCTGTGGAAAAGCTCCTTATATCCATCTGAACCAAAGACCCTTAAAAAAGCCCAACAAACAACAAAGTAAACACGTTCTGGCTATTCAAGAGCCTAGACAATGCAGTGTGCTACTGCCACAAGGCAAAAGCATACCTATGGAAGTAATTTTCTGCTGGTACAATTTTCTCTGGGTACAAAATTAAGATATCACCTTAAGAGCCAGGATGAAGCCTGTGAATGACACCACCACTCTCCTGGCTCAAAGGAATGCTTTATGACAGGGCTAAGGCTTGCTATGCAGGACACGATTTCCTTTGAACTGCAAAGCTTTCAAAATCTGAGGGATAAACTTTCAAGGAATCAAGGACCATCGGGAATTCCCTCATCCCCTCCTCCACTTTTAAGTTTTTTGTTTTGATTTTAATTAAAATTAATTTTCTCTAAAAATAGCACATGCCCACTAAAATCCTTCCCAAGAAAAGATCCCTTGGGTAGAAAGGATGACAGAACACACAGCAGAGAGATTTTGGCTAAAGGACCACTGCAAAACATGCTGTACGTGGACATGGAGCCCTAAACCTCAGGTGGTTCCAAATCAGCGGATCCCAGGAACGCAGGTATCACCTGCAGCATCTTCACTTGCCAACAACAAAACTTGGAATTAAGATGACCAACAAAACTACTAAGGAAAAACAAAAGCCAACTGCAAATTCCTATTTAAAGCTTTGATTAATCTGTACAGAACTCTAAATTTTCCACACCCCAGATTTAAAACAAAAAGAAATAAATTAACACTGCCAAACAAACCTGAGTTGTTATTGACTAGAGCTCAGAGATCACTAGGGTAGTTCTGACTGTGCTGTTATAGCTGCAGGCTTTTTTCCATATTTACAAACCCTGTCTCATTAACAAAGTAACGTTAAGGGTTCATTATTCGAATCCTCAAAAAGTTCCTCCAGAGCTCCAGGCTGTGCCATGCCTCAAGGTTTCCACAGATGCTGAGGGTGTTTCTGTATTGCTTAATGGGAACGCACAGTCTCTTACTGACCAGAAGGTCCCCATGACATGTTATGCCTTAAAAACAAG
This sequence comes from Aythya marila, assembly GCF_965140915.1. Classification (NCBI taxonomy): domain Eukaryota; kingdom Metazoa; phylum Chordata; class Aves; order Anseriformes; family Anatidae; genus Aythya; species Aythya marila. Next base: position 6,729,003 of record NC_139062.1, on the reverse strand, counting down.
GCATTTCACTTTCACTTAGCAGTGATGAACTAAATTTCTCTTGGGGTGAGTTGGTAACAGAAGTGTTTATAAGCACAGCCTCTTTTTCAATTTCTACGAGCTGTGGCCAGTCTTCCAGCTGTAACAGCGAACGTGCTGCATCATACACTTTTAGAGTACAATACTGTATTTCAATGCAGTATGGCAGTAAGATTCTTCAGCAGGTGGTCAGTCCTCTGTGGAGCCAGGAGTTGGACTTGACGATCTTTGTGGGTTCCTTCCTACCAGGGATTTTCCATCACATTGTCTGGAGCGAAGAGAAAACGAGCGTTTAGCACTCTACAGGACTTTAGGCAACATATTCTTTGCTCCTTCAGTTTCTTTCGGAATAAAATTGGGATGAAAATCTACTCATACCTTGGAAGTATTAGACAATTTCAACAGTGTTCATAAAAGAACAGAGGTATTTCAGCTGATGGAGCTACTCACATAATAACAGTTTTTGGAAAAAAAAAAAAGTCCAAGTGTGGCACAGGTACCCCAAGGGAATGATTTCTTTATCATTTATTACATCAACTTTCAACAGCTGCTGTACTTCCTTTCTAAGAAAAGATAGACAAGATTTTAAGAAAGGATTGACAAGATTTATGCAAACTGGTCTTCCTCTTCTATGTTATAAAGCCACTTCCAAAGCAAATGCAGTAATCTGAACTTGGTCATTTGCAGCTTTAAAGACTCCAGCTACATAAAGCTATTTGATTCCTTCAGAATTGATGTCTTTTGCCTTTTAAACATGCATTGATAAGGTATTTTGCACTGCCAGGCTAAACAAGCTGCTGCAATGCAAGCATCAAACAGTTGTTTTACATTATGCACGTGTCCTTGCTTAAATTCTTCCTCAAGTCAAGCACTGAACCTTCATTTAAATTATTGTTCAGACTCTTGTGGAATTCAGACTCTTGTGGAATTCAGTTTATATTTAGCAAGAAGATATCCTTATCTTCCCATCCTAGTGAAGACAGTTCTGCTTAAGAGACCAGCCAGCCCACCAGCATGCTGAGTTTTCAGACTGAAACACCAGATTAGCATTAACTTCTGGTACTAACTTGGTCTGTGTTAACTGGAAAGCCAAAAGGCTCTTAGGTGTCTGAGTAAGCACAGCTGTCTCTAACAGTCTTCATAAAGAGAACTGCGACTTAAAATTTAGAACTGCAAGAATTAACCCACTTCCCAGGCCAATCCCAAAATGCCAGAGCAGTGATTTTATTCCATTCATCACCACGCTAAAAATAAGCATCGCTGTGATGAAAACATTGACTATACGAGGATTGCTTTGTAAGCAAAGTGTGTGCTCCCAGCTTTATTTTGACACAAGTTTCTCCATTCTCAAAGCAGTGGAAGGTCAAATGCAGAATATAATTTTAACCTCGTATCTTTAGCTAAGGGCCATCGTTAATACAATTCGGTCCACAGTGTGCTCTGGACCCTAGCACACACATTTCCACAAATAAGCACTCCATCTATTATAGTGCTTGTGTATATACTCAGAGCAAGACCACCCTCGCTGTAAATCAGTAAAGAAAAAGAGAGGACTCTGAGGAGGTCCGGACTCAGCTGTTCAGGCTGGATGGCAATAGCAGCATCATTCAGAAGCACATACCGTGCACCAGGACACTGTGTTCGTGGGATTTATTTTTTCCAAGGAGATACACAATGAATGCATAGTGATGAGGAAAGAAAAAGTGAATGAGTTAGGCTTACTCTGCTGCATGTTGAACAAGGATTCTGTTGTCTTGTGTAACAGGATTCTCCATCAGAGCAAGCCAGGTATGTGGACAGTGTTTTAATTAAGTTGACTGCTCTGCTATCAAGACAAATAATCACTTGTGCCATGCTCAAAACCGTGCATTTGCTGGCATAGCTAACCTAATAATCTTTCCTTCTTGACTCACTTTTCAGTAACGTTAATTCAGAGACCATTGTTTTGGTAATCTGTTTAAAACACAATTGAACTGGCCTCTAAAAAATGTTAGAATAAGTGAGCAGTAAAGGCTACACAGGTAAATGTTTAAACAGGCGAATGTGAGACTCTTCAGTCTCACATACATTCTCCAGCTTAGCTTTGATTAGGCTGGCTGATGGATTCAATCTGATTCTCCACCATACATTCAGAAAAGTTCAGAGTCTGGCTCACTAGCTATGCAACATGACTACACCAAAGGTATTATTATTTTTTTCTCCCTACAGCCTTAACTGAAATAAATCACGTTTAAAATTGAAGCAGCAATATTGTTTGCGTTAGGGTCTGTGCTTTAAAAATGCATGTTTTTCCACATTTATGTAGAGGTCGGGACACCCACAAGGAACCTCACACACTGCAGAACTATGCTAAGTGCATAAAAATTAAAAGGTGAAACATTTTTCCTTAAGGTTTTAGGAGAAGCTTCAAAATATTAGCAATGCAGGCATTCAGATCCATTTGTCCTTTGGAATTCGTGTCTATAACATGCAGGTATCTGAAAACACGTAACTTGATTAGTTTTTAACTAAAAGCTGCAACCAAACTGAAAAATGAGTATCTTAATTGCATGTGAACTCTTAAGACTTTGCTTTTCCTTTACAGCAACTGACATCATTACGGTAGTAGACAAAAACATTGCCTGTGTTACCTGGGGAAGCCACTTGAATGCAAAGAACAGTCCGTACAAGTCATCAGTAGTTCCACAGAAGACTTGTTTTAGCACAAGACACCCCCCTCTCCCTCCCCCTTCAGCCTGGATTCCTCCCCTCTGGGCCAGCCTCTAATAAAATATTATAATTTTTCCGAGTCATTCCACAGCCCCAGATTTTCCTGTTCCTGCAGAACACAGACGTGGCCTAACGGATGTTGTGGAAACTCTAGAAGGAAGCCTGGCTCCATTCATCTTGGACCTAAAACCACTAGTAAAGTCACTCCCACAAATCCACACGTTGCTAAACCTTAATTTGATCCATCAGATGTCCAAGGGCCATACATTCTTCATGCTTTGTTTATTAAATGACATTTAAATGTACTCTTGTGTCCAAGGCCGATGTAATTGATATTGGAAACAGCTCAGCTTTACTTGAGTATTTGCATTGAATTCCAGCACTGCAAGACTTATCAAAAATGAAATGAAAAATCAAGTAGCTTTTCTGGGAAGAGGCAAGCATAAGATTGCAAATCTGGACTTATCCAGTCAGTGATGTCATAGCAGAAACTTTATGTTAATTACAAACCTTTTCAATTCAGCTCAAGGAAGTGCATCTAAAGGCTCTGAAAGGTGACTACTGTTCATAAAACAGGATCCTTGGCATTCTTCCGGTGACTTGCTGGATAAAATAGGGCTTTTGCTGGATTCTGCATTATGGAGCTTACCGAGAAACAAAAGCTAGCCATCTGGCAGGCACAATGAGATGCCCCAGAGTTTGACTAGTGACCTGCAGGTGAAGGCTTCTGTATCTCATTACCAGTCACAAGTCCCATGAGTCGTCACAGCATATCAATATCTTGGGAAGTCTCGACTGCATGTGTCAGGAGTCCAGCTGGTGTTGGAGATATCCAGCAACAGCTACAGGAAAGGCACAGGCACACTCTCCAGCTCTTTACCTTGAGGTTTCTATAGCCTGGCTTCCCCTGCCACCCCCCCCACCCCAATCTTTGAAAGCTCTTAGATAGGTTTCTAATCAGGATTCAAGCTCATCAGGTGATCCCCTGACACACACACACCCCAGCACACACTCCATTAGAAAGATTTGAACAGACATTTCAAGGGCTTGTAACACCAGCAGGAACCTGGAAGAAAAAAGACACAGTTCAGGCTTCAGAAGAAAATGACTACACGAATACAGAGCCAGAAGTGAAATTGATTTTTACAGAATCTCACACGAGAGGGGTTGCTCGCTCTATGCCAGCATCACACTGACCACTCACACACACACCACGATCTCCAGTTACCATCAAGGTATCCAGAGGTAATCTTTTCTAGCTGGAAAAGCGCCTGCTTAAAGCCACTCACTGAATGGAAAGCTGGCTCATAACCACCGTAAATTTATTCAGAGCCAGACCCCCCTTTTCTTTAGCCAGTAATCCTTGCATTAGAAAACCAACTGGCTGCAGATAGCCTGGAGTCCATCACACCCATCAGCAAGCTCAGGAAGAGCAGCAGGTCAAAAACTCAGCTCTTACACCATGAGGCTGTCAACGTAGTTCTGCTTCCACTCTTTTCAAGTTTTCACGGGGTCTGAATTTTATTTATTTTTTGAAAACATCTTCTACCCTCACTAGCTGTTCAGCTAGCCATCTGCATTCAATTATTTTATCTTTCCCCTCAAAAGTGTATACTTCTTAGGCTTTTGGACTCGAGATACAAAGAACCCCAGCCACATTCTCATGTTCTTTATGGTCTGTGCAGCCATTTACTGAGGATAAATTCTCTAGCTTCATATATCTTCAGTTACCAAAAGCCACACAAGCAGATTTGAGGCTGGCCTGGAAGCACACTGGCTGTATGAAGCAAGCTCATGAATATTGTTCAAGCATTTCAGTCAGAAGGTTATACATGTGTAAATTCATTACTCTGGGACTTTTTAAAAAGTAACACATACTAAAATATCTAAGCATGCTGCTGTAATTAGAAACTCAAGCAGAGATGGTTACCTCCCAAATCTTTAAGTACAAATTACCCTTGAAAAAAAAGAAGCAGTGAAGCTACTGATTGCTTTATCAATAAATAACTTTAGCCTTATTTCTTCCTTGGCAACAATAACTTGATTCTCTACGTCAAGGAGGCTTTCACATTTAACACTGAAGAAAAATGGGAATAAATTGAACATTATCTGAATACCGATCCTACTGGGAAGAGATGAAAGTTGTGTCTGAGAACAAGCCCAACTCTCCTGGTGAGTCTGCTTGTCCATTTCATGATCCAGCTTTGAAAGGATGATTCCCCATTCCCACTTCATGCCAGCCATCTGATTTTTTCTGAGTCAGCGAGATTTTTCATTTCATTTATGTGCGCACAGACAGGCAATCATCCAAATTAAACATTCAGCAGGAAATTCTTACTTAGAGAGGAACCTGCTTCACTTTCACCAAGACCGAGGGCACATCAGCTTCTATATCCAAGCCAAAACCATCAGGGCAACCCTAACACAGACCTGTATGTGGCCCCTGAGCACAACAAATCCGGTCTCCATCCTCCACCCTTCCCAGAGATATGCCCCTCCAAGCCATGCCAGTGAAGAGGTCTTGAAAAGAGAAAGGCTTCAGGAAGGCGTGATCCCAGCTAACATTCACCTCCCCTGCCTTGTGCTTCCAAGGTGTCCTTGGCAGAGATCCTCCATCACAGCACTGCCTGAGAGCTGAGGAGGCTTCTCTTGAGGAGAAAAAAACAGCTAAAAGGATATGAGGACCAACTGACTGCACAACTGTCACCTTCAAAGAAAGGAAGCAGGAGGACAATTCTCCAAGATCATTCTGATCATTCAGTATAAACCATTTGCCCACTCTACCAGCCTCCTTATTTCATGCCAGTCAGTGGGATTTGTGTGAGCAAAACCAAAGCCTTACTGTCAACTGATAAAAGAAGCATTTCCACGCAGAAAATCCCCTTAATATTCTCCTTTCAGCACGTGATGGAACATGTGGTTCACAACTGACTTCCGTAAGCACAGAACATCAACAGCAGCAACTTCTGCTGGGGAAATTGAGGCAGTAAGGAAGAGAGACAGTATTCATGATACAGATTTTTAAGTGTGTAGCAATGCTACAAGTGCTATTGGTTGGGGTATCCTCACAATAGCTCCATCTCAGAGCAGTGCAATCCCTGGCAATGTTCCTCTCATGGAAAATGAATGACCCTCCAGACCTGGCTGACAGGTACACACCCCGAGCCTTCCACCACCCCAGTTTCCAGAGTTCTATAGAAAATTATTCTAACTTAAATTAGTTGTCCTTAAAAAGGCATGTGCCTACACTAAACGCTTTTTGTAGCATTTTCAAAGTCCTCCTGCACATTGACAGCCTCCAAGTAGCCTATTTACAAATAAGGACTAATTGGATTCCAAGCAGAGCGTCCCATGCCAAGGCACATTACCAGCACCGCACACAACTGCTTTCAGCCTGCACTTCTGGAGTCCTGTGATTGACAAGGTCTCTAATGAACTCTAATTGAGGACTCTGCAGTTGGGAAAAGCAACAACAGATGTGGTAAAAGGGCAACCCACAAACTGGTTTGCTAATGAAAGAAAAGTGCCTGGTCTGATGAGGGCCAATGACCCAAAAATTCTGCTCTTCTACCCACCCTTTTTACTTTGTGTTCAAGTCCAGACCCTTTACCTTGGTCAGCTCAACACTTGGGGGCAGTGATGTACAGCCCTGAGCATATCCCATCCATTCTTACTGGCACCAGGATGCTCTTCCATTAAAAAGCAGAGTTTAGACAGAGTAACAGGGACCTCAGACAGGGAACTTAGTACAGCAATCCTCAGCAGCATTACAAACCTAGGAAGGTGTTAGTCTCTTCCTATATCAGTTTTGGAAATATTTTTGCATATAAAGTCATCACCGTTGTCTTCCATTGTCTTAATCAGCACAAGAACAGCAAGTTACACATCAGCCTGCAGATCAGCTCCTATAGAAAGGCTGCAGAAAGCTGAGCTGTAAGCAGGCTTCAAGAAACAACCTACACTTTACACAGCGAGGGAAAAAAGACTCACGCCTCTGCTTCAAGTTTACTCCAGCATAGAAGTGTAATGAAGCAAGGAAACCAAGCGCAAAGGAAGCAGAAGTCAGCGTGCCATCTTTTATAGTTCTATCACAAATTTAATGAACCTGCTCATGCTCATCACGCATTTGTGGCCTGGCCTTTTACTTCAAGGAGGTTATTGTCTGCTAACAGTACAGCAAACAGAATAAAAACCATCAGCTGTAAAGGTTTAGATGAAACTTGCCAAAAAAAAGGTCAAAAAAAACTATTTGCTAGTCTGGCTCATGATGTTTTTGGAACTATTACAAGGCGGCAGTGCGTGTACTGCTCTTGTAGAGTTCAGACTTCTGTCTTGTGGAGGTCAGGCTGAGAGTGGGCTGCAGAAGAGGTCCACAGATGTCTCAACAAAAAAGAAGCTGTTCTGGATTTAACACGTTATTTCACCTCCGCCCCTGAGAAGGGACTGCAGGAACTAGAGTGGGAATGCCATGGACCCTCCTCTTAATACACATGGTTCAAACCGGTCTGTTTCACGTTACGCTCCCGATATGAAAAAAATCCCAGTCAGTGTGATGCCCTTGTTAAGCATGTAGAGCACTAATGAGCACCATCCAAAAGCAATTCCAACATTTAGAGGGAACTAGCAATTTTCTGAGTCATTAGAAAAACCTCATACCAATTATACAGCCAAGCTTACCATAGCTCCCCACCCCAGTCATTGTTCTGGTCGGTCCTTAGAGTTGCTTAAACCCTGATATCCCTTCATTCCCCCAAATTCCATCAGAAAAATAGCCATGTCACACCAGATCATACCAAGGATTTAGTTATTGTGTCCCACCTCAAGCAACGGCCACAAAAATGATGCCTTAGGTTGCCAAGAGTTTTGGTGGCACAGATGTAGCCAATTAGGAAATTGTTTCAAGTAAAAAAATAATCCCTTTCCTGCAGGGAATAATTTCCTTCCTCACCCACAGAGCTTTCTTATCTATACCTTGGCTTGTGTAACCAAACGCAGTATTTAAATAGAGTTTGATAAATCTATGTCAGCCAGCTTTTTCACCATAGGACTCCTCCCAAGCTCACTAACACCAGCTTCAATTCCACTTAGTAACAGACCTCCTCAGCTCAACTTTTCCCCAGTAAGCAGCCACTCTTCTATGTATAACGATGATAAACAGTTTGGATACTATTTAAAGGGTTTAATTAAGAGGTACTCGTTCAAGTAGTTGCAGAACCATCAGGTTTTTAATGTCTCTAGGATAAGGTTCGCCACCATCACGCATAAAATTCAGACCTGCACAGAAAGGGGACGTAGTTGTCACGAGAAGGTAGGAGGAAAGGCTTAATTCAAAGGCCTAACAGCTCTGTGCCAAACCAATGCACCACGTTTGGAAGCTTAGGTCAGAGAACTGTTAAGCATAAGCCATGTATTTGCACTGCACAATGGAAACAAGTTTTCACAGCTCCCCATCCAGCAGTCTCTATAGAGATCACATCTGCATTTCAGTGATACCTTAAATTGCTCCAGAGGAAACTGTTCCACACTGTTTTCAGGGATGTTATTTGCTTTTGTAGGGAGAAAATTCATGTGACCAAAGCCCAATTACAGTTGAGGCTGGCCAGGTCTGTGAGAGACAATAAAAAGGGCTTTTTAAAGTATGTGAATAGAAAAAGAAGGACCAGAGAAACATAGGTCCGCTACTTGATGGGAAAGGTCACCTCACAGACAAGGACATAGGCAAAGCAGGGATGTTTAATGCCTTCTTTGCCTCTGTCTTCAACACCGATGATGGGCTTTGAGACCATGGGTACTCTGGAGGACCACAATAGTGGGAAAGAAAACTCCCAACCAACCCTGAACACGCACAGGTTTTGCTGCTCCATGTGGATCCATACAAATCCATGGGGCTCGATGGGATCCGTCTCAGGGTGCTCAGAGAGATGGCTGATGTCAACGTGGGACCTCTCTCAATTATTTTTCAATTGTCTTGGGAATCTGGAGAGGTCCCAGTAGAAGCTGGCAAATGTGCCAATTTTCAAGAAGGGCGAAAAAGAAGACCCTGGTAACTAACAGGCCCATCAGTCTCACATCAGTGCCTGGTAAAATTATGGAGATTAACCTCAGAGTTATTGCAACACACCTGGGGGACAACGCAGTCACAAGTGACAGCCAACAGGTTCCTGAGGGGTAGGTTCTGCTTAACAAATTGAATTTCCTGTTCTGGTAACACCATCAAGTCGACCAAAAGAAGCCAGTTAATGACCAAAAGAAGCCAGTTGATGTCATCTTTTTGGATTTCAATAAAGCTTTCAATATGGTTTCTCATAGTACCCTACTGGACAAAATCTCCAGCACATAGATGGATAAAACCAACACGATGGGTGAACAATTGGCTGACGGGCTGGGCTCAAAGGGTTGTGGCAAATGGGGTTACATCAGGCTGGCGGCCAGTCACCAGTGGAGTCCCCCAGGGCTCCATTTCAATTGAGTTCAAGTTCTTTTCAATGTTTTCATAAGTGATTTGGATGTAGGACTAAAAGGTGTTTTGAGTAAGTTGCTGATGATACAAAACTGGGAGGAGTTGCTGACTCTGTCGAGGGGGGAAAGGCAGAGATCTGGACATATTGCAGAGCTGGGCGATCACCAACTGCATGAAATTTAACAAAAGCAGGTGCCGGGTCCTGCACCTGGGATGGAGCAACCCTGGCTTTACGTACAGACTGGGTGATGAGACGCTGGGGAGCAGCCCCTCAGAGAGGGATCTGGGAGTTGTGGTTGTCAGCAATTAGCCTATTATAAAACCAAAAACACATCACATCACAGAATACGTGACTGAATCAGATGCATCTGAAAAAGGACACTTGTGCGCATTATAAGTCTTAAGTTAATTTTCTTTACTACCAGTTTATGAAGGGAAGTAAATGTTGCAGGGTCAAGCAGAAAACAGGTAGCAGCACAACACAGCAGGCTGGGAGTTATTAGGATATTCACTGAGCTGCAGAATACCTGGTAGGACATAGTTTATAGATAGATTGGGGCATTCTCCAGAACCCCAGTGTTCTAGTCCTGAAATGTTCTGTCTCAGGAAGGTCTTTGAAGCACGTGCCATCGCACACCCGCTGCACCTGCAGCACAAGTCCTGTGTCAAGCTGCAGGCTGGCAGGTAGTTAGCAGGAGACTGTACACACGTGCAAGGGCACGCATCAAGTTTATATAAACCATTCCAGCTGCTTTAATCAATAGCCTCCAAGCTGTCGATGACTTCATCAAGAAAGCTGCTAATGACCCTTCATCCAAAAAGGATGTCCACGCACACACCGTAGTACCTGCTGGCTTACCCAAAATAAACACATAGATTCATGACATTGTTTGGGCAATTACTGCATTCTTCAACCTTGCTGAAACACGAGGAGAGAACCACAGATCACCATACCTTGGAGATGCTTTAGAAGATGTTCTAACATACCAGATCTTTGTCATGCCTAGGGCTCAGTCACCATTTGGTTAGAGCATCCGGTACTCACCAAGTCAATGAGGTCACTGAGATTCTTCTCTATCTGCTGCGGAGGCAGACGCCTCATCAAATCCAAGGCACAATCCAGCTGCTGGTCACTCTGCGGAAACAAGAACATCCCTCGGTCACAGTACATACAGACAAACACATCACACTCACAGACACAAGAACTGCAGTGCTCGCCAGCTCCTCTGATACGACAAATACAGCTTCTGTTTCTAATCAGGAATATGCTTTATATCAACACAAATAGATTTCAATGAAGTTCAGTTCCATTTGATCGATGATTATTTATTTGGTATTGCAAAAACCGTTCTAAAGCACAGACATAAGGACACAGCTTAAGCTTGTGCCATGCCATCAATTTAACACCGTCCTGTTGATGGAGAGGAGTCCAGATCCCACTGAAAACTGTTTCCCACACTTGTGCAAATGTTTAGTGAAATGTTTTTCCATGCTACCTCAACAATAAGCAGAGTTAGGGAACTGAAAGTTCCTTTTCCTGAAGCAGTTTTAGTACATCCTCATCTGTGTTGTGCCATTCAGCTGAAGGTAACCAGTACGCAAGGCAAATTCTGTTCGGACAGAGCTCTCTCCCCCTCCTTCAGCTTTTTTTTTTTTTTTTTTTTTTGGTAAAAAGTGAAAAAAGCAGACAAAGGTAAGATCCATTATTTCCTTCTCACTACACAACACAAACCAAAATCAGTCTGTATCTGAGATATCCTCAGCTTTAAATATTTTGAGAAGTTGCAGCAATGTATCCCAATAGTATTTGTTGCAGCTGGCCTTGCGTCCAATTCCACCCACCAAAAAAAGCTTAAAATTCATTTCAGAGTTGTAAAACCTGCCACAGACATCATCACAGACACTTGATAAGCAGAACCATGTTCTTGGCACAACCATTAGCTTTCCTTCTCACTAAGGCATATAAGAGAGACACTTTCCCACAAACTTGTGCCCCAAAATCTGCATGTTGCTTTGACCAACATGTCACCATCCAGCTGAGGCACAGCGAGCTTGTTTTCACCACTTCTTCCTCTCATTTTACTTCTCTATTTCTAGCTACCTGTACACAATGAGCTTAAATGTAATTTCCTATGTTCAGCCAAGCTCTAAAAGTTGTATTTAAGAAAGACTTCACAAATACAGCAGTTATGTGATCGCATTATTCAAGTAGCATCCCCCACACCAGCGAGCAGCAGGGGGAAGTTGAGCATCCTGCAATTAATCTGTACCCCGGCAATGAGGAAAGGAGGGATTTCTCCGTTTAGCAGCCATCCATTATGAAAACAGTTCCAAAAAGGCACTGCCCATTCACTATCAAAAAATAAATATTTTACAGACAGCGAGTCGGACAGCTGGGTTGGAAGAGCTGGTGTTTATATCTCATCCAGTTTAAGTTTTAGGACATCCTGTTTGGGAAAAGCTCCGGCTCTACAGACATTTAGGCATTGACTCATCTGCCCGCAACAGCCTCCTGGATGTCGAAGCCTCTGACCTGAAAAACAGAAGGCACTGATGCCAGGAACTGAAGTTGTGGCAGTCACCTGCTGCGATCGAAGCAACGATGCTCAAGTCACACCAATTCAGCCCCCACACTCCTTAAACTTTTGGGTGATGCGACGAGCAAATTCTTGGCCAAAACAAGCCCGAAGTTAACTCATCTCAAAAAACGACCACAGATCAATTGACGAATTGACCATCGTTCACGGGAAAAAGGGACGGCTGGGTTTTTCAACACCTTTTCCTTATCTCTGTTAGATGGTCGGTGACTGGAGGTTACCAGGAAGGGGCTGGAGCCTCCCCAGGCACCACCAAGCAGCGAGGCTCCGAGCTCTGGGCAGTTTGCTTTTCTCCGCGCTAAGATCTGCGTAGTTAGCGGGGTCAGAAATAGGAAGCCACTCCACATACTGTTCACGAGTGCAGTCACAAATTATTTCCTCTCTCTTTCCACACAGTAAACAGTCCTCTTCCCAGGAGGGGCCTAATATTTAAGATCAGATGAAGACGAAACATCAATCCAGGCTTGAGTAGAGACGTAACCTACAGGCATAATTAGAAACTCATGGGAGAAAGCTCCCCAGCAACAGCAACATCCTTCTTTTCTTCAAACAGAGGGAAGGGAAAATTCACTATTTTCTATTAACCTTTTAGTCCCCAGGGAAAGCTGTGATTTAGATGGGCTATGACTGCCCAGCTCCAGCAGCCAAGCCCTGGCAGGGGACCTTTCATGCCACGTGTTGTCTTTACCTCCTGCTATCTCACACATCAAGGAAGGAAAGCTGGCACATGGTCACAAGGTCACACTACGCACTTGGGGACCGTGGGAACACTTATGGAGGTGCTCCATCCTCCTCTGCCAGCTGGCGTTGTTTGATAGACAAAAAAATAGGGAAAAAATGATATTAAAAATTAGCATTAACCTAGAGTTGGTGTTTAATAGTATGGTAATTTTGAAGTAAACTGTCTGAATGAAGGACTGTCTTCTGCATTTGCAGCATTTTATGGATTAACCAAAAGAATTTGGACTGACCGTCCTTATAATGGTACATTCAGTAACAGCTATAGGAAGACACAAGCAGGACTGTTTAAGGCACGGATTCTTAGAGGTTCAGCCATAGCTGGCAGAAATGCCTGCGTGCAACCAAAAAAAACACACCACGAAATAGCCAAGCACATACCAACAGTTTTTGCATTTTTCTGCTATCAATGAGGTAAGAGCAGAGCTGAGCACCAGGACTCTCCAGTTTTCTTGCAGAGCATTTAAATGGCTTGCCAGCAGATCTCTTAAAGGACTGAAATAAAGGCAGGTTCTGCTCTATTTCTGTGCTTATACGGTCACTTCGAGCCAGCATAAATCCACGCTGGCACTACCAGAAAGGTAACACAAAGCACACACGTGACAGGGCACAGGGCTGCCTTTTGGTACTGGATATATTTGTTATGTTCAACTTAACCAAACGGGTAAACGTACCCCTTCGTAGTTTTTGCTCCTTGTTCATTCAGTGTAGGTGAAGTAAGGTTTTTAAAACCAGGCCTGTGGTTGCATATACCCTTTGGTTTCAACCTCGGTCCCAGCTGGAGTATCCAGAGTAGCTGTGGATATTTAAGGGAAATCACAAAGATAGAGGAATCGCATCTAAGGCGTCAAACCCAGCCACACACACTCCTTGTATTTACAAAGGAAAGAACACTCCCAGGAACGTATTTTTCCTGCAATTTTGCCAGTGGCATGTTATTAGAGGCACCTGGAAATCCCACAAAGCCCTTACACAAGCTGTGCAAGAGGAAGGAGTTCTTGGGAAACTCAGGATGTCTCACCTCACCTCACTGCCATCCACCTAGCCCACTCGTCTCTACTCTGCAACTTCACCTTTTCTTGGTGTGCGTTTGCTGAATTCTCACAGTAAATTGCATCCTAAAGACGTGGTTTCCTCACAGATCTCCAGAGGAAACGCTACACAACTCTTGCCTTTGGACACGGAGAGGCTTATAGCCCCCTGCTCGCTGGGAAGGTGATTAGACAGGCCGTCTCTCAGGCTGGACCGCTCTTGGAGCCAAGCTCTTTGAGGCTGCAGGACTTAATGAGCTTAGCGTTTACGTGATACGAGGACGTTTTCCACCATTCCTCCGTTTCATCCAGCACAGAGCTCCTGTGGAGGAGTAGGGAGTTCAGACAGAAATTCTAAATGAAGTTTTATTACAGCTCAAGTCACTGAAGGATTTAAGAGATCACAGGAATCTCAAAGACTGAAAATATTAGCTTAGATGAAAGCTCCTTAATACATTTCCTCTAAGATATTTGGCTATCTCCAATCTCCACTTAAGCATCTGCTATAGCTTTCCCAGGATACTACTGCAGGGCAAAATGTTATAAATCCGTCTCTAGAAGTAGTTGTGTTTGTTCACCTTCCTTTGCCTGCATCCTGCTCTTCCCTTCAGTCTTTTGCAAACACGTTAAGTACAGCAAAGTTAGAAACCCTCTCAAATGGCCCCGGGTCTCTGGTCATTTCAGCACTCTGCACTGAGGCTCAAATCAAAACAGACAACGTAAAAAGCATTTATTATACAAGTGCACAAAGTATGCAGTTGCACAAAGGCACGGGTAGGTGATTTCTTCATTCCATTCATACTAAAGCAATTTTGTTCAAACCCTGAGCACGGACAGATGCCATTCAGCGCAGAAACCACAAAAACTCAGGAAGTTACCAGAGTTTTGTTTAATTGTTTTGAGAAGGAGCGTTTGTTTGTGCGACACACCAACGCGTTTCCATTGTCAATACTTGAAACGGGGGCAGACAGCGGCTGTTGTCACTTGCTGTAAGAGCAATGGACTCCTCTGACCTCACATTTGTAGGCAGCCACCACGAGAGAACATGCAAAAATTGGTAAGACCGCATAAAGCAGGCAAAACGCTGCACTTCCTTCTGACTCCCTGGCTTTCGAGCACGCAACCTCCAGGCGAGGGGCCCGGGGCACAGAGGAGCTGCCACTCGGTCGTCCCCCAGCACAGAACAGCACTGGGCAGCGACACCCTGGATGTGAACTCTGCTTCTCACACAGCTCTTCAAGTTCACGGCACCCAAGCCTGCTCGACCAGCCTGAGGGAAGAACTAGCTTGTTTGCATCGCATTTTACACAGAACTGTCTCCTGATAAACACAGCTGCCAGGAGCTGAGATCTGTACCCAAAGCCCTTGGAAGCCCGTGGCACTGGCGGAGCTGGCAGCACCCCCCAGACGCTGTGCTTGGTTTCCCTTCTCAGCAGACAGCAGCAATCCGACACGCTACCACCTACGAGCGTTTTTCACTTCTCCTCACAAATATCTCTGCATGAGCTTTCCACTACATAAACTTACCGAAATTCACAGACTGCATTCACAAGTTTCCCCACGTCTCCCTTGCCAGCCACCTGAGATTTACCCAATACTCCAGGTGTTACAAGAGGGTTTACACAAAGCCTCTGCCCGTTCTAAAGGTTAAGCCACTGTATTTGAAAGCAGGTAAGAGATTTCACTTCAAGCTCCCAGCCTTGCAGTCAGCAGGAATTTGTTTCTCTCTATCAGATTTAATAGATCAGCAGATTTCATTCCCAGGTCTTCACTGCTTTGTTCTGATGGCTCCTGCTCATTTGCTTATGTTATTGCTGAGCACAAACAGAATTAAGCAGTTTCTTCAAAAAGAAAACCAGACTGGTTTCACTTCTGTGTTGTATTTCTACATTAACACCGCCCTGAGCTAGCTTCTGAACCAGGAGAAGCCAGCAGACGTAGTTAAGTGCTACTGCAGTGGCAGCTTCTCCTCTCTTAGCCCTTCCTGAGAACTCAGGCACTGGGGCTGCCAAATCAGCCCAGCCAGAAGCAGAAGGGTAACACCACCTCCACACAAACCCTGGCCCATGCCTTCTCCACTCTCTGATGCAACTTTAGAAGAGCTGGATGACCTAAAAAGTACTTCAGAAGCGATGATCAAGGTTAAAAAAAAAACACTACATAAAGAGTGAAAACATTCACCATTTGGGCAGGGGTGCCCACGTTGTTTATTAGCTGAATTTTCTGACTTGGGGCTGAAATGCCCACATTGGAAAAGTTACCCCAACTGCAAGCATAAGCAAGCATCTCAATTTACAGAGAACTGAAATAAAAGATAAAAACCCAAAGGGACCCCGAAAATAAAACATTTGCTTAACTTGTGCAATTTCAGGCAATTGCACATCAGGCCGCTTTGATCGCCGGTCGGCTTACAAGCAAAATACCTTCGTAAATTAATCCAGGACCAGAAGTATGCAACCAGCAAATGACTTTTTCTTCTTCCTTTTATGTTGCAGACAAACCCCAGGTTGTAAATCATTATTTCCTGTCAGTTCTCCCAACAGGAATGTCTGACTAATGTTACAGCTTTGTGGTACTCAATAAGTGCTCAATTTTTATTTTTTTTTTAATTGAAACAGATAAACAGCTTCCCATCCTGCTTGCCACGCTGCTCCTTGCCAACGTGCAGAGCTCAGGAGGCAGAAGACTCCTTTTCCAAATCACACAGCAGAACAGTGTCACTGCTAGAAGCTTTAGCACAGGGTTGAATTATTGTAACCGTGGGTAATAAAAGCTCCATAGTATGTTAAGTGCAGGATTCCCCTCCTGGCTCCCAGCACAAGAGGCTGTCAGCATTTACTTCCTGATACTAGATGGAAGGGGAGTAACTCCATACGACCCACGAAACCCAAATTCTGCATCCATGATGCTTCCTTCAACTGCACGTCCTTGCAATCTGTTTTCCTACATGATTTTTCCCTCAGCTGTTAACCCTCTTCTGGCAGATCCTATCTAAAGCCAATTGCAATATTCCTGTAAATCTGGGATTCCCGACAGCAAGGTGAACTAGTGGGAGTAACACCCACAGCAGAGTTAAGAAGTAATCAGGTGTAGTAAAAGCTGAAGATATGCTGCATCATGGATAGCAATAAAAGATCAAAGATCATTGGAAGAACACGATGCTGATGCAGACAAAGTCTCCTCAGCCTACTCGTAGCTTGGTCCCCTCCAGTCAGAATGTTTTCTGGGGCTTTTACCTTCTGACAACTGTGGCCACATCAGATCCATACCAACATTTAGCTCGATTTGCCATTACATTGCTGCTGTGGTCAAGACAAAACAAGGCAGACTGGCTGCTGAGAATGCCCATTCCACAGATTCCAAATGAGAAGGACTAAAGTTTAAAATAAAAGCAAGAAGTGATGGCTCGCAATATTTTAGTGAAATCTGCTGTACTTGGTCTCCAATGTAACCTGCAGTTACTTACAGAGCACTGCACGAGTCATACCACGGCCTTACATCAGCAGCTCCTTTTCAGAGATGTTCTCCTGCAGAACACGCTGCCTTTATTTACACTGCCCTCCCTTTCAGAAGACTTGAGCATGCCATGAAGCAGCAGTACTAGTGCCGATCCGTGACCAAAAACACCTTCAAGGCTGGTTTTCTAGATTCAGGTCTCTGCCGTACACACCAGCAGATACACCTGTGCGCTTGTCAAAAAACGAGAGGTCTGCTTTGAGCAGTTTTTGTTCTGCCCCGGTCCAGAAATTTAAGCTGTGCTAATCTCAGCAAGGCAGGCGCTCCCCAGGGATCCCTGCAGGACCTCTGCAAAGAGGAGAAGAGAAACTTAGACGTCTGCTCCAAAGGGTCGCATGGGGAACTAAAATAATCTGCGGGAAGGAAAGCAAATGAGGCAGCTTAAGTTTCATTGCCACCAGCATGTTAGTGACATCGGATACTTATCACTATTTCAGGCTGCCAGCACACCTAAGGCAAGTCCTAGACAGATGAAGCGAGTGGCCATGGTCATCCAGGAGCAACTACCGAAGGATTTCCTCCTGTACTCAAGATCTTCAAAGCTCACACAGCGTTTTCCTAAACCCTCATTTGTTTCTTTACCTTTGAGCTGATGCTTTCAAGGTCTTTTGAATCCTGTTTTGTGTTGGACTTCATCATCCTGGCCTCCAAATCAAGCGAGCACTGCTCAGCACTGATGGAACACTACCCAACACCCTTGCACAACCTCCGAAGCAATTACCAAGCGGATTATAATACACTGACGGCGTTTCCATCCAGCAGTTTCAGAACAAACCAGAGCCCACTGCACTACTTCACTAAGAAGCTCAGTCTCATGGAACAACTATTTGTCAAATGATGTTACATCACCTGAGAAAAAACTTGCAACCTCGATAGCGTGGAGCAGGCCATTACGCTGTCATTCGCTCTTTGCTTTAGAGGCAGGAGCTCAGCATCTCCTGGAGCCCCCTGTCCATTTCAGCTCCTGCCAGCACTTCCACACGTGTACAGCACAGTGAAGAAAGCACCGTGCTTGCTCAGCACCTCTCCCCAGCAAGGACATATCAAAAGGGGTTCAAAACCCACTTGTGCTTTCAAACCTGAACTTACCATCTATTGTTCTAGTTCATACAAAATCCAAGGCAAATCTGTCACCTGCCCAACAAACAGAGCCACCAAATACCGACAGAGGAGCAGGGTGGACCAGCACCAAGGCTTTCTGGGAACAGCCCATTCATCTTGACCTTTTGCCACCAGCACTAATGATTTCTGCACTGGTGTTTGTCTTCTGGGTAACAGAAACAATGTTTTATTTATTAAACATGACAATGTAATTTACCAGCTTTCATCTTCTGCCAAGAATTCCTGTGAAGCGTAAAGTTTGCAAAAAGTCATTTCCCAATAAATCATGGCATCAAGTGAATATGCAATCTATTAGCCCCACATGAAAGAGTGAGATGGGAACGGCAGTAAAATAGCCACACAGAAAAGCTCGTCTGCAAAGCTGCATTGTTAACTTTTAATAAATGGGATTAAAGTCACTGAAGTTGACTGTAGAGCTGACCAACTATTCCGGGTAACATTTAAGAAATTTAATTAGGCTACTGTTGCTGCAAAACAGTTGTGGTTATTTTTTTCCCCCCAGTTTAAGTCTGGTTACCACAAAAACAACATTGTCTTTGTTAGATATTTCTATAGATACGAAATCTCAGCCAAACAAAAGGCAAAACAAAGCTGTTACAGCACAGCCCTGAGCTACGAAAAGTTGTCCTGATCTTACAGCTACTTTGTAAGGAAGCTGGTATGTCTGCCCCATAGCTTCACTATCAGAATAGCTGTCGGGCTGAGCACAAGTACGCACGCACCCCAACAGACAGACACCCAGACTGCTTCTCGGGGAACCACTCAGTATTATGATCATCGAGTAACTCCTGACGCATCGAGTAACTCCAGATGCCCCTAGATATTTCCTTATCACTTAAGTCAGCGCCACGCTTCACTCACTTGGTCGCTCTGCAAATACTTTGGCATGCACCAAGGGGTTGTGCAGGCAAGGAAATCTTGCGTTCTGAAGAACTGTGAAGCCACCTCCTCACAGCCCTCCTGCCCCCAGCTGCCTGCTCACGTTGACTCACACCGAAGGCAGGATCACTGCTGCGCGGCTAGCGGAGCTCTTGCAGTGCCTGCGACAGGAAATCATCGACAGGGTCTTGTCAGCTCTTTGGAGAAACTTCTGTTAGCTCTGTAAGATCGCATCACACAGCTCTCAGCTTCAGCCCTGCAGATGTATCCCAAGTTACTGATTAATGCTCCCTCGTCACCAGCCTCCCACTTCATTCTCACTGTAAACCTACTGCTCCTGACCACCAGCGTCAGCTCGGCCTCTGAAATAAGCTAACAGGAGGTCTGCAGCAGCTCCCCATCCCTATGACCTGTTTCTCATCCGCAGTGCCTTGCCTTCCGTCCAAATATGACGGAGGAAGCACCCTGCTGGGTACCCTTGGCAAAGGCTGGCCAGGAGTTGAGCTCAGTTCCACCAGGCCAGCCAGGTTCTGGGGCTGGGAGGAAGAGCAGCGTGCTGCAAGAGTTCAAACAGCAGCAACTGAGACAACTCTGCAGGAAGACAGAAGTTGCCAGCACTTGGAACTGAAGGAGCTCTGCGTTACAGCCCGTGCTGTTATCAGGAGATAACCGAATGAGATTCCATCAGGAGCTACAGCCCCTTTTCCATAGGGCAGCCTCAAGGTACCAGACCTTGGGACCTCTCCGAGAAGCCACTTGTTTCAGCCACATGAGGGAATACCTGGGGCTGAGCGCATGGGGCATTCACACCGGGCAACTTCAGATGCGTGTGATTACACAGGAAGTTCCTCAACTTTATTTTTGTAAAGCTTGACACTGCTCACTACAAACACAACAGCTCTTCGGATTCAACGCTGCCATTTGTCATCCTGACCGGACTGCACTGCTTGCGATGCGGTGTTTGTGATGCTTTTATCCTGGGAACACCAGGTAATCTTTTCAAAACGCTCTTTTACCCTATGTACCTGCTTGTTTTGTTTGAATCAACGTAGCCAGTACCAGAAGAGGAACTACTCAATCCTAACGGTGAATTTTGCTCTTGAAGGAACAGCCCAGTTCAGCAAGTTGTTCCCAGTTGTCCGTGTTCTCCTTCCAGTCAACTGCAACCTAGATTTTTTCATGCAAGAATTTACTAACATCAAAACCATTTGAGAAAGCACATGTTATCACAGCAGTCGGGAGGCGTATTCTCTAGCAGCAAGGTGGCCATGAACTCAGCCACGCTTAATGGCAGCCTGACACGAAGGTTTGAAACCATCGGTGCACGTCGGGCTGCTTGCAGTGCCCCGCTCCGCCACCCCACACAGGGGTTGGCACAACACAAGCTCAGCGCTTTCCAGCACCCCCAGGCCTGGTAGCCAAGGTTGTAAATTCATGAGATAACTCTGGCAAGTAACTGGATGCCTGGCAAGGCAGAGAGGAGCCAGGGAGAGGTTATCTAGTTAGCCCTCATCCCTCCATGTTCTCCGATTGCCTAAAAGGTCAGAAAAGTAGGTCAACATGCCTTTTGCTTGTGTCTAGCAAGAAGTACCTTAGAGGTTACACCACAAAGCCTGCAGGACAGTTCACTTTCATCCAAGGGATTCGGTGATAAGAATTTCAAGCTTAAAACTAGGAAGCTGATGGTTTTGCATCTACTTGGGCCTTAAAATTATCACATCTCCACCGAACAAGACATCCACGTTCCCTGGAATTCCTTCCCTTACTCTTTACCCCTATGCTTGCCCGCTCTTCCCGTCCTTTTACATTCTCCTTGCTGTTTATGAACACGCCTGACCTACCTTCCAGGCAGAGCTGCAGACAGACAGCGTGCAATCGAACCATGCGATGGTTTTCCAAGCTTTTCAAGTTAAGTAGCAGAGACAGGTTATAAGGGAGCAGTGTTTCACCCAACACACATTTGCCAATTCCAATCCACGTCAGATTTCTCCCTCAGCTTAGTACGAAGCTAACAGTTACTCCATCTGGCCAATTTTCACCTTACCACACTCTAAAGCAGCCCCACCTGTACCGATGGCTATGTGAAAGCTGTATTTGACCATCTAGTGGAGCACCGTGCTACTGAGCCAAGATGCTCACACCCACAGCATCACACCCACAAGTCTCCATAACGACCCCTACGTTTGCACAGTGTTAGCGCTCAGTGGATAAACTGAGCTTTACACGGCTGCAGTCAGCGTGCTGTAGCTGATATTTTACCTCATTTCACAGCTTTCTCATCCTTTTAATTAATTAATTTACAAAAATTCATCTCTCGTTTCTTGAGCCCAGTTCAAATTGCCAGCGCAGGCTCTCAGGCAGCCACCAACCACCTCTGCTGGTGGTTTGAGCTTTTGTTTTTTAAAAAATCCCAACATTTACCAAAGCAAAAAGGGGAAGGCACTTCCAAGCTCAGCGCTTTGTCAAACAGAGAAGACAAACCATCAGACGAAGGAATACAAATGAAATTCCCTGAGAGAATGAAGAACATGTCATTTATGGCGTTGTGGGTTGGTGGCTTAAGGCTACCACTAAGCTTGTGTCTTCAGTGCGTTCTCAACCCTTTTTCCTTCCATGTAAAATCCTCTTAAGGGCTGCTTTCATTCTTGTCTAGCTGATGCTGCTAAGTTGTTCGAACACGGGTTCTGCTGTCACCCAGGCTGGTCGCTCTGCAACAAGGACATGCTGGAAATTCCACCTCGATCCACTGGGAGAGGAGGCAGCTCCGCTTCCTGTAACAGAAGGACCCGGAGGGCATCCATCCTCCCCACGCTCAGAGCAGCAGCGAGGACCTGCTCTGCGGCACAGCTCAAACACGAGCGTCCTGGGGGTTTGAACCAGGAGGCAGGACTCCGAAACCAAGCCCGCGATGAAAATTAACACAGGTTACACTGGCGGAATATAAAGCAGGAAGGTTCAATTTGCATAGAGGAGGAACAAAGTCGGTAATTTATGAGAAGGCCAAGTGCCTGCAAATACATTCTGCAATTCTTCAGCCCGACTTGGAAGCGGTGGCACAAGAGCATGAGCTCACAGCACGCTGGGTGTTTTTGTTCTAAATCCTAAAAGAGGAAGGCAGGGCCAAAGAACAGCACCAGATAATACCAGAAAATTTGTCATATTGGTTGATACCACAGCTCAGGCCACCATTCTAGGATAATACTAAATAAAAGCTTATTTGGGGCAATCACAAAATAAGAGAGATCTCATTTCTGATTCTGTAACTCAAAAGTTTTGTTGTATCTAAAAATCCAGATAAAAAGTTAGATTGCCATTGTGTTTGGCATTACCCAGACAGCACCTCCTGTGGAAAATTACAACTTTATAATTAGGAAACGAGCAGAGCAGCTTTCTCAAGCATTCTCCATTTTCTTCCTGTAACAAATCCTCCCAGCCCAACAAACAGAGAAATCTCTTTGAAACTTGCTCCGTGTTCACCCCTGTGCCCCATAAAGGAAATTTCAAAAGCAAGCAGCTCTCCTGCTACATGTGGGGCAGCTTCCACTCCCCAGGAGAAGCCCTTTGGAAGGGTCTGAACCACCCTGCCTTAAGACCCAAGACTAGAAGCGGGTGTCAGCTGCCAGCTCAGGTCCCAGGGACAGGAGCCCAGCGGTATCCAGCTCAGGTAAGCCCCTGGAGCTTTGTGTTCTCCACACACATCACCCATTTCAGTCCAGTCCTCATCAGGCGTCTGCTCAGAGTATTTGCACGACTTTCACATCAATGTCAACACCAATACCTCGTACGTGGGCTATCAGGTACTTAGCAAGGCATTACAGAAACAACAGAGAAAAAAAATACTTAACATGGCCATGCACTTCCACTGTATTGGGCCAAACTCCTGATCTTTATGTACAAGCTAGGGAAGTTTTTTTTAATTAACGTAACTCATTAGCAACTAAAACCCGTGCTAGAGCATAGCTAAAGAGACCGGGAAGCTGGGGAAAGGCTCAGGGTGCTCAGATGTACTCACTGCTCCTTCATACCGCACGGGTTTCACCTACAATGGAAATTCAAATTTGAAATCCCGTATTTTAATATGAGATTTTTCCCCCCCCATCTTCCTGGAAATGGCAAAGGATTAGGAGATGAGGAAAAATACAAGTTTGGGACCTTGTGCATTAGGAGGGGGAGAGAGACAAACGGTTTGGTCAGGGCTTTCCAAACTCCCCAGAACTCCTTGCTCAAATCACGAGGAAAGTGGGAAATTATAACGCACATCAAGTGAATAAGAACACACATGTCAACAGAGGACCATCATGATTTTGATCATCTTAAACTTTTGTAATTGCATCCTTTGTTTGGAAAAAAAGCTCTTAAACATCACGTTGTAGAGAACTGGGGTGGAAAACTGGGCTTAGCACAGACCTAAACTGCTCGTGCTGCTCAGAATCCCATGCCTCTCCAGTAGAAGTGCTGGTTCCTCAGCAGGCACCAAACCATCTGTAAGCTGAAATCAAACTTGAGGCAACATGACTGCAACGTGCACCAGTGCAAGGGGAAAAGGAAAATAATTGCCTCCCCATCATTTTATTTAGCAGAGTAAGGAACCAGCACCTCCAAAGCAGCAGAAGACACCAGCACTCGCCGGGGGAGTCTTCAGGAGCAGGCAGCTACCCAGGCAAAGGCAAAGAGGCGAGCGCTGCCCAGCTGCGCACCTCCCCGGGCCCATCCGATATCCTGCACGCGGGAAATTCAGCTGAGAGAAAGACAGCTGGCAACTGTAGAACCAGAAATGGAAGACAGCAGCAACGTGGCCTTCCCAACCAGTCCTTCCTCTATTCAGCTGCAGTAGTAACTATTGAAAACGGTCATTCAGAAGAGAAACTGTAATTTCATTTTGTTTGACTCCCAGCTGCCAACTGGTGAGATGTATGTGTGTGTGTGTATTTTCCACGTGAGGAAATCCCGTTTGAACAACTTCAGCTGGAGAATGGTTTTCTTTTGCTAATTTCTTTTGCCAAGATGCAAGAGGAAGCATCACTGCAGTGACAATATTCCCCATCCCAACAATATCCTCTGACTCAATCTGGGAATTCACCTTTTAAGATAACATTCAGCTAAGCTCATACACTTGGCTAATAAAACATGGACTCTACGAAATAGCTTCAGATGACATTTCTCTGAAGGCACAAGGTGCAAAGGACTTTGAGTGGACACTGAAAACCTGCCCTGAGCTCTTATAGCTCTTATGCCATGCGTGAAAGTTTCAAAAGCAACACAACTGGCTTTGAAGGGATGGACTCAGTGCTCATAAAAGCTGTCCTGAAGTGCTGTCTTTAGCTGCTCAGTTTCACAAGTCACTCTGTATTGTTTTGGTAGCACTTGCACAAAACCAAGCTCTTGATGAAAATGCAATGTGCTTGCCCAAGACAAAGATCCCCTACCTTGAAAGCATTAATTACTCCGAACAATGTGCAAAGAGAGTCACTAAGTGTCACTGTCACCTCCTGCATCGTTGGCTGCGCTTCGGTGATTTTTAGCTGCCTCACAAATTCTGAGCAAGTGATGAGAAGCTACACCAGACAATTTGTATTTATGGTTGATTAAACTGTAAATTTTCCTAAGATTGTCGCCTTTTCCTGAAGAGCCACATAGCGCAAGAAATACTTGCAAGTATGTTACATTACCTGGAAGATTTTTATTTTCACAAAGTGTAACTGGATTCCAGCCATTCCTACCCCTCAGTTCCACAAGTCAGCAGTGTCTCAAGTCCTGCTTTGCCATGAGCAATGTATTTTCAGTTTATTTTTAGCACAGGAGACAGCACCTACCCGGATGGTTTGGAAGCTTCACACATTGCCCTGCCCCATCTCAGTGAGCACCTGACCGAAATGCCAACGCTCCTGACACCTTAAACTCACCAGGAGCAATTCAGATTTGAGACGGTCTTAAATGACAGCACGGAGGAGACAACATTTCCCCTGCCTGCTCTACCCTGCTATTGGAAAACCTGCAGCACCGAGGAGTGTTTGACCCAACGCCCTGAACCATGCCAGCTTCTCCGAGACTTGCTGCAGCCTGCGGTGCCGGAGCCATTTCAGTCCTGATGTGCAGCATTTGGAAGTGCTGGCCTGTCGTACCACTAACACGAAAGATCCTTGGAACACTCTGAACACTGGGTGGGAACTGAAGCTGGAACTGGGAGCCGTAACTGTACCACCTGCATAACATTGACTCTAAGAGACAGTAAGGTTTGAAGCCATGGGCACAGCTCGTTTGCCTCTCATCACCAAGGCCAGGAATTTGGTCTAGACCCAGACAAACCACGCTGCAGCTGCCCCACTCTGCGAGCAAGTCTTCAGGCACCGCAACACTCACGTAACGTGTTGTTTGCCACACAGTTGTACCCAAAGCCCACCCAGCAGCTGAGATCTGTGCAGTGTTGGCTGTCCTGGTCAGAGCTCTCCCACGCCCACCACTCTCCATTACTGAACGTGAAAAAAATCAGCAGACAGCGTAAGCTTCGAGCATTCACAGAACTTCTGAAGGGTTTGGGTTCTGCCTCCTCAAAAAGAGGGACAGAGCCACACCTACACCCCAGCTAAGTTTTAACAGCATGCTTTTGCATCCCCTTCGAGGAGAAGCCTGTATCACCACTGCCATTTTACAGGAAGCCTGCCTGTTTTCCTTGAAGTCTTTTCCTGGGAAGATTTCTGCCGTGGCAGAAGTCAGGGCAGTTTATCAGAATCCTGACAGCAAGTTCTGCCGTCAGGTCTCATGTACAAGGCCTTCAGGCATCTTGATTTAAGGTTGTGCAGGAGAATCAAGATGCTCCACCCTGTCAGTCCCACACTCAGCTGACAGGTACAGCATTTGCTCAGGAAGAACAGAACCTCAGGCACTCCTCACCTTTCACTTGAAACTAAAGAGCTTCATCTTGCACAGCGCAGGGGGTGCGATCACAATGATCTCCAGTTTCAAATAAAAAAAACAAAGCATTGCCTCTGAAATTCTCACAGTAAAAGGTAAGAAAAGAGTCGTTTACTGAACCAGCCTTTATGCTGCCGGATAGCCAGGCATGGTGGCTTTTAAGCCAAACCGTGTTTGCACATCCTCAAAAACTTCAGTTGAAGCGCCTAACTCACAAATTCCCCAGCAGCACAAAGCCCAGCAGCCACACCAAACAGAAGATCCCCCCCGGGGGGGTTACACAGCGTGAAGCATCCCTCTGGGCCGAGCCCAGCACACCCAGGCCGACCCCCACCCTCCTTGCTGGACCCCCTCAGGGCTGGCTCAGCCTGCCGGGCCCGCAGCCCCCTTCACACCCGGCACCGAAGCGAAACCGCAAGGGCTGCCCCTTGGCCCGATCCATTCAGCAAACCCCGCACAACCCACACCGCGGCCTCCCAACCCCCGGGCTCCCAGCCGAAACCCCCCAACCCCTCCCGGTGCGGGGCAGCACCGCTCCCCGCTGCACCCCCCCGGCTCCCCCCCACATCCCGCAGCCTCCCCCGGAGCTCAGCAGCGCGGCCCGGCCCCCCCCCGAGTCTCCCGACCCGCGTGAGGCGAGGCCCCGAGCCCTGCCCAGGGGGCGCCGCTCCCCTGCGGGCAACAACCGAGGGCCGGGCCCAGCCCCGGGGAAGCCCCGGGAGGGGCCCGGTGCCTCCTCCCAGCCTCCGCCGAGCCTCCCGGCTTCCACCTCCCGGCCCTCAGAGCCGCCCCCCGCCGCCCCGGGGCTCACCATGGCGGCTGGGCTCGGCGGGGCTGCGCTGGGCGGTAGCGACGGCGGCGCCTCCCGGTTCCCCTCCGCTCTCCGTCCGAGCAGGCCGCGGCCCCTTCCCCTTCCGCCGTTGCCTAGGAGTGAACATCCGGGTCAGCGCCGCGCGCGCCGGCCACGCCCCCCCCACCCCTCCGCCGCTCCCGCCCCGCCAATCAGCGCGCGGATCGCCAGGCATCGCCAAGTATGGAGCGCCGCGCGCCAGCGGGGGCGGGGGGATAGGCGGGAGGGAGCGGCGCGAGGGCGCGACCAATGGCAGCGCGGGAACGAAGCCGGGAGGAGGCGGCCAATCAGCGGCGGCGGAGGGGGAGGTGGGCGGGGCCGGCGCGTGATGGCGCGCCGGCGCGCCGACCCTCGCGGTTTCAGCCCCAGCCCCGCAGCCGCCCTCGGGGTGCAGGCAGAGCGCTGCGGGGGGGGTCAGCGCTGCCACCTCGCAGGCTTCGCCCTCGCCCCGCAGCGTGACTCGTGCTGCTGCTCGCACCTCGGTTTCCTTACCCCCCAAGCGCTGGGGAGGACCGGCCGGCCGCTGGGTACCGAGCGGCATCGCTGGTTTCTCTGAGCGGCGGGTGTTCGGCCTCCTGTGGGAGCTGAGCCTTCGATTCGGCAAAGCGTGTAGGTGCCTGCTGGAAGGTAAGCAGGTGCTTACGCATTTTGGTGACTTCAGGAATCGGGCGGCTGCGTTACAGATCGCAAACGCGAGATAAAAATCAGCAAATCTGGGTGTATGCACAAATAAAACATGTTTGCTTTTCTCAGGCTGTTCCAGGAAGAAATACACTTTTTTTTTTTTTTCCCCCCCCCTAATATGCTCATTGACATTTCAATGATCTCAGATAAAAATGATCCCGATGCCAGACTCAATACTTACACTCCCCCATCAGGACATGTGCATTTAACAGATGCAGCCTCCCTAATTAACCTGGGAGAACATCTCAGGTAGTATGTGGCACCACGTTCCTCTGCTACTCTTTGGGAAAAATACTTTGGCCTGCATCGCACCAACAGGCTTGGTGCCAGCATCCTAAGAACCCTCTGCTGGTGCTCCCTGGCTCCTGCATTGCGGACTTGGCCCCCGTGAGCCAAAAGCCCTGCTGCTATTCCATTTGCTTTCCTCGGTTTGCTGTAGAAACTGGAAATGTTGTCAGGGGGAGTCACACACTGCTTCCTACTCTGATGCATTCTTCCTGGAGACGGTTGAAACTCCACAGCATGTGTGCAATTGTGACTGAAAGGATGTATTCTTTAGGGAATTGCTTAATTTTTTCCTGTGCTGTTATGTTTTGTGGTACGTCCATCCACCAGGAGACAACCACGGCCAAGCCCTGACTTCCCTCTAAGACGTTATCACAGACGGTTGTGGATTGACTTGTAATTGTAGTAGCTATCAGATACCAAACAGGACCTTCCAAGACCTGACAACTCTGACCACGCTCATTTTACTTATGAGGGCAAACCAGCTGCAACTTCCAGTTTCTAAACCAACTAGCTAATTTCCCAGGAAATTACTGCTCAGCTGTTTGCATTCCGTTACGGCAGCTAGCGTGAGCTACTAGCCTGTGTCACGGCATAACTGTTATAGAGGTCAGTTTGCACTGTTGATGTGTTGATGACTGGCAATCTGCTGTCACTGATTTTTTTTAGTTAACCTTTGCCTGCTTTTGCTTTTTTTCTCATTCTTCTTGTCATTTTTAAACCTCTGGTCTTTTCAGTAGAGGAACAAAATTAATACGTGAAGCAATGGATAGAAGGCAGTAGAAGAATTTGCCCAGCAGGTTCTGGTTAACGGAGTTGAATCCAGCTGGCGTCCCGTTCCAAGTGGTGTCCCCCAGGGGTTGGTACTGGGGCCTATCTTGTTTAATGTCTTTATTGATGACCTAGATGAGGGGATTGAGTGTACCCTCAGTAAGTTTGCAGATGACCCCAAGTTGAGAGGTAGTGTCCATCTGCCTGAGGGCAGGGTGGCCCTTCGGAGGGATCTGGATAGGTTGGACTGCTGGGCTGAGGCAAATGGGATGAGGTTTAACAAGGCCAAGTGCCAGGTCCTGCACTTGGGCCACAATAACCCCATGCAATGATACCGGCTTTGGGCAGAGTGGCTAGAATACTGAGAAGCGGAAAGGGACCTGGGAGCGTTGATCGATGCTCGGCTTAACACGAGTTGGCAGTGTGCCCAAGTGGCCAAGAAGGCCAATGGCATCCTGGCCTGTATTAGAAATAGTGCAGCCAGCAGGAGTAGGGAGGTGATCATCGCCCTCTACTCAGCTCTGGTGAAGCTGCAGCTCGAGTGGTGTGTTCAGCTTTGGGCCTCTCACTACAAGAAAGACATCGAGGCCCTGGAATGTGTCCAGAGAAGGGCAACAAAACTGGTGAGGGGTCTGGAGCACAAGTCTTATGAGGAGCGGCTAAGGGAGCTGGGGTTGTTTAGTCTGGAGAAGAGGAGGCTCAGAGGATACGTCACTGTACTCCACAGCTTCCTGAAGGGAGGTTGTGATGAGGAGAGGGTCATCCTCGTCTCCCAGATAACTAATGACAGGACTCGAGGAAATGGCCTCAAGTTGTGCCAAGGGAGATTTAGATTACATATCAGGAAAAACTTTTTCTCTCAAAGAGTGGTCAGGGACTGGAACAGCCTGCCAAGGGAAGCGGTGGAGTCACCATCCCTCATAGTGTTCAAGAAGTGCCTGGATGAGGTGCTATGAGATATGATTTAATAGCTTAGTGCGTAGTATTGGTGATAGGAGGATGGTTGGACTAGATGATCTTGTAGGTCCTTTCCAACCTTGTGTTTCTATGATTCTAATAATGTCAGGAAAAACAGGAGTTATGTTACTTCACAGGGAAACAAAAGCACATAAAAGCCCTCAAAAGCACATAAAAACCATCAAAAAGCACTACCAAATAAACCCTAGGATGGGAAATCTTGCCAATGTCTAGTAGAGAAGCCACATGACCTCAAAAGGCATTTCCTGCTCTACAGTCTCCAAATTCAATTATTCGCCAATACTAGGCAGCCCAACTTCCTTGAAGCTGGTTTGTAATATGTAGCAATCTGAAGTGCTTTGTATTTTGCAATCCCCAGATCCTTCTGTCCTTATGTTTCCTGAGAGTAATTACCAGCAGTAATTAAGAAAAAGCAGTTTTTTCATTATGTGATAGATTATTCATTCCTTTTACAAGGGTCCACACATCTGATGCGCGTGTTTTCCTTGAGGCAGGGTCTGGGAGGACAGAATTGATACAATTGAAAATGCATGTTCTAAACTTCACATCTTCTGTCAGAAAACTCACGCAAACGACTCAATGATTGTTTTGCTTTTAGTTAACAGCTCTCACAGCTATGAACAAAAAGTATTTCTAGCTGTTTGATGAAGAAACAGAGCAAAAGCAGAATTATGCAGTTTAGTATATTTTAAACGTTTTGAGATCCAAATGAACGTTGACGCCAAGAGGATGTTTTTCTTAAAATAAGAAATACAAGCATCCTGGATTTTGTTTTCCTGCTAATAGGTATAAAGAAGAATAAACAGCTGCTTTTTGTTTCCCAAAAAATATTTGCATTATGAAGATCTGCAGATTCCTTTTGAAATTGATGTAACATCTTTTCAAATGAGGACCAGCTGCTTGCTTTGATTGTTTATAGCAGGACATGCTTAAGGGAATTTTTTTATTTGTTTGTTTATTAAATGTAGGACCAGGCTCTTCTGGTAGCCTGCAATTTGCAGTGTGGAGTGGATCTCAGCAGGCAGAAGGCTTTACATATATGACTAGAGTTGTAGCCATCCTACCTTCTGGTGCAATTCCTGGAGGCACTGTCACCAAATAAAGCCAATGCAGTCTCTGAGTGGGAGCCATGCCATAAATCTTGGTGCTGGGAGATGGTGCTAGCTGCACTGCAGGCATTCCCCACACCTCCCAGCATGGAATCGTCCACCTAAAGAGAAAAGAGGGCGGCTTAGTGGCAGGCATTGTGCATCTTCAAAATGAGGGCCTATAAACAAAGGAAGCAAACAATTATGTTAGTTGATGGCTTAACAGCCCTACAACATCAGATTCATGTGCAATTAATAACAAGGCTTTTGATCTTGCAATCAGCAACTATAAAATACATATGCTTTCCCTGTATGTTTGATTATGTTCAAGGAAGCAAAAGGATAAATACTTCTTATTAGCATTACAGAGGACTTTTCACATTTAGCCAGAACTTCATGGAGTATTTGAGGTCTAACATGGTATGTTTATTTTATCCTTCTGCATACATTGCATGCATGGTGAAATGCTGTTTATTTTCCTTATTCCAGCATTTAGCCTGGACCAAAGATGACTGAGAACATACTTAGAAACAACAACCTAGAGAAAACTTTAAGACTTCATCGAATATTCATTTTTCTATTAAAGAAAAAGACATCTTGGGCTTTTTTTTTTTTTTTTTTTTTTTTTTAGGTCAGATTGCCCATTTTCTTTCTTGCCCAGCTTGTGGCACTTGAAAGACATG